>NC_133136.1:14327495-15577495 GCF_048418815.1 Hemitrygon akajei
CCACTCAAGAGCATTGGTGCTTTCATACCAGGCCATGATGCAACCAGTTAGAGTACTCTCCACACACCCCACCCCAATCCACAGAAGTTTTTCAAAATTTCGGATGACATGCTGAATTTCTGCAAACTTGTAAGAATGTAGAGGTGCTGCTGTGTCTTTTTGTTATGGTACACACATGCTGGGCCCAGGACAGATCCTCTGAAATGATAATATTGAGGAATTTAAAGTTGCTGACCCTCTCCACCTCCAATTCCTTGATGTGGACCTTTGGTTTCCTCCTGAAGTCAATAATCACCTCCTTGATCTTGCTGACATTGAGTGAGGGGTTTTTGTTGTGGCACCACTCAGTTAGATTTTCAATCTTCCTCCTATATGCTGATTCAACACCACCTTTGATTAAGGCAAAGAACAATGGTGCCTCTTTCCAAGCTGTGGTGTAAAAACTCGCAGATTATTGTTATATGGACAACGGTTCCCATTTTTTTCTGAGAATAACAGGTGGCCATTTCATTCAGTGAGTATGTTTCATCACATTGTTTGGCCTGATGGTGTTATTTTTAGTGTCATAATTTTGAACCTAGATCAGTGCAGGACAGTAAGGCCCTTCAGCCCACAATGTTACGCCAACCATTTAACCCACTCCAAGATCAATCCAGCCCTTTCTTCCCACATAATAATAATAATAAGACCATAATAAGATATAGGAGCAGAATTAGGCCATTTGGCCCATTGAGTTGCTCTGTCATTTCAATTTTCCAATTTCCCTTTCAGCCCCAATCTCCTCCCTTCTCCCCGTATCCCTTCATGCCCTGACCAATCAAAAATCTATCAACCTCTGCCTTAAATATACATGAAGGCTTGGCCTCCACAGCTGTGGCGAAGAATTACACAAATTTACCACCATCTGGCTAAAGAAGTTCCTCCTGATCTCCATTCTTAAAAGGACACCTCTCTATTCTGATTCTGTGTCCCCTGGTCTTAGTCTCTCCCACCACAGGAAACATTCTCTCCATTTCCACTCTATCAAGGCCTTTCACCACTCGATAGGTTTCAATGAGGTCACCCCTCATTCTTCTGAATTCTAGTGAATACAGGCCCAGAGCCATCAAACACTTTTCATACGATAAGCCATTCAAACTTGGAATAATTTTCACGAACCTCCTTTGAATCCTCCCCAGTTTCAGCACATCTTTTCTAAGATAAGGAACCAAAATGCTCACAATACTCTCTGAGGCCTCACAGTGCTTTATAAAGTCTCAACATTACATCCTTGCTTTTATATTCTAGTCCTTTAGAAATGAATGCTAAGATTGCATATGCCTTCCTCACCACAGACTCAATCTACAAATTAACCTATTGGGAATCCTGAACAAGGACCACCAAGTTCCTTTGTGTCTCCGATTTTAGTATTTTCTCTCCATTTAGAAAACAGCCAATCCTTTCATTTCTTCTATCAATGTGCATGACCATACACTTCCTGACACTGTGTTCCTTCTGCCAGTTCTTTGCCCATTCTCCTAATCTGCCCAAGTCCTTCTGTAGCCTCTCTACTTCTTCAGAATTACCTGCCCCTTCACCTAATTTCATATTGTCTGCAAACTTTGCAACAAAGTCATCAATTGCATCATCCATATTTATTTATTTGTTATTGAGATAGAGCGTTGAATAGGCTCTTTGGGCCTTTCAAGTTGTGTCACCTAGAAACTCCCAATTAAACCCTAGCCGAATCATGGGACAATTTACGATGAGTAATGAACCTCCCAACCGGTATGTCTTTGGATTATGGGAGGAAACTGGAGCACCTGGAGGAAATCCTTGTGGTCGCAGGGAGGACATACAAACTCCTTACAGACAGTGGTGGGAATTGAACCCAGGTCACCTGTGCTAAACACTATGCTACTGTGCCTCCTTCATCTATGTGCTTATCTAAATTGGGGGACCATTTTGTTGAGCACCTATGCTTCATCCATCAAAAGCGGAATGTCTTGGAGGCCAACCATTTAAATACCTATTCCTATTCCTAATCCCATTCCCATTCCCATTTCGACATGTCGGTCCGTGGTCTCCTCTTTTGCCACAATGAGGCCACTCTCAGTGTGGAGGAGCACCACCTCATATTTTGTCTGGGTAGCCTCCAACCTGATGTGAATCTGATACATCATTGATGTCTGTATCTTTGCTGTCCAGATGTTCCAGGATGGAGCGGAGAGCCAATGAGATGGCATCTACTGCAGACCTGTGCTCTGGTAGGCAAATTGAAGCAGATCCAAGTTGCCTCTCAGGTAGGAGCTGATATATTTCATAGAACATAGAACATAAAACAATACAGCACAGTACAGGCCCTTTGGCCCACAATGTTAAACCTTCGGACCCTTAAACCCTGCCTCCCATATAACCCCCCACCTTAAATTCCTCCATACACCTGTCTAGTAGTCTCTTAAATTTCACTAGTGTATCTGCCTCCACCACTGACTCAGGCAGTGCATTCCACGCACCAACCAATTTCATTACCAACCTCTCAAAACTCTTCATCCCTGTGGATGTAACTGCAACTGGGATTCATAGACTTATAATTGAAGCCTGCTTGAACTTATCAACTGAGCTTATTTTTACTCAGTGTTAACCACAGAAGGCTGAGAAGTGCCATGTTAGAATATGAGGTGCTGACTCACAAATTTGTACACATTTTCTTGGAAAAATACAGGAGGCTAAAGCCAGAGAGGTCAGAGTGGAAATGAAGTGAAGAACTAAAGGCCGAGACAATTTGAAACACAATGTCTTGCAGATTGAATGTAAAGTAATCAATCAATCTGAAATTGGTTTCCCTAGTATATATAGGAGACCACAATGTGAACAGTGATAATACTCATCTTTGATCTCTCAAGGTACGCTTTGTTTTGTGTGGGCTCTTAGGTTACTATGGATACCAATTATATGGGCCGATATTACAGGTAGTGCCAGAAGGCAGGGTAAGGCCTTAACAACTTAAACAGTTTTCTGGTATTTACTTGTGACTAAGAAGAGAATATATTCATGAATTAGAGTCCCTCTTTCTCTGAGAACATTTGCCTAATGGGCAGAGAATCAGAATCAGAATTGGGTTTAGTATCACCAGCATACGATGCTTGCAAAAGTCTTAGGCACATATATACAGCTAGGATGCCCAAGACTTTTGCACAGTACTGTAGTAATTTTATGTATTGCACTGTACTGCTGCAAAAAAGAAATCATGACATATGTGAGTGATGATAAACCTGATTCTGATATGGGTCTCTATTGTGGACTGAATGTGGGAAGGGGGCAGGGAGAGGGGGATCATGGTTGGGAAAAGGAGAAGGAAGAGAGGATGGAGCAGGAAGCGCCAGAGGGACATTCTGTAATGATTAATAATTCAATTGTTTGGAATCAAATGACCTTGCCTGGTGTCTCAGGGTGGGTATGTCTGCACCCCGCGCCAAAGGCTGTCCCTGGCACTCCTTGTCTGCCACCTGTACCACACCCCTCCTGCAGTGCTCCACCCTCACCATCCCAACATCCTTTCCTCCCGCTGGATTGAGTGTGTGTGTTCAGGCTCCTCGACCTCCTCACTGATAATGGCAATGAGAAGAGGGCATGTCCTGGGTAATGAAGGTCCATAATGATGGATGCTGCCTTTTTGAAGCATCGCCTTTTGAAGGTGTCTTCGATACTGGGGAGGCCAGTGCCCACGATGGAGCTGACTGAGTTTACAACTTTCTGCAGTGTATTCTGATCCGGCACCATCATAGCAGACGGTGATGCAGCCAGTTAGAATGCTCTCCACATTAGTAATGTTAGTGCTGCATCCCTTGATCTTTATTTTTAGAATATCTTTAAAGCATTTTTGTTCATGTCCCCGTTGTAGAGTTGGACATACAGTGATTTTTAAAAAAATAAATGTGCATTGGGTGTATGAATACAGTATCCTCTCTATCACATTTAATGTTGAACATTTCACACAAAAGATAATTGGCCTTCATAAGGATATTGTATACAATATACAATACACAATATACAACGTGGAGCTTTCAAAGAAGATGAAGGTGCTGGTATTCTAAGAAATCCAAGCTATTGCTGTCAGTTATGACATGCAAAGATTTTTCTCTGTGAGATAATACTTTAGCAGTATTCCCCAGGGCCTGCTGAGCTGTGTTCCTGCCCTGCTCTGAGAGTCTGGGAGGCAAGGGCAGAAATCACTGGGGCCCCGATGAGATACTAAGTCTTTGCTGACCACAGATGAAGTGCCAGCTAACCAAAGGAAAGTGAATGTGTGTTCTTTATTCAAGGAGGACCCACAGGAATAATCCAGGTAATTACAGTGTAGTTAGTGTGGCAATCCGAGCAAGGAAATTATTGGGAAAAGACAATTCCGAGAAGCACAATTAATCAATAGACAATAGACAACAGACAATAGGTGCAGGAGTAGGCCATTCGGCCCTTCTAGCCAGCACCGCCATTCACTGTGATCATGGCTGATCATACACAATCAGTACCCCGTTCCTGCCCTCTCCCCATATCCCTTGACCCCACTATCTATAAGAGCTCTATCTAACTCTCTCTTGAATGCATCCAGAGACTTGGCCTCCACTGCCTTCTGGGGCAGAGCATTCCACATATCCACCACTCTCTGGGTGAAAAAGTTTTTCCGCATCTCTGTTCTAAATGGCCTACCCCTTATTCTTAAACTGTGGCCTCTAGTTCTGGACTCACCCATCAGCGGGAACGTGCTTCCTGCCTCCAGTGTGTCCAATCCCTTAATAATCTTATATGTTTCAATCAGATCCCCTCTCATCCTTCTAAATTCCAGTGTATACAAGCCCAGTCGCTCCAATCTTTCAACATATGACAGTCCCGCCATTCCGGGAATTAACCTTGTGAACCTACGCTGCACTCCCTCAATAGCAAGAATGTCCTTCCTCAAATTTGGAGACCAAAACTGCACACAGTACTCCAGGTGGGGTCTCACCAGGGCCCTGTACAGCTGCAGAAGGACCTCTTTACTCCCATACTCAATTCCTCGTTATAATAGCCAGCATGCCATTAGCTTTCTTCACTGCCTGCTGTACCTGCATTCTTGCTTTCATTGACTGATGTACAAGAACACCTAGATCTCGTTGTACTTCCCCTTTTCCTAACTTGACTCCATTTAGATAGTAATCTGCCTTCCTGTTCTTGCCACCAAAGCGGATAACCTCACATTTATCCACATGAAACTGCATCTGCCATACATTTGCCCACTCACCCAACCTGTCCATGTCACCCTGCATTCTCATAACATCTTCCTGACATTTCACACTGCCACCCAGCTTTGTGTCATCAGCAAATTTGCTAATGTTACTTTTAATCCCTTCATCTAAATCATTAATGTATATTGTAAACAGCTGCGGTCCCAGCACCGAACCTTGCGGTACCCCACTGGTCACAGCCTGCCATTCCGAAAGGGATCCGTTAATCACTACTCTTTGTTTCCTGTCAGCCAGCTAATTTTCAATCCATGTCAGTACTCTGCCCCCAATACCATGTGCTCTAATTTTGCCCACTAATCTCCTATGTGAGACTTCATCAAAAGCTTTCTGGAAGTCCAGGTACACTATATCCACTGGCTCTCCCTTGTCCATTTTCATAGTTATATCCTCAAAAAACTCCAGAAGATTAGTCAAGCATGATTTTCCCTTCATAAATCCATGCTGACTTGGACTGATCTTTCTACTGCTATCCAAATGTGTCGTAATTTCCTCTTTTATAATTGTCTCCAGCATCTTTCCCACCACTGACGTCAGGCTAACCGGTCTATAATTCCCTGTTTTCTCTCTCCCTCCTTTCTTGAAAAGTGGGGCAACATTAGCCACCCTCCAATCAGCAGGAACTGTTCCTGAATCTATAGAACATTGGAAAATGATTACCAATGCGTCTAGGATTTCTAGAGCCACCTCTTTAAGTACCCTGGGATGCAGACCATCAGGTCCCGGGGACTTATCAGCCTTCAGACTCAACAGTCTATCCAACACCGTTTTTTGCCTAATATAAATTTCCTTCAGTTCATCCTTTACCCTAGTTCCTTTGGCCACTATTACATCTGGGAGATTGTTTGTGTCTTCCCTAGTGAAGACAGATCCAAAGTACCTGTTCAACTCATCTGCCATTTCCTTGTTCCCCATAATAAATTCACCCATTTCTGTCTTCAATGGCCCAATTTTGGTCTTAACTATTTTTTTTTGCTATTCACATACCTAAAGAAGCTTTTACTATCCTCCTTTATATTCTTGGCTAGTTTATCTTCGTACCTCATTTTTTCTTGGCGTATTGCCTTTTTTGTTATCTTCTGTTGCTCTTTAAAAGCTTCCCAGTCCTCCGGTTTCCCACTCATCTTTGCTATGTTATACTTCTTCTCTTTTATTTTTATACTGCCCTTTACTTCCCTCGTCAGCCACGGCCACCCCTTACTCCCCTTAGGATCTTTCTTCCTCTTTGGAATGAACTGATCCTGCACCTTCTGCATTATTCCCAGAAATACCTGCCATTTTTGTTCCACTGTCTTCCCTGCTAGGGTATTGTTCCATTGAAGTTTGGCCAGCTCTTCCCTCATAGCTCCATAGTTCCCTTTGTTCAACTGTAATACTGACACATCCGATTTTCCCTTCTCCTTCTCAAATTGTAGGTATACTTAGAATAACTTCCAGGGATAGTCACATGGATTTGTTGCATGGTGTGAAGCATTGGAGATCTTGCCTGACTAATTGGATTGACTTTTTTGAAGTGGTAACTAAATATTATGATGAGGGCACCATGAGTGATGTGGATTGTCTGGGCTTCAGTAAGGCCTATGACGAGGTCCCACATGGCTAATCTAAAGGACAAGGCAAGAAGGCAAATTTAACCCAAAATGGCTCATTAAAAGGAAAGTGGAGTGGAGGGTTGCTTTTGTGTTTGGAAGCCTGTAATCAGTGTTGGGAGCCAGGGGTGCTTTTATATAAATTAGCAACTTGGATGTGAGCATAGGAGGCTGGATTTTGGAGGAGGAGGAGGAGGAGGAAGAAGAAGAAGAAGAAGAAGAAGAAGAAGAAGAAGAAGAAGAAGAAGAAGAAGAAGAAGAAGAAGAAGAAGAAGAAGAAGAGGAAGAAGAAGAAGAAGAAGAAGAAGAAGAGGAAGAAGAAGAAGAAGAAGAAGAAGAAGAAGAAGAAGAAGAAGAAGAAGAAGAAGAAGAAGAAGAAGAAGAAAAGAAGAATAGCCCTTAACTCGGCAGTGGAGTTACTGGGGCACTGTCATGACAGTGTTTCCATAGCAAGCTGTTCTTGTTTTTACTAGGCCGAGTTGCTAGCTCGACACTCAACGCGACTTGGATATGAACTCGGGAACCTTAGCCCCGGAGTCCGGCGCTGATATTATTGCGCCACCAAGCGGGACGGATTTTGGAGATAATACAAGATTTAGTGGTGTTGTTGATAGCAAGGCTACAGCATAATATTGATCAGCTGGTGGGAAGGAGGGGAAAAGGCAAATGGAATTTAATCCTGATGAGTGTCATGTGATGCCTAATAAGGTAAGGATACATGCCTTGAACAATTGGATCCTTGGATAACAAAGGGACTCTAGCACGCAAGACCAAAGATCCTTCCAAGAAGGCAGCATAAGTAATTAAGACTATGAAGAAGGCAGATGGGGTACTTGCCTTTGTTAGTTAGGTTACAGAGTGAAAAAGCAGAGAGGTCTTTAGCCCATAACTGAAATATTGTGTGTAGCCTTGTTGTCCCACACTTGCACATAATTGCACTGGAGATGGTGCAGAGGAGATTTACCAGGATGTTACCTGGAGTGCGATGTTTTATTTGTGAAGAGAAATTGGAAAGACTGAGTTTGTTTTTTTTCCCAGGAGCAGGAAGCTGATGGAGGTATTCAACATTTTGAGGTGTAGGTGAGTAAGAAGCTTTTGACTGCGGCAGAGATATCAAAGCCCAAAAGGCAGAGGCTGACAGTGAGGAATAAGAAGTTTGGAATGGATCAGAGGAAAGAATTTTTCACCAAAAAGGTGGTTACTACTGAGTATGAAGGTGGTGGAGGCAGGTTCTCTCACAACTTTCAAGCAAAATCTGGTTGAGCCCATGAATTATCAAGACATTGTAGGTTGTAGGCCAAGAGCTGGTAAATGGAATTGGTATACCTAGGTACTTGATTGTCAAAATGGACATGATGGGTTGAAGGGCCTATTGCTCGATGGCTGCATGGTTCCATCTCTCTAGGAAGATCTTGAACTGACGAAACTGATGTAACCAATGCATTTTAATTAGATTGGAAATGCAAGAGATTCTGCTGGTGCTGGGATGACACATACAAAATGCTGGAGAAACTCAACAGGTCAGGCAGCATCTCTGGAGGGGAATAAACTGTTGACCTTTTGGACTGAGAATCTTCATTGGAATTAGATATTATATTTGAACTAGTACACAAAAAATGCCATCTTATCTGCAAATGTTGATGGGAATATTGAATGAATTAAATAACCTGTATGCAGAAAGTGGCATTCTCTTCAGCTTAATTAATGTGCAACTACTTACATTGAAATGTAAGTTTATATTTTTTGATTTCTCTTGCTTGAACAAACTACAGCAATAACATAAGAGGGTAAGTGAATTCACAGAGAGTATTCAGACGCTACCTGACCTGTCTGTATTTTCAAACACTTTGCCCTACTTATTTTAGATTTTCTGTACTTCATAAACTCTGTTTGAAATCAGCCAACATTCAATATCAACACCATTTGCTTAGCTCCATTTGAGTTTTTCACTTGATTCATTTGTTGTTGGAGAAAAGAGATCAGTAGTCTTGTCACAACTTAAGGAGATTTTTTCCATGTCACTAAAGACTCTAGCAAGCTTCTACAGATGTACTGTGAAGAGCATTCCAACTGATTCCATCTGGTTTGGAAAGGCTTCTGCGCAGGATCTGAAAAAGCAACAGAAAGTTGCACAATCAGCCAGCTCCATCACGGGCTCTGTCCTCCCCAGCATCAAAGACATTTTGGAAAAGCAATGCCTCAGGAAGGCTGCATCCATCATTCAGGACCTCTACCACCCAGGACATGTCTTATTCTCCTCAAGGACGAGGTACAGGAGCCTAAAGACACACACTCAACATTTTAGCAACAGCTTCTTCCCCTCTGCTCTCAATTCTGAACAATGAATCCATGTACATTACCTCACTACTTCTTGCTCTCTTTTTGTACTATGTGGATGGCATCTGTAAGTCTCGTGAGACCATGGATCTGCACCTGGAAAGTCTTGCTTCAGCCTCTCTAGGGCGCAGGCCTGGGCAAGGTTGTATGGAAGACCGGCAGTTGCCCAAGCAGCAAGTCTCCCCTCTCCACGCCACCGATGTTGTCCAAGGGCAGGGCAAGGGCCGATACAGTTTGGCACCAGTGACGTCGCAGGAGTTGCCAGAGCGAGGTTGAAGGCAACGTCGGATTGCCTTAGGGACTCCAGCTCCGGATTTGTCCTCAGGATTTACTCCCGAAGCTTTTCCCATGAGTGGGTATGGCCACAAGGCAGCGGAGGTTTGAAATCAGAATTTTCCCTCTCTTAGATGGACTGCGTTTCCAGGCTGATGAGCTCCATCTACCCGAATGCACTATGTATTTAGTTTTTTTTAATATATATTTCTTATTGTAATTTATAGTTTTTATATTATGCATTGCACTGTACTGCTGCCACAAAACGACAAATTTCAAAACAAATGCCAATGATATCCATTCCCCCAGGTAAACTCATCTCCAGCAGGAACTGGATCTGCAGCTTGATGACTTTCCACACACATGGGAGAATGGGGAAGTGATAGACAGGACCTACAGGGAGGTAATCACCCCTATGCTGCAGGAGACAGGTAACTGGGTGACTGTCAGAAGGAGGGGAAATGCACAGCCAGTGTAGAGTATACCTGTGGCTGTTCCCCTCAATAATAAGTATACAACTTTAGATACTGTTGAGGGGGGGGCAACAGAGACTGGGTCTTTGGCACTGAGTCTTGTGCTGTGACTCATAAGAGCAGAGAAGTGAAGAGTACTGCGATGTTGATAGAAGATTCCTTAGTCAGAGGAATAACGAAGAGGTTCTGTGGGCACGATAGAGACACCCGGATGGTATGTTGCCTCCCTGGTGCCTGGATCAGGGATGTCTCGGATTGTGTCCATGGCATTCTCAAGGGCGAGGGTGAGCAGCCAGAAGTCTTGGGACGTATTGGCACCAATGACATAGGTAGACTAGGTGAAGCCCTGAAGAAAGATTTAAGGAAGCTAAGGTAAAAAGCCTCCAAATAGTAAGGATGTGGTCTACAAATTACAATGGGAGATATAAAATGTATGCCAAAGGGCAGTGTTACAATAGTCATGGGGGATTTCAATATGTAGGTAGATTGGGAAAATCAGGTTGGTGCTGAATTCCAAGAGGGGGAGTTTCTAGAATGCCTATGAGATGGGTTTTTAGAGCAGTTCGTGGTTGACACACTAGGAGATCAGCTATTTTGGAGTTGTGTTGTGTAACGAACTGGAATTGATTAGAGAGTTTTAAGATAAAAGAACCCTTCAGGGAAAGTGATCATAATATAATCAAAATCACCCTGAAATTTGAGAAGAAGAAGATAAAGTCAGATGTATCAGTGTTACAGTAGGGTAAAGGGAATTACTGAAGCATGGAAGAGGATTGGGAAGCTTTTAAAAACCAACAGAAGGCAAATAAAAAAATCATTAAGAAGGTAAAGATAGAATATGAAAGTAAAAAGATACATAAAGTGTAAAAACAAGAGGTGAGAGTTGATATGGACTGCTGGAAACTGATGTTGGAGAGGTAGTAATGGGGAACAATGAAACAACGGATGAACTGAATAAGTATTTTGCATCATTCGTCACTGTGGAAGACATTAGCAGTATGGTGGAAGTTCCAAGTGTCAGGGGTCATTTAGTATGTGAAGTTACCATTATTAGAAAGAAGGCTGGTGGGAAACTGAATGGTCTGAAGTTAGATAGGCCACCTGGACCAGATGGTGTACACCCAATGGTTCTGAAAGAGGTGGCTGAAGAGACTGGAAGCATTAGTAATGATCTTTCGAGAAGAAAGGAAATTATAGGCTAGGTAGTCTGGCTTCAGTGGTTGGGAAGATGTTGGAGTTGATTGTTCAGGATAAGATCTTGGGGTACTTGGAGGCACATGAAGTAGGCTGTAGTCAGCATGGTTTTGTCAAGGGAATATCTTGCCTGACAAATCTGTTGGAATTCTTTGAAGAAATGGCAAGCAGGATAGACAAAGGAGAATTGGTTGATGTTGTGCATTTGGAGTTTTAGAAGGCCTTTGACAAGGTGCCACATATGAGGCTGCTTAACGAGCTACGTGCCAATGGTATTACAGAAAATATTCTAGTTGATTGGCAGGAGGCAAATAGTGGAAGTAAAGGGAGACTTTTCCCGTTAGTTGCCTGTGATTAGTTGTGTTCAATAGGGGTCTATGCTCGGACTGATACGTTTTACATTATATGTCACTGATTTGGATGATGGAATTGGTGGCCTTGTTGCAAAGTTTGGAGATGATATGAAGATAGGTTGAGGGGCAGGTAGAGGAAGTAGAGAGGCTATAGAAGGACTTACACAAATTAGGAGAATGGGCAAAGAAGTGGCAGATGGAAGACAATATTGGGACGTGTATGGTCATGCACTTTTGTAAAAGAAATGAAAGGATTGAATATTTTCTAAGCAGAGAGAGTAAATACAAAAAAACTGAGGTGCAAAGGGACTTGTGAGCCCTTGTGCAGAATTCCCTAAAGATTAATTTTCAGGTTGAGTCTGTGGTGAGAAAGGCAAATGGAATGTTAGCATTTATTTTGAGAAAATAGAATATGAAAGCAAGGATATAATGCTAAGACTTTATAAAGCACTAGTGAGGCCTCACTTGGAGTATTGTGACCAGATTTGGTTTCCTTATTTTAGAAAGATATGTTGAAAGTGGAGTGTATTTTAAAAAGGTTCATGAAAATGATTCCAGGATTGAATGGCTTTTCATATGAAGAGCATTTGAAGTCTCTGGGGTTGTATTCACCAGAATTCAAAAGAATGAGGGGTGACCTAATTGAAATTTATCAAATCGTGAAAAGCCTTGATAGAATGGATGTGAGGAGGATGATTCTTATGGTGGGTGAGTCAATGTCCAGAGGACACAGTATCAGAACAGAGGGGTATCCTTTTAGAACAGAGATGAGGAGGAATTCCTTTAGCTAGTGAATCTGTGGAATTCTCTGCCACAGGCAGCTGTGGAGGCCAAGTTTTTATGTATATTAAGGCAGTGGTTAATAGATTCTTGATTGGTCAGGGCGTGAAGGGATGGGGGTTGGGTGGGGGTGGAAAGGCAGCTGACTGGGCCTGAGACGAAACGTGGATCAGCCATGATGAAATGGTTGGGCAGACTTAATGGCCCAAATGGCCTAATTCTGCTCCTATATCTTAGGGTCTTATGATATTAAACCTGATTCTGAGCACTCCATTCTGAGAATTACAGATGATGGAGCACTGGTGAGAGGCCAAGCTCCCAACTATGCTTGGGTTGTTTGTTGCAAGTTATTCAACTGATCCTTTTCCCCTGCTTTCCCTTGTAGACCAGCATTTTATTTTCATAAATTTAGCTATTTCCCTTTTTAAACTTATTCTCAAATTTGATACTTTTCTCCCCATATGTATGCTAGCTTTTTTCTCACATTGCCACTGATATCTTGTCTCTTGTTGTGTCCCTTTCAGCAATTTCTCTCGATTTACTCACAAATATAGAAACATAGAAAACCTACAGCACAATACAGGCCCGTCGGGCCACAATACTGTGCCAAACATGTACCTACTTTAGAAGTTACCTAGTTACCCAAAGGCCCTCTATTTTCCTAAGCTCCATGTACCTATCCTGGAGTCTCTTAAAAGATCCTATTGTATCCTTCTCCACCACAGTCACTGGCAGCCCATTCCACGCACTCATGACTCTCTGCGTAAAAAAAAATGACTGCTGACATCTCCTCTGTACCTGCTTCCAAGCACCTTAAAACTGTGCCCTCTCGTATTAGCCATTTCAGCCCTGGGAAAAAGCCTCTGACTATCCACATGATCAATGCCTCTCGTCATCTTATACACCTCTATCAGGTCACCTCTCATCCTCCGTTGCCCCAAGGTGAAAAGGCTGAGTTCACTCAACCTATCCTCATAAGGAATGCTCCCCAATCCAGGCAATATCCTTGTAAATCTCCTCTGCACCCTTTCTATAGTTTCCACATCCTTCCTGCAGTGAGGTGACCAGAACTGAGCGCAGTATTCCAAGTGGGGTCTGACCAGGGCCCTATATAGCTATAACATTACTTCTCGGCACCTAAACTCAATCCCATGGCCAATGCACCGTATGTCTTCTTAACCATAGAGTCAACCTGTACAGCAGCTTTGAGTGTCCTATGGACTCGGACTCCAAGATCCCTCTGATCCTCCACACTGCCAAGAGTCTTACCATTAATACTATGTTCTGCCATTGTATTTGACCTACCAAAATGAACCACCTCATACTTATCTGGGTTGAACTCCATCTGCCACTTCTCAGCCCAATTTTTCATCCTATCAATGTCCCGCTGCAACCTCTGACAGCCCTCCACACTATCCACAACACCTCCAACCTTTGTGTCATCAGCAAATTTACTAACCTATCCCTCCATTTCCTCATCCAGGTCATTTATCATGAAGAGTAAGGGTCCCAGAACAGATTCCTGAGGCACCCCACTGGTCACTGACCTCCATGCGGAATATGACCCATCTACAACTACTCTTTGCCTTCTGTGGGAAAGCCAATTTTGGATCCACAAAGCAATGTCCTCTTGGATCCTATGCCTTCTTGCTTTCTCAATAAGCCTTGCAAGGGGTAGTTTATCAAATGCCATGCTGAAATCCATATAAACTCCATCTACTGCTCTACCTTCATCCATGTGTTTAGTCACATCCTCAAAAAATTCAATCAGGCTCATAAGGCACGACCTGCCCTTGACAAAGCCATGCTGACTATTCCTAATCATATTATGCCTCTCCAAATATTCATAAATCCTGCCTCTCAGGATCTTCTCCATCAACTTACCAACCACTGAAGTAAGAATCACTGGTCAATAATTTCCTGGGCTATCTCTACTCCCTTTCTTGAATAAGAGAACAACATCTGCAACCCTCCAATCATCTGGAACCTCTCCCTTCCCCATTGATGATGCAAAGATCATTGCCAGAGGCTCAGCAATTTCCTCCTTCGCCTCCCACAGTACATATCTGCCAATTCAAAAAAAAAATGTTTTTGCACTGGCTTCATCTCTATCTGATATTCCTACTTTACTGAAACAGTTATTTGTGTTATCACTTTCTGTAAATCTTCAGCCCGCTAAAACCTTAATATACCTTCTAAATTGCTGATCCACAATACTACAACTAAGGCCTAATTATTTTATGAATACACCTAACCTCATCTCCCAAAGCCAATTAATCCATATTTTGTTGCAACATATTGATGTGTACTGTTAATCTCAAAAACAAAAGTCTTTATGCACCTTCTCCAGGTCCTTGTGGCTCTGTACCCCTCTTGCAAATGCAGTGCTTCAAAGTTCAGAGTAAATTTATTGTTGAAGTACGTGCTCATTCATTTTCTTGCAGGAGTTTACAGGAGAAAAAAGAAATACAGTGAATTTCTTTGAAAAGCTATACATAAGCATAGACTGAAATTGTGCGAATAAAAATAATACTGAGAACCAGAGTTGTAAAGAGTCCTTGAAAATGAGTCTGTAGATCATAGAAGCAGTTCAGAGTCGTGGTGGGTGAAGTTATCCACATCAGTTCAGGAGCCTGATGATTGTTGTTTAACAACCTTTCCTGAACCTGGTGCTGTGGAACCTTCTGTACCTCTTGCCTGATGGTAGTAGGGAGAAGAAGGCATGGTCTTTGAAGATGATTGCTGCTTTCTTGTGGGAGTGCTCCATGTAAAAGGTAATTTACTTACATACCCTCTTTTCATTTTTTCTTATTGCAAATAATCACTTTCCTCCAAGAGAACCACAACCTTGTCTTGGTTTGGAGGTTTGTGTGCCTCAATGACCCAGAGAGCTATGTTGCCTGGAGTCAGGGGTGTTGGTAGGGTCACCTGTGCCAAACAGGTCAAAGAATAGAGGGCATACTATGAGTGGTCCACTGTTCTTCCGGGTTTGAGGGTTCAGTTCAGGGCTAACAACCCTGACTGGTAAAACAAAACTGTTGTGGAAACAGCAATGAAGAATCTTTCTACATCTGAGTGTGATGGTATTCCTGAGCCTCCACATGGCATTTGCATGACTGACCATAGTGAAGGGCCAGAAGGTCTACTCTGTGCTGTATTACTAAATAAATAAAAATGAACTCTGTTCTCCTGAAACTCACACATATTTATCTTTGAGATGCTTGTTAACCTGATGTGAATTTTCAAGGAAAAATTTCTAAAGCATTGAATCACGCCACAAGAAGTAAGCCACAATTTAAGTGTGCTACATTATTGCTAGCTCCACTCTGAAATATTACATCCATGACGTATCAATTCTGAATTGGAGTTCTTAATTTTGAGAAACAGATGGTTATTCTTTAATCAATTGAATATTACACTACAGCTGAAGGATAAAATGCCTGACATTTTGTGAAGAGATTTCCTTTAATAAAACAAAAGCAAAGATTATTGGCATACATTTCATTTGGCTGAACACAGATGGCAAGTTATTAATCTAGATAAGGATAAACCAAGCTACAGCCCACCAGCATTTAATGTAGACTTCTGTTCAATTTTTGCAAGAAGGAAAATGTTGTAGAGAACTTAGTAATTTTACAAGGAGCACTGAAACGAGGAAACATATTAGGTGGAAGTTTATTGAACCTAACATTTTCAGGATTGTTCCGCACTCCATTTCCATGTGAGAGCAATTCAAAAACACAAGCAATGCCTGCATTTATAAGGTCACCAAACATCACCCTCAATTGCATGTAATTAAAACATAATTCTGATTTTTCAGTGTTTCTGAGGATTATGGCTTAGTCCCTTGGTTCGTTTATCTTCTATAATAAACTGTCAGCTTGTATTGAATGAACTGGACCAAGCACAGCATGGATTGTCAGCCGCAATCACTATCAGCTTGGAGCCCAGTCTCCATCATTTTGGGAAATGGACTATGAAGATTGGAAAAGCTGGAGTATACACTCAGAGGCCACTCCATTAGGTACCTCTTGTACCTAATCAAATAAAGTGGCCTCTGAGAGTGGGGTTGTGCTCTTCTGCTGCTGTAACCCATCCTCTTCAAGGTTTGAAGTGTTGTGCGCTTAGAGATGTTCTTCTGCACACCACTCTTCCTCATGGTTATTTGAGTCACTGTTGCCTTCTTGTCGGCTGGAACCAGTCTGGCCATTCTCCTCTGAGCTCCCTCATTAACAAAGTGTTTTGGCTCACTGGATGTTTTTTTCACCGTTCTCTGTAAACTCTAGAGACTGTTGTGCATGAAAATCCCAGGAGATCAGCAGTTTCTGAGATACTCAAACCACCCCATCTGGCACCAACTATCATTTCATGGTCAGAGTCAGTTAGATTATATTGCTTCTCCATTTGATGTTTAGTCTGAACAACAACTGAACCTCTTGACCGTGTCTGCATGCTTTTATCCGTCGAGTTCTGCCACATGATTGGCTGATTAGATATTTGCATTAATGTGCAAGTGCACAGGTGTACCCATAAAGTGGCACCTGAGTGTAATTTAACATCTGTAATCAAAAGGGTAGAGATAAGCCTTATTCACTTGTGGATATGGCTCTGGGAAAATATTCTGAGACTTGTGTGTTTCTCTTTTTCATGTCCCAGGTGAGTTTGCATGATCCACAAGTATTTTGAACGAAGTAGAACACAGAACATTGAACCATAGAGAATAGTACAGACCCTTCAGCCTATGATGTTGTGCTAACATCTTAACCTACTCCTAGATTAATCTTATCCCCTCTCTCTCACCTAGCCTTCCATTTTACTTTCAGCCATGTGACTATCAAAGAGTCATTTAAATATCCTTAATGCATCTACACCACCCCAGGCACTGCATTCCACATACCTACCACTCTGCCTCTGACATCTTCAAATGCCTTAAAGTTATGCTCCCTCACATTGGTGATTTCTGCCCTGTGAAATATTCTCTGGCTGTCCACTCTGTCTATGACTCACTATCTTGCACCTTTTGATCAGGTCACCTCTCATCCTCCTTTGCTCTAAATTGAGAAGTCCTCTCTGGCTCAACCTATCCTCATAAGACATGCTGTCTAATCCAGGCAGCATATTGGTAAATCTCCTCTACACCATCTCTAAAGCTTTCACATCCTTCCTGTATTGAGGTGACCAGAACTGTACCAGTATTGACCGGAACCGAAGTGTGGCCTAACCAGAGTTTTATAGAGCAGCAACATTATCGTGCAGCTCAAAACCCTGACTAACGATGGCCAGCACAGTACTCAGCTTCTTAACCACCCAGTCAACTTGCACTGCAACTTTGAGAGATCTCTGGATATGGACCACAAGGTCCTTCTGTTCCTCCACACTGTTATGAATCCTGTCGTTGACCCTGTATTCTGCCTTCAAGTTTATTCTTCCAAAGTGAATCACATCATGCTTTTTATGTATAAGTACATTAATTATGTAAATGCAGTAATTATATACAAGTATGTTATTGATTAGCAAGTAAAACACACTAAATGCTGGAGGAATTCAGCTGGTCACTGTTTATTATGGAAGTAATAAAAAGTCGATGTTTTGGACTGGGACCATTCATTGGGACTGAAGAGGAAGGGTGAAGAAGCCAAAATAGGAAGGTGGAGAGAGGGAAGGAATAAAGATGATAGGTGACAGGTAAAACCAGGTGAGTTGGTTGGAGAAGGGAGGATGAAGTGAGAAGCACACAGGTGATAGGTGGAAAATGTAAAAGCTGAAGAAGAAGGAATCTACACCTGCACCTTCCCATGCTAAACTTACCCATTCACCTCCTCCCTTACCTCCATTCAGGGCCCAAGCAGCCCTTTAGGGTAAGGCAACACTCCGCCTGTGAATCAGTTAGGGTCATCTACTACACTGAGTGCTCTCACTGCGGCCTCTACATCGGTGAGACCTGACATAAATTGGGAGGTTATTTTGGCAAGCTTCTCCTCTTCGCTACCAAAAGTGGAATTTCCTGACGGCCAACCGTTTTAATTTCAATCCCCTTTCCCATTCTGACTTGTTGGTCCATGGGCTCCTCTTTTGCCACGATGAGTCCATTCCAGGGTGAAGAAGTAACACCTCATATTCCATTTGTGTAGTCTTGAACCTGATGGCATGAATATCAATTTCTCCTACCGGTTAAAGAAAAAAAATTCCCCCTCCCTCTCCTATTCCTCTATTTCCCCACTCTGGCCACCTATCTCTTCTCACCTGGCTATGACCTGGGTCTCTGGGTCCACTCCTCCTTCCCTTTCTCCAATGGTCCATTCTCCTGTCCTATCAGATTCCTTCCTCTTCAGCCGTTTGCTGATAGACGAGAAGCTAGACTGGACTGCCAACACAGATGCCTTGTGCAGGAAGGCACAGAGTCGACTGTACTTCCTTAGAAGGTTGGCGTAATTCAATGTCTGTAGTGAGATGCTGAAGATGTTCTATAGGTCAGTTGTGGAGAGCGCCCTCTTCTTTGTGGTGGCGTGTTGGGGAGGAAGCATTAAGAAGAGGGACGCCTCACGTCTTAATAAGCTGGTAAGGAAGGCGGGCTCTGTCGTGGGCAAAGTACTGGAGAGTTTAACATCGGTAGCTGAGCGAAGGGCGCTGAGTAGGCTACGGTCAATTATGGAAAACTCTGAACATCCTCTACATAGCACCATCCAGAGACAGAGAAGCAGTTTCAGCGACAGGTTACTATCGATGCAATGCTCCTCAGACAGGATGAAGAGGTCAATACTCCCCAATGCCATTAGGCTTTACAATTCAACCGCCAGGACTCAAGAACTTTTTAAAAGCTATTATTAATGCTTTTTGAGATAGTGATTTAGATGCATATCATATTTTTTTACTGAGTTAAGTATTGTATGTAATTAGTTTTGCTACAACAAGTGTATGGGACATTGGAAAAAAAAGTTGAATTTCCCCATGGGGATGAATAAAGTATCTATCTATCTATCTATCTATCTATCTATCTATCTATCTATCTATCTATCTATCTATCTATCTATCTATCTATCTATCTATCTATCCACTTGGCTTCACCTATCAACTTCCAGTTACCCTACTTTCACACCCCCCACCTTTTTATTCTGGCATCTTACCCCTTCCTTTCCAGTACTGAAGAAGGAGCTCAGCCAAAAATGTTGATTATTTATTCATTTCTATAGATGCTGCATGACCTGCTGAGTTCCTCCAGCACTGTGTGTGTATTGTTTTGGATTTCCAGTATCTGCAGAATCACTTGTGTATATGCTTTCTTGTAAATGCCTTAGAGAAACTTTGACAATAAATTTGGATTTGATTTTGACAAGAGCACAGAAGCTTGGAGGAGGTCTAATGGAATTGTTCAGAAATGAAGGTTTTTATTGGCTTTTTTTTAAACTTTTTTTATTGTTTTCAAATAGTTACAGAATAAATGTGTATGAGAAAAAAAAATGTTACCCAGCCCCCCCTCCCCTTAACCCCTCCCCTCTAACATCCCTATTAAAAAAAAAGAAAGAGAAAAAAAAAAGGAATGCCTGGATATTGGAGGGTCCCCACACGCTCCACGGAGTTCGTAATAACTTTAGTGTATGCATTTATTTCTTTCCCCAAGTAACCAATTATTTCATCTTCGGAGCACCTATATATTTAATCCTGTCTTTTGTAAATAAGGGCGCCAAATTTTCAAAAATGTTTCATATTTATCTCTTAAATTGTAAGTGATTTTTTCAAGTGGAATACAGCCATAAATTTCGTTCTTCCAACAATCTATACTTAGATATGTATCCGATTTCCAAGTCACTGTAATAGCTTTTTTGGCTACTGCCAATGCAATTTTTATGAATTCTTTCTGATATTTATTCAATCTGGATATCAGTTTTATCCCTTCAATATTACCTAGTAAAAGTAATATTGGGTTGTGTGGAAGTTGTATTCCAATGATTTGTTCCAGTAAAACTCTTAAATTTGTCCAAAAAGGTTGAATTTTAGAGCAAGACCAAGGTTTTTATTGGTTTTGACAGAGAAGTAGTTTCCAGTAATAGGAAATTAAATGAGCAAAGGATAAAGAGTTAAGATAATCAGCAGAAAAGCAGAGGGAAATTGAGAGATTTTCCTCTAGCAACAAGAGGAAATCTGATCAAAATTCTTTGAAATCATGCCAAACAAGTAATTGTTGCCTGTTTGACCTGCTACAGATTTCATTAAAATTTGGGCTGCATATCACATTAATCATTGGAGTTTCCAGCCAGTGCCAAGTAGAAGTTTAACACATTGAAATAAATTTACTTTGTCCGCAAGAAAGTTACTAACACCAGCCAAAACTCAGGAGGTATGACCTGTACGACTGAGATGGGTTGCACCTGAGCCCAAGGGGGACCAATATTCTCTCAGTCAAGTCTGTTGGAGCTGTTGGGAAGGGTTTAAACTAATTTAGCAGGGGGATGGGAACTGGAGTGAAGAGACTCAGGATCAGATGGATGGTAAAAAACCAAAGATAACATGAAGTCAGACTGTCAGGAAAGGCAGGCAGATGATAGAATAAAATTGCAGCAAGTGGGGTGAGTTATCAGTGCATTAGGGATGCAGAATCAAGACGGGTAGCAAACAAGTTCCCATGTACCTGAATTCCTTGACCCTCTTGGTAGCAGAGGTTATGGGTTTGGAGTCCTCAGTGATCTTCAAGTGAACTGTCTATACCTTCTACTCTTCCCAACGTGCCAGAGGCTCTAACCTCTTATTTAATTGGCTGAATATAAATTAGCATCAGGAGGTCCCTTATACCTGCTCAACTGTTCAATAAGATAATGGCTAATCTGACTATAAGCTCAGCTCCACATTTCTGTCTAGCCTAGTTACCATTCATCCCTTTGCTTATCGAGAATCTGTCTTAAACCTTTTCAAAGATTCTGCCTCCAGTACCCTCCGAGGAAGAAAGCTCCAAAGGCTCACAATTCTGTGGGAGGAAAATATATATTGCTAGCTTGTACTTCTTTACCTCCCCACCTTCTTATTCTGGCTTTTCCCTTCTTCCTTTCCCATCCCGATGAAGTGTCTCAGCCTGAAATGTTGACTGTTTATTCCTCTCAATTAATGTTGATTGACCTGCTGGGTTTCTCCAGCATTTTGTATGTGTTACTCTGGATTTCCAGCACCTGCAGAATCTCTTAAGTTTATGGCAAAAATATTGTGTTGAGACTGTTTTAAGTAGGTGAGTCTTTATTTATAGATTCCCTGTTACAGAGTTACCCATAAGAAGAATCATTCTAAAACCTTACATTCCGTGAAAAATATAACACATACCTGTCTTTATGAATGACAAAGGAATCGATACTATTTTTAAACACAGTCATTAAGGGGAAGAGGGTAGGGTAGGGAAAGGGGTTAATAAGGATTTTTATGCTGAATCCAAGATGGTAAGGATCTACATACTGAAACCAAATCATCCATTTTATATGGTGCATACTTTCAGCATATATCTTCATTATAAGCAGAAGCAAAGTTCAAAGAAAATTTATAATCAAAATACATTTAAGTCACCATATATTACCCTAGGATTCATTTTCTTGCAGGTATTCACAGTGGATACAAAGAAATGCAAAAGAATGAATGAAAAACTGTGTACAGAGGACAAATAGCCAATGTACAAAAGAAGACAAACTGTATAAGTACAAAAATAAGAATAATACCTGTAAATAAATAAGTAATAAATAATATTGTGAAAATTTGTTTTAGAGTCCTTGAAAGTGAATCCATAGGTTGTGGAATCAGTTCAGTGTCGATGTAAGTGAAGTTATCCACATTGGTTCAGGAGCCATAATTATCAATTTGTCAAAAGGTATTGCTGTACCCCAATTGAATACTGGTACTTTAACATTGAGGTTTTGGCTAATCTGATAAGTAAGAGAGAATAACTTGGTGCTATATGGCCCAGCATTTAGGCCAATAAAACAGAGAGTGAATCACACGCCCCAATGTTAATCAATGACAGAAAAGTCTTCAGAGCAACCATTTGTCTTTTAACAGGAAAAGACCACGTGCCATAACCAGTCAAGAGATCTTGCTTCTCCATTTGCCCTGACAGCTTCAGGAGATGGTGGGGACACAGGAAGGAACTCTAGCAAGAAGTATTTGACCCATCATGTCAAATAGTGTGCATGCAGTGATAAGATTAGGCAGAAAACAGCTGGCTCCAATTAATAGCTGCCTGTTACTACGTCAACCATAATGAAATAATGAATGAGGAGAGAATCGATCTGAATTATTAAATTTACTTCTTTGAAAGTTATTGCAAATGATTTTACAAGCAAATTTATTTTCAGGATGTAATGACTACAAGTTTTTTTTTGTAAATTTAAAGTTAATTACTTTAAGTATTGTCTTGTTGCTAAATTGAAGCATATTATACCTTCACATAATTTGCCAACAACCTATCATAAGCATAGAGTTAAGACAAAATATACAGAATTACTAAATTATCCATTGGCTCACTTAATTTAATTCTTGAATGATGCTTCTGCATTATGTTTTGCATATCATTAGCATGTAAATTAATTGCACGTCTCCAGTATTGCACTTACTATAGTGGATTTCCTTCCAATCCTAATGCAATCCCTTTCATAGCCATTCACCCACCAACTCAATAGAAGAAAATCGTGAAGTAATTTACAATGCTCAAGCATTATTTTGTTGATTATTTGGTAACACACCCCTTCTAAAATACATTCAGTGGCCCCTCCTGCACCTAACAAAATGGCTGCTGAGTCCGTGTTCACGGCCTTCTGCTGCTGATGCTCTTCCGCATCACAGTTTGATGTATTGTGTTCTCAGAGACACCACTGTTGTAACGTGTGGTTATTTGAGTTACTGTCGCCATCCGATCAGCTTCCAGTCAATCTGCTCTGCCCTCTCTCATTAACAAGGTATTTTCACCCTCAAAACAGCTACTTACTGGATATTTTTCAGTTTTTTTCTCCATTCTGTGTAAACTCTAGAGGAAGGGTCCACAACCATTTTTTATGCCAATGAGCCTTCCCATGAACTGAGGAGTTGGTGGTCCCCAGTTTGGGACAGTTGTGTGTGAAAATCCCAGGAGATCATCAGTTTCTGAGATAGTCAAACCACCCTGTCTGGCACTAACAATCATTCCACAGTCAAAGTGATTTAGATCACATTTCTTCCCCAATCCGATGTTTGGTCTGAACAACAACTGAACCACTTGACCATGTCTGCATGCTTTTATGCATTGAGTTGCAGCAACACGATTGGCTGATTAGATATTTGCATTAACAAGTGGGTGTACAGGTGTACCTAATAATGTGGCCACTGAGTGCATTTTCACCTTCGGCCTCTAATAGTCTCTCTTCATTCTTTTACTTGCCTTTCTTAAAAATCAAAAACCTCTGATTTTGCTATTCTAAATTTCCTTTTTTTTTGCAGGAGTCCTTGGAGGCAACTCACATAATTACCTTTTCTATTTGAATTCCTTTTATATTAAAATCAGATCTTTGAAGCTGCTTATTGGTCTCAGTAGTCAAGCAAATGAGAGTGATTTTTTTCCTTTGGCCAAGGTCCACATGGGTCTGCCAGCAAATTTACCTGTGAATGTACTATTCCTGAACAGGAAAACCGGACGCTGAGGAAAGGTTTGCGTGAGCAAGGGCTCTCCTCTTTGGAGCAAAGGAGGATGAGAGGTAGCGTGATAGAGACGTGTAAGATGATAAGAGACATTGATAGAGTGGACGGCCAGCACTTTTTCTCAGGGCAGAGATGGCTAATATGAGAGGGAATAATTTTAAGGTGATTGGAAGAAAGTATAAGGGGGCATGGGATGTTAAAAGAGAGTGGTAGATGAATGAAATGTGTTGCCGGGCAGTGTCTGGGCAGATACATCAGGGACATTTAAGAGAGTCTTAGATGGGTACATGAATTAAAGAAAAATGGAGCACTATGTAGGAGGGAAGTGATAGATTGATCTTAAAATAATTAGAAGATCAGTACAGGCCAAAGGACCTATACTGTGCTGTACTATTCTAAACTCCTAAAACTTCCAAAGCCCGGTTGTGGAACACCTTGAATGATGGCGTTAACCATGCGATGTAGTAGGGACTGCAGTTTTTACAAGTGACAGGTTGTGTTTTAGCTGACAGATGGAAGATTGCGCAGCACTCCATGAAAATCAGAAGGTAGTCATGTGCTGAAAGCAACATCCAGCCCTTCACTTCAAAATGAGTCCGTTGTAGAAATGCAATTAGATTTGCCGAAAATGCTCTCCACTGGCAATGTGCAAATTATAAAGTTGCAGCCACATGGAACTTTGTAATGATAAGCTGAACCTCATTGTTTACTTGTGTGTGACATCGGAAGGAAATCTCAGCGCAAAACTAATCAGACTCAAGGTCAAAGTAAAATTTATTATCAAAGTATATGTACATTACCATATACTGCCTTGAGATTAATTTGTCTTGTAGACATTTACAGGAAAATAAATACAACAGAATTTATGAAAATAAGACCTAAAAAAGACTGACAAACAACCAACGTGCAAATGAAGACAAATTGCGCAAATAAAATAAATAACACTGAGAACATGAGTTGTAGAGTCCTTGAAAGTGAGTCTGTAGGCTGTGGAATCATTTCAGAGTTGTGGTGAGTGAGGTTATCTACACTGGTTCAGGAGGGTGATGGATGTACGGCAATAACTGTTGCTGAACCTGGTTGTGTGGGTCCTAAGGCTTCTGTACCACCTGCCCTATGATAATAGTGTGAAGAGAGCATGGCCTGGATGGGAGGGGGGTGGGGGTCCTTGATGGTGAATGCTGCTAATTTCTGACAGCACTACATGTAAACGTGCTCAGTGATGGGGAGGGTTGGCCTCCGATGGACTGGGCAGTATCCACCATACTCTGTAGACATTTCCATCCCTAGAAATTGGTGTTTCCATACCAGGAGGTGATGCAGCCATTTAGGATACCCTGCACTGTGCACCTTTGGTTTCTTTTCTCCAAGTATTGAAACAAAAGTGCATGCAGATGATTCACAGGGTAACAGAAACATCTCTGATATGTCATGATGAGCACGAGCCTATCAATTCAGCAGCACTCAGAACTAGCATTTTACTTTCTTGGTCATCGCCACATTGCCTTATGATTTAATGATTTGATTTAGAGAATTGATACAGTCCCTCAATATTTCATATGCTGTCTATTGAACAAAGACCATAAGATAGAGGAGCAGACGTAGGCCTTTCACCCAGTCATAGCTTATTTATAACCCCACTCAACCCTATTCTCTTGCCTTCTCCCCATAACCTTTGACACCTTTACTAGTCAAGAACCTATTGACCTTCGCTTTAAATATATCCAATGTCTTGGCCTCCACGGACATCTGTAGCAATGAATTCCACAGACTCAACGCCCTCTGGCTGAAGAAATTCCTCCTCCTCTCCATACTAAAGAGATGGCCCTTTGTTCTGAGGCTGTGCCCTCTGGTCCTAGACTCCCCCAACTATTAGAACCATCCTCTCCGCATGCACTCTATCTAGGTCTTTCAACATTGGATAGGCTGCAATGAGATCCCTCCTCATTCTTCTAAACTCCAGCAAGTATGAGCTGCTACGCATGAAATATTCCTCTTACACCAATAACTCCTTTGATCCCAGCTAAGGATTGTTCATCAGACAGATGGAGGATCATCATCACCACTAGGTGCTCTGCCATATGATGTGGCAGAAGTGGTTTGTCATTGCCTTCTTCTGGGTAACTCCAGCCATTATCAATGCTCTTCAGAGATTGTCTGCTTGGCGTCAGTGGTCACATGACCAGGACTTGTGATAGGCGCCAACTGCTCATACAACCATCCACCACCTGCTCCCATGGCTTCACGTGACCCTGATTGGGGGGATAAACAGGTGCAATATCTTGCCCAAGGGTGACCTGCAGGCCAGTGGTGGGAAGGAGCACATAACACCTCCTTTGGTAGAGCTGCATCTCCATTCCACACCCTGGAGGAAACAAGAATAATAAAAAAAAATCAGCATCTGAGCAGTAAGTTTCACAACTTCTCACTGATATTCTATTTTCTCCATAAAATTAGAGTATATGGTGCATGAAGTTTGTAATGCCATCAAGGTTTTAAAAGGCCAGACTAAGTTTGATCTGGCTCATTGCTCACACGCGGCCTGTGTGTTTCCCCCGCCATCACAGTAACTTTTTACAGCACTGTGGAGCTTACCTTCTGAGTTCAGTGTGAAATTTGCCTAAAAGTAACAAATGCTAGACAATAGCGCCATCTTGTGGTTGAGGCGATTGAAGGTGGTTTTCCAAATTTTCCTGAATTCCTGTTTCCTTAACTAGCTAGTTTCTGAAATATGCTGAAGTCATGGTTACACACTTACCTCGTACTTGAATATAATAATTTAATACTCAAATACATAATGCATTTGGCACATCAGCACAGTCAATATTCTCATACAAATGGACAACCTGCAAGAAAGTTTATTTGTCACATGTATGTCGAAACATGCAGCAAAACGCATCATCATTTGCATCAAATCAAATCAATGAGGATTGTGTTGGAGGCAATCCGTAGGTGTCACAATGCTTCTGGCACCAACATAGCATGCTCACAGCTCACACCTTAACCTGTGCGTGTTTGAAAGGTAGGAAGAAACCACAGCACCCTGAGGAATCCCACACGGTCACAGGAGAACGTACAGAAGCTGTGGAAATCAAAGTCAACATTCTAAAGTAATGCACTGACCACTACATTACCATGCAGCCTGTATTAGGTACACTCAACAGACCTTCCTGCTGTTTGTTCACACATTCAATCCATCATAAGGGCTTGAAGTCAAAGATTAAATGTACCAGGTAGCTGTGTGATTTGAAATTATGCCACTTGTGACAAGAGTCCAGGTGTTTCTGATATTTAAGTAAATGTCTCATTGAATGAGAATTACAGATGTATGCTTGTTCTGTCCTGCCTGGGGCAGCTCACTCACCTTTGGTTCCCAGCCAGACATTCTCATTGTGGCTCCAAGTAGGAGTTTGCCTATGACAGCGACCACGCCCCGTCAGGCTGGCTAATCCAGGTGAGGGTAGCCAGCGGGCCTCATACCCTGGTGAGATAGGGGACATGCTTGTCCCAGCGTGCAAAATCATCTCCAGTGGACTGTGGTCTGCAGTGAGATCCAGTGGCGAGGAAGGTGGATCTGCAAAGCTCTGTGGAGAGCGAAGGGCATGGCAGGGCGTAGAAGAAGTCGTGGTCATCTACTGGAACCCCCATTGCGACGACTACACATACCGCTGGGCCTGGACCTCCGAGGTCCAAAGAGTGGAACTGCACAGGTTCCTGTCATTGTCGCATACGATGGACAACCGAAACAGATACATGCTAATGGGAAGAAGCTTATGAAATCAGACTAGGGCTCGTACAGTACCTTCCATATTACTGTGCTGAACAGGGTATTTTACAGTAATCAATATCAGGGTAGATATCTCAATGAGCAGTAGGAGAGCTGTAATAAGGAACAATACTTGTGAAATCCGAATGAGAACAAATTTGACTGGTTACAGAACCAAGATGGTGCTGAGCAGCGGTCTCCATCAAGGTTGCGGTTAAGATTTTGTTGCTTTTATGGGGTTTAGGGGTAGAGATATTTGGGTAATGAGAGGTCAGGCCAGAGCCTAAACTTCTGCTCTACATTCACAGACTAGTGATGTGGACATGGGAGATGTTGGGCTGCCAGACCAGTGTGGACAAGGGATGGTGACCACCCATCCCAGGGGTCAGTGAGTTATCAGCAGGTTCCAGTGTTGGATTTCAATGAATTCCACTGCAGACAGGAGGGAGAAAGACTGATAATTCCCTGGGTACATGAATTCTTGAGTCTAGAGTTCGAGGCCTAGTGTTTGGTGATCAGCGGGTCCTGGGGTCAATGCCTAGAATCCAGGCCCATCATGGGTAGAATCAGAAGTCTAAGAGTCAAGGGCCATAGTTTGGATCCTGAGTCTGTGAATTCTGTGAGTCCGCTGGGGAAGGGGAAGGGGAAGGTCCGATGTCTGTGGGTCTGAATCTGATGGAGGCTGGAGGCTGAAGGCCTGTGGTGAGTGGTGCACTGCAGGGATTAGTGCTGGGTTTTTCATTACTCATCAAAGGTCTGGATGAGAATGTAGGTGGGGGGGATTAATAAATATAGAGATGACACTTTCCTGTCTTCTCACCATAACCGTTGACACCCTTACTAATTAAGTACCTATCAACCCTCACTTCAAATACACCCAATGACAGTCTCCACAGCTGTCTGTGGCAATGAATTCCACAGATTCACTACCGTCAAGCTAAAGAAATTCCTCCTCATCTCTGTCCTAAAGGGATGTCCCTCTATTCTGGGGCTAGCCTGGGCTCTCCCACTACTGGAAACCCTCTCTGCACAATTACTCTATCTGGGCCTTCCAATATTTGGTAAGTTTCAATGATATACTCCCCTCATTCTTTTAAACTCCACCAAGTACAGGCTCAGTCCCATCAAATGCTCCTCATATGCCCACCTTTTCTTTCCCAGCCCACATATCTACCATCTCTTTGGCCATTTGCTTCAAGACGCTGTGATGCAGTTCATCAGTTGCAGATGACTTCACAGTCTTTGGTCCCATTTGACTCCTAGCATGGAGAGACAGGGAAGTGGGGATTGGTGGATATTTGAACGACAGTGGATTCAAAGATTCAAAGTATATTTATTATCAAAGTATGTATACAGAACACAACCCTGAGATACGTCCTTCTGCAGGCAGCTCCGAAACAAAGAAACACCCTGGAATTTGTTCAAGAAAACATTGAACACCTAACGTATGAAAAAAAGAACAAATTGCAAAACGCAAGTGAATGACACACAGAATATCAAACGCCAAACCTGGAGTCTAATAGTATTCAGTTTAGTTCCATTCAGTGCCACATCGCTGGCCCACTGCAAGCCACGGGACAAAGCATTCTCCCCAGAACACATCAATCAAATCACTCAAAAGCTGCAAAAAACCCCAAAAATCCAGGGACACCCGCAACTTGAACCCCAGAGTCCATATAACATATAACAATTACAGCACAGAAACAGGCAATCTCGGCCCTTCTAGTCCGTGCCGAACGCTTACTTTCACCTAGTCCCACTGGCCCGCACTCAGCCCATAACCCTCCATTCCTTTCCTGTCCATATACCTATCCAATTTTACTTTAAATGACAATACCAAACTTGCCTCTACCACTTCTACTGGAAGCTCGTTCCACACAGCTGCCACTCTCTGAGTAAAGAAATTCCCCCTCGTGTTACCCTTAAACTTTTGCCCTCTAACTCTCAACTCATGTCCTCTTGTTTGAATCTTCCCCCACTCTCAATGGAAAAAGCCTATCTACGTCAACTCTATCTATCTCCCTCATAATTTTAAATACCTCTATCAAGTCCCCCCTCAACCTTCTACGCTCCAAAGAATAAAGACCTAACTTGTTCAACCTTTCCCTGTAACTTAGGTAGTGGAACCCGAAATTCCCCCAAAATGAGTCCAAATCCTCTCTGATCAATCCTTACAACATGGATCCCAAGATTCCTGCACTGTCCTCTGACAGCTGTGAGAGGAAGAGGAAGACCAGTGAAACGCAGGCAGATGGCGCCAACACACACCCGTCCTCCACTCTAGTCCTTGTCGACTTCAGCCTTGCTCAACAGCTCCATTGCAGAGAAGCGATGGAGCTGCTCGTGGCTTGCACTTTTGAGACCTCAAATAGAGAGAAGCAATGGAGTCAATCACGGGCTCGCACCCTCAACACCTCAATAGGAGAGAAGCAATGGAGTTGATCACGGGCTCACACCCTCAACACCTCAATAGGAGAGAAGCAATGGAGTCAATCGCAGGCTCGCACCCTCAACACCTCAATAGGAGAGAAGCAATGGAGTCGATCACGGGCTCACACCCTCAACACCTCAAATGGAGAGAAGCAATGGAGTCGATCACGGGCTCACACCCTCAACACCTCAAATGGAGAGAAGCAATGGAGTCGATCACGGGCTCACACCCTCAACACCTCAAATGGAGAGAAGCAATGGAGTCGATCACGGGCTCGCACCCTCAACACCTCAAATGGAGAGAAGCAATGGAGTCAATCGCAGGCTCGCACCCTCAACACCTCAAATGGAGAGAAGCATTGGAGTTGATCACGGGCTCACACCCTCAACACCTCAAATGGAGAGAAGCATTGGAGTCGATCACGGGCTCGCACCCTCAACACCTCAATAGGAGAGAAGCAATGGAGTCGATCATGGGCTCGCACCCTCAACACCTCAATAGGAGAGAAGCAATGGAGTCGATCATGGGCTCACACCCTCAACACCTCAACTGGAGAGAAGCAATGGAGTCGATCATGGGCTCGCACCCTCAACACCTCAACTGGAGAGAAGCAATGGAGTCGATCATGGGCTCGCACCCTCAACACCTCAACTGGAGAGAAGCAATGGAGTCGATCACAGGCTCGCACCCTCAACACCTCAATAGGAGAGAAGCAATGGAGTTGATCACGGGCTCGCACCCTCAACACCTCAATAGGAGAGAAGCAATGGAGTCGATCACGGGCTCGCACCCTCAACACCTCAATAGGAGAGAAGCAATGGAGTCGATCACGGGCTCGCACCCTCAACACCTCAAATGGAGAGAAGCAATAGAGTCGATCACGGGCTCGCACCCTCAACACCTCAAATGGAGAGAAGCAATGGAGTCGATCACGGGCTCACACCCTCAACACCTCAAATGGAGAGAAGCATTGGAGTCGATCACGGGCTCGCACCCTCAACACCTCAGTTGGAGAGAAGCAATGGAGTCAATCGCAGGCTCGCACCCTCAACACCTCAAATGGAGAGAAGCATTGGAGTTGATCACGGGCTCGCACCCTCAACACCTCAATAGGAGAGAAGCAATGGAGTCGATCATGGGCTCACACCCTCAACACCTCAATAGGAGAGAAGCAATGGAGTCGATCATGGGCTCGCACCCTCAACACCTCAACTGGAGAGAAGCAATGGAGTCGATCATGGGCTCGCACCCTCAACACCTCAACTGGAGAGAAGCAATGGAGTCGATCACAGGCTCGCACCCTCAACACCTCAATAGGAGAGAAGCAATGGAGTTGATCACGGGCTCGCACCCTCAACACCTCAATAGGAGAGAAGCAATGGAGTCGATCACGGGCTCGCACCCTCAACACCTCAAATGGAGAGAAGCAATAGAGTCGATCACGGGCTCACACCCTCAACACCTCAAATGGAGAGAAGCAATGGAGTCGATCACGGGCTCACACCCTCAACACCTCAAATGGAGAGAAGCATTGGAGTCGATCACGGGCTCGCACCCTCAACACCTCAGTTGGAGAGAAGCAATGGAGTCAATCGCAGGCTCGCACCCTCAACACCTCAATAGGAGAGAAGCAATGGAGTCGATCACGGGCTCACACCCTCAACACCTCAAATGGAGAGAAGCAATGGAGTCGATCACGGGCTCACACCCTCAACACCTCAAATGGAGAGAAGCAATGGAGTCGATCACGGGCTCACACCCTCAACACCTCAAATGGAGAGAAGCAATGGAGTCGATCACGGGCTCGCACCCTCAACACCTCAAATGGAGAGAAGCAATGGAGTCAATCGCAGGCTCGCACCCTCAACAACTCAAATGGAGAGAAGCATTGGAGTTGATCACGGGCTCGCACCCTCAACACCTCAATAGGAGAGAAGCAATGGAGTCGATCATGGGCTCACACCCTCAACACCTCAACTGGAGAGAAGCAATGGAGTCGATCATGGGCTCGCACCCTCAACACCTCAACTGGAGAGAAGCAATGGAGTCGATCACAGGCTCGCACCCTCAACACCTCAATAGGAGAGAAGCAATGGAGTTGATCACGGGCTCGCACCCTCAACACCTCAATAGGAGAGAAGCAATGGAGTCGATCACGGGCTCGCACCCACAACACCTCAAATGGAGAGAAGCAATGGAGTCGATCATGGGCTCGCACCCTCAACACCTCAACTGGAGAGAAGCAATGGAGTCGATCATGGGCTCGCACCCTCACACCTCAACTGGAGAGAAGCAATGGAGTCGATCATGGGCTCGCACCCTCAACACCTCAACTGGAGAGAAGCAATGGAGTCGATCATGGGCTCGCACCTTCAACACCTCAATCGGAGAGAAGCAATGGAGTTGATCATGGTCTCGCACCCTCAACACCTCAATTGGAGAGAAGCAATGGAGTCGATCATGGGCTCGCACCCTCAACACCTCAATTGGAGAGAAGGAATGGAGTCGATCATGGGCTCGCACCCTCAACACCTCAAATGGAGAGAAGCAATGGAGTCAATCATGGGCTCGCACCCTCAACACCTCAGTTGGAGAGAAGCAATGGAGTCGATCATGGGCTCGCACCCTCAACACCTCAGTTGGAGAGAAGCAATGGAGTCGATCATGGGCTCGCACCCTCAACACCTCAATCGGAGAGAAGCAATGGAGTTGATCATGGGCTCGCACCCTCAACACCTCAATAGGAGAGAAGCAATGGAGTCGATCATGGGCTCGCACCCTCAACACCTCAACTGGAGAGAAGCAATGGAGTCGATCATGGGCTCGCACCCTCAACACCTCAACTGGAGAGAAGCAATGGAGTCGATCATGGGCTCGCACCTTCAACACCTCAATCGGAGAGAAGCAATGGAGTTAATCATGGTCTCGCACCCTCAACACCTCAATTGGAGAGAAGCAATGGAGTCGATCATGGGCTCGCACCCTCAACACCTCAATCGGAGAGAAGCAATGGAGTTGATCATGGGCTCGCACCCTCAACACCTCAATAGGAGAGAAGCAATGGAGTCGATCATGGGCTCGCACCCTCAACACCTCAATAGGAGAGAAGCAATGGAGTCGATCACGGGCTCACACCCTCAACACCTCAAATGGAGAGAAGCATTGTAGTCGATCACGGGCTCGCACACTCAACACCTCAACTGGAGAGAAGCATTGGAGTCGATCATGGGCTCGCACCCTCAACACCTCAATCGGAGAGAAGCAATGGAGTCGATCATGGGCTCGCACCCTCAACACCTCAATAGGAGAGAAGCAATGGAGTCAATTAGGGGCTCGCACCCTCAACACCTCAAATGGAGAGAAGCAATGGAGTCGATCACGGGCTCGCACCCTCAACACCTCAATAGGAGAGAAGCAATGGAGTCGATCATGGGCTCGCACCCTCAACACCTCAATAGGAGAGAAGCAATGGAGTCGATCATGGGCTCGCACCCTCAACACCTCAATAGGAGAGAAGCAATGGAGTCGATCATGGGCTCGCACCCTCAACACCTCAATAGGAGAGAAGCAATGGAGTCGATCATGGGCTCGCACCCTCAACACCTCAATAGGAGAGAAGCAATGGAGTCGATCATGGGCTCGCACCCTCACACCTCAACTGGAGAGAAGCAATGGAGTCGATCATGGGCTCGCACCCTCAACACCTCAAATGTAGAGAAGCAATGGAGTCGATCATGGGCTCGCACCCTCAACACCTCAATAGGAGATAAGCATTGGAGTCGATCATGGTCTCGCACCCTCAACACCTCAATAGGAGAGAAGCAATGGAGTCGATCATGGGCTCGCACCCTCAACACCTCAATAGGAAAGAAGCAATGGAGTCGATCATGGGCTCGCACCCTCAACACCTCAATAGGAGAGAAGCAATGGAGTCGATCATGGGCTCGCACCCTCAACACCTCAATAGGAGAGAAGCAATGGAGTCGATCATGGGCTCGCACCCTCAACACCTCAATAGGAGAGAAGCAATGGAGTCGATCATGGGCTCGCACCCTCAACACCTCAATAGGAGAGAAGCAATGGAGTCGATCATGGGCTCGCACCCTCACACCTCAACTGGAGAGAAGCAATGGAGTCGATCATGGGCTCGCACCCTCAACACCTCAAATGTAGAGAAGCAATGGAGTCGATCATGGGCTCGCACCCTCAACACCTCAATAGGAGATAAGCATTGGAGTCGATCATGGTCTCGCACCCTCAACACCTCAATAGGAGAGAAGCAATGGAGTCGATCATGGGCTCGCACCCTCAACACCTCAATAGGAAAGAAGCAATGGAGTCGATCATGGGCTCGCACCCTCAACACCTCAATAGGAGAGAAGCAATGGAGTCAATTAGGGGCTCGCACCCTCAACACCTCAAATGGAGAGAAGCAATGGAGTCGATCACGGGCTCGCACCCTCACACCTCAACTGGAGAGAAGCAATGGAGTCGATCATGGGCTCGCACCCTCAACACCTCAAATGTAGAGAAGCAATGGAGTCGATCATGGGCTCGCACCCTCAACACCTCAATAGGAGATAAGCATTGGAGTCGATCATGATCTCGCACCCTCAACACCTCAATAGGAGAGAAGCAATGGAGTCGATCATGGGCTCGCACCCTCAACACCTCAATAGGAAAGAAGCAATGGAGTCGATCATGGGCTCGCACCCTCAACACCTCAATAGGAGAGAAGCAATGGAGTCAATTAGGGGCTCGCACCCTCAACACCTCAAATGGAGAGAAGCAATGGAGTCGATCACAGGCTCGCACCCTCAACACCTCAATAGGAGAGAAGCAATGGAGTCGATCATGGGCTCGCACCCTCAACACCTCAATAGGAGAGAAGCAATGGAGTCAATCAGGGGCTCGCACCCTCAACACCTCAAATGGAGAGAAGCAATGGAGTCGATCATGGGCTCGCACCCTCAACACCTCAAATGGAGAGAAGCAATGGAGTCGATCACGGGCTCGCACCCTCAACACCTCAATAGGAGAGAAGCAATGGAGTCGATCATGGGCTCGCACCCTCAACACCTCAATAGGAGAGAAGCAATGGAGTCGATCATGGGCTCGCACCCTCAACACCTCAAATGGAGAGAAGCAATGGAGTCGATCACAGGCTTGCACCCTCAACACCTCAATAGGAGAGAAGCAATGGAGTCGATCATGGGCTCGCACCCTCAACACCTCAATAGGAGAGAAGCAATGGAGTCGATCACGGGCTCGCACCCTCAACACCTCAAATGGAGAGAAGCAATGGAGTCGATCACGGGCTCGCACCCTCAACACCTCAATAGGAGAGAAGCAATGGAGTCGATCATGGGCTCGCGTTCTTGACTCTTTAATCAGGCAGAAGCACTGGACTTGATCCTGGACTCGATCATGATCACAGGATTAAAGAGCAAAAGAAAGAACGGTTGTTGTTGAGATTGAGATGAGATCAAGTCAAGTCAAGTTTATTGTCATTTCGCCCATAAACTGCTGATAGTCAAAACGAAACAACATTCCTCCAGGACCATGGTGCTACATGAAACAACACAATAACTACACGAGACTATGTGAGACAGCACAAGGCTACACTAGACTACGTAAAATAACATAAAAAGTGCACTAGACTACAGACCTGAACAGGACTACGTAAAGTGCACAAAGCAGTTCAGGGCAGTACAATAATTAATAAACAAGACAATAGGCACAGTAGAGGACAAATTACAATATAATAATAAATGATGTAGATGTCAGACTAGACTCTGAGTATTGAGGAGTCTGATGGCTTGGAGGAAGAAACTGTTGTACAGTCTGCTCGTGAGAGCTCGAATGCTTTGGTACCTTTTGCCAGATGGCAGGAGGGAGAAGAGATTGTATGAGGGGTGCATGGGGTCCTTCACAATACTGTTAGCTTTGCAGATGCAGCGTGTGGTGTAAATGTCTGTGATGGCGGGAAGAGAGACCCCGATGATATTCTCAGCTGACCTCACTATCCACTGCAGGGTCTTGCGATCCGAGACGGTGCAATCCCCGAACCAGGCAGTGATGCAGTTGCTCAGGACGCTCTCAATACAACCCCTGTAGAATGTGATGAGGATGGGGGGTGGGAGATGGACTTTCCACAGCCTTTGCAGAAAGTAGAGATGCTGCTGGGCTTTCTTTGCTATGGAGCTGGTGTTGAAGGACCAGGTGAGATCCTCCGCCAGGTGAACACCAAGGAATATGGTGCTCTTAACGATCTCAATGGAGGAGCCGACAATGTTCAGTAGAGTGGTCACTCCGTGCTCTCCTGAAGTCGACAACCTTCTCTTTTGTTTTGTTCACATTCAGAGACAGGTTGTTGGCTCTGCACCAGTCCGTTAGCCACTGCACCTCCTCTCTGTAAGCTGACTCATCGTTCTTGTTGATGAGACCCACCACGGTCGTGTCATCGGCGAACTTGATGATATGGTTTGAGCTGTGTGTTGCAGCACAGTCATGGGTCAGCAGAGTGAACAACAGTGAACTGAGCACACAGCCCTGGGGGGCCCCCGTGCTCAGTGTGATGGTGTTGGAGATGTTCCTTTTATTGAATGTCAGAGTAGATCTGGGGGCTGATGAAGTTAGTCACACTTATATTTCTTAAAGCTTTAAATAGTTATGGGCTCTTACTTTAAATATAACATTGCTATTTCCCTTTCTTTTGAAGTTACATCCTTCGTCGATGAGTTTCTCTTTAAGGCAAAGACCAATGTTGCCAAGGGAAGATTCTTAAAAAGACTGGCAATAGAGTAGAACTAGGCTAAGAAAATCCAGAGGTATTTGATGGTTATTTTATCAAGTTCTGTTGCTTAAGATCGACTATTTTTTTTTTACTGTTTTTAGTGTTAAGCGTTCATGTTTTTTTCCCTCTGAAATTCTATATTAAAACAAAGTAGTTTTAAACTATCTTCCTCACAGGAGACGTAAAGCTAAGCTGTGAAAGTCTGTGTGATAATGAGAGATACTATTTTGGATACTGTTGTGGGAGTGAGCCTCCCAGGGGAGTGCCACGGAGACCAGGTTGCTGGCACTGAGCATGGGTCTGTGGTGCAGAAGGGAAAGAGGAAGAAGAGGGGTGGGCGGTAATGATAGGGGACTCAATAGTCAGGGGACCAGACAGCAGATTCTGTGGACATTCCAATGGTTTGTTGCCTCCCAAGTGCCAGGGTCAGGGACATCTCGGATCGTGTGCACAGTATTTTGGAGAGGGAGGGAGTGCAGCCAGATGTCTTGGTACGTGTTGGTACCAATGATATAGGAAGGAAAAGCAAACAGTTCTTGAAAAGAGAATTTAGAGAGCTAGGTAGAATGCTGAGAAGCAGGACCTCCAGGGTCGTAATTTCTGGATTGCTGCCTGTGTCATGTGGCAGTGAGCGTAGAAACAGGATGATTTGGGAAATTAATGCATGGCTGAGAAGCTGGTGCAGGGGGCAGGGTTTCAGGTTCTTGGATCATTGGGTTCTCTTCTGGGGGAGGTATGACCTGTTCAAAAGGGATGTATTGCACCGGAACCTGAGGGGGACCAATATTCTCATGGGCAGGGTTGTTAGAGCTGTTGAGGAGGGTTTTAACCAATTTGGCAGGGGCTGGGAACCGGAATGAAGGGACGCAGGATAGGATGGATGGTAAAAAGGCAAAAATAGGGTGCATTCAGACTGTCAGGAAGGGCAAGCAGATGATGGGACAATATTGCAGCCAGCAGGGTATTAGGGATGCAGGATCAAAAAGGGTAGCAAATACAGTACACAAAGTGTTAAATCTCAATGCACAGAGTATAAGAAATAAGGTGGGTGATGTTGCAATAATACAGACTGTCAGGTATGATGCTGAATCGTGGCTGAAGGATGGTTGTAGTTGGAAGCTGAAAAGAACATAGAACATAGAAATCTACAGCACACTACAGGCCCTTCGGCCCACAATATTATGCCGACCATGTAACCTACTCTAGAAACTGCCTAGAATTTCCCTAGTGCACAGCCCTCCATTTTTTAAGCTCCATACAACTGTCTAAGAGACTTTTAAAAGACCCTATTGTATCTACCTCCACCACCATCGCCAGCAGTGCGTTCCATGCACCCACCACTCTCTGTGTGAAAAACTTACCCCTGACATCCCCTCTGTACCTACTTCTAAGCATCGTAAAACTACGTCACCTTGTGATAGTCAGTTCAGCCCTGGGAAAAGGCCTCTGGCTATCCACACAAACAATGCCTCTCATCACCCAAGGGTTTGCATTGTATTGGAGAGTTAGGAAGGTAGACAGAAGGGGTGGTGTGGTTCTGCTAGTAAAGAATGCCATCAAATCAGTAGAAAGGATCAGAAAGTGTTGAATCCTTGTGGGTTGAGTTAAGTAACTGCAAAGTTAAAAAGACCCTGATGGCAGTCATATACAGGCCTCTCAACGGTAGCACAGATTACTACAGGAAATAGAAAAAGTGTGTCAAAAGGGCAATGTTATGATAGTCATGGGAGATTTCAACTTGCAGGTCAATTGGGAAAATCAGGTTGGTAATGGATCACAAGATTGAATTTGTTGAATACCTACGAGATGGCTTTTTAGAGCAGTTTGTCGTTGAGCCTACTAGGGGATCAGTTAAACTGGATTTGCTGTTATGTAATGAACTGGAGGTGATTAGGGAGCTTAAGGTAAAGGAACCCTTAGGAGACAGTGATCACAATATGACTGAGTTCAGCTTGAAATTTGATAGGGAGAAAGTAAAGCCTGACGTGGCAGTATTTCAGTGGAGTAAAGGAAATTACAGTGGTATAAGAGAGGAGTTGGCAAAAGTAAATTGGAAGGAGCTGCTGGCAGGGATGACAACAGAGTAGCAATGGCGTGAGTTCCTAGGAAAAAATAAGGAAGGTGCAGAATAGATGTATTGCAAAAATGGAGAAATATTCACATTGTAAAATAGTATAACTGTAGCAGACAAGGGAAGTCAACGCTAATGTAAGAGCAAAAGAGAGGGCACACAACAAAGTAAAAATTAACAGGAAGATAGAGGACTGGGAAGCTACAGAGAGCATCTAAAAGAATCATTAGGAGGGAAGCAATGAAAAATGAAAGCAAGCTAGCAAACAATGTCAAAGTGGATAGTAAAAGCTTTTTCAAGTATGCAAAAAATAAAAGAGAGATAAGAGTGGATATAGAACTCCTAGAAAATGAGGCCAGAGAAATAATAACACATGACAAGGAGATGGCAAATTTTGCATTGGTTTTCACTGTGGAAGACACTAGCAGTGTGCCAGATATTGAAGGGTCTGAGGGAAGAGAAGTGAAAGTAGTTACTATTAAAAAGGAGAAGTTACCCAAAAAGCTGAAAAACCTAAAGGTATATAAGTCACTTGGACAAGATTAACTGAACCCTAGGGTTTTGAAAGAAGTAGCGGTAGAAATTGTGGAGACATTAGTAATAATCTTTCAAAAATTATTGGACCCTGGCATGGTGTCAGAGGACTGAAACATTGCAAATGTCATTCCACTCTTTAAGAAAGGAAGAAGGCAGCAGAAAGGAATCTATAGACCAGTTAACATGACTTCAAAGGTTTGGAAGATGTTGGAGTCAATTGTTAAGGCTGAGGTAATGCAGTACCTGGTGACACAGGACAAGATAGGACAAAGTCAGCATGGTTTCCTTAAGGGAAAATCTGCCTGACGAACCTGTTGGAACACTTTAAGGAGATTACAAGTAGGATAGATAAAGGGGATGTAGTGGATGTTGTATACTTGAACTTTCAGAAGACCTTTGACAAGGTGCCACACTTAAGGCTGCTTACCAAGTTAAGAGCCCAGCAAGTGGGAATAAAAGGATTCTTTTCTGGTTGGCTGCCAGTGAATAGTGGTGTTCTGCAGGGGTCGGTGTTGGGACTACTTTTTTTAATGCTGTATATCAATGATTTAGATGATGGAATAGATGGCTTAGTTGCCATGTTCGCAGATGATACGAAGATTGGTGGAGGGACAAGTAGTGTTGAGGAAACAGGTAGGATGCAGAAGAACTTAAACAGATTAGGGAAATGGGCAAAAAAGTGGCAAATGAACTACAATGTTGGAAAATGCATGGTCATGCACTTCAGTAGAAGAAATAAATATGCAGACTGTTTTCTAAATGGGGAAAAATTCAGAAATCTGAGATGCAAAGGGACTTGGGAGTCTTTGTTCAGAACACCCTAAAGGTTGAGTTAGTGGTGAGGAAGGCAAATGCAATGTTAGCACTCATTTCAAGAGGTTAAGAATACAAGAGCAGGGATGTGCTGTTAAGGCTTTATAAGGCACTGGTGAGGCCTCACTTTGAATATTGTGAATGGTTTTGGGCTCCTCACCCAAGAAATGTGTGCCAGCATTGGAAAGGGTTCAGAGAGCATTTACAAGGATAATTCTGGGAATGAAAGGTTATCACATGAGGAATGTTTGATGGTTCTGGAGGGAAAGAAGTTACCTTGCCATTGGACCTTGACCCTGATCTGTCAAGGACTGTGTTGTGGTTGCCTGTGCATCAGCCTCCTCCCACAGTGCAAAGATGTATTAGTTGGTAGGTTAATTGGTCTTTATAAATTGTGCCTTAATTAGGATAGGATTAACTCAGGGGTTGCTGGATGAAGGGCCAGAGGGCCTATTCTGCGCTGTATCTCCATAAGCAAATAAATAAAAAATTAATTCAGTATTGGGCAGCACGGCATCCTAGCAGTTAACACATCACATCACAGCGCCAGCCAGCCATCAGCAATCAGGGTTCAATTTCCACCACAGTCTGTAAGGACTTTGTGCATCCTCTCGTGTCCATGTGGGTTTCCTCCCATATTCCAAAGACATATGGGTTAGAGCTTTGGGCAGGCTACGTTGCTGCCAGAAGCAGACCGACACTTACGGGCTGTCCAGCACAAGCCTCGCTGATTTGATTTGACGCATTTCACTGTATGCTTCATTCTACATGTAACAAATAAAGCAAAACTCTAGAAAAACATATTTATGGAAGTTATTTGGAGCCATGACAAATAGCTGAATGACTAAAATTTGGCATATTCATTAAAATGATTTTAAGTTTGAATGTCTCGCCAGAGCTACTATTTTACAGTGGACCCGAGCCCATTCCAAAAACCTGTATAATATATTGCCTGAAGCATAATTGAATAATAAATGGCAAAGAGCAAAGAGAATAATTGCAGGTTCTTTGTGACTGGTAAATTTCAATTGTTCATGATAATAACGTTCTATCCAACAGCACCATCTCAAGCAAAGCCACATCTGTCACTTTTATTATTGGCTGGAAGAATTAATAAAGGTGAATTCATTATTAATTTCTAAAATTTCTTCATTTTTGTAATCTATTTTAAAATAAAACACAAACTTTTAGCTGTTTTCTTCCAAACACAATTATATTGAGCAAATACATGCATCAAATTAGATGTAGAGGACAAATAAATTATCATAGATGTCTTAACAGCTGGAACATCTGACTATATTTTATAAATAAGAAAATAATGAAGAAGTTGATAGGAAGTATATATTTTCCATAATGGGCCCATAGCGTAAGGAAGTACAGACATCTGGAATGTATTTTCAGAATTTCCTTTTCAAATGAATTTTCAGAATTAGGTTGCATCAGTTAGTGGTCTTTTTCAGGCAATAACGTTGTGTATTTTTTCAGTGACAACTGATAGCAAAGCTCCTAAGGCATTTATATTGCCAGACACTTCCCACTCAGAATTTAAATCCCATTGACCTTTGTGGTCAATTGTATCGTTACATGTCTATAATGTCCAGTGTAAAATTGTTACCTTCACAATCATGGTACAGCACATGTTCCCTCTTTTTTCCTCTGTGAAATAAATTGTGCAATTGATTTATTATTGTCACATAGACTGAAGTAAAGTGAAAAGCCTGTGGTCAATGTAATCCACGCAGATCAATTCATTACACAGTGCATTGAGGTAGTACGAGGTGTAACAATAACAATGCAGCATGAAGTGTAACAGTACAAGGACAGTGCAGTGCAGGTAGGTAGAAAGATTTAAGGTCCCAACAATGTGGATGTGATGTTAAGAGTCCTGGGCCGAGCATGTAAGTGCAATTATAAAGAAAGTATAGCAGTGCCTCTAATTCCATAAGAGTTTGGGGAGATTCAGCATGACATCTAAAACTTTGACAAACTTCGATAGATGTGTAGTGGAGACTATGTTGACTGGCTGCATCATCGCCTGTTATGGAAACACCAATGCCCTTGAATGGAAAACCCTACAAAAAAATAGTGGATATGGTCCAGTCCATAATGGGTTAAGCCCTCCCCACCATTGAGCACATCTACATGAAATGCTGTCGCAGGAAAGAAGCATACATCACCAGGGACCCCCACCACATGCTCTCTTCCCACTGCTGCCATCAGGAAGAAGGTACAGGAGCCTCAAGACTCACACCCCCAGGTTCAGGAACAATTACTACCCTCAGCTATCAGGTTCTTGAAACAAAGGGGATAACTTCACTCAACTTCACTTGTCCCATCATTGAAACATCCCACAGCCAATGGACTCACTTTCATGTCCTCTTGATCTCAGGTTCTCAATATTTAGTGCTTATTTATTTATTACTATTAATTCTTTCTTTTTGTATTTGCACAGTTTGTTGTCTTGTACACACTGGTTGAACCAAGTTGGTGCAATCTTTCTTTGATTTGTTATGGTTATTTTTCTAAAGATTTATTGAGCATACCCACAAGAAAATGAATCTCAGTGTTGTATATGGTGACATATATGTACTTTGATAATATATTTTCTTTTAACTTTTGAACTTCATAATACTCAAGAACTATTCAGCAGGATAGAAGCTGTCCTTGAGCCTGGTGGTACATGCTTTCAGGCTTTTGTATCTGATTCTGAATGGGACAGAGGAGAACAGAGATTGTTCAGGGTGGATGTGATCTTTGATGATATAGTCTGCTTTATTAAGGCAGCAGGAAGTTCATGGAGGGGAGGCTGGTTTCCATGACGTGCTGATCTGTATCTAGTTTGGAAGGAGGATCCTCGATTCTGTTCACTCTCCACAGATGCCACCTGGCTTGCTGAAGGCTTCAGCATTTATTTACAGTTAAGAAAATGTGTCTTTCAAACACTGTCTTAATGGGGATCGATAAGTTTATGACTGGCTTAACCATAAGACATAGGACGAGAATTAGGCCATTTGGCCCATTGAGTCTGCTCTGCCGTTTCATCATGGCTGATTAATTTTTCCCTTCAGCCTCATTGTCCTGCCTCTCCTGTATCTTTTCATGCCCTGACTAATCAAGAATCTATCCACCTCTGCCTGAAATATACATAAAGACTTGTCCTCCACCACTGCCTATGGCAACAAATTCCACAAATTCACCATTCTCTGGCTGAAGAAATACTTACTCATCTCCATTCTAAAAGGATGCCCCTTTATTCTGAGACTGTGTCCTCTGGTCTTAAACTCTCCCACCACAGGAAACACCTTCTCCATATCTACTCTGTCAAAGCCTTTTACCATTCGATAGGTTTCAATGAGGTCACCTCTTATTCTTCTGAATTCCAGTGAATACAGGCCCAGAGCCATCAAACGCACATCATATGACAAGCCATTTAATGCTGAAATCACTTTTGTGAACCTCCTTTGAACCCTCTCCAGTTACAGCACTTCCTTTCTAAGATAAGGGGCCCAAAACTGCTCACAATACTCCAGACAGACAGACAGACAGACATACTTTATTGATCCCGAGGGAAATTGGATTTCGGTTCAGCCGCACCAACCAAAAATAGTGTAGAAATATAGCAATGTAAAACCATAAATAATTAACTAATAATAAGTTAATCATGCCAAGTGGAAATAAGTCCAGGACCAGACTATTGGCTCAGGGTGTCTGACACTCCAAGGGAGGAGATGTAAAGTTTGATGGCCACAGGCAGGAATGACTTCCTATGACGCTCAGTGTTGCATCTCGGTGGAAAGAGTCTCTGGCTGAATGTACTCCTGTGCCTAACCAGTACATTATGGAGTGGATGGGAGACATTGTCCAAGATGGCATGCAACTTGGACAGCATCCTCTTTTCAGACACCACCGTCAGAGAGTCCAGTTCCACCCTCACAACATCACTGGCCTTACAAATGAGTTTGTTGATTCTGTTGGTGTCTGCTACCCTCAGCCTGCTGCCCCAGTGCACAACAGCAAACATGATAGCACTGACTACCACAGACTCATAGAACATCCTCAGCATCGTCCGGCAGATGTTAAAGGACCACAGTCTCCTCAGGAAATAGAGACGGCTCTGACCCTTCTTGTAGATAGCCTCAGTGTTCTTTGACCAGTCCAGTTTATTATCCATTCGTATCCCCAGGTATTTGTAATCCTCCACCATGTCCACACTGACCCCTTGGATGGAAACAGGGGTCACCGGTGCCTTAGCCCTTCTCAGGTCCACCACCAGCTCCTTAGTCTTTTTCACATTAAGCTGCAGATGATTCTGCTCACACCATGTGACGAAGTTTCCCACCATAGCCCTGTACTCAGCCTCATCTCCCTTACTCCAAATGAGGCCACGTCAGTGTTTCATAAGTCTCAACATTACATCCTTGCTTTTATATTCTAGTCCCCTTGAACTGAATGCTAGCTCCACATTTGCCTTCCTCACCACAGACTCAACATGCAAATTAACCTTTTGGGGAATCCTGCACAAGCACTCTCTGGTCCCTTTGCACTTCAGCTTTTTGTATTTTCTCTCCATTTAGAAAATAGTCAAACCTTTCATTTTTTCTACCAAAGTGCACGATCATACAATTCCCGACATTGTATTCCATCTGCCACTTCTTTGCCTAATCTCCTAATCTGTCTAAGCCCTTCTGTAGCCTCTCTATTTCCTCAAAACTACCTGCCCAATATCATCATATTGTCTTCAAACTTTGCAACAAAGCCATCAATTCCATCATCCAAATTATTAACATATAACATAAAAAGAATCAGTCCCAACACAGAATCCTGTGGAACACCACTAGTTTACCAGCATCCAACCAGAAAAGGCTCCCCCATTTTCCCACTCTTTGCCTCCTGTCAATAGCCTATTTTATCATCTCTATCAATCTAAACTATATCCTTAATAATTGACTCCAGCATCTTCCTCGACCACTGAAGTCAGACTAACTGGCTTATGCTTTCCTTTCTTCTGTCTCTCTCTGTTCTTGAAGAGTGGAGTGACGTTTTCAATTTTCCAGTCTCTGGAACCATTTCAAAACCTAGTGATTCTTGAAAGATCATTACTAATGCCTCCACAATCTCTTCAGCCACCTCTTTTAGAACCCTGGGGTGTACACCATTTGGTCCAGATGACTTATCTACCTTCTGAACTTTCAGTTTCCCAAGAACCTTCTCCCTAGTAATGATAACTTCACACAGTATCTTTACAGCAAAGACTGATGCAAAATACTTATTCCACGCATCTGCCATTTCCTTGTTCCCCAATACTAACTCTCCAGCATCATTATCTAGTGGTCCAATATCCACTTGCCTCCCTTTTACACTTCATTTATCTGAAGAAGCTTTTGGTATCCTTTTTAATATTATTGACTAGCTTACTTTTGAACTCCATCTTTCTTAATAATTTTTTTCATTACATTCTGTTGGTGTTTGAATGCTTCCCACTCCTCACTAATTTTTTTGCTCTATTATATGTCCTCTGTTTGTCTTTTATGTTGGCTTTAAGATCTCGTTAGCCACAGTTGTGTCTTCTTGCCTTTAGAATACTTCTTCCTCTTTGGAGTGCATATATCCTGTGTCTTCCAAATTGCTTCCAGGAATTCCAGCCATTGCTGCTCTGCCGTCATCCCTGCCAGTGTTCTTTTCCAATCAATTCTGGCCAGCTCCTCTCTCATGCTTCTGTAATTCCCTTTATTCCACTGTGGTACTGATACATCTGACTTTAGCTTCTCCTTCTCAAACTTCAGGGTGAATTTGATCATATTATGATCACTTTCCCCTAAGGGTTCATCTATCTTAAGCTCCCTAATCAACTCTGGTTTATTGCACAATACCCCATCCAGAGTAGCTGATCCTCTAGTGGGCTCAACTATGAGCTGCTCTAAAAAGCCATCTCGTTGGCACTTTAGAAATTCCCCCTCCTATAATCCAGCACCAACCTGATTTTCCCAATCTACCTGCATTTTGAAATCCCCATGACTATTGTAACATTGCTCTTTTGGCGTGCATTTTATATTTCCCATTGTAACTTGTAGGCCACATCCTTACTACAGTTTGGGAGTCTGTATACAACTCCCATGGGGGACTTTTTACCCTTACAGTTCCTTAGCTCTATCTACAATGATTCAATACCTTCTGACCTTATGTCACCTCTTTCTAATGATTTACCAACAGAACAACACCACACCCTCTGCCTTTCTGCCTATTCTTTTAATACTGTATGTATCCTTGGACATTAAGCTCCCAGTTATAATCTTTCAGCCATGATTCAGTGATGCCTACAACATTATGCCTGCCAATCTGCAACCGTGCTGCAAGTTCATCTACCTTATTCCGTATATGGGTCACATTCAGACATAACATCTTCAATCCTGTATTCATCCTTTTCAAGTTTTTCTGCCTTTTACAGTGCAACTCATCCTGTTGACTGCAATTTTGCCCTTTCACCAGCCTCTCCTTACTAAGTGTCTCACTACACATTACTTCTGTTTGTAAAACAACTACCTCATCTCCAACACTATTATTCTGGTTCACATCCCCCTGCCATATTAGTTTAAACCAATCCAATCAACTCGAGCTAATCTGCCCACAAGGATATTGGAACCCCTTGTGTTCAGGTGTAACCTGTGCCTTTTGTACAGGTCATACCTTCCCCAGAAGAGACCCCAATGATCCATAAATCTGAGCCCCTGCCCCCTGCACCAGTTCCTCAGCTACACAGTCACTTTCCAAATCATCCTATTCTTACCCTCACTGGGATGTGGCACAGACAGCAATCCAGAGCAGTTTCTCACCTTTCTAAAATCTCTCTTCAGGACCGCCTCACCTTGTTTACCTATGTCATTGCCACCAATGGACCTAATCTGAGACATCCCTGATCCTGGCACCAGCAGGGCAATAGCCCATGCGGATATCTCTATTGCACCCACAGAGCCTCGTCTCTGTTCCTCTGACTAAGGAATCTATCAACACTGCAGTCCTCTTCATCTCTATGGCCTTCTGGCTCAGGCTCAGTGCCAGAGACCTGGTCACTGTGGCTCCCCCCGGTAGGTCGTCCCCTTCAATCAGATCTAAAGTTGTATACTTATTATTGAGGGGAATGGCCACCGGTCTACTCTGCTTTGGCTGTGCATTTCCCCTCCTTCTCCGGACAGGCACCCAGTTACCCGTCCCCTGCAACCTAGGGATGTATTCAGCGGCACTGAATTCCTGTAGCTCCTGCCAATCACCTCTTTATTCTCCCATATGAGTCAAAGGTCATCGAGCTGCAGCTCCAGTTCCTTAATATGTTCTCTCAGGAACTGCAGCTTGGTGCACATTGTGCAGATGTGTTTATCCCAGACTTCCCACATCCCATACACAATACAGAACACTGCCCCTGGAGCCATTCTCACTAATCTACTATAAGCCTAACAGATAAGGAATGAACAAATAAGAACAGAGAGAGAGAGACTAACTTACACAATAACTTACCTCACCCAAACCTGGTCTCGCCTAAGCCTGATGAGCCAAAGCCACTCTAAACACTGGCATACTCCAAATGAATGGCCAAATTAACTGACTACATCTTCTACAGCAAGCAGTACTGCTGAATTCATCCCGGCTTTAAATTCATATTTCCTTATTCTTCAGAAGTGATTCACCTTTTGTCATTTTGTTGCTGTTGTTCTGCGGTACATTGAGGACAAAGTCAGAATCGGAATCAGCTTTAATATCACTGGCATATGTTGTGAAATTAGCTGTTGAAAACCAATAGGACAGAGACTGTGTCAAGTTAGGCAGGAGGTATGGAGTGCAAGTGTAAAATGGCAGTGCATGGGGGTGTGTGGAATGAAGGTGCCAAGGAGCTGTGGACAGCAGTGGCTGATATGGTGCTGAGGGCTGTTAGGTCATTAATTAATGGGTGGAGGTATTGGTCAGCCTGATGGCTTGAGGGAAATAACTGTTTTTTGAGTCCAGTAGATGCAGTTTAAGGTGGCAGGGTAGAGATACATCTCTACCAAAGGAGTTGTAAGGCGCTCCTTCTCTCCGCTGTCCTGCAGGTCCCCCTTGGGCAAGGTGTAGCACCTGCTTATTCCCCTGATCAGGCTCACAGGAAGCCGGGGAGCAGGTGGTGGATGGTCGAATAAGTACCTGGTGTATTTCAGAAGTCCTGGTTATATGATCACTGATATCAGGCAGACCATTTCTGAAGAGTATTGAAATTTCTGGGGTTGCCCATCTTGTAAAGACACTGCCCAGAGGAAGGCAATGACAAATCCCTTCCATAGGAAAATTTGGCAAGAACAATCATGGTCACCAGGGTTGTCCACATCATGTGACATGGCACATAATATGATGAGGTGTGTAGCCTTGTCCCTGATATGAACTTGACAATAAACTACCTTTGACTTTGACGTTCAATTTAGCCAGCTTCATCACCTTTTTTAGCACATTCATTTCCATGTAAATATCTACAGTAAGATCTCTCTTTTTCCTGTGCTTGGGTGAGAAAGTTCCCTTTCTCAGTTTATCTGGATTTCCTTTTTTTTAACAGACGGTCAAAAAGATAAGTAAACATTATTGTTGTTCAAGCACAGTATAATCCGCAAGACCTCAAAGATGAACAAATGCATGTCATTGAGGGATTTGTCTGAAAATTAAGACACAGAAATCAGATGGATTTGTTCCAACTCTGTCTGTCTCAGTCATCTTTGTAAATCAATGATTCTGTTGATAAATATCTCTGGAGATTTTTTCTTGTTAGCAGACCTTTGGCTAACTTACTTATTGAAATACATGCTCAGCTGAATATTATTTGGAATCACTAGTTATATTCTTGCAAATTTTTTTGGTCCTGGTCATTATTGCTACAAAGCTCCTACAAATTCTCCTACGTCTTATGGCCTTATAGTGGAGGTTGATCAGTCAGGGAATCCAAGATTATGGGAAAAAGACAGGAGAATGGGGTTGAGAGGGATAATAGATCATGCTGAAGTGGCAGAGCAGACTCGATGGGCAGAGTGGTTAATTCTGTTCCAGTATTTTATGGTCTAATTGATCTGCTAATCATAGTTCTTTTTATCCCCAAAATTGGAGTGTCAGCAGTGTGTACAGTTGAAGGGCTTTATTTTCAAGGAAGTCAATAAAAGGAACTTCAAATTACAGTATATACAGATAAAATGCTGAAAAGCTGGCACGTTGATCTACGTTAAAGTCATGCTAGGAATGAGCACAAATCCCGACACACCGATCCATCTTAAATTTTCTTGTCAAGAATTTCAAAGTTCAAGGTAAATTTACTATCAAAACACCTACACAGTATGTCCATCATACACTACCTGAGATTAATTTTCTTGCAGGTGTTTACAGGTAAATAAAGAACAGTAGAATTTATGAAGATTTACACATAACAAAGACTGACAAACATCCAATGTGAAAAAGGTTCAAAGTTTCAAAGGCTCATTTACGATCAGAGAATGTATACAACCTGAAAGTCATCTTCTTCACAGACATCCATGAAACAAGAACCCCATAGAATGGACAATAGAAGCACTGAAGCCCCCTCCCCCACCCTTCACACAAGCAGCAGCAAAAGCATCGAACCCCCTCTCTCCACTTGCACAGTAGAAGCTCAACTCCACTTCTCACCTCCCACCGTGCAAGCAACAGAGGAAGCCCTCCCAGAGTCCATCAAAATTCCAGTCAATAGACTGGCACCTTGGTATCTCAGATAGGCTCTCCCTCTGCATCGAGGGAGGAAGCGGTCATGGCTGCAACAACCAACGAGAGCAGATGTTGCAGTCTTCCGCATCACTCCTCCAAGCCCCCCGACTCCAGGACTGACTGGCTGACAAATAATGGAAATAATAAATAAAAAAAGAGAAAATAGATGACATTTCAATTAGTTCCCTATCAATAAAACTATAGTCAACGTGATATTGCAAGCCATCCACTATGACAGCAAACTTGGACAGGACACCCTTCCAGAAATCCCCCTCCTTCGCCTTTTCCTCCTCCCGTCAGCCAAGTAACTGTTGAGTAATGTTGAAAACAGCTCCCACTGTGGCAGATTGGAGACACCAGAGACTTGTGATTTCAAAGCATTCCCCTGATCTCTTCCCACAGCTCCAAGAGGAATGCAACAGAATTTCTGAAGAAGTATTCCTTTTGCCTGTTGTACTATTTGTGAGAACATAGAACAGGGGTGTCAAACTCATTTTAGGTCACGGGCCGGATTGAGCAAAATGCAGCTTCATGCGGGCCGGATCAGTCGGACGCGTGCGAACGCAGCTTTCGTTGCCTCCGTTTTTTCAGCCTGCTCTCATGTGTCTCAGTCTCTGCTATAACTACAAAGTGTTTCACTTTACAAATTCCGTTTCTTATGAAGAAGACTGCCGAGCAAGACTGCCGAATAAACACTAAAAACCCTGAAAACCTGGTACCTGAATAAACTCAGCATTAGCCATATCATACGCCATAGGCGCTTCGATTACTGGGGCCAGCTTTAATAGTAATTAGATATTATCTCGCGGGCCAAAGATAATTCCACTGCGGGCCGGATTTGGCCCGCGGGCCTTGAGTTTGACATATACGACATAGAACATACACTCAGTGGCCACTTTATTAGGTACTTCCTGTAATAAAGCAGGTCTGAGTTGCTCAAACCAACCTGATCGGCACCGGTCAAAGTCACTTAGATCACATTTCCTTCCCATTCAGTTGTTTTGTCTGACAAACAACTGAACCTCTAGACCACGTCTGCATGCTTTTATGCTTTGAGTTGCTGCCACATGATTGACTGATTAGATATTTACATTATTCAGCAGGAGTGTAGCTGGACCTGATAAAGTACCACTGAATGTGTATCTCACTGGCTTGAAGTGCAGAGTTGCTACCATTTAAATGGACAAATTGCCATGCCTCTATCTGGATTCAGTATTTATGAGCAAGATCTGTTCTATTGTTAATTCCATGTTTTTGTTGTTCTTACTCTATGCCTGGGGTTCCTAACCTGGGGTTCACAAACCTCTTGCTTAATGGCATTGGTCCATCCATAAACAAGGTTGGGAACCCCTGCTCTAGGCAGTGATTGGTTGCCCAAATAGTGTCATGGAGTCACAGGGTTCTATATCACAGAAACAGGCCCTTTGACCCATAGAATCTATGCTGGCCTGGTCTTCTTCCTAAGTGTATCTTTTTGCACCTGGACACACCAACCATACCTCCCCCGTCCACGTACATATCAAAACTTCTCTTAAGTGTTACATTTGAACTTGCATCCACTTCTGCTGCTGAGGTAGTGAACAGAGTCTGGAAGATATAATCAGGAGGGGACACAAAGGTAGCAACAGATTGCCTGGAGATTTGACGTGGTGATAGGAGGAGCAATTCATCTGGATGTCTGAGCAGAACTTCTCAGCCCCTGAGTATTACAAATTATGGATTAAAAATACTAAGGCGTGCAGTATAAAGGGGAACATCTGATACTTGGAGAATGAAGCAATGGAATTTATAGGGCGTTTAAGTTACTAAACATGGGAAAGTTGGTGAAAAAGATGATGTATCAAATGTGGATAACAGATGTGTAAAGTTCACATTTCAAAGTACATTTATTATCATTTATCATTCAAGTACATTTATTAGTATGTATACTGTGTACAACCTTGAGATTCACATTCTTGCAGGCAGCCACAAAACAAAGGAACACAATAGAACCCATTAGAGTACAGCACACAACAAAGACCGCCAAACACCCAATGTGCCAACAAAAGGACAAATTGTGCAAACAATAAAAAAGTAAACAAATAGCACAGGGATCATGAACTGCAAAGTCCTCGAAAGTGAGTCCGCAGACATGGAGCCGATTATGTGCTGCGGTTCGTGACGCCAGTCCAGAAGCCTGAAGGCTGCAGGCCACAGCCACAGAGCCGATTCAGTGCTGAGGTGAGAGCCAGTGGTTGCAGGACACAGCTGCAGTGAGTAAACCTCACGGAGTAGCCAGTTGGACATTGGTTCATCATCATCCTCTAATAATACACTATCATCTCTCAGCCAGAGCACTGGTTAGTCCAACATTCAATTGTCTAGACCGTAAAAAAAAATCGCAGATACTAGAAATGTCATTCATAACATCTGTTCTTTATTGAGTTTTCATCCAATACAGTGGGAATTGCTGGAAAAAACAAAATTTTTCTTTAGTTGCCAAATAAATCCTCTAGTTGTCATTTTAATGGCCACTCTCAGGCTGGAGAAGCAACAGCTTGTATACCGAGAAGGATCTAGTGCTTTCCCTTCATATATGATGAACAAACTCTTCTCGAGCTTTCAGCCAGGTACAGTTATCTAGTTTAACTGACGTTTGAATTGACTTTATTTCTTACGTCATTCACATACATGAGGAGTAAAAATCTTTATGTTACGTCTCCATCTAAATGTGCAATGTGAAATCATAGTAGTTTATAATAATTTGTAATAAACTTAACAGTCAATGTAATATAGAGTACACTCAAATCAGAGTGAGTTCATCAGTCTGATGGCCTGGTGGAAGAAGCTGTCCTGGAGGCTGTTGGTCCTGTCTTTTAGGCTGCGGTACCATTTCCCAGATGGTAGCAGTGGAAAAAGATTGTGGTTGAGACAGCTTGGGTGCCTAATGATCCTTCGGGCCCTTTTTACACACCCGTCCTTGTAAATGTCCTGAATCATGGGAAGTTCACAACAACAGATGCACTGGGCTGTCCGCACCAGTCTCTGCAGAGTCCTGCGATTAAGGGAGGTACAGTTCCCATACCAAGCAGTGATGCAGCCAGTCAGGATGCTCTCAATTGTGCCCCTGGAGAAGGCTCTTAGGATTTGGGGGCCTATACCAAATTTCCTCAATCGTTTGAGGTGAAAGAGGCGCTGTTGTGCACAGACCACGCGAGGTCCTTGGTGATGTAGATGCCGAGGAACTTGAAGCTGTTCACCCTCTTAACCCCAGATCTATTGATGTCAATAGGAGTTAGCCCGTCTCCATTCCTCCTGTAGTCTGCAACCAGCTCCTTTGTTTTTGCGACATTGAGGGAGAGGTTGTTTTCTTGACATCACTGTGTTAGAGAGATGACCTCTTCCCTGTAGGCCACCTCATTATTGTTTGAGATAAAGCCAATCAATGTAGTGTCGTTGGCAAATTTAATTAGTAGATTGGAGCTGTGGGTGGCGATACAGTCATGAGTATATAGGGAATAAAGGAGGGGACTCAGTATGTAGCACTAAGGGCTCCTGTATTGAGAGTTAGAGGGTTGGAGGTGAGGGAGCCCACTCTTACAACCTGCTGGTGATCTGACAGGAAGTACAGGATCAAGCTGCATGAGTTAGGTTCAGGGCTGAGATCTCTGAACTTCTTGTCGAGCCTGGATGAAACTATGGTGTTGAATGCTGAACTGTAGTCCAACTGCTTCTGGCTGGGTTCAGGTATTGATTTTAACCAATGTTTCGATGATGAACTGCTGCTATCTTCATCAGGGATGTTGTCTATGCATGTCTAGTCTGGTGGTATATATACCCCCGTCATCCATCCCTTCTGATTGGTTAGTCCTCATCAAATCAGGTTTCTGCTTTCTCACCTTGTTTACAATCGAATTCCAATTCTTACTTAGAGCGAGACCTTCATCAGAACTACTGTGCCTTGACAATCAGTTTTGGGACAGGCTGGTGAAGGAAGCCGTTGAAATATAACTAGAAGAAAAGAATTTTAGCAAAGGTGAAGGTCATGATCTAAGTAAGAACTGGAATTCGATTGCAAACAGGGTGGGACAGCGGAAATCCGATTGGATGAGGACTAACCAATCAAGAGTGGCAGATGATGGGAGAGTGGATTAGAGATGCCTAGGCATCATCCCTGATGAAGATGGCATTTTGTCATTGAAATATTGGTTAAAATCAATATCTGAACCCGGCTGGAACACCGAGAAGAGTTTATTCACCTCATATTCCGTCCGGGTAGTCGACAACCAGGTCACATGAACATCGATTTGTTCAGTTTCTAGTAATTAATTCCCTCCTTTCGCTTCTCTTCATTCTACACTCTGCCCCCTACCTCTTCTCTTCACCTGCCTATTACCTCTCCCTGTTGCCCCCTTCTCTTTCTCCCATGCTCCAATCACCTCTCCTATCAGATTCCTTCTCCTCCAGCCCTTTACCTTTTCCACCTATCACCTGCCAGCTTCTCATTTCTTTCTCCCCTCCCCCCACCCACCTGGCTTCACTTATCAACTTCTGGCTTGTCCTCCTTCCCTGAACCCCACCTTCTAATTCTGGCTCTTCTTCCTTCATTTCCAGTCCTGATTAAGAGTCTTGGCCTGAAACGGCAACTGGTTATTCAAATTCGTAGATGCTGCCTGACCTGACCCGCTGAGCTCCGTCAGCATTTTGTATGTGTTGCTCTATATTTCCAGCAATCTCTTGTATTTCTCATGGTGTTTTCCTTGTTCACACTAGAGGGCAGTTAAGCATTAAACATGGTGAAGGCACGTATGGGTAAAATTGATTAAAGACTGTTTAGTCCATTGGTATTAATGCCACTATTGTCAATTTCCACTCTGCATTCAACTTTATATAGTCTCTTTCTGATTCTTCCCTTCCTTTTCTGGAACTCTCTGTCTGCATCTCAGTACAGGGTAGACATTCACTAGAAACCCACAGCTACTGCGATGACACATCTTCCCATCCTGAGCACGAGCCACAAGAAAGCAGCACCCATCATCAAGGACCCCTATCGTCCAGTCCATACTCTCTTCTTGGTGCTGCCATCGGGCAGGAGGTATGGGAGCCTTAGGTCCCACACCACCAGCTTTAGGAACAGATAACCTCCGAGAATAATCAGGCTCCTGAACCAGTGTGGATAACTTCACTTATTTCAGCTCTGAATTTGAGATTGAGTTGTATAAGGCTCCCAGCCCTCATTCTAACAACTTTCTACAGGAGCCCCCTTTCAGTGTCCTGTCTGGCTGCATCATTGTGTGGTACAGAAGCTGCAAGGCGTTGAACCACAGGACCCTACTGAGGACCAACGGGGTCTCCATCCCCCCCTATTTGTAACATCTACCAGGAGTGCTGGAGACAAAAAAGGACCAAAACATTGCTAAGCATCCCGACCACCCATCTCACAACCTCTTTGACCCACTACCGTCAGGAAGGAAGTACAGAAGCATCAGGACTAGGACTGCCAGACTGGGTAACAGCTTCTTCCCTCAGGCTGTGAGACTAATGAATGCCCTGCCATCACTGAGATCTCATCATAAGGACATTGAGCAGTTTCCTCTTTACTGTACTGTTTACTCCTTAGCTGAGCTGCACACTACATGCATTTTGAATTATATTTTATTACCTTATTTATAATATAATATTTTGGTTTATGTGCAGTATGTGATGTATGTTGTGTGAGTGCATCGTGCTCCGGAGGAACGTTAATTTGTTTGGTTGTAAGATGACAATAAACTTGAATTTGAACTTGAACTGATTTCGCAACCCCGAAGGGTCTCAGCCTGAAATGTCAACTGTTCTTTTTTCCATGGATGCAGTCTGGCCTGCTGAGTTTCTCCAGTATTTTGTGTGTGTTGCCCACAACCTATGGCCTAAATTTCAAGGTCTATACAACTCAGTACTATTTATTTATTCATTCATTCATTTATCCTTCAGTTAATTAATTAATTTAAGCATTTGCACAGTTTGTCTTCTTTTGCACATTGGTTGTTTGCCAGTCTTTGTGTGTGGTCTTTCATTGTATTGTACTTCTTGTTCTACTGTGAATTTCTTTCTAGTTTTCATTTTGAGAGAACCAGAATATAAAACCAAGGATGTAATTCCCAGGCTCTATAAGGCATTGGTCAGACCCCACTTGAAGTAATGAGAGCAGTTTTGTGCCACTTATTTAAGAGAAGATGTGCTGGCATTGGAAAGAGTCCAGAGGAGGTTCACAAGGATGATTCTGGGAATGACAGGGTTAATCAACGAGGAGTGTTTGAGTGTTCTGGGGCTATACTTGCAGGAGTTTAGAAGAATGAGGGGGAATCTCATTGAAACATACCGAATATTGAAATGTTTAAGCAGAATGTATGTGGAGAAGATATTTCCTTTTGTGGGTGAGTCTTGGTCTAGAGGGCACAGCATCAGAATAGAGGGACTTCCCATTTAAAGTGGAGATGAGGAGGAATTTCTTTAGCCAGAGGGTGATGTATGTAAGGAATCATTGGGGCAGTCAGCTGTGGAGGCCATGTCATTGAGTATATTTAAAGCAAAAGTTAATAGGTTCTTGGTTAGTCAGGGTGCCAAAGGTTATAATGAAAAGGCAGGAGAATGAAGTTGAGAAGGAAAATAAATCAGCTATGATAGAATGACACACATAAAATGCTGGTGGAACACAAAAGGCCAGGCAGCATCTATAAGGAGAAGCACTGTCGATGTTTCGGGCTGAGACCCTTCGTCAGGACAGATGCATACTGAATGACATAGCATACTTGATGGGCCAGTTATGCTCCTATGTCTGATGACCTTATGGTCCTTCTCTGTGACTTCCTTAACTCCATGATGTACAAAACAGAAAACAAAATTCTTTGGAGATTTGCTTTCTCTCTTGTGGAGGTCGGTGTCTGCTTGTGTAATCCAGTATACAGTCCTTACTGAAATATTCATTTCCATGTGGGACAAATCAGCATTTCCACCCGGTGCATTCAGAATGGTTGCCTGTATTTGGCCCATATAGAGATATATATATCATCATAGCATAGAAATGGGCCATGCTTATCTGGTCTACCTAGTTCAATCTACCAGCACCTGGGCCATAGCCCTCTATATTTCTCTCACCCATGTACCTATCCAATTTTCTCTTAAATATCATAATTGGCTCATATCTACCATTTCCTCTGCCAGTTTGTTCCAAACTCATAGAACTCTGAGTGAACATGTTCCGCTTCAGATTTCTCTTAAATATTTCACCTCTCATCCTAAACCCATGACCTCGAGTTCTAGTCTCACCTAACCTGAATGCATTCACCCTATCCACTGTATACCCTCTCAGAATGCTATATACTTCTATGGCATCTCATCTTATTCTTGTGCGCCATAGTGAATACAGTCATAACATATTCAACCATTCTGTATAACTCGAGCCCTCAAGACCCAGCGTCATCCTTGTAAATTTTCTCTGCACTCTTTCAGTGTTTCCTGTAGGTGGGTGACCAGAACTGCACACAGTTCTCCAGATTCAGTCTCACCAATGCCTTTGTGCAATTTAGTGCGACAACACAGAGTAGACCCTTCTAGCCCTTTGAGCCATGCTGCACCACTCCTGATGAACCCGATTAATCCTAACCTAATCACGGGACAATTTACAGTGACCAGTTAACCTACTCGGTAGGTCTTTAGACTGTGGGAAGAAACCAGAGAACCTGAGAAAAACCCACGCATTCCATGGGGAGGATATACAGACAGACTCCTTACAGAACAGCGCCGGAATTGAACTCTGAACTCTGGAACACCCTGAGCTGTATCAGCATTGTGCTAACCACTAAGCTACTGTGGCGCTTCAAACATAACATCTCAAATCCTGTACACGATACTTCAATATATGAAGGCCAATGTCCCAAAAGCTCTCTTTATGGTCCTATCTACCACCCCTAACTTTTGCCAGGGATTGCTATCTTTGTGATTCCTCCCCACTAATCTCCCTGCTGGCACTTATCCCTGTAAGGGCTATACCTGCCCAGTCACCTCCTCCTTCACCTCCATTCAGGGCCCCAAACAGTCCTTGCAGGTGAGATAACATTTCATCAGTGTATTTGTTGGGATAATCTAGTGTATCTAATGCACCTGATGCGGCCTGCTCTACATTGATGAGACCTGATGTAGAATGGGGGACTGCTTTGTTGAGCACCTCAGCTCCATCTACAAGAGAGTGGAATTTCCCGCTGGCCAGCCACAGGAGTGGACGGCCATCCTATCTGCATTCCCATTCAGGCAAGTTCAACCATGGTCTCCTCTTCTGCCATGATGAGACACTCTCAGATTGGAGGAGTCACACCTCATATTCCATCTAGATGGCCTCCAGTCTGATAGCATGAACACTGATTTCTCTAAATTTTGGCAATTGTTTCCCCTCCCCCTTCCCTCTTCATTTCCTCACTCTGGCTTCTTACCTCTTCTTCTCACCTCTTCTCCTAACACTTCCCACTGGTGCCCCTCCTCCTTCCCTGTCTACTGTCCTATCCAATTCCAGTTTCTCTAAGCCCTTTGCCTCTTCCACTGAATCACCTCCCAACCTCTTACTTCATCATCCCTCCACTACTCACCCACTCACCTAGCTTCAACTATTCTAGTTTGTCCTCCTTCCCCTCCCCAACTTTCTTATTCTGGCGTCATCCCCCTTGCTTTCCAGTCCTGAAGAAGGGTCTCAGCCCGGAATGTTGACTGCTTATTCTTCTCCATCAATGCTGCCAGGCTGCTGGGCTCCTCCAGCATTTTGTGTGTGTCTATCTATCTATCTATCTATCTATCTATCCACCTGTGATGCCACATTCATATGTTAACTGACTGGTTACCAGTTTGGCTGTGACAACATCCATGGAACAGTAGCTCCCTTTGGAGCCTAAAGATTGGGAATTCTCAAACTAGGGAGCTTCAATCCTGTCTACATTTTGGTGTCTAAAGAATTGTGGAGTAAATCAGAATATTATTGGAATGGAATATTTTGTCCAAAGCATTGAGTCAGATTTATTTACAAGGTAGGTACAAGGAATCAAAAGAATATCATGATAAATGGTTAATCTACATGGTAAAAAAATGATTGACTCACAAATTTTGACTACATGAAGCCTCATTTAAAGCACATTTTGTTGATTGGAACGCAATGAGTATTTTTAGTAGTTTTCAGTATGTACATACTAAATGCTTTCAAACGACCACTGTGAAAAATATACGTAAAACCTGGAGAACAGATCAGAGAATCAGCACTGCTGTAGATTTAAACAATCAGGAGTTGGGTAGTATCACCATCATCATTACGTGCCATGTCATATGATGTCATCATTACGTGCCGTGTCGTAAGACGTGGACAATCATAGTCTCCATGACCATGACTGTTCCTGGCAAATTTTTCTACAGAAGTGGTTAGCCATTACCTTCTCGCTATGGCTGTGCCTTTACAAGACGGGTGACCCCAGCCATTATCAATACTCTTCAGAGATTGTCTGCCTGCCGTCAGTGGTTGCATAACCAAGATTTGTAATATGCACCAGCTGCTCATACAACCCATGGCTTCTGGGGGTTAAGCAGGTGGTTCACTTTACTCAAGGGTGATCTGCATTCTAGTGGAGAGGAGGAGTGCCTTATACCTCCATCCTGCCACCCATTGGGGAGTATAACCTGCAAGTAAAGGAGTGGTCTGTAACAAGCAAACATATTTAAGGTCAGGGATACTTTCGTGAGGAATAGTAACCTTGCCGTAACCACTGTTCTGTCTTGGGGACTGCTGTAACAGAGAAACAGTAGTTAAACTTGAGCTGTTGTTTTGGGGATTATGATTTGTTAGAGTGGAAAAGGATACTAAGCAAAGAAAATGGACTTCAGGACGGGGAAGTCAGAAGAAGATAAACCAATGCTCATTGGTGGGCCAGCTGCTGAAAGGGTGAGCAGCTTCAAGTTCCTGTGAATCAACACCTCAGATTCTATTCTCAACCCAGCACATTTATGGTGTGGCCCCTCCATGATGTGTTATACAGGAAGCTTGGGATTTTGAACTAAAACTTTCCACTCCCAAATAAAATTGATTTTCAGCTTCATTTTTCCCACTAGGCGCATAGTGTCTTCCTCATTCAAGATTTATTTTGTGTTTATGATTTCTTGCATTCTCTCCTAAAAGTACTTATCCTAGGTTACTGAAATGCTGGAAAAATATTTCCTACACCGAGCACAAATAAAATTAGCCTGTTTAGGATTTTAATTCTTTGATCCAAAACTGAAGCAGAGAAACTCACAAAATGTCAGGATCTTTAAAAAAAAACCTAAAAAATTACCTCTGACTCCACCCACTCTGGCAGTCACCTATTCACCAAATTGCCATCAGGGAGATGCTACATGTCCATCACCACCACAACCACATCTCTTCTCCTTAGCTTCTTTCCTGTAGCTATCCAGCTTTATTTTCTTTAAGTTTGATTATTAGTGTTTGTGTATGTGATCGTTCTGTTAATTGTGGATTGCTCATGGCTATTTGCACTGACGTCTTGTAAATTGTTGGTTGTGATTGTGTTGTTTATTAGGGTATTGTCCTGTGCCCTTGGCACCGAACCACAATTAATTTTGGTATGTTTCATAAAATGTGTTCAAAATATGGGAATCAGAATCAGAGTCACTTTATTGCCAGTGAGTGAATCTGATTCAGATATTTATCACAAATTAGTGATACCAATTCTGATATTTTGAACATATTTTGTTTCCATAGTCAGTCATTTTTATCTATAACTGAAGACTGGTTGACTAAGAAGTGATTGGCTATAACTAAGAAGTGGTCGATAGGGTTTTATGCTTGTCTGGCCCACTTCTGCTCTTACTTTGTCTTTCTTCTGCAGGAATGAATGCATGCTAGAGTAAGGCTTTATAGCTCCAGTGACCGGTGTTTTTTCCCATCGCTGTCTGTAAAGGAGTTTGTACCTTCTTCCTGTGACCATGTGGGGTTTCATAGAAACATAGAAACCTACAGCACAATACAGGCCCTTCGGCCCACAAAGTTGTACCAAACATGTCCCTACCTCAGAAATTACAAGGGTTACCCAGAGCCCTCTATTTACTAAGCTCCATATACCTATCCAAAGGTCTCTTAAAAGACCCTATCGTATCCACCTCCACCACCGTTGCTGTCAGCCCTTTCCACGCACTCACCACTCTCTGCATAAAAAACTTACCCGACATCTCCTCTGTACCTTCTTCCAAGCACCTTAAACCTGTGCCCTCTTGTGGCAGCCATTTCAACCCTGGGGAAAACCCTCTGACTATCCACATGATCAATGCCTCTCATCATCTTAAACACCTCTGTCAGGTCACCTCTCATCCTCCATCGCTCCAAGGAGAAAAGGCTGAGTTCACTCGACCTGTTTTCATAAGGCATATTCCCCAATCCAGGCAACATCCTTGTAACATCCCTGTTTCCTCTGGGTGCTACCACATTCCAAAGTCATATGGCGTTGTTTAGGTTTGGCGAGTTGTGGGCATGCTATGTTGGTGCTGGAAGTGTGGTAATGTTCCCCCCCCTTCACAATTCCCCATTCCCTCTTCCCTCTCTCTCATTATCTCCTTACCTGCCCATCATCTGCTGTTCCTCCCTCTTTTCTTTCTTCCATGGCCTTCTGTCCTCTCCTATCAGACTCCCGCTTCACCAGCCCTGTATCTCTTCATTCACTAATCAACTTCCCAGCTCTTTACTTCACCCCTGCACCCCACCGTTTCACCTGTCACCTTGTGTTTCTTCCTCCCCTCCCCCACTTTCTAACTCTGACCATTCAGAGATCTTTAGTCCTGACAAAGGGTCTTGGCCTCAAAATATTGACTATTTTATTCTTTTCCATAGCTGCTGCCTGACCTGCTGGGTTCCTTCAGCATTTTGTGTGTGTTGCTTTGGATTTCCAGCATCTGCAGATTTTCTCTTGTTAGTGATTGGACAATCCTGGCTGAGTTGATTTGACGCAAATGATGCATTTCACTCTACCTTTCAATGTACATGTGGCAAATAAAGATACTCAATCAATAATGCAAAGCAATAATCCGAGATCTGTATTTGTTTCTTTACTCATCATGATCATTTTGTTTTACCTTGCCCTCATTATCTCTTCTGTTACTTAATCTCCCCTGTCCTCCACCCACCACAGAGCTTCCCTTTTATTTCTTACATAGCCCACACTCATTTTCCCTTTTTCCTGACTTAGCTCTGCTCAGAAGCTCAAAGGTTTTATGGAAAAGATTCTTAGCCTACAATGTGTTTTTTTTGTTTACACATGAGCTGCCAAATTTCCACAGAGTTGTTGCACAAATTATTGCAACACTTTCTCTGTGCTGGCATTGTAGAGGAGGTGCATGAGAACGATCCCCAGAATGAAAGGGCTAAGGTATCAGGGGCATTTGACGGCCTTGAGCCTGTACTCGTTGGAGTTTAGAAGAATGGGGAGGGGAGGGGGATCTCAGAGAAAGCTACAGAATATTGAAAGACCTAGACAGAGTGGGTGTAGAGAGGATGCTTCCTATAGCGAGAGAATCTAGGACCGGGGGCAGAACCTCAGAAAAGAAGGACGTCCCTTTAGAATAGAGATGAGGAGAAATTTCTTTAGCCAAAAGGTGGTGAATCTATAGAATATGTTGCCACACACGGCTGTGGAGACTAAATCATTAAGTATACTTAAAGAAGAATTTAGTAGGTTCTTGATCAGTAAAGATGTCAAAGGTTATGGGGAGAAGGCAGGAGAATGGGTTGAGAGGGAAAATATATCAGCCATGATAGAATGGCAGAGCAGACACGATGAGCTGAATGGCCTAATTCTATTCCTATGTCTTATGGTCTTATGATTTTATGGTCTCATTTCCAGGATTTGGCGTAAGTTTCTTTCACTTCTCACAAAAGAAATGCCTAGTGTTCTCATTTTAACCCATGTAAATACATGGGTTTAATTTAAAATTAAAAAATAATTAAACATAATAACTATTGTTCTCAGAATTCATATGAAATGTAAGAGTTTTTATGTACATTTGTAAAAGATTTTATGTGCAGTTGTGGTTCCTTGTAAAGTGATATCCTCAAACCCACTGATCCCCTGTGAACTATCAAGAACCCATTTACAGTAATCTGATTTATTCCTTAATTCCTATTGATTCCAGCCAAGATACGACCAAAGATTAAAAATTAGCTGTATTTGTCACAGGTACATTAAAGCATCAAAACATACAGTGACATGCATCGTTTGTGTAAGTGAGGATGGTGTTGGGGGGCAGCCTGCAAGTGTCACCATGCTTCCAGCATAAACAATGTGCCATTCAATGGCATGCTCAACTTAGAGCAGATAATAAACCCAACGTTCGTGACATATAAGTGAAAATCATGCACCCATGGGAACCCCTAGCATCTTGGCCAGGACCCAGTGGAGACTAATGGCCAGATGAACAGCCAACCAATCAGAACAAAGAGTCGGGCCAATATCAATGTGAGCGCTCTACAGAAACGGCACTCAATTACACACTGATGATGTCACCTCAACCGGTGACAAAACATTTGTGACCTAACCTCCAAGCTGGGTAAACAACCCTACAAACAAGGAGCCAACCCCAGCTACCAATCTTCTGTTTCATTTCATCTTAGGAAAACTTTACGAACTCCATACAACAGCAACAGACATCAGGATTAAAACTGGGTGACTGTAGCTGTGAAGCAGCAGTTAAACTTGAACTCTGATAATCAGTTGTCTTTAAATTATAATGGTAAATGATCCCCAATTTCTTTCCAAAACATGTAATTATTCAAAATACTAAACAAAAACATTTTTTTTTCTCTGTTTAAAGTTCCAGAATGCTGAATACATGAAATTATGAGGAAAGAAAAGATGATGATTGGGAATGATTCCCTCTTCAGGTCATACAGCATCCAGATATCAAAATAAATCACTGTTGGCTTTGCCTAACCATGCTGTCACAGGAAAGGCTGTGTGAGTTCAAGAAAACAAATCACCAACAAAATCTAAGGGCGGTTTTGAGTGGCTAAGAAGTGTTGTTCTTTCCGTAAAAAAATGTTCACAGAATTCTGAATTCTGCTCCTGGTTATCATCAATGCTTTTATACAAAGACCATAAGATATAGGAGCAGAATTAGGCCATTTCATAAGATCATAAGGTATTGGAGCAGAATTAGGCTATTTGGCCCATCAAGTCTGCTCTGCCATTTTTCCTTCTCAGCCCGAATCTCCTGCCTTCTCCCCATATCCCTTCATTCCCTGACCAATCAAACTATGCCTTAAATCTACCCAGCCGCCTGTGGCAATGAACTCCACAGATTTACCACTTTCTGGCTAAAGAAATTCCTTCTCATCTCCGATCTAAGAGGTTTCCCCTCTGTTCTGAGGCTGTGTCCTCTGGCCTTAGACTCCCTCACCATAGGAATCATCCTCTCCACATCCACTCTATCAAGGTCTTTCAACAGTTCATGGCTTTCAATGAGGTCACCTCTCATTCTTCTGTATTCTAGTGAACACAGGCACAGAGCCATCAAACACTCTTGATATGACAAGTCTTTCACTGCTGGAATTATTTTTGTGAACCTCCTTTGAACCCTCTGCAGTGTCAACACATCCTTTCTTAGAAAAGGGGCCCAAACCTGCTCACAATACTCCAAGTGAGGCCTTGCCACCACTTTATAATTTGCAAAGTAATATTTTTATGATGATCCTAAAATTGTGTTTTCCTAGAACATAGAGCAGTGAAGCACTGTACAGGCTGTTCAGCCCATGATGTTGTGCCCGCCCTTTAACCTACTCCAAGATCGATTGAACCTTTCCCTCCTACAGAGTCCTCCATTTTTCTTTCATCCATGTGCCTATCTAAGAGTCTCCTAAATGTTCCCATGGTATCTGCCTCTACCACCACCACTGGCAGTATGTTCCATGCACCAACCACTCTCTGTGTAAAAAACCTACATCTCACATTCCACCCCTACCCCCATACTTTTCTCCAGTCATCTTAAATTTATGCCCTCTTCTATAAGCCATTTCTGCCCTGGGAAAAAGGTGCTGACTGTCGACTCGATATATGCCTCTTATTATCTTGCACACCTCTATCATCACCTCTCATCCTCTTTTACTTCAAAGAGAAAAGTCTGACCTCGCTCAGTCTTTTTTCATTTGTATTTTGTCCACCATTGGGTATAAAGTATCTAAGATAACTACTGCTTAACTCGGCAAAGCATAGTGTTGAAGAAGTTTACAGAGTCACTCTTACACTGCCTTGGTATCTATCGAGGATTGAATGGTCTAGGTAGAGTGGGTGTGGGGAGGATGTTCCCTATAGTGCGGGAGTCCAGGACAGGAGGGCACAGCCTCAGAATAGAAGCACATCCTTTCAGAACAAAAATGAGGAGGAAATTCCTCAGCCAGTGTGGGGGTGAATAAGTGGAATTTGCTGCTGCAGCTTGCTGCAGAGATCAAGAGATTGAGTACATTTAAAGTGGAGGTTCTTGATTATTAAAGGCATCAAAGCCTATAGGGGGAAGGCAGAAGAGTGGGGTTGAGAGGGATAATAAGTCAGCCATGAAGGGACGAGTGGCCTAATTCTGCTCCTATGTTTTATGCTCTTATCTGTGGAAAGAGTCAAGTTAAAGAAGCCAGTCCAGGAATTAAGCTCAGACTAACCACAGGCAGTACGATACAGTGCTGTATGATGCTACTGAAGTCAGCAGTTCTGTCATTCAGAGGTGCCCCACTTATGAAATCCAAAACTGGTTCAAGATATTTTCACTGAAGAATATTATAAATTTAAAAACAAACTAGCTGCAAGTTACACAAACTGAGGAGTACCCAGGAACTCTTTATGCGTTCAAATCAGATTACACTGACCAAGTTCCCAGCAACCAATTTGCAGAAAAATAAATGAAGTTTGAACTTTAATCAAAGGAATTAATTGTCAGGCTTAAAAAAACATCTCAATGTCTGAAGCGGTCTGTTAGAAATGAGTGCTACGGTGGTGAAGTGTCTGGCCCATCACTCTACAGTGGCAGTGATCACCGATTCAGGAACCTGCACACTCTCCCCCTCGGCCATCAAATCTGTGAACACACCATAAACCTATGAACACAAGCACACTTTTTGCTCTCTTTTTGCACGACTCATTTTTACATTTCTTATTGTAATTTATAGTTAATTTTTAGTGTATTGCACTGTACTGCTGCCACAAAATAACAAATTTCACAACATATGTCGGTGATAATAATCAGAATCAGAATCAGGTTTATTATCACCAGCATGTGATAAGAAAGCGTACGGCGGGATTCATCAATCGTGGGATTGAGTTTAGGAGCCGAGAGGTAATGTTGCAGCTATATAGGACCCTGGTCAGACCCCACTTGGTGTACTGTGCTCAGTTCTGGTCGCCTCACTACAGGAAGGATGTGGAAGCCATAGAAAGGGTGCAGAGGAGATTTACAAAGATGTTGCCTGGATTGGGGAGCATGCCTTATGAGAAAAGGTTGAGTGAACTCGGCCTTTTCTCCTTGGAGCGACGGAGGATGAGAGGTCACCTGATAAGGTGTACAAGATGATGAGAGGCATTGATGGTGTGGATAGTCAGAGGCTTTTTCCCAGGGCTGAAATGGCTGCCACAAGAGGACACAGGTTTAAGGTGCAGGGGAGTAGGTACAGAGGAGATGACAGGGGTGAATTTTATATGCAGAGATTGGTGAGTGTGTGGAATGGGCTGCCGGTGATGGTGATGGAGTCGGATATGTTAGGGTCTTTTAAGAGACTCCTGGATAGGTACGTGGAGCTCAGAAAAATAGAGGGATATGGGTAACCCTAGGTAATTTCTCAGATAAGTACATGTTCGGCACAGCTTTGTGGACCGAAGGGCCTGTATTGTGCTGTAGGTTTTCTATGTTTCTATGTGATATGAAATTTGTTAACTTAGCAGCAGCAGTTCAATTCAATACATAATATAGAATAATAATAACAATAATAATAATAAATTATAATAATAATAAAAAATCTTCAAATTTGGCTTATGTTATTTTTCAGTTTAAACCTTTTCAAAAACGATTAATAGCTATCATTTATAAACAGTTAATGAATGCTCACACATCGCCTAATGATAGGGTTCAACGCTCCTGGGAAGTAGAACTTCAACATTCACTCTCAGATAACCAATGGAGTAAAATTTATTATTTAGTTAATAATTCATCTACCTGCGCACGCCATATTTTAATTCAGTTTAAGATAGTACATAGGGCCCATATGTCCAAAGATAAATTGGCGCATATTTTTCCTAATATATGCCCTTTTTGTGATAGATGTGATGCAGAAGTGGCTACTCTAACCCATATGTTTTGGTCATGTGTAAGTTTAAATAATTTTTGGAGGGACGTGTTTGGAATATTATCTAAAGTTATAGATATGGATGTTCAACCTAATCCACTTACAGCAATTTTTGGGATTTTCCCAGAGGAAGCAAGCAAAGTGTCTGGCTCCGCCCAACATGTGATAGCTTTTTCAACTCTACTGGCTAAGAGAGCTATTTTTCTACACTGGGAAGAATCTAACTCGCCCACTGTTTTCTATTGGCTCTCGTCCATCATGTCATGTTTAAGCTTGGAGAAAATTAGAAGCCGGACATTTGATACATCTTTTGATTTTGAACAAGTCTGGCGACCCTTTATTCAATATTTTCACATGATTTAATTTATCTTTATTTATTTTTCTTTATTGTCTTTGGAGAATATCCTTGTCCATGAAGGTTCGGAGATGACTGGAAGGATGTGTTTTTTTTTCTCTCTCTCTTTCTTTTTTAAGTTTATCCTCATTTGGACTGCCCAATCTTTCTTTTTCTTTCTTTCTCTCTTTTTTGTTTTAGTTTAGTTAGTGGGGTTTTTCTTTCTCTATCAATAAAATTTTCAATCCTTTTTTTTACGATTGCTATGAGGAGTTGTAATTTCTCTCTGACCATTGTATATATAACAGCATAATATATTACCTATTTGAGTTTGATATTATATGCTTTTTGTCTTTAATATTGCTGTTTATATGTCTTTTATATTATCTACTTGTTAAACTCCTCTTTCGATTTGTAATTGTATATTCTTTATTTGAAAATCAATAAAAATGAAATATTGTGAAGAAACTGAATGAAATATTGGATATAAGAGGGAGTGAGTGTGTGTGTGTGTGTGTGTGTGTGTGTGTGTGTGTGTGTGTGTGTGTGTGTGTGTGTGTGTGTGTGTGTGTGTGCGTTTGTGTAAAATTCCTAGTGACTAAAATACACAAATTCAACATGAGTGGAAAATTATAGAAAATTTACAGGCACTTGGGAGATTTCAGCTACTTAGGGAGAGGCAGCATGGATTTATAAAAGTCAAGGTATGTAAGTAATCTAATTGAGTTTAACTAGCTAACCTATTTTTTTTAACAAAGTAACAGAGAAGCTTGATGAACTGACTGCAACAAATTCTACCCATGCAGATTGGATCACGAAGCTGGTGTAAGAATGGGGTAAGCAGATTGCAGTGGCATAATGGTGTCGTGGTTAGCACAGCACATTACAGTACCGGCAGCCGGTTCAATTCCCACCGCTGCCTGTAAGGAGTTTGAACGTTCTCCCCGTGAACGCATGGGTGTCTGCTTTCCTCCTACAGTCCAAAGACATACGTTGGTAGGCTAATTGGTCAGTGTAAATTGTCCTGTGTTAATTGGGGGATTGATGAGCGGCACAGCTTGAAGGGCAGTAAGGGCTAATTCCATGCTGTATCTCAATAACTAATTCATAATAAAAGAATGGTGGGTAGGAGTGGTCCACAAGGGTTAGTGCTAGGACTATGATAAATCATTTGGATACTGGATTCCAGTAAGGTTTCAGTAATTACTGATGATCTGATCTTGGAGGTGTATTAAACAATGAGGATGATACTGACCTATTGCAGCAGAACCGATAGAGGTGTACAATATGCTGAGGCATAGATAAAGTGGGCTGGTAACATATCTTTTTCAGGGTGGAAATGGCTAATATGAAGGGCATAGTTTGAAGGCGATTGGAAGGAAGTATAAGGTGATGACAGAGATAGGTCTTTTACCCAGAGATTGATGGGTGTGTGGGAATGCATTGCCAGGCTGGTGGTAGAGGCAGATACATGAGGGACGTTTAAGAGACTTTTAGAAAGGCACATGGATGAAAGAGAAATGGAGGGCATGTGGGAGGGGAGGATTAGATTGATCTTGAAGTAGGCTAAAGGGTCGGCATAACATTGTGGGCCGAAGGGCCTGTTCTATGCTTTATCTTCTGTGTTCTAGAAAGTAGATAGGTTGGCAGAATGGGCAGATATAACAGCTGAAATTTTAGTAGGAGGTGATGAATTTTAACAGATAAGTTGGGACTTAAATTCAAATTCAAATTCAAGTTCAAGATTAATGGCAGATTTCTAAAGAACGTGCAAGAGAAAAGACACAAGGTGTTTTATGCCATTGATATTTGATGCAGCAGAATGTATTGAGAGATACTAGGCATTATAGTAGCACTGAGTTTTCATTCGCCGATGTTGTTATCCCATCGTGATAACGTGCACACAGATATCATCCAAAAGGTGGTGTGATGTCCTGAGGTTTTGTATCTCTGTGACAAAACAGGATATTGATTATGACAAGAATATGTTCCAGCCATTTCATGAAGCACATACATCCACATGTCAACTTTGTTCTGTGGTTTGCTCTCAATATGTTTTGTGTGAGAATATGTATTGATGTGGGTGTGTACTGGTGTACTCAGTGGAGTGCTCCCGCATTTTTATATCAGATCATCATCACTATGTGCCATGGGTGATCATGGTCTTTCATCTGTCTTTATCTGAGAAGTTATAATAAATTGTTCAAAACTTTTGCCCGTCCTTCCCTTGATGTAACTCAAGGATGTCATGCACTGTCGACCATGACTATTTCTTCCATATTCCGTCACTGCAAGATGTTCTAGGTTCTCATTCCTCAGTACATGTCCCAGAAATTCCTGCTGGTTGATGATATCAGATCTCTTCTTATTCCAGCTTTTCGCAACACTTCCTTATTGGTTACTCTGTCCTTCCACAGTACTTCCAGAATTCTTCTCCAGAACCGCATTCCTGCAGCTTCAAGTCTTCCCTCATTTTGCTTTGATATTGTCCAACATCACGGATATCAGATAGAGTATTTGGTAATTGATGCTGTGATACATCCTTGGATGTTCCGGGACACATAATCACTGATGCATCCTCGAGTCACTGGGTGTTTTGGGTCTTTCAATATCAGACACCCTCACCCAGGTGACACAGCCAGGGCTAATCAGGCCCCAGCTTGTGTCCCAGCATGGTTCATACCTCTTGATCCATAGCCACCTGGAGGTTCACTCAGCAGCCTCTGTGACAGTCTTGACGGCTGTTCTTTTTGCAACCCTCATAATGGCAAGGAGAGAGTAGGTTCTGCAGAGTGAGCAGCCATCAAAACCTCTACAGCCCACCTCTATAGACTCACATCGTGCCCTCTACTCATCTCCACCAGCTCATGTTTTTATTACACTGGAATGAATAATCCATTTGATGTGGTAATAACCAAGTCCTCTTTTATTTCCAAACCTTATAGAAAAATTCTCATAACAGACATAATTAATATGTATTCTGTTTGCTTCTGACATTGCCATCCAGCGGTCAGTTAACAATATGCAAGTACCATACATAACAAACAGATACTGGACATCCTAGAACGGGGGTTCCCAACCTAGGGACCATGGGTCCATGGTATTGGTCCATGCCATGAAAAAGGGTGGGAACTCCTGGTTTAGAAGATTAGCAGCCAAGGGAGGGAGCATAGGAAACAGGAGTATGAGGATATTTCAAACAAGAGAAAATCTGCAGATGCTGGAAATCCAAGCAACACACACAAAATGTTTTAGAAATTCAGCTGGCCAGGCAGCATCTATGGAAAAGAATAAAGTCACGAGGAGACTTAGTCACTTACATCCATTTCCCAAGAATCCAGGATCACAAATGATCCATTCCCTAATTCCATAGGCATATTTTAATTCTATCCCTTCATGCCATTAGTTAACAAGAACCTTTCTCAGATTCAAATTTGACCATTTTTAATTATGAGGAGAGTTTTCATTTTCTAACAGACACTGCACATCAAGTTGTTTTTTATATTCTGAAAGAGGTGGCTCCATTATTTCATCCCCCCTCACATGACTTCACCTATCACCTTCTAGATTGATACACCTCCCCCTCCTCCCACCTTCTCATTCTGGCTTCTTCCCCCTTCTTCATTTTTCCTGATGAAGGATCTTGGCCTAAAATGTCAACTCTTTATTCTTTTCCATAGATGCTACCTGACCTGCTGAGTTCCTCTAGCAGTTTGTGTGTGTTACTCCACTATTTCAAAGCTGTGCTTTGGCCTCAGCCTGCTAAGGAGCATAAGTTGTTTCTTTTCTATTTCACCTGCTCCTCTAAAACTCAATCGTATCGGTCGTTCAAACTGACAGGAACAGTGTCCTCTAATGTATAACCCAACTTTGTCATTTAAGCACTGTGGTCCAAACATCCCTTTGGAAAGTTTGTCTGTGGGAAGACACTAGATTTTGGATTCATTGCATTATAAAGCCTGGTTACAAAGCAGAAAAGAAGTCTCAAGAGTCTAACGGATTAACAACACAGAAACGGGGCCATTCTCATTTCACAGAATGTAGGCCCACATGGCAGATGACAGGCTATTCAACTGGATTGATGTAATGGGTGAAAGTTTGAGTGTAAAGCATGTGGTGCTCAGACAGTAAGGCATAGGAACAGAGTTAGGCTATTGGGCCTATCAGGTCTGCTCTGATTTTGGCTGCGAAAGTGGAAAGCATTCGTTAGTATACTAAATAGCAATATTTTCAGACATTTATTATAAATGCCCTAACCTTCTAGATGATACTATGGTCAGTAATGTTTACTAATGTATAATAGCCCCAGGGAATTATGGAGAAGATAAGACCAACCCCTGGAAAAAAAGAGGGTAAAGGCCTGAGGTGGAGAAACAATAATTACTCCCATCAGGCCAAGCTGCAACAAGAGGCGCAGTCTGGCTTTGTCTGTCCTCATCTGAAAATTACTTCAAATAGAACTCAAGAAACTCAAGCCTACTCCAAGATTAATATAACCCTTTCCTCCTATATAGCCCTCCATTTTTCTATCATACTTGTGCTTATCTAAGAGTCTCTTAAATGTTTGTAACGTATCTGCCTCTGTCTCTACCTCTGGCAGGGCATTCCACGCACAACCTACTCTGTTTAAATAACCCACCTCTGATGTCTCCTCCAATCACCTTAAAATTATGCCCTCTCATATTAGTCATTGCCGCCCTTGGAAAGTCTCAAATGTTCACTTTATCTATGTCTTTTATCATCTTGTACATCTCTATCAATTTGCCCCTCATCCTCCTTTACTCCAAGGTGAAAAGCCCCAGCTCACTCAACTTATCATTATAAGACATGTTCTCTACTCCAGGAAGCATCCTGTTAAATCTCTTCTGCACCATCTCGAAAGCTTCCACATCCTTCTTATAATGAGGTGACCAGAACTGAGCACAATACTCCAAGCATGCTCTAACTAGGGTTTTATAGAGCGGAAACAGTACCTCGCAGCTCTTGAACTCAAAGCCCTGACTAATGAAGGCCAATACACCATTCGCTTTGTTAATAACCCTGTTAACGTGCGTGGCAACTTTGATGGATCTGTGTACGTACATGGGCTCCAAGATCCCTTTGATCCTCCACACTGCTAAGAATCCTGCCATTAATCTTGTACACTGCCTGAGACATGGAAACTGGAATTAAAAAAAATGCTTGGAACACAGCAGAATTATTATTATGAAAGAAATTAAATTTACAGAAGAACTTTTTTCAAATTAGCCATTGGTGTCAGATGACGCTGTCGGACAAGTGCATGTCTGACGTATGGGAGTTATTTGAGCAGAGTGCAGGACTGGTTTGTTCCAGGAAGGCTAAGGATAATGAGGGCAAGGTAAGGGAACCCTGAATAACTCAAGAGATCTTAAATTTAATCAGGATGATCTTTTGTACCTTGGTAATTTGTCCACCTTTGTGAGCAGTTTTTCATTGATTCTTCTGTTTTTCTTACTGTGAATGTTGTAAGAAAATGAATCTCAGGGTTGTACATGGTGACACATATATACTTGGATAATACATTTACTCTGAACTTTAAAAAAGTTTAGGAAGCTACAATCAGAATGGGCTCTTGTGGAATATAAAGATAGGAGGAAAGTGCTCTTATAGGTGATTGGGAAATTGGCAAAATACACCATGCAATGTCCTTGGCAAGCAGGGTCAACAGTAATCCCAATGCATTTTATACTTATATTAAGAAAAAGAAGATAATTAAGGAGAGGGTCAGTCTACTCATGCCCACATAAAGGAGGGAATATGTCCTTGGAGTCAGGGCAAAATGCTAAATGAGTACTTTGTGTCATTATTACCAAGGAGAAGGAGTTGGTGGATAGTGACAACAGAGTGGGGCATGCCAATATGCTGGCACATTTCAATATAGAGGAGGAGACAGTAATGGGTCTTCTGAAAAGCATTACAGTAGATAATACCCCAGAGACTGAAGGCATCAATCCCTGAATATTGAAGAAAGCAAGTTGCTAGGGCTTTGACAAGAATCTTTGTGTCTTCACTAGCAACAGCTGAGCTCCCAGAGCACTGGAGAGTAGCAGATGTTGGACCTTTGTTCAAGAAGGGAAACAGGGACAATCAAGGTAATTATAGGCCAGCGAGTCTCACGACAATGGTAGGAAAGCTATTGGAGAGGATACTGAGGGTTAGGATTTGTGCATGTTTAGAAGGACAGGGCCTATTTAGAGGTGGTCAGCACAGCTTCATGTGGGGGCAAATTTGATTGAGTGTGTTGAGGAGCTTGATCAGGGTAAGGTAGTGGCCATTATTCACAAATATGGACTTCAGTTAGGCATTTGACAAAGTTCCTTGTTGTCAGTTGCTTTGGAAGATAAAGATGCAGAGAACTGCAAGTTTGGGTTTGGAACTGGTTTGCCCAAAGAAGATAGACAGTAGGGGTGAAAGGCTGTTATTCAAGCTGGAGGTCCGTGACCAGTGGTGTTCCACAAAGATCGGTGCTGGGATCTCTGTATTTTGTGATATATCAATGATTTTGATAGAAGAGTAGATGGGTGGATTATCAAGTTTGCTGATGACCCCAAGATTAGAGGAGTTGAGGACGGAGTGAAGAACTATTAAATAATAAGGTGGATATGGATCTGTTACACACATAGGCAGAGAAGTTGCACATGGTCTTTTAATTTGGGCAAGTGTGAGGAGGTGCATTTGGGGAGGTCAAAAGGAAGGAGAAATGATACAGTTAATTGTAGATCCCTTGTTAGCATTGAGGTACAGAAGGATCTTGAGGTCCAGGTCCATCATTCACTGCAAGTGGCTATGTAAGTGGATAAGGTGGTCATCATTATCATCATTGTGTATGATCATTCTTGGCAATTTTTTCTACAGAAGATGTTTGTCATTGCCTTCGTGTGGGCAGTGTCTTTACAAAACAGATGAGCCCAGTCATTATCAATACTCTTCAAAGACTGTCTGCCTAGTGCCAACGGTCACTTAACCAGGATTGTGATGTACACCAGCTGCTCATACGATCATCCACCACCTGCTCCCATGGTGTCACGTGACCCTGAGCAGGAGGCTAAGCAGGTGCTACACCTTGCCCAAGGGTGACCTACAGGCTCCTCTGGTAGAGGTGCACCTCCAACTCACCACACTGGATAGATTAGTAGAGAAGTTATAAGGAACATGTGCCTTCACCAGGATGTTGCCTGGATTAGAAGGTGTGAGCTCTAAAGACAGATCGGACAAACTTGGGTTATTCTTCTTAGAATGTCGGAGGCTGAGGGGAGACCTGATAGAGGTTTTTAACATTATGATAGGTATGGATAGGGTAGATAGTCAGAATCTGTTCCCCAGTGTAGGAATGTCAAAACACTAGAAAACATGCTTTTATGGTTAGATGGAGGAGATTTAAAAAATGACATGAGGGACAAGGTTTTTATGCAAAGAGTGATAGGTGACTGTAATGGGTTACCAGGAGTAGTAGTGGAAAAAGGCAGTTCAGTAGGGTTTAAGAGGCTCTTAGATAGACACATGGATACAAAGGGAATGAGGTGGCAGGGTATATCAATGAGAAACAGGAGGAGGAAACTCAGTATAAATTACCATCAAGATCGGCACATCATTGCCAACTGGCTTGTTCAGTACGGTACTATTCAATGTTCTGTGCTCTTGTTTATGCTTAACGTACCTTCTAATTTCAGGTCTGCTGAATAATCTGATATAATTTATAAAAGAACCAGTAATTCCTAAATACAGAAATCATGAACAAAACTAAAAATGTGAGTAAAGTTTTGCGATAGAAGCAAGATACGGCAATTGCCTGTATTAGGGAAGATTGTGCACATTTCCTTCTCATAGATCTGAAATGTTAAATGTGACAAAATATTTGCTCAGAATTTGTCAGTCTGGTCTGTTATATAATGGAACTACATCAAAACTCTAGACCTCATCTCAATTATTACTCTCAATAAAAGTAGTTCTCTGATACTGATATTGAAATAAAATTCTACACCAGCATAGCGAAATTTATTACATCCTCACTGATTCAATCCCTTCAGTCTAGTTCCAATGGAAGAGAACTGTTAAACAGCTTTGAAAGCCATTTCACTTCCATGCAGTTGGTCTCTTTGGGAATTCTTCTGATGGGCCTCTGTGTCTGTGGTCTTCACCTGATCCCCAGTCAGAAATCTCGTGACTCAGCGGCTCCTCTGCAGTGGCGCCATTTCCACGGCCGAAAGCCTTCAACTGGAGCTCGGCAATGTCATTTCTAATGTCTGCCAACATCAGCAGCAAAAAATCGAAGGAGCCTGGCGGACCCTGCAAACAATAATTTCTCAATATTAGTTTTGAAAGAGCAACTTAATTGCTTCTACATTTCAAGGAATATACAGCTGAGGCTTTGTGCACCTGGCAACATCTGTGAAATAAGAAACACGAGTTAACGTTTCAAACTGAAGACCCTACGACAGATCTTAGAAACAGGGATTCCTATTGCAAAATTATTCTCTGCACTTTCGAGTAAGCTTTGTAAATTTTCTAGATCTGGTCCTGATGTTATGGTGTGAAAGTCTTTATTTTTCCATATACACTTATATATATTAGGAATTTACTGTGGTGTGTTGACACGTAATAAAAACAACACCATTCAACAATTATAAATAATAAAATATTATATAAAACAAAGTTAGAGATTAATGGATGGATATGGAATAAAATGTATACAAATATGTTTTTATGAATTAATGACATTTTATTTTATATCCAATGGATATTCCATATACAATGTAGACAGCATTATAAAAAGTGGCCTAAAGTGTTCACAGTGTAGTGATGGCTGTAATAGATAGAGGGGGTGGGATAGGGTCTAACTGGAAGGGTTGATCAGACTAACTGTCTGGGGAAAGAAACTTTTAAAATGCGTGAGGTTTCTGTTTTAATAGCCTTATAGTGATTTCAGATAGGAAATTTTGGAAAAAATAGTTTTCTGGCTGGGTAGTGTCCACAATGATTTTTTACCTACTTGCTTTTTTGTTCTAGACATTTATAAATCCTGTAGTGATGGTAGATTGCAGCCTCTGATCTTTATTGCTGTCCTGACCGTTCACTGTAATTCATGAACATTGTGAAAGGATGCTGCAATATATGTATCAGTGAGTCTACAGATTTGCAAGTGTTTTTAGGATAGTTGTAGCAGTTTTGGTTAATTAGGATTAGCTATAATTGTACTAAATAGTGGAACATGCTGGAGCAGTTGTATCTACTTGTAATTTGTTCAAGTACCTCTCAGCTTTAATGTCTCTTATGGAGTGAAAGAATATCTTCTTTTTAAGCCAAGCTAAGGGCCAACAATAAACATTGGCTTTTATAGTACCTGGCTCATTTTATCTTGACCAACAGATGGTTTTTGCACATTGAGTAACTAGAAATTGACTTGATAAAGGTGTACAAGATGAATAGTGTTGGTGTATTTAATATTTCAATAATATTTGAGTAATCTTGTATATATATTGTTCGATTAAGCATTCTAGTTCACTTAACTAATTTAGTATGAGTTATATGTATAAATACGTGACTTACATTCATCATTACGCTTTCACATGATAAGCTCGCACCTTGGTTAAAAATAAGCTCGTAACCTGTATTTTGGACTGTTGTATCCTCCTTTGAATTAGTTTAATGTTTTGAAGTTACAAAACAGAACAATAACAGGCATACATTGAGTGGACAGCCAAAGACTTTTTTGAGGGGGGGAGCTAAAATGTGGGGGTGTGTGTGTGAGGTATGATTTTAAGGTATCTGGAGGAAAGTATAAAGAGGATGTCAGAGGTAGGTGTTTTGCACAGAGGGAGTGGTGGCTGTATGGAATACCTTTCCAGGGGTGGTAGTCGAGGCAGATATATTAGGGACATTTAAGAAGCTCTTAGATAAGCACATGGATGATAGAAAAATGAAGAGTTTTGTCGGAGCAAAGGTTAGATTGATCTTAGAGTAGGTTATAAGATCAGCACAACAAACAGCCTGTACCGTGCTGTAGAGTTCTGTGTTCTAAAATGAGGTCAATCCTGATACCTACACCACACCCCTGCTCATCTTCTTCCATCAATCTGCTGCCATCTTCTTGACTGCCTGACCTCAACTGGACTCGGAATTGGAATTATTCCAACTGACCTGGTAGAGTTTATACTTCTGCACTGGAGAGCAGGAGAGCCAAAGGATAAACACAAGAGATTCTGTAGAGGCTGCAAATCCAGAGCAACACATACAAAATGCTGGAGGAACTCAGCAGTTCAGGCAGCATCAAAGGAGAGGAATAAACAGTTGTCATTTCAGACCAAGACTCTTCTTCAGGACAATACAATAACCTACCTCTGCAATGCAGCTCTAATGTACTTAGATGTTTCAATATATGTAAAAATGGGCCATTAACATATTCGGATACACAATATAGTAAAATCTTAGAAAAAAAATCAGCCCGAAATGTCGACAGTTTATTCCTTTCCATAGATGCTGCCCGACCTGCAGAGTTCCTCCAGCATCTTGCATATTTGCATGTATTACTCAGGATAGCAGAAGTTTCTGCCCTTGGTGGAGCAGACTCAATGGACTGAATGGCCTAATTCCGCTCTTACACCTTATGGTCTAGCCACATTGCCTTAAAATGCTGCTCATGTTTTCAAGGAATTCACTACAATTCAGAAGAATGAGGGGTGACCTCATTGAAACCTATTGAATGATGAAAGGCCTTGATAGAGTGGATGTGGAGAGGATGTTTCCTATGGTGGGAGAGTCTAGGACCAGAGGACGCAGCCTTAGAATAGAAGGGTGTCCTTTTAGAACAGAGATGAGAAAGAATTTCTTTAGCCAGAGAGTGGTGAATCTGTGGAACTCATTGCCACAGGAGACTGTGTAGGCCAAGTCTTTATGTATATTTAAGGCAAAGGTTGATAGATTCTTGATTGGTCAGGGCATGAAGAGATATGTGGAGAAGGCAGGAGATTGGAGCCGAAAGGGAAAATGGATCAGTCATCATGAAATGGCAGAGCAGACTCGATGGGCCAAAATGGCTTCATTCTGCTGCTACATCTTATGGCCTTCTGGTAAGACTGGTCTGGTGAGTTTACTGATCTTCCTTTGCACTAACATTGTTAATAGGTATCCCAGGTATTTCTTTTCTTGTACAAAGGAAGATTTGAAATGTGCTCTTTATTAACAGATGGTGATTTTATTCTGAATAAAAGCTTCAAAATGAAAGTTTGAATCCTTCTGGCATCGGTCGTCATGTAGGATCATTAAATGTTTTAAGTGTATGTGCTTTCATGTGCTCAGTAATTAACTATTCATGGATGGATTTAGGCCAGCAATCAAAAACACATAGGTATATCCCTACCACCGCTTCCCTCTGGAAATTAGAAATTTGTTCACCAGCGCACATGCTGTCATTTACTTGTTTATTAATAGAGCAATAAATGAGGTCCTCCTCTTTTCAAGGATCAGGGATGAACTTTATTCGCCATATGTAGTGCCATGCAGTATATATGTAGCTAGAGTACTTAAGACTTTTGCACAGCATTGCATTTGTCAATGTGGAGCGGAGAGTGGGTTTGTAAATTTCGCTGGTGCAAAAGATGTTGGGAAGACTGAGGAGGGTGGAACGCCATGGGAAGGGTGTGGGACAGGTGGCAGAGAAGGAGCACTAAGGGCTGGAGAAGTCATGGGTGCAGACACACCCAGCCTTGAGACATCATTTGATTCCAAGCAATTGGTTTATTGATCATTACAGAATGCCTCTCTGGTGCTTCCTGCTCCCTCCCTCTCTCTTCCCCTTTTCCCAACCAGGATTCCACTTTCCCTGCCCCCGATCCACTGCCAGTCATATCAGAATCAGGTTTATCATCGCTCACATATGTTGTGAAATTTGTTTATTTTGTGGCTGCAGTACAGTGCAATACAAAAAAATTATTAAAATACTCTGCAAAAGTCTTAGGCTCCTAGCTATATATATGTACCTAAGACTTTGGCACAGTTACATTTACAATGTAAACTGAATTAAAAAATCACATTTAAAACATCTACAGTGAAGTGCAGTGATTACATGCTCATGTATTACCAAATGTGCAGTTTTATAACACTTTATTTAATTGCAACTTCTTTTTTCAGTTAAATTCTATAGATCGGTATCATTTCACTTACAGGGGATCCCCTTGGTCCTGGTGCACCTCTTTCACCCTGTAATGGGACAAGACAATGATTAGAATGAGAATCAGAATCAGGTTTATTATCATCGACGTATGTCATCAAATTTGTTGTTCTGCAGCAGCAGTACTATGCAGTGCATAAAAATGACCATCAATTACAATAAGAATATAAATAAAAATTAATAAATAGTGCAAATAGAGAGCAAAGTAGTGTTGATATGTTCATGGACTGCTCAGAAATCTGATGGTAGAAGGCGTTCCTAATATATTGAATGTCAAGGATCTAGGATCAACTTTAATTGCCATAAATGTACATTTACATGTATTAGGAATTTGTTGTACATTGGTATAACATGTAACAAAAAACAACATTCAAAAGAATAAAGAATGATATAAAATATAAAGTTAGAGGTTAAAGCATGGATATGGAATAGAATATGCATAACTACATAAATACCAGCATATATTTACAATGTAAACAGCATTATTAAAAGTGGTTTAAGGTGTTTACTGTGCAGTGACAGGTAATAGATAAGAAGGGTCGTGGCCCGAAATGTCAACTGTTAATTCGTTTCCATAGATGCTGCCTGACCTGTTAATTAGACAGAGAGTTTGGGAGGGCTAACTACAAAGTAGAATGGTTGATCAGGTTAACTGCCTGGGGAAGAAACTTTTAAAATAGTGTGCAGGTTTTGTTTTAATCCTACCCCTGCATGTATTACTGCCTTTAATTTTCCAACATTGATATAATTTGTTATATTAAATAGACAGGACATGTTGCATTTGATCAGACTGGAAATTTTTCTTTTAGTTACTTGTGAAACTGAGGCTTTAAAAGGCATTGGTCAGACTACACTTGGTGTATTGTGAGCAGTTTTGGGCCCCTAATCTAAGGAAGGATTTGCTTGCATTGGAGAGGGTTGAGAGGAGGTTCATGAGAATGATTCTGGGATGGAAAGTGTTAATGTATGTGGGGGCATTTGATACCTCTGGGTTTTTACTCACTGGAGCTTAGATAACATGTGAATGGGGGGAGGGTTGGTAATCTCATTGAAACCTATTGATTATTGAAAGGCCTGGATAGAGTGGGTGTGGAGAGGATGTGTCCTATAGTTGGAGCGTCTAGGGCCAGGGGACACAGCCTCAGAATAAAGGGACATCCATTTAGAACAGAGTTGAGGAGGAATTTCTTTAGCCAGAAGATGGTGAATCTGTGGAATTCATTGCCACAGATGGCTGTAGAGGCCAAGTCATTAGGTATATTTAAAGCAGAGGTTGATAGATTATTGATTAGTCAGAGTATCAAAGGTTACAGGGAGAAGGCAGGGGAATGGGGTTGAGAGGGATATTAAATCAATAAATGAATGTGCAGACTCAATTGGTCAAAAGGCATAATTCTGCTCCTAAGTCTTATTATCTTATGGTCTAAGCTGCTCTTTATTCATGTGTATCGATAAACGGTGCAGCAGACGTAAGTGGTAGTGAGTGGAGGTGCAGTTGGTCAGGAATGGGGGATGTGGAAAGATTGACTCCCAATAGAGGGTTAGGGAAGTTTATATGATTAAAAACTGTGAAATAACAACTCTCCACACTGCTGAAAGCTTAACTCAAGGTAGCCAGATCTAGAATTATATTCTTTAGATGGGCTTCCAGTCATCAGATTTTGGAATCCATTTTAGCTATGAACTGCAACTTCGGCCTTCTATAGCTCTGAGGTGCCGGAGACTGACAAATGGCACCAACTGCCAGGCACAGCAGGCTAGGTCTTTCCCTGCACCAGCATGGGCCAATGTGGGCAGGATTTCTAACTCTAGCGCCTCAAGCAACAACTTTTGCTACTATCGCTTCTTCCCTGTAAGCAAATTACTTGGCTCCTACCCCCCTAGACCTTTCTGTCTAAACATCTTTTCAGTGCCTCAACAGCTTCCTCTGGCAGCTTATTCCACATACCCTTCACTCTCTGTGTGAAAAGTTTTCCCCTCACATCCCCTTTGAAGTTTTCCAATCTGACCGTAAATCTCCGCCCTCCAGTTTTACGCTTCACTCATCGTCATTATGTGCCGTGTCGTATGACGTGGGCAATCATGTTCTTATCCATGACCATGATTGCTCTTGGCAAATGTTTTTACGGAAGTGGCTTGTCACTGCCTTCTTCTGGGCAGTGTCTTTACAAGACGGGTGACCTCAGCCATTATCAATACTCTTCAGAGATTGTCTGCCTGGCATCAGTGGTCGCATAACCAGGACTTGTGATATGCACCAGCTACTCATATGACCATCCACCACCTGCTCCCATGGGTTCTGTGACCTTGATCAGGGGGCGAAACAGGTGTTACACCTTGCCCGAGGGCGACCTACAGGCTAGTGGAGGGAAGGAGTTTCTTACATTGGTAGAGGTGTATCTCCATCCCATCCCATGATGCTTCACTACCTTGGGAAAAAGACTGTGACCATTCACCCTATTGATTCCCACACAATTTAATATCCACCTGTATTTAATTTACTTTATACGGTCACTCCTTAATCTCTTATGCCACAGAGAAAAACAACCCCAGCCTATTTAATATCTCCTTATAATTCAAGCCCCTTGATCCAGCTAACACAAGACCATAAGACAAAGGAGCAGAATTAGACATTTGGCCCATCCATTCTGCTCTGCCATTCAATCATGGCTGATCCTTTTTTCCCCTCCTCAACACCACTCCCTAGCCTTCTCTCCATAACCTTTGATGACATGTTCAATCAAGAACCTATTGATCTCTACCTTAAATATACCCAAGGTCCTGGCCTCCACAGCTGCCTGTGATAACAAATACCACAAAATCACCATCCTCTGGTTAAAGAAATTTCTCTGTATCTCTGTTTTAAATGGACACCCCTCTATCCTGAGGCTGTGCGCTCTTGTCCTAGACTCCCCCACCATGGGAAACATCCTTTCCATATTTACTCTGTCTAGGCTTTTTAACATACAAAAGGTTTCAATGAGATCCCCTTCATCCTTCTAAATTCCAGCGAGTACAGACCCAGAGCCATGGAACGTTCCTCATATGATAACCCTTCCATTCCCAGAATCATCCTTGTGAACCTCCTCTGAACTCTTTCCAATAACAGCACATCTTTTCTAAGATGAAGGGCTCAAAATTCAAAACTCAATACTCAAGGTGAGACCTCACTAGTGTCTTATAAAGCCTCAGCATCACATCCATGCTCTTGTATTCTAGACCTCTTGAAATAAATGCTAACTCTACCTGCAAGTTAACCTTTAGGGTGTTTTGGACAAGGACTCCCAAATCCTTTTGCATCTCAGATTCGTGGATTTCCATTTTAGAAAATAGTTTGCACATTTTTTCAACTACCAAAGGGCATAACCATGCATTTTCCAACATTGTATTTCATTTGCCACTTCCTTGTCCATTCTCCTAATCTGTCTAAGTCTGTCTGCAGTCTACCTTTTTCCCCAACACTACCTGCCCCTCCACCAAACTTTGTATTATCTGCAAACTTGGCAACAAAGCCATCTGTTCCATCATCTAAATCATTGAGATACAGCATAAAAAGAAGCAGTCCCAACACCGACCCCTGTGGAACAGCACTAATCACTGGCAGCCAACCAGACAAGGATCCTTTTATTTCCACTCACTGCCTCCTACCAATCAGCCAATGCTCTAACTTTCCTATAATACCATGGGCTCTTACCTTGGTAAGCAGCCTCATGTGTGGCACCTTGTCAAAGGCCTTCTGGAAGTACAAATATGCAATATCCACTGCATCCCCTTTATCCATCTTACATATAACGTCCTTAAAGAATACAACAGGCCTGTCAGGTAAGATTTTCCCTGAAGGGAGCCATGCTGACTTTGTCCTATTTTGCCCTGCGTCAGCAACTACTGCATATCCTCATCCTTAGCAATTAACTCCAAAATCTTCCCAGTCGCCGAGGTCAGGCTAACTGGTCTATAAATACCTTTGTGAATCGCATGTGAAAGCTTTGTAATGCTATTATTGCACATGAGATTTAAGCACAGATCCAGGTTATTGTTGGTCTGCAACCAAGAGCACAGTCATGCTTGAAAGCTTGTGGTGCCTCACAGAGATGAGTTGGATAGTGTGACAAGGATAGTTTACAACCCACCTTCATATGTCCCACCCCTGGAGTCCAACCCTAATTTAGAGCTGCAGTCTTCTATCAACTGGGGCGACATGGCAGAGTAGTAGCTAACAGCGCTAGTGAACTGGGTTTGTTTCCTACTGCTGTCTGTAAGGAGTTTGCATGTTCTCACCATGACTGTGTGGGTTTCCCCTAATTACTTCGGTTTCCTCTCAGATTCTCAAGATGTATTGCAACACACACAAAATGCTGGAGGAACTCAGCAGGTCAGACACTATCTATGGAAAAGAATAAACAATCAATGTTCCAGAAGAGTCTTGGCTCAAAACATCGACTGTTTATTCTTTTCCACAGGTGCTGTCTGACCTGCTGAGTTCCTCTAGCATTCTCTGTGTGTTGCTTTGAATTTCCAGCATTTGCGGACTTTCATGCCCAAGATATATCGGTTCAGGTTAGTAAGTTGTGGGCATGTTGTTTATGTTGTAAGTGTGACAATACTTGCAGGCTGCCCTCATGATGTCCTCAAATTGTGTTGGTCCTTGACTCAAATGATCCATTTTACTGTATGTCTCAATGTACATGTGACAAATAAAGCTGATCTTTCACCTCTTTTTTAAATCTTTACCTGATAGATGTTAGGTGGGAATTGAAGCAAACTAAAACAGAAAGTAATGGGAATTCTCATCAGAAACAAGAGACAATCTGCAGATGCTGGAAATCCAAGCAACACACACAAATTGCTGGAGGAACTCAGCAGGCCAGGCAGCATCTATGGAAAAAATTACAATCAATGTTTTAGGCCGAGACCCTGCAGCAGGACTGGAGAAAAAAAGATGAGGAGTAGATTTAAAAGGTGGGGAAGGGGAGAGAGAAACACAAGGTGATAGGTGAAGAGCTGGCAAGTTGAATGGTGAAAGAGATACAGGACTGGAGAAGGGCTTGCTTTTATTAGGCAAGGTATTGAGTTCAAAAGTCAAGAAGTTATGCTGCAGCTTTATAAAATAGTAGTTAGGCAGCATCTGGAGTATTGCATACAGTTCTGGTCACCTCATTAGAGGAAGATATCAAGGCTTTGAAGAGAATGAAGAAGAGGTTTACCAGGATATTCCCTGGATTAGACGGCCATGTGCTGAGTGGTTGGACAAACTTGGGTTATTTTTTCTGGAGCGGCAGAGGCTGAGGGGAGATATGATAGAGGTTTATAAGATTATGAGAGGCATAGGTAGGGTTGACAGACAGTACTTCTTTCCCAGGGTTGATATGTCTGAAACCAGAGGGCATCCATTAAAGGTGAGAGGTGGTAATTTCAAACGAGATTTGAGGGGCAAGTAGTTTACACAAAGACTGGTGGAAGTCTGGACTGCACTGCCTAGGGTGGCAGTAGAGGAGGTACATTAGGGACTTTTAAGAGATGTTTAGATTGGCACATGGAAGGTTATGGGCACTGTGTAGGCAGAATAAATTAGTTTAGCTGGCCGTTAAATTACTAATTTAATTTGTTCAGCACAACGTTGTGGGTCAAACAAGCCTGTTCCTATGCTGTAAAACCACTCCTCATCCTCTAATTACTCGATATGTACTCTCTTGATCATATGTACTTTTTAACAGAGGACCAAGAACAGAACAAAGCAAAAGGAACCTAATTTGCATTTTCAGCTCTGAAACAGGATTTGATGCATCTTCTCTCCAAAGATGTCGGTGGAAACGCAGTTTTTATTTTATTTTAAATTTCTGGTAAAGACACTTGCCTTTACGTGCTTGACTTTTTTTTTGTTAAAGAAAACATATGGCATGCTTGCCCTTATTAGTCAAAGAACTGAGTTCAAAAGTCAGAAAGTTATGTTGCAGCATTATAAAACTCTGGGTAGGCCTCATCTGGTTATTATCATCATCATTATGTGCTGTGTCGTAAGGTGTGGGTGACCACAGTCTTAACCATGACCATTGATTGTTCTTGGCACATTTTTCTGGAGAGATAGTTTGTCACTGCCTTCTTCTGGGCAGTGCTTTACAAGACGGGTGACCTCAGCCATTATCAATACACTTCAGAGACTGCCTGCCTGGTGTCAGTGGTTGCATAATCAGGACATGATATGCACTACTGCTCATAGAACCATCCACTACTTGCTCCCATGGTTTCGCATGACCTTGACCAGGGGTCTAAGCAGGTGCTACACCTTGCTCAAGAGTCACCTGCAGGCTAACAGAGGGAAGGAGTGCTTTACAACTCCTTTGATAGAGATGTATCTCCACCCTGCCTCCCTAATCTGGAGTACTGCATTCAATTCTGGTTGCCCCATTATAGCGGGAATGTGAATGCTTTGGAGAGAGTGCAATAGACGTTTGCCAGGATGCTAGCTGGATTAGGGGGCATGTGCTATAAGGAAAGTTTGGATGAACTAGGCTTGTTTTATAGACCAAAGAGAGGCCTGACGGAAGTTTAGAAATCATAAGAGGCATAGATAGAGTAGAAAACTGGTATCTTTATCCCAGGATCAACATGTCGAATTGCCTGCCTGTAGTACAGTGCCATCGGCACTGGGCTTTGTGCTGAATGCTCCAGGGTTCAGACCTAGTCTTTCCATGCACACTTTCTATCCATGATTGGCTGAGCATCGAGCTCGTAAAAAACAGATAAATGTTAATGACATGGCAGAAAATACCATTCAATGGGCCACAAGGAAAGGAATAACAAAAGAATAACCTAGTGTCTAATACTAGGTTAATGTTAGAGGCAAAAGTTCAAAGGAGCTGTTTAAGGCAAGTTCTTTTTTACACAGATTGATGTTTGTATGGAATGCGCTACTTGGTGAGGTGGTGGAGGGAGATATGATAGAGCCACTTAAAGGTCTCTTAGAAAGGCTTATGTATCTGCAGAGATTGGATAAGGACCAGGTGCAATCAAAAAGGATTAGTTGTCATTAGCTTAATTACTTTGGCATGACATTGTGGGCTGAAGGCCTGTTCCTGTGCTGTACTGTTCTACGTTCTATATTTCCAGCAGCTGTGGTGTTTTCCTTTTTGATGATTAATAGTGTCCTTTGAGGAAAGACTGCCTTGTAGGCTGTGATGTGTGTGCCAAGGATTTAGTTTGGGACTTTCTCACTCTGCCCCATCTCTTTGAATTCTATATTCATTCGACAAGCCATTGGGACAAGCAGATTTTTAATAATATTTTTCTGTCCACAATTCCTTCCATTCCTCTGACTGCACACTGGCCTGAGGATGAGAGAGTGCATTTGGGTTGTTTCTTCTTGTCTTTTGAAATGCAAAATCCTTATTTTAATCCATATTAATTTATGTCCCTGGATAGGAAAATTTCACATCAGTCCAATGCCACTTTGAAAGCATTTAGATCAATGAAGAATGTATTAGGTTTCTCTGAGCAATGAGAGGACCATAAGACCATAGGACATTGGAGCAGAATTAGGCCATTCAGCTCATCGAGTCTGCTCTGCCATTCCATCATGGCTGATTTATTATCCCTCTCAATGCCATCCTCCAATGAGAGAATTCACAATGGGATAATAGTCTGTGGCCCTGATTCTTTTGCCACAAATTCAGCAGAAGAATTTGATTTGTTAAAGTGAATCTGTTTGGGGGAAAGATCAATATTGACAATATTTTAACAACATATTGTGTCTAAATATTGTGTCAACATAGTGTCTAAATATATGCAGAAATTGTTATAAAATGACAACTGAGTTTTGCTTAAGTGAAGAATACACAAAGGGAATGTATTTTTACCATTGGGGCAGGCTGCTCCCATCAGGAAAATGGTACAAGAGCCTCAGGACTCACACTGCCACGTTCAGGAACAGTTATTGCCCCTCAACCATCAGGCTCTTGAACAAAAAGAGATAACATCACTCAACTCCACTTGCCCCATCATTGCAATCTATGGACTCACTTTCAAGGACTCTTCATCTCATGTTCTCATTATTTATTGCTATTTATTTATATTCACATTTGCACAGTTTGTTGTCTTCTGCACTTTAGTTGAATTCGCTAGTTGGGCAGTCTTTAATTGATTTTTTAATAGTTACTATTCTATAGATTTGTTGAGTATACCCTCAAGAAAATGAATCTCAGGGTTATATATGGTGGCTTGTATGTACTTTGATAATAAAATTTACTTTGAACTTTGATCTTAATTAAGCTCCTTTCCCATGTTGGTGACAGGTGGAATCAATTTAACATCTAGCTACCCATTCAGAACTTTGAGAGCCTGTAGTATCTATCTGTAAATATGTTGTCAAAATTTCTCTGTCATGAGATATAAAGTATAGAGTAACTCTGATGTGTGAAGAGAGATGAGGATCTATTAGTCTTATATTCACCATTGTTTAGAAGACTGAAAAGGGAGATTTAAAAGATTGAGAAAACAGAAACCTACAAATTTCCATTGGGACCAGTGAGACCAGATGCACGAAGGATATTCTCAATGGTGGGAAAGTCATGATGAGGGTAATCATGCCAAGTCTAAGGATAAAGGATTTAAGATTCAGATGAGGAGACTTTTTTCCCCTCCAGAGAATGGTTAACCAATGAAAATCTCTACTACACAAAGTAGTTGAAGCTAAGTACCGGTATTGGTTTATTGTACCATGTACCAACTTACAGTGAACAACTTGTCTTCCATACTTATTATTTATTATCTATTTGTAACCGAGTGACCGTCGAATCTTACTCATTTTCATTAAAAGTGTACTTAGGCATCCAGCTGGGTAATGCTAGAATAATTGTCTGTGTCCTTAAGTGGAAACGGTGATGTCTTTACGCACGCGTGGGATAGTCGGGGACCATTTTGTTTTCTGCAGAAGCAGCTGGCGGGGCTTTCAGATTAAGTTCCTCCCAGAGGTACTGGGCATGGTGAGGAAAAGTGACTACTAATTGACGATATCCATGTGAATCCATTTATGCTCGTTGGGGTATCAAGCATATCAGTAATTTGACATGTTTTACGTATGGATGCTTTAAATTTTCATGAGTGAAGGCAACAGCGCTGGATAGCGTGGCTTGTGCAAAATTCCTCACCGGCCAAGTAGGTCAGTCTTCCTGTAATTTAACTACCAGGCAATATCTTGTAAAAGTCGGGCCAAAGTGTACCTTTTATCTAACTTTATTGTATCATGACTGATTGTGAATGTAACAGCGTAACGTCTCTGTTTAGAAGTTAAGCACGTGTGGAGTAGACATCTTTGATGAGATGTATTCGCTTACATTTTTGCTGCTATGTATAAGGTAGAGGGTTGATGGGATTCTAATGTTGTTTGTATTGTGTTCCTTCAGAATTGTCACTACCGTATTAGTTTTGTGCGGTTTGCTTTATGTATTTTTATACTGCATGCGTAATCCATCGATACACAAGGGTGTGGATCGAAGGTTAATCTGAGATTGTAATGGCAGGAACTGGTTGTAAATTTGTTTGTTTGTTTTAAGACCCTGTTCCGGCACTAAAACATCTAAAACAGATAAAGGAATTAAAACCCGAAAAAGTATTTGTTGTCCTGAGTGTGTACTTTTCCCCAGGCTGCAAAACATTTATTTAGAGATACTGTGTGGAACAGGCCCTTCTAGCACAATGAACTGTGCTACCCAGCAACCCACCTATTTAACACTAACCTAATCACAGCACTATCCTACTAATCAGTATGCCTTTGGATTATGATATAGGCAATTATGGTCTTGACTGTGATTGTCCTTGGTAAATTTTTCTACAGAAGTTGTTTGCCATTGCCTTCTTCTGGGTAGTGTCTTCACAAGACCTGTGACCCCAGCCCTTATCTATACTCTTCACTACCTGGCATCAATGATCGCACAACCAGGAGTTGTGATATGCACTAGCTGCTCATATAACCATCCACCACCTTCACATGGCACTGATCGGGTGGGGGGGGGGGGGAGAGCAGGAGGCTAAGCAGGTGCTGCACCTTGCCCAAAAGTGCCCTGGAGGCTGGTGGAGGGAAGGAGTGCCTTACACCTCCATTGGTAGAGCTGTATCTGCACCTTGCCACCCTGAAACTGGAATACCAGAAGGAAACCCTCATGGTCCCAGGGAGAATGTACAGATTCTGAACAGATGGCATTGAACTGAAATCTGACTCTGGAATGGCCTGAGCTGTAATAGCACATGCTAACCACTACACTACAGTGGCGCCCTTCCTTTCACACAGATCAAATCATTACATGTGGAATCGAGCTAGCGTAACAATGCAGAATACAGTGTAGAAGCTACCGAAAAAGTGCAGTGCAGGTAAATGTTAAAGTGCAAGATCATAACAAGGTAGATTGTGAGGTCACCTTATCATTCAAGAGGTCCATTCAAGTGTCTGATAACAGCAGGATAGAAGCTGCCCTTGAGCCTGTTGCTATGTGCTTATGGGTTTTTGTATCATTTGCCCAATGGGAGAGGGAGAGGCGAGAATCACTGGAGTGGGTGAGGTCTTTGATTACGTTGGCTGCTTTAATGAGGCAGTGAGAAGACCATTAGACATAGGAGCAGAATTAGGCCAGTCAGCCCATCAAGTCTGCTCCACCATTCCATCATGGCTGATTCATTACCTCTCTCAACCCCATTCTCCTGCCTTCTTCACTTAACCTTTGACATCCTAACCAATCAAGAACCCATCAACATACACAGTACAACACGAGTGAATCTGTAGATGCTGGAAATAAATAAAAACACAAAATGCTGGCAGAACTCAGCAGGCCAGACAGCATCTATGGGAGGAGGTAGTGACGACGTTTCAGGCCGAAACCCTTCATCAGGAGTGAAGTTTTCTTCTATACTTTCTCCTTGGTTATGTAAATTTTACCCCAACCCTAACCCTTCACTCCTGATGAAGGGTTTCGGCCCAAAATGTCGTCACTACCTCCTCCCATAGATGTTGTCTGGCCTGCTGAGTTCTGCCAGCATTTTGTGTTTTTAACATACGCAGTACTTGGCCTTCACAACCGTCTGTGGCAATAAATTATACAGGTTCACACAGTCCATAGAGGGGAAGCTGGTTTCTCTGATATGCTGAACTGTGGTCACAGCTCTTTATGGTTGCTTGTAGTCATGTGCAGAGTGGTTGCTGTACCACTTGATAATGCATAATTCTCAATATTCAAGAAAGAATTAGATACTGAACTTAGGGCTAGTGAGATCAAGGAATATGGGGAGTAAACCTGACCAGAGTATTGAATTTGGACGATCAGCCAGGATCACATAGAATAGTGTAGTAGGCTCAAAGAACCAAAGGGGCTACATCTGCTTTGACTTTCGATGTTTCTTCCAAAGCATTAAAAAGATACAGCAACTCTTACAGACTCAAGATACCCTGAGGGATTTTGCAACCTAATGTATATTAAATGTGGCATTGTGTTGTAGAATACAAAACAGAGTGTTTGAGGAGACTGTGATGAAATAAAACTGTATTTTATTGAGGAGGCAATAAGACCATAAGACATAGGAGCAGAATTAGGCATTTCAGCCAAAGAAGTTTGTTCCACTATTCCATCATGGCCGATTTATTATCCCTCTCAACCCCATCCTCCTGCCTTCCCCCGTAACCTATGATGCCCCTACTAATCGAGAACCTATCAACATACCCAATGACTCAGCCTCTACAGCGGTGGCGGCATGGTAGAATAATGCTAAGCACAAAACTTCACAGTACCAGTGACCCGGGTTCAATTCCTGCCACTGTCTGTAAGGAGTTTGTATGTTCTCCCTGTGACTGCATGGGTTCCTCTGGGTTTTCTGGTTTCCTCCCAGAGTCCAAAGACATACTGGTTGGTAGGTTAATTGGTCATTGCAAATTGGCTCATGATTAGGTTGGCATAAAACTGGGGGATTCTGGGCGGTGTGGCTTGCAAGGCCAGAGAGGCCTACTCTATACTGTCTCTTAATAAATAATTAAAATAAAACAAACAATATTTTCAGATGAATGTGTTGAGATCTATGATGTTAGTAAAAGAAGATTTCAGCTTATTAATGATATATCGGTTGATGTCAATGCATCCTACCATAATAAAACAGGTGGGCTGCTTTTCCTACCTTGGCACCATCTCTTCCAGACGCTCCCGGTGGACCCTGATATAAATGGAATAAGCAATAGAATCTCATTGTGATCCTAAAACAAAAGACTATGAAAGTGAAGTAATAATATCAGCGAATTATTATCAATGGAGCTGCCTATCATAGCATAGTGGTTAAGATATCAGAACAACACCAGAATTCTAGATCACAGATCCAATGTTGTAGGTTCAAATCCCACAGTGGGGGTTTTAAATTCAAGTAATTAAATATAATTAGAAATTTAAAGCGGAACTAATCTCGGTTGTGGAATCACAACTGTTGTGAAAATCAGTCCACAAGGGTCTCAGCCTAAAACATCAACTCATTATTCTTTTCCGTAGATGCTGCCTGACCTAGTGAGTGCCTCCAGCATTTTGTGTGTGTTATTGTGCAAGAAACACACATTCTTTTTTCTTTTTTTGCACTACTTATTTAACTTTTTAAATACAAAAGTTTGTATATCTATATATTACTGTAATTTAATGTTCTATTATTATTTATTTTATCATAAGATGCGTTGATCGAGTGAACAGCCAGAGACATTTCCCCAGGATGGAAATGGCTAAAATGAGGGGCATAATTTTAAGGAGATCAGAGGAAAGTATAAGGGGACTGTATTTACCAGTGCATTAATAACAGAGCCAATTATATCAAAATGAAAATGATCTTACTGAATTTTGCTGTATTTTACTGGAAGCTCTACATTTAGTAGAGGAGATCTGTGAACAAATAGTTATTTCATTTATTGAATCTTTTTAACCCTTGTCACAATTGGACTTTTATTCAAGTGATGCCACCCTAGCCCATTGTAATGAGGGTAGAATCGTCATTTCTATTTCTGTAAAGATGAAAGCTGGTAAAGGAAAATAGGGTACAAAATGTAGGTAATCTAGTGGTAGATGACATATATAGCCCCCTTCACAATATTTGAAATATATCACAGATATTTTGCTAATGTCAAGGGTGTCCTATCCTCCAAGAGAACCACAAACTTTTCGTAGGGTTTGGAGGCTTGTGGTGCCTCAATGATCCAAAGAACTATGCTGTCTGGAGGGCCTTGTGCTTTGACTTTTGGTGGTGTCATCCATGACAAATAGGTCAAAGGGTAGAGCCAAGACTAAGAGTGGTCCACCAGTCCTCCAGACATGGAGGTTCAGCTCAGGGCTAAACGGAAACATCATTGAAATGGAAACACCAGAGATAACTTCTTTATCTGTGTGTGACTGTATGGTCAGTCAGAGATGGAGGAGCCTCATTGCTGGTGTAACAGGCAGTAAGTAAGTGAGGGGTCCCATCAATTTCAGCGTGGTGGGAATTGATCAGCACAAGTTTATATTCCCAGAACATAAACCCAAGACATTGAGCTTGAGCAAACACTCAAAACGCTGGAGGAACTCAGCAGGTCAGGCATCACCTGTGGAGGGGAATAAACAGTCAATGTTTTGGGCTGAGATCATCTATCAGGACTGGAAATGAAGAGGAGAGAAGCTGGTAGGCAATAAATGAAGTACAAGCCGGTAGGCAATAGATGAAGCTATGTGAGGGGGGAAGGTGGGTGGGTGGGAAAGGGGTGATGAAGTAAGAAGCTGGGAGGTGAAAGGTGGTAGAGGTAAAGGTCTGAAGAAGAAGGAATCTAATAGGAGAGGATAGTGGGCTATGGAAGAAAGGGAAGGAGGAGGGGAAACAGAAGAATGTGATGGGCAAGTGAGTAGAAGAGAAAGGGTGAGAGGAGAACCAAATTTGGGGATTGGAAAAAGGAAGAAGGATCAAGCGGGTAATGCTAGTGAATTTTATTTCTGTCATGGTGAAAGCTTGCCCATTGATATTTGAGAAAATTTGATATTCGTTATGTTAAACATTTCAGGAAAAGAGTAGATACTGACCACTGGGCCTCTTCTTCCCTGTTTAATATGAGATATGTCAGGAGATGGGCCCATTGGTCCCATGGGTCCTCTGGGTCCTGGGGGTCCAGGCGGTCCCTGTTGTCCCTTTGGGCCGTTGCTTCCTTTGGGACCAGGGAGACCTGCAGAGCATCAGGAAAAACATCCAGATTATATCAGTATTGGATGTGCAATTATCATGTTAGATGAGCAGAGGTTCCTCTAAGAACAAAAAGGCAGCAAGTTTTATTTTTTCATGGGGTGCCATATGCAGAGAGGTGCCTGGATCTGTCCACGTACTGATAGACAGGATACCGATGAAAGGTTAGCACGATTTGTCAGATGCACCTTGAAACATACAGTGAAATGTGTCAAATCAAATCAGCAAGGGTTGTGCTGGTGACAGCTCGCAAGTGTTGCCACACTTATGGTGTCAACATAGCATGCTCAAACTTACTAAGCCAAAGTTTACGCCTTTGGAATGCAGGAGGAAACTGGAACATGCAAGGGAAATGCACGGGCCTCGTGGCAAACATACAGACTCCTTACAGACGTGTTGCATGTTCCGAGGTGCTCTTCTACACACTACTCTTGTAACACGTGGTCACCAAGGTACTGTAGCAGTTAGTGCGAAGCTATTACAACTCAGGGCATTAGAGTTTGGAGTTCATTTCTGGTGCTGTCTGTGAAAAGTCTCTGGATGTGTTCACAGTGGAATGGACTGGTTTTCATTGGGTGCTCCAGTTTCCTCCCACAGTCCAAAGCCATACTGTGTAGCTTAATTTGTCATTGTAAATTGTCCCGTGATTAGGTTTGGGTTAAATTGGAGTTGTTGGGGGTTATACAGTGGCTCGGCTTGAAGGTTTGGAAGGGTCTACTCTGTGGTTTATCGCTAAATAAATAAATTAAATTGAGTTACAGTTGTCTTCCTGTCAGCTTGAACCACTCTAGCCATTCTCCTCTGACCTCTCTTATTTACAAGACATTTTTGCCCACAGAATTGCTGCTCACTGGATTTTTTTTGGACCATTTTCTGTAAACTCCAGAGACTGCTATGTGTGAAAACCCCAGGAGGTTCTGAGATACTCTGATAACCCCCTCTGGCGCCAACAATCATTCCATGGTCAAAGTCACTTAGGTCACAATTCTTCACATTTGTTGTTTGGTCTGAATTACAGCTGAACCTCTTGACCATGTCTACATATTTTATTCACTGAGTTGGCATAAGGCAGGAAGGTAAGGGAGGTGGGGTAGCACTCTTAATTAAGGATGAGATCAGGGCGATAGAGATGATCTAGGATCTAAGGAGCAGAATGTAGAGATTAGGAATAGTAAAGGGAAAAAATCATTGATGGGAGTTGTCTATCTGCCACTAAATAATAACATTACAGTGGCACAGGCAATAAACAGAAATATCTGAGGCATGTAAGAATGGAACAACAGTTATCATGGGGGACTTTAACTTGCACACAGATCGGGTGAATCAAGCTGGTTGAGGCACTCTTGAGGAGGACTTCATAGAAAGCATACATGAGGGCTTTCTTGAACAGCAGATACTGAACCTACAAGGGAACGTGTTATCTTAGATCTGATCCTGTTCAATGAGACAGGTAAAATTAGAGATCTGGTAGTCAGGGATCCTCTTGGAAAGAGTGATCACAGTATGATTGAATTTCTCATACAAATAGAGGGTGCAATAGTTTGATCTAAAACTATTGTATTATGCCTAAACAATGGAGACTACAATGGGATGAGGGAGGATTTGGCTAGTGTAGACTGGGAACACAGACTATATGGTGGGACGGTTGAGGAACAGTGGAAGACTTTCAAAGAGAATTTTCAGAGTGTCCAACAAAAGTGTATTCCAGTTAAAAGCAAGGACAGTAAGGGTGGGGAGAGCCAGCCTTGGATGACTAAGGAAATAAAAGACGACATCAAACTAAGAGCTTGTGTGTACAAAATCTCCAAGAGTACTGGAAACTGAAAGATTGAAAAAACTTTAAAAAGCACCAAAGAACCACTAAGCAAGCAATAAAGAAAGGGATGATAGATTATGAAAATAAACTAGCGCAAAATATAAAAATGGATGGTAAAAGTTTTTATAATTATATAAAGCAGAAAAGGGTGGCTAAAGTGTACATAGGTCCCTTGGTGGACAAGAAGGGGGAATTGATATTGGGTAATAAGGAACTGTCCAAGGCTTTAACTGACTATTTTGTGTCAGTCTTCATGATGGAGGACACGTCTAACATGCCAAAGAGAGATGTTATGGATGTGATGGGAGGTGAGGCTCTCAACACAATAGCTATCTCTAAAGAGGTAGTGCTGAACCAACTTGTGGGCCTGACCATAGATAAGTCCCCTGGTCCTGATGGAATGCAGCCCAGGGTACTGAAAGAAATGGCAGAAGTTATAATAGAGGCTTTGGTCTCTGGACTCTGGCAGATCCCGGTGGATTGGAAGACGGCAAATGTCATGCCACAGTTCAAAAAAGGATGTAAGCAAAGGCAGGTAATTATAGGCCAGATACTTTAACAAATGTGGTTGGGAAAATGCTTGAAGCTATCAATAAAGAAGAAATAGTGAGGCATCTGGAAAGAAATGGATCCATCAGGCAGACACAGCATGGATTCAGCAAAGGCAGGTCCTGTTTGACAAACTAACTGGAGTTCTTTGAGGATATAATGTATTAACATGTACAGAGGATTGGTTAACCAATAGAATGCAGAGAGTTGGGATACATGGGTGTTACTCTGGTTAGCAATCAGTGATGAGCAGTGAGCTGCTGGGGTTGGTGCTTGGCCTGTAACTGTTCACCAAATACATTAACGAGCTGGAAGAGGGGACCAAGTTTAGTGTATCTAAGGTTTGCCGATGATACTAAATTGAGCAAAAAAGCAAATTGTGCAGAAGATATGGAGAGAAGCTACTGTATGCAGAGAAATATAGACAGGTTAATTAAGTGGGCAAGAGTCTGGCAGATGGAATACAATGTTGGTAAATGTGATGTCATCCACTTTGGAAGGAAAAAAGGAAGAGCAGGTTATTATGTAATTAGTAAAAAATTGCAGCATGCTGCTGTGCAAAGGGATTTGGGTGTGATTGTGCATGAAACACAAAAGGTTGGTTTATAGGTGCGGCTGCCCTTCCTTGCTAGAGGGATGGAATTTAAGAGCAGGGAGGTTATGCTGCCACTGTACAGGGTACTGGTGAGGCTGCATGCAGTTCTGGTCTCCTTACTTGAGGAAAGATGTGCTGGCATTGGAGACAGTGCAGAGGAGGTTCATCACTTGGATTCCAGAGATGAGGGGTTAGACTATGAGGAGAGATTGAATCGCCTGGGACTGTACTCGCTGTTATTCCGAAGAATGAGAAGAGATCTTATAGAAACATACAAAATTATGAAAGGGATAGATAAGATAGAGGCAGGAAAGTTGCTTCCACTGATAGGTGAGACTAGAACTAAGGGACATAGTCTCAAGGTGCAGGAGAGTAGATTTTGGACAGAGATGAGGAGGAGCTGCTTTTCCCAGAGAGTGGTGAATCTGTGGAATTCTCTGCTCAATGAAGCAGTGGAGGCTACCTCCATAAATATATTTAACACAAGGTTAGATATATTTTTACATAGTGGGGGATTAAGCGCTATGGGGAAAAGGTGGCGATTAATCTATGGTCAGATCAGTCATGATCTTATTGAATGGTGGCGGGTTCGACAGGCCAAATGACCTACTCCTGCTTCTATTACTTATGTTCTTATGTAGATGAACTTTGAATAATATTTTAACTAATATTTTTATGTGTGTCTGTGATATATATTTTGTGGGTGCATTGAGGTCTGGAGGAACATTATTTCATTTGGTTGTATATATGTACAGGCAAATGACAATAAACTTGAACTTTCATCTCGATGTTGCTGCCTTCTGGACTCAAAACTGAATCTATTTCAGGCAATTTACATTTTATACCAGTTTCTGCTGCAGGTCATGTTTATTAATGGTTCAGTTTTTTGTCTACACCAGCACATTTCTTACAGAACTTCATTTTGCAGATATAGGCAAGAGAATGGGTCAGATATCCTCCCTCTGCACTTAGAAGGCAAACTACAGATGGGGATAATCAATTCATTGAAGAACAGTTTCTTCCTCTGTAACCAAGCTCAGATCCAATAATCTAATCTTAAGGCCAGAATTGCTCATTATAAAACTGTCACATAGATATTATAATTGGCTAAAAGAAGCTCTAAAGTTTTATACTTATTATTGAGGGGAATGGCCACAGGTGTACTCTGCACTGGCTGTGCATTTCCCCTCCTTCTCCTGACAGTAACCCTGTTACTTGTCTTCTGCAGTCTAGGGGTAACTACCTGCTGTAGCTCCTGTCTATCACCTCCTCTTTCTCCCATATGACTTGAAGATTATTGAGCTGCAGCTCCAGTTCTTTAATACATTCTCCCAGTAGCTGCCTCTTGGCTCACCTGATGCAGATGTGTTTATCTGGGAGACTGGAGGTCTTCCAGACTTCCCACGTCCCATACAGAGTACAAAACACTGCCCCTGTAGCCACTCTCACTAAACAGTCATGTCCTAATAGATGAGGAATGAACAAATAAGAACAGAAAGAGAGTAACTTACAAGATAATTCACCCAAGCCTGATGAGCCAAAGTCACTGTAAACACTGGTACACTGAAAAGAATGGCCGCTCCGCCAGCAGTTGAATTATTTTCATTGGCCATTTCTAATGAGTCCCTCTTGCTGATTGGTTATTCCTCAACTCAGGGAAACTGCCACAGAACTCTGCCTTTAAAATCTTGATCACCGCCTGATTAAAAAGTAGCTCTTTTTACACACCCCTGACATTGATTGTCCAACTCAGAGAAAACTAGCTCCAAGCTCTGCTTTTTAAATCTGGACTGCAGACCTGACTGAAAGGTAGCTCTTTTTATGCACTCCTGATGTTGATTGTCCAAGATGCCTTTGGATATTCAGCTATGATAAAAGCACTAAATAACCAGAAATTATTCTGTTTGTTGTTGCAAAATCATTACAAAGTCAATTGGTAATAATATAACAGTAAGAAACAGAACAATGGAAAAGGTCCAGAGAAGATTCACGAGACTATCTCGGGAATTAAATGGTTAACATCTGAGGAGATTTTTATGGTATTTAAGAGAATGAAGTGGGTTGGTGGAATCTCACTGAAAACAGTCGATTGTAAGGTCTTGCTGGAGTTGATGTGGAGAGGATGCTTCCTTTACTGGGGGAACCTCAAAACTCACACCACCAGGTTCAGGAACATTTATTACCCCTCGACAATCAGACGCTAGAACCAAGCGGGATGACTTCACTCAACTTCATTGAAATGTTCCCACAACCTATTGGCTCACTTTCAAAGCCTCTTCATCTCATGTTCTCAATATTTATTGCTTGCTTATTTTTTATTATTATTTCTTTCCAATTGTTCTTGCAGAGTTTGTTGTCTTTTGGACACTGGTTGAATGCCAGATTGGTACAGTTTTTCATTGATTCTGTTATGGTTATTATGGTTATTATTCTGTGGTTTCATTGAGTAAGCCCTCAAGACAATGAATATCAGGGTTGTGTGTCATGACAAATATGTACTTTGATAATACATTTACTTTGAACTCTAAGTCTATGACCTGAGGGCACAGTCTCAGAATAGAAGGACATCTCTTTAGAACAGAGCTGAGGAGGAATTTCTTTAGCCAGAGGGCATTGAATCTGTGGAATTCATTGCCATAGATGGCTCTGAAGCCAAGTCATTGGGTATATTTATTGTGGATGTTGACAGGTTATAGAGGGAAGGCAGAGGAATAGGGTTGAGAGGGATAATAAAATCAGCCATGATGGAATAATGGAGCAGACATAATGGGCTGAATGGCCTAATTCTGCTCCTATATCTTATGGTATTATGGACCTTTGGTCATTTTCAATGTGTCCGTTGTTTGATTCTTACTCTAAAAACCAACATTACTGAATCATCAGCACACACAAAATGCTGGTAGAACACAGCAGGTCAGGCAGCATCTATAGGGAGCAGCAATGTCGACGTTTCGGGCCGAGACCCTTCGTCAGGACTAACCGAAAGGAAAGATAGTAAGAGATTTGAAAGTAGAGGGGGGAGGGGGAAATGCGAAATGATAGGAGAAGACCGGGGGGGGGGGGGGGAGAAATGAAGCTGAGAGCTGGAAAGGTGATTGGCAAAAGTGATACAGAGCTGGAGAAGGGAAAGGATCATGGGATGGGAGGCCTCAGGAGAAAGAAAGGAGGGGGGGAGCACCAGAGGGAGATGGAGAATAGGCAAACAACTAAATATGTCAGGGATGGGGTAAGAAGTGGAGGAGGGGCATTAACAGAAGTTAGAGAAGTCAATGTTCATGCCATCAGGTTGGAGGCTACCCAGTCGGTATATAAGGTGTCGTTCCTCCAACCTGAGTTTGGATTCATTTTGACAATAGAGGAGGCCATGGATAGACATATCAGAATGGGAATGGGACGTGGAATTAAAATGTGTGGCCACTGGGAGATCCTGCTTTTTCTGGTGGACCGAGTGTAGGTGTTCAGTGAAACGGTCTCCCAGTCTGCGTCGGGTCTCACCAATATATAAAAGGCCACACCAGGAGCACCGGACACAGCATACCACACCAGCCGACTCACAGGTGAAGTGTCGCCTCACCTGGAAGGACTATCTGGGGCCCTGAATGGTGGTGAGGGAGGAAGTGTAAGGGCAGGTGTAGCATTTGTTCCATTTACAAGGATAAGTGCCAGGAGGGAGATTGGTGGGAAGGGATGGGGGTCGACGAGTGGACAAGGGAGTCACGTAGGGAGCAATCCCTGCGAAAAGCAGAAAGAGGGGTGGAGGGAAAGATGTGCTTGGTAGTGGGATCCTGCTGGAGGTGGTGGAAGTTACGGAGAATTATATGTTGGACCTGGAGGCTGGTGGGGTGGTAGGTAAAGACAAGGGGAACCCTATCCCGAGTGGGGTGGCGGGTGGATGGGGTGAGGGCAGATGTGCGGGAAATGGGAGAGATGTGTTTGAGAGCAGAGTTCATGGTGGACGAAGGGAAGCCCCTTTGTTTAAAAAAAGGAAGACATCTCCTTCGTCCTGGAATGAAAAGCCTCATCCTGAGAGCAGATGCGGCAGAGATGGAGGAATTGTGAGCAAGGGATAGCCTTTTTGCAAGAGACAGGGTGGGAAGAGGAATAGTCCAGGTAGCTGTGAGAGTCTGTAGGCTTATAGTAGATATCAGTAGATAAGCCATCTCCAGAGATGGAGATAGAAAGATCAAGAAAGGGGAGGGAGGTGTCGGAAATGGACCAGGTAAATTTGAGGGCAGGGTGAAAGTTGGAGGCAAAGTTAATGAAGTTGACAAGCTCAGCACACGTGCAAGGGGCAGCGCCAATGCAGTCGTCGATGTAGCGAAGGAAAAGAGGGGGATGGATACCGGTATAGCCTTGGAACATGGACTGTTCCACAAAGCCAACAAAAAGGCAGGCATAACTGGGATCCATACGGGTGCCCATGGCTACACCCTTGGTTTGGAGGAAGTGGGAGGAGCCAAAGGAGAAATTATTGAGAGTATGAACTAATTCTGCTAGACGGAGGAGAGTGGTGGTAGAGGGGAATTGGTTAGGTCTGGAATCCAAAAAAAAATTGAAGAGCTTCGAGACCATCTTGATGGGGGATGGAGGTATATAGGGACTGGACGTCCATGGTGAAAATAAGGTGGTGGGGGCCAGGGAACTTAAAATCATTGAAAAAATTCAAAGCATGAGAAGTGTTACGAACATAGGTGGGAAGAGATTGAACAAGGGGGGATAAGACAGTGTCAAGGTATGCAGAAATGAATTCAGTGGGGCAGGAGCAAGCTGAGACAATGGGTCTACCTGGACAGGCAGGTTCGTGGATCTTGGGTAGGAGGTAGAAACGGGAAGTGCGGGATGTGGGAACTATGAGGTTGGTGGCAGTGGATGGGAGATCCCCAGAGCTAATAAGGTTGGTGATGGTATTGGAGACAATGGCCTGGTGCTCCTTAGTGGGGTCATGATCAAGGGGTAAATAAGAGGAGGTATCAGAGAGTTGTCGCTATGCCTCGGCCAGGTAGAGGTCAGTACGTCAGACAACAACAGCTCCCCCCTTATTAGCAGGTTTTATAGTGTGGTTGGGATTGGTGCGGAGGGAGCAGAGAGCAGAGCGTTCGGAAGGAGTGAGGTTGGAATTGGAACAGGGTGTGGTGAAGTCAAGACAGTTGATGTCCCGTCGGCAAGTAGCAATAAAGAGATCCAGAGCAGGTAGAAGACCAGAGCGGGGTGTCCATGAAGAGGAGGAGGGTTGAAGACGGGAGAAGGGGTCAGCGGTGGAGGTAGGAGAGTCCTTGTCAAAGGAGTAAGCTCGGAGACGGAGCCGGCGGAAGAAGAGTTCAGCGTCATGGCGTACGCGGAACTCGCTGAGGTGTGGGCGAAGGGGGACAAAGCTGAGTCCCTTACTGAGGACAGAGCGCTCTGCCTCAGAGAGTTGAAGGTCGGAGGGAATGGTAAAGAACCGGCATGGATGAGAGATGGGATCAGAGGGGGGAGGGAGGCTGGTAGTGTCACTGGAGAGGGAAGGGTTGGGGTGAGAGGAAGATGGAGCCTCTGAGGGCCCGGGAGCTGACGATGGGATCTGAGGGAGAGGGGATTACATAGTGGTGGTGGGGGAAGGGGAGACGGGAGTCACAATCGCAGCATGTGAAGACCCGGCCTGGAGTTCAAGGCTGGAGTCGCAGTCGGTGGTTGCGCAATCGCTTTGAAGCTGTCCATGGTTGTTGGAACCCACGTTGATGGTGCTACTGAACTACTGAACCATTATTTCTCCCTAGAAATGCATTTAGTTGACCTTCAAATCTAATTCATAATATTTAAATGGGTTCTTTTGTTTATTCCACACTGAGATTACTCTTTGAACAAAATAGAGTCAAAGAGTCTTAGAACACTTCAGACAGATACAGCCGCTTGAGCCCATCTAGTCCATGCTGAACTATCAATCTACTGAGTTTTAAATGAACCCAAGTCCACCTCTTCCACTGGTAGCTCACTCCACACTCTCACATATTCTGAGTGAATACATTCCCCTTAAACATTTCATCTTTCACCTCTAACCCATGACCTGTAGTCCTAGTCTCACCCAAACCTCAATGGAACATAATGATGGTGTGGTGAACTACATATACCTGTCTGGACACGCACCCCCACCCCCTGCTGACTGCTCCTGTGGCTCCTCCCACTGACAGTGGCTCCTCCCACAGACCCCGGTATAAAGGCGATTGGAGCCTGAGCCCGGCCCTCAGTCTCCAGGATGCAGTGTGGTGGTCAATTGCTGCTTGTTCTTTATTCCAGCCAATAAAAGCCTATATCTCGCCTCACATCTCGGAGAGTTATTGATGGTGCATCAGATGGTTCAAGAACAATTGCTACCCCTCAACCAACAAGCTCTTGAACAATGATCTCATTTGAAAGACTTTTTATCTTGTTATTTCATGTCCTTAATATTTAATGCTATTTAATTGTATTTGCATTTTGCACAGTTTGTTGTCTTCTGGTTAATCTTTCATTGAACCTGTTATCATTACTATTCTATAGATTTGCTAAGTATGCCTGTAGAAAAATGAATCTCAAGGTTGTATGTGGTGACATTTATGTACTCTGATAATAAAATTTACTTTAAACTTTGAAATTTGTTTGCTGCTTCATTCTTCTGAATTTTTAACTTACTTTCCTGGCATTTGAAGTTGAAAAGATAAGGAATCGCAGGTTATAGTGTGAAATCTGCCTTATTACCTGCTGGTCCCGAAGGCCCAGGAAGCCCAACGAATCCAGAATTGTAACTGTTGGAAGAAAATAACTTCTGGCTGTTTGATTTTTGTTTACTAATATCATCAACATTGTTGGGCAGTGAAGTAATCTAAAAGAAAGATAAAATTTGTGGTTAATCAATGAATTAATTTGCTGTTAATGTTGTATAACCTTCAAGAGGACCACAACCTTATTGTAGGGTTTGGAGGCTTGTGTGCCTCAGTGACCCAGAGAGCTATGTTGCATGAAGTCAGGGCTTTATGCTTTGACTCTAGGCAGGGTCACCCATGCCAAACAGGTCAAAGTTTAAAGGCCAGACAATGAGTAGTCCACAGGTCCTCCAGGTATGGAGGTTCAGCTCAGCACTAACATCGCTGATTGGTAAAATAAACTAGTTAGGGAAATAGCACTGAAGAATCCTTCTACATCTGAGTGGCCAAGGACAGACAGAGATGAAGGACCTTCACTGCTGTCCTAAATGCCATGGTGTTAAGGACAGTAAGTAAATAATGCTGTATAGAACAGAACAATACAGCATAGTACAGGCCCTTTGGCCCACAATGTTGTACTAACACATTAACCTCCTCCAAGGTCAATCTAACTGTTCCCTCCACATCACCCTCCATTTTTCTTTCATCCATGTTCCAGATTCTGTACATTCTCTGATGTAATCATTTCTTTAAAGATCATACAATTTCTCTGCAATATTTTTTCTATAATTGAAATCTACTTCTCTTCAGGAAGTGGTAACTCTCAGAAAAACTGAGTCTAATGGGGCCGTTGCCACATCCAGTCAACTATTCTGATGTGAAGAGCAGTCACAGCAGCATTAAAGTCTGAAAGGATATAAAGGTGGGTTACATCATTTGTGATGACTACTTGTACAACTGGACTTGGACTTTCAAGGTTGAGAGAGTGGAATTGCCCCTGTGTAATGGCTTTCCCTACTTTAAAAGCTCTCCCACACAGGCTTCAAAACTGTCATCATGGATACAATGGACAACCAATCAATCAAATAACCTTATGATTAACAACGTTTACCATTGGAAGTAAGCGTCTCAAGGGAAGAAGACATGATGCAAATTAATCCCCTTACCTTTCGCTTTAGCTGTAGAACTGTTTGCTTTATCTGCTGGAACTCCTCACAGGTCGTGGAACAGGTATCAGCTTCCATCACGGTATCGGACTTCAGATACTGGCCAGCTAAAAGAGTCACAGCAAAGCGAGGAAAAGATCGTTTTTAAAATTTAGTGTTTAATAAACAGTCAATGGTTAATTAATTAGCAAGTCTGCTGTTTTTCTGATTCAGCAGTCCTGTTTTTTATTTTGGTGGTGCTGAAAAATAACACTGATGCACTAGGGTATAGAATATAGGCTATAAATGGATAGAACGATAAAAAACTAGGGTGCCTAGGACTTTTGCACAGTGCTCTATTTGCTCACGTGGAGAGGAGAGTGAGTTTGTAAATCTGGTGGGAGCAAAGGATGTTGGGAATGGTGAGGATGGAATGTTCTGGGAGGGGTGTGGGACAAGTGGCAGAGAAGGAGTGTAAGAGCGGGGTGGGGGGGAGGGGGGGGTGACGCAGTTGCAGATACACCCAGCCCTGAGACACCAGGCAAGGTAATTTAATTCCAAACAATTGGTTTATTGATCATTACAGAATGTCTTTCTGGTGCTTCGCATTCTCTCCCCTCTCCCTTCCCCTTTCACCAACCATGATTCCTCTTTCTCTGCCCCCTTCCCAATCTCAGTCCACAAAAGAGACCCATATCAGAGCCAGGCTTATTATACGGGAGACTACAGATGCTGAACAGAAGAGATTCTGCAAATGCTGGAAATCCAAAGCAACACACACAAAATGCTGGAGGGACTCTGCAAATCAGGCAGCAACCTTGGAGGGGAATAAACAGTCACCTTTTCAGTCTGAGACCCTTCATCGGGGCTGCAAAAGGGTGGGGGCAGAAGCCAGAATAAGATGGCAGAAACATTCTGCACAGAAACAGGCTCTCTGGCCCAGCGAGTGTGAACCAGCCATCAACCACCCATTCACCCTTGTCCTACATTAATCTCATTCTCCATATATTCTATCAATTCCCTCACACCCCTCTCCTCACTCTCCTACTCACTTGTGGTGGCCAATTAACCTAACTACTCACACAGCCTTGTGGTGTGGGAGAAAACTGGGCCACCCAGAGAAAAACCATGTGATTACAGAGGGAGCATGAAAACTCCACACAGACAGAACCAGAGGTCAAAATTGAACACATGTCTCTGGCACGGTGAGGCAGTGTCTCTACTGGCCACGCTAAGGCATAATACTACTACTACGTCGACTCAGGCCTAGTGCAGTTAGTAACTCATTGGTGGTAAAAGGACGAGAAAAAAAAGCAAAGATAGGTCTAAACAAAAGATAGGACGAGCAGCCAATTCAGTAGTGGCTCAGTAAGTCACATCACTGACCTGACAGTCAAATAAGGTAGGTTCAAGTTCCATTGTACAATGTTGAACACTAGCTCCTGCCCGGCATTCAACAGCAAAACCTTCAGTGGGTTCAGAAGAATTGAAAATGAACCAAGAAGAATAATTGCTTCTACCTAATGTCTGATGAGGACCTGTAGTTACTATTTTGGTGTTTGTAAGGACCTTAATAAAATGCTAGAAACATAGAACCCATGACAGTACAGGCACAGTCTCAGAATGGAAGGATACCCCTTTGGAACAGAGATGAGGAGGAATTTCTTTAGCTAAAGGGTGTTGAATCAGTGAGATTCATCACCACAGATGGCTGTGGAGGCCAAGTCATAGAATATATTTAAAGTGGAAGTTGCTGCATCCTTGACTCGCAAAGGCATCAAAGGTTATGGGGGGAAGGCAGGAGAATGAGGTTGAGAGGGAAAATAAATCAGCCACGATTGAATAGAGGAGCAGCCTTGATGGGCCAAATGGCATAATTCTGCTCCTACGTCTTATGGTATAATTGTCAGTACAGGCCCTTCAGCCCATGATGTTATGCTGGCCCTTAGCCTACTCTAAGATCCATCTAACACATCCCTTTTACATAGTCCTCCATTTCCCACTAATGGAGAAGGCTTTAGGAGTAAACCCTGTGGAAAAATCCAGAGCTGAAGTCCCTAAGGCAGTCCAACATTCAGTTCAACGTCGACTGACAACTCCTGTCACGCCTCTAGTGTCAGTCTCTGCCATTCCTTTGGTTTCATAAGCTGCATGGCGAAGGGGAGCCTATTGCATTGGCAACAGTTTGCTCTTCATATCGTGCTGCCCTGGTTTGCGTACTGATTTGTGTATCACGTACACAGCTAGGATGCAACATCCATGAGTGACCCTGACAAAAAGAGGGTGTCATAGAGTCATAGAATACAACAGCATGGAAAAAGACCCTATGGACTAACTTGACCATGCTGACCAAGGTGCTAATCTAAGCTAGTCCTATTTGTCCATGCTTGGCCCAGCCTCCTCTGAACCGTCCCTCTCATGTACTTACTCAAATGCCTTTTAAAGGTGAGGAAGGGTGATTGGTGGTAGCATGGTCATGGAGGTGACAGAAATAATGACCAATATCAAGTAAGAATAGCTCTGGATGACTGGAATGGTTCCAGAGGACTGGAAAGTTACAAATGTCACTCCACTCTTTAAGAAGAGCAAGAGGCAGAAGTATGAAATTATAACACGAGGAAATCTGCAGATGCTGGAAGTTCAAGCAACACACCCAAAATGTGTTGTTGAAGAAGGGTCTCAGCCTGAAACATCGACAGTGCTTCTTCCTATAGATGCTGCCTGGCCTGCTGCGTTCCACCAGCATTTTGTGTGTGTAGTATGAAATTATAGACCAGTTAGCCTAACTTCAGTGGATGGGAAAATATTAAAGTTCATCGTTAAGGATGAGGTTTTGGAGCACTTGGAGGCACATGATAAAATAGGCCAAAGTCTGACTTCCTTAAAAGGAAATCTGGCCTGACAAATCGGTTAGAATTCTTTGAGGAATTAACGTGCAGGATAGACAAAGGAGAGTCAGTTGATATTGCTTACTTAGATTTTCGGAAAGCCTTTGACAAGGTGCCACACATGATGCTGCTTCACAAGATAAGATCTGATGGTATTACAGGTAAGATACTAGCATGGATAGAAGATTGGCTGACTGGCAGGATGCAAATAGTGGGCATAAAAGGGACTTTCTCTTGTTGCCTGCCAGTGTCTAGTGGTGTGCTGCATGTCCTGATGTGTAGAAAAGTGAAGTTAATGTAGAAGGAAATTAAAGACAAATGGACAAAAATTGTTTATCTTCATACTATAACAGAATCAGTGTTCCCTCTATTTTTTTTACAGCTGTGTGGACCAACCTTTGCACTGAGCAAGAAATTTTTGCATGGCCTGAAAACTGAGCAGCACTTTAAAGATTTGTTTTTGTAATAGGCATACTATGAATATTGACTAGACATTGCTGGCATTCAACGGGCCAGTGGTTTAATAACAATCAGCTACTGACTTCCATTCTGTGTTTATTGTTACAATTTATAACAGTGTTCTAACGTAACATTGACAATGTAAACACGATGAAACTCCAAAATGTTTCAAAGTAAAAGTTGTGGTATGTTTAGTATTTAGAACATATATGGATTATATTCATAATTAATTTCATGTTTTTACAATTATATTAGCATAATTTCAAAATTATATTAACATTAATATTATAAAAAAAGAAAATTCCAGCTGCACAGCCACAAACTGAAGTACACAGAAATTATATTTCTGTTTGATATCCAACAACAATAGAACCTTTGAGTGACTCTTGTAATTTCCATTGTTAATTGTAACCAGGACAGTGCTCTGTATACTTGGTTAATTACAATTTATAAAATTTAGGAAAAATATTTAGACATTTATACAGAGTATATGTATATCTCTTTTAGGACTGTGCCAAGTTCAGAATTCCATGCGACTGGTAGTCGTGAAAAATTGAATCATTTTCAGATAAACCAAAACCCCAGTTTTAATCCCACAGAAAAATTCCACTCAGGAACAAAGGATGCCACAGACACAGTTTATTGAGTTTTCTTGATGTCTGGGTAGATTTATGTGTTTATAGTCTTCAGCAGATGTAACCCAGGCAGTGAAATCTGGTAGGGAACAATTATTGGAGTTTTGTTCTATTCATTTCATTGGAAGGAAGATCAAAGGAAGATCCAAGCACATAAGGCCATGCTGACCTACTATTTTGAATTTCTATCACATTCTGACCGATGAGGTTGAATGATGAAGTAGCAAGAAGGAAAATATAGAATATTCTTTCTGCATAATGAAGGAAATACAGCCAGAATACAGACAACAACTAAGAAAATATCTACAGATGCTGTAAATCCAAGCAACACACACAAAATGCTGGAGGAACTCAGCAGGCCAGGAAACAACTATGGACAGGGCAGAAGAAGGGGGAGTCTGATAGACGAGGACAGAAGGCCATGGAAGAAAGAAAAAGGGAGAGGAGCACCAGAGGGAGGCGATGGGGGGGGGGGGGGGCAAGGAGATAAGGTGAGAGAGGTGAAAGGGGATGGGGAAGGGGGACATTACTGGAAGTTTGGGAAATTGATGTTCATGCCATCAAGTTGGAGGCTACCCAGACGGAATACAAGGTGTTGTTCCTCCAACCTAAATGTGGCCTCATCACAACAGTAGAGGAGGCATGGATTAACTTGTGGGAATAGGAAGCGGAATTAAAATGGGTGGCCACTGTGAGATCCTGCTCTTTCTGGTGGAGCGTAGGTGCTCAGCGAAGCAGTCTCCCAATCTATGTCGGGTCTCACTGATATACAGGAGGCAACACAGGGAGCACCAGACACAGTATATTACTCCAACAGACTGAGTTATCACCTTATCTCCTTGCCTGCCCATTGCCTCTCTCTGGTGCTTCTACTAACTTTCCTTTCTTCCATGGTCTTCTGTTCTCATCTATCAGACTCCCCTTCTCCAGCCCTGTATCTCTTACACCAATCAACTTCCCAGCTCTTTACTGCATCCCTCCCCCTTCAGGTTTCACCTATCACCTTGTGTTTCTTTTTCTTCCCCCCTCCCCCCCACCACCTTTTAAATCTACTCCTCAGCTTTTTTTCTTCAGTTCTGATGAAGGGTTACAGCCTGAAACGTCGACTGTATTCTTTTCCTGGCCTGCTGAGTTTCTCTAGCATTGTGCGTGTGATACAGACAACAATTGCTTTTGTCGAATTCTGCTTTACATGCAGACACAATGCATATATACTCATTGTTCACTCTATTAGGCATCTCCTTTAGCTAATAATGTAGCCACTGAGTTCATTTCTATCTGTTCATGGCCTTCTGCTGCTGTACCCCATCCACTTCAAGGTTTGACATGTTGTGCATTCAGAGATGCTGTTCTGCACACCACTGCTGTAACACATGGTTATTTGAGTACTGTCACCTTCCTGTCAGTTCGAACTAGTCTGGTTATTTGCTTCTGACTTCTCTCATTAACAGGGCATTTTTCTCCCACAGAACTGCCACTCATTTTTTGGGACGAATTCCCACTGGCGGAAGTCCACATGGGGACCGATTCAGAGGCCTCTGCCGGCCAGGGGTTGGCGTTCTCAGGCAGTCTACCGGTGCTACAATCGACAAATTATTTCTTTTTGCATTTTGCACCATCCTCTGCAATCTATAGAGACTGTTGTTCATGAAAATCCTAGAGTATCAGCAGTTTCTGAGATACTCAAACCACCCTGTCTGGCACCAACAATCATTCCATGGTCATTGTCACTTATATCACATTGCATTTGCATTCCGATGTTTGGTTTGAACAACAGCCGAATCACTGGACCATGCCTGCATGTTTTTATGCATTGAGTTGCTGCTGTATGATTGGCTGATTAGATATTTGCATGAATGAGCAGGTGTACAGGTGTACTTAATAAAATGGCCACTGAGTCTATCTTACTCTTTTCTGCACAGTGAAAGAAAGACTGCCAGAATGCAGAAAACAGCAATTACTTTAACTGAATTCTGTTTTATGTAGAGATGAAATGCATGTATTTTAAAGACGAGAAAACCTGCAGAAGCTGGAAATCCAAGCAACACACACAAAATACTAGAGGAACTCAGCAGGCCAGGCAGCATCTGTGGAAAATTGGACTGTTTACTCTTTTCCATAGATGCTACTTGTTTTATAAGTGTTGGTTATAACTCGATGCCCCTTCAGGTGATGAAGCAATACCAGTAGATTACAGATATGTCCCACAGAAACTTGTGGCCTTGTTAAGTGTTATCATAAACATCTGGTAAAGTATTCTGTGCTGTAATTACTTTGGAATCACTTGTTGTCATTGGTAACACCACTGTCGTAGGCCAAATCGAAGGTGGTGATGACTCAACATATAGGGGGGAGCGGTGCCATAACAACAACCTCTTACTCAATGTCAGCAAGACCAGGGAGATTTTTTATTGAATTCACAAGGAGGATCAGAGGTGGAGAGGGTGAGCAACTTTAAATTCCTCAGAGTTATTATTTCGTGGAGATGTCCTAGGCCCAGCATGTGAGTACAATTATGAAGAAAGCACGGTGGTGCCTCTACTTCCTTAAAAGTTTGCAAAGATTCAGCATGGCTTTTAAAACTTTGACATACTTCTATACAGTATATGTGCAGTATATTGATTGGCTGCATTGCAGCCTGATATGGAAGTGCCAATGCCCTTGAATGGAAAATTCTGCAAGAAGTACTGCCCAGTCCATCGTAGGTAAAGCCCTCCCCACCACTGAGCACATCTACATGAAATGCTGTCGCAGGAAAGCAGTGTCCATCATCAGGGACCCCCACTACCCAGGACATGCTCTTTTCTCACTGCTGCCTTCAGAAAGAAGTTACAAGAGCCTCAGGACCCTCACCGCCAGGTTGAGGAGCAGTTATTACTCCTCAACCATCAAGCTCTTGGGCCAAAGGGGATAACTTCTCTCAAGCTCACTTGCCCCATCACTGAAATGTTCCCACAACCTATGGACTCACTTTGAAGGATTCTTCATCTCATGTCCTTGATATTTATTGTTTATTTATTATTACTTTCTGTTTGTATTTGCACAGTTAGTGCACACTGGTCACGTGCCCAGTTTGGTGAGGTCTTTCATTGATTCTGTTATGGGTATTATTCTATGGAGAATTATTCTATATTGAGAATGCCTGCAAGAAAATAAATCTCAGGGTTGTATATGGTGATATATATGTACTTTGATAATAAATTTACTTTGAACTTTGAGTCCTGATTGAAACACGAAGGTTGGTCGGAAGTTGAGAAGTGGTGGACTAAGTCTGTGAATTTCTGCAAGTCCACTGGGGAATTCGAAGGCCCAATGTTTGTGAATCCATGAGTCCACTGGAGGCTGGAGGCCAAGCTTGGTCTGTGCTGGGATTAGTGGACTGTGTACGTGTGTGGATGGGAGGAACAGGGCCTGTTTTGCTGTTGTTCTTTGTGGCTTTTTGTGTTCAGTGTGGTACTGCTAAGCCTAATGGGAATGCTATGTTGGCAACAGAATATGTGGTGACACTTGTCGACTGCATCCAGCACGTCCTTGGGTGTGTTGGTAGCTAATGCAAATGGTGCATTTCACCGAATGTTTTGACCTACATGTGACAAATAAATCTGAATCTGAATGCATTTGAATCTGAATCATTGCTCAGCGAGCAGCTCAGAATAAATTGTGCAAGGTTGAAAGAAGCAGCAGTTGCTGAACTTTTTCTTTGTTTCTTCACTCACACTGTTGGATGACAGACAGTATTCTCACATTGTCTGATGATCAGTGATCAGTAACAGTGGATACAGTATCTATAGAGTCTTATCTCTGCCATTTCACGATTCCAAAGTTCAAAGCACATTATCGAAGTACATACACTATACACAACCTTGAGATTTGTCTCCTTACAGGCAGCCACAAAACAAAGAAACCCAATTGAACCCATTGAAACAAAAGAAGATCGTCAAACACCCAACGTGCAAAGAAAATAAAACAAATGGTGCAAACAGTAAATGTAAGCAAAAGGCATTCAGAACTGAAGTTCAGTAAAGTGAGTCCATAGTCATGAAGCCAGCAGCCAGCCAGTTCAGAAGTCCGTTAATTGCAGTCTACGGACTCAGCTCAGCACAATGATGAATAAGCCACACGGAACAGTGAGCTGAACTGGTTCGTCCCTCGCTTTTGGCCTCGACACCCTGACCTTCTCAACCTGGCCTGCTGCTTAAATCGATCAAGCCTTGGGTCTTTCCTTGCTCTCGGGCCTGGGCTCTACTCGCCTCGCCTCGGTTCTGCCACATTGAATGGCCTCCAAGTCTGCTGCAGCAAAGACCAAACATTGGCTCAATCCCTGCTTCTGTGCTTGGCCCAAGCTGCCTCAATTCGGCCCGTACATGCCGAGATTTCAGTTCGCACCGCAACAATGCCAGGTCGCACAGGCAGTTCAAAAGCTCAACTCCGAAAGGGAAGCTACAGGCTATTGATTTCAGTGATTACTTACCAGAAAAATGTGATTAATAACATTGTTATTAGTTTTCTTGTTTGCTTCTGGTAAGTAGTCGCTGAGCTTCAGCAGTGCCATCTTAAAATGGAAACTCCAAACGAGCTGATAATGGTACAGAGATGTTTGGGCCTAAACTGCCAGTGGGAGTCTTATGGAAGATATCGTGCTTCTAACTGGAAATGTCCTTGTGATGATTTGAAACATTTAATAGTCATAAAGCAGGAAACTCATTGTTTTCCATTATGGCAGCTCAAAAATGTTCAGTCCCTGGTAAAAGAGTTTAAATGGATTATGTGTGACAGACCCACAGTTTTGAAGGCCTGATGATGCAAATTTCCATCTTGCAATATACACGATGGAAACGGAGAAAATTCAGAAATTGGAGGTCTAAAGGGACTTGCACAATATTCTAAAGGTTAACTTGCAGGTTGAGTGGGTGGTAGGAAAGACCAAAGCAATGATAGCATTAATTTTGAGAGAACTAGAATACAAAAGTGAGGATGTAATGGCAGGCTTTATAAGGCACCTAAGAAAAGATGTGCTGGCATTGGAGAGGGTTAAAGGAGGTTCACAAAAATTATCCGGGAAATGAAAGGGTTAACATATGAGGAGTGTTTGATAGCTCTGGGCCTGTACTCACTGGAGTTTAGAAGAATGAGGAGGCATCTCATTGAAACTTACTGAATATCGAAAAGCCTAGATAGAGTGGATGTGGTGAGGAAGTTTTCCTCAGTGGGGGAGTCTTGGACTAGAGGGCACAACTTCAAAATAGAGGGACATCTATTTAGAACAGAGATGAGGAAGAATTTATTTAACCAGAGTGCGGTGAATCTGTGGAATTCATTGCCACAGACAGCTGTGGAGGCCGAGCCATTGGGTATATTTAAAGCGGAGGTTGACAGGTTCTTCGACAGTAATGGTGACAAAGGTTACGTGGAGAAGGGAGAAGGATGGGGTTGAGGGTGATATTAAATCAGCCATGATTAAATGGCGGAGCAGACTCAATGGGCTGAATGGTCAAATTCTTATGGACACGGGTAGCTGGAAGTTGACAAGATGGAAGGAATGGTAACTGGGAAGGGGCGGATAAGTGCCTAGGCTTTCTCGTAGGATGACTGGGACAGTGAAAATTAGGATGGGGGCAAACAGGGATCAGGGAAGAGATAGTTGTGGTCCTCTGTTGCTGGGCCATGTTGTGTTCGTGGATCAATGTTGTGGAGTGTCAAGGCTGCTCTGCGTTGGTGGTAGAGTTGAGAAGCTCAGAGCAGACCGCCATGAGAGCAGCCAGTTCCCATTGATAGTGTATACAGTAAGCAACCAGAACCCCTTCAGTACATGATGAAGCAAGCTCTACCTGCCTGAATATCCTGGGTATTTCTGTTCTCTAGTACTTCAGATGCAAGATGAATCTAAAACCGGCTTTGCCATCCCAGGTGTAAGCCCATGGTTTTATTAATCAATCACTTTTTAATAAAATGCATTCTCATAGAACATCAAGTCGTTTACTATGTATTACGACCCATAATGTTACAAGGCGATCAGAGGAATAGAGCAAGTGGATAGTCAGAGATGTTTCCTCGGGATGGAAAGCTGAGGGAGTGCAAAGGCTCCTACAGGAGGAAGCTGGAGTACGAGCTCTAGCAGGACAGCGAGACGTGTGGCCGGGCATGAAGCAGATCACTGGCTTCAAGATTAAGGAAAGAAAGATCGAGGGCTGCCTGGATAGGGATGACGAATCAAACTTGTTTTTCAACAGGTTCAGCACGGGACCTCCCGCTGTCCCCCCCCCCCCCCCCCCCACTTGCCCAAACCACACACCCCCTCTCTGCCCCTGAGGCCTGCTCCCTCCATTCCTCCCTCCCCTCATGTGAGTGCTTATGTTCCAAACCCCAGCTTTGGAGTATCCTGCCTCCATGTGGATGACCACCCTCTCCCTCCGGACTGTGACTGAAGATCAGGTTAGGACAGCTGGAGAGATCACATCAAGGCAAGGCTGCTGGAGCAGACGGTATCAGCCCCAGGATACAGAAGGCCTATGCGAGCCAGCTGGCTGGTATTTTGTAGCACCTTTAGAATCGGTGTCTGAGTCAGGAAAAGATACCAGTGCTATGGATACTTCTTGCTTGGTTCCTGTACCCAAGAAAGCAACTTCATCTGATCTTAATGACTGCAGACCAATTGTCTTCACATCTCTTGTGATGAAGGTGCTGCAGAGGCTAGTCCTGATTTACCTGGGATTGCTGGTGAGATCTTCATTGGACTCTCTACAGTTTGCCTACCAACCTACGATGTCATCATCTACCCATTGCAGAGAGCTCACTCCCACCTGGATGATGCTGGTGGCATTGTGAGAATCACATTTTTTTGATTTCTCAAGTGCGTTCAATACAATTCAGCCACTTCTGAATGAGAAGCTGCAAAGGATGGGTGTACACAAATGAACTGTCTCCTGGATTATTGACTACCTGACAGATCGAGCCCAGTTTGTATGGCTGGGTAATTCTCTGTCTGAGATGGTGGTGAATGGCACTGGAGCACCACAAGGGACTGTCCCGACTCTGTGTCTGTTCACACTGCACACCCCAGACTCTCAGTACAAATCTGAGTCTTGTCACTTGCAGAAGTTTTCTGATGACTCTGCAGTGGTTGGGTGTATCAGAGAAGGGCAGGAGTCAGAGTACAGAGGACTGATGGGCAAGTTTGTGGAGTGGTACAGGAGGAATCACCTGCTCCTGAATTTGGCCAAAACCAGGGAGATGGTGATTGATTTTAGGAGGAAGAGGACTATGATGAGTCCTGTATACATTCTGGGAGAAGAGGTTTCCGTGGTGGAGGAGTACAAATACTTGGGTGTTCAACTTGACAACAGAGTTGACAAGAAAACCAACACCAAGGCTGTTTACAAGAAGGGGACAAACAGACTTTAATTTCTAAGAAAGATGAGATCCTTCAAAGTGTGCAGCAGGATGTTAGAGATCCTTTACCAGTCTGTTGTAGCGAGTGCTGCTTCTTTGCAGCTTCATGTTGGGGGAGCAGCATCGGCGCTGGTGACGCAAAAAGACAAATAAACTCATCAAAAAGGCTGGATCCGTCCTTGGCTATCAGCTGGACTCTTGAGTTCGTGGTGGAGAGGAGATCACAAAACAAACTGTTGTCCATTATGGACAATCTGGAACATCCTCTCCATGACCTACTGAATAAGCAGCAGAACACCCTTTCGAACAGACTCATTCAGCTCCGCTGTCACAAGGATCGTTAGAGAAAATCTTTCCCACCAAATGCAATAAGCATGTACGACAGTTCATCTCTGTGTAACAGGAGAACACACATCATAGTACAATAGACTGTTTTTTCTACTTCATACATTATAATTGCACATTGGTAAATTGTTATTCTGTACTTATTATTAGTTAAGCCTGCACACTGCTAAGTGGGTTTTTAAATGTTGCTGCTGTAATGAAAGATTTTTCCACTCAGGATCAATAAAGTATTTATTATTATTATTATTACTACTAAATGGCTAATACCAGAGGGCACAATTTTAATGTAAACACGAGACAGTTTGCAGATGCTAGAAATCCAAGCAACACACACAAACTGCTGGAGGTCAGACATCATCTACTGTATGTAAATGAATAGACAGTCAGTGTTTCGGACTGAGACCATTTTTCAGGACTCATAAGGAAGGGGGAAGATGCCAGAATAAAAAGGTGGGAAAGGTGAAGTAGGCTAGCTGGAAGGCGAAAGGTAAAGCCAAGTTGGTAGGAAAGGTAAAAGGCTGGAGAAGAAGGAATGTAATAGGAATTTAAGATGATTGGAGGGATGTATAAGGTGGATGTCTTTTACACAGAGAGTGATGAGTGCGTGGAACTTGGTAGAGGCAGCAATATTCGAGACACTTAAGAAACTCTTAGATATGCACATGGATGATAGAAAAATGGAGCACAATTTGAGAGGGAATCATTAGGTTGACCTTAGAGCAGGTTGAAAGATTAGTATAACATCATGGGCCAAAGCCCTGTATTATACCGTCATTTTCCAAGTTCTAAGTGGCCGCATCATGTCTGGTATGGCAGAAGTGGGTGCTACACAGGATCGAAGTAAGCTGCAGAGAGTTGTAAAATTAGTCAGCTCCATCATGGACACTGGTCTCTGTTGAATACAGGACATATTCAAGGACCATCCATTATTAAGGACCCAAATAGATGCCGTCCGTCATTAAGAACCCTCATCACCCAGCACATGCCCTATTCTCATTGCTACCATCAGGAAGGAGGTACAGGAGCCTAAAGGCACACACTCAATGATTTAGGAACAGCTTCATCCCCTCTGTCACCTGATTTCTGAATGGACACTGAACCCTTGAACACTACCTCACTACTTCTTACAATTTTCATTTTTACACTACTTATTTAATTAAATTACTGTGTATATACTTACTGTAATGCAAAGTTTTTTTTTACTCTATTATTATATATTGCTGCTATAAAGGCAACAGATTTCACAACATATGCCATTGTAATTAAACCTGATTCTGATTCTGAAACGTCTTGTTATCTCTGTCAAATGGTACTTCAGCTGCAAGATGAATCCTGAAGCAAGGTTACTGGCTTTGTCATCCTGGAGATAAGCCCATGGCTTTACTTACCGAAAGCTTTTTAAATAAAATTAATTCTCATAGCATACTATGTAGTATACTAAGCAATATAATCTAATGACTGGTAATTTTGTAAGCAAGTCCCTATCGTATCATAGATTCTAATGGTCTGTTCTTTGGAGAATGGTGTCTAGAGCTTGTAATCAGTCAGAGTGTTCAAAAGGTTTCTTTAATGCTGAGCTTTATTTGTGTTGTTTGTGCCAATGACCAACAGTCCTTGGATGTACTGGGGCCAGTCTACAAGTGTTGCTGCACTTCTGGCACCAACAAAGCACGCCCACAACTTACTAACCCTGATCTGTATGTTTTTTGGAATGTGTGAGGAAATTGGAACACCCACACGGTCACATGGAGAACGTACAAACTCTGTACAGATGGTGGTGGAATTGATCACCGGTCACTGCCACTGTACTAGCATTACGCCAGCCACTTTGCTACTAGGTCGCCATAATAAACGACTGCCTTGCACAAGAGTCAAAGCAGCCATGCACACCAACACTTCGTTTTCAACAGTGCCGGGTGTCTCACTCTGTGCGCAATTCAAACTTCTGTCATTCACAAGGAGCTAAAACGACAATCCTGTCCAGCTCTAAAGGAATGCCAGATACAGGGGAATCAATATCCACTCCATCATCAGTTTTATTTTTTGTATAGTCATTTATTTGTGCTGGTGTTTGCTTTAATGATAAGTCCAAAAATTTGACATTCAAGAACATGGACCTTTTTTGTTCACTGCATTCATCATTATCATTATCATATTGTGCTGTGTCGTATGACATAAGCAATCATGGTCCCATAACCATGATTGTTCTTGGTAAATTTTTCTACAGAAATGGTTTGCTATTTTCTTCTGGGCCAGGGATTCCCAACCTGTTGTCCACGGACCCCTTGCTTAATGGTATTGGTCCATGGCATAAAAAAAAGATTTGGATCCCTGTTCTGGGCGCAGTGTCTTTACAAGATGGGTGACCCCAGCCATGATCAATACTCTTCAGAGATTGTCTGCCTGGTGTCAGTGATCACATAACCAGGACTTGTGAAATCCACTATCTGCTCCCATGGCTTCACGTGACCCTGATCAGTGGTGGTGGGGGGAGCAAGTGCTACACCTTGCCCAAGAATGGCTAGCGGAGGGAAGGCGTGCCTTACACCTGCTTTGATAGAGGTGTATCTCCACCTTGTCATCCATCAGATCTCTACATTATCACTCCTAAGAGATAAAGCCTGATGAGTATGTTAGCTACGGTTGGGCAGAATCAATCCTAATAAAGTCAATGGAACATGTCAACTTATAGTGCAGAATACATAAAAAGACGGTACCTTAGGATCAGACTCATGTTTACTATCACTAACATACAGCACTGTGCAAAAGTCCTAGACTAAATATATAGCTAGGGTGCCTATGATTTTTATACCATACTGTAGTAATTTTATGTATTGCACTATACTGCTGCCACAAAAAAAACAGATTTCATGACATATGTAATTGATGAGGAACCTGATTCTGATGTGGGTCTCTATTGTGAACTGAGAGTGGGAAGGGATAATGGAGAGTGGAATCGTGGCTGGAAGAAGGGGAAGGGAGAGGCGAGGGAGTGGGATGCACCAGAGAGACATTATAAAATGATCAATAAACCAATTGTTTAGAATCAAATGACTTTGTCTGGTGTCTCATGGTTTGGTGCTTCTGCACCCACATCACTTCCCAACCCTGGCACTCATTCTCTGCCCCCTGTCCTACGCCCCTCATGCAGTGCTCCACCCTTGCCATTCCCAACATCCTTTGCTCCTGCCAGATTTACAAACTCATTCTCCGCTCCACATTAACAAATACAGTTCTGTGCAGAAGTCTTAGGCACCCTAACTATATACTGTATATATATCTAAGACTTTTGAACAGTACTGGTATGTCAAGAAATTTAAAAAACATTATAACTTAAGGCCCTCCATTGGTCAGGGTTGACCATGGATGTTGCATCCTTGCTGTCTATGTTGAGACACAAGCCATTACGGTATGATATGGACAGTAAGCTGCTGTCCGTGCAATAGGGTCCCTTTCTCCATGCAGCCGTTGAGTCCAAAGGAATGGCAGAAACTGATATAGTTTGGTGCCAATATCATCACAGGAGTTAGCAGTCAGTTTTGAACTCACCGTGGGGCTGCCTTAGGACTCCAATGCCGGATTTTTCCTCAACCAGTCAGAATGCTATCAATGATACATCTGCAGAAAATTGCCCCAACCTTACCTCTTCTTCTCTAAACTCCACAATCGCATTGCCAACCAGGTTTTATCAAATGATACTTTGTTATTTGAAATGGATTATTTTACAGAAGTCACCTCATCCTGAGTTAAGTTTCCAGCTATTTATGGAATTTCCATTAAGTTAAAGTGTAATGAGCGCTTCAGGCCTGTGTGAGCACCAGAGAGCGATAAGCTATGAGGTTTTTAGAGCATCAGAAATGTTTAATTCTTATTTAATGAGGGTTGTTAATCATTTAGAGTTCCTTGTGGTTTTTTTTATCGGCAACTTGCTATTAGTAATGTGGTCTCCCTGGTGCTTTCTGTTTAAGATGGTTAAATTTATTTTGATAAGATAAGAGATTATGTATTACTTGTAAGACTTAAGTGGATGCCCGATTAGTGCTAATCACAGGGTCCTCATTTTGAGAATGATTCATCTCATGGTGTTGTTCGATTGAACCACTGATGTTCTTTTGGAATTATTATGAATAGACTGTCATCACTGTCCCCACATTGGAGTCTGTCTTTCCTCCACAATTGGGTTCTGATATTGCCAGCATACATTGTGACATGAAGGGCAGGGTGGCACTGATAAACTGCAAGTTAGTATTGGATTTCTTGTTTTAGAATGCTTGCCTTGACGCTGTATGATGTAAAACGTAATTGTAGAATTCAGCAGAAGAGATCATTTTCACAGTCATTTAAGAGTGGCAATTTCCTTGGAAAAGCACAAAAGAATATTTTGATGTGATGTTTCTCAGACACTTTAAAATTGTGCTGTTTGCAAGCTGATAGATCAGTGGGCACAATCATCCCACGCATCTTTCTGTGCTGTGGTAAGGTTCAGGTATGCTTATCAGTTTATGTTGAGTCATCTGGCCTTAGTGGGTCGTGAGATGGAGATGCAAGGCCCTCTTTCCCTCTGCTAGCCTGCTGGTTTCCCTTGGGCAAGGTGTAGCACCTGCTCAGCACCCCGCCCCACCCTTAATCAGGGACACTTGAAGCCATTGGAGCAGGTGGTGGATATCACAGGCCCAAGTTGCCACCACTGATGCCAGGCATTCTCTGAGAGTATTGGTAATGGCTGGGGTCACATCTCTTGTAAAGACACTACCCAAAAGAAGGCAATGTCAAATGACTTCTGTAGAAATAATTTGCCAAGAACAATCATAGTCAAGGGCAATGTTCTCTCTAATTTGTTACGACCAGTGTGCACAAAAATCTTGTGCTGTGCAACTTTTTGCCCAGTGACAGCAACACGTGCACAGTGAATTTTATATATAGATGTATTAATTTTAACAGCTAGCAAAATACTACGAATAAGAACTTTGATCTCCTCTGCGTTTAATGGATTTCGCTCCTGTTCATCTGCACTCTCACAAAACATATACAGCAGGCCTGGAGTAGATAATGAAGGATTTTCTCACTGGAGCTTTTGCATGCGTGCTTTTGCAGCTGAAGCACACATATGTGATTTGTTTGCAAAATGTCGTTTTAAAAAGTCAAGTTTCCAAATTTCACTCCACTTCTTCCCACTTGCAAATTCTTCAGCAACTTTTGCATTGTGACAGTACATGCAGGTAGCACCAGTTTCTGCATTGAATATAGTATTTCTCATAGCTGCATGTTCCTGATCTCATGAGCTTTCAGTGTAGCAGTTTTTACCACTTCATTAAGCCATTCTGCCTTAAATGAACTAACATTTCTTTCGTACTTCACACCCTTTGCTGCTTTGGAATTCGACTTAGTGAATCAATAGTTTCTTCAATATAAACAGGTCAAAATCTGCATGCAAATCATTGCAAGCTCCATGTTGTCAACATCGTCCGCATCAGAAACTGGAAAAGGAAATGTGATTGTGTACGATCATGAAGTATATTGAACATGCCTACGAGGTAGAGGGTGACAACCTTCTGTGCACAGTTTAAGTTCCTTCGTATGCTAGTAGCAAAAGATGTGTGCATGCACACATTTGCACACCTTGGAGGGAACATTGGTCAAGGATAAGACAACGATCGCCCTTGTTAGAATGACATGGCACATAATGATGATGATGACCTGGCCTTGGCCAAGGAGGTGGAGCAGTGGGAGATATGCCCACAGCTCCTCTATGGTAGAGGTGGAATGATTGGTCCTCATTCCTCCCATTCAATGAGGTGCAATGTCCTCGTTTCTAAGAAATGCGTATGCGCAGAGCAGTAGCATAGCTGTTAGTGTAAGGCTTTACAGTGCCAGCGATCCGGGTTCAATTCCCACCACTGTACATATGTAAGGAGCTTGTTGGTTTTCTCTGTGACCATGTGGGTTTTCTGTGGGCGCTCTGGTTTCCTCCCAGATTCCAAAGACGTATGGGTTAGCGTTAGGAGTAGTAAACTGAGGGTAAGTTACGTTGGTGACACTTGCAGGCTGCCCCCAGTACATCTTGGACTGTGGGGGCTGTTGACATAAATGACACAATTCACGGTATGTTTTGATGTGTTGATGTACGCATGACTGATAAACTGATCTATTGTTAAGTATCATTCAGGCAAGAATACAATTGAGCTCAATAACAGTGTTTGTAAGGTCAAACATACTGCAGGAACTCACTGAGGAAAAACATCCAGGGATGGGTCAGTGCCTTCAGCAATGAAAGAGAACAGCAAAGGCAGGAAAATTAAAACTGTAGTGAACACACACCACAGCAGTTGAAGGGCAAAAGGACAACTCCAGCCTAATTATGATGCAGATAAGCTGAATGGTCACTTACCATTCTAACTTCCTGTGAGTCCCTTGGTGTGGTTCTGAAAGAGAAATGTATAATGGTGTCACCCTAGTTTATAAAACCCAGGGGGACAATTTTCAAATTTATCTTAATTTTATTGCAACATTTTGGGAAGTAGATTTTTCAGGGTTTAAGGGGAGAGGTGACTTCCCTGGGAAAAAAAGGATTTCTGGTCTCCTGATTCAGCAGCCTACATATCTCTATTAGATATTACCTTGGCTGTGGACAAACAAAAACTAAAACGTGCCCGAAAATGATAAGACCAACACTTCATAGGATACTATAGTTGGTCTCTCAATAGACTAATAAAGGATGTATCTGTCATTTAGCAACATTATTCAGTGTACAACATAACAGGATCCTTGTTACGAATCAGAAGTCACCCAAAGGACCATGGATTGAATTAATTTTGTAAACCCCTCAAAGTTGAAGAAATAAAGACGTGTGTATATTTTATGCCATTCCTATCTCTTTCAGGGTTGCCCATTTAATGAACAGCTCTTGAGGTCAGGCCCTTGGTGTAATCATTCCTGTCGAATAGGAAACGTGACTGTCCGTTAGGCACAGCACACTCTCAAAAACAGAAATATGGCCACGAACAGATGCTGATTTTGCATTTAGAGCATAGAATAGTACAGGCCCTTTGGCCCACAATGTTGTGTCTACCTTTCAATCTGCTCTAAAATCAATCTCACCCTTACCTCCTACAGACTCCTCAATTCTTCTATCATCCATGTACCCATCTAAGAGTTTCTTAAATATCCCTAATGTATCTGCCTCCACTACCTCCCCGGCAGTGTGTTTCACACACCCACTACTCGCTGTGTAAAAAACTTACCACTGACATGCCTCTTATACTTTCCTCCATCCACCTTAAATGAATAACCCCTCATTTAGCCATCTCCATCCTGGGATAAAGTCTCCGGCTGTCCACTTGGTCTATGCTCTTATCATCTTGTACACCTCTTGTCAAGTCACCTCTCGTCCGCCTTTGCTCCAAAGAGAAAAGCATTAGCTCACACAAACTATCCTCATGAGATATGCTCTCCAATCCAGGCAGCATCCTGGTAAATCTCCTCCACACCCTCTCTAAAGCTTTCACATCCTTCCTATAATGAGGTGACAAAACACAATTGATCAGACCTGCCACCTGCACTCACCCACTGTGTTTTTTTCATTGATGCATATATCTCCTGCAGGTCCATGGCCTCAAAGAACCTGGAGATCTGGATTTCTCTGAGGCTGGAACAACCTAATGACCTCTGACTGAAGTCACAAGACATTTTAGCTGTTTTTCACTATGTCTGATAATCAAAGACATTTATAGATCATTCAGCAGATTTAAACAATTTAAAATATTTAAAACCGACCAGAAACTAATGAATGATCCGATTGTGAGAGGGCCTAGGACCAGAGGGCGTAGCCTCAGAATAGAGGGACGCCCATTTAGTGCAGAGATGAGGAGGAATTTCTTTAGCCAGGTGTGGAGAATCAGTGGAATACATTGCTGCAGATAGTCATTGGCCATACGTATTTAAAGAGGTGTTTGATAGGTACCTGATTAGTAAGGGTGTCAAAGGTTATGAGGCTAAGACTGGAAAATGGGCAATTTTAAGGTGATTGGAGGATAGTGTAGAGGGGATGTCAGAGGTATTTTTCTTTTACGCAGAGAGTGATGGGTACAGTACATGGAAAATGTTGCCAAGGATGGTGGTTGAGGCAAATACTTCAGGGACAATTAAGAAACTGTTAGATGGGCACATGGATTAAAGAAAAATTACGAACTATGTGGGAGGGAAGCGTTAGTTGAATCTTGGAGCAATTTAAAAGGTCGGCACTACATCATCAGCCGTAGAGCCTGTACTCTGCTGCACTGTTCCATGTTGTATGGTCTAATGCGTTTGAGAGGGAAAATAAATCAGCCATGATAGAATATCAGAACATACTTGATGAGCTGAATGGCCTAATTCTGCTCTTGTGGTCTTATTATACAGTGTAATCATGAAGTTGGAAAAATAAAGAAACTCCTCACTTACCTTTTAAAGAGGCCAATCCGATTCTAATGAATCGGTTCAGCTGCTTACACTGGCCTACCAGGATGCTATGAGGTCAGATGCAACTTATAATGGACCTCTCAGGTCAGAACAATTGTGTTTCACTGATGGACACAGTAGTGTCCACTGGTTATTTCTGACATCTCCCTTTTAATGTGTGGGTATGGATGGCAGAGGCAAGTCGATGTGTGTGTGCTACCCTCAGCCAAGAATTCTCAACAGAAACCTTAGCTAAAGATCTCAGCCTCCAACCCAATAATGTGGAGTTTTCAGCACTTCTTCAGTTGCACATGAGATTGTCAGCCAAGATATTTGTGCTCTGATCTCTAGGGTGGTGCTTTACCTTTATACTTTTAGCTCAAAGTGCCACCAACAATATCTCAGCTGAAATCTAAATGTAAAATAAACTGGTGAGTAATTAGACCATGACAACATCAGCAAAGAGTGAAAATTTACCTCAAGAGTTCTTCGCTGTTGCTTTTGGCAAGGGTTTTCTCAGCAATAACATTCACATGGGCAAGAATATTATAACAACCTATTCAATTGCATTTAAATCCTATTTGAAACGGAATCACTCACTTGCACGGACTTTACTGTCTCTGGCTCAGACTTTATCCTCAGCTGCTTGCAGGCTGCAGACCTCATTGTCCCTAGATCCAGTTCTGGCCAAGACCTTCCTGACTGCCACTGGTTCTTATTGGTCATCTTCTTCTACAACCGCACTGCACCAACCACTGGTCCCTAAGACACTCCTCATCTTCACTTCATTCCTCTGACCTCCTGCTTTCCTCCCACCCCATCAGGAAGGTCTTAATGGTCTCCACTTCCTTATGGACCTAAGATCCCCAACCAGTTCCTCTTTGCCAGCTTGCTCCTCCATCCGGTGGAACTGAATCTTATTTCTCTTTCAGCTCCTCCCACCTTCTCCAAACTAAAGGCATGGCCATAGACCTCAGCAATGCCTGTCTTTTTCTCTGTTACACGGATCAGTCCATGCTCCAAGGCTACACCGGTAATTGTCCATGGATTTTTCTCTGCTACTTCAATGATTGTATCAATGCTACTTCCCGCACCTTTACTGAGCTCATCATCTTCATCAACTTTGTCTCGAACTTCCATCCTACCCTCAAATTTACTTGGTCCACCTCTGACATTTCTCTCCCATTTCTTGATTTCTCTGTCTCCATCTCTGAAGAAAAACTCTCTACTGCTATCTTTTGTAAACCTACTGACTCCCATATCTATCTTGACTATACCCTTTCCCACCCCACCACTTGTAAAAATGCTTTTTGCTTCTCCCCATTCTTCTGTCTCCACCGAATCTGTTCTCATTCCACTCTAGCAGATGTCCTCTTTTTTTCAAAGAATGGGGTTTCCCCTCTACCATCATTGATGCTGCCTTCACCCACATTTCCTCCATTCCCCGCGCATCTGTTCTCAGCTATCTGCCTGCCCTCATACCAGGGATAGATTTCCCTACCTTACCTTACCTACTACCCTATATCCGGCATTTCATTCTCTTCAACTTCTGCCAAATCCAATGGGATCCAACAACTAAGCACATCTTTATCAACCCTCCCGCCCCTCACTTTTCGCAGGGATCACTCTCTACATGACTCCCTTGTCCATTCCTCCTTTCCCACTGATCACCCACCTGGCACTTATTTCTGACCACCATTCACAACCCCAACCACCATTCAGGGCCCCAAGCAGATCTTCTAGGTGAGGCGACACCTCACCTGGAGTCTGTTGGGTTGCTCTATTGTATCCGGATTTCCAGGTGTGAGCTTCTCTACATTGGTGAGACCTGATGCAGATTGAGGGACTTTGTTGAACACTCTTGCTCTGTTTTTGCAAGAGGCAGGATCTCCTGGTGGTCATGCATTTTAATTTGACTTCCCATTCACATTCTGACATTTTGATCCATGGCCTCATCGACTGTGATGAAGCCAAACTCAGGCTGATGGAGCAACACTTTATATTCTTTCTGGGTAGCCTCCAACTTGATGATATAAATATCGGTTTCTCTAACTTCTAGTAATTTCTCCTTCTCTCTTCCGTTCCCCATTCTAATTACCCTCTCACCTCTTCTCTTCTCCTCACTCTGCTCCCCTTCTTCATTCTCTTTCTGCCATGGTCTACTGTCTTCTCCTTTTAAATTCTAACCTCCATTCTAATTTGAATTTAAGAGCAGGGAGGTTATGCAGCAACTGTACAAGGTTCTGGTGAGGCCAGAAATGTACTATGTGCATTTCTAGACTCCTTACTTGAGGAAGGATATACTGGCTTTGGAGGCAGTGCAGAGGAGGTCCACCAGGTTGATTCCAGAGATGAGGGGGTTAGACTATGAGGAAAGATTGAGTCATCTAGGACTGTGCTCACTGGAATTCAGAAGAATGAGAGGAGACCTTATAGAAACATATAAAATTATTAAAGGGATAGATAAGATAGAGGCAGGAAAGTTGTTTCCACTGATAGGTGAGACTAGAACTAGGGGCATCACCTCAAGATTTGGGGAAGTAGATTTGGGACGGAGATGAGGAGCAATTGCTTTTCCCAGAGGGTGGTGAATCTGTGGAATTCTCTGCCCACTGAAGCAGTGGAGACTACCTGAGTACAGTAAATATATATTTAAGATAAAGTTGGATAGATTTTTGCATAGCAGGGGAATTAACGGTTATGGGGAAAAGGCAGGTAGGTGGAGATGAGTCCATGGTCAGATCAGCCATGCTCTAATTAAATGGTGGCGCAGGCTCGATGGGCCAGAAGGCCTACTCTTGTTCCTATTTCTTATGTTCTTATGTATTCTCTCTTCTTCTGCCATTTACCTCTTCCACCTATCACCTTCATCCCCCACTCCACCCCACCCCAGCCACCTTCTCGCACCTACCACAAGCCAGCTTGAATTCCTTCCCCATCTCCCCCTCCCCACCACCTTCTTATTCTGACTTTTCCCCTTCCTTTCCAATATTGATGAAGGGTCTCCCCCAAAATGTCAACCATGTATTTTCTTCCATAGATGCTGCCTGACTTGCTGAGTTCCTTCAGCACTTCGTATGCATTGCACAAGATTTCCAGCTTCTACAGAATCTCTTGTGCCCACTGACTTGCACATTCCCTTTCTCACAAAAAAGTTATTCCAGTCACAAGGAAATCTTAAAATGACATTTTGTAAATAACATGTTAGAAATGATAGTATAAACATCTGTGGACCTTCTAAAGCTGTGTACATTTTCTGAAGTTGAGTTATGCATAGTTTCTGGCATTAGCAGTTTCCCTTATGGGACTTGGGGGGGGGGGAGCATTAGAATGGCAATTAACCTTTCAGCTTATCTGAATTTAATTCATGAAGTGGAGTTGCCCGTCATTTTGATGCTTTTCATTTGAAGATTAGACAGAAATGAAAGCGAAACAGAGTATGTTCAATCTTTGTACTGATCAGTTTACAGCTTACCACTTTCAATTATGTTGCATGTCTTCCCATCCTCTTTGAGATAGAAACCTTCCTTGCACAGACATCGGTAACTCCCTGGAGTGTTGAGGCAGATATGAGAACATACAGTTCCATTGCTTTTGGTACATTCATCAATATCTGTCAAACAGACATTTAAAATACTGAATGAGTGAATGGTCAAAATACTGTTTTTTTAAATTCAGATTCAGATTTATTTATCACATGTACATCAAAACATACAGTGAAATGTGTCATTTGAGTTAACAACCACCACACTCTAAGGATGTGTTGGCTATGGGACAGCCCGCTAGTGTCACCACACATGCTGGCGCCAACATCACCTGCTCACAATGCTCGGCAGAAGTTTTATTAACTATTCAAACATTGTCTATTATAAATTTAAACAGATTACATGGAAAGGAATGGTTGTGGCCTTCAAAGTAAGTAGTCAACAGGACCATCTCCCAAATTCCCCTTTATTTATTGCTGACTAGTTAAAATTGCCAAATGCATACCCAGCGCCTTTCGAACAGACCATCAAGTACTTACTGCAGATACAGAAAGGCGCCAGGAAAAGGCCAGCAAAATCATGAAAGGCCCTACTCACCCTACTCATGAATTGTTCATCACACTCCCATCAGGGAGGAGGCTGGTCATCACTTTCACCCATTAACCTATCAGGGGTTTATGTAGAATCTTAATAAACCTCTGGTTAGACCACGTCTGGAGTATTGCATACAGTCCTGGTTGCCCCATTATAGGAAGGATGTTGAGGCTTTGGAGAGGGTGCAAAGGAGGTTTACCAGGTTGCTAACCGGTTTAGTGGGCATGTGCTGTCATGAGAGACTGGATGAACTTGAGTTGTTTTCTCTGGAGCACCGGAGGCTGAGGGGAGATCTGATAGGCGTTTATAAGATTATGAGAAGCATAGATAGAGTAGACAGGGAATATCTATTTTCTAGGGTTGAAATGGGAGGCAGGGTTTGAGGGTCGGCACAACATTGTGGGCCGAAGGGCCTGTAATGTGCTGTGCTATTCTATGTTCTATGTTCTAAATGTCTAATACCAGAAGGCATGTATTGGAGGTGAGAGGGGGTAGGTTCAAGGGAGATGTGAGGGGTAATTCTTTTACTCAAAGAGTGGTGGATTCCTGGGATGCGCTCCCTGGAATGGTGACATTAGAGGCTTTTAGGATATGTTTTGATAGGCACATGGATGTAAAGAAGATGGAGTGATATGGATATGGAGTAGGTAGGAGAGATCGGTGTTTGGGTGTTTTTGATTTGCTTTTAAGCTGTTTTGACACAACATTGTGGGCCAGATAGCCGGTTGCTGAGCTGTACTGTTCCATGTTCTACAACGTTTGTATGTAATATCCACCCCTCCACACTCCACCACCCTCACTACTTTTGTTAAAGTCACCTTCTGTGCGCAGTGTCACCTTATGTACACACTATCAGTCTATGTACATAAGCTAATCTTATGTATTCATATTTATTATGTTCTTATTGTGTTCTTTATGTTTATTGTGGTCTTCTATGCAGCATTGGATCTAAAGTAACAATCATTTCATTCTCTGTTATACTTATGCATTGAAGAATGACAGTAAATGATCTTGAATCTTGAAGCACACACTCCTACAGACATAGTAATCATAATTGTTGATTAGTACTTGAGCTGAATGGCCTCCTTCTGTTCCTATGTATTCTGATCTTATTCAAGGTGTGAAATATTATGGGGAAAAGGCAGGAGAATGGGGTTGAGAGGGAAATTATGAAATGGCAGGACAGAATTGATGGGCCAAATGGTTTAATTCTGCTCCTATGTCGTACGATCCAATTAATTATAAGTTCTTTTGGCATTTGGGTTTTTCTTTTTAAGATATTTTCCTCCTCAGACTCTTTCCTGCCATATAGAGAGAGACAGCAATCAGACAACCTGCACTCTTCGTATCACTGACCATGAATAGTAATATCATTGTAAATGAGAGCTTTCAAGCTTCCATTACAACCTGACAAGTCAACATAGCTGCAGCTTAGCCATGAGAAACAGAATGTTCCCAGGTCTGAGGCCCAGTCTTCCATGAGTAATGGTTCTCAGTGGAATGGCATAAGGAAAGCTATAATTAATCTCAATATTTTTGCATTAAGGAGAGAAAGTTTGGCACAAATCTCGCTTTGCATTGCAGTCATGTGGCACTCAGTGAATTATTCATCCCAACACAGAAGCATTTTATCAGCTGCTGCTCCTCAGAAAGAAAGCATGACGCAATACTTGTCCGTGCTAATGTGCCGAGACATGGGCTGCTTAAACGTGGATGTGGAGAGGATCTTTCCTACGACGGGGGAGTCCAAGACCAGAGAACACAGCCTCAGAATAGAGGGGCATTCATTTCGAGCAGAGATGAGGAATTTTTTATACCAGAGATTGGTGAATTTGTGGAATTCGTTGTCTCAGGCAGCTGTGGAGGCTAAGTCATCAGGTCTGTCTATGGCAGAGGTTGATAGACTCTTGATTAGACAGGGCATGAAGGGATACGAGGAGAAGAAAGGAGATTGGAGCTGAGAGGGGAATGGATCAGCCATGATGAAATGGCAGAGCAGTTTCAATGGGCCAAATGACTTAATTCTACTATATCTTATGGTCTTATATATGAGTACTATGAGTAGTTTTGGGTCCATTATCTAAGAAAGGATGTACTGGCATTGGACAGGGTCAGAGGAGTTTTATAAGAATGTTCCCAGGGACGTAAGAGTTACCTTATGAGGTGCATTTGATGGCTTTGAACCTATACTTACTGGTGTTTAGAAGAATGAGTAGGAATCTCATTGAAACCTATTAAATATTGAAAGACCTCAATAGAGTGGACATGGAGAGGATATTGAACTATAGGACATTGCATCAGAATAGAAGGATGTCTCTTTAGAACAGAGATGACAAGGAAATTCTTCAGCCAAAGGGTTTTGTATCTGTGGAATTCAGTACCAAAGATGGTTGTGGGAGCTTGTCATCAAGTATACTTAAAGCACAGTTTAATAGTTTCTTAATTATTAAAGATCTCAAAGCTTACAGGGAGAAGGCAGGAGAAGGTGGTTGAGAGGGATAATAATTCAGCATTGATAGAATGATGGAGCGGATTTAGTGGGTCGAATGGCCTAATACTGCTCCTGTCTTATGGCCTTATTACCCATTGGCTCATACAAGGTTTCCAAGTGAAGTAATGATTTATTTATACTTCTTCCAATTGAGAGCACTGTATTTGATACATGCAACACGGGCTCATCTGCAGTGTGTTGTGGAGATGCAGATTAGACTGCATTGCGTGACATTTCCATTCAGTCTGCAGCGGTCATCTTGATTTTCTAATCTCTTGTTACATTCATTCTCCTTCCCACTCCTGAATTGTCTGCGTTCAGCTTCCTCTATTGTTTCAGTGAAACCCAACGTAACCTTGAGGAAGAGCATCCCTTGTTCCATCTGAGCAGGTTGCATAGGGTCGGAGTTATGTACAGAAACAGGCCATCATGCCCATCTAGTCCGTGCTGGTTGCTGTTTCAGATAACTACTTCGTCTCTCTCCTTTTCTATAGGAGAAGGCAGAGGAGTGGGGTCGAGAAGAATGATGAGTTAGACATGGTGGAATGGTACAGCAGACTCGATGGGCTGAGTAGCCTAATTCTGCTCCTATGCTTTATGGTCTTTTCCCTACATACAGTACACACGCCGCTTCACCTTTTTGTTCTACTGTCTTTCTTTTCCTATTTTTTCTACAACTTTTTTGTCAGCTTTTAAAATATTTTTCATGTTGCCAACCTCAGTCTGGGCCCTCTCACTGATACTTCTTTCGTGCACTGCACCTCTCCATTCCCCACCCCCCACCCCCGCCATCCTCAGTAAATTGGGAACCACGGTAGTGTAGCATAACGTTATTACAGCGCCAGTGATCTGGGATCAGTTCCGCTGCTGCCTGAAAGGAGTTTGTGACCACGTGGGTTTCCTCCTGATGCTCTGCTTTTCTCCACATCTCAAAGACATACGGGTTAGTAGGTTAATTGGTCACATAGGTGTAATCGGGCGGCACGGGAATGGCCTTTCACTGTGTTGTACCACTAAATAAAAAAGTGACTTCTCACATATTCATTTCTAATGATTTCTCATGTATTAAGTTCTAATCCTTGACCCAAGTTCTTATGTATTTAATATTTCAATAGAATTTGAGTAATATTGGAAATATATTGTTTGGTTGAGCATTCTTGTTCATTTAAATAATTCATTACAGGTTATATGTTAAAATATGTGAATTACATACTTCATGACTCTACAACATGATAAGTGTGCACCTCGTTTAAAGTAAAGAACAGACTTAGACTGGTATCTCTCGGCTCTGCTGTTTTCCTTTGAATTAGTTTAATGTTTTGAAGTTGCAAAGCATCGTCTCCGTATCTCTCCCCATGATGTTGCCTGATCTGCTGAGTGCCTCCATCATTTTCTCTCTTTTGCTTCAACTAGCTAATCATCGTGCAACTGATTTTAAATAGAGAAAAGAAACTGTTCAGTCGAATCCATGGGCTAGATGTTGTTTCTGAATGCTGTAAAATGTTATGGGAAGTGTTTGTAAGAAGATGCTTGAAGCAGTAATCATTGTACATGTGTGGTTGTTACAGGCGTGAGTTTATTCCTTTTGAAGGTTGATACAGACCTAGACAATAAGGTTTCTCTCTATTCTTGTGCCTCATACGGTCGAAGTAATATCCGGGGTAACATGTGCACAGCACTCTGCCGAAATTATCAGTGCACTGTTGTTCACAAGGAGCTCCTGAACAAACATCATAATCTGGAATGGAAGCAAAAAGATGAATAAACAAAAAGATCACAGGGAAGCTGGAAATGGGTCCTACAAGAACATGAGAAAGAGGGAGCACAACTAGACCACCTGGCCTCTTTAGCCTGCCTCATAATTCATCAAAATTCATGGCTGATCTGCCCACTGTTCTTTTGCACGACTTTCACATCGCTCTTAATTCCCAGATGTTTCAAAACTGCACCTACCTCTTCTTTAAATAGCTCCACAAATTTCTGGAGTACAGAATTTCAGAGGTTCACCAGTCACTGTGAGAAGGCATTCTAGTGCACCTAGATTTAATCTCCTTTTCTTGCAACTACATTCCTGCATTCAAGACTCTCCTGCCAGTGGTAAGGTTTCAGCATACATTTTGTCTGTTTTTATTTCCTAAGTGGATATTCCACACTTGGATTTGAGACCCTTGTCATTAAAATAAATGTCCATATTTGAAATCAGGATACAGAAAGCAACAAAGACTTCCCATTCTCTGTCCTGGTGGCTACCCATTTCAATTCGAATGCCCATTCCAATTCCAACATATTGGTCCATGGACTCCTCTACTGCCCTGAAGAAGCCCCACTCAAGTTGGAAAATCAACTCCTCATATTTCACTCCTTCTCTTCTGCTCACATGTCCATCACCTCCATCTGGGGCCCTTCCTCCTTCCCTTTCTTCCATAGTCCTCTCTTCTCCCCTATCACATTCCTTCTTTGGCCTTTCGCTTCTTCCACCTATCACTTCCCAAGGTCATGCTTCACTCCCCTCTCCCCTCGCTTCACCCCCCCCCACCTAGTCTCAACTAGTCTCACCCTTCACCTGCCAGCTTGTATGCCTTTTCATCCCTCTACCTTCCTATTCTGGCTTCTGTCCCCTTCCTTTGCAGTCCTAATGAAGGGTCTTGGCCTGAAATTTCAATTGACAGTGCCTGACTTGCTGAGTTCTTCCACCATTTTGTGTGCATTGTTCCAGATCTCCAGCATCTGCAGAATCTCTTGTGTTTAGAAGGGAAATTAATCTTTGTAAACTGGCAGAATTTAAGGCAGATCAAATATTAGGAATTTACAGTCTGCATCAATGATCATATTTTCACATTGACCCTAGGGTAAGATCTGTCAGCAGCAAATCAGTTATCCATTTTATATATCACCTTTAAAAAATTCCATTCATCCTTTACACCTCATTCAGTGTTTGCATTGTTTACAGTGATCTCATCTTGGATCTTTGAAGAGTCAGACGTGGGTTATTCCCAAAATATGCACAGCCTTTGATTTTACAAGGCCAGCTGGAATATCTTTCGCTCATTGAGAACCTTGTCATTGGATACCCAGCTCCCAATCCTAGAGCAGGACACACCGCTGTCCAAAATTAACAAAATCAGGGCACTACGGTAATGTAGCAATTACAGCTTGGGATATCAGAGTTTAGAGTTCAATTCTGGCATCCTTTGCAAGAAGTTTGTATGTCCTTCCCATGAGCATTTGGGTTTCCTCTGGGTGCTCTGGTTTCCTCCCACAGTCCAAAGATGCACTGGTTCAAAGTTCAAAGTTCAAAGTAAACTTATTATCGAAGTACATATATGCAACCATATAACATCCTGAGATTCATTTCCTTGCTGGCATACTCAATAAATCCATAAAATAATAACCATAACATAGTCAATGAAAGACTTCACCAAACTGGGCTATTAACCAGTGTGCAAAAGACATCTAACTGTGCAAATACAAAAAGAAATAAATAATAATAATACATAAACAAACAATAAATATTGAGGACATGACACGAAGAATCTTTGAACGTGAGTCCATAGGTTGTGGGACCCTTTCAAAGATGGGGCAAGTGAGGCTGAGAGAAGTTATCTGCTCTAGTTTGAAAGCCTAATGGTTGAGGGGTAATAACTGTTCCTAAACCTAGTGGTGTGAGTCCTGTGGATCCTGTACCTTCTTTCTGATGGCAGCAATGAGAAGAGAACATGTCCTGGGTGATGGAGATCCCTGGCAGTGGATGCTGCTTTCCTGTGACAGTGTTTCATGTAGATGTGCTCAGTGGTGACGAGGGCTGTACCGTGATAAACTGGGCAGTATCTATTACTTTTTGTAGGATTTTTTGTTCAAAGCGATTGGTGTTTCCATACCAGGCTGTTATGTAGCCAGTCGATATACTCTCCACTACTCATCTATGGCAGTATAATAAAGGTTTAGATGTCATGCCAAATCTTTGCAAACTCCTAAGCAAGTAGAGGCAGTGTCGTGCTTTTTTTCTGTACTTGCTGACCCGCTCCACCTCCGATTTTCCAATGAGAACTGGCTCATGGACCTCTAATTTCCTTCTTCTGAAGTCAATAATCAGCATTTTGTTTTTGCTGACATTGAGTAAGAGGTTGTTATGACACCACTCAAACAAATTTATCTCCTTCCTATATGCTGATCCATCACCACCTTTGATTTGGCCTATGACAGTGATGTTACCAGCATACTTGAAAATGGCATGGGAGCTTTGCTTAGCCACACAGGGAGAACTGTAAAGCAAGTAGAGCAGGGGGCTAGGCACACAGCCGTGTGGTGCAGCTGTGCTGATAGAGATCGTGGAGGAGGTGTTGCTGCCAATCTGAACTGACTGGGGTCTGCAAGTGAGGAAATTGAGGATTCAACTGCACAAAGGTTTATTGAGGCCGAGGTCTTGAAGCTTATTGATTAGTTTTGAGGGGATGCTGGTATTGAATGCTGAGCTGTAATCAATAAAGAGCATCTGGATGTATGCATCTTTGCTGTCCAGATGTTCCAGGATTGAGTGAAGAGCATCTGCTCTGGACCTGTTGCTCTGGTAGGCAAATTGGAGCAGATCTAACTCGCTTCTCAGATAGGAGTCGATATGTTTCATCAGACTTTCCTAACACTTCATCACTGTGGATGTACAGTAAGTGCTATCAGACATACAGCATAGAACATAGAATAGTACAGCACATTACAGGCCCTTCGGCCTACAATGTTGTGCCAACCCTGAAACCCTGCCTCCCATATAACCCCCCACCTTAAATTCCTCCATATACCTGTCTAGTAGTCTCTTAAACTTCACTAGTGTATCTGCCTCCACCACTGACTCAGGCAGTGCATTCCACTCACCAATCACTCTCTTAGTAAAAAACCTTCCTCTAATATCCCCCTTGAAATTCCCAGCCCTTACCTTAAAGCCATGTCCTCTTGTACTGAGCAGTGGTGCCCTAGGGAAGAGGCGCTGGCTGTCCACTCTGTCTATTCCTCTTAATATCTTGTACACCTCTATCATGTCTTCTCTCAGCCTCCTTCTCTCCAAAGAGTAAAGCCCTAGCTCCCTTAATCTCTGATCATAATGCATACTCTCTAAACCAGGCAGCATCCTGGTAAATCTCTTCTGTACCCTTTCCAATGCTTCCACATCCTTCCTATAGTGAGGTGACCAGAACTGGACATAGTACTCCAAGTGTGGCCTAACTAGAGTTTTATAGAGCTGCATCATTACATCGTGACTCTTAAACTCTATCCCTCGACTTATGAAAGCTAACACCCCATAAGCTTTTTTAACTACCCTATCTACCTGTGAGGCAACTTTCAGGGATCTGTGGACATGTACCCCCAAATCCCTCTGCTCCTCCACACTACCAAGTATCCTGCCACTTACTTTGTACTCTGCCTTGGAGTTTGTCCTTCCAAAGTGTACCACCTCACACTTCTCCGGGTTGAACTCCATTTGCCACTTCTCAGCCCACTTCTGTATCCTATCATTGTCTCTCTGCAATCTTCGACAATCCTCTGCACTATCTGCAACACCACCAACCTTTGTGTCGTCTGCAAACTTGCCAACCTACCCTTCTACCCCCACATCCAGGTCGTTAATAAAAATCACAAAAAGTAGAGGTCCCAGAACAGATCCTTGTGGGACACCACTAGTCACAACCCTCCAATCTTAATGTACTTCCTCCACCACGACCCTCTGCCTTCTGCAGGCAAATTCTGAATCCACCTTGCCAAACTTCCCTGGATCCCATGCCTTCTGACTTTCTGAATAAGCCTACCATGTGGAACCTTGTCAAATGCCTTACTAAAATCCATGTAGATCACATCCACTGCACTACCCTCATCTATATGCCTGGTCACCTCCTCAAAGAACTCTATCAGGCTTGTTAGGCACGACCTGCCCTTCACAAAGCCACGCTGACTGTCCCTGATCAGACCATGATTCTCCAAATGCCCATAGATCTTATCTCTAAGAATCTTTTCCAAAAGCTTTCCCACCACAGACATGAGGCTCACTGGTCTATAATTACCTGGACTATCCCTACTACCTTTTTTGAATAAGGGGACAACATTTGCCTCCCTCCAATCCTCCGGTACCATTCCCATGGACAACGAGGACATAAAGATCCTAGCCAGCCAATAGTCCTTAAGGCAGGTCACTACATTCTTCTCAGGCATTGATATAATTGAAGCCTGCTTGAAGTGGACGGAACAAGATAGTGCTGGTGAACCATGGTGACCTTCAGAAGGTTGTGGCCAATGCTTATACCTCTTGAATTACTCTCACTGCAATCTGCAGCATGTAATTTCCCTTTACGCAATGTACTTTTAAATCAACTTAATTATTCCATGATCTTCTGAAGGACATGACAGTCCAAGCATGTCGGGCACCTTTAAGTGGACGAAGATTCGTCACTGGAATTGAGACTCCCAGCCAGGCTGAAATGCAGGGGTGGGGGGGAGGGGGGTTGGTTAATTGGTCCTTGTAAATTGCCCTGTGATTTGGCTAGAGTTAAATAGGTGGGTTTCTGGGCGATGTGGCTCGTTGGACTAGAAGGGTCTGTTCTACACTGTACCTCTTATTAAGTAAATAGATCGATAGATGAACAAGAGAGAAAGATCCCTTAAAATGATAACCACAAGAGATTCTGCATCAGCTGGAAATCTTGAGCAACACATAGGCTATGCTGGAGGAACTCAGCAAGTCAGGCAGCATCTATGGAAGGAATAAATAGTTGACATTTTTTGGGCCCTAAACATCAGCTGTTATTCTTTTCTATAGATTCTGCCAGATGGTGAGTTCCACCAGCCTTTTGTATGTGATGTCCATTAAAACAAGTTTGATGTCCCTGTAAGGACTGAGTGGAAGTTGCATGACCATCTTAACTACTAACCAAAAAATTTTTGTCCACATTTAAAATTTCTCTAAAATACCAAGAACAAATTAATAATAGAATGTAAAAGCAAAAAGTACAGATGCTCAAAATCTGAAATGTATACAGAAACTCATGGCGATAGATGATGTCTGGTGAGGCAAGTCAAATTGCCACGTTATTAGTATATAGATTTTAAAACTTTAAAACATAGCAAATAAATTCACCTGCTAACTCTACCAACAGCTATGATGACGAATGGGTGCTACTGGATTACCATATTCAGATTTAGGCACCAGATTTCATGAAAGGTATTTTGAACCTGGAAGTGATACCCAAGCAATGGTTTGAGTATGAGCTCATTTGAAACTGAAGAGAACTTTTCTTGGTATTTGGAAAGTTGAGAAATCTATTTATTTATCGAGAGATGTAGTGCAGAAAAGGCCCTTTTGGCCTAATGAGCTGCACCACCCAGCCATTAACCTACTCACAATTAGTCTAATCATGGGGCAGTTTACAATGATCAATTAACCTACTAACCGATACATCTTTGGACTGTGGAAGGAAACCAGAGTGACCATTTGGCTCACAGGGAGAGCTTCAAGCTCATGACAGACGGTGCTGGAATTGAACTCTGAACTCTGGAACACCCTGAGCTGTAGTAGTATTGTGTTAACCACTATGTTACCGTGGCACCCAAATAATCTAATCTAGGTTCATTAAAAGGCAAATAGAATGTGATGGGGTTGGTGCTATGGAAAACAATTTTCTTTGGACACCAAAATAAAATGCCATCATCTTAAATCTAAAACAAGAACATTCAACAATGAAATCTAGAAGTCCTTTTTTATGTAAGGAATTATGGTAACCCAGAACTCTGTCCTCCAAATTAGTAAAAGGCATTACATTTACAAGGATGTTGTTGCTCTTACTTGAGGACCCGAGTTATAGGGAATAGGTTGTGACTTTATTCATTGGAGTGTAGGAGAATGAGGGGTGATTTGATAGAGGTATGGCCTATAAAATTTGTCAAAGGCCTTCTGAAAATCTAAGAAAACAACAACCTCTGCTTATTCTGCCAGTTATTTCCTCAAAGAATTTCAACAGATTTATCAGGCAAGTTTCCACCTTAAGGATACTATGCTGACATTGGCCTACTTTATCATGCATCTACAAGTACCACATCATTAACAATCAACATCTTTCCGATCAGTGAATTCAGGCTAACTGGCCTATCATTTCTTTTCTTCTGTCTCTCCCTCTTCTTAAGGAGTGGTGTGACATTTGCAATTTTCTTTTTTTTTTGTAATTTATTTTTTTATTGAAGTTCATCATCAAACAAACTTTTCCATAAGATGTATTTCAGATATTGTACATATATATCATATAATCATATATATCACAAATCTCCACAAAGTATTTATCTGAGGTATATACTTATAGAAAAGAGTGGAAAGAAAAAACAAGCAAAAGGAAAGAACTATGTACAAGTTAGAACCATTCCAGAATCTAGTGGTTCTTGGAAGATCATTACTAATGCCTCCACAATCTCTTCAGCTATCTCTTTTAGAATCCTGGGGGGTAGTCCATTAGGTCTGTGTGACTTATCGACCTTTAGACTTTCAGCTTCCCAAGCACTTTCTTCCTGACACTCTTGAACTTCTGGCATATTGTGTGTGTCTTCACAGTGAAGACTGACACAAAATACTTATGAAGAATAGTCAGTGGATGTTGTATATTTGGATTTTCAGAAGCCCTTTGACAAGGTGCCGCACATGAGGCTGCTAAATAAGATAGAGCCATGGTATTACAGGAAAAATATTAACATGGATGGACAATTGGCTGACCAGAAGAGGCAAAGAGTGGGAATAAAAGGGCATTTTTCTGATTGGCTGCTGGTGACTAATGGTGTTCTGCAGAGGTCGGTGTTGGAACCGCTTCTTTTCGTGTTATATGTCAATGATTTGGATGACAAAATTGATGGCTTTGTGGCCCAGTTTGTGGACAGTACAAAGCTAGGTGGAGGGGCAGGTAGTGTTGAGGAAGCAGGAAGTTTGCAGAAGAACTTGGACAGATTAGGAGAATGGGCAACAAAGTGGCAGGTAGAATACGGTGTAGAGAAAAGTGTATTTTCATGCACTTTGGCGGGAGAAATAAAGGGTTTGTTTGTTCTCCATGTGACCATGTGGCTTTCCTCCAGGTGCTCCAGTTTCCTCCCACATTCTGAAGACATACTCTATGTTACTAAGTTGTGGACATGCTATTTTGGTGCCAAAAGTGTGGTGACACCTTCAAGCTGAACCCAACACAACCCTCACTGCGTTTGAGGCAAATTACACATTTCACTAACAAAATGTTGATGTATGTGTGACAAAATAAATATAATCTTTAACCTAGTCTAATCAACAATCCTTTCATTCCCCATTTTGAGGAAGCACCAGACACGTGAATTTTGTTTCTCTGTACTGTCTGACCTACTGAGCGGTTCCACCATTTTCTGTTTTCCCTTCAGAATTCCAGCATCTGCAGCTTTTTGACTCTACAGAGAGTTATTCACATTCTTACCTTCTGGGATACACTGGCCAAGGACAAATTTATAACCTCGACAGCATTTCCTTCTGTAAAAAAAAATCAATAGTTACTGCACAGAACTACAGATGAACTCACTAGAGCCTATATGGATTATTTTAGTTGAAAATTTATAGGTTCTTTGAAGTGTAAAACAATTTTTAAAGATTAAAGATTGGATTTATTTATCACATGTACATTGAAGCATACACTGAAATGTGTCATTTCGCATCTGAGGATTGTACTGGGGCAGCCCACAAGTGTTGCCATGCTTCTGGCATTTAGATAGATAGATAGATAGATAGATACTTTATTCATCCCCATGGGGAAATTCAACATTTTTTCCAATGTCCCATACACTTGTTGTAGCATAACTAATTACATACAATACTTAACTCAGTAAAAAAATATTATATGCATCTAAATCACTATCTCAAAAAGCATTAATAATAGCTTTTAAAAAGTTCTTAAGTCCTGGTGGTAGAATTGTAAAGCCTAATGGCATTGGGGAGTATTGACCTCTTCATCCTGTCTGAGGAGCATTGCATCGATAGTAACCTGTCGCTGAAACTGCTTCTCTGTCTCTGGATGGTGCTATGTAGAGGATGTTCAGAGTTATCCATAATTGACCGTAGCCTACTCAGCGCCCTTCGCTCAGCTACCGATGTTAAACTCTCCAGTACTTTGCCCACGACAGAGCCCGCCTTCCTTACCAGCTTATTAAGACGTGAGGCGTCCCTCTTCTTAATGCTTCCTCCCCAACATGCCACCACAAAGAAGAGGGCGCTCTCCACAACTGACCTATAGAACATCTTCAGCATCTCACTACAGACATTGAATGACGCCAACCTTCTAAGGAAGTACAGTCGACTCTGTGCCTTCCTGCACAAGGCATCTGTGTTGGCAGTCCAGTCTAGCTTCTCGTCTAACTGTACTCCCAGATACTTGTAGGTCTTAACCTGCTCCACACATTCTCCATTAATGATCACTGGCTCCATATGAGGCCTAGATCTCCTAAAGTCCACCACCATCTCCTTGGTCTTGGTGATATTGAGACGCAGGTAGTTTGAGTTGCACCATATCACAAAGTCCTGTATCAGTTTCCTATACTCCTCCTCCTGTCCATTCCTGACACACCCCACTATGGCCGTGTCATCAGCGAACTTCTGCACATGGCACATGCCCTCAGCTCACGAACCCTAACCTGTATGTCTTCGGAATGCAGGAGGAAACTGGAGCACCCGGAAGAAACGCACCCGGTCATGGGGAGAACTTATAGATAGTGGTAAGAATTGGAAACAGCTGGTGCTGTAAAGTGCTTGCACTAACTGCTACACTACTGTGCCTATCTTTGTGCTAAGTCTTATGAGTTGCTACCCAATAGAAGTGGTTAATTAACCAATGAGAATTAAAAAAAATGGAAAAATGGAGGGCTACGTGGGAGGGAAGAGTCAGGTTTGATCTTGGATTAGGTTAATATGCCAGCATAGCTTTAAGGGGAAAAGAGCCTGTACTGTACTGTTCTATGTTCTAACTGCTGAAAATGACAACCTACATTCTCTACAAAAGATTATCTTTTTAAAAATCCAGTCAAGAATTAAGTTACATTCCAACATTCAGTGCAAGGCATATTATTATATTCTCTAAAATTTTAAGGTTTCTTTGCAATATTTATAATCTAGATTGTTCAGTAATTTTCACGGGGGAATTGAAGAAATGTATTGTGTTCACGTTTTTAATTTGAAAATGTAAAAATAAACCTTAGCCATGGGAAAACTATATTTAACTTCCAGTAAAGGCATAAAATCCCAGAGCTTTGTATCCAAAATTCCTATAAAAAAACCATCTGGCACTTAACCATCCAGAAACAATATCAGCTTTCTTTTAAAACTGAACAGGATTCCGGGAATGTGAAGAACTGCGCATCAAAGGTAAACAAATTGAGATTCCATTTAGTAGCTTAGCTGAGTGGAATCTTTGAAAATGAGGTGCCCCTGCGCATAGAGCTGACCAGATTGTTAAGCTTTTCTTCCATCTGCTTTGCTCAGGCCTCAAGCAATTCTCTAAACAATAGTGATGTAAATCTTAAGAGAATCTCAGCCATTCTTCTAAGTGCAGTTAACTGATAACTGAACTTGGGCTAATTACTGGGACCATGCAAAAATTGACATAAGTTTAGGACTCAGTAGATTTAGAGGAGCAAATTTGTAGAGATATTGCTGACTGTTGGAAGAAATATAATAATGTGATTTAAAAAAATTATTTAGGGATACAGTGCTGTACAGTGCCCAATAAGCTGCACTACACAGCAACCACCAATTTAAATCCAGTCTAATCACGAGACAATTTACAATGACCAATTAACCTACTAACCATTATGTCCTTAGACTGTGGGAGAAAACTGGAGCACCCTGGAGAAACCCAAGCACTCATGGGAAAGATATACAAACTTCTTACAGACAGTGTTGGAACTGAATTCTGGTGACCCAATCTGTAAAGGTATTGCACCAAGTACAATGCGACTATGGCACCCTAGTGTGATGTAGGTGATTTTAACTTTCCATATATTGATTGGGAATCCCATACTGTAAAAGGTCTGGATAGAATAGAGTTTGTCAAAAGTGCTCTGGAGTCCCCTGAATCAGAATCAGAATCAGATTTATTCTCTGCGGCGTGTGTCGTGAACTTAGCAGCAGCAGTTCAATGCAATACATAATATAGAATAATAATAATAAATAAATAAGTAAATCAATCACAGTATACGTACACTGAATAGATTAAAAATTGTGCAAAAACAGAAATAATATATATTAAAAAAGTGAGGTAGTGTTCACGGGTTCAATGTCCACTTAGGAATCAGATGGGATCAATACATAGAGAACATTCTCTCAACTAGAGAATGTGTGTTACTGGATCTCTATTAGGGAATGAGACAGGCAGGAGACAGAAGTCTGTGTAGGGGAACACTTTGGATATAGTCATCATAATTCCATTATTTTCAAGTTAATTATGGAAAAGCAATAGTCTGGATTCTTGAATTGAGAACCTAAATTGGAGAAAAGCCAATTTTGATGATATCAGAAAGGATTTGGCAAGTGTGGGTTGTTTTCTGGCAAAGGAATGCTTGGTAAGTGGGAAGCCTTCAATGGTGAAGTTTTGAGAGTACTGAGTGTGTATGTTCCTGATAGAATAAAAGGCAAGGCTAACTGGGTTAGGGAAATTTGGTTTCCGTGAGATATTGATGCCCTGGTTAAGAGGAAGAAGGTGCATAGCAGATACAGGCATCAGGGAACAAATGAGGTATTTACGTGGATAAGAAATACAAGAGGACACTTACAGTGCCTATAAAAAGTGTTCACCACACCTCCCTTGGAAGTTTTCATGTTTTATTATTTTACAACATTGAATCACAGTGCATTTAATTTAGTTGTTTTTGACACCGATGAGCAGAAAATGCTTTCACGTTAAAGTGAAATCAGATCTCTGCAAAGTGATCTAAATTAATGACAAATATAAAACACAAAATAATTGATTGCACCCCCATTAACATGACACACCACATTAATGGTGCAGCCAATTGGTTGTAGAAGTCAGATAATTAGTTAAATGGAGATTTAATTAAAATACACCTGCATCTGGACGGTCCAACTGCTGGTGAGTTGGTATCCTGGCAAAAACTGCACCGTGAAGAAAAAAAGAATACATCAAGCAATTCTGCAAAAGGGTTATTGAAAAGCACAAGTCAGCAGATGGATACAAGAAAATTACCAAGTCACTAAATATTCCTTGGAGTACTTCATCAAGAAGTGGAAAGAACACAGCTGTAAATCTGCCTAGAGCAGGCCATCCTCAAAAACTGAATGACCACAATCAAATCAATTTTTGGAGAAAACCTAAAAATTTGAGGTGCAAAAGGATTTGGGAGTCCTTGTACAGAACTCCCTAAATGTTAACTTGCAGATTGAATCGGTCTGAGGTCACACAGAAAACGTTGGGGAGATGCTAATCAGGGGTTTCCAATCTTTTTCATGCCTTGGATCTCTACCAGTAATTGAGGGGTCTATAAACCACAGGTTAGCACCCAGTGCTAAATGGAGTGGGACCAAAATGATCAGAGTACTTAATAACAACAGGATCACCATAATCAAAACTAATTCAAGAAAAAAGGTCAAAAACTAACATTAAATGTATTGCATCTGAATACTTGAAGTATTTTTATCAGGACAGATTAACTAATGGTGTAAGGGATGTAAATGCTTTATCATAATGGCAATTTTGCCGTGTGGTTCATGGTGATTATGGGTAAAATATTTTGGGATATTTGATGTTTAGAAAGGATTGGCAAAACAGATCAAGACAGGATTGGACTGAAAAGAAAAAATGACAAGATTTGGCCTGGAAGGTCAACAAGTGGACAACACTTGGAGAATTCATTTCTAGTCACCTCATGATAGGAAGGAAGTTGAAACTCTCAAGAGGGTGCAGAAGAGATTTACCGTGCTGCAGCCTGGCTTACAGAGCATGTCTTATGCATGTCTTATGTATGCTGAGTAAGCTAGGTCTTTTTTATTTGGAGTGAAGGAGAATGGGAGGTGACTTGATTGAGGTGTACAAGATGATAAGAGGTATAGATCGAGTGCAGAGCAGAAACTTCTACTCAGAGTGGAAATCACTAATACAGGACATAATCGTAAGCTGATTGGAGCAAAGTATAGGGGGTAAAACAGTTGTTTTTTTTAACAGAGAATGATGGGTAACTGGCATGCTGGACCAGAGGAGGTAGTAAAGGATGATACAATAGGGCATTTAAGAAACTCTTAGATAGACACAAGGATGATAAAAAAAAAATAGAGGGCTGTGCAGAATGGAAGGGATAGATTGCTCTTACAGCAGGTTAAAAGCTCGCCACAATGTCATGGGCAGAAGGGTCTGTACTGTGCTGTTATGTTCTATGTCCTAATTGGAATTATATGATTGAAAATTTTAAATAACAATAAACATGAAAACATTGCATCACACACAAAATGGCGGAGGAACTCAGCATTTTGTGTGTGTTGCTTGGATTTCCAGCATCTGCAGATTTTCACTTGTTAGTGAGTGGACTAACATCACATTTGCATTCTCACCATAGACTCAACCTGCAGATTAACCTTTAGGAAATCCTGCACAAGGGCTTCCAAGTCCCTTTACACCTCAGTTTTTTGTATTTTCTCTCCACTTGGGAAATAGTCAATGCTTTCATTTGTTCTACCAAACTGAATGACCCTACACTTCCCGACATTGTATTTCATCTGCCATTTCTTTCCCCATTCACCTGCCTCTCCACTTTTATCATCCAAATCATTGACAGATAATGTAAAAAGAATCGGTTGTAACACAGACCCCTGTGGAACACCACTAATTGCTGGCAGCCAACCAGAAAAAGCTCCCTTTATTCCCATTCTTTGCAACTTGCCAATCATTTCACCTCTTCACCTTACCCTTCACCTGTCACCTTCCAGCTTGTGCTCTTTACCCTCTCCCCTTCCTTTCCAGTCCTGATAAGAGGACCTTGACCCAAAATGGCAACTGTTTACTCTATTCCTCTCCATAGATTGGGGTTTCCAACCTGGGGTCCATGAAACTCTTGCTTAATGTATTGGTCCATGGTATAAAAAAGTTTGGGAGCTTCTGCCAAAGATGCTACCTGATCTGCTGAGTATTTTTTTGTGCTTTGCTCTGGACTTCCAGCATCCACAGAATCTCTTGTGTTCAAGACATGTGAATAATGAATATGCAACATATGGAATTTTGATTGTTATTCCTCACAGATATGCTGGAAGCAAGAATTTTGAACTCCAATTAAAGTGAACTGTGTCAACATACTGAGTCTTCAGACTGTCCATATTTCCTCTGTGTTAGTCAGTATCACCATCACTCCAACAACTTCAGACTAATGGCTTTTCCAGTTTGTATCAGGACTGGCAACTTCTGAAGGAAGATCATCCATTTGCAGCATTAGCACAATTTCCTTCTCCACAAATACAATTGGTCAGGTGGAGTATATCCGGAATTTTCTGATTTACTGCCAATTTGCAGCATCTGAGTTGTTTAGTTTCCTAGGATCAGGTTTAATATCTCTGACATATGGTATGAAGTTTGTTGTTTTGTGCCAGCAATACATTGCAATCATCATCATCATCATTTAGTGTTGTGTCATATGACAAGGGTGATTATGGTCTGGACTATGATTCTTCTTGGAAATTTGAAACATAGAAAACCTACAGCACAATACAGGCCCTTCGGCCTACAAAGCTGTGCTGAACATGTCCTTACCTTGGAAATTACCAAAGGTTACCCATAGCCCTCTATTTTTCTGAGCTCCATATACCTGTCCAGGATGCTCTTAAAAGACCCTATCATATCCACCTCCACCACCGTCACCGGCAGCCCATTCCACGCACTCACCACTCTCTCCGTAAAAAAAAAAATCTTCTTCTGGGCCGTGTCTTTAAAAGATGGGTGACCCCAGCCATTATCAATACTCTTCAGAGATTGTCTGCTTGGAAGCAGTGGCTGCTCCACTAGGACTTGTGCACTGGCTGTTCCCATGATCGGGGGGTTAAGCTAATGCTACACCTTGCTCAAGGGTGACCTGCAGGGTCATGGAGGGAAGAAACACCATACATCTGCTTTGGCAGAGACTTATTTCCACCCTGTCACCATAGTACATTGCAATACATGATAATAAAAACTGTAAATTATAGTAAAAAATGCATATATATTAAAAAGTTGAATTGAATATGTAGAGCAAAAAAGAAAAAAAAGTGAGGTAGTGTTCATGGGTTCAATGTCTATTAAGAAGTCTGATGGTAGAGGGACGTTATCTGTTCCTGAATCATAGAGTGCATGCCTTCAGGCTTCTGTACCTCCTTCCTGATGGTAGCCATGAGAAGAGGATATGACCTGGATTATGGGGCTCACCCAGGAGTTTCAGCATTCATTTATTTCCCCTTTCTCCACTTGCATCCCATTTTCATTTAAATCATTTTGCATACATCTCTTCGAGTCAGATCATCTGTGATTAATAAGCCTTCGCTAGCCTCTCTCTGCCTTCTCAACTACAAGTGCCATTCAGTCACTCAGTCTATAACCTACAGTAAATCTTCTATTTGTTCTCTCCAACCCAAATCCTCAATTTCTTGTTTTTCACTGTTCTGATCTTCATAGTTGAAATAAGGTGATAGTTGAAGAATTTTGTAATTCCAGGTACTTAGGGTGGTAAAGAGAATTTTTGGCACATTGGCTTTCACAAATCAGAGCATTGAGTAAGGAGTTGGGATGTTATGTTGAAGTTGTATAAGGCCTAGATGAGACCAAATTTGGAGTATTGTGTGTAGTTCTGGTCACCTACCTACAGGAAACATGTCAACTAAGACTGAAAAAGTACAGAGAAAATTTACAAGGATGTTGCCAGGACTTGCGGACTTGAATTAAATGGGAAGTTTGAACTGGTCAGGACTTTGTCTCCTGGTGTTTACAAGGATGAGGGGAGATTTGATGGAAATGTACAAAATTATGAGGGGTATAGATAGGGTAAATGCAAATAGGCTTTTTTCACTGAGATTGGCTGAGACTAGAACTAGGGGTCATAGGTTAAGTGGGAATGGTGAAGTATGTAAGGGGAATCTGAGGGGGATCTTCTTCACTCAGAGGGTAGTGAGAGCATGGAACAAGCTGCCAGCAGAAGTGATGGATGCAGGTTCAATTGCAGCATTTAAGTGAAGTTTGGAGTAACACACACACAATTCTGGAGGAGCTCAGCAGGTCAGGCAGCATCTGTGGAAATGAATAAACCGTTGACCTTTGAGGTCGAGACCCTTCACCAGCACTTCATCAGGAGAGGCATTTGGGTTGGTACATGGATGGGAGGGTTATGGAGGGCTAATGTCCAGATGCAGCTTGTTGGGACTAGGCAGAATAACAGTTCAGCATGGATTAGATGGGCCAAAGGGCCTGTTTCTGTGTTGTAAAACTTTCTGATCAAAGGGTATTGATTCTGCTTCTCTCTCCACAGATACTGCCTGACTTGAGTACTTACAACATTTTCTTTTATATTTCTACCACCGCGTTCAATGGCAAAGGATCAGAAATGACCTAGCAGACCAGAGAAATGCAGTCCTGAGCTGCCGTGGGCCAACAGTAGCAGAAGAGAAATAATCCGTCATTATCTGCAATGCCGCCACCTAATATCTGACTTCTGGTAAGATGATGGTGCATCTGGGGACAACTATAGATGTTCTTGTCTTTCTAAATGTCCATTTTTTTACGATATCAAGATCCTGCTAGACAAAAAGTACTTCAGGTACTGCACGTATATCCCATCAGTGAACTGCTTGACAGCAGGGAGCTGGAGGTGCTGGACTTAGTGCGGACTATGTTGCTGCCTGCTACAGGGAGTCTTCTGAATCAATGTGTGAAGATGGTGTGCTGTCTAACAGCGAGTGGTTGTCTCGGGCATTTTTCTTGTGATTGCAAAACCCTGTTGGACATGGTATTGCAGAATACGGCATGTCCAGTTCATTGATTTATTGGGGAGACTGTCAGTACCTCCATTTGAACTCTGTCTTTTTGTGTATTTCTCCCTAGCTGTCAATCTGTGGTTTTGTATAACCATGTGCGCCTGTTTGTTTTCATGCCCCATCTGCTCCTGTCCCCGGTCCTGCTTTACTCCAGCCCCTGTATTACTGAGTACTCCGCCTCTTACCTGTTCCTCATTATTACCTGTTTTGCTGCCACCTGTGTCTCATTGTATTTCAGTCCTGTGTTTTCACCTGTTTGTTGCCAGATTGTGCCAGTGAATTTTCCTGAGCTTTACCAGCAGTTGTGTCTGTACTCTGTCTGTCTGAACATTGACTCCAATGTTTTTGAATTTCTCTGGGTGCTTTGATCTCTGCCTGAAATCTGACGCTGACTTTGTTTGCACCTTGGGATTTGTTACTCAATTAATATCACTGTGTGCACAGTACTGGGTCTGCGATTGGATCCCTGCTCCAGCGTCCTGACAGGAGTCCGATGGTGGGTGAGCTGAGTGGCTTTGGTTGTAACATGGACTGTGATTGCCTGTGCAGCTGCCCGGGAGAGGAGGTGTTGTGGTATGACATCTATGCTGGATTCCTGTCAATGTTGCCCTCCAGTTTCGCTTGGCAGAAGACAAGGTGGAGTGTGTGTGTGTGTGTGTGTGTGTGTGTGTGTGTGTGTGTGTGTGTGTGTGTGTGTGTGTGTGTGTGTGTGTGTGTGTGTGTGTGTGTGTGTGTGTGTGTGTGTGTGTGTGTGTGTGTGTGTGTGTGTGTGTGTGGTGTGTGTTCATTTGCAACTGCTAAGGTCTTGTTCTTGCTGAATATCATCTGTGCATCATGAATAGGCAGGACATGTTGCTCGGGTGACATATTATATATTTTGGGTGACTATATGTTCACTGCTATCTGTATGTGCTCTGTGCTGTGTATGACTGTTAGTACTCTGTTTTGCACCTTGGCCATGCTGTTTCATTTGGCTGCATTCATGTATTACTAAATGATAGTTAATCTTGAACTACTACTCCATCTAGCTGATTATAACAAAGAAAGTTGAAGCACATGATTCAGAAGTCTAGAGTCTGCAATGTTAGGCTTTTGCTGTCAGAGAATGAAACAGTCTTTATTTGCCTGCAGGAAAATCAAATCAACAATTTTGGCTTAGTTTAAAATTATTTGTTTCCCTCACCTAACACGCACATTGACCATCTCCAACGATCTTTTATATCACTGAGGGTGGTGCAAGTGTGGAATGAGTTGCCAGTGGAAGTGGTGGATACGGGTTTCATTTCAACATTTAAGACAACTTTGGATACCTTTATGGATGGAAGGGTGGTGGAGTGGGGATATGTCTGTGTGCAGTTTTGGTCACCAAATTACAGGAAGGATGTTAATAAGGTTGAAAGAGTGCAGAGAAGGTTTACAAGAATGTTGCCGGGACTTGAGAAACTGAGTTACAGAGAAAGGTTGAATAGGTTAGGACTTTATTCCCTGGAGCACAGAAGAATGAGGGGAGACTCGATAGAGGTGTATAAAATTATGATGGGTATAGGTAGAGTGAATGCAAGCAGGCTTTTTCCACTGCTAGGGGAGGAAAAAAAAAACAGAGGACATGGGTTAAGGGTGAAGAGGGAAAAGTTTAAAGGGAACATTAGGGGAGGCTTCTTCACACAGAGTGGTGGGAGTGTGGAATGAGCTGCCAGTTGAAGTGGTAAATGTGGGCTCACTTTTAACATTTAAGAAAAACTTGGACAGGTACATGGATGAGAGGTGTATGGAGGGATATGGGCCAGGTGCAGGTCAGTGGGACGAGGCAGAAAAATGGTTCGGCACAGCCAAGAAGGGCCAAAAGGCCTGTTTCTGTGCTGTAATGTTCCATGGTTCTATGGTCTCTAGCAAAGAAGGTATAAGGTGCACCTTCCCTCCACTAACCTGCAGGTCCCCCTTAGGTGAGGTGCAACATCTGCCAGTCCCCTGATCAGAGTCACGTGAAGCCATGGGAACAGGTGCTGGATGGTCATATGAGCAGCTGGTGCATATCACGAGTCCCGGTTATGTGTCCACTGACGCCAGGCAGACAATCTCTGAAGAGTATTGATAATGGCTTGGGTCACCTGGCTTGTAAAGACACTGTCCAGAAGAAGGTAATGGCAAACCACTTCTGTAGAAAAATTTGCCAAGAACAATCATGGTTACCATACTTGACCACATCATACAGCACAACATGAAGTGAATGAGTGATATTGATGGGAGCGTATGGAGGTCAATTGGACTAGGCATGGATTAGATGGACTGAAGGAGCTGCTGCTGTTCTGTAGTTCTCTATAACTCTTTCTGGTGGCTTTACCCATACCAGATCCTCTCCATGTAATGTGATGAGGATGGGGGAGGGATGCAGATGGTATAATCACTGTTGACTAGAATTTACTGGCATCATCCATATAGGTACTGCATCCACAGGTGTTCTAGAGTGAGTTGCTTGCTGCCATATTCTGTAAAGCCTTTCCACTATTGCTAAGCATTCTTCTAGAGTGTGACAGGGATATTCTCTGCCTGCCTGGACAACTCCAACAATGCTCTGAAGCACACTATACTCTAGGCAAAAGCAGTGCGTGTTCACCACCTTAAACATTTCCTCTGTTCATCCGCAGTACACAATGGTATCATGTGTTTTGGTTACAAGTTGCACCGTAGAAACATATCAATATTTCTTTAACAACATGTGGCAAACAGACCTGCTGCCACCCAGAAGAACAAGGGCTGGAAACATGAAGGAACACTTCTGCACTATCTTAAACTGGAAGTACATTAATGTTCAAAATAAATTTATTATCAAACTACATGTATGTTACCATATGCTACCCTGAGTTTCATTTTCTTGTAGGCATTTACATTAAAAACAAAGCAATAAAATTTTATGAAAATAATCTCTACATAAAGAGACAAAAACTGACAATCAATGTGGCAAAGAAGACAAATAGTGCAAATAAAAATAACACAGAGAACACGCGTTGTAAAGAGTTGTTGAAATTGAGTCTTCAGGTGTAAAATCAGTTCACTGTTGAGGTGAGTGAAGTTATCCAGGCTGCTACAGGAGCCTGATGGTTGAGGGGTAATAACTGTTCCTGAGCCTGGTGGTTTGGAACCCGATTCAAATTCAGTTTATTTGTCATTTAGAAACCACAAATGCAATGCAGTTAAAAAATGAGACAACGTTCCTCCAGAATGATATAACAAAAGCATATGACAAAACAGACTACTCCAGAAAATCCACATAACATTTGGCAATCCCCAATCCAGAGTCCGGAGAGGCTGCTGCCTATTAATATCACGCTACCGTCTAGCACATTCCCCGGAAAGGAGCTCCAAATCCACCAGACAAAACAAGACCAAAAACTAAAGCTACAAGACCTTCACAAAACCACATAGTTACAACAGTGCAAACAATAGAATAATTGATAAAAAAAAAACAGACCATGGGCACAGTAAAAATAGTCCAAAGATGTTAAAAGACTATAAGTTCAAAAGAAATCACCACACAGTTTCCACAAGTCCCCAGGGTCCCGACAGACTCGCCATCTCACGCCAGTGGCAGAAGGGAATACCCCCGCTATGGACTTCCATGGCGCAGCCCGTCTCAGCCTCACAGACGCAGCGCACAATGAAAGCTCCGTCGAACCCAGCCTCGCAGACACAGCACACACCGAAGGTGACGTGACCGCAGCGGACTCCGAGTCCATCGAACCTCCGAGCCGACGACCATCCCCTCCGGCACAGCTTCTCCGAGCACCATCCTCTGCCGAGCGTATTAAGATGGCCCCGCCAACGACCATTGGCAACGCGACCCCGAGGACTGGGGGCCTGTTCTTCCCAGCAGAGTTCCAGACCTCACAGCAGCAGCAGCAACGAAGAAGGTCTTCCTGGAGATCTCCTGATGTTCCTCTGTGATCCCACGTCTGTTGTCAATTGATTATGATTGCGCACGGCACCCCACTTCACAAATAACAGATAATCAGCTCCGGAGTGGCCGCTGCAAGCTGTGTCGTGCCGCCATCTTGGAATATCTTCTGTATCTCCTTCCCAATGGCAGCAGTGCAAAGGGGGCCTGGCATGGATAGCAGGGGTCTTTCATATTTGATGCTGTTTTCTTTTGGCAGCCTCTTTATAGATGTGCTCAGTGGTGGGTTATCTTTGCCTGTGATATATTGGACTGCATCCACCACTTTCAGAAGCTCTCTCCACTCCTGGGCATTGGTGTTTCCATACCAGGCCATGATACAATCAGTTAGGACACTCTCCACTGTGCATCAATAAAAGTTCTGGTGACATGTGGAACCTATGCAAACTTTTAAGAAAACAGGCATGCCTCCTTGGCAATGACATTAATGTTCTAATCTCAAGATAGATCTTCTGATCTGTTAACATCAACGAATTTAAAGTGACTGATCCTCTCCTCTTCACAATGTATCACAGTACAATGTTGTTCCTCTATCAGCACTAGCGAATCATGGGCTTCCTGACTAATAGTACTGTGGGGAACTAAGAATGGGCTTTAAATGCTAGACTTGCTAGAGAATTTCATGAAAAAGTCAATAAACAACAGCAGGGGGTAGTTGAAAGCAAAAGATGGATTAGTGTGGGGTGGATATGAATGAACAAAGACTGACGTAATCAGATTTCCAACTGCATGTGGTGTGTGAGTATCACTGACGGAGCTGATTTTTTTATTCATTGAGACACAGGGCAGAGTGGGCCCTTTTGTCCCTTTAAGCCGAGCTGGCCGGCAACCCTCGATTAAACTCTCGACTAATTACAGGACAATTTACGATGACCAATTAACCTACCAACTGCTCTGTCTTCAGACTGTGGGAGGAAACTGCAGCACCCACACAGTTACAAGGAGAACACACAAACTCCTTCCGGACAGCGGTGGGATATGAACCCGTGTTGCTTTTACTGTACAGCATTGGGCTAGCCACTATGCTGCCGTGCTATTAAATGGTTTTCCACCAAATGGATAATCTACCTCTGTATGGAGCAGTCTGTATGTAAACATAGGTACACACAATCTCCGAGGATCGTTACTTTGTCATGGAGGAGACGTTTGTGAGATCCTGAGATTCTGAGAGTGATGCTGGCTGAAGCCTAGCTCCTGGTAGGGTGACTCATGTCAGTAAACTCAAAGGGCAAATTCCAGGCAACAAACAATCCAACCAAGACCTCAGGGGTGGAAGATGATGACACGTCACAATGCATTCCTCTTGAATTCCATGCTACTGGACTCTGGTTCCAATCTGTAAAGCACCGTGTGGTGTCTGCCTGTGTAGCAGCCTCCCCACATCAAACAAAGTCACACACAGGTGCTCTCCATTGAGAGCAACCCCTTAGGAGAATATCATACTCGACTCGAGTGATCACACTTCTACCTCCATATCTAACAAACAATGTGCCAGCATTGGAGAAGGTCCAGAGTGTTATGTTTTGGAATTCCCAAAACTCGAAAGAAAGACACAGGACTAGGGATAAATGTATGTACTTTGTTTTTATTTTAAGTGAGACTCGCACATATGATATAGTGGCAAATAAAGAATGCTAAATAAAATAATAACCACTTGGTAGAACATGAAACGTGACAAATGATTTCACTACTGCAACTCCACACCAACATAACTCCCTTTCACTTTAAGCAGTCGGTACTGCTGGAATGATGTGCGTACTGCTGTGGAGAGGAGAATGGAACATAGAACATGGAAATCTCAGTCAGAGGGAAGTGCGATTGTGGTTGGGGTAAGTGATGGAAATAGATGACAAGTGAAGCAAGGAACAGGAGGATCTGCGGCTGATTTCATATACAAGAATTGCTTTCCTCTCTACAACTTGAAAATAACTTTGGCATCAGAATGCCCCTGCTTCAAAGATTCAAGATTTTTTAATGCTATTTCCTGTACACAAGTGTAAAGGAGAACAAAATGATTGTTACCCCACATCTGGTGCAGAACAAAAGACCCATAAAAGATAAAGAACATAATAATAACAAAAAGAACACCACAATAAACATAAATACATAAGATAGCTTATATACAAAGATTGATTATATGTCCATAAAGTGGCACTAGACACAGGAATGTCTGTTCATAAGTGACTGACAGGAAATGATAAAGTAGTGGTGGTTGGGGGTATGGAGGGGTGGGTTAGTGGGTGAAAGTGTTGATTAACCTTACTGCTTGGGGAAAGCAACTGTTTTTGAATCTCGTAGTCCAGGTGAGGATGTTATATAGCTTTCTCCCTGACAAGAATGGGACGAACAGTCCACGAGCAGGATGGGTGGAATCTTTCAAGATGTTACAGGCCCTTTTGTGGCACCTTTCTGTATATACTGTATGTCCTTGTTGATGGATATGCTGGTGATGTATTGGACAGTTTTCACTATCCGTTGTGGAGCCTTCCTGTCTACCGCTGTGAAGTTTCGTACCATGCAGTGATGCAGCTTGTCAGGACGCTCTCTACTGTGCATCTGTAGAGTGATGCCAGTATGGATGTGCAAATTCTTTCTTTCTTTCTTCAGCCTCCTCAGGAGGTATCAGAATAATGAGCTTTCCTGATTGTGAAGGATGTGTTCTGGACCATGAGAGGTCGTATGACTAAGGCTAATAAAATTTCTAAGAACGCTGATGGAATTGATAGCAAACTCTAATATTTTAAGAATGAATATACCAACTTTTATAAATATAATTGTTTCAAGCTGAGCTCACTCAATGCATTATTGGATTAGGGTGTAGAATTGTTATTTCCCTTGTATTTTTCTTGAAATTGGACTTTCTTGTATTTTTGTATAATCACCTATACAAGTCATTATTCAGTGAATTTTCCACCAGTTGCTTCTGTACTTTTTTTTAGTTTTTGTAAACTTCTTACTCCAAATGTCACAGTATTTGAATCTGGCTATCTTATAGTTAATTGTAGTTACTGGAGTTTGTACTGTTTATTTATATTGTTATTTTCTTTAGCATTTTGTCTGCTCTTTTTTATTTATACTTTACTTATATTTATAAAGATACAGTGTGATATAGGCTCTTCTGTCCCTTCGAGGTGCACTGCCCAGAAATCCCCCATTTAACCCTAGCCTAATCATGGGACAATTTACAATGACTAATTGACCTTCTAACCAGTAGGTCTTTGGGTTGTGTGATGAAACCGGAGCACCAGGAGGAAACCATGCAGTCACAGGAAGAACATACAAAACTCCTTTCGGGCAGTGGTGGGAATCAAACCTGGATCGCTGGTACTGTAAAGCGTTGTGCTAACCACAATTCTACCATGCCACTGAAGTATGAGTATGAGATGACCGCAACTGTTTTTCCCTTGGTCTCTCTTTTGTTCTCTCAGCTCATCATTGTTTGTTCTTTTTTTTTGTAACGCTTAATAAATTTGCTAGCAATAAGCTGTATGCCTCATTCTTGATGTCTGAAGAACCTTTGGATTACAAAAGCATCAGGATCTAACAGTTAGTAAGTAATAGTTCCACACGAAAGGGCAGAAGTGAAGGGGGCAAATATTAAATGGATAAAAATATTATAAAATAAATAAATAAATATCTGGATGATAACATGGTTAACTAGATCAGCACATATGCAGATGATACCAGGATTGAGGGTGTAATGACCAGCAGTCTATCAAAGCTTGCAGTGGGACCTGAACCAGCTGGAAAAATAGACCAAAAAAAATGGCAGATGGAACTCAATGCAGATAAGTGTGAGGTGTAGCACCTAGGGAGGACCAACCTGGGTATGTCTTACACAATGAGCCGTGATCAGTAGGGCACTGATGAGTGCGGCAGAACAAAGGGATCTGGGCATACAGGTCCATAATTCATCGAAAGTGGCATCACGGGTAGATAGTATCTAAGGAAAGCTTTTGGCACATTGACCTTCATAAATCAATGTATTGAGTACAAGAAATGGGATTTTTTGATGAAGTTGTATAAAACATTGTAAGACCTGTTTTGGAGTATTGTGTGCAGTTTTGGTCACCTACCTACAGGAAAGACGTAAATAAGATTGAATGAGTACAGAGAAAATTTACAAGGATATTTTCAGGACTGGAAGACCTGAGTTATAAGGAAAGATTGAATAGGTTAGGACTTTATTCCTTAGAATGTGAAGTTTGAGGGGAGATTTGATAGAGGTATATAAAATAATGAGGAGTATAGATCGGGTAAATGCAAGCAGGCTTTTTCCACTGAGATTGTGTGAGACTAAAAGTTGAGGTCATGGGTTAAGGGTGAAAGGTGAAATGCTTAGGGGAACAGGAGGGGAAACCTTTTTCACTCAGAGGGGGTGAGAGAGTGGAATGAGCTGCCAGTGAAAGTGGTGGACGCGGGTTCAATTTCAACGTTCACGAGTAATTTGGATAGGTACATGGGTGACAGGGGTTTGCAGGGCTATAGTCCAGCTGCAGGTCAATGGGACTAGGTAGTTTAAATGGTTTGGCATGGACTAGATGGGCAGAAAGGCCTGTCTCTAAGACTCTATTAGATATGCAGTGAGCAGAAAATGAAAGCGCATGAGATATAAGCATTATTGTAAATGATTTGCATACGAAACGGATGTTATTTTAACATTGTCAGGTAAACAAGCCCTACATTTGGAACTTCATGCAGGAACTAAAATTGAAACCATTCAAAATATTAAGATTCTTAAAACATGAGTCCTGGCACTTGCCACTGTTGAGAGTATTCACCTGTCTGAAGCTGACAGAGGGTGTTAAAGCAGAAGTGATACACTTGCTTATGACAGCCGAGCACTGATTACATTTGCACCACTGACCTTATCTCTTGTGAAATATTAATCTTTCTGTCAGCATCCATTATGCAGAATCCCTTTAGCAGCCTACAAAATACCTGAGATAATTGCTTTCAGAATCTGCTAAAGATATGTAAATCATTTCCAACAAGCCTTCTACATCACTGTTGCTGATGAGTGCATTTACTTGTTTTGGTAACCTTTTGTAACCGAGGAACATTTGGCAGTCCCAGCTAGGTGAACTAATCGAGTATCAGGACATGTCATAGGCCAAAAAATTTCCACAGTCTCTCACGCTGAGGTGGCGCTCGTGCAGGGTCAGGGGAAGGTCATGTAATCAACCTATGACCAATAGGCAATCCCTTTACCAGTGCTGAAACTAAGACTGATCAGAAAGTACAGATTGAGGCACTCTCCTCAGATCCAATACAAATGCATTTGGTTTAAATCTGCATAAAAGGGGGAATTTTGAAGTTTGGATTCAGCATAGTTTCCCAGATGAATCCCTGATCTGGGCCTCAGCTTACTCTGAGCATTGTTGTCTAGAAAATAACACTGCACGTCAATACCGATCATATCTGCATTCTTGCTTATTTCTGGGACCGCTGTGACGGAATTATGGTAGAAATGCACCAAAAACTCAAATATTTTTGCAGCCACATTTCCTGCATATGCCATAGAATTAGTTGTGCAAGAATAACTCCCATTTAAATATCAGGCGTAGAAGCAGAATTAGGCTATTTGACCAATCAAGTCTGCTCTACCATTCCACCATGGCTGATTTATTATCCCTCTCAAAACTATATACCTGCCTTCTCCCCTACCTATTGTCACCCTCAGTAATTGAGAACCTATCAACCTCCCTCTTTAAATATACTCAATGATTTGGCCTCCATAGATGTCCGTGGCAATGAACTCGACAGACTCACTGCTCTTTTACTAACGCAGTTCCTCCTCATCTTTGTTCTAAATGGCCATCTCTCTGTTCGGAGGCTGTTCTCTTTGGTCCTAGACCCACCCACATTAGTAAATATCCTCTGCACATCCACTCTGTCTAGGCTTTACAATATCGGATAGGTTTAAATAAGGTTACCCCCCCCACCCCCCCCATCACCATTCTTCTAAACTCCAGTAATTACAGGCCCAGAGCCATTAAATACTCCTCAAATATGAACACTTACATTCTCGGAATCATTCTCATGAATTTCCTCTGGAGCTTCTCCAATGCTGGTATATCTGTTCTCAGATCAAGGGCCCAAAGCTGCTCGCAATATTCCAAGTGCAGTCTGTCAAATGCCTACAAAGCTTCAGCATCACATCCTTGCTGTTATAGGACCATAAGCCATATAAGATGAAAGTAACATTGCATCTCTCTTCCTTACCACTGACTCAACCTGCAAGTTAACCTTCTGGGAATCCTACACAAGGACTTCCAAATCCCTCTGCACCCCTAATTTTTGAATTTTCTCCCCATTTAGAAAATAGTCTACATCTTTATTCCTTCTATCAAAGTACATGACCATACACTTCCCTACACTATCTTCCATTTGCTACTTCTTTGCCAATTCTACTAATCTAAATCTTTCTGCAGATTCTCTGCTTCCTTAACAATACCTGCCCCTCAAATTTGGCCACAAAGCCATCAATTCTGTTATTTAAATCATTGACAGGTAATATGAGAAGAAGCCTCCCAATACCATCCCCTGCAGAACACCACTGGTCAGCACCAGCCAACCAAAATAGTCCCATTTTATTCCCAGTCCCTGCCTCCTGTCAGTCAGTCAATCTTCTACACATTCCAGTATGTTTCCTATATACTATGTGCTCTTATCTTGTAAAGCAGCCTCATGTGTGACACCTTGTCAAAGGCCTTCTGAAAATCAAAGTAAACAACATCTGCTGACTTGCCTTCATCTATCCTGCCTGTTCTTTCCAACCGATTTGTCAGGCAAGATTTCCTCTAAAGGAAACCATGCTGGCTTTTGTTTATTTTATCATGTGTCTTCAGGTGCACTGAAACCTCATCACGGACTACAACATCTTCCCAGCCACTGAAGACAGGCTAACTGGCCTATAACTTCTGCCTCTCTCCCTTTTTAAACAGTGGAATGACTTTCAGTCCTCAGAAGCCATTCTAGAATTTAGTGATTCTTGAAAGATCAGCACTACTGCCTCCACAAATTCTTCAGCCACCTCTTTCAGTGTGTCCCATTTTGACCAGGTGACTTGTCCATCTTCAAACCTCTCAGTTTCCCAAGCTCCTTCTCCTAGTAATAACAACTACACTCACTTCTGCTCCCTGACACACTCAAAGTTTTAGCACACTGCTAGTGTCTTCTGCAGTGAAGATGGATGCAAAATAGTTATTGTTTTCCCTGCCATTTCTTTGACCATATTACTACCTTTCCAGCATCATTTTCCAGTGATTTGATATCAACTATCATCTCTCATTTACTCTTCATACACCTGAAAAAAACTTTTATTACCCTCTTTTATATTATTGGCTAACTTACCTTCATATTTCAATTTTTCTTTTTTTATGCAACACACACAAAATGCTGGAGGAACTCAGCAGTCCAGGCAGCCTCTATGGGAAAGAGTAAAGTCGACAACGCGGGCCGAAACCCTTTGGCAGGACACTTTCTCTTTTTACGGCTTTTCCTCTCCCTTCCCACTAATTTTGCTATATATTATGCCATCTCTTTTGCTTTAATGCTCTCTTTGACTTTCCTTGTCAGCCACAATTGCCTCATCTTCTCTTTAGAATACTTTTCCATGTTTGGGATGTATCTATCCTGCACCTTTCTAATTGCCCCCAGAAACACCAACAATTGCTATTCTGCCATCATCCCTGTTAGGGTTCCCTTCCAAGTTTTGGTCAGCTCCTTTCTCATGCCTTTGTATTCCCTTTTACTCCATTGTAATATTGACACATCCAATCTTAAACTCTCTTTTTCAAACTGCATGGTTAATTCTATCATATTATGATCACTGCCTCCAAAGAATTCTGTTCCCTTAAGCTCCCTAATCAGATCTGGGTCATTACAACACCCAATCTAGAATTGCCATTCCCATAGTGAGCTCAACCGCAAGCTGCTCTAAAAAGCCACCTGTTAGGCATTCTACAAATTCCTTCTTCAGGATCCAATACTGACTGAATTTTCCCAACCCACCTGCATATTGAAATCCCCTATGACTTTCAACATCCATCACTTGGGACCCCTATCATCTAGGACGTGTCTTGTTCTCAGTGCTATCGTCAGGAAGGAGGTACAGAAGCCTGAAGGCACACACTTAATGATTCAGAAATAGCTTCTTTCCCACTGACACCCAATTTCTGAATGGACGTTAAACCCATGAACACTACCTCACTACTTCTTTTATTTTCATTTTTGCACTGCTTATTTAATTAAACTATTATTTTTATATCTATACACACACCTGATTATATTCAGGTATTCAGGTACCATTCAGGGTCTTCTTACTCTTGCAGGTATTGTCCGTTCCCAGGCTACTATTGGCATTTTAACCTATTCTCATCGTACTTCAAGTTGAGTCTCTGCTCACTCATTTCATGCTCATATCATCATACTCTATCCATTGATGCTACTGCCTGCTTCTTCCACCTCAGTTCATCAAGTTACCCTTCTGCTTCTCCCCATTCCTGCATCCTCACCACTGCCCCTAATTGGTAACAGCCTGATTTAGAACATAGAAGGTAGAGCACAGAGAAAAGAACATAGAACAATAATGCACAGTACAACACCCTTGGCCCACGATGTTGTACTAGATGTTTAACCTGCCCTAAGATCAATCTTGCCTTTCCCTCCCACATAGTGCTCTATTTTACTATCTTCCAAGTGCCTATTTAAGAGACTTGTAAATGTACATGATGTATCTACCTCTACCACCACCCCTGACAGATTGTTCTATGCATCCACCACTTTGGGTATAAAATATATCTGTGAAATCCCTCTATACATTCCTCCAAACACCTTAAAGTTATGCTCTATCAATTTCTACCTTGGGAAATAGTCTCTGGCTACCCACTGTATCTATGCCTCTCATCATCTTGTACACCTCTATCAAATCACTTCTTATCCTCCTTTGCTCCAAAGAGAAAAGCCCTGGCTTGCTCAACCTAATGCTCCCTCATGCAGGCAGGTAAATCTCCTCTGCACCCACACTAAAGCTTCCACATGCTTCCCATAATGAGTCAACCGGAAGTGAACACCATACTTCAAGAGTGGTGGAACCAGAGTTTTATAGAGCTGCAACATTATCTCATGGCTCTTGAATTCAGTCCTTTGACTAATGAAGGACAACACACTATACACCTTTTTAACCACAGTAGCAATCTGCATGCCAAGTGGACCCCAACACCATTCTGTGCCTCCACATTGCCTAGAATCCTCTATTTATTCTAATAGATTAACGCAGCACTAAAACAGCCCCTTCGGCTCAATGTGACCACCCTGAACAAAATGCCTACCTAAGGTAGTCCTATCTGCCTGTCTTTGTCCCATGTTTGTCTAAACTTTTCCCATCTGTGTACTTGTCCAAGTGTCTTTCAAAGGCACATGAGAGACTGCAGATACTGGAAATCTTTGGCAATGCACGCAAAAAGCTTGTGGAACTCAGAAGGTCAGGCAGCATCTCTGGTGGAAGAAACATAATCAATGTTATGGGGTGTGACCCTTCATCAGGATCTGTTTATTTCCCTCTATAGATGCAGCCAGAACTGCTGAGTTCCTCCAGCATTTTATGTGTTCTACTCAAGCGTCTTTCAAACAGTCTCTTTGCTAGGGTCTTGTCTGGGGTCACTTGGCACAGCAGAAATACTGTGCAAAGGCTAATTTTTCAATACATAGAGATTTTGGCTACCATAATGTGTATGTCTTCTGCTTTTTGGATAATGTCTCCTAATCCATTCTCTATCTGCAGTTCACACAGGTTGGGTGCATGCATCTGCACTGAAGGGGGAACCACTATTTTGAGGGTGTAGATAATCTGAGTGAACAGGGGTATCTAGAGGCTCCAAATGAGATTAAGGTTTCAAGATTAGATGACAATATCTGTTCCAGAAAGATGTGGTATCTGTGGAGAATGTGTATCTTTTGATCTTTGTGGGCAATGCAGGAGGAGACATACCCACAATGCCTCGGGAAGGTGTCTCCTGGACAACCCCGGCACCATGATGTTTTTCACAAATTTTCCACCCAACACAAACCCATCTCCTTCATTGTATGGCCTCACAGTAACTTCAGCCAAAAGGTCGAAGGTTGGCTTTCCCAGAGGTCAAAGACCAGATGTCTGATAGCCTGGACCAGGGACTGGAGGTTGGAGACTCAATGTCTGCAAAACTAAGCATTCAGGGCCAAGGACTGGAGGCCCAGAGGCATCTTGTCCTGGGGTTGGAAGCCTGCTTGTGTGTGTGAACTGGTGGTCTGGTTGGAGGGTGGGTTTATTTTTCTGCTGTTTTGTGTTTCTGTTGCTGCTCGTGGTGTTCTGCTGGCATTGTGGGCATGCTATGTTGGCACCGGAATCTGTGATGACACATGTGGGTTGCCCTGGCACATCATTATTTTGTTTTGGTTGTTGACACAAACAACACACTGCACTGCATGTTTCAATGTACATGTGATAAATAAATCTAAATCTGAAATACTATCCATTTCCCATGATGGTGCATGTCCATCTGTTGGCAATGTCTGTGATATGTGCAAGTCAAGCTTTCAAGCCGGAATGGATGAATCCCTCAATTTATTCACAGTTTAATAGTGTTAACTATTAAACTTTGTCTGCTGACAGTAAGTGTTTCTGCAATTACTCGAGTGAATGCCCAAGCCAGGTGCAGGCAGCTGCCATCCACGACAAAACTTTCTGTTTCCCTCACCAAAAACTATACTCCTGAGTGAATAAGTCAGTAAAATGTACTTTAAGATTTTGACAAATGCAAGTAAAGTTTTGATTTTTTAAAAATCTTTATTGTGCATTACACTGCATGGTACAGTCCCAAGGTAAGTAGAATTGATAACTGCTGTTTATATCTAGCACTTAACTGATCAAAATTCTTTCTCAACATGCAACAGTGGTTTAACCAGGTCAGGACACTGAAGGAACTGTCAGATTTAAGAAGAACTGCTGTTTCTGAGGAACTGCTAATGTTTTCCAGAACACAATCCCACCTTCGCTCTAACTCCATGATCCAAGTCCCTTTTCATTGTGGCTATGATTCAATGTTTTTAAAGGTCAAACTACATTCCGTATAGAGCTGAAAGTGAGAGAGGAAGAGGACATCCATAGTCTTAAAGTCCAGCTTTGGATGTGTATAATCATAAGCCAAATATATGTGTTTCATGAACAATGTATTAATGAAATCCCTGTGTTTAATTAAGTACCTTGTTTATTACCCAAGCAGAAATTTCCTGCTCATTACAAAACTGTGTATATCAAAGCATATAAAGAAAGCTGATTTATCTCTCGGGGGTTATTGAGTGAATAATAAAAGGAATTAATTCTTTTGAATCAGCGGTCTGGTGGCACCATCTTCAAACCAGATGTTGGATGATGTTCCAAGGAATTTACCCACAGTTAATCACAGATGAAAAAAAGTAATTAAAATCAGACTACATCTGTGGAATTTTATAAGGAATGAGATGCAATATTCGGATTAGATGTATTTTCTAGCCAACACCTCAAATCAGTAAAGTATCAGAATGAGTGCCAACATTTCTTGGAACAGGATCTTGGGATTTATGTTGGGATTTCCAATGCTGACTCAATGGAATTATGCGCATGGGGGAAGATGCAGACCAGTACCACTAACACAGCATCTTAGGCCGCTGCCTGCCCTATGTGGCTGATGAAACCAGTCCTGTTTATTCATGGGAAGATATGGTCTCATCCCACGCACATACCCCTTGACCTTCAATCTATGGCAGAATGCAGCAGATATTTGAAAAAGAATAATTATTCCTTGGAGCTTCTGACCGCAATAATTATTTGAAGAAAAAAACAGACAGGATACAGAAAGGAGAGACAGCGGATGTTGTTTACTTAAATTTTCAGAAGGCCTTTGACAAGGGTGCTGTACATAAGGCCACTGAAGAAGACAAGATCACATGGTATTACAGGAAAGATATGAACATGGATAGAAGATTTGCTGATTAGCAGGGGGCAAAGAGTTGGAATAAAGGGGCCTATTCTAGTTAGCTGTCGGTGACAACTGGTGTTCCACAGTGGTTGGTATTGGGACCGCTTCTTTCCAGGTTATAGTTCAGCGATTTGGATGATGGAATTGGTGACTTCGTGCCCAGGTTTGCAGATGATACAAAGGCAGGTGGAGGGGCAGATAATGTTAAGGAAGCAAAAGGACTTAGACAGATTAGGAGAATGGGCAAAGAGGTGGCAGGTGGAATACAGTGTCAGGAAGTGTATGGTTATGCACTTTGGTAGGAAAAAAGCACATAATTATTTATAAACAGGGAGCCTGAAGTGCAAAGGGACATGGAAGTCCTCATGCATAGTTCCCTAAAGGTTCACTTACAGGTGAGTCAGTGGCAAGGAAGGCAAATGTAATGTTAGCATACATTTTGGGAGGACTCAAATTTAAAAGTAAGGATGTAATGCCGGGACTTGATATGGCATGGATCAGAATGCACTTGGAGTACTTTGAGCAGTTTTGGGTCCCTTATCTCAGAAAAGATGTGCTGACATTGGAGAGGGTCCAGAGGAGGCGCATAAGGATGATTGCAGGAATGAAAGGGGTAACATATGAGGTGTGTGTGATAGCTCTGGGCCTGTATTTGCTGGGGGGGGTTAGAAGAATGAGGGGTTGATTTAATTGAAATCTATCCAATATTGGAAGGCCCAGAAAGACTGGATGTGGAGAGGATGGTTCCTGTAGTGGGTGAGTCTAGGCCAGAGGGCATTAGATTGGAAGAAAGTATAGAGGGGAGGTCAGAGGTAAATTTTTATACAGTGTGTAGTGGGTGAGTGGAACACACTATCAGGGGTTGTGTTTGGGAGATGCATTTAAGAAACCCTTAGATAGGCACATGGATGAAAGAAAAATGGAGGGCTATGTGGAAGGGAGGGTTAGATTGATCTTAGAGCAGGTTAAAAGTTTGGCAAAACATCGTTGGCTAAAGTGCCTGTGCTGTGCGGTAATGCAATTCTCCATGTTCTAAAATAAAATTGGTTTCTTGAGTGTAAGAGGGCATTAAAAGGAGTTCCCATTGTTAATCTTAGCCTGTGTAAAATTCTGATGCATCAAAAGTTTACATTGAATTGTAATTCTCACCGACCTTCCCATCTAGTTAACTTATCAAGGTCCTCCTGCGAAGTTTGATATCCTTTTACTTTATTTGTTATTTTAGATAAAGTACTAAGATGTTGACCTTGCTCATTTATTATCACTCTCACTTCTGGATTCTGTACAATTAAACCGTATGTTGACACAGTCCTGAGGGACTGCCCACTTCTCCGGGACATTAAACAGACCTTGCGTGTGTTCAGGTGGATTTCAAGAATCCCACTGGATAATCTCTTAAGCAGCAAGAGTAAACTAGTTCTGTCATCTTTCCAGGTGTTTTTTTCAAGAATATGACAGGAAAGAATGCTATCCATATCTTTATTGAGGCAGATTCAATTGCAAATTACAACTGCATTTGGAGGCATACAGATCTTCAGATGTGTTATATGATGTCATCAGTACTTTTTCTAATCTTAAAGCAATCATAAAAATCTTAAAGATTAGCTTTATTTCTCACACATACATCAAAACACAAAGTGAAATACATAATTTGGGGCGAAGACCAACACAGTCCAAGGATGTACAGGGGTCAACCCACAAGTGTTGCCATATTTCCAGCGGTAACCTAGCATGCCCATAATTTACTAATCCTAGTCTGTTCATTTTTGGAATGTGGAAGGAAGCTGAAGACCTGGTGGAAACCCATACCATCACAGGGAGAACATACAAATAGACAGTGGCAGGAATTGAACCCTGACTGCTGATGTCTCAGTGCTGAATTAGATGTGACAGAAGATGAATAGTAGTTGTGGCACATTAAAAACAATCACCGTTTCAGACACAGCAACATCTTGCTGCTCCCCAAAAAAAAAAATTCATTATCCCACAACTCTGGTGACTTAGATATCTGGTGCTGTCTATGTGAAGGTTGCATGTTCACCTAGTGACCATGAGGGTTTCCTCTGGCTGTTTCAGTTTCCTCTCACCTCCCAACAGCCACCGAAAATTGCCCTTAATACATGGAGAAGAGTTGGTGGGAAAGAGGGAAGGGCACACTGTGTTAGTGCAGAATTATTGTAAAAATGGCCCTGATGGATTGACGACCTGTTTTCTTTAAGCATTGACAACTTCGTGGAGTTGGGATGAAAGGTAAAACCATACATTTGTTTCAGTAGCTTGAGCCTTTTCTATAACATAGTGATTTTGTGTTGGGTCATTTTGTCTGGTGGTGTGTTTGTTCAAGTACAATCCTTGAATTATTTATAGTCCTGAAGAAGGGTTTCGGCCTGAAACGTTGACAGTTTATTCTTTCTCACAGATCCTGCTGAGTTTCTCCAGAATTTTGTATGTGGTACTTTGAATTTTTTGCATCTGCAGACTTTCTTGTGTTTGTATTTGTCTGTCTGCCTGTCTGTCAATCATGTATCTATGTATTATGTATTTATTTTTGTTTGTTTATTTATTTTGTGCAATTTGCCATCTTGTGTAAATTGGTTACTTGCCGGTCTTTATTTAGGCATAGCTTTTTAAATAAATTCTATTTTATTTCATTGTATCCCTGAAATGCCTGCAAGAAAATTAATCTTGAGGTAGTATATGGTGACCTAAACATTCATTACTATGCAAAAGTCCTAGGAACATATATATACTGTAGCTAGGCCACCTTTCGCACCTTGCACTCCTTCTCTGCCATCTGTTCCACACCCCGCCCGCGGTGCTCCACTCTAGCTGTTCCTAACATCCTTTGCTCCTGCCAGATTTACAAACTTGCTGTCTGCCCACATTGACAAATACAGTACTGTGTAAAAGTCTTAGGCACCCTAGATATATGCCTAAAACTCTTACACAATACTGTACATTGATGATAAATTTACTTTGTCTTGAAGCCCAATGACAATTTTCCTTATAGAGGTAATGGATTTATTTTCTTTCAGTTGATTTTATGGGTCCAATGAGAATCTGATTTCAAGCGGAATAAATTATTGGACATGGAGACAAAGGATTTTTTTTCTCTGTGTAAGAGCCAAAGAACTGAGTGATGTTGAATGAGTGACTACAGGTGAATGATGAAATGACTGATTACATAAATCTAGAAAGCTCCTGTGTTTTTGAATGGCTCCCTAGTCCAAGATTAACAGTCAATTTTAAAAGGCTGTCTTACCTTTGAAATATTTTTCTCTCTCTTTTGGGGATTGTTCATGAAGTCATTCATTTTATGCTTGAGGTTGTGCCTCCCATCATTTAATTAGTTTGTTCAACATCTGCATCAGCAGGAGTCAGGACACGATGCATCCAGCTTGTACATGAAAATGAGTTTCCTCTGTATTGTATCCATTATAAACATTATCATTCTCTCACTTAATGAATTAGGGCCTTCCTTGTTCGAACTATAAATTTGTTATGTAAAACTCTGTAGCCCTAGTCTAACTTGCGTCATCCAATTTAACCCCTTGTTCTTCCGCCTACCCTGGTTTTCATGCTTAAACGTTAGATCCTTAGTCTGGTGCCTTCAAGTGGTATACGATGAATGAACTCCTCTTGGGCTTCCAGCTGGGTACAGGTATTGAATATAACCAATGTTTTGATGACAAAGTCTGCCATCCCTGGTTAAGATGGCAGAGTCTGTCATCGAAACATTGGTTATAATTGATACATGTACCTCACTCAAAGCCTGAGAAGAGTTTATTCACTTGATTGTTAGTTTGAAATCAATATGAATTAGGTCTTCCAATATGTGTAACAATCAGCAGTCCAGCTGCTGTTGGGGTTATCGTTCTAGATTTATGTAATAAGTCATTTCATAATTTACCTGTATTCACCTATCGAATGGTGAAAGGCCTTGATAGAGTAGATGTGGAGAGGATGCTTCCTATGGTGGGAGAGTCTAAGACCAGAGAACACAGAATGGAGGGCTGTCCTTTTAGAACTGAGATGATGTGGAATTTCTTTAGCCAGAGAGTGGTGAGTCTGGGGAATTCTTTGCCACATGAATTTTTGGAGGCCAAATCTTTATGTATATTTAAGGCACATGGTTGACAGATGGGTCAGGGCATGAAGGGATGTGGGAGAGAGCAGGAGATTGGATCAGCCATGATGAAATGGTGGAGCAGTCTAGATGGGCTAATGCCTAATTCTGCTCCTGTACCTCATGGTCTTATTTTCCTGAATCAGTGTATATAACCTCATCAGTGAACTGGTTCCACAACCTACAGACTCACTTTCAAGAACTTCACAACTCATGTTTGCTGTATTTTTTAAATTATTTACTATTTGTCTTCTTCTGCTCATTGGTTGTTTGTCAGTCTTTGTTTATTTATAGTTTTCCATAGCTTCGATTGTATTACTCTATTTTCCTGAAAATACCTGCAAGAAAATGAATTTCAAGGTAGTATATAGGTTTCATACATGGACTTTGATAAAATATTTTCTTTGACTGACTTTTTATTTGTGCTTTTCCACTTTTAGACTCTTTGGTTTCCTTACAATTAAACTAATCTCCCCCTCTCCAGTGCCTTCAACAGCAAAATGCCTGGGAATATGGAGCTCCCTCATTTTTCCTTTCTCTTTTAATAAGAAATTGTGTGAAATGTGTAATTTTGATGAAGATTTTAGTCTTCTACGCAGTTTTATCTTCTTTGAGCTTTGGTATTTATGTCTTAAAAATCACGAGGTACATTTGCTGTTGAACATTTGTTTTAATTTGTTGCTGGTTACTTGACAATAAGATTAGAGAATGCATTATTCAAATTTGTGGAGGTCTAAAGAATCTTGCACTTCTTAAACAATCACTTCTGATTGAAGATGCATAATCTTTTCCATTCTTCAATCAGACAGCATATTCAAAGACACCCCCCCATCACCTGAACATTCTCTCATCTCCCCTATTCCACTGGGCAGAAGATACAAAAGGCTGAAAGCACTCAAGGACAGCTTCTATCCCACTATTATCAGACTGTTGATGTACTTTTTATATGATGAGATGAATTCTTGACCTCACAGTCTATGGCAGTACGATCCTGCACTTTATTATTTACCTGCATTACACTTTCTCTGTAGCCGGATACGCTTTTTCTTGTTATTGTTTTACCTTATTTTACCTCATTGTGCTGTATAAACCATATGCAAGACAAGCTTTGCATCTCGGTACATCTGACAATAATAAACCAATACCAACAGCAAGACGACTTACTCCTTCTCAGTTTCTGCTATCATGGAGAAGGAATTCCTTGAGTCAATCGAGAAGGTTTTGTGACTATCCTTAAATCATGCCTGTAACCTGTTCCCAATTTTTAGAGAAACCATCTCTGGAAACTAAGATGATTTCATTTTGGGCCTCTGAATGCTTGCACACATGAACATAATATGCATATTGCTCTTGACCAGTGGGAGTCAGGTGACCTTGGTTTTCAGTTGTGGTCAATGTAGGATCAACATTACGATTAGCTCTACTTCAGTAGAAGTTTCTTGGAAGTGAGTTGTGATATTCAGCAACAAATGCACAATGCTGGAGGAACTCAGATCAGGCAGTATCTATGGAAAAAAGCACAGCTGAAGTTTCAGGCCAAGACACTTCATCAGACGTGTGTGTTGCTTGGAATTCCAGCATCTGCAGATTTTCTGTTGTTTGCAGTATTCAGCAAGACAGGTTAAGAAACTCGTGGGCTCTGATGATTGGCTCTGTTGTGAAGCTGCTAATTAGGAGCACGGCTTGCATGCCAACATGAAACAGATTTGGAACTGACTTTCTGTGGACAGGTGAACTTGAGGCAAGAAATAGGTTGCAGCTGCTTCTGTCCCACACTGTAAGATAAAGACCGGAAAGGATTGGAAGATGTTGAATCCTTGTGGGTTGAGTTAAGAAACTGCAAAGGTAAAAGAAACCTGGTGGCAGTTATATACAGGTCTCTCAACAGTAGCACAGATTATGACAGGAAATAGAAAAACCATGTCAGAGAATACAAACACAATGCTGGAAGAACTCAGCAGGTCAGGCAGCATCCCTGAGAAAAGAGTAACCAACGTTTCAGGCCGAGACCCTTCATCAGGAATGGGGGGGAAGAGATGACCGAAGCCCAGTAATAGTGATAGGGGAGGGGGTAGGGCCTAGAGGCGCCAGGTGGAAAAGCAATCAGAAGAAAGATAAAGGGGGGAGGGGGAGGGGATAAGCATGAAAGAACTGTAGAGATAAAGAAGCAGAAAGTTGAAAGGGGAGAGAGGCAGAGAGGGACCTGGGATAGGGGAAGGGGGAGGGGGAGGGAATTACCGGAAATTGGAGAATTCAATGTTCATACCACCAGGCTGGAGGCTACCCAGACGGTAGATGAGGTGTTGCTCCTCCAACCTGAGTTTGGCCTCATCATGGCAGTAGAGGAGGCCATGTATGGACATATCTAGATGGGAATGAGAGGCAGAGTTGAAGTGGGTGGCAACCGGGAGGTCCTGTCTATTGTGACGGATGGAGCATAGGTACATGTCAAAGATGTCAAAAGGGCAATGTTATGATAATCATGGGAGATTTCAACTTACAGGTCAATTGGGAAAACTAGGTTGGTAATGCATCTCAGAAGTGAATTTATTGAATGCCTATGGGATGGATTTTTAGAGCAGTTTGTCGTTGAGCCTACTATGGGATCAGATATACTGGAGTTGCTGTTATGCAATGAACTGGAGGTGTTTAGGGAGCTCAAGACCATAAGATGTAGAAGCAGAGGTAGGCCATTTAGCCCATCGAGTCTGCTCCGCCATTCAATCATGGGCTGATCCAATTCTTCCAGTTATCCCCACTCCCCCGTCTTCTCCCCATACCCTTTGATGTCCTGGCTAATCAAGGACCTATCTATCTCTGCCTTAAATGCACCTAATGACTTGGCCTCCACAGCTGCTTGTGGCAACAAATTCCATAGATTTATCACCCTCTGACTAAAGTAATTTCTTCGCATCTCTGTTCTAAATGGACGCCCTTCAATCCTGAAGTCGTGCCCTCTTGTCCTAGACTCCCCTGTCATGAGAAATAACTTTGCCAAATCTAATCTGTTCAGGCCTTTTAAGATTTAGAATGTTTCTATGAGATCCCCCTTCATTCTCCTGAACTCCAGGGAACACATCCCAAGAGCTGCCAGATGTTCCTCATATGATAACCCTCTCATTCCTGTAATCACTCTTGTGAATCTTCTCTGAACCCTCTCCTAAAATAAAGAGCCCCAAACTGCACCCAATACTCCAAGTGTGGTCTCATGAGTGCCTCAGAAAGCCTCAACATCACATCCCTGCTCTTATATTCTAAACCTCTAGAAATGAAGGTCAGCATTGCATTCACCTTCTTCATCACCAGCTCAACCCACAGGCTAACCTTTAGGTATCCTGCACAAGGACTCCTAAGTCCCTTTGCATCACTGCATTTTGAATTCCCTCCCCATCTAAATAATAATCTGTCCCTTTATTTCTTCCACCAAAGTGCATAACCATACACTTTCCAATATTGTATTTCATTTGCCACTTCTTTGCCCATTCGAATCCACGCCCAGCAAATCCGCAGCCACTTCCAGGACAGCGGCGACAAGTGGTGCATGTGGAAGGGAATTCAGGATATCAACAACTACAGGACAACATCACCTGTCTGTGCGGGATATGCTGAATAACTTCTACGCTTGCTTTGAGGTAGAAAATGATGTGGCGGCGAGGAAGTCCACCCTTCCTCCAAATGACCAGGTGCTGTGTCTCACCGTGGCCGATGTGAGAAGAACCCTGTGCAGGGTCAACCCACGGAAGGCTGCTGGACCAGACAATATTCCTGGTAGAGTGCTTAGAGGATGTGGAGACCAGCTAGCAGATGTTCTCGCTGACATCTTCAACATCTCCCTGAGCAGCGCCACCATTCCAACGTGCTTCAAGGCCGCCACCATCGTCCACGTGCCGAAGAAGTCTTCAGTGTCCTCCCTAAATGACTACCGTCTCGTTGCACTCACATCCATCATCATGAAGTGTTTCGAGAGGCTCGTCATGAGGCACATCAAGACCCTGCTGCCCAACCTCCCACTGGAACTCTTGCAGTTCACGTACCATCCCAACTGTTCAACAGACAATGCCATTGCCATCACCCTCCACCTGATCCTAACCCACCTGGACAAAACAGTCATGTATGTTCGAATGCTGTTCACAGATTTCAGTTCAGCATTCAACACAATCATCCCTCAGAAACAATTATGGTCGAAATTACAATAAAAACTGAGTTGACTTGATTCCCCTAAAAACTATCTAAGTCTCTCTGCAAGCTCTGTTTCTTCGACACTACCCACTCCTCCACCTATCTTTGTAGCATTGGCAAATTTAGCCACAAATTCCATAGTCCAGATTATTTACATACATCGTTTAAAGCAGCAGTCCCACACCGACCCCTGTGGAACTCCACTGGTAATCAGCAGTCAGCCAGAATAGGATCCCTTTATTCCCACCCTCTGTTTTCTGCTGATCAGCCAGTGCTCCACCCATGTTAGTAACTCCCCTGTTACTCTATGGGCCCTTATCTTGCTAAGCAGCCTCATGTGTGGCACCTTGTCAAAGGCCTTCTGAAAATCCAAGTACACCACACCTACTGCATCTCCCTTGTCTACCCTGCTTGTAATTCCCTCAAAAAATTGTAGTAGGTTATTCAGGCAGGATTTTCCTTTCAGGAAACCATGCTGGCTTTGGCCTATCTTGTCACGTGCCTCCAGGTACTCCATTATCTCATCTCTAACAATCGATTCCAACAACTTCCCAACCACTGATGTCAGGCTAACAGGCCTATAGTTTCCTTTCTGATGTCTCCCACCCTTCTTAAATCGCGGTGTTACATTTGCAATTTTCCAGTCATCTGGTACAATGCTAGAATCTATCGATTCTTGAAAGATGATTGTTAATGCCTCTGCAATCTCTCTAGCTACTTCCTGATGGTGCATTCCATCAGGTCCAGGAGATTTATTGACCCTCAGACCATTAAGTTTCCTGAGCACCTTCTCAGTCGTAATTTTCTCAGAAGTCCATCATGTTTAGATTTGTTCTGAATTCATGGTGAAGGGTAGCTCCTCAACCACTAGAAAGAGGTGCTGAGGAACAACTTTCGCTGACTTCATTTTTAGACCTTCGTGGCTCTGGTCACCTTATTATAGGAAGCATAATGAAGGATATGGAAGCTTTAGAGAAAGTGCAGAGCAGATTTTGGAGCATAGAAGGTTGAGGGGGGACTTGATAGAAGTATTTAAAATTATGTGGGGGATAGATAGTGTTGACGTGGATAGGCTTTTTCCATTGAGAGTAGGGGAGATTCAAACAAAAGGACATGAGTTGAGAGTTAGGGGGCAAAAATTTAAGGGTAACACGAGGGGGAATTTCTTTACTCAGAGAGTGGTAGCTGTGTGGAACGAGCTTCCAGTAGAAGTGGTAGAGGCAGGTTCGGTATTGTCATTTAAAGTAAAATTGGATTGGTATATGGACAGAAAAGGAATGGAGGGTAATGGGCTGAGTGCAGGCCAGTGGGACTGGGAGAGAGTAAGCGCTCGGCACAGACTAGAAGGGCTGAGATGGCCTGTTTCTGTGCTGTAATTGTTATATGGTTATATGGATTTACCAGGATGCCACCTGGATTAGAGAGCATGTCTTATTTCTTTTATGTTGAAATACTAGCCCTCCCAACACAATGCGGCTGCACCAGTCAATCATACCAATGTAACCAATTAAATTAGGGCAGCACAGTAGTGTATTGGTTAGCACAATGCTTTACAGTGCAGGCAACCCGGGTTCAATTCCCTGCCCCTGTCTGTAAGGAGTTTGTACGTTCTCCCTGTGACCACATGGGTTTCCAAAGATGTACTAGTTGGTATGTTAATTGGTCATTATAAATTGTCCCGTGATTAGGCTAGGGTTAAATCATGAGATTGCAGGTCAGCACGGCTTGAAGGGCCAAAAGGGTCCATTCCACGATGTATCTCAATAAATAAATAAATAAACAAACAAACAAACAAAACTAAAAACACAAAATGCTGGCAGAACTCAGCAGGCTAGACAGCATCTATGGGAGGAGGTAGTAACGACATTTCGGGCCGAAACCCTTCATCAACCCTCCTGATGAAGGGTTTCGGCCTGAAACATTGTCACTACCTCCTCCCATAGAACTCCTGATGAAGGGTTTCGGCCCGAAACGTCGTCACTACCTCCTCCCATAGAACTCCTGATGAAGGGTTTCGGCCCGAAATGTCGTCACTACCTCCTCCCATAGAACTCCTGATGAAGGGTTTCGGCCCGAAATGTCGTCACTACCTCCTCCCATAGAACTCCTGATGAAGGGTTTCGGCCTGAAACGTCGTCACTACCTCCTCCCATAGATGCTGTCTGGCCTGCTGAGTTCTGCCAGCATTTTGTGTTTTTATTTATTTCCAGCATCCGCAGATTCACTCGTGTTGTAAACAAACAAAACTACTAACCCAATAAATTTTCTCTGTACCCTTTCAACCTTATTGATAGTTGACCAGAATGGCACACAAGATGTGCATTAACGTCTTATACAACTTCAACATAACATCCCAATTCTTTTATTCACTGCTCTGATTTATGAAAGTGAATGTGCCAAAAGCTCTCTTTACCACTCTATCTACCTGTGATGAGTTTTCGATCACTTTTCCTCAATTGTGAGTGACAGTCTAGCTAATCATAACATTAATAACTGTTCTTCATCTCCCCAAACCTCACATGAAGTTTCTCAAAACTACTCCTTAGGTCACAGTCAAGAAGACAAGTGGTGATTTGATTATTTTCCTAATCTTGATGTTAATTCATCTATTAGTCCAGAACACAGCATAGAAAAAAACAGCACAGAACATGTTCAAAGGTCAAAATAAATTCATTATCAAAGTGTGCATGTATATCACACTATGTATTACCCAGAGATTCATCAGTTATTTATTTATTGAGATACAGCATGGAATAGGCCCTACCTGCCCTATTTAGCCCCAGTCTAATCACAGGACAGTTTACGGTCACCAATTAAACTACCAAATAGTATGTCTTGGGAATGTGGGAGGAAACCTACATGATCACAGGGAGAGCACAGCAACTCCTTACAGACAACAGCGGAAGTTGAATCTGGTTCGCTGGTAGTGTTATTAACCGCTACTCTACCGTGAGATTCACAGTAAAGAGATCCAACAATATCAATGAAAACTACATGCAAAGACAAACAACTAACCAGTGTTCAAAAGAAAACATCCCTGTGCAAAAAAGAAAACTGCAAATGCAAAAGAAATTAAAAACAATATTAAAAAATAAATAAAATTGAGAAAATGAATTGTAGAGCTCTTCGGTCCATGATATTGTGCTGACATTTTAACCTACACCAAGATCAATCTCAGCCTTTTCCCCCATGTAGACCTCCATTTTTCTTTCATCCATGTGTGTAAGAGTCTTTTAAGACTCCCTAAGGTATCTGCCTCCACCACCACCCCTGACAGCTCGTTCCATGCACCCACCACTCAGTAAAAAAAAACCCTACATTAACCCTATGTGTTCCTCCAGTCACTTTTAAATTATGCTCTCTCATATTAGCCATTTAAGAGGAATGAGAGGGTGTAATTTTCAACTCAGAGAGTGGTGCGAGTGTGGAATGAGCTGCCAGTGGAAGTGGTGGTGTGGGATCAAATGTAACATTCAGCAGAGTTTTGATTAGTATATGGATGTGAGAGGTACGGAGGAATATTTCAATTACAAAACGATGGGACTAGGGAGAAGACCAGGCCAGCATAGATTCTATGGGTCAAAGGGCCAGTTTCTGTGTTGTTATACTCCATAACTCTGTTTGGGCATGCAACCATTCCGTAGAGGAGGGACAATAAAAATATGGAATTAACAATAGCACAGAAGTTGCTCATAAATATTGAATCCAGACAGCAACATGACAATTCACTCATTTGAATGGAAGCAACTCTGTGCTTCAAGCTAGTGAGATATATTCAGCAATTCAGTGGCCACTTTATTAGGTACACCTGCTTGTTAATGCAAATATTTAATCAGCTAATCATGTGGCAACAACTCAATGTAAAAAAGCATGTGGACGTGGTAAGGAAGTTCAGTTCTTATTCAGACCAAAAATCAGAATGGGGAGGAAATGTGATTTAAGTGACTTTGACCATGGAATGATTTCTGGTGCCAGACAGGGTGGTTTGAGCATCTCAAAAACTGTTGATCTCCTGGGATTCTCACACACAATAGTCTCTGCAGTTTACAGAGAATGGTGTGAAAGATAAAAAATAAAAATCTGCAAGTGAAAATTCCTTGTTAATGAGAGAGGTCAGATGAAAATAGCCAGACCAGTTTAAGCTGACAGGAAGGCAACAGTAACTCAAATAACTGTGTGTTACAACGGGGATGTATAGAAGAGCATTTCTGACACAGAACACATCAAACCTTGAAGTGGATGGGCTCAAGCAGCAGAAGACCACGGACATGCACTCGGTGGCCACTTTATTAGGTGGAGGAGGTTCCTAATAAAGTGGCCACTGACTGTATATCTTCTGCAACCAAACTGGATAACTAGGGGACTGTGGATAATGAATGCAGTCCCTGAGATTCTGTCAGCAAGGTCAGACTTAGTGATCAAGAGATACAAAGGAATATCGTCTCTATGTATTTTCTTATTTTTCTCATTTCTCACTTTAAGAAACAAAGCATCTCACCTGCTGGATGTATATATTGGAAGCTTTGATACATGCTGTGCAAAATCTGGCAACTACATAATATTCAGCACTCAACCCTAGTCCATGCCTGCTTGCTCTGCAGGGGAGAATCTCTGTCAGAATCACAAATTACCAATGAATATTGCTGTTCAATTCTTCCAGCATCTTTGGCATTCGTATACACTCCTGTACGTCCTGCACCTAATAAAAAGTGTCCACTGAGTGCATGTTCATGGTCTTCTGCTGCTGTAGTCCATCCACTTCAAGCTTCGACACACTGTACGTTCAGAAGTACTCTTCTACACACCACTGTTGTAATGCATGGTTATCTGGGTTACAGCTATCTTCCTGGCAGCTTGAATTAGTCTGTTCCCACAGAAATGCTACCCACTGGATTGTTTTTTTGTCTTTTGCACCATTCGATGTAAGCTCTTGAGAATGCTGTGCATGAAAATTCCAGGAGATCGCCAGTTTCTGAGATACTCAAACCACCCCATCTGGCACCAACAATCGTTCCACAGTCAAAGTCACTTAGATCATATTTGTTTCCCATGATATTTGGTCTGGACAATGAATGAACCTCTTGACTGTGTCTGCATACTTTTGTGCATTGAGTTGCTGACACATGATTGGCTAATTAGCTAATTGTAATAATGAGAGGCACACAGGTGTACCTAATAAAGTGGCCACTGGGTGCAAGTCCGTCCAAATCCTAACAATTTTTGGATGCCATGGGCTATGTTTCTGCTTCTTACGTTCTGTCCTAGGTTAGTGTTAGATAATCATTGAAAAATCTGAGAGATCCCTCCAGTAGAATACAACAAACATATACAGTAGTGCCAAATTAATCCTATCCTACTGAATGTAATGCACTTATAATCGATAAACACAAGAGATTCAGCAGATATTGGAAATATGGAACACTGCACATACAAAATGCTGGAGGAACTCAGCAGATCAGGCAACATCTATGGAGATGAATAAGCTATCAACATTTTGGGCTGAGATTCTTCATCAGTCTAGATGAAATGTGTTGACCCAGAACATTAACTATTTATTCCTTTCCATAGATGCTGCCCAACCTGTTGAGTTTCTCCAGCATTTTGAACTTATAAAACATTTTAATTACATTTAATCTTTACTTCAAAATATTGGACTCTTCTAAACTTTCAAAATAATCTATGGATTTATTGAGTATGCCCACAAGAAAATGCCACTCAGAGTTGTATATGGTGATATACGTATATGTACTTTGAACTTTGAATTTAAGTTCTATTTCACTAGAATGATGCTTTGTTGCTCTGTGATGGATATTCACTTTCCAGTGCCCGAGACGTTTATTGCCAACCTCAGCTTTCAAGTACAGCCTCATGACCTTTCCAAAGGGTCAGTGTTATTTTTAACAAAGTGAAACTTCTAAACAATGTTCCTTGTTCAGCTTCTTGTTGTAAACAAGTAAATAATGAGGTCTTGTAATTCCATATTTAATCAACATAAGATAGTGGGGTTATGTTAATTGGCCTGCATCTAACCAGACAACAGTGGTTAAATTATTAGCATCATTGTAACTGAGTTGAAGGAAACTTGCAAACCAGACCAATTTTGTGATTTAGCACATTGAACGTCGCCACAGGTATAGTTGATCAATCAATAGTTGGGAAACAAATGTACTCAGACAGCCAGTCCTCACAGATTACATTGTGGGTGTCTGGGATCTCTGTCCCCAGAAGCTTTTAAACCATCTATCTGAATACTTTGACGCAGGAAAGGTACTTGAAAAACATCACATGGAGATGATGTGAAACAGTATAAATGTTAGAAAGCATTGGCGATTGTTAGGAATGACAAGGAGAATGACAGAAGGATGGGGTGATAGAAAGTAGAATGAGAATTCATTCCTCAACCTTTGGTTTCTCTGATGGATGACTTGTTCACTTGTAATTCATTGGTATGTTCTTTTTGTTTGTAGGAGTTGTATCTTTGCTTGGAAATCCCTTGTAGTTTATAAATCTTCTGCAACTCAGAAATATTTTACAAATCAATAATCCTCTTTGAGTTTTAAGTATGGATTAAAACAATTTGTCTACATCTAAGTGTGTATCATTAAAAATAAAATGAACTGTTTTTAAACTGCTTTGTTAGCTGGAGCTATCTCCTCCTTGGTACTGAGGAGGAACCTACCATTAGTGGGTATTGATGACTAGATCTCACCGTAGGCACTAGACAGGAAAGAGTAGGTTGCTACTGTATTGCCTTCCTATAGTGACAGTACCTGTAGATACTTACATAATATTGGATAGGGCTTAAAATCTCAATTTGAGTTTAGGGCTCTGCAGACAGTGAACCCAATACTAACACAGCTGTGCAGTACTGATTTATAAGAATGCAACAGAGAATACATGAGGCATTTGGTAACAATAAAACCGATGTTATTAATCAAATACAGAAATGGATTTTACTATTGTTGCAGAGGATGGCAAAATTCTGAAGTAATGCTTTGCAGAAAGTGGAGAAAGGCCATGGAGGCTTGTGAAAAGGATTGAAATCAATTCTCCCAATACCAACTCCAGAAATACTACATCTAATTCACTGGTCGAAAGTTAAAATATTAATTTTGAGATCCTTTAGAAAAGTGGTGAGGAAATCTCAGTATGTTTAACTGTTCAGCAGTTCATGTCTCCCCCCAAGGGAAATGATACAAATTCATAGCAATGTACTGGAATTGTACTTTGATGGAAAATAAATATATATGTTATTACCGCTTTGTTAATTTTAGCTTTTATTTGCTCTAATTATAATGATTAGTTTACCTTGGCCCACTTTCTATAACATCTGTGCTGCTGGTATAATTTTTATGGTATATGCACCAAACACAAGTAGAAGCAGAGGTGAACTCTATAATGTGCCAACAAGGGTAAAGATACTTGTTATAGTAGCACCATCCCAGTACAACAGGACTGGAAATAACAAATCATACTTTGAGTATCAGACAAGAAGCTAATTTAGAAATCAGAGGTGTGAAGGGATTTGGGAGCCCTCATGCAGGATTCCCTGAAGGATAACTTGCAGATTGGTCAGTAGTACAGAAAGCAAATACAATGTTAGCATTCATTTTGAGAGGACTATTTCTGGTCTTTTTCATTTCTACTTTTGGGTGATTTTGAATTGGGACGACCAGAATTAATGAACACTGTGCTGAACTGTACTGAAGTATGCCTTTTAAGTTTTATATTCTGTATTTTTGCTGCTTGTGCGGTTTTTTTGTGCATGGGGTGAGGGGGGTTTTGATGCTTGATGTTTTTTCTATGAAATGCGTTGGTTCCATGGTTCTTTTTTGTTTTGTGGCTGTCTATATGGAAGACGAATTTCAGAGTTGTGTACTGTATGTTAGTTGCTTTTCTTGTGATCGTAAGACCCTGATGGACATTGTTAATGTGGAATATTGCAAGTTCAATTCACTGATTTATTGGTGGATGGCAGAGGAACTGCGTGGCCTTGGTCACAGCAAGGACTAGGCCTCAAGACCCAGGGAGAGGGTCGGAGCAGGTGGGTTCTACCAGAGGCAGGGCGGCACGGCATCTAAGCTGGAGTTGGTGCTGACCCCCAAAGTTCACTCAGCAGAAGACAAGCTGTATTGTGTTTGACTGCAGACTGCTGCAACATTCGACTCAGGGTTTTTTACTGATAACTTATGTGCTTTCTACCTTACATGTGCTATCTGTGCCCTGTGCTGTGTATGACTGTTGGTTCTGTGCTTTGCACCTTGGCCCCGGCGTCACGCTGTTTTGTTTGGCTGTTTCGTGAGTATTCATGTACAGTAGAATGACAATTAAACTGGAACTTAAATGTGCTGCCATTGACGAGGTTTACGAGAATGATCCCAGGAATAAAGGGGTTAATGCATGAGTAAGTGTTTGATGGCTCTGGGCTTGTATTTGGAGTTCAGAAAAATGATGGAAAGACAGGGATCTTATTGGAACCTATCAGATATTGAAAGGCCTAGATAGAGTGGAGAGAGTCCAGGACCAGAGACCCTCAGAATAGAAGTACATCCCTTTAAAACAGAGGTAAGAAGGAATTTCTTTAGCCAGAGTGTGGTAAATCTGTGCAATTCATTGCCACAACAGATACTAAGGCCAAATTATAGGTTGTATCTAAAGTTGATGTTACTAGGTTTTTGTTTAGTATGAGTGTCAAGGATTATGGGGCAAGGCAGCAGACTTGGGTTGAGGGGGAAAATGAATTGGACAAATTCAAATTTTAATTCCTTGAATAATTTTAAGGTAAAGCAGCTGATAAGCAAGGGGCTGAAAGGTTTCTGAATGGTGATGGAAGTGCAGAGCCGTACTTATTTAGACATGATCTTATTAAATGGCAGAGCATTCTGTTCCTAATCTTAGTTCATATGTCCTTGTACCCAATTAAAGCCAGCTAGGTAACAAGCTCTGCTACTTATAGATTATTTATATTTTCTCTGAAAGGACAAAATTCTCAGTCTCATTGGACAACCTTGGGGGTCATTTTTTGACCTTTTGTTAAAGAACACATTTGAACCATTTATTTCATTATAACAACATTAAATCTAACCTTGAAGCATCATCACTGTGATCTTGTAAAGAAGCACTGCAGTCAATCATCTTCACCTCTTTATTCTTACGCTGTTGTACAGCATATCTGAGTGTTTATTTGAAGGGACTGACCTCATCTTAAAAAAGTTTCAGCAGTTCATCTGTCTCAGGACTCTAATCGATTGTAGCGACTACACGGTCAGTTCCCTGCTCTTGTAATGCATAACTGCGAAATGAGTGGTTTTATTTAACAAAGACTGACACGGGGAGTGATAAGAAGAACACTCGATAAAGTAACCCATGACTGAAGAATTAAAAAAAAAGAATTTTGGTAAGAAATGGAGCACAGTAGTTCAGCCAATAGAGCTACTACTTCACAGCTCAGGTTAAAACCTAACCTTCGGTGTAGAATTCACATGTTCTTCCTGTGATTGCATGGACTTCTTGTGGATTAGAGTCATAGAGTGATAGAGCATTATAGCATAGAAACAGGCCCTTCAGCCCATCAAGTCTGTGCTTAGTCCCATCGACATGCACCTGGACCACAGCCCTCCATATTCCTCCCATCCATGTACTTATTCAAACCACTCTTAAATGCTGCCACCTGTTGGGTTTTGTAACTTCAAAACATGGAGTTAACTCCAAGGAAACATGGGAGCCTGAAGTTTACTTTAGCACAGCTTGTATGTATCATGTGGTAGTGTGATGACGCATGCATTTCATGTATTAATACATATAACCGGTAATGAATTATTTAAACGAACAGGATAGCTCAATCAAATAGTGTGTATATACAAGATTACTCAAATGTTATTGAACTATTAAATACACACCATCGAACCAGCAGCTACCAATTCCGCTGGCAGCTCGTACCACACTTGCACCACCCTCAGAGTAAAAATGTTCCCCTCAGGTTCCTCTTAAATATTTCACCTTTTGCCCTTAACCCATGACCTCTAGACACTAGTCTCAGCCAACGTCATTGGAAACATGCAACTTGCACATCTTTGTAATGTGGGAGGATCCTTTCTCATGTTTCAAGGCAGTTGACTGACCATTGGAAATGGCCCCTAGTGCATAGGTGTGGAGCAGAATGTGTGAGGAGATGAGGAGAGACTAAACTGAGAAATGTGAAAAGTATATGGGAGGACAAAACAACTTTTAAACAAGTCACGCTGCAGCTGCGTTTGATGTATCCATACATTGTTTTTGATATTTAAAAATCTTCCGGCTCCTCATCGATCAGGTACATCTAAATGTTGAAAACTTTTTGTAAGGGGAAAAAGGGCATGTCAAGTACAAGAGGCAACATGTGTAGGTTAACAAAAAAAGAAAGGCCACTTTGGAAGGGACAGAACTGCATCAGGAGACATTTCTAGGAGAAAATGAATTTTGATGAATGTAAGAAATCTCTTAAAATACTATTGAGGAAACATTTACTTATTATAAATAGAAGGAATTCTGACGATGCTGGAAATGCAGAGTAACACATACAAAATGCTGGAGGAACACAGCAGGTCAGGTGGTATTTATGGAGATGAATAAACAGTTGACGTTTTAGGCCGAGATCCTTCTTCAGGTCTGGAAAGGAAGGAGGAAGTCACCAGAATAAAAAGGGAGGGGGAGGGGGTGGAGGCGAGCTGGAAGGTGAAACCAGGTGGGTGGGAAAGGTAAAGGGCTGGAGAAGAAAAAATCTAATAGGAGAGGCGCATAAGCCATAGGAGAGAGGGAAGGAGGAGGGGAGCCCGGGGGAAGGAAAAGGCAGGTGAGAAGAGTGGGAAATAGAAGGAGGGAAGGGGAGGGAAAAAAATTTCCTGAATGAGAAATTGATATTCATGCCATCAAAATGGAGGCTACCCAGACAGAATACAAGGTGAAAAGCATCTCTGAAGAGTATTGATAATGGATGGGCTCACCTGTCTTGTAAGGACACTGCCAAAAGACAATAGCAAACCACTTCTGTAGAAACTTTTTCTATAGTAAAATTTGCCAAGAACAATTATGGTCATAGAAAGACTAAGATGACGCACAACATATGACATGGCACATAATGCACGGATTAATGTTCTATGGTCTATGTTGTATCAGCATAGAAATGTAAACATCTGCCAGAACAATCATGGTCAAATGACCATAATCGCCCATGTCATACCACATGACACAAAATGATCATGATGATTATTAGGTTCAGCATGTATTCCCTCAGAAATTTATCATGCCGTAGAATCTTTCTACCATATTCTGATTTTTTAAATCTTCTTTGTTCTTAAATCCTACACATTTTTACATGTGAAAATGAAAACATACAGTACCATGCAAAAGACTTAGGTGTGTGTGCAAAATATATATATATTATACACACGCACCAACTATTTTGCATGATACTGTATTTATCAACATGGAGTGGAGAGCAAGTTTGTAAATCTGATGGGTGCAGAAGATGTTGGAAATGGCAAGGGTGGTACACCATGGGAGGGATGTGGGACAGGTGACAGAGAAGGAGTGCTATAGGCAGGCAGTGGCATGGTTCAGACACACCGAGCCCTGAGAGGTAAGGTCAATTGGTTTAATGATCGTTACACTGACTTCCTGCTCTTCCTCCTCTCCCTGCCCCTTTTCTCAACCATGAATACCCTATCTCTACCCTTTCCCACTCTCAGCCCATAATACAGACTCATATCAGAACCAGGTTTATTCATCTCTAACAGCTGAAACAAAATTTGTTTTCTTTTGCTTTAGCAGTACAGTGCAAACATGAAATTACTACAGTACTATGCAAAAGTCTTAGGCACACTAGCTACGATATACAACACCTTAGCCTAAGAGACGTTAGCACAATTCTATATATTTTTAAAATATGGTAAATGAAATTCTATCCAAGAGAGAGTTTAGGCCTTGAGGGATTCCACCACCACAGAATAGAGGGACATCTCTTTAGAACAGAGATGAGAAGGAATTTCTTTAGCCAGAGGGTGGTGAATCTGTGGAATTTATTGTTATGGATGGGTGTGGAGGCCATGTCATTGGGTATATTTAAAGCAGGGGTTGATAGGCTCCTGATAATTAAGGATGTCAAAAGTTATGGGGAGAAGGCAGAGCAAAGGGTTTGAAAGGGATGACAAATCAACCAAGATGGAATGGCAGAATAGACTCAATGGGCCAATTGGTCTAATTCTGCTTCTCTATCTTATGATCTTAACTACACTATTTCTTGCTTTAATTGCAAATGTGATCCAAGTTATTTGAAAAGGCCAAGTTAACCCCTGCTGGATTTTCTAAGAACAGAAAACTGAATCAGTCAATTTACATGACCAAGTTCTACCAATGCTCCTGGCAAATCATTAAAATTAGTTACATTTATTCAGGCAGTAAAAACTCACAAATATGAACCATTAAACCTGCCACTAAAATGTAAACCATTAGTCTGTCTTTCTGAATTTTTCTTTCAATTCCAATAGGTCTATCAGCACTGACCTATACTGGATTATGTTAGAAGGGATTTGTTTACTTTATACTGGCAGAGCAATGTAAACAAGGTTTAATGCAGGTAGATCAATCAAATGTAACTAATTGGCAGCATAATCATTTGTAATAATCTAATAAACTCTCAATTTCAAAGCAGGCCAAGAATGTACAAAATTACCTCAATGTTCCCTTAGAAATATGACTTATGAAACATAATTTTTGAAAAATTCAACTTTAAGACAGGTTATATATCATTCAATTAAAATCCTTAGAGAAAGGAAGAAAGGCAGAAATTTTTAAACAAGTTTAACAATGAGATTTTTTAAATAAGTGGATATTTAATACTTATAGGAGTTAGACTGTGGGCATGCAGGATAGCAGGCCTGCAGAGTTCAGGATCCTGGAGATCCTATTACCTTTAATCTGATGACCTTTTCCAATGTTACTCCTGGAGTCCTGTGTAATGCCTGTGTATATCCACTACATGGCTGGGAGAAAGGAACTGAAGGGAGCTCAGTCATAACTCGCATCTGCCTCATATTCAAAATCCACAAGCAGTCCAGTCCCTGTAGTTGAATTGCTCAGACATTTTAGACTCATAGTGCACTACAGCACAGAAACAGGCTCTTTGGCCCATCTAGATCATGCCAAAATACTGTTACCTTCAACTTGCACCAGGACCATACCCCTCCCATCCATGTATTTATTAAAACTTCTCTCAAATGTTGAAATCAAATCAGATTATTATTACTATTCAATTTTTGGATCTGGGCATCACTGAGAAGGCCAGCATTTACAGTCTACTATTAAGTGTTGTTGGCCATGCTGGATGTAAAATATGGAAGAAAACATTGAACTTGAATGGGTCAAGGACAGTGGAAGTAGACAGATCAATTGGTTTTGTTCCTGCTACGTGCTTGGAGACGGAGGCTACCATTTTATGGAACTGTTTTACATCCTCCATTTTGTGAGATGAAATTTCTTTCTGTGTTTTAAAAGTAGACACAATGATGCTTCCGGTGATCTGTTGAACTAGAGATAGTTTCCAAATAAGTTATTTTTCAGGTGTTCTTTGACATAACAGCATAACGTGCAGGTTTGTGAATGTTGGGGTCTGTGTCTGCCTGGAGTGATTTGAGCTGGTTACTGAACAACAAAGAGCCATAAATTACAGATTATCACTTGGTGGGAAGAAGGCAATAAATGGATCCTAGCCTGGAGCCGAGCCAATAAGAAGGTGTTAAAGGTTAATCAGATGACCTACAGCTAATGACACTGCTATATAATACTTGAATTGGTAAGGAACGAATATAAAAGTGGAGACTTCGAGTGTGCTATCAGTGGTAACTCTCTCAAGTTGCACCATTGCAAGGAAGAACCTCCATGCCAGGGGCTGTGCGAAGAATGGATCGATCATCTGGCCATTGGAAATCCCCTATTTCAGTATTATAAATTGGACAAGTGGTCTGAGTGAGTATTAGTACCGAGGGAGCAGTAAAATTCATGTTCTAAGCTGTTGGCCCGGGCTCAACATAGTTACTTCGTTGTTTGTACAGAGAAATAAAGTGCGAGCTTCGATTAATTACGAGTTGCATAGTGAGTTTCCTAACCTAGTTCAGTTGACGAATGGTCAACAGTGCCCTTGCAAAATGCCAGTGAGCTAAAATCTTGAACAGCTTTATATTAATCTTTAGACCGGACAGTAAGAAGTTGTCCAGTATTGAAACAAGAATTGTTTTTATCTCATCTTTCTTTTTTTAAACAATGATAGGAGTAGTCAGGAGCTAACTTTAGCCAGGCGCATATAATGTGGGTTTAAAAAGAACTAAGTAATTAACCTAGGACCTCACTTCCAAGGACTCTACAACTCATGTGCTGTGTTATTTATTTATTTATTATATCTTTGCACATAATGTCCTCTTTTACTCATTGGTTGTTTCTCAGTCTTTGTGTATAGTTTTTCATTGATTCATAGTAGGAAAAAGAAATACAACAGAATGCCCACAAGAAAATGATTTTCAGGATTGTATATGGTAACATATACGTGCTTTGATAATGAATTAACTTTGAACTTTGAAGTTTATTGTTTGATTCCTCCCCATTTACAGAATTAAGAGTATTCTTCGAATCACACTTTTGTTGTAGAAGTATTTTCTTCAGGTACACTGCAAGTTCTGTGTCATGCCCATCAGAGAGGAGGTACAGGAGCCTAAAGTCACAGACACACAACATTTCAGAAGCAGCTTCTTCCCATCTGTCATCATGTTTCTGAATGGACAATAGACCAACCCATGAATATTACCTCAGTAGTTCTGCACTACTTTATTATATATTTCTTATTACAATTTATAGATTTTTAATATATATATATATTGAACTGTACTATTGCTGCAAAAGAGCGTATTTCTTTATGTATTGAAAAGATCAGGGTATCGGGACGGAGGCAAGGTTCAGCTTGCTGCTCGGTGAGGTTTACTGGTCTCTGTGCTGAACTGAGGTTGTGGCTCACAACCAACAGGCTCCTGAATCGGCTGCAGTGATAACTGGCTTTTGTAGTTGTGCACCCACTTTCATGAGTTTTAGTACTGATTGTTATTTGCTTACTCTTATTGTTTGCATGATTTGTTTATTTCTGCACACTGGGTATTTGAGAGTCTTCTTATTGAATGGGTTCTATTGGGTTTCTTTGTTTTGTGACTGCCTGTAAGGAGACAAATCTCAAGGTTGTACATAGCATACATACTTCGATAATAAATGAACTTTGAAATTTGAACTTTGATATTTCATTGATGATAAACCCAATTGTTATTCTGATTTCAGAGTATTAATAACTGTAAGCTGAAGCAGGTTCATGACATCGCACCCCATGAATACTGGAAATGAGTTTACCGAATTTAATATGCTATGGAATACAGCAACTCCATCAACAATTCAAAAGTGCATTCTTCGTGTTCTGCAGGTTTGAATTTGAAACACATGTTTGACTGTCTCTCAAATCCCATATGGACTTGCACGTGATTTAACACCAAATATGGTGCTCTACAAATGTTATGTATATCTGTCATTTCATAATTATTCCACTCAAATGAACAAAACCACTGAGGTCACACCTCATCAACGGTTATTTGTTCAGTTAAGAGAATGGGTTAATGAGAGATTTCATCAGCTCCTCACGACTTGATTTTAAATCCAGTGTAGCTTTATCCCAAACCTTATTAATCGGCTAGAATAACATTTTGGATTTTTTTTATTAAATAATTGAAAATGTGCAGGGTGCTTCTTCTGTAGAGATTTAGTTATATTTAACCATACAGTCATAGAGCATTACAGCACAGAAATAGGCCCTTTGGCCCATCTAGTCTATGATGAACCGGTACTCTGCCTAGTGCCATTGACACACTCCCAGAACTTCGCACTCCATACCCCTGCCACCCATGTATGCATCCAAAGTTCCCTTAAATGTTCCAGTTGAACCTGCATCCACCACTTCCACTGGCAGCCTGTTCCACGCTCTCACCACACACTGAGTAAATATTTCACCTTTGCTCTTAACCTAAGGCCTCGAGTTGTAGTCTCACCCAGCCTCAGTGGGAAAAGCCTGCTTGAATTTACCCTTTTTACATCACTCAGTTTTTTCTTTTCCTAAGTTAAGGGTTGAGTGTAGAGCCTTAGTGATGGCATCTGCTGTGGACCTGTTGCTCCAGTAGGCAAATTGGAGTGATCCTAGTTACCTCTCAGGCAGGAGTTGATCTGTTTCATTACAAAACACTTCATCACTCTGGATGTAGGTGCTACCCGACAATAGTCATAGAGGCAGGTCACCATGCTCTTCTTGGCACAGGTATATAATTGAAACCTGCTTGAAGCAGGGGATACCTCAGACTGCCAAAGTCAGAGGTTAAAGCTCTCAGGACACTCGAGCCAGTTGATTCTATTATGGTTGTTGTTCCATTTTGGATTTATAGAATATGCCCTCAAGAAAATGAATCTCAGGGTTGCAAATGATGACATATACTGTATGTACTTTAATACTTTGAACTTTTCTGGTGGTCAAATTGGTATTGAATTGCGAAGGTGAATTGCTACAATGCATTTAAACATTTCCAGGAGATTACTCGTCTGTTGTGTACCGGCACAGTAGCATAGTGGTTAGCATTAACACTTTACAGTGCAGGCGACATGGGTTCGATTCCCACTGCTGTCTGTAAGGAGTCTGTACGTTCTTCCTATGACCACGTAGGTTTCCTCTGGTGGTTCCGGTTTCCAAAGGTTAATATGTCCCGTGATAAGGATAGGATTAAATCAGGGATTGCTGGGCAGCATGGCTGAAAGTGCTGGAAAGGCCTATTCCACATTGGATCCCATTCCACGTACTCATTACTCTCTGAGTAAAAAACTTACCCCTGACATCTCCTCTGTACCTGCTTCCAAGCACTGGTGTGTGTTCCCTGGACTTCCCATGAAGTCCACAATGAATTCCTTGGACTTACTGACTTTGAGTGCAAGATTGCTGAGACACTACTCAGCCAACTGATCTATCTCACTCCTGTACACCTCCTCATCACCATCTGAAATTCTGCTAACAATTGTTGTGTTGTTGGCAAAGTTATAGATAGTGTTTGAGCTGTGCCTAGCCACACTGCTGTGAGTGTAGAGAAAGTAGAGTCCTGGGCTAAACACGCATCTTTGAGGTGTGCCAGTATTGAGAGCCAGCGAGGAGGAGATGTTATTGTGATGCACACGGCCCATGGTCTCCCAGTGAGCGAGTCAAGGATTCAGCTGCAGAGGGAGGTACAGAGCCCGGGTTTTGGAGCTTGTTGATGAGAACTGAGGGTATGATTGTGTTGAATGCCGAGCTGTAATAGCGTACTGACAAGGGTATTGCTGTTGTCCAGGTGATCCACAGCTGAGAGCTAAAATTTTCTCAAAGAGAAAACCCAGCTTCGCACAAATAGCAAAGAACAGCTGAAGACTGCTTAATAAATTTTGTTTTGGTGTTAACTATGTCATACAGAGGCAATCCCAGTTTATTTGGGAAAGTTTAACCCTGTGTTACTATTACCAGTAAGATGGTGGTGCATTTGGATATGGCGGCTTCTACATGGTCAAACAAAGGTGTTACTGTCTTTGCTAAACATATTGTTCTGCAACCGCATGACCCAACTGAACATTAAGAACTTAAAATACTGCAGGTCTATCCTATCAGTGAACTGCTCATTGGCAGAGAAACTGAAGGAGCTGAACTTGGTGCAGACTCCGCTGCTACCTGAGTCAGTGTGCAGTCTAACAGTGAGCGAGCGTCTTAGTTGCTTTTCTTGTGATCGCGAAACCCTGTTGGACATTGGTAATGTGGAATGCTGCAAGTCACTAGTGTATTATTGAGACAGACAACAGAGTTGATGCATAGAGTTGGGGGTGACGTATTAACATGGATAGAGGATTGGTTAGCTAATAGAAAGCAGAGAGTTGGGATACATAGGTGTTACTCTGGTTGGCAATCAGTGGTGAGTGGTGTGCTACAGGGGTCACTGCTGGGCCCACAACTGTTCATGATATACATTAACAATCTGGAAGGGGGTTACCAAGTGCAGTGTATCTAAGTTTGCTGATAATACTAAATCAAGCGGTTAAAGAAAATTGTGCAGAAGATACGGAGAGTCTGCACAGAGATGTAGATAGATTAAGTGAGTGGGCAAGGGTCTGTCAGATGGAGTACAATGTTGGTAAATGCGAGGTCATCCACTTTGGAACGAAAAATGAAAGAGCAGGTTATTATCTAAATGGTAAAAAATTTGCAGCATGCTGCTGTGCAGAGGGACTTGAGAGTGCTTGTGCATGAATCACAAAAGGTTGGTTTGCAGGTGCAGCAGGCTATCAAGAAAGCAAATGGAATGTTGGCCTTCATTGCCAGAGGGATTGAATTTAAGAGCAGGGAGGTTATGCTGTAACTATACAGGGTACTGGTGAGGCTGCATCTGGAGTACTGTGTGCAGTTCTGGCCTCCTTGCTTGAAGAAAAATATACTGGCTTTGGAGGCAATGCAGAGGAGGTCCACCAGGTTGATTCCAGAGATGAGGGTGTTACACTATGAAGAGAGATTGAGTCGCCTGGGACTGTACTCGCTGGATTTCAGAAGAATGAGAGATCTTACTGAAACATAAAATTACAAAAGGGATAGATAAGATAGAGGCAGGAAAAGCGTTTCCTCTGGTAGGTGAGTCTAGAACTATGGGACATAGCTTCAAGATTCAGGGGAGTAGATTTAGGACTGAGATGAGGAGGAACTGCTTTTCCCAGAGAGTGGTGAATCTGTGGAATTCTCTGCCCAGTGAAGCAGTGGAGGCTACCTCAGTAAATATATTTAAGACAAAGCTGGATAGATTTTTGCATAGTAGGGGAATTGAGGGTTATGGGGAAAAGGCAGGCAGGTGAAGATGAGACCAGGGTCAGATCAGCCATGATATTATTGAATGGTGGAGCAGGCTGGACAGGCCAGATGGCCAACTCCTGCTCCTATTTCTTATGTTCTTATGTAGGTGGTGTGGCATGGTGTCCAGGCTAGTGTTGGTGGGGCCCCATGGTGTTCACTTGGCAGAAGACAAGCTCTATTATGTCCATCTGCAGACTGCTGCAACATTCTTGGAATCAGGGACTTGAACTACATTTTTTGTGTGAGACTGTAAGTTTACTGCTATCTTACTGTATATACACCTTGTGCTGTGTGTGACTGTCGGTAATGAGTTTTGCACCTTGGGTCCAGAAGGACACTGTTTCATTTGGCTGTATTAATAGCTACTCATGCATGGTTGAATGGAAATTAAATTTGAACTTAGTAGTTTTGTACTATTTTGTTTTGCAGCATGGTAGCATAGTGGCTAGTGCAATCGCTTTACGCACCAGTGATCACTGCTCAGGGTTCGATTCCTGCCGCTGTCTGTAAAGAGTTTGTACGTTCTCCCTATGACTGGGTGGGTTTCCTCCCGTGCTCCGGTTTTCTCCCACATTCCAAAGATGTCCGATTAAGAGTTAGTGAGTTACAGGCATGCTGTGTTGGCAAACAACAACGTTCACTATATGCTTCAGTTTACATGTGACAAATAAAGCTGATCTTTAAAGAATGGGATTACATTTTCTACCTCCCTATCAGTGGAAAGATCAAAAGCTTCCACTCTCTCCATGGCAACCAGCTTCAAAATTTCAGATGCAGATCATGACAGCCAGGGATCTGGATTTCAGTCACATGAACATCTCACGAGTAGCTTCTAATGAACGCTACATTCTCTCAGCTCCTCATTCTGATATGTACTCAAATCCCCAATGTGTTGATCATTGACACAAAAGATGCGTTTCACCGTATGTTTCGATGTTTCCATGTACATGTGACAAACCAAGTTCATCTAATCTGTGTCTACATATCTGCTTTTCTATCTCCATCTGAATGCATAGAGACCTGTAGGGCATTCTGTCTCTATGACAGCACCAATATCGTATTCCCATGTACTGATCATTTCACCTGGCAGCAATGGAGGTGTTCCTCCTCTGACACACACAATATAGAAGGGTTCATTGTTGTTGCTTTTGTAACTATTTTTTGACCAGTTTTTTTTGTTAGCCCCGAACTGAACCCCCAAACCTGGAGGGCCGGTGGACCACTCTTAGTCTGGCCTTTACTCTTTGATCTGTTTGGCATGATGACCCTACTAAAAGCTCAGCACAAAGCCCTGACTCCAGCCAGCACAGCTCTCTGGGTCATTGAGGCACGCAAGCCTCCAAACCCTTCGACAAGGCTACGGTTCTCTTGGAGGATTTCATCTGCCTTACTTGTCAGATTTCTCTCCCCAGATGCTCCGGATCGCTCCGCAGTTCAATATTATTTTTGAAGTACATCAATTATGAAGACAACACAATCATTAAACAACAGCCTACAGTTTTTTTTTTATGAGCAATGTTCTACAAAAAGAAAAAAATATCCAGTAACTTAGTTCTTCCTCTTCTGCTGAAGTAAGGTGTGACAGCATTGCCCATGTTCTCTACAATCAAGCTACTGTCATTGGGCAGGAGTTCTAGAAGCATTAGGCCAGGAACAGTTACTACCTTACACCCATCAGGCTCCTGAACCAGCATGGATAACTTCATTCAGCTCAACACTGAACTGACCCCACAACCTAAAGGCTCACTTTCAAGGACTCTACAACTCAGTATTACTTAGTTACTTCTTTTTACTATTTGAACAATGCGTCTTCTTTTGCACATTGGAGTTTGTCAGTTTTTGTTATAGTTTTTCATAGATTCTATTGTTTCCTTATTTTACTGTAAATGCCTGCAAGAAAACAAATCTCAAGGCAAGATATGGTGACATACACTACATACTTTGATAATAAATTTACTTTGAGCTTTGAGTTTTAGCTCTGACATCTCAGTTTAACTTCTCATCTGGAAGATGGCATGATTGATACGGGAGAAGTTTCAACACTGAATTATATAAAAATAGGGCATAAACATCTCCACTTTACAATATTGCATTGTTCATCATGGAGGCACACTTAAAGAGCAAATGGATTCTTGTGTCCCCAAAACACAAACTCTGCAGTGTGCTGAAGTCTGATCCTAATTTGTTTATTTTTTTACTTTTGTCAGGTGCTGAAAAAGAAAACATCCCAGTACTGTTTGTACCATTATGATATTTTACAGATCAGATCAATCAATGAACTCACAATTCCATCCAGAGCTTCTTCTGACAATTATTCAGTCATTCATTATCTGGCAGGGATCAAGTAAGATTGTTAAAAAGTAACTGTACCGTGGTCTAGCGCAGGTTGGAATGGGATGACAGCATGGATGAACGAGTGGCTGCGGAGACGGTGCTGGGGGCACGGTTTCAAGTCCTGGACTTGTTCTGGGGAAGGGGTGATCTGCACAGGAGTCTCAGGTTGCATCTGAACCAATATCCTGGCTGGGAGGTTTGCTGATGCTGCTTGGGAGAGTTTAAACTCGTTTTGCAAGGGGCTAGAACCAGAGCCCCAGGTCAGGAAGGAAAGGACTGGACCAGAAGGCAGATATCAGGGAAAGTATCACAAGGCAAAAGTCAAAATAACAGGTATGATAGGTCAGATGGTTTGAAAGTGTATAATTTAATGCTAGGAGGAGTATGGGCAAGGGTGGTTAACTTAGAGTGTGGATCAGTACCATTGAACTATAACTGTGTAGCCATTACTTAAACTTGGTTGAGAGAGGGGCAGGAATGGGTGATTAATGTGCCAGGTTTTCAACATTTCAAAATAAAAAGACAGAGGAGGAGGTAAAGATGGGGGGGGGGGCACAGGAGTTGCACTACTAATCAGGGACAATATCGCAGCTGTACTCAGGAGATAAAATGGAGGGATCAGTCACTAGGTCCCTTTGGGTGGAACTCAGGAATAGGAAGGATACAATCACACTGATACGTTGTATTACAGACCCCCTAACAACCACCAACACATTGAGCAGATATGTAATCAAATTAAGGAAATGTACAAGAATAATATAATTGTTTTCATGGGGGATTTCAACTTCCCAAAGTGTAAGGGGTTTAGTCAGTGCTGAATTTATTAAGTGTATCCAGGGAGGTTTATTACATCAACATGTAGACAGTCCAATGAAAGGAGGAGCTGTACTGAACCTGGTGTTGGATAATGAGTTTGGCCTGGTAACCGATCGTTCAGTGTGTGAACAGTTAAGGAACAGTGACTACAACTCCTTAACTTTCAGGATAGCTCTTGATAAGAATAGGTGTGGTCCCTGTGGGAGAGTTGCACAATGGAATAGAGCAAAGTATGGTAGCATTAGGCTGGAACCAAGAAGAGTTAATTGGGAACACCCTTTTGCTGACAGGACAGCATCAGACATGTGGAGAGTGTTTAAAGATCAACAGCACAGAGTACAGGAAAGGAATGACCCTGTTAAAAGGAAGGATGGGGATGGAAAGATAAGAGAACCTTGGATGTTCAGACTTAGTCAAGAAGGAAAAGGAAAATTATATAAAGAGTTATCACAGTATGACTGAGTTTCTCATCCAAGTGGAATCATAGATATCTACACAGAAGTTAGGATCAAACGAAGAACGTGAGGAGTATAAAGAACCCAGAGAATTTCTAAAGAAGGAATGGCTACGAGATGGCTTTTTAGAGCAGCCTATGCTCGAGACTACTATCTTAGATTGGGTGTTGTGAAATAACCCAGATTTTATTAGTCAGCTTAACATAAAGGAACCCTTGGAGGCAGTGATCATAATGATTGAATTCATACTGCAATTTGAGAGGGAGAAGCACAAGACACGTGTACATGTATCAGTATCACAATGGAATAAAGGGAATTACAGAGGCATGAGAGAGGAGCTTGCCCAGGTGGATTGGAGGAGGATACTGGTGGGATGATGGCAGAATAGAGATGGCTGAAGTTTCTGGAAATAGTTCACAAGGCGCAAGATAGGTATGTCCCACAGAAGAAGAAGTTCTCAAACGGCAGGAGTGGGCAACTGTGGCTAACAAAGGACTACATAAAAGCAAGGAAAGGGCATATAAGGCAGCAAAAGTGAGTGGGAAATTGGATGATTGGGAAGCTTTAAAATCCAATGAAGAGCAGCTAAAAAAGCTAAAGGGGAAAAGATGAAAGATGAGGGCAAACTAGCAGATAATATAAAGCAGGATACTAAAAGGGTTTTCCCAGTTATATAAATAATAAAAGGGAGTTGAGAGTTGATATTGGACCACTGGAAAATGATGCTGGTGAGGTAGTAATGGGGAGCAACAAAACGGCAGATGAACTTAATGGGTACTTTGCTTCTGTCTTCACTGTGGAAGACACTAGCAGTGTGCAAGAGGCTCGTGAGTGTCAGGGAGCAGGAGTGAGTGACATTGCTATTACAAAGGAAAAAGTGGTTGGCAAACTGAAAGTACTTAAAAGTGGTTAAGTCACCTGGAACAGATGGACTACATCCCAGAGTCCTGAGAGAGGTTGCTGAAGAGATAATGGATGCATTGGTCATGATCTTTCAAGAATCACTTGATTCTGGCATGGCCCCAGAGGACTGGAAAATGCAAATGTCATTCCACTCTTTAAGAAGGGAGGAAGACAAAAGAAAGGAAATTCTTGGACAGTTAGCCTAACCTCAGTGGTTTAGAAAATGTTGGAGTCTATTATTAAGGAAGAGGTTTTAGGGAATTTGGAGACTAACAATAAAAAAAGTCAAAGTCAGCATGTTTTCTGTAAACTGAATTCTTGCCTGACAGATCTGTTAGAATTCTTCCAGGAAGTAACAAGCAGGGTGGACAAAGGAGAGGCAGTGGATGTCACTGTCTGGTATGGAGGGGCTGCTGCACAGGACTGAAAGAAGCTGCAGAAGGATGCAAATCTAGTCGGCTCCATCTTGTGTAGTGGCCTACAAAGTACCCAGGACATCTTCAGGGAGCAGTGTCTCAGAAAGGCAGCGTCCATTATTAAAGACCTCCAGTACCCCGGGCATGCCCTTTTCTCACTGTTACCATCAGGAAGGAGATACAGAAGCCTGCAGCCACACACTCAGCAATTCAGGAACAGCTTCTTCCCCTCTGCCATTCGATTCCTAAATGGACATTGAATCTTTGGACACTACCTCAGTTTTTAAAAAAAAATACATTATTTCTGTTTTTGCACTTTAAAAAAATTATTCCATATAAGTATACCATAATTGATTTATTTATCATTATTATTTATTTTATTTTATTTATAATTATTATTATCATTCTCTGCTATGTATGCATAGAACTGCTGCTCCTAAGTTAACAAATTTCAAGTCACATGCCAGTGATAATAAACCTGATTCTGATTCACTTGGCTTTTCAGAAGGCATTTGACAATGTGCCACACATGAGGCTGCTTAATAAGGTAAAATCCTATGGTGTTACAGGGAAGATGCTGGCATGGATAGAAGAATGGTTGATTGGTAGGAGGCAGCAAGTGAGAATAAAAGAGGCCTTTTCTGGCTGGCTCTCAGTGACTAGTGGTGTTGCTCAGGGGTCAGTATTGGACCACTGCTTTTCACATTGTCAATGATTTAGATAATGGAATTGATGGCTTTGTGGCAAAGTTTGCAGATGATACAAAGATAGGAGGAGAGGTAGGTAGTGCTGAGGAAGCAATGCGATTGCAGCCGGATTTAAGACAAATGGGAAGAATGGGCAAAAGAGTGGCAGATGGAATATAGTGTTGGGAAATGTGTGATTATGCATTTTGGTAAAAGGAACAATAGTGCGGACTATTACTAAATGGGGAGGAGGCTCAAACATCAGAGATGCAGAGGAACCTGGCAGTCCTTGTGCAAGACTCCCTGAAGAATTATTTACAGGTCAAATCTGTAGCAAAGGCAGCAATTGCAATGTCAAGGGGAATAGATTATCAAAGCAAGGAGATAATGCTCAGCCTTTATAAGACACAGTCAAGCCACACTTGGAGTATTGTCAACAGCTTTGGGCCCCATATCTCAGAAAGAACAGAGTCATTGGAGAAAGTCCAGAGGAGGTTCATGATGATGATTTCGGGAATGAAGGGGTTAACATATGAGGAGCGTTTGGCAGCTTTGGGCCTGTACTCACTGGAATTTAGAAGAATGCAGGGGGAGGAGGATCTCATTTAAACCTACCGAATGCTGAAAGGACTAGATAAGGTGAATGTGGAGAGAGGAAGTTTCCTTTGATTGGGGTATCCAGAACTAGAGGGCACAGCCTCAAAATTGAGGGGTGACCTTTCAGAACAGAGACAAGGAGGAGGAATTTTATTTTAGCTAGAGTACTGAATCTGTTAAATGCTCTACCAGAGATTGCCGTGGATGCCAAGCCTGTGGGTATATTTAAAGCGGAAGTTGATAGTTTCCTAATCGATCAGGGCATCAAAGGATATGGTGAGAAGATACTTGATAAGGTTCCACACGGTAGGCTTATTCAGAAAGTCAGAAGGCACGGGATCCAGGGAAGTTTGGCCAGGTGGATTCAGAATTGGCTTGCCTGCAGAAGGCAGAGGGTCGTAGTGGAGGGAGTACATTCAGATTGGAGGATTGTGACTAGTGGTGGCCCACAAGGATCAGTTCTGGGACCTCTATTTTTCATGATTTTTATTAACGACCTGGATGAGGGGGTAGAAGGGTGGGTTGGCAAGTTTTCAGACGACACAAAGGTTGGTGGTGTTGTGGATAGTGTAGAGGGTTGTTGAAGATTGCAGAGAGACATTGATAGGATGCAGAAGTGGGCTGAGAAGTGGCAGATGGAGTTCAACCCGGAGAAGTGTGAGGTGGTACACTTTGGAAGGACAAACTCCAAGGCAGAGTACAAAGTAAATGGCAGGTTACTTGGTAGTGTGGAGGAGCAGAGGGATCTGGGGGTACATGTCCACAGATTCCTGAAAGTTGCCTCACAGGTAGATAGGGTAGTTAAGAAAGCTTATGGGGTGTTAGCTTTCATAAGTCGAGGGATAGAGTTTAAGAGTTGCAAGGTAATGATGCAGCTCTATAAAACTCTGGTTAGGCCATACTTGGAGTACTGTGTCCAGTTCTGGTCGCCTCACTATAGGAAGGATGTGGAAGCATTGGAAAGGGTACAGAGGAGATTTACCAGGATGCTGCCTGGTTTAGAGAGTATGCATTATGATCAGAGATTAAGGGAGCTAGGGCTTTACTCTTTGGAGAGAAGGAGGATGAGAGGAGACATGATAGAGGTATATAAGATATTAAGAGGAATAGATAGAGTGGACAGCCAGCGCCTCTTCCCCAAGGCACCATTGCTCAGTACAAGAGGATGTGGCTTTAAGGTAAGGGCTGGGAAGTTCAAGGAGGATATTAGAGGAAGGTTTTTTACTCAGAGAGTGGTTGGTGCATGGAATGCACTGCCTGAGTCAGTGGTGGAGGCAGACAGTGAAATTTAAGAGACTACTAGATAGGTGTATGGAGGAATTTAAGGTGGGGGTTTATATGGGAGGTAGGGTTTCAGGGTCGGCACAACATTGTGAGCTGAAGGGCCTGCACTGTGCTGTACTATTCTATGTTCTATGTGTATGGGGTTGAGTGGGATCCAGAATCAGCCATCAGAGCAGACTCAATGGGCTGAATGGCCTAATTCTGTTCATTTTTCTTATGGTCTAAGGGAATTAGAGAAGCCAGGAGGGCCATGTAAAGTCCTTGGCCAGTAGGATTAAGGTACTCTATACATACATCAAGAGTAAGAGGATAACTAGTGAGAGGGTGGGAACACTCAAGGATAAAGTGGGGAGCTTTTGCCTGGATGCAGAGAATGTGTGGGTGAGGTACTTAATAAATACTTTGCTTCAGTATTTACTATGGAAAATGATATCAAGGGCTAGGAGATCAGTGATGAGTGTATGAAAAAGTTAGGTTGTTTGGAGGTCAAGAAGGAAGAAGTGTTGGGCCTCTTAGCAAATATTAATGTGTATAAGTCCCCAGGGTCAGACAGGATTTACCCCAGATTACCGAAGGAAGCAAAAGCTCAGATTGCTGTGCCCTTGACTAGTATCTCTGTGTCCTCTCTAGCCACAGGTGGGGTCCCAGAGGACTGGCAAGTGGCTAATATTGTACATTCATTTAAGAAGGGAACAAGGGTAAATCATGGGAACTATAGAGCGGTGAGTCTTATGTAGGGAAATTGCGGAAGAAAGTTTTTAGGGTGATGCACCATCAATAACTCTCTGAGACGTGAGGCGAGATATCAGCTTTTATTGACTGGAAGAAAGAACAAGCAGCAATTGACCACCATTCTACATCCTGGAGACTGAGGGCTGGGCTCAGGCCTCAATCGCCTTTATACCGGGGTCTGTGGGAGGAGCCACAGGAGCAGTCAGCGGGGGGGGCGTGTCCAGACAGGTATATGTAGTTCACCACATAGGGATAGGGTATCTGAGCATTTGGTATATTGACCTTATTGGGGAGAGCCAGCATGGCTTTGAGTGGGGCAGGTCATGCCTTACTAACTTGATTGAGTTTTTTGACAAGGTAACAAGAGAGATTGATGAGGGTTGGGCAGTGGATGTTGTCTACATGGATTTTAATAAGGCATTTGACAAAGTTCCCCATAGGAGGCTAATCCAGAAGATTAAGGTGCATTGAATGCATGGCGAATTAGCAGTTTGGATTCAGAACTGGTTTGTGCATAGAGGGTAGTGGTTGAAGGGACTTTGCTGAGCTGGAGTTCTGTAATTAGTGGAGTTCCGCAGGGATCCGTGATTGGCCCCCTGCTGTTTGTAATGTCTATAAATGACCTGGATGAAAATATAGATAGGTGGGTTAGTAAATTTGCGGATGATACCAAGATTGGTGGAGTTGTGGGTAGTGTAGATGATTGGGAAAGAATATGGCATCATAGAGATACTATTATCTCTTGACCACGTCTGCATGCTTCTATATATTGAATTGTTGATTTGATATTTGCATTAGCAAGCAGGTGTACCTAATAAAGTGACCACTAAGTGTATTTTTTATGTTCTATGTTATTTAAGATGGAAGTTTTCACAACATTAAGGGGAACTAATAGGATTGGTGAAAAAAGACATTTCCTGTTGGTTTGAAAGTCTCAAACAAGAGGCCCTGTCTGGCATTTCAGAAGTAATACAGTGACAATAGTTAAAATTAATCTTGAGATTAATGGCTTATTTTTGATAACCAAGGGTATTTGGCAATTATGGGGCAAAGGCAAGATTTATGGAGTTAGGTCATAGATTATATATGATCTCATTGAACAGCACAGCGAACTCGAGGGGACTTCTGGTCTACTCCCATTTCCACATTCTGAAATAAATGGGCCCCACGTTGATAATATTTCCCTATTCTTTGTCTATTAATCCTAATGCCACTTCTATGTAACCAATATGATTGAGATCAGCTAACCCAATTTGGATTTGGAATTAAATATGATAGCTCTGTGTAATTTATTGTTTCGCATTATACAGCAGAATATTCATTAGTTGACCCCACCACAAAGGAATAGTAAAGGGCTCTGAACAAGTGATCTTCAATACTGCGCAGACGTTTCCTATGTCAAGGCTAAGTTTTAGCTTCATAAATCCTCCTAAAATTTCTGGCAACATCTCCAACATGAGCAACTATTACAGTCTGATGTTTACTATTCACAAATGGACTTCGGACTGTAATGGTTGCTCATGTGGAGATGTTGCCAGAATGTGAGATGTGAGGGGTAAGTATTTTACTCAGAGTCGTGGATGCCTGGCGGTAAAGGCAAGTACATTAGAGACTTCTAAGAGATGACTGGGTAGGCACATAGATGTAAGGAAGGTGGAACGATATGGACATGGTGTAGGTAGGAGGAATTGGTGTTTGGGTGTTTTGATTTGCTTTTTAGCTGGTTCAGCAAAACATTGGGAGCCAAATGGCTTGTTCCTGTGTTGTGCTCTACCATGTTAACTAAAACTTTACACAATAACGGCAGTGCACTTGCAACAGAGGTAGAGATCAGTTGCAGATATGGGCTGAGAAGTGGCAGATGGAGTTTAACCCAGATAAATGTGAGGTGTTGTACCTCAGGAGGGCAAATGCAAAGAGACAGTACACTGTGAAGGGCAAGATCCTTAACAGTGTTGATGAGCAGAAAGATCTTGGGATCCAAGTTCATAGGCCCTTTAAAGTGACTACATAGACTGATAAGGGGACATGGGATGCTTGCTTTTATTAATTGAAGCATAGAGTTCAACGTCAAGAGGTTATGTTGCAACTTTACAAAACTCTGGTTGGGCCACATCTGGAGTATTGCTACAGTTCTGGTCACCCTGCTATAGGAAGGATGTTGAGACTTTAGAGAGGGTGCAGAAAATGTTTACCAGAATGCTGCCTGGTTTAGAGACTATCATGAGAGGCTGGATAAAGCTGGGTTGTTTTCTCTGGAGCATCAGAAGCTGAAGAGAGATTTGATAGAGGTTTACAAGATTATGAGAGGCATAGACAGAGAGTACAAAGTGTATCTGTTTCTCAGGGATGAAATGTCTAAAACCAGAGGGTATGCATTGAAGCTGAGAGGGAGGTAGGTTCAAGGGGGATGTGAGAATAGGTATTTTACTCAGAGAGTCGTGGATGCCTGGTGGTAAAGGCAAATACATTAGAGATTTATATTGCATGAACCTAGGAGCCCACAAACTCTAAACATTTCCTGTCAATAAACCTGTCTAAGTGTCTTTTAAATATGGTAATTGTACCCAGTTCTACTACTCTACTAGAGCAGTATTTCCTCTGGCTGATGATTCCTTATAATCTACACAAAAACCTGACTCTCAGCTTTCCTTTAAATCTTTCTCCTTTCACCCTAAACCCGTGTTTTCTAGTTTCAGACCTCTCTCGCCTGGGAAAAGATTTCATCACTTTCTATAAGGTCATCATTCATTCTCTTTCACTCCAAGGAAAACAGTCGTAGCCTATCCAGTTTCTCCTTAAAATTCAAGCCCCCCAGTCCTAACAGCATCCTTGTGAATGTTTTCTGCACCATCCCTAATGTAATCACATCCTTCCTGTAGTATAGTGTGAACAAAGTGTGGTATCACTAACCTCCGCTACTATTACATAACAACCACTCTGAGAAACAGATACACTTTGTACTCTCTGTCTATGCCTCTCATAATCTTGTAAATCTCTATCAAATCTCTCTTCAGCTTCTGATGCTCCAGAGAAAACAACCCAGCTTTATCCAGCCTCTCATGATAGTCTCTAAACCAGGCAGCATTCTGGTAAACATTTTCTGAACCCTCTCTAAAGTCTCAACATCCTTCCTATAGCAGGGTGACCAGAACTGTAGCAATACTCCAGATGTGGCCCAACCAGAGTTTGTAATGTCCTGATTGATGAAGGCAAGCATCACCACCTTGTCCACAAGTGAGCTATGTACTTGTACCCCAATGTTCTCTAATACTTCCCAGGGCACTGTCACTTACTGTGCATGGCCTGATCTGCTATAACTTCTGAAAATGCATCACCTCATACATGTCAAGTTAAGTTCCATCTGCTATTCTTTTGCCCACCTTCCCCATTAATGCAAGGTTCCTGTGTTAACCTTATACAACCTTCTTCACTGTCAACTACACCACCAATTTTGGTGACCTCCGCATACTTACTAATCAAAAGGCCATAAGGCATTGGTGCAGAATTAGATCAGTTGCTCATTGAGTCTGCTCTGCTCATACATCATGTCTGATTTATTTTCCCTCTCAACCCCATTTTCCTCCCTTCTTCCCATAACCTTTAATACCCTTAATAATCAAGAACTTCCACTTTAAATGCTTCCAATGACTTGGCTTTCCCAGCCATCTATGCAAATTAATTCCACAAATTCACCATCTTCATCTCTGTTTTAAAGGGACTTTCTCCCATTCTGAGGCTGTACCCTCTGGTCCTAAACTTTTCCACTACTGTAGATATCCTCTCCATATCCACTCTCTCTAGGCCTTTCTATACTTGGTGGGTTTCAATGAGATCCTCCCTTAATCCTCTAACCTCCAGCAAACACAAGTCCAGAGCTATCAAACACTCCTCATATGATAACACTTTCATTCCCATGATCATTTGAGTAAACCTCCTCTGGACACACTCCATCCTTCCTTAGATAAAAGGTCTAAATCTGCTCAGAATACTCCAAATGTGTCAAAGTCATAGAACACTACAGCACTGACACAGGCTCTTTGGCCCATCTAGTCCAGCCAAACTATTAATCTACCTAGTCCCCATTGACCTGCACCCAGACCATAGCCCTCCATACCCCTAGCTATCCAAATTCTTCTTAAATACTGAAATCAAACTCAAACGCACCACCCGCCTGAGCAGCTCATTCCACACTCTCACCACTGTCTGAGTGAAGAACTCCCCCCTAAACTATTCACCTTTCAATCTTTTCAATAGTTAAACTTTTCACTCTTAACCCATGACCTCTACTTGTAGTCTCACACAACCTTAGTGGAAAAAGCTTGCTTGCATTCATAGTATCTATACCCCTCATAATTTTGTATACCTTTATCAAATCTCCCCTGATTCTCCTCCCCTCTAGGGTATAAAGTTCTAACCTATTTAACCTTTCCTTGTATCTTAGGTCCTCAAGTACCAACAATATCCTTGTAAATTTGTAACTTTTCTTTCAAATCTCCAATATACGTGACAAACAACTGTGGACACAACATTGATCCTGGTGGCACACTGCAGGTGACAGTTCTCCAGACTGAATATTGATCCTCCACAACTAGTCTCTGGCTCCTTCTGTTTTGTATCTATTTGGCTAGCTCATGCTGGATCCATGCAACCTAATTTTCCAGACTAGCCTACCATGTGGGCCCTCGTCAGGCTTTCTGCTGAAGTCTGTACAGACAGTGCCTTCACTCTTCTTCCCTTGGCAATCTTCTTTGTCACCTCTTCAGCAAAAAACTTAATCCAATCTCCAAGTCAAAATGTCCCATGTGTTAAGCCACTCTGCCAATCCCTTATCAGGTCTGCCTTTCCAAAAGCTGGTAGATCCTGCCTCTCAGAATCTCTTCAGAAACTTTCCCACCGCTAATGGTAGGCTCAATGGCTTGTTGTTCTCTTGCTTGTCCTTTCAGCCCTGTTCGAGTAAAATAGAATAGATGTGTAGCACGGTAGTGTTGTGGTTAACACAACATTTTACAGTACCAGTGACCCAGGTTCAATTCTTACCGCTGCCTGTAAGGAGTTTGTAAGTTATCCCTGTGACCATGGGGGTTTCCTGCAGGTGCGCCAGTTTCTTCCCACATGTCCAAAAACATCCTGTTTGGTCGGTTAATTGGTCATTGTAAATTGTCCAGTGATTAGGCTAGGGTTAAATTGAGGGTTGCTGGGGGGTGAGGCTCGAAGGACTGGAAGGGCCTGTTTCCCACTGTATCTCAATAAATAAAATAAAAAATCGAACTTTAACGTCATTGCACAAGACAATGAGATTACAGTGCTACTTCAGTCTGTTCAAAAACAGACATTTACAATGCATGCAGTACGTCTTAATTAAAAAAAATTAATAGTGCTCCATAACACTCAAAGGCTATTGGCAAGCTGGGTGTAGCAATATTCAGCTGCACAACAGCCCTCGGGAAGAAGCTGTTTTTCAGTCTTACTGTTTGGTTAAGATGTTTCTGTATCTCCTCCTACCAGATGGCAGGAGATTGAGTAGACAGTGAATAGGATGGGATGGATCTTTAATGATGTTACAAGCATACCATTGGCATTGAGAGTTGCAGATTATCTCCTGGTCTGGTAGTTGGGCCCCAGTGATGTGCTGAGCCTTCCTAATCACCCATTGGAGTGCTTTGTGATCTGTCTTGCTACAGCTAGAGTACCACACTGTCAATCCGTATGTCAGTATGCTCTCTATCACACACTGGCCAGCAATTTCTGGGGCAGATTAGCTCTCCTTAAGCATCTCAGGTAGTATAAGAGCACAGCATTAACCATTTGCCAGCCTTCTGGTACATCACCCATGCTAGAATGATGCATGCCCTGCAATTTCTTCCTAAGTTTCCAACAATGTCTTGCAATATACTGATCAGGCCACTTGAATATTGCTTAAGACTGCCAAAACCTCCTCCTTCGTAATGTGGATATGTTCCAATACATCACTGTTATTGAGGGCGTGGCATGGTTGTGTAGAGGTTGTCATAATGCTATTGCAGTGCTATATGGCAGACGAAGGTTCAAATTGGCCACTGTCAGTAAAGAGTTGGTACATTCTCCAGGTGCTCCAGTTTCCTCCCATATTCCACAGATCTAAGAGTTACAGTATTAGGTTAATTGGTTACATGGGTATAATTGGGTAGTGTGGGCTCCTTGGGCCTGTTACCGTGCTGTATCTCTAAACAAAATAATCTGGGTGAAATGCATTTCTTCAGGTGATGAAGAACATTTTTATAAGCTTCTAACATAATTTCAGATTGAAACTGAACTTGGAGATTTCCTACAGTAGGAAATGCATTTCAACAGTACTTCAAGCCTTTAAAACATCTTAGAACAGCCCTTGGTTTAGGAACGTGATGCTTTCATGGCAACTATCACCACATCCATCATGTATGCCTTGTGTTGCACTCCATGCTAGAAATGCTGCCGTATGGTAGGACTGACAGTCTGATGTTACCATAGTGATTTACTCAGAGAATTGTGAGCAGTTTTGGACCTCTTATCTAAGAAAGGATGTGCTGGCATTGGAGATGGTCCAGAGGTGGCTCACGAGAATGACCCCAGAAATGGAGGAGTTAACATACGAGGACCATTTGATGGCCGAGCCTATACTTGCTTGAGTTCAGAAGAATGAGGAGGGATTCTCATCGAAATTTATTGAATATTGAAAGGCCTAGGTAGAGTGGATGTTTCCTTTAGTGGTGGAGTCTAGGACAAGAAGGCACAACCTCACAATAGAGGACATCCATTTAGAACAGAGATGAGGCAAAATTTGTTTAGCTAGAGGGTGGTGAATCAGCGGAATTCATTGCCACAGATGGCTGTGAACGCCAAGACATTGAGTATATTTAAGGCAGAGATGTATAGTTTCTTGATTAATCAGGACATCAATGGTTACAGGGAGAAGACAGAAGAATAGGGTTGAGTGGGATAATCAGTCATCCATGATGGAATGGTGGAAAAGACTTGATGGGCCAAATGGCCTAATTCTGCTTCTATGTCTTATGGTGATGGAGAAAGTTTCAGAATGGAACTTAAAATTGAAGGCTTGCATTACCTCTTGTGATCAATGTCAGGAGATAAATTCAATGGATTAAGGTGTATTCTCAAATAAAACAAATCACTTTCACTCATCCTAAACCATAATGCAAAATAGCCTTATCCTGGGAAGTTTTCTTGTGAGCCATCATAATGCTATTATTTCCAAATTTTCCTTTCATAGAATCATAGCATTGTAGCATAGCTGGTATCACAATTGCTTTACAGCACCAGCTACCTCCGATCAGGTTTGATTCACACCGCGCACTGTAAGGAGTTTGTACGTTCTTCTGTTGATCGTGTGGGTTTCATCCATGTGCACTGGTTTCCTCACGCAGTCCAGAGATGTATGGTGACGGTAAATTGTGGGCTTGCCATGTCAGTGCCTGAAGCACAGCAGCACTTGGGGCTGCTCCCAGCACATCCTCAGATTGTGTTGGTCACTGACGCAAGTGATGCACTTCACTTCCAGTAATGTATGGTCTGGTTTAGGCTGTTGTGTGCATTCCATGCTGTTTAGCGGCACTGGCAGGCTTCCCCCAGCACAATCCTCACTGATTTGGTTTGACGCAAATGACGCATTTCACCGTACATGTGACAAATGAAGCTAATCTTTAATACTTAGAATAGAAATACACGTAGAATAGACCTACCTAGGGCCTTCAATCTACTGACCATCAAGCATCCATTTACATCCAGCACACATGAACCTCGTTTCACTCTCTCCACTTTCTCTTCCACCTTAGTTTATGCAGGCCAATTTTCCATCATCATCATGTGCCATGTCATATGATGTGGGCAATCATGGTCTATCCATGACCAGGATTATCCTTGGCAAACTTTTTTTTCAAAAGAAGTGGTTTGCCACTGCCTTCTTCTGGGCAGTGTCTTTACAAGACGGGTGACCCCAGCCATTATCAATACTCTTCAAAGACTATCTGCCCAGTGTCAGTGGTCGTATAACCAGGACTTGTGATCTGCACCAGCTGCTCGTACAGCCGTCCACCACCTGCCCCAATGGCTTCACATAACCCTGATCGGGGGTCTGAGCAGGTGCTGCATCTTGCCAAAGGGTGACCTACAGGAGATCTTACAACTCCTTTGGTAGGGGCATATGTCCACCCGTCCACCCAAACAATTTTCCAGCATGACCTAATGAAAAAACATTGTTGTTTCTCCTCTCCCTACACAAAACACATTGTGACCATCTGTGCCATCTCAACCTGATCTGTTTGAGTCACTGCTTTGCTGAGTAGGCCACTAATCCTGAAAGACTTTGAACTTTATCCTACAACTTCCTTTAAGCTCCAGTTTTAGTTCAAACTTGTGATTAAAATGCAGCAAAAGTAAAATGATACATTTGTATTTGCATCCACATGGCAAAGCATGAACCCTATACTTTGACTTGATCTAGTTGAATAAAATGCAGAATATTTACTTAAAAATCAACATTACTAATCTATCTGGCACCGTGCACCTTTTCCAATTGAGCCAAAGTCTAGCTGTTTTGTAAAGTACTGTAATCATTATATGTATTACACTGACACAAGCGAGTGACGATAAACCTGATTCTGATATGGGTCTCTATTGTGGACTGAGAGTGGGAAGGGGACAAGGAAAGGGGAATCAGGGTTAGCAAAAGGGGAAGGGAGAGGAGAGAGAGTGGGAAGCATGAGAGACACATTCTGTAATGATCAATAAACCAATTGTTTGGAATCAAATGACCTTGCCTTTTGTCTCAGGGCTGGGTATGTCTGCACCTCCATCAACCCCAGCCCCTGGCACTCCTTCTCTGCCACCTGTCCCACACCCCTCCCACTGCACCCCACCCTCACTATTCCCAACATCCTTTGCTCCTGCCAGATTTACAAACCCGCTCTCCACTCCACATTGACAAATGCAGTACTGTGCAAAAGTCTTAGGCACCCTAGATATAAACAAGTGCCCAAGCCATGCACAGTACTGTAGGTTTTTTAGAAAAGTATGCATTTTCTTTTAATTTTTCCTTGTTAAAAAATTGTTTTTCCAAAGCTGTTGACTCAATTTTGTTCATTGAAACCAAGCTCCAAATTGCAAACACAGTAAACCAACATTCTGGAATGATTATGTTTACTCTTGCTGGTGTGTAATGGAAGGCAAAATCCACATTTCTCACTGTGGCAAAGAGTATGTTTTTATAATTTTCTGCTGTATTACAGGTTGTATCTCACCCTATTTTGATGTAACACATGAAAATCAGGCATCTTTCAAGCTCAGATTATATTCAATAATACAGTACCTATAAAAAGTATACATCCCCCCTTGGAAGTTTTCATATTTTATTGTTTTACAACATTGAATCACAGTGGATTTAATTTGGCTTTTTTTGTCACTGTTCAACAGAAAAGCTTCTTTCATATCAAAGTGAAAACAAATTACGACAAATTGATCTAAATTTATTACAATTATTAAACACAAAATAACTGATTGCATAATTATTCACCCCCTTCAAGTCAGTATTTAGTAGCAATTACAGCCTTGAATCTGTGTGGATAGGTCTCTATCAGCTTTGTACATCAGGAACACTGCAATTCCCCCCTCATGCATTTCCTGTGCAGCTTTGGCTTTATGCTTGGGGTCATTGTCTTGCTGGAAAACAGATCTCTCCCAAGTCGCAATTCCCTTGGAGACTGCATCAGGTTTTCCTCTTGGATTTCCCTGTATTTTGCTGCATTCATTTTACCCTCCACCTTCCCAAGACTTCCAGGGCCTGCATGTTATTGACGGTGTGGTGTTTGGCTTACACTAAACATAACATTTAGTCTGATGGCCATAAAACTCAATTTTGGCTTCATCAGACCATAAAGCCTTCTTTCAGCTGACTTCAGAGTCTCCCATATCCCTTCTGGCAAACTCTAGCCAAGATTTCATGTGAGTTTTCTTCAACAGTGGCTTTCTCTTTGCTACTCTCCTATAAAGCTGGAACAGTTGTTGTAAACACAATCTCTCCCATCTTAGCCACAGAAACTTGTAACTCCTCCAGAGCTGTCATAGGTCTCTTGGTGGCCTCCCTCATTAGTCCCATCTTGCACGGTCACTCAGTTTTTTCACAGAGTTGCTTGGAGTGTTCTTTTGTTTTTGTGCTGTAGTTTTTGTCAGGATATTGACTCACCAACAGTTGGACCTTCCAGATACAGGTGTATTTTTACTACAATCAATTGAAACACCTTGACTGCACATGGTGATCGCCATTTAATTAATCATGTGACTTCTAAAACTAATTGGCTGCACCAGTGATGATTTGCTGTGTCATATTAAAGGCGGTGAATATCTATACAATCAATTATTTTGTGTTTTATATTTGTAATTAATTTGGATCATTTTGTAGAGATCTGTTTTCGCCTTTACATGAAAAAGTATTTCTGTTGATCAGTGTCAAAAAAGCCAAATTAAATCCATTGTGATTCAATGTTGTAAAACAATAAAACTTGAAAACTTCCAAGGGGAGTGAATACTTTTAATAGGCACTATAACTCAGGTGCAAGAATGAAAATAAATGCAATTCAACTATATTTAGTTTTAATTTGTGAACTGTTGTCGGCAGAATCTCAGATGGTGATGAGGAGGTGTACATGGGTGAGGTGGATCAGCTGAGTGGTATCGCAACACCACCATTCTCTCAATGTCAGCAAGACCAAGGAATTGATTGTTGACATCAGGAAGGAGAAGTCAAGGGAACACACACCAATCCTTATCAATGGCTCCACAGTGGAAAGTGTGAGCAGTTTCATGTTGCTGAGTGTGAAAACAGAGACACCTCTTTCTCCCTTATTAGGAAGAGAGAGAGAGCCTGTGGTTTGTCATATACTGGGTGAAACACGAAGTCTTCATGGCAACTGCAAGTCTGTGTCTTTGTTGTTGCTTTCCTCATGCTTGAGTGCTCAGTGGCGGGTGCCGATGCTGTATTTTTGCTGGTGGGGGGGAGGGGGTTTGTTGCTCGCTGCCTCTTACACGTGGGAGGGAGGGGAGCTGGGGTGCCTTTGGGGTTCTAAAATTTAACTGTCGTTCATTCTTTGGGGCACACCTCTGTTTTTGTGGATGGTTGTGACGGAAAAGAAGGATGTATATTGTATACACTTTCCGACATTAAATTGGAGTGGGTTTCTATTATCTTCTTCTGGGCAGTGTCCTCCTTACAAGATGGGTACTCGGCCATAAGAAAACTGGAAATTCTAAACCAGAAAATGTAAGTACCAATATTCTTGTTAAATATCAACTTGGTTTAGTCTCTCCCTGGCCACCTCCTACGTGATCCCACTACCAGCCACATCTTCCCCTCCCCCCATCCTCGGCTTTCCACAGGGATCGCTCCCTACGCGACTCCCTTGTCCATTCATCCCCCCATCCCTCCCCACCGACCTCCCTCCGGGCACTCATCCCTGCAAACGGAAGAAGTGCTACACCTGCCCGCACACTTCTTCCCTCAACACCAACCCAGGCCCCAGACAGTCCTTTCAGTTGAGGCACCACTTCACCTGTGAGTCAGCTGGGGTGACATACTGTATCCGGTGCTCCCGATGTGGCCATTTATACATTGGGGAGACCCGCCGCAGACTGGGAGACCGTTTCGCCGAACACCGGCACTCAGTCCTCCGGCAGTGGCGGGATCTCCCTGTGGCCACACACTTCAATTCCACAGACCACTCCCACTCCGACATGTCTGTCCATGGCCTCCTCTACCGTCAAGATGAGGCCACACGCAGGTCGATGGAGCAATACCTTATCTCCCACCTAGGTAGCCTCCTTCCTGCCGGCATGAACATCCAACTCACAGACCTCCGTTGATACCCCTGCCCCCCCTTACCCCCATCCCTATCTATTATTTTAGCCTGGTTCTCTTTCTTTCTCTTTTTTACCCCCTCACTATAATCTCCCCCCAGCCCTACCTTTCTTTCTCTTTTATTTCCCATAATTCTCCACCTTCCCCCTAGCCTATTTCCCTCCAGCCTATCACTTCCCAGTTCTCTATCCCTCCCCCCACTTCTTATCCCCCCTCGACCATCCCATGTTACTTCACTCCTGATGAAGGGTTTTGGCCCAAAATGTTGTCACTACCTCCTCCCATATTTGCTGTCTGGCTTGCTGAGTTCTGCCAGCATTTTGTGTTTTTATTTATTTCCAGCATCTGCAGATTCACTCGTGTTGCTTTTTAAAGGTCTGTGATGTTTTGACCAGACTTCAGAATATTTTCTTCAGTTAAAATCAATTATGAAATCCTGAGCAAGTGAATCAATAAATACAAATATTGGAAATATGAAATTAAAAAAAATCTATAAATGCAAGTCGATTGATTCCTCATACCCCAATATATTTGTTTCTGAGAGATTTAGTTTCAAAATTGATCAAAACACTTGTCACAATTTTTATATCTTTTCTGTCCTGCTTACTTTGAACTATTATACAGTAATCATCATATTCTCTTAAGCTTGGTTAAATTACATAATTCTCCTCTTAATTTATTCATCTTGTATAATACGAATGGTGAATTGTTGTAGTGGGATTCTTCATATAACATCCTGTTCTTTGTTTCTAAATTTTGGTATTCAAATGGCTAAAGGCAGTCACCGCTCAACATAAGAACAGATGAATATCAGTTTTGAACAAACATTTGGAGGATGTCACATGCAAGGGTGTTGAGAAACATTCCAGGATGCACTGGGACACATCATCAGTGATGTAACCTGGGGAGTGTCAACATCAGACACTCTCACTCAAGGGTTGATCAAGCTTTGGCTTGTGTCCCAGCACCATTGGTCCACAGGTCATAGTTCTTGATCCATGGCCATTTGAAGACTCGCTCAGCAGCCTCTGTGACGGTCCTGACGGCTCTTTTCTTTGCAGCCCCCGTAATGACAAGGAGAGAGTAGGTTCTGCACAGCCGGCAAAACCTCTACATCTCACCTCTGTAGGCTCACATCATGCCCTCCACCCCTGTCTCTGGCACATATCTCTTCTTATGCTTAAATCCCTCCTCAATCCAGTCTTCCCAAGGACCTGTCAGTTCTACCATGACCTCCTGTTTTGAGGTACTGATGGATTGACCATGTCAGGCCTTAGGGTTAAGAGATGGACCATGAAGCTGTTAGGGAACATTACGAAATCACCAGGAAGGGACTGATAACAATTTGATTCAGGATAAACCAGTATAAGACAAGACAAAAGACAATGAGGGATCAAATAAGATATAAACAAAGACAATGACCAAGGAGGGTTGGTATCTCAATGGTCCATTTGTTTATTACGTGCTGTGTCATATAACGTAGGCTATCATGGCCTTCCCATGACCTAAATTATACTTGGCAAGTTTTTTGACAGAAGAGGTCTTCTTTTAGGCAGTGTTTTTACAAAACGGGTGACTCCAGCCATTTTCAGTACTCTTCAGAGACTGTCTGCCTGGTGTCAGTGGTCGCATAATGAGGACTTGCTCATATGATCATCCATGAACTGCTTCCATGGCTTCACTGGACCCTAATTGGAGTGGAAAGGGCACTAAGCAGGGGCTACTCTTTGCCCAAGGGTGACATGCAGTCTAGTGGAGGGAAGGAGTGCCATTTACTTCCTTTGGTAAGGATATATCTCCACCCCACAGCCAGTCTCAGTGGTATTATTATTGCAACATTAACTTTATAATGAAAAAAGTGTCCAGCATGCTGTCCATACAGATCAATTCATTACAACATTACAATGATGTTTTACAAGATAGAACAATAACAGAGTACAGAATAAAGCAGTACAGTATAGAACGAGTGCACTGCAAGACCATAATGAAGTGGGCTGTGAGGTCAAGAGTCCATCTTATCATACTAGGGAAGAACAGTGAACCATGGTGTAATGGGAGGGATGAGGGGAACCAAAGGGAGGTAATAGACAGGTGAGTGGAAGTGAAGGAATGAAGTCCCCTCCTATTAGATTCCTTCTTCAGCCCTTCCATCTTTCATCTCCCAGCTTCTTATTTCATCCTGTTCCCTCACCTCCCCACTCAACTTCCCTCTCGCCTGGTTTCACCTGTTACTTGCCAGCTTGTAATCCTTACCCTCCCCCTACCTTCTTACTCTGAGTAAATTTCCCTATTGAATCTGTCTCTAATGCCACCTCAGGGATGGTGTTCTATGAACCCCCACTCTCTGTGTAAAGAACTTACCCCAGACATCACCTCTAAGCAATCAGCTTAAAATTATGCACTCTGATATTAACTGTGAAAATATTTCTGGCTATCCATTGGATCTATGCCACTTAACATCTTGTTCACTTCAATCTAGTCACCAGTATTGTGGTGCGTTTATTTGTATATACAGTACTGTGCAAGAGTCTTAGGCACATATATATATATCACTGGGGTACCTAACACTCTTGCACAGTACTGTAGTAACTTTATTGAACCCAAGGGGGACCAATATTCTTGTGGGCAGGTTTGTTAGGGCTGTTGTGTAGGGTTTAACCTAATTTGGCAGGAGGATGGGAATCGGAGTGAAGGGATTCAAGATAGGTTGGATGGTAGAAAAGCCAAGATATCGTGCAGTCAGATTGTCAAGACGGTCAGGTAGATGATAAGACATAATTGCAGCCAGCAGAGTGAGTATCAGTGCATTCGTGATGCAAAATCAAAAAAGTAGCAAATACAGTACTCAAAGTGTTACGTCTCGGTGCATGGAGTATAAGAAATAAGGTATACGATCTTGCACTTTAACAGATTGTCAAGTATGATGTTGTAGCCATCACTATATTGTGGCTGAAGGATGGTTGTAGTTGGGAGCTGAATGTCCAAGGTTACATATTGTATTGGAGGGATTAGGAAGGTAGGCAGAGAGGGTGGCATGGCTCTGCTGGTAAAGAATGGCATCAAATCAGTAGAAAGATCTGACATAGGATTGGAAGGTGTTGAATCCTCATGGGTTGAGTTAAGAAGCTGCAAGGGTAATAGGCCCCTGATGATAAAGAGTAGCTGGGATGTGAACAGCAGGTTAAAAGGGCAACGTTATGATAGTCATGGGAGACTTTAGCTTGCAGGTAGATTGGGAAAATCAGGCTGATAATGGATCTCAGGGGAGTGAATTTGCTGAATGTCTGTGAGATGGCTTTTTAGAGCAGTTTTTTGTTGTAGGGGGTCAGCTTCACTGGATTGGGTGTTATGTAATGAAACAGAGGTGATTAGGGAGCTTGAGGTAGAGGAATGCTTAGGATCCAGTGATCACAATGTGACTGAGTTCTACTTGAAATTTTATAGGGAGAAAGTAAAATCTCCTGTGGCAGTTTGAAATTACAGTGGTATGAGAGAGGAGTTGGTCAAAGTAAATTGGAAGGAGATGCTGGCAGGGATGACAGCAGAGCAGCAATATCTTGAGCTTCTGGGAAAAATGAGGAAGGTGAAGGATAGATGTATTCAAAATCCAAAGAAATACTCAAGCGGCAAAATAATACAACCGTGGCTGACAAGGGAAGTCAAAGCTAATTTATGAGCTAAAGAGAGGGCATACAGCAAAGCAAAAATTAGTGTGAAAATAGAGGATTTGGAAGCTCCTAAAAACTTACAAAAAGCAACTAAAAAAATCATTAGGAGGGAAAAGATAAAATATGAAAGCAAGCTAGCAAACTTCAAGAATCAAACTTCAATATCAAGAAATAGAAAAAGCTTTTTCAAGTATATAAAAAATAAAGAGAGATGAGAGTGGATATAGGACCGCTAGAAAATGAGGCTGGAGAAATAATAATAGGGGACAAGGAATGGCAGATGAACTAAATGAGACTTTGCATCAGTCTTCACTATGGAAGACAGCAGTGTGCCAGATGCTGAAGGGTGTGAGGGAAGAGAAGTGAGTACAACTACTATAACAAAGAAGGCGGCGCCCAAAAAGCTGGAAGGCCTAAGGGTACATAAGTCACCCGGACCAGATGAACTGCACACTAGGGCTCTGAAAAAGGTAGTGGTAAAGATGGTGGAGGCATTAGTAATGATCATTCAAGAATCATTGGACTCTGGCATGGTGCCAGAGGACTGGAAAATTGCAAATGTCATTCCACACTTTAAGAATGGAGAGAGGCAGCAGAATGAAAATTATAGACCAGTTATCCTGACCTCAGTGGCTGGGAAGATGTTGGAGTCAATTATTAATAATGAGGTTATGGAGTACCTGCTGAGAAAGGAAAGATGGGACAAAATCTTGCCTGACAAACCTGTTGCAATTTTTTGGGGAGATTAGAAGTAAATAAACGGGATGCAGTGGGTGTTGTATATTAGGATTTTCAGAAGGCCTTTGACAAGATGACACACATGAGGCTGCTTACCACGTTAAGAGCCCATGGTATTACAGGAAAGTTACCAGCATGGTTAGAGCATTGGCTAACTGTAGGAGGCAGTGAGTGGGAATAAAAGGATTCTTTTCTGATTGGCTCCCAGTGACTAGTGGTTGATATGATAATGATAATGGATCTCAGGAGAGTGAATTTGTTGAATCCCAATGACATGGCTTTTTAGAGCAGTAACAATAAACATGTCATATTGTGGCTGAATAATATTGAGGGAGCAGGGAGTCTGCCGAAGGACTAGGACAGACTAGGGGAATGGACAAAGAAGTGACAGATGGGGTACAGTGTAATGAAGTGTATGGTCATTCATTTTGGTAGAAGAAATAAAGGCATAGAGTATTTTTGTAAATCAGGAGAAAATCCAAAGCTCTGAGATGCAAAGGGACTTAGGAGTCCTTGTGCAGAACTCCCTAAAGGTTAACCTGCAGGTTGAATCAGTGGTGCGGAAGGCAACTGCAATGTTTATATTTATTTCAAGAGGTCTAGAATACAAGAGCAGGGATGTGATGCTGAGGCTTTATAAGGCACTGGTGAGGCCTCACCTTGAGCATTGGGAACAATATAGGGCTCCTTATCTAGGAAAAGATGAGCTGGCATTGGAGAGGGTTGAGAGGGGTTTCATAAGGATGATTTCAAGAATGAAAAGGTTATCCTTTGAGGAATGTTTGATGGCTCTGGGTCTGTACTTGCTGGAATTTAGAAGGATGGTGGTGGTGGTGGGGGAGTCTCATTGAAACTTTTCGATTGTTGAAAGGCCTAGACAGAGTAGATATGGAAGGGATGTTTCCCATGGTTGGGGAGTCGAGGACAAGATAGAGAGGCGTCCATTCAAAACAGAGATGCAGAGAAATTTCTTTAGCTGGAGGGTGGTGAATTCATGGAATTTATTACCACAGGCACTGTGAAGGCCAGGTGGTGGGTGTGTTTAAGGTGGAGATTGATAGGCTCCTGATTGGCCATGGCATCAAAGGTTACAGGGAGAAGGCTGGAGAGTGGGGCTGAGGAGGGGAAAAATTGATCAGCCATGATTGAATGGCAAAGCAGATTCAATTGGCCAAATGGCCTAATTCTGTTCCTATGTCTTATGGTCTTATTGTCTTTATAAATTACACTCACATATGCTGCCACAAAAAAATAATTATCATGACATACGAGGGGTGATCGATAAGTTCGTGGCCTAAGGTAGAAGGAGATGAGTTATACAGCTCTCATTACATACACATGCAGTTCAACTCTTTGAGTGATTATGCAGAAAGTTTGAAGTTAGTAACTCAACAGGGGTGATTGATAAGTTCGTGGCCTAAGGTAGAAGGAGATGAGTTATTAACTTCAAACTTTCTGCATAATCACTCAAAGAGTTGACCTGCATGTGCGCGTAAAGAGAGCTGTATAACTCATCTCCTTCTACCTTAGGCCACGAACTTATTAATCACCTCTTGTATGTGAATGAAGATAAGCCTGATTCTGATATGGGTCTCTAGTGTGGACTGAGAGTGGGAAGGGGACTGGGAGAGGGGAATCATGGTTGGGAAAAGGGGAAGGGAGGTTAGAGGTAGTGGAAATATTTCTTTGGTCCTTTCTCTTCCCCTCCTCCCCTCTCAATAGAGACCCATATCAGAATCAGGTTTATCATCACTCATGTATGTTATGAAATTTGTTTTTTTTATGGCAACTGTACAGTGCAAAATAAAATTACTACTGTACTGTGCAAAAGCCTTAGGCACCCTTGCTATATGTACCTGTGTAAGACTTTTGCACAAAGTTTCCCAGGTTATCAAACTAAATGAAGCTTTTTTAGAAAAAACTTTCACTTGGGAAGTAAAATGAATTGGTGGGAGAAGCAGAACAAATTAAGGCACAAATTGTAACTGACCCTGCCTGGCAGAAAGCCAGTGGGTGGTTTAGTGTCATCCACACCGGACTGTGAAGCAACTGGACCCTGGTTAGAATCCAGCCAGATTCTTGCATGCTTTCCATTCGTGCTGTGTTGAGCATCGAGTTAGCAACTTGGCCTCATAAACAAAGAAACAGCAAGGTTGCCACCCAATGCGGCACTAAGTGTGTAGAGGGAACAACAATGGCTGCCTGGTCAACCATGGGCAGGAGATGGAGATAGGTTATGGTGGGTTAAAGAAGTCCTGTTAAAATATGGTCCTCTTTTTTCCCCACTTCCCTCACCATCCCACTCCTTCCTGCCATGTTCATGAGTCTGATGTTTGAAGAGTAATAACTGTTCCTGAGCCTTGTGATGTGGGACCTTTATTATTTGCAGACAACTTTTAAGTACATATGGCATATTCACAAATTCTGATATGGACAAAACAAATTCTAACATGACAAACACGAGGAAATCTGCAGATGCTGGAAATTCAAGCAACACACACAAAATGCTGGTGGAACGCAGCAGGCCAGGCAGCATCTATAGGGAGAAGCACTGTCGACGTTTCGGGCCGAGACCCTTCGTCAGGACTAACTGAAAAGAAAGATACTAAGAGATTTGAAAGTAGGAGGGGGAGGGGAAAATGCAAAATGATAGGAGAAGACTGGAGGGTGTGGGGTGAAGCCCCATCTAACATGATATTTTCTCCTGATAATCAAACAAAATGATTCTCCTGTGTGTTAAATGTACACCAGATCAGGTTTAACAGTTACACCTCCCCATAACTAAATAGTTTGTGCTCTAAATTTCTGAATTATTTTTATTTAGTCTGAGAAGAAGCAACAATGTTTAGAAGAACTGTACTTGATTAAGAGGCTGGAGAGCCGCCAGTGACTGAAGAACCGCAAAATGAGTCATATTATTTAGAAATGGAGGTAACTGGAGGGGGAAGATTTATGGTAACAATTTATGCTGGAATTTTAACATATTACAACATCGTTGTCAGAGGATTGAAAAAAGACACCTGTGCCAATAAAAGTTGCAACCGTTAATTTCCTAAAGCCAGCTGTATCACATTAAATCTCAGGATCCATAAGGTGGGAGTTGTCACTTCATTCACAAGATGTGTGAGCTTCTGTATTGGGTAGTGAAGAGCTTTCATGAGCTCCCTTTAAAAAATCTTTCTGAAAATGTAATGATCTGAGAAATTTTGCCAATTAGTGACAGGCCTCTAAACAGATGAGACCACACTGGAAAGAGTAATTATAATTTCTGCTGTTACAAGTTTCATTCTGGTTACAAACAACTTTTATTAATTGTTGGATTGTTTAACAATATTATTTTTCTTCCTTATAATTGATCATCTCTTAAGGAAGTAAATAGGCATAAGGGAATCTCAGTTGACATATGTAAGTGTGTCTTGATCCTTGAGATAAGATCTTGATTTGAGTCTGCTCCAATTTGTCTATCAGTATTACAGGTCCACAACAGATGCCAGTTCATTGGCTCTTTACTCAACCCTAGAATATTTGGTCAGCAAAGATGCATACATCAGGATGCTCTTCATTGACTATAGCTTAGCATTCAATACCATCATCCCCACAAATCTAGACCTTAGCCTCAATACTTTGTCATGCAATTGGATTCTCGATCTCCTCATTTGTAGACCCCAGTCAGTTCAGACAGGCAACAATATCTCCTCCACGATCTCCATCAGCACAGGTGCACCACAAGGCTGTGTGCATAGCCACTTGCTCTACTCACTTTACTGCTTGGCTAAGCACAGCTCTAATGCCATATTTAAGTTTGCTGATGACACCACTGTTGTAGGTGTTTCAAAGGTGATGACAAATCAGTATACAGGAGGGAGAATGAAAATCTGGCTGAGTGGTGCCACAACAACCTCCCACTCAATGTCGGCAAGATCAAAGAGCTGATTATTGACATCAGGAGGAGGAGACTGGAGGTTCATGAGCCAGTCCTCAGTGAGGGAATTAGAGGTGGAGGTGGTCAGCATCTTTAAATTCCTCATCGTTATCATTTTGGTGGACCTAACCTGGGCCGAGCATGGAAGTGCAATTATGAAGAAAGCATAGCAGCACCTCTACTTCCTTAGGAGTTTGTGAAGATTCAGCATGACATATAAAACTTTGACAAACTTCTATAGATGTGTAGTGGAGAGTATATTGACAGGCTGCATCAAGGCTTGGTATGGAAACACCAATGCCTTTGAATGAAAAGTCTGACAAGATGTAGTGGATGCAGAACGCTCCATCACGGGTAGAGGCCTCTGCACCATTGAGCACATCTACACAGAGCATTGTCGCAGGCAAATGCAATGTTAACATTCATTTCAAGAAAACTAGAATATAAAAGCACAGATGTAATGCTGAGACTTTTAAAAGTACTGCTGAGGCCTCAGTTAGAGTATTGTGAGCAGTTGCCACAGGCAGCTGTGGGGACACAAGTCTCTATGTATATATAAGGCAGACATTGATAAATTCTTGATTAGTCAAGGCATGAAGGGTTATGGGGGGAAGGCAGGAGATTGGGGCCGAGATGAAATATAGATCAGTCATGGTGGAGCAGGCTCTATGGGCCAAATCGTCTTATTCTGCTACTATATCTTACAGACTTATGGAAAGCAGCATCCATGATCAGGGACCCCCACCACCCATGTCATGCTCTCTTCTTGCTGCTGCCATCAGAAAGAACCTAAAAGAGCCTTAAGACTCACACCACCAGGTTCAGGAACAGTTATTGCCCCTCAACCATCAGGCTCTTGAAGTAGAGGAGGTAACTCAAATTCACCCACCCCATTACTGAACCATTCCCACAACCTATGGGGTCACTTTCAAGGACTCTTCATTTCATGATCTTGATATTGCTTATTTATTGATAATAATTATTATTTCTTTTTTCTCTCTTTTTGTATTTGCACAGTTTGCTGACTTTTGCACTCTGGTTGTCCACCCTGTTGGTGGGGTCTTTCAATGATTCTATTAAGGGTATTCGAGTTATTGAGTATGCCCTCTAGAAGGCGAATCTCTGGGTTACAAATGCTGACTTATATGCACTTTAATAATAAATTTGCTTTGAACTTTGAAATATTGTCAACATCAACTCCACTTTCCTACTCGCTTCACAAAGACAGTGTTAGTGTCAAAGATCAAGGATTATCTTTATTTAAATGTATTAGGAATTTGCTGTGGTATCTTGGTCATGGTAAATATGTACATGCGACAAATAAAGCTGATCTTTAAATCTGCACATGCCTCTGGGAGGAAACTGAATCAGTCGGAGGAAACCCATTCCCCCACAGGAAAAACGTGCAAGGTCAGTATGGACAGCAACTGGGCCTCAACAGTCATCCGTGGCAATGAATTCCTCAATTTCACCACCCTCTGGATAAAGAAATCCCTCCTCATCTCTGTTCTAAAGGGATGTCCTTTTATTTTGAGGCTGTGCCCTCTCATCCTAGACTCCTCCACTTTAGGAAACATCCTCTCCACATCCACTCCATCTGGGCCTATCAATATTCAATATTGTTTAATCTATGTTTTTCTTGTGAATGGTGCTTATATGGTGCTATTTGCCTGTGAAGCTGGGGCAAGTTTTTCATTGCAGCTGTGCATATGTGTACTTGTGCATGTGACAATAATTTTTGACTTCTATCACATGCCCATCAATTTTACACAGATTGTCCTGTCACCCGTCAAGACCAGGAATGAAAAAGGATCTAGTGCTTTCCCGGTGTATATGACAAATAAACTCTTCCAGCCATGTACAGGTATTAATTGTAACTGATTGTTCAAAGTCAAACTCTGCCATCTTCATCAGAGATGATGCCTGAGCATGTCTATATCGGTGGTATTTATACCCCATAGTCCGTCCCTTCAGACTGGATAGTGCTTATCCACTCAGGGATAACTTACAGTGGGACATTAATTTGCCAACCAGCAAATGCTACGTACCCATCTCTATTATGACTAAGAAGTAATATTTTGGCTGAGATTTTGAAATGCATGACAGAACAGTTCAAAGGTGAGGGGCTGCAAATCAGCCAAAAGCATTTTAGTGCTTGCTTCCTGCTTCCAAAATTTGGCTCTTTGTTTCCCGGTTCTTGAAAGTTTCCATAATTAAATAAATTATTGCTAATAAACAAAGAAATTGGTAGCTAGATAGATACATAAATAAGCACATAAGTAAATGACTAGGTGGATAGATGGATACATGGATAGATAAATAAATTAACCAATTAATTTCTATAATTAACTATAAATAGATAAATAAATACTGCAGATCAGATGTTCCCAACCTTTTTTATGCCATGGACCAATGCTATTAAGCAAGGGGTCCACGACCCCAGATTTGGGAACCTCTGTTATAGATAGATAAATAAATGAAGAAATAAGTAATATTTTATATAATTAAATATATAAATAAGATTTAAATAAGGATATAATTCCCTTCCAGAAAGCGGAGTACCATAGATGCTGAAAGCCTAAATTGACCGTGTGTCGTTTATATTGGATTACTCATGTTTGATCGATATGAGGTGAACCAACAAGCCTGTGGTTCAGCTTTACTGTGGGAAGTACGTCACGATCTGACGCGTTTGGACAGTGTGAGCTGGTGACTGTTCAATCACTGTTGCTCTCAATCAATTCCACTTATGTCTGATTTTGCAGTTAAATTCAGAAAAGATCTGCAGCAGTGCAGAACAACAAAAAAATACTATTTATCAACATTTTTCAAAAGGTTCTGTTGAAATTTTTGCACAAACATTACAGCCACAAACCCCTCATAAAATTCATTGCAAAAGATGCATCACTTGCCAAATATACTATAGCATGATTTAGAACAAATTCTATTTTCTATCTTACTTATTTTTAGCTGTGGGTCCATTGAGAAATGCTGTTGGCCTAGCACTTCTATCCTTCAGATGTGTGAACCTTTCGTGAAAGTTTCAGTCTAAAATTTATTGCTCTTTACCTTATTTGTTCAATGCATAATGATTTAATTAAGTGGATTCAAGTAAATGGGTCAAGCTTGTGTTAAAGTAATGAAAAGAGAAAAGTTATATAAATTGGAAATGTTAGACAAATGTTTTGAATTTTTATCTGCCATGGAATCCAAGATACATACTATATCTGGCATTTACTGACAATTATAAAGGCCAAAACGTAATCCTAACTTAGAAAAACATTCTAAAATACAGTATATTTTGGAAGTCTTCATTTCATGACATCCATGTGGTTTTTAACTCTTTTAGTAAACAACAGTAACACAGAGAAAGAGTCCATCCCTTCTCTATGTCAGTGGAGTTAGAAAGAAGTGAAAACAGGTTCCATTTACATTTGCAGGCTGTCCCCAAACTCATCCTCAGACTAGTTGGGTCACTGATGCATTTCACTGTGGGTTTCAGCATCTTTCAACATTTGTGTTATTCTGCTTTCTGGAAGTAAATTATATTAACATTTAAGTTTTGTTTGTGTAATTAATTATCAAAACTTTTACTAATATGTTCATTTAATTATTTATCCAATACAGAGGTTCCCAAACCTGGGATCATGGACCCCTTGCTTAATAGCATTGGTCCATGGCATAAAAAAAGTTGGGAACATCTGATCTGCAGTATTTATTTATCTATTTATAGTTAATTATAGAAATTAATTGGTTAATTTATTTATCTATCCATGTATCCATCTATCCACCTAGTCATTTACTTATGCGCTTATTTATGTATCTATCTAGCTACCAATTTCTTTGTTTATTAGCAATAATTTATTTAATTATGGAAACTGTCAAGTACCGGGAAGCAAAGAACCAAATTTTGGAAGCAGGAAGCAAGCACCAAAGCGTTCGTGGCTGATTTGCAGCCCCTCACCTTTGAATTGTTCTGTCATGCGTTGAGTAAAAGTGTTTCAAAATCTCAGTCAAAATATTACTTCTTAGTCATAACAGAGATGCTATGTCATAACGTAGCATTTGCTGGTTGGCAAATTAATGTCCCACTGTAAGTTACCCCTGTTTGGAAAAGGACTAGCCAAATAGGAGGGATGGTCTATGGGGGTATAAATACCGAACTAAACATGCCCAGGCATCATCCCAAATGAAGATGGCAGAGATTGTCATCGAAACATTGATTATAATTATTACCTGTACCCAGCTGGAAGCCCGAGAAGAATTTATTCATCATATACGCTGTGAAAACATTAGGTCAGGTTGTGCCTTATGAGCCTGATTGCATTCTTTGAGGATGTAATAAAACACATTGATGAAGGTAGAGCAGTGGATGTGGTGTATGTGGATTTCAGTAAGGCATTTGGTAAGGTTCCCCATGCAAGGCTCATTCAGAAAGTCAGGAGGCATGGGATCCAAGGGGACCTTGCTTTGTGGATCTGGAATTGGCTTGTCCACAGAAGGCAAAGGGTGGTTGTAGATGGTTCATATTCTGCATGGAGGTCAGTGACCAGTGGTGTGCCTCAAGGATCTGTTCTGGGACCCTTACTCTTTGTGATTTTTATAAATGACCTGGATGAGGAAGTGGAGGTTAGTAAATTTGGAGATTAGTAAATTTGCTGATGACACAAAGGTTAGGGGTGCTGTAGATAGTCTGGAGGGTTGTCAAAGGTTACAGCAGGACATCGATAGGATGCAGAACTGGGCCGAGAAGTGGCAGATAGAGTTCAATCCAGATAAGGGTGAAGTGGTTTATTTTGGTAGGTCAAATTTGAAGACAGATTATAATGTTAATGGAAAGACTCTTGACAATCTGGAGACTCAGAGAGATCTTGAGGTCCATATCCATAGGATATTCAAAGCTGCTGCGCAGGTTGACTCTGTGCTTAAGAAGGCAATATGGTGCATTGGCATTTGTCAACCATGGGTTTGAGTTCAAGAACCATGAGGTAATATTACAGCTATATAAAATCATAGTCAGAACTCACTTGGAGTACTGTGTTCAGTTCTGGTCACCTTACTACCGGAAGGATGTAGATACTTTAGAAAGAGTGCAGGGGAGATTTACAAGGATGTTACTTTTTCTCCTTGGAGTGATGGAGGATGAAAGGTGGCCTGATAGAGGTGTATAAGATGATGAGAGGCATTAATTGTGTGGGCAACCAAAGGCTTTTTCCCAGAGCTGAAATGGCTAACACGAGGGGGCATAGTTTTAAACTGCTTGGAAGTAGGTACAGGGGAGGAGTCAGAGGTAAGTTTTTCACACAGAGAGTGGTGGGTGCGTGGAGTGTATTGTGAGTGATGGCGGTAGAGGTAGATACAATACAGTCTTTTAAGAGACTCTTAGATAGGTACATGGAGCTTAGAAAAATAGAGGGCTATGTGGTTGGAAAATTCTAGGCAGTTTTTTGAGTAGGTTACGCAGTCAGCACAACATTGCGGGTTGAAGGGCCTGTAATATGCTGTCTACTTCTATGTTCTATGTACTGTGTTTCAACATCTTGATATGCATATGACAAATAAAGCTAATTTTAAGTCTTCTTTTGTCCTGATAAAACATGACCTTTCACATTTCTCTCTGTTCAATTTCAGCAAGCAGAATCTGCCCATTCTACCAGCATGTCTCTATAAAGAAATCTCATTAAATTTATTATCATTGCTCACCCAGTTCACTACGCCACCATTCGTGACATCTATAAATTTGTAAAGTGTCTTGTACACCCAATTCCTTGTCGTTAAAGAATATTAAGGAAAGCTGTGTTACCAAGGGAGACCTCTGGGGGGCACAACTGTTCACTTGCCTTATTCCAAGAAACAACTGCAGAATCGCAATCAGAATCAGAATCAGGTTTAATATCACCACCATATGTCCTGAAATTTTTTTGTCTTTTCAGGAACAGTACAATACAATACATAATAATAGAGAAAAAACATTAATTACTGTAAGTATATATATTAAATAGTTAAATTAAATAGTAGTGCAAAAATCCAAATCAAAAAACTAGAGAGGTAGTGTTCATGGGTTCAATGTCCATTCAGAAAAGAGATGGCAGAGGGGAAGATGATGTTCCTGAATCATTGACAGTGTGTCTTTGGGCTCCTGTATCTCCTTCCTTATGGTAGCAAAGAGAACAGGGCAAGCTCTGACTGGGTGGTGGGGTTCCTTAACGATGGACCCCATCAGGTTAACCTTTCACTGCTCATAAACGCATAAGATGCTCCAGATGTTGGAAGTCCTGAGTAACACACAAAAAATGCTGGATCAACTCAGTAGCTAAAGCAGTATCTATGGAGGGGAATAAGCAGTTGGTGTTTCGGGCTGAAACCCTTCATTAGGACCGGAAATGAAGGGGACAGAAGCCAGAGTACAAAAGTACAAGGAGGGGAAGGAGTACCAGTCACTTATCTATCATTGCCAGCTTGTATTCCTTCCCCTTCCCCCTCTTAATCTGGCTTTTGTCCCCTTTCCCTTCCAGTCTTGGCCTGAAACATCGACTGTTTATTCTCCTCCATAGATACTGTTGGGCGTGCTGAGTTCCTTCAGCATCTTGTGTGTGTTACTTTGGATTTCCAGCATCTGTAGAATCTCTTGGATCTATTCATGTGCCTCAACTGGTTTAATTTCTCATTTATGGTCATTAACAATTCAGTGAGGCCTGTTCCACAGACACACCCTGACTGCTGTTTCAGGGTCAGGGACATGAGAGTTTCTATAGCAGCTGTAAATCTGGAGGAAAATACACAAAATGCTGGAGGAACTCGACAGGTCAGGTAGCATCTGTGCAGAGAAATGAACAGCCAATGTTTTGGCCCTTCATCAGGGGGCAGAAGGGACAATTAAAAATGTGGGGGGGAACACAAGTTGACAGGAAAATGTTGAGTCCAGGTGATGGTTCATTTCTCTCCATATATGAGGGCTGACTTGTTGAGTTCCTCCAGCATTTTGTGTGTGTTGTTCACTGCTACTTCCTGCCAAAGTTTATCAGCACTTTTATCCCACACTCTTCTATCTCAATGACAGATCTATTATGTGGCACTTTGTCAAGTATCTTTTGGAAGTCTGATCTTTGATTTCAAACAAATGTGAACATCTCCTTGCTTCACATGAGTTGATTAAGTAATAGAAGTTTTTCATTTACTTCTGACTCTAAGTTTCAAGCCTGTCAAAATTCAGAGGATTAACTTGGCAGCTGACTAGTAAGTATTCTCACAAATGCCAGACTCCAGTCAAACATTTAAAGTGGCTTGGAAGAGAGTATACTTGTAGTGAAGGTGCTGTGCAAACACTTCTCTCAGTGTGTTCGCTAGAACTTGAGCTTACAGTTAAAAAACTCTTCTGAGCCAATATTACTCATTTTGAAAACTTGAATGAACTCTGTGAAAATTTTGTATTGGCCAGAGCCTAACATTATGAAGTAAGTACGGGTTAGGTATACAGCATTGCTTTTCTCCTTCACTTTCTTACTTCACACGAAGACAACGATTTTAAATTACTTCCAATTTTCAGACATGTATCCAAAGACAGCAGCGTTTTATATTCCTGAGTTCGAACATGTTCCAAAATTGCAGCCACTTAATATGTTTTTATTCTGTTCTGTCAGAAAATTTCACTTCCTTGTCCTCATGTCTTCCTCCAAAATTAGTATATACACTGTTTATGTTTTGTACAGTATTCTGTGGAGGAAACTGAAACAACAGGCTCAGTTGTATTGTATTAATTACAAAGTAATTTTCTCAATGACAGCTGTGAAACTGAAAGACAGACCTGGAGATATTATGTACCCTCAGTAGTCACTTTATTAGGTACACCTGTACAACAGCTCGTTAATGCAAGTATCTAATCTGCCAATCATGTGGCAGCAACTCAATGCAAAGGAGCATGTAGACATGGTCAAGAGGTGCAGTTGTTCAGATCAAACATCAGAATGGGGAAGAAATATAATCTAAGTGACTTTGGCTGTGGAATGATTGTTGGTGCCAGATATGGTGATTTGAGTATCTCAGAAGCGACTGCACAATGGTCATGCACAATGGTCTATGGAGTTTACAGAGAATGTTGCAAAAACAAAAAAAAAATCCAGTGAGCAGTAGTACTATGGGAAAAAATGCTTTGTTAATGGGAGAAGTCAGAGGAGAATGGCCAGTCTGGTTCAAGCTAACAGGAAGGTGACAGTAACTCAAATAACAACAACAGAGTGCAGAAAAGCATCTCTGACTGCACAACATGTTGAACCTTGAAGTGGATGGGCTTCAGCGGCAGAAGACCACAAGCATACACTCAGTGTCCATTTTATTAGAGGCAGGAGGTATCTAACATAGTGGCCACTCAGTGTATATGCTGTTATTATATATGGGTACTCATATCAATTTGACTTCCCGTTCGCATTCTGACCTGTCTGTCTGTGGCCTGCATGACAGTCACAGTGAAACTCTGGTTGGATGAGCAACACCTCATATCCCGTCTGGGTAGCCAACAACCTGATTGAATGAACATTGATTTCTCTGGGAATTACACCCCTCCTTTTTGTCCCATTCCCATTCTGGTTACCCTCTCACCCCTTCTCTTTTTTTCTAATCTGACCACATTCCCAACCCCCCCCCCCCCCCCCCGGTTTTCCTCCTTCTATCCTTATTTATTTACTTATCGAGATACAACACGGAACAGGCCTTTCTGGCCAGCAACCCCCCAATTCAACTCTAGCCTAATCACGGGACAATTTACAATAACCAATTAACCTACCAACTGGTCTGTCTTTGGACTGTGGGTGGAAACTGAAGCACCTGGAGGAAACCCATGCGGTCACGGGGAGAATGTACAAACTCCTATCAGGCTGTGGTGGGAATTGAACCTGTGTCATCTGTACTGTAAATCAGTGTGCTAACCACTATGCCACTGTGCCACCTACACACCACTGTCCTTTCCAATTAGATTCCTTTTTCAGCCTTTAACTTCTTCCACCTATTCCCTCCCAGCTTTTCACTTCCTTCCTTGGAAGCATAAATGGGGAACAGATGTTCTCAGGGAAATGTACAGAAGAAATATGGCAAATGTTCAGGGGATATTTGCTTGGGGTTCTGCATAGGTACGTTCCAATGAGACAGGGAAAGGATGGTAGGGTACAGGAACCGTGGTGTACAAAGGCTGATGAAAATCTAGTCAAGAAGAAGAGCCTACAAAAGGTTCAAAAGACTAGGTAATGACAGAGATCTAGAAGATTATAAGTCTATCAAGAAGGAGCTTAAGAAATAAATTCTGAGAGCCAGAAGGGGCCATAAGAAGGCCTTGGCGGACAGGATTAAGGAAAACCCCAAGGCATTCTACACGTATGTGAAGAGCAGGAGGATAAGACGTGAGAGAATAGGACCAACTGAGTGTGACAGCGGAAAAGTGTATATGGAACCAGAGGAGATAGCAGAGGTACTTAATGAGTAACACATATAACACACTGGAGGAACTCAGCAGGTTGGGCAGCGTCTGTGGAAATGAGCAGTCAATGTTTCGGGCCGAGGTCCTTCATCAGGACTGAAGAGGGAGGGGACAGAGGCCCTATAAAGAAGGTGGGGGGTGGGTGGGAAGGCGAAGGCTGGTAGGTGCCAGGTGAAAAAACAATCAGAGGAAAGATCAAGGGGAGGGGGAGGGGAAGCAGGGAGGGGATAGGCAGAAAAGGTGAAGAAGGAATGTAATGGGAAAGCACTATGTGTATAGTAGAAGAAGGCAGAATCATGAGAGCAGTGATAGGCAGCTGGAGGAGGAGGCAGAGTGAAACGGGGAAGGGGGAGGAAGGGAATTACCGGAAGTTGGAGAATTTGGTGTTCATGCCAAAGGGCTGGAGACTACCCAGACGGTAGATGAGGTGTTGCTCCTCCAACCTGAGTTTGGCCTCATCATGTCAGTAGAGGAGGCCATGTATGGGCATATCCAAATGGGAATGTGAAGCAGAGCTGAAGTGGGTGGCAACCGGGAGATCCTGTCTGTTGCGGCAGACGGAGCAGAGGTGCTCGACGAAGTGGTCCCCTAATCTGCGTCGGGTCTCACCGATGCAGAGGAAGCCACACCAGGAGCACCGGATGCAATAGATGACCCCAACAGACTCACAAGTGAAGTGTTGCCTCACCTGGAAGGACTGTTTGGGGCCCTGAATGGTAGTAAGAGAGGAGGTGTAGGGACAGGTGTAGCATTTATGCTTGCAGGGATAAGTGCCAGGTGGGAGATCTGTGGGGAGGGACGTGTGGACCAGGCAGTCGTGGAGGGAACGATCCCTGTGAAAAGTGGAGAGGGGTAGAGATGTGCTTAGTGGTAGGGTCCTGTTGAGGGTGGCGGAAGTTGTGGAGGATAGTATGCTGGATCCGGAGGCTGGTGGGGTGGTAGGTGAGGACAAGGGGGACTCAGTCCCTGTTGTGGTGACGGGAGGATGGGGTGAGGGCTGAAATGCAGGAAATGGAGAAAATCTTAATGAGTACTTTGCATCAGCAATAGAGACGGGAGAGGTTCTGGAGGATTGCAGGGTTGTGAATGTTATTCAAGAAAGGGAGTAGAAACAGCCCAGGAAATTATAGACCAGTGAGTCTTACTTCAGAGCTACGGAAGATGATAGGTGACCTGGTAGAGATGTATAAGATGATGAGAGACATTGATCATGTGGATAGTCAGAGGCTTTTTCCCAGGGCTGAAATGGCTAGCGCGAGAGGGCACAGTTTCAAGGTGTTTATAAGTAGGTACAGAGGAGATGTCAGGGGTAAACATTTTATGCAGAGAGTGGTGAGTGCGTGGAATGGGCTGCCGGAGACAGTGGTAGAGTCGGATACGATAGGGTCTCTTATGAGACTCCTTGGCAGTCACATGGAGCTCAGAAAAATAGAGAATTATGGGTAACCCGAGGTAATTTCTAAGGTAGGGACATGTATGGCACAGCTTGTGGGCCGAAGGACCTGTATTGTGCTATAGGTTTTCTATGTTTCTATGTCCCCCCTCTCATTCACCCATCTTTTCCCTCACCTGGTCACACTTATCACCTGCCAGCTTGTACTCCTCCCCCCGCCCCCCCCCCCCCACTTTCCTATTCTAGCTTTGGCCGCCATCCTTTCCAGTCCTGATGAAGGGACTCAGCTGAAACACTGACTGTTTATTCCCCTCTATAGATGCTGCCTAATTTGCCAAGTTTCTTCATCATTTTGTGTGCGTTGTCATTACACCTATTTTGTTGACACAGAAAAGCTATTAGGTTAGTAGTTTAGTTAATTTGCAAACATTTTTTTTTCTTTTTTCTGTTTTTTTATATTTATTTAAATATAAATATTTATGAAATACCTAGATTTACCTTGTTCATACATATACTGTACGGTTCATGTTTTGGGAAAACTCATTTATACTGTAATCATTGCTTATGTATTCTTTCATGTGCAATGGGAATTTGTATGTTTGTAATCCCTTTATTAATATATCAATTGTATTTTGTTCATATTATTAATATTAATAAAAAGATTGAAAGAGAGAGAGAAAAGCTGCCTATCCATCCAACATGACAGATGGCATTTAACTACGGTACTCCTTTTAATGCACAAAGTCCATCACACATCGTACTGATAACACTTACTCCGCCAGTATGCAAAATCAGCCCAATTCCATTCGACACCTTGTAGTTATTTCAAACTGCCTTAGCAAAACCGGCAACTGATACCAACATGTTGTGTGATCATTGCCCTTAGTGTTTGAGGACAGCCATCATGTATTGCCAACAATAACCTTTGCTTTCCTGATTGACTGGTGGGTGGAGGGGGAGCTGCGTGGCCTCAGTCATAGCGAGCAGCAGGCCTCAAGCTGCAGAGTCGCCCATTTACAGCCGCCAGGAGAGAGGCGTTGGAGTCAGTGATCTCCATTAGAGGCCGTGTCTACATACTCGGCAGAAGACAAGCTGTATTGTGTTTGAAGATTTCCGCACCATTCATGGACTCAGGGTCTTGGACTGTATTTTTTGTGTATATGACTGTATTTTACTGATATCTTACGTGTGCTTGTAATCCTGTATGTGCTATATGTGCCTTATGCTACATATGACTGCTAGTTCTGTGTTTTTCATCTTGGCCCCAGAGTAAAGCTGTTTCATTTGTCTGTATTCATGGTTAATTCATGTATGGTAGAATGACAATTAAACTTGAACTTGAACTTTAAGGGGTGATGCCACCCCTTAAGGTTTGTGTGATGTGACTTGCAGCTTTATGGACAACAAACAACTTTATGCAAAGCGCACGAGGCTCTGGTGCGGATAACCTTTGAATAAATACGACCCAATTTGTTTGTTTCTCGTGTATCCACATCCATCAGCTTTCAGTAAATTCCTTTAAATATTAAGACCATAAGACACAGGAGCTGATGAAGGCCATTCAGCTCATCGAGTCTGCACTGCCATTCCATCATGGCTAATTTATTATCCCTCTCAACTCCATTCTCCTGTCTTCTCCCATAACCTTTGATGCCCTTACTAATTAAAAACCCAGCAAACACTATTTTACACATACTAAATAACTTTGGTAATGGATTCCACAGATTCACCACCCTCTGGCTAAAGAAATTTCTTCTCATCTCTGTTCTAAAGGGACATCCTTGTATTCTGAGGCTGTGTCCTCTGGTTCTAGACTCCCCCACTATAGGAAACATCCTCTCCACATCCTCTCCATGTAGGTCTTTCAATATTCAGTAGGTTTCAATAAGATCCCCTCCTTAATCTTCTAAACTCCAGTGAGTACAGGTTCAGAGGCATCAAATGCTCCTCATATGTTAACCCTTTGCTTCCCGGGATCATTCTCATGAACTTCCTCTGCACTCCCTCCAATGCCAGCACATCCCTTTTTAGATAAGGGGCCCAAAACTATAAAAGCCTCAGAACTCCATCATTGCTTTTAAATTTCAGTCCATTTGAAATGAATGCTAGCATTGCATTTACCTTCCGATTTCAGATGCGCTGGTGAGTCTCTGTGACTTCTGGCTGGTAGCTAACGAAACAAGGAAAACAACTAAATACTTCGATAATTACTCTTTTTCTGGTAAACGATCATCACACGTAGTAGTCTGTAACTTCCCTTTGGACTCGGAGACTACTCGATGTGGCAGAGCCCAGGTGAGGTGAGGCAGAGGGCCTGTTGTCGAGATCAGGGAAGACCCGGGGTTTGATCGGCTTAAGTGCCAGGCCAAATTGGAATGGTTGAGTACAAGGCCAAATCAACATGGCGGGGTCCAGTCCCCAGAGCATATCAAAGTGATTGAACCCAATGTTTGGATGACAATTCAGGCGCTGGACCAAACTGGAAAGGTCAGTGTGTCAGGGCCAGAGGTGAGGGACGAGCTGGTGCAGGTCGCTGCTCCACAAGGTTTACTCAGCTCTGCGCTGCACCAAGGGTCTGTGAATGGACTCTCTCTGTGGACCTCAGTTCAAAATGCTATTTGCTTGCGTTTATTGTTTGCATGACTTCTATTTCTCTGCACATTGGGTGTTCGACGGTGTTCTGTATGTTTTGTTTTGTTTCCTTGTTTCATGGCCGCCTGTTAGGAGATGAATCTCAAGGTTGTACAATGTATACATTGATAATAAATGTACTTTGAACTTCCTTATGACCTACTCCTGCTTCTATTTTTCTACGTTCTATGAATAATGCAGTAGAGTAGGATGCTGTCCATGATCAGCCATGATCACAGTGAATGGCGGTGTTGGCTAGAAGGGCCGAATGGCCTACTCCTGCATCTACTGTCTATTGTCCAATGCCAGCACATCCTTTCTGAGAGAAGGAGCCAAAAACTGCGCACAACACTCCAAGTGTGGTCTGACCAATACCTTATAAATCCTCAGCATTAAGAATCCAGTCAGAGCTTATCTTGTTGCAAGTTAGCAGTCATCCAGAAACGAAATACTGGAGAGACTCCTAAATGCAGTGATTTAGTTTATTTACTTTATTGGTGCTGGGGACAGCCGGGAGTGTGGTTTCCAGATGCACATTAAGTTCACAGTATGCTGCCAACTGACTGCCACTTGTAGCTTGCTCCTAATAAACCAAGGAGGTCAACAGACTAAAAGCACATAGCTCTAGCACCAGGCTTGTCACGTCCAGGCAATGTATCCAGTTTCAAACACAATGCAATTTCTAGCCCATAAACTTGATACGCTAATTATATTTCTAAGACTCATGAGTAGCAAGATTGGCAACACAGTAGAACGAAGTAGGAATGATTGAGTTCATTGGACTTCTAAAGACCACCTACCCCCAGTGACAGGATGCAAATATTTATTAAAATATGGACATCTTAACCAGCAGAGGAGGCTTTCAGTTTTGACCCACTAACAAGTTTCTCCTCCACAGTTATCTAAGTATTTGACATGTTAGCTTAGCTTAGTAGCTAAAATGTGTTTCAAAAGACATGAACTATATTTGCATGGTATTTTAAAATCTAGATGTTAAACAATTCAAAATAAACATTAAACACTGGTGGAGAAATGTCGTTGAAATCATTAAGGGTCATGTGTGGTAATGAAGAGTGGACAAGTAGACAGCAGCAAAGATTACCAGGCTATTTTACACTTCTATAAACTTCTTTTCTGTTGGCTGAGTTGTTTACTGATCGTGGCAATTTACTTGCAAATGCTTTGTCACCATACGACGAGACATCATTGTTAATTGTGGTGTCTCCGAATACTTTGTCCTTATATACAAAGTACCCACAAAATACCCAGGACACCTTCAGGGAGCGGTGTCTCAGAAAGGCAGAACCATTATAACCATATAACAATTACAGCACAGAAACAGGCCATCGTGGCCCTTCTAGTCTGTGCCAAACGCTTACTCTCACCTAGTCCCACCTACCTGCACTCAGCCCATAATCCTCCATTCCTTTCCTGTCCATATACCTATCCAATTTTTTTTAATGACAAAATCGAATCTGCCTCTACCACTTCTACTGGAATTAGAAGTACTGGAGTACTGGAATTATTAAGGACCCTCAGCACCCAGGGCGTGCCCTTTTCTCATTGCTACCACCAGGGAGGAGGTACAGAAGCCTGAAGGCACTGACTCAGTGATTCAGGAACAGCTTCGTCCCCTCTGCCATCTGATTCCTAAATGGACATTGAACCCATGAATACTACCTCACTTATTAAAAATATAATATTTATGTTTTTGCACAGTTTTTAATCTGTTCAGTATATATATACTGTAATTGATTGATTGATTTCTTCTTCTATATTATGTATTGCTTTGAACTGCTGCTGCTAAGATAACAAATTTCATGATACATGCCGGTGATAATAAACCTGATTCTGATTATATACTGAGCAATCAGCTGATTGGTCGCCATTTTGTAAACTCAATTATGACGTAGGGAGGAAATCTTGTCGCTGATTGGTTGTGTGATGTCATGGTCTGGAATGTTGCCTGCATTGGTGCATAAATAGGATCGAGGTCTACGTGTTTGTTTACAGAATTGTTTATGAAAAACCATGTTTCTAGGAATTCTCTCATATACAGCATGTTCGGGCAGGGAAAATCGTTATGGATTTTCCCAAATCTCCCTTCTGGAAAGCACGGCAGGGATACGAAAACAAAAACATCATGCCACTAGGAATTCTCTTGCATGCTGTATGTTTGCTTGCACTACGACTTTCACTGACGTTCTGTCCAATCTGTGCCCCTCCCGATCTTCATGGGTAGGGACAAGGGAAAGTTGGTCATGGCGCTTTATACCCAATTGATGTTCATGGATCCTTGCAGATAGTTTTCTCCCGGTTCTTTTTCCATTCTAATCCCAATTCCTCTTAAGTATTTCGTCTTGATATTCGAGTTAAACAAACAAAATGCTGGAGGAACTCAGCTGGTCAGGCAGCATCTACGGAGGGGAGTAAGCAGCCGACATTTCAAGCCAAGACTTTCATCAGGACCTTGGACTGAAACATTGACAATTTACCGTAGATTCCGGATTTTAAGCCGCTACTTTTTTCCCACATTTTGAACAGCTTTGAACTCTGCGGCCTTTAAAACGGAACGGCTAATGTATTATTTTTTTTTCATGCCGCCGAAAACATTTTGCCTCGTAACAGTAGACCAATAAAATTGATGAGTAGTTCACAGAGGTCCAATGAAATTGTACGATAAATCAAGCGCACTTTCACAATTAAATTATTGTAAATCAGTCATTTGTACTCACCCTCATCAACATGGAAAACACTCGAAGAAAAGCATTGTGCTGCCTTTATGGCAGTTATTTAGTTTATAATATTTTTGCTTAGTAATTCATTTTCTAGTTAAAGTTAGAAGTGTTTTAACTATATTTGTTTTCTGTACTACATCGCGGGATGCTATGACGTCACACCCGGTTTCGCCGCGTCTTGTGGGAAAAATGCCAGTTTGCGATAAACGGGAAGGAGGGGGGCGAGCGGCGGAGCGAAAACGCTGCTTTTAAGTTAAAGGCGATCAATAACTTTTCCTGGTAGGCTGCAGTATATATATTTTTTACCAGTCGTTAGGAGATATTGGAATGTTGTTCAGTAAAGAAGTATACGCAACGTATATTTAAAAGTAGCCGCGTTACGGGCACGGTTCGAAAAAAAGCATTTGCAATATGTATTTGTTTTTGTTACCATATGGATTTAATTAAAAGTTAAAAAATCCTCACGTGTAATATCTTTCTGTGTAAATATCTCATATTACAACGTGGGACACCTGCGGCCGAAAATCCGGTGCGGCCTAAAATCCGGTGCGGCCTTTACAAGTAAAAAATTGATTTTATTTCTAAAATTAGAGCCAGCGGCTTTTAATCAGGTGCGCTCTGTAGTCCGGAATCTATGGTATTCCTTTCCATAGATGCTGCTTGACCTGCTGAGTTCCTCCAGCATTTTGTGTGTGTTGCTTTGGATCTGCAGCATCTACAGAATCTCTTGTGTTTCTAATATTAGAGTTCTAGTCTTTCGGGACATGAAAATAAACTTTCATATAAGAAACCATCTTTATGAAGTAGCTGCTGAATATCTACTTGGGAATCATAACATACAGGGATCAAGTCAAATAGTACATGATCATCTTCTACAGCTAACCCAGGGTAGGACAGAATCTCTAGTGTGGGAATGTGAATTTAAACGAATACTCTGGAATTCTGCATTATCGCCTTTGGGATTGGGGAATTTTTTGCCAATATTTTTCTTTTGCAAGATTAGGTGAATGGGGAAAAGGCAATGGCAGGCAAGCTTTTTACAGGTCTTGGGCCAAATTATCGGCCTCTTTGTATGTTTTCCAATGTTGTCGAAAAGTTACACAAAATAAAAATTGAAAACAGACTAGACAACTAGCACCACAAAAATCAGATTTATTTTATCTGGCAATTTTTAGTAATCTGTTCCACATGCAATTGTACAACAGTACACTTGATCACATTTTGCTAGTACTTATTAATATACGGCTATTGGAAATACTAATATTTCAATCACTTCACACATTGAACCCATTTTCTTTACATACCTCTGTCAGCCGTGCCACATTAAAGTCTCTGTAATCATCTTATTTTTACATTGCTTGCAAAGTAGATCGTAAATCAATTCATTTACTTTGACTAAGTAAAAAAAAGCCACTGAGCTCCTGTTGCTAGACCTCTCACATTAATTTACACCACTTTTCTCACTTTTCTTTAATACAATTAAGTCATGAATGTATCTAGATCGATTCTCTTTTCATCAGTCTTTTTCCTCAACGCTTAATGCATTGGTTTCCACAGACATTTCTGAAATGCAAAAATATTCAAGTGCTGGAAATCTGACCTAAAACCAGAAGATGCTGCTTACTAGAGAGTGTTGTTTAAGCCCAGATGGATGTGTAGGAATTCTGCCTGTAGAACAGGACAATCCAAACGTCCCAACCTACTCAGAGTCCTTCCTGCCACCCTTGAGCTTTGCATTTTCTGGTGACATTTTGTGGCTTTCTACCTTGGAAAAAAATCCAAGTTGGTGTTGGCAATACACAGCAACATTTTATGGGCAGCTGACAAACCACTAGATATACTTTTGAACTACTCTCGCTGTAATCTGCAGCCTGTAATTTTGCTTTAAGAAATATAGTACTTTTGAACCATCTAAGCAAACTAGCGATTTTATGATCTCCTGAAGGACTTGGCGAACTTGACTCTCAGGAATGCAGGTACAGCACCTTTAAGCTGATGAAGGTTAGCCATTGCTGGAAAAGAGGTCGGTCGGGGGGAATTCAAGACAGACTAAAGGGTCAGTGTATGAAGTTTCCCAGTATCTTGTTAGCTAATGCAGAGTCGCTGGAGAACAAGACAGAGGAACTAAGGGCAAGATTGCAGTATGGAGAGAAATGAGGGATTGCTGTGTTCTCTGTTTCACTGAGAATTGTCTCAGTCAAAACACGCTGGATGTGGTGATCAGGCCCAAGGGCTTTTTGATCTACCAGATGGATTAATCTGCGTTGTGTAGAAGAAAGATTACAGCTCAGTTGGTTAGTCAGTATCAGTCGATGCAGCCAAATTAACGTCTCAGGTTGACAAGTTTTATTTAGTAAAGTAGCTCGGTGCTTCTTCCTCTCATTCTATATCCATGCCAACCACTCCTACTCTTCAATAGTTTCCTCTTTTCTTAAATTCGACAGGAAAATAACATTTGGTATAATAGAAGATACTTCTAGTTTGCCATAGATAGAAAACTCTCAAAGATAATAGATAAAAATATCAGTACTAACAAGTTTTTAAAATGACAAAACACAGGCTTAATTGAGGTCTGCTTATATCAAGTTCAAGTTCAAGATTGTGTATTGTCATTTGTCAGTGCACAATTGTGGTGGAAAACAAAATGATTGTTGCTCCACACCTGATGCAGTATACAAAAAGGGCTGCTCGAGAGCGTAGTGGTTAGCACAATGCATTACAACCTGAGTTTGATTCCTGCCACTGTGTAAGGAATTTGTACGTTCTCCCCATGACCACGTGAGTTTCCTCCAGGTGCTCCAGTTTCCTACCACGGTCCAAAGATGTATCGGTTGGTAGCTTAGTTGGTCATTGTAAATTATCCCATGATTAGGCTAGGGTTAAGTCAGAGGATTGCTGTGCAGCGTAGCTTCAAGTTATGGAAGGGCCTATTCCATGCTCAATAAAGAATGAACGAATGAATAGATAGATAGATAGATAGATAAATACAATAAGCATAAAGAACATAATGAAAGAAACACAATAAATACTTCCTCAGTAGCCACTTTCCTTGGTACCTCCTGTATCTAATAAAGTGGTCACAGAGTGTATGTTTGTGGCCTTCTCCTGCTGTAGCCTATCCTCTTCAAGGTTCAATGTGTTGTGTGTTCAGGCACGTTCTTCTGTACACCACTTTTGCAATGTGTGGTTGTCTGAGTTACTATTCTGTGGTTATTTGCCTTTCTATCAACTTGAACCAGTCTGGCTGTTCTCCTCTGATCTCTCACCCACAGAACTGCCGCTCACTGGATGCACTATTTTCTGTAAACTCTAGGAACTCCTATGCGTGAAAATCACAGAGGATCAGTAGTTTCTGAGATACACAAACAACCCAGACTGGCACCAACAATCGTTCCACAGTCAAAGTCACTCATGTAGATTAAATATCTTCCCCAATTCTGATGTTTGGTCAACTCAGCCTCTTGACCATGTCTGTATGCTTTTCTGCATTGAGTTGCTGCCTAATGATTGGCTGATTTGATATATGCATTAACGAGCAGGTGTACAGATGTATGTAATAAAGTGGCCACTGAGTGTAAATACATATGATTAGCTCATATACAGTGCGTAGACTCATCTTATGTATTTATATTTATTGTTAGTTTCTTTACATGTTGAATCTTGTTCACACAATTTGAACAAAATCTTTGCATCATTAAAAAAGTGTTGCTGATTCTGAATAGGGCCCAGATAGTTCCAAACAGAGGGCAGGATGTGTGTGCATTGGATTCACGCCAGGCATTACAGAGCTTGTTCATTACTGCCAACGTACCATGGATTATGGACAAAGGCTGAGCAAACTTGCTTGAATTTGGCTGGTGCTGTTTGGATTGAATTATTTTATGGCCGTGCCTTCAGAAAAAAAGGTTTCTTACAATCTTATAATCAATTCCAAATTGACTTCTGTAACCAACTGGCTCTTTGCCAGAACTTCCTAGGGCTGAGATCACAGCTGTTATCACTCTCAGCACGAACATATCGTCCTGGATTGTTCATATGGATTCATTGTGAAATCAAGATGTCTTTCAAAATTTACACCATTTCCTCAAGTAAAGATTGGCACTTATACTTGGACAAAAATAAAGCTAAGACCATAAAACATAGGAACAGAATTAGGCTATTCAGCCCATCAAGTCTGCTCTACCATTCCATCAGGTTTGATATATTATCCCACTCAATCCCATTTTCTGGCCTTCACCCTGTAATCTTCGATGCTATTACTAATCAGGAACCCATCTACCTCTGCTTTTAATATACCCAATGACTTGGTCTCCACGGCTGTCTGTGGCAATGAATTCCACAGATTTACCACATTCTGGCTAAAGAAATTAACTCAACTCTGTTCTAAAGGGATAGCGTCGCATTCTGAGGCTGTGCTCTTTAGTGCTAGACTCTTCCAATTTAGAAATAAACATCTCCCCATCAACTCTGTCTAGGCCTTTCAATAATTGATTGCTTTCAATGAGATCCTCCCTCACTGGATTCTGTATTCGCTGCAGTTTAGATCTCTTCTAAACTCCAGTGAGTACAAGCCCAGAACCATCAAACTCTCCTCATATGTTAACTCTTTTATTCTCAGTATCATCCTCCTGAACCTCCTCTGGACCCTCTCCAAAGCCAGCACATCTTTTCTAAGACAAAGGGCCCAAAACAGCTCACAATAGTCCAAGTGCAGTCTAACCAATGGCTTCAGCATTACATTCTTGCTTTTAATAACATAGAAACATAGAAAATAGGTGCAGGAGTAGGCCATTCGGCCCTTCGAGCCTGCACCACCATTCAGTATGATCATGGCTGATCATCCAACTCAGAACCCTGTACCTGCTTTCTCTCCATACCCCCGATCCCTTTAGGCACAAAGGCCATATCTAACTTCCTCTTAAATATAGCCAATGAACCGGCCTCAACTGTTTCCTGTGGCAGAGAATTCCACAGATTCACCACTCTCTGTGTGATGAAGTTTTTCCTCATCTCGGACCTAAAAGGCTTCCCCTTTATCCTTAAACTGTGACCCCTCGTTCTGGACTTCCCCAACATCGGGAACAATCTTCCTGCATCTAGCCTGTCCAATCCCTTTAGAATTTTATATGTTTCAATAAGATCCCCCCTCAATCTTCTAAATTCCAGTGAGTATAAGCCCAGTCGATCCAGTCTTTCTTCATATGAAAGTCCTGCCATCCCAGGAATCAATCTGGTGAACCTTCTCTGTACTCCCTCTATGGCAAGAATGTCTTTCCTCAGATTAGGGGACCAAAACTGCACACAATATTCTAGGTGCGGTCTCAACAAGGTCTTGTACAACTGCAGTAGAACCTCCCTGCTCCTGTACTCAAATCCTTTTGCTATGAATGCCAACATACCATTTGCCTTTTTCACCGCCTGCTGTACCTGCACGCCCACCTTCAATGACTGGTGTACAATGACACCCAGGTCTCGTTGCACCTCCCCTTTTCCTAATTGGCCACCGTTCAGATAATAATCTGTTTTCCTGTTCTTGCAACCAAAGTGGATAACCTCACATTTATCCACATTAAATTGCATCTGCCAAGAATTTGCCCGCTCACCTAACCTATCCAAGTCACCCTACATCCTTTTAGCATCCTCCTCACAGCTAACACCACCGCCCAGCTTCATGTCATCCGCAAGCTTGGAGATGCTGCATTTAATTCCCTCGTCTAAATCATTAATATATATTGTAAACAACTGGGGTCCCAGCACTGAGCCTTGCGGTACCCCATTAGTCACTGCCTGCCATTCTGAAAAGGTCCCGTTTACTCCTACTCTTTGCTTCCTGTCTGCCAACCAATTCTCTATCCACATCAATACCATACCCCCAATACTGTGTGCTTTAAGTTTGCATACTAATCTCCTGTGTGGGACCTTGTCAAAGCCTTTTGAAAATCTAAATATACCACATCCACTGGCTCTCCCCTATCCACTCTACTAGTTACATTTTCAAAAAATTCTATAAGATTCGTCAGACATGATTTTCCTTTCACAAATCCATGCTGACTTCGTCCGATGATTTTTGAAATAAATGCTAACATTGCAATTGCCTTCCTTACCATCCACTGAATCTACAAGGTAACATTTGTCCCTTTGCAACTATGATTTCTAAATATTCTTCATCTTTAAGAAAAATAGTCCATGCCTTTATTCCTTCTACCAAAGTGCAATATTCATACATTTCCCTACACTATATTCCATCTGCCACTTCTTTGTCCATTGTCCTAATCTGTCTAAGTCCTTCTATAGCCTTTCTACTTCCTCAAAACTACATATCTTCATATCTTCTGCAAACTTTTCAACAAAACCATCAATTTCATCATTCAAATCTTTGTCATAGAACGTGAAAAGAATTGGTCCCAATACCGACTCCTATGGAAAACCGCTAGTTGTTGGCAGCCAACCAGAATTGGCACCCTATATACCCACTTTGTACCTCCTGCCAGTAAGCCAATCTTCTATCCATGCTGGTATTTTTTCTAATGCCATGGGCTCTTACCTTGTGAAGCAGCCTCATGTACAGCAACTTCTCAAAGACCTTCTGACAATCAAAGTAAACAATACCAACTGACTCTCCTTTGTCTATCCTGCTTGCTATTTTCTCAAAGAATTCCAACAGATTTGTCAGGCAAGATTCACACTTATGGAAACCATGCTGCCTACATTTTATCTTACTTATAAACAAACAGTACAGCATATTGGTCCACAGCAGAAACCTGGTTACTCAAGAGAAATGGCTTGTAATCTGACATGACCATGAGCCATTCTTTTATATAAGATGACACAGGCATGTTAATTGGTTTACAGTAAAACAGACAACCCTGATGGAGATTAGAAGAAGCTTCCAGACCAGATTAAGTTTGGTTTTTAGCATATCAAACAGGCTCACAGGCTTGGTTGCTCCCTACTAATAACTCTGTACTCAAGTGAGTCAGCTCTCACAACTTAAGTGTCTGGTTTCTCTGTGCTCAGAAGCTTTTAGACCATCAATGTGAATTACCTTGTCCTCGCAAGCTCCTCTGAACATTCAGAGATATTATGTCTGTGTTGATATGTGAAACTCAAAATACTGCAGTGAACAATGCAATTGTAGCTTTTGAAATTGTACTGAATCACCTGCAGTTATGCTGATTCTTAAGAATATAAAATCTTTATGTACTTGAGATTGAGGAGGTTCCACTGAGGTGGTCTCCAAAAGAACACCAGATTGTCATGAATAAAGACCTTTTATAATAGCAGCTCCAGTGTCTCTCTCCAGTGATTCTATACAGCAGCCTCAACAGTTGTACTCTTTCAAAGAGACTTCGAGAACATCCTTGAATTGTTTCTTCTGTCCTCCTGCTAATGTCCTGCCATGGTGAAATCGTAGTGTAGCTGAGTCAGGCATTTGAGTAAGCCCACTAAGAATGGACTAGGATGAATTAGCTGCCTGGTCATGGATGTGCTGCTCAGAGAGGAGATGCCGACATTGCTTCCTTATCCTGCCAGAACACCTGGAAGATTTTGTGGATATGTTTTTGGTGGCGTCCCTTAAGGGCCTTGAGTTGCTTATTGTAGGTGATCAGAAGCACGTAGTGATAAGGATTACCATTGCATCCATCATCAAGATCATTCAGGGCATGCTCTTTTCTCACTGCTACCATCAGGAAGGAAGTGTCGGAGCCTCAGGTCCCACTCCCAGTTATTGGAACAGCTATTACCACTCAGCCATCAGGCTCTTGAACCAGACGGGATAACTTCACTTACCCTGTCACTGAACTGTTCCCATAGCCTACGAACTCACTTTCAAGGGCTCTTCAGCCCATGTTCTCTATATTTATTTATTATTTTTTTCTTTTTGTATTTGCACAGTTTGTTGTCTTTGTCCATTTTGTTGTGTGTGGTTTTTCATTGATTCTATTGTGTTTCTTTACATTTTGCTGTAAATGCCCACAAGAAAATGAATCTCAGGGTAGTATATGATGACATATATGTACTTTGATAATAAATTTACTTTGAACTTTGAACTTTTCTTGGAGATCACCGTCTTGTTCCTGGTTTGAAGTCTTCAACTTTAAATTCTCTTTTCCTCAGATGAACAAAGTCTGTGCCAATGTATTGACGACAATAGAGAATTTTATCTTTAACACCTGCCATCATTCAGAGGTTGCTGTGAAGAAATGAGAAATGGTTCACATGTTCCAGTATCTTGCTATGGGTCTTTAGGGTGGCCTGGTAGAGTAACAGCTAACATAACACTTTACAGTGCCAACAGTCAGGGTTCACTTCCAGTAGCTGTCTGTGAGGAGTTTGGATATTTTCCTCCTGACCGTTTGGGTTTCCTCCCATATTTCAAAGATGATGGTTTGGGCTTAGGAAGTTATTGCCATGCTATTTTACTGCTGGAAGTACAGTGACACGAGCACATTCTTGAATTGTGTTGGCTGTTGACACAAATGACATATTTCACTGCATATTTCAAATTTTTTTGATGTACATGTGACAAGTAAAGCTAATCTTTAACCTAAATTGTTTGAATATTATTGTCAGAGTGCTGATGTATAGTGGAGGCAGGTTTGTAAATGTTTACTGTAAGGATCATTCTTTCACATGCTTCAGTGAGCAACTTGATGATGGCTTGGATCTTGGCTTCAAGGACTTTTCATTTTATGTTCTCAATCTTTATTGATTATTTATTTATTATTATTATTTCTTTCTTTTTGTCCTTGCACAGTTTGCTGTCTTTTGCATACTGGTTGAACGCCCAAGTTGGTGTGGTCTTTCATTGATTCTGTTATGATTACAGAAGACAACAAGGGAGAGGAGCAATTGGTGGGCAAGGAGATAAGGTGAGAGAGGGAAAAAAGGATGGGGATGCTGAAGGAGGGGGGTGGGGGATTACCGAAAACCATCAGATTGGAGGCTACCCAGAAGGAATATAAGGTGTTGTTCCTCCAAACTGAGTGTGGCTTCATCACAATGGTGAGGAGGCCATGGATTAACATACAGGAATAGGAAGTGGAATTAAAATGGGTGGTCACTGGGAGGTCCCACTTTTTCTGGAGGACAGAGGTACTTGATGAAGTGGTCTCCCAATCTATGTTGGGTCTCACAGATATACAGGAGGCCGGGAGCACTGAACATGGAATATGACATGAACAGACTCATAGGTGAAGTGTCACCTCATCTAGAAGGTCTGTTTGGTGCCCTGAATGGTAGTGGGGGAGATCAGTGGGGAGAGATGAACCAACAAGGGAGTTGTGTAGGGAGCAATCCCTGTGGAGAGCAGAAATTGAGGGAGAGGGAGGGAAAGATGTACTTGGTGGTGGGATTCCATTGGAGACTTTTATTAAATATAATGCATTTAATTGCATAACGGTGCTGATGCTTTGCAATAGTTCAACTAAGATAAAAATGTTTCATTGGTGATTTTCATTTGTACTCAGTGTCTGAGGCTTCTCGCTTAAGTGTCCGACAATAATCAGCCAGCATTGATGGATTCCATTTGCCCTGATACCATTTCTCCATGACCACAATGCCCTGCTGAAACCTTTCACCATGCTCATCATTGATGGTGTCAAGATTTGTAGGGAAGAAGTCTAAATGGGAAAGAGAAAATGAACTTTTAGTGACATATTGTTGAACTTCATGGTTTTGTATAGCTGGGGCATGTTGTCAACTAGCTGTGTGTAGTTTGGTGCTTGTAGTTGCCAAGATAATTTCAACAACATTCTTGAATGCCTTCCATGTGACTTTTTCCTGACCCACTAGAAATTGTTCGAATTGTCTGTCATTGTCCACCTGTTTGATTTGTGGACCAACAAAAACGCCTTCCTTAATCTTGGTATCAATTATTCTGACTTGAATTATGAATTGAAATAACGAATATAGGTGATTTCAAAAGACATAGTGTGTCACAGGGAAATTTCATGGTAATTTCATGATCAGCAGCCCAAAATCTAAAAGATACACTCAAAAGCAACTGGAAGCAAAAACTTTGTTGCCCAGAGTTATTATTCTACTGATTTATTGAGTATCCCCTTGAGACAACAAATCTCAAGGTTGTATATGGTGACATACATGTACTTAGATAATAAATTTACTTTGAATTCAGTTCCTCGAGAATTCAGCATGGTTCTGATGCCAATGTAGCATGCCCACAACTTACTAACCCTGACTCGTACACCTTTGGAAAGTGGGGGGAAACTAGAGCAGCCAGTGGAGGCCCATGTAGCCACAGGGAGAAAGTACAAACTCTGTACAGGCAGTGGCGGAAATTGCGCCCTAATCTTTCGATCGCCAGTGCTGCAAAGCTTTATGCTGACCGCTACACTACCATGCTGCCTGATATACACCAATTTCAGTTGCCAATAAACAGAAATTAAAGTTCAAAATTCAAAATAAAGTTTATTATCAGAGTACATATGCAGCATGTCACCACATACAACCCTGCCATTCTTAGCATACTTAGCAAATCTATAGACTGTAACTGTAAACAGGATCTGTAAACTAAACATCAGGAACTGTAAACTGTAATCAAACTGTGCAAATGCAGTTATAAATAGATAGCAATAAATAACGAGCATGCAGTAACAAGATAAAAGAGTACTTAAGTGAGGGTAGGATCCCCTTTTGTTCAAGAGCCTGATGGCTGATGGGTAGTATCTGTTCCTGAACTTCGTGGTGTGAATCCTGAAACACTTGCACCTCCTGCCTGATAGCAGCGGCAAGAAAAGATCATGGCGTGGGCAGTGAGAATCTTTGACGATGGATGTTGTTGCTTTTCTACGCAATGTTTCATGTAGATGAGCTCAGTGGTTGGGAAGATTTTACCTGTGATGTACTAGGCCAAATCCGCTACCTTTTGTAGGATTTTCTGCTCAAAGGAATTAGTGTTCCCACTCCAGGCCGTGATGCAGCCAGTCAGCACACTTTCCAATACACTACAGAAGTTCGCCAAGGTTTTTGATGACATGCAGAATCTCCACAGACTCTTGAGGAAGTTGAGGAAGTGCTGTTGTTCATTCTTCGTGATTATATTTATATGATGGGCCCAGGACAGGCCCTGTGAGAGAGTGACACCCAGGAATTTAAAGTTACTGACCCTCTCCACCTCTGATCCTCCGATGATTACTGGCTCATGGACCTCTGGTTTCCCTCTCGTGAAGTCTACAATCAGTTCCTTGGTCTTATTGACATTGAGTGGAGATTTGCCAAAATTATTACATATTCCTATTAGATTACACATTTTTCCTGAGGGATAGGAATTTTCCAGAGGCTGATTTCTGAGCAAACTAGTGGCAATAAATTTTTCGAAGTAATTTGTGTAAAGTTATGAATTTTGTTTAAAGGGTTAAATCAATGAAAGTATGACGACATTGTCATCTGAATCATTTGCGGATTCACATCGTCAGTTATTGATCTTTCCATTTAGTGTCTTGCCTCGAACCCATATGTACCCTCAGTGTTCTCTTTAATCAGTATACCTGCTCCTTAATGCAAGTATCTAATCAGCCAATCATGTGGCAATAACTCAATGTAAAAAAACTATGCAAATATGCCCAAGGGATTCAGTTGTTTTTCAGACCAAACACCAGAATGGGGAAGAAATTCAATCTAAGTGACTGTGGAATGATTGTTGGTACCAGACTAGGTGGTCTGAGTATGTCAGAAACTGATGATTTTGTGAGGTTTTCACACACAACAGTGTTTACCGTTTACAGAGGATGGTACAGAAAACAAAAAATAATCCAGGGAGTGGCGGTTTTGTGGGAAAAATGCCTTGTTAATGAGAGAGGAGAGAATAGGCAGACTGGTTCAAGCTGACAGGAAGTCAGCAGTAACTCAAATAACCATGCATTACAACAGTGGTGTGCAGAAGAGCATATCTGAATGCACAACATGTCAAACTCTGAAGTGGACTGGCTACAGGCTGCAGAAAACTCCGAACATACACTCTGTGGCCACTTTATTATGTACAGGAGTCTCCTAAAAAGGTAGCCACTGAGTGTATAAAGAATCTATTTCAGGATTATTGTATGTAATACAATGCATCTAAAAACTTAAGTTTAGCATAAAATCAATGAAATGAGATTTTGACCTTCATTGAAAAGTGCTTGATGCGGCTAATTAAATCAAATGCATTGGATTCCATAATTAAGCCTTCGGTTAATTGGGACAACTGCTTATTTGGGAAGACTCTTAAGGAACAAAAACTAATTGAGAAAATGGTTGGGATTTTCTTTGTTTATTTGAGACACTATGCTACTTAACTAGGTCAGGAGACTGTTGCCGAACACTTTCTACCCACCATCAGTCGCTTGCACTATGTGGCTGTTAGACACTACACCGTTCTTAGAGAGAACAGTTTTTAACAAACACCAGTTGCATGTACTTGTGTCCAAAATGCAATCATTTTTGTCACTGATAGTTGGCAAGAAATAAGCAGTAATACAATTCAGAACTGTATTGCTCGCTGCGGATTCAAGCACTCAGGCTTGGAGATACCAGGAACAGCCAGGAGTGAAAATGAAATGATCTCAATACTTCAACAAGTTAGAAACTATGAAGAATTTGTAGGTATTGACAATGATTTTGAATGTTACAATGAAAGTGAAGATTTGAATAATAATAATAATAAGTACTTTATTGATCCTGAGTGGGAAATTCTTTTGTTACAGCAGCAACATTTAAAAACACACTTAGCAATGTGCAGACTTAACTGATAATAAAGTACAGAATAATAATTTACATCTCTGACCACTCGAACGTTCTTGAAGCTGGGTGTGGTACCACTATGGTCTGGGAAATGCGCATGTAGCCAGGTCTCAGTTAAGTACAAAAACTCCCGGTATCCCTTTTGGGTCTTAGTCAGTGCACCAAGCTCGTCCACCTTTTTTCCCAAGGACCTCACGTTTCCCATGATGATCACGGGGATAGAAGGTCTATATTTCGTCCTCTTAGCCTTAACTTTCAATGAAATCGTCAAAAGCATTGTATAAAAGCAAAGCATTACTTGAACTAGGTGTCCGCACTGATTTTCTTCATTGACAGTTAAATGAATACAATGCGGATAAATTCCACTGTTGACAAGTGTTAGGAACGAGCACACAACTTTATAGTACTGATTTAGTATTAGTAATGTTCTAATTTGTTCTGTATTTCACTTAAATCATAAATTTGTCACTCAATGTATTTTTTGTATCCTTTTAACTACTTCCATGAAACTTAGGCTAATTGAAGCAGCTGCTTAATTGGTCCAAAATGCACCCGTCCCAGTATGTTCTGATTAACTGGAATTCCACTGTACTTTTCATTGGCATTGAGAATCGATTTACATAAAGAATATAGAATGAAGTAAAAACAGAAAATACTGGAAACATTAACCAGGTTAGTGAGGTTTAGGCAGGGATTCCAAAGCTGGGGTCCATGGACCCCTCGGTTAATGGTCGGAGTCCATGGCATAAAAAACAGTTGGGAATCCTTGCATTGAAGGGTATTTGACTTGAAAGATTAATTTTCTTCATTTTTCCACTGATTCTGTCTAAGTGTTTTCAGCACTTTGTCTTTTTATTTAAGATTTCTAACATCTGCAGTTTTTGGGTTTTCAATCCACCAGTTGCTGAAAGTTAGATGGTTTTGTAACAGGTAATTGATCATCATGGTGTTTTACAATCCACTTTGAAAGATGAAAGTAGCCCTCCTGATGACAAGCATCATACAGCACTTATATCAGCCTATCCCCTTCACCAAAGAATCATATAACTATAAAATGCTTCAGTACAGAAGGAAGCTATTTGACTCATATTGTCTGTGCCAGCTTTTTGGTGAAGCTTTTCAATCAGTACAATGGTCCAGTCTTTCCTCAGAGTGCTATAACTTTTCAAATAGTTATTTGATTTCCTTTGTGTCTGTTTCCAGTCATGCAGGGATGCATTCTAAATCACATTTTGTATAAAGGAAGTGTCCTCATGACACCTCAAAGTCTTTGGTCAATCATATTCATTCTTGTTGACAACCCTTCGGTTTTGGGAACCTTTGGCTCTCCAAACAATACTTTCATAATTTTGAACAGTTTCTCCAAAGCCTTTCTTAAATTGCCTTCATCCCAGACTTTTCAGTTTTTCTACATAACTAGTGACTTTCATACCTTGTGCAATTCCAAAGAAAGTGATTTGCACCACTCCTAGAGTCTAATATCTTTTATTACTGCTGTACCTAGACTGTAAACAGATGGTTTCAATGTTTTAACATGATTTCCTTGCATTAGTCTTTTATGTTTATACCATTCATTCATTCGTGATGTGCCATGTTGTATGACATCAGCGATCATGGTCTTTCCATGATCCTGATTGCTCTTGGCAAATTTTTCTATAGAAGTGGTTTGCCATTGCCTTCTTCTGGGCAGTGTCTTTACAAGCTGGGTGACCCCAGCCATTATCAATACTCTTCAGAGATTATCTGCCTGGCATCTGTGGTTGCATAACCAGGACTTGTGATACGCACCACCTGCTCATACAACCATCCACCATCTGCTCCATTAACACTGAAAATTGTAATGTGATTCTAATATCTTACAGAGTGACCTTTAATGATTATGTGCATGTTCAGTGAGATGTCTGCTCCTGCAATCTCTTTAACAACTGAAGACCATGCCTGACTGAGATCCACTCTAACAACATTCAAGAAGCTTGGCATTATCCAGGAAAATGCAGCTGATTTGACTGGTGCCTCATCTAGCACTGTAAATCTTCATTCGCTCCACTATAATGCACAGTGACAGACATACACATTGACAAAATGCACTCCTTATTATGTCAAAATCTCCCTATGACTTTTTTCCATGGCTTCTGCCAAATAGTGGCAAGCTGCAATATCTGTTGATGTCATGACTCAAACCTTTGTTGTTCTTAAGGTTTGTGGGGATGGTTATCAGGACAGAGCAGGGTGTTATGGAACAGGTCATGGTTTAACATCAGCAATGTAGGGAGTTGGAGTTCAGGATTGGAATACTCCAAGGCTGAAGGTCAGTGATCCTCATGGGCAGATGTCAGGTGGATGAAGACCAGGTCGGCAGCTCCCGGCATCGGAGTTCTGTGCAGACAGAAGTCAGGAGGGCCAGTGACTGCTTAAGACAGTGAGCCTGAAGTTCAAGGCTTGGAGTTTGGAGTCCTAGTATTAGTGAGTCCTGATGCTGATACCAAAGTTTAAAGCTAGAAAGTTGAAGACCAAAGTCCTGGAGGTCAAGGTCCGATGACGGAAATTGAAGGCCCGATGTCAGTGAGTCTGCCCATCCACTGGAAGCTGGAGGCCTGGAGATGGCCTGTCCTGCGGTTGGAGGCTTGTCTCTGTTTTTGAGTGGGTGGATGGGTGGGAGGGGGGGAAAACGGCTTGCTTTGCTATTTTTGTGTTGTTCTGCTGAACATTGTGTGTGTGCCATCTTGGTGCCCGAATATGTGTCAACACTTGCATGCTGTCCTTAGCTTGTGTTGGTCTTCAACACAAACAACAGATTTTACTGTACACATGATAAATAAATGAATCTGATATTAATCTGACTCTGAACAAACACAGGCAGCATCAGAACACTACTAATGCAGCTTCCCCTCCTGAGTGAATATACGTTGTCAATCCTTTATCGTCACTTGTTCTAAATCCTGGAACTTCTTGCCTGACAACACTGGGTGACTATTTTAACCAAAGTGTTACAGCAGTTTAACAAGGTGACTCACCACCATCTTTTCAAATGCAATTTCTGAATGGGCGATAAATCCCGAACTTGCTGCTGGTGCCCAGGTCAAAAGCCCAATAAATGTAGAAGATGACTGCACCATTTGTAATTTTCTTTCCTCATTCTTCCAGCAAAAAAAAACCAACCCACATGTTTCTGTTAAGAAGTCATCTACAATCTACTGTTCACTTCACTGGTCTTCTGGACTGTATAACTAATCTCCTGATTGCTTACTATACTTCTAAGTTTCTTGTCATCAGCAAACTTTGAAATTGGGCACAGCAAGCACCATGGTAGTGTAACAGTTAGTACAATTCTATTACAGCTCAGGGTATCAGAGTTCGGAGTTCAATCCCAGCATCCTCTGTAAGGACTTTGTATGTCCTTCCCGTGCAATGTGTGGGTTTCCTCCAAATGCTCAGCTTTCCTCCCACAGTCCAAAGAGGTACCAGCTAGTAGCCTAATTGGTCATTGTAAAATTGTCCCATGATAAGTCTAGGGCAAATTGCGAATTGCTGGTCACGTGGCTCAGAGGACTGGAAAGACTTAAACCCTACTGTATCTCTAAATAAATGTAAAATGGATAGAAAGGTGACACCAGCAAATAATGCAACCAAGGGCGACATCCTTCAGACAGTTCACAAAACTACTTCCTTTACGTCTTTTTTTTCACCTTCAAATATGGTTCTGTCGCTGTTGGAGCCTGTGATCTACATTTTGATGGTGTTTTTTTGGGCCAATTGATTGATCTGGCACTTTACCCACTTCGAGGGTGTTTTGTGAGGTTTCAAGCGAAGCATGCGGCCTCAAGGCCTAAAAGCTAAAGACATGGTGCAAGCCCATGATCGACTCCATTTCTCACCAATCTCACCCATTAAAGCCTCAAGGAAACACAAAGTACACTGCAGATGCTGTGGTCAAATCAACACGTACAAACACGTTGGATGAACTCAGCAGGTCAGGCAGCATCCGTTGAAATGAGCAGTCAACGTTTTGGGCCGAGACCCTTTGTCAGGACGAAGATTGAAGCCTCAAGGAAGACTGAAAACATCGAGGGGAGAGCGGAAGGCTGAGCGGGCATTCAGCGCCGTCTGTTAGAAAATCACTTGCTGCTGCCTGAGGAAGGTGACTGCATGCGATTGTCTCTCTGTCCTTCTCGTTCATTACTCCTGGAGGAAGGTCCCTGCATTCAAACGATGTCTCTCTCTCTCTCCCTCAATAATGTCAGAGGAAGGAGCTGGAGTCCTGGGTCTTGGGCAAGGTTTAATTGATGTGGTTTGTGGATTGGACTCCATGATTCACGTTATGAAATTGTTCTGGTTTCTCGTTGTTTCTTGTTTTGTTGCTACTTTGTGTGCTTTTTGATCGGTGCATCCTGCAGATAACGAACGACAAAACGCCTGCATGAACTGAACTGAATATGCCAGGATTCTTTCAATGACTTTTGTGAGCTGGTGTTTTATATCCGGTGTTTCTCTGTCGTTTATTTCCCATTTGCGTGATTTGTTTATTTTTGCCCAAAGGGGGTTGTTGATGTTTATCTTCAAAAAGGTGTCATAGTTTTCTCAGCCCCAGTCTCCTGCCTTCTCATGCCCTGGATAATCAAGAATCTATCAACATCTGCCTTAAATGCACCCAATGACTTGGCTTCCGCAGTCCACAGATTCACCATTCTGACAAAAAAAGCCTCCTCATATCTGTTCTACATGGCTATCCCTTAATTCTGAGGCTGTGTCCTCTGGTCCTAGACTTAGAAAAATTAAGGGCTAGAGGTAACCCTAGGTAATTTCTAAGGTAAGGACATATTCGGCACAGCTTTGTGGGCCAAAGGGCCTGGATTTTGCTATAAGTTTTCTATGTTTCTATAAACTCCTTACTGACAGTGGTAGGAATTGAACTTGGGTTGCTGGTGCTGCAAAGTGTTGGGCTAACCATGAAGCTCCTGTACCCCCTCCCCCCCCCAATTTGGACAGGGTGACTTTCTGTCTTGGAGAGTTGTCACTGTTATCATTGTCCAAGATATTTCTACCTACTCTCTTTATCTTTGAAACTACTTCTCCAAGAAAGCAATCATTCAAAGAAACTCTTGGCCACATCAATGCTGCATTTCATTAACAATGGAATAAAATCAGAGGCTTTTCCTGTATCTCCTGGGTGAGACTAGAACTAATGTTCACAGGATTAGGGAAAAAGGTGAAATGTTTAAGGAGAATCTGAGAGGAAACTTCTTCATTGAGAGAATGGTGTGAGTGTGGATGTAGTGGATATAATTGATGTGCGTTCAATGGTAATAGTTAAGAAAAGTTTGGATAGGTTTATTGATGGGAGGGATCTGGAGAAATATGGTTTGAGTACAGGTAGATGAGACTAATCAAAAAATTGGGTTGGCATGAACAGGATGGGCTGAAGGATCTGTTACTGTAGTGTAGTTTTCTGTAACTCTTTATTGAGGAAAAATAAAACAAAAAGAATTCACGTTTCAGTCACTCATTCATGTCAATAAAGGCCTTCGGTTTTCATTTCTGAATTTCATAACTATGTTCTCTTATTCTGGTTGAGTGACCATATGATCATTTGTGGTTTCTATATGTTCTAGAGTTGAATTTTCTGTTTATTTTGTACTAATTTTGTCCTGGGCACCACAGATCAAGAAGGGTTCTTCTGGATTTCTCTGTTTTGTAGCTGCCCGTAAGGAGACAAATCTCAAGGTTGTGTATTGCATGCATACTTTGATAATAAATGTCCTTCGAACTTTGAACTTTGAATTGTTTTGAATGGGATTCAGCATAAATTCATCGAATTGCCTAGGCAAATAAAGGTAAGTTGCATAGATTATATCCCTATACATGAAATAATAATGAATAATTTGACTGATGAGCAAGGGATGACTAAAAGATTCAGTAGAATGGATGGATAGAATGTTTCCTTTGATATCCAGATCAAAGGATCTAGGCCAATGCTAGGCAACACTTATGCACAAAAAGAGCAGAACTATTCTGTTCTTTAACCCAGAACACTATTAAGGCAAGGCCAGTTGAAAGTTTTAAGACTAGATGGTCAAGTTTTTTTAAATCAAAGATTAGCGTCATACAGCCATAGAGCACAGAAACAGGCCATCTCGTCCATCCAGTCCATGCTGACTGTTACTCTGCCTAGTCCCATCGACTTGTACTTAAAACATAGTGTCCTTTAGCTCTCCCATCCAGGTCCAGGGTGGCTAGATGCTTTACTGAGGCAGCAAGAATTATAGACAGAGTCCACTGAGGAGAGCAACACACACAAAATGCTGGTGGAACACAGCAGGCCAGGCAACATCTATAGGAAGAAGCACTGTTGACGTTTTGGGCCGAGACCCTTCGACCATTGAGGAGAGACTGGTTTCCCTGATGTGAGGTGAGTCCACAACTCTCTGATGTTCTGTGAGGTCGCGTGCAGAGCAATTGCCATGCCAAGTCCTTATTCATCCAGATCGGGTACTTTCTTTGGTGTATCAATGCAAACTGGCAAGGACTGATGGGGATAAGCCAAATTTCCTTTGGCCTCCTGAGGAAGAAGAGACGTTGGTGAGCAGTCTTGGCTGTTACATTAACATGGCTGGACAAGGACAGTTATGTTGGAGATTTTCACTCCAAGGAACTCGAAGCTCTCAACCCCCTCAGCCTCAAGAGCTGGAATAGCTCATATTACATCATGACATTTGAGGCCACTTGGCCCATTGAATCAATGCTAACTATCGGTGCAATCCCATCAGCTCCATTTAATTCCCTGCAACCAAAGGAAAGCATCTGGGGAGAAATCCACACCATCACGGGGAGAATGTGCAAACTGGGCTCAGGTCACACAACAATCAGCCAGCCTGCTGTAGCTGTCAGGCAGCAGCATTCAAAGTCTGAAGTAAGTTTATTATCAAAGTATACATACATCACCATATGCAACCCCAAGATTCATTTTCTTATAGTATAATAAAGAAATGCAATAGAATCAATGAAAATCTACACACAAGCAAAGACTGACAAGCAACCATTGTGTACAAGGAGACAATCTGTCCAAATTAAAAAAAAACAAATAATCAATAAATAAATAATAATGAGAATATGAGTTGTAGAGTCCTTGAAAGTGAGTCGATAGATTGTAGAATCAGTGCAAAATTGAGGTGAGTGAAGTTATCCATATTGCTCAGGAGGCTGATGGTTGAAGAACAATAACTATTCCTGAACCTGGTGGTGAAGGACCTAAGGCTCCTACTTTCTCCCCAATGGTAGTAATGAGTAGAGAGTATGGTCTAGATGGTGGAGGTCCTTGAGACAGCATTCCTTGTAGATGTTCTTGATGGTGGGGAGAGCCTTATCTGTGATAGACTGGGCTGTATTGACTACTTTTTGTGGGCTTTTCTGTTCAAAGGCATTGTTGTTTCCATGCCTTGCTGTGATGCAACTTCTTAGTGTACTCTCCACTTTACATCTATAGATGTTTAACAAAGTTTTGTTGAAAGGCCTTGACGGAGTGGATGTACAGAGGATGTTTCCTATATTGGGAGAGTCTCGGACAGGGGGAAGAACCTCAGTATAAGGGGACATCCATTTAGAATGGCAATGAAAAGGAATTTCTTTAGCCAGAGAGTGGTGAATCTGCTGGCTGTGGAGGCCTGGTCATATTTAAGGCAGAGATTGACACGTACTTGATTAGTCAGGATATGAAGTATTATGGGAGAAGGCAGAAGACTGGGGCTGATTGGGAAGTGGATCAGCCATGATGAAATGGTGGAGCAGACTCAATGGGCCAAATGGCCTAATTCTGCTCCTGGATCTTATGGTTTTAGATAACATGCTGAATCTTTGCTAAGAAAGCAGAGGCACTGTCATGCACTTCTAATGACACTTGCATGCTGGATCCCGGATAGATAATCTGAAACGGTAATGGCGACTCTCCCAATCTCTGGTCCCATGACGTGGACTGGCTCATGGACTTCAATTTTCCTCTTCTTGTAGCGAATAATCAGCTGTTTGGATTTTGGAAACTGCAGTATCACTATGTACTATTAGGGTTAACAGTGCAGAACACGAAGTAATAGACCTGTAATGGAATGAAATCCGAGGGGATATTTCAATCTAAACAGCAATAAAGAAAGGAATGATCCGATTGCTGGGCTAATCATAGTACTAATTCCTGTTGGTATCCACCTTTTGTTGAACTTAAATGAAATATTTCATAGGCGGTTGGTTAAAATAAAATTCCAAAGGTAAATTTGTTCAGTTATACCAGTGTAAAACAGATGCCAGTTTTACATTTCTTTTAAGATTATTTTTAGCTGTGTTGATTTTTCACCATCTTCCTTGATACAAGCTATGAAAGAGTATGGAATGAGTACTTGGTATTAGCATAAGATAGACATGAGAACCCAAGGATCTGTTTCTATGATAGAGGTGCACTAGATGATAACAGCCAGAGGTAGAGTGGATAGTCAGAGACCTTTCCCCAGGGTGGAAGTGGCTCATACAAGCAAGGGACCATAACCTTAAGGCAACTGGAGGAAAGAATAGGGGTGACATCAGAAACCACAAAAGATTTTGTGGATGCTGGAGATCTAGAGTAACGCACACATAATGCTGCAGAAACTCAGCAGATAAGGCAGCATCTATGGAAAGGAATAAGCAGTCGACATTTTAGTCCTGATGAAGGGTCTTGGCCTGAACTGTCAACTGTTTATACTCTGGGGTGATGTCAGAGGTAGGCATTTTTACACAAACAGTAGTGTGCGCGTGGAACATGCTGCTAGGTTGGTAGTAGAGACAAATAGAAGAGGGACATTGAGAAACTCTTAGAAACTCTTAGATTAATGGAAAAGTGTAGGGCCATGGAGGAGGGAAGGGTCAGATTGATCTAGCTATATGTTAAAATGTCAGCACAACATTGTGGGCTGAAGGGCCTGTACTGTGCTGTACTCTTCTATGCTCTATGTTCTATCATAAACTTAACACCAATTTCTTCTTTGAATGGATCATATGACAAATGTGGAAGACAGACATTAATCTAAATTCAGGAAGCTAGGAGTGATCAAGAAAGCAGACAATGCCATAACTTACTTTACTCTTACAGTTAGGAGCCTTTAGTGCAGAGAATTTTACATGATGGAGGTTAGTGAAGAACTAAAATGCATTAAGACAATTGAACAGGTTTGAATTAGAAATAGAATTTGAAAGGGCCCTTCGAGTTCGTGATAGAGTTGTCACTTTCAGTAAAGGGATAATGTACTAAAGCAATTGAAAATCTGGTAGAAATAAGCTAGAACATCTGAGAACAATTCTCCAGAGCTTAAAGTTGACTTTAAATTACATTTATCAGACCAAGCGGAGCTCTGTGCTGGATTCTGATAACTGTGCCATAGGAAGTGGTTGGCAAGCTAGGGTGAGAAAGGGGATAAGAGGTGACTTGAAAGAGGTGTACAAGATGAAAGGTGACATAGATCAAGTGGATAGCCAGAGACTTTTTCCCAGGGCAGAAATGACTCATGCAAGAGGACATAGAAGAAAGCAAAGGGGAAAGTCAGACATAAGCCTATTTACACAAAGATTGATGGGTGTGTAATGCCCTGCGGGGTTGATGGTAAAGGCAGATACATTAGGGGCATTTAAGAAAATCTAGATAGGCACATGGATGAAAGAAAAATGGAGGGCTATGTAGGAGGCAAGGGTTAGGTTGATCTTAGGTTGAGAGGTTGGTGCAACATTATGGGCTGAAGGGCCTGTACTGTGCTGTAATGTTCTAGGTCCTAAATAAGTCAATAAACTTGAAAGCAAGTTTCCAGAGTTTAAGGTTGACTTTAGTCTGCATTTAATTGAACGGAGTAGCTTGCTGGATTCCGATAACTGAGCCACAATCGTGAAGAAAAAGGGGGGAAAAGAAGCAACTGTACAAGGAGGCACAATGTGCATAAGGCAGGGCAGAGAAAGTAAAAGAAAGTTGTTCTCAAAAAGCAGATTCATATCTTCATGAGTACTTATCCCAATGAAGAGAGAAAAATAAGACCCTGAAACATAACTTTAAGATGTTAAAGGGTACATTTAAAAATTACTGCAGTCTGGACTATGAGTGGGAAATGGAAGAACTGGTGATAGAATTTAAGTGTTTCTACCTCCATAAGTAGCTGGATGATGTAAGTGGGAAAGTCACGAAATAATATTTCACTCCTCTGTGCATTGGTAACCCCAGTGAGAACAGCTACAGTACCGTCTTTTTACAATAAAAATCGAGAATTAATGCTTGAATCAATACTTCTATTCCCCTATAGTATTGAAGGTCTCATGCTGGTTTACAATGTGAATGAGATACTTTTATGAACAAGGGTTTTATTGCAAGTTTTTTTTCAGAGAAACTGATTATTAGTCTGGTTTATACTTGGGAGCTGTGTAAGGAATTTTACTGCGGTGTTGGCTAATTGTCCAACACAGTTTAAAGATGAGGGTAGGAAGCATCTGGAGAGATAGATTCTAGGAATTCTGATCACGTTCTATGATCCGAATACATGGGGGAGGGAAGGAGGATGACGTGTGGTGGAGTCTGGAAATATGTGGCAGTAATTTCTCAAGGATCACTGAACATCTGGACAGATATGGGATCAGGTGCATTAGGATAAGGGTCTGTGGGAGAAAAAACAAACAGAAATGTCGGAAGGACTCAGCCAGTTAAGAGGCATCTGAGGAAGGAGATTGTGGCAAGAGTGGAGGGGTTATGAGCACTCAGAGAGATCATGCTGATGTCACGGTCAAGAAATCTCACAAACACCTCTATCTCCTCAGGAGCAGAAAGAAATTTGGCACATCACCATGACTATTACAAATTTTTATCTGAGCACCCTAGAAAGCATTCTATCTGGATGTCTAACGGCTCAGTATGGCAACTGCTCTGCACATGACCACGAGAAACTGCACAGGTTTGTGGGTGCAGCTCAATGTATTATGTAAACCAACCTCTCCTCAGTGGGCTCTGACCATACTTCCTACTGCCTCTGCAATCATAGAAAAGTACAGCTCAGGAAAAGGCCCTTCAGCCCATCTGCTCTGTGCTGAGCCACTAAAACTGCCTATTCCCATTGATCTGCACTAGGACCATAGCACTCCGTAACATTTAATCTTTCTTAAACGTTGAAATCGAGCTCACATGCACTACTTGCGCTGGCAGTTTGTTCCACACTCTCACGGCCCTCTGAGTGAAGAAATTTCCCCTTATGTTCCCCTTAAACTTTTCACCTTTCACCCTTAACCCATGACCTCTGGTTGTAGTCCTAGTGGAAAGAAAGCCTATCTATACCCCTCATAATTTTGTATACCTCCATCAAATCTCCTCTCAATCTTCTACATTCCAAGGAATAAAGACTTAAGCTATTCATTTGCTCCTTATAGCTCATGACCTGGCAACATCCTTGTGAATTTTCACTGTACTCCTTCAGCCTTATTTATATCATTCCTATAGGCCGGTGACCAAAACGGCACACAATATTCCAAATTAAACCTCACCAATGTCTTATGCAACTTCAACGTAACATCCCATCTCCTGTAGTCTATCCTTTGATTTATGAAGGTCAAAGTTCCAAAAGCTTTCTTTACAGTCCTGTCTACCTGTGATGCCACATTCAACAAATTATGGACCTGTATTCCCAGATCCCTTTGTCCACCACACTCACTCACTGTGTAGCTGGTCCTACTGAAATGCAATACCTCACACTTGTCTGCACTCAATTCCATCGGCCATTTTCAGCCCATTTTTCCAGTTGGTCTAGATCCCACTGCAAATTTTGATAGTCTTCCCCATTGTCCACTACACCCACAATCTTGGTGTCATCTGTAAATTTGCTGATCCAGTTTACCACATTATCATCCAGATTATTCATATAGATGACACACAACAATGGAGCCCGCATCGATCCCATAGCAGCCAGCATACTCAAAAGCACCGCCCATCACTGATATTCTCTCTTCTCCCTTCTCTCATCAGGCAGAAAGTACAAAAGACTGAAAGCACGTACCATCAGCCTCAAGGGCAGCTTCTATCCCACTGTTTGTTAAGTTCTTGAATGGACCTCTTGCACAATAAGATGGACGCTCGACATCACAATTTACTTTGTTATAATCACGCATTATTGTTTGCCTGCAGTGCACCTTTTTAGTAGCTTTTACAGTCTATTTGCATTCTTATTGTTCTAAAAACAGATGATCATCTGCAGATGCTGGAAGTCCAAAGCGACAAACACAGACTGCTGGAGGAACTCAGCAGATCAGGCAGCATCTATGGAAATGTTTTTTTGCTGAGACCTTTCTTCAGAACTAAGAAGAAGGTGGAAGATGCCAAAATAAAAAGGTGAGAAAGGAGGTGATAGGTGAAGGTAGGTAGGTGGGAAAAGGTCATGGGCTGGAGAAGAAGGAATCTGATAGGAGGAGAAGGAATCATAGGAGGAAGGGAAGGAGGAGATCTGGGGGATGTAATAGGCAGTTGAGAAGAGGTGAAAGTTCAGAGCAGGGAATAGACCTCAATGCACTGTGATCTGGTATGAACAATGTGCAAGACAAGCTATTCACTGCTTCTTCATACATGTGGCAACAATAAACCAATTCCAATATCAGTACCAATACCAATGGTGCAGCTAGTTCCTTATGTTTTTACCTTAAATGCTTAAACATAAGTTTTCTACATCTGAAAATACAGAGGATATGAATTACATGCCGCTAGTCTGTTTCCCTGATGTGATATCCTGACAAGCGCCAGGAGTGTGAGGGGAAAATTTAGTGTATTGGCTGATGGACAACGTTCTGTAACACGATGTAATATAAAATGCATAAGCAAACACATTCCCTCAGCAAACCAAAGGTATTCAGAAAGTGCTCAGAAGTTCATCATGAATAGTTTTCAAGTTCCTCGAGCCTCAAAAATAGCAACAAATCCCAATCATCATCATTTTTTGATCTTCAGTAAAGAAAGTGTGAACATCAGTGCATCTGACCACTGAAATAATTCATAGACTGTGAGAAATTCATAACTAGAATCAGTGTGGCATGTTAGTGTAGTGGTTAGTACAATGGTTTATAGTATAGATGACCAGAGTTCGATTCCCGCCACTAACTGTAAGATGTTTGTACATTGTCCCCATGACATTGCGAGTTTTCTTCGGGTGCTCTGGTTTCCTCCCACAATCCAAAGACCTACCAGTTGGTAGGTTAATTGGTCATTGGAAATTGTCTCATGAGTAAGGTTGGATTAAATCGGGGGATTGCTAGGTGGCATGGCTCGAAGGGCCAGGAGGGCCTATTGTGCACTGTATCTCAATTTTAAAAATAGGATGACACTGGTAGCAGTTAGTGTAATGTTATTAAAACACCAGCAATTTGGGTTCATTTCCACTGCTGTCTGTAAGGAGTTTGTATGTTCTCTCTGTGACTGTGTGGGTTTTCTCTGGGTGCCGTGGTTTCTTCCCACTTTAACCTTGGAGCAGGTTAAGACCTACAAGTATCTGGGAGTACAGTTAGACGAGAAGCTAGACTGGACTGCCAACACAGATGCCTTGTGCAGGAAGGCACAGAGTCGACTGTACTTCCTTAGAAGGTTGGCGTCATTCAATGTCTGTAGTGAGATGCTGAAGATGTTCTATAGGTCAGTTGTGGAGAGCGCCCTCTTCTTTGTGGTGGCGTGTTGGGGAGGAAACATTAAGAAGAGGGACGCCTCACGTCTTAATAAGCTGGTAAGGAAGGCGGGCTCTGTCGTAAGCAAAGTACTGGAGAGTTTAACATCGGTAGCTGAGCGAAGGGCGCTGAGTAGGCTACGGTCAATTATGGAAAACTCTGAACATCCTCTACATAGCACCATCCAGAGACAGAGAAGCAGTTTCAGCGACAGGTTACTATCGATGCAATGCTCCTCAGACAGGATGAAGAGGTCAATACTCCCCAATGCCATTAGGCTTTACAATTCTACCGCCAGGACTTAAGAACTTTTTAAAAGCTATTATTAATGCTTTTTGAGATAGTGATTTAGATGCATATCATATTTTTTTACTGAGTTAAGTATTGTATGTAATTAGTTTTGCTACAACAAGTGTATGGGACATTGGAAAAAAAAGTTGAATTTCCCCATGGGGATGAATAAAGTATCTATCTATCTATCTATCTATCTATCTTTCTAAAGATGTATGGGTTGGTAGGCCAATTAGTCACAAGAGTGCAATTGGGTGGAATGGGCTCATTGGGCTTGATGGGCATGTATCTGTAAATATATAAATGAATTATGTGTGTAGATATATATATATATATATAAAATGAGTATTATCTACTTGCATGAAATAAACTGGTTACATCCTGTAAAGGAAAAGAAGAAGAATTTTTCCACGTGGTCAACATATAGTTTTATCCTTTCATTTACTCTAAATGTATTGATTTCATTCTGGAAAATTCCAAAAATTATAGAATATGCTCAGCATACACAGATGTATCACAACTCTGGATGTAAAATGATCTAGTGTAAAGCCTGAGGGAAGAGAAATCAAATGACTGGAATTCTGAAGTGAAGACAAAAATTGCTGGGGGTATTCAATTGTTCAGGCAGTTCTATAGTATATAGTGTGGTGATCAAAGTGAGAGATAGAAGAAAACACCTCAAAAGCCTGCCAAATCCTTCTATGATTCATGTTACTTTTCTTTTCTTGCACATTTTGCTTACAATTGCTTATCCACCTCAAATCACAGAGCAGAAGCATAAAGCTGGATTAGTAGTGCAATCACTGGAGCTGAGTATGGTATTCTCCTAAGAGTTTCTCTAACGTTGAGTCCTCAGGTGGCTGTAGAGGCCATTTTGGGATCCACATATTCTGGTGCTGTGTGGTAAGAGTAAGTGAAGGCTGGATCTTTTGGTTGTTCAGTCTGTCCCTTTGCAACTACTGCTTGTTCTCTGCAACTTATCATTTGATACAGCTCTATTAAGTCACCTTTCATCAATTGCTCTAAAGAGAATAGTCCTATCTCTCTTAACATTTCCCCATAAAACATGCTCTCTAATCCAGGCAGCATTCTGGTAAATCTCCTCTGCACCCTCTCTAAAGCTTCCACATCCTTCCTAGTATGAGGGGAACAGAACAATTTCTTTACCTCTGCCATCAAATTTCTGACAGACAATGATCCCAGGAACACTACCTCACTACCTTGTGCTTATATTTTGCACTACTTAGTTAATTTTTTAATATAAGTTTCTAGACTTCAACATTCAAAGTAAATTTATTATTGATGTGTATGTTACCATATATTAACTTGAGATTCATTTTCAAGCATTCACAGTAGACAAAGAAATAAAATAGAATCAATGAAAAACTACATACAAAGACTGACAAACAACTACTGTGCAAATATACGCGCTGTGCAAAAATCTAAGGCACATGTAAAAAAAATTCTGTAAAATGAATATGTTTTCAAAAATAATGAATTAAATGTTTCTATCAGAAAATTTACTATAAAGAGCAGTAAACAGTAAACAACTAAATCAAATCAATATTTATTTTGACCATCTTTTGCCTTTAAAGTTGCATCAATTCTCTTAGGTACACTGTTGTGCAGTTCTATAAGAAAATCAGCTGGTAGGTTGTTCCAAGCATCTTGGGGAACTTGCCACAGTTCTTCTGCAAACTTTAGCTATCTTGCTTACTTCTGTCTTTCCAGGTAATCCCAGACAGCCTCGATGATGATGCAATCAAGGCTCTCCAGAGGCCATACTATCTGAAATCATATAAAAAAATCTAGGGTGCCTGAGACTGTAGACAAACTGTGCAAATAAATAAATAGTTAGATAGATAGATAAATAAATAGTACTGAGAACATGAGTTCTAAGGTTCTTGCAAGTTAGGTCATAGTTTGTGAAATCAATTCAGAGTGAAGGTGAGTGAAGTTACTTACACTAGCTCACGTGGTAGGGTATCACGTTGTAGGTCATTTGATACAGCTCTATTAAGTCACCTTTCATCCATCACTCTAAAGAGAAAGGCCTTAGCTCTCTTAACCTTTCCCCATAATACATATTCTCTAATCCAGGCAGCATTCTGGTAAATCTCCTCTGCACTCTCTCTAAAGTTTCAACCTGAAGGTGTGGGATCTAAGGTTCCCGCACCTCCTTCCCAGCGGCAACAGTGAGAAGAGACCCTGACCTGGATGGTGGGGGTCCTTGATGTTGGATGCTGCTTTCTTGTGGCAGCACTCCTTGTAGATGTGCTCAATGTGGGGAGGGCCTTGCCTATATTTGTTATTATTATTCAAAGTGTATTTTATGTATTGCACTGTATTGCTGCTGCAAACAAACAATTTGATGATACATGTCAGTGGTATTAAACCTGATTCTGAGTCTGATTTTGAGCTGAACAGAAGTGAGAAGGAATTTCTCCACCAAAAAGCGGTGAATATTAGGAAACTTCTACCTACAAGGAGTGTAGAATCTCAGTTACTTCAAGTATTCAACACAGTGATTGAATAACTTCTGAGGCCCTCCGTTGGTTGGGATAGACCATGGATGTTGCATCATCGCTGTCGTATGCAAGCCAGGGCAGTACGACGTGGCAAGCAAGCTGTTGCCCTTACATCAGGCTCCCCCCCCCCACGTATCTGATGAATCCAAAGTAACGACAGTGTCTGTCACCAGCGGCATCGCAGGAATTGCTAGTCAGCATTGAACTGAATACAGGGGCTCCAGCTTCGGAACTTTCCTCTGGATTAACCTGTGAAGCTTTCCCCATGAGCAAGTATAGCTGCAGGGCTGTGAAGCTTTGAGATCAGTTTTCCTTCTCTTAGATGAGCTCTCAGTCACTCTTATAGATGGTAAATCACATAAAGCCCAAGATCTTAAGGCACAAACTAACGGAGATGGGAGTAGACTCTCACATGGTGGATTGGATAGTGGACTACTTGACAGATAGACCTCAGTATGTGCGGTTGGGAGACTGTAGGTCTGACACGGTGGTCAGCAGCACAGGGGCGCCGCAGGGAACCGTACTCTCTCCGGTCCTGTTCACCCTGTACACATCAGACTTCCAATATGACTCAGAGTCCTGCCATGTGCAGAAGTTCGCTGATGACACGGCCATAGTGGGGTGTGTCAGGAATGGACAGGAGGAGGAGTATAGGAAACTGATACAGGACTTTGTGATATGGTGCAACTCAAACTACCTGCGTCTCAATATCACCAAGACCAAGAAGATGGTGGTGGACTTTAGGAGGTCTAGGCCTCATATGGAGCCAGTGATCATTAATGGAGAATGTGTGGAGCAGGTTAAGACCTACAAGTATCTGGGAGTACAGTTAGATGAGAAGCTTGACTGGACTGCCAACACAGATGCCTTGTGCAGGAAGGCACAGAGTTGAATGTACTTCCTAAGAAGGTTGGCGTCATTCAATGTCTGCAGTGAAATGCTGAAGATGTTCTATAGGTCAGTTGTGGAGAGCACCCTCTTCTTTGTGGTGGCGTGTTGGGGAGGAAGCATTAAGAAGAGGGACGCCTCACGTCTTAATAAGCTGGTAAGGAAGGCGGGCTCTGTCGTGGGCAAAGGACTGGAGAGTTTAACATCGGTAGCTGAGCGAAGGGCGCTGAGTAGGCTATGGTCAATTATGGATAACTCTGAACATCCTCTACATAGCACCATCCAGAGACAGAGAAGCAGTTTCAGTGACAGGTTACTATCGATGCAATGCTCCTCAGACAGGATGAAGAGGTCAATACTCCCCAATGCCATTAGGCTTTACAATTCTACCTCCAGGACTTAAGAACTTTTTAAAAGCTATTATTAATGCTTTTTGAGACGGTGATTTAGATGCATATCATATTTTTTTTTACTGAGTTAAGTATTGTATGTAATTAGTTTTGCTACAGCAAGTGTATGGGACATTGGAAAAAAAAAGTTGAATTTCCCCATGGGGATGAATAAAGTATCTATCTATCTATCTATCTATTTATATATATCAGTAAATAGAAAGCTCGTACACAACAGGAATAATGAGGTAAAAGATCAACCATGATTTGGCTGACTTGTGAAGGAGACACAGAGGGATGAATAACCTACTCCAATTTCTTATATTTATCCACTGTAAAGCTGTCTCTGATAACTGCCTAATCTTTGGCCAGAACAATATACAGGGCTAAGCTTTCAACTTTACTGCTAAGCCAGCATGGCTGGCCTGTGCTTTATATTTATCCCACTGTGATCACTATGAAGAAATTTATAAGCAGCTCCAAGCATGCAACTATATGGAACCCATTGTGACTGCAGCCAATTTACTGCTTAAAGATCTGCCAAATCCCTTTCCCTTTTTGACCTGTGTCTGTTATGGAAACATACACCATCTAAACAAAATTCTCATTTATTTATACACTGATATAAAACATTTTGCTAATAGCAGAGCTAGTTTGCTTAATGTTAAGTCCCAAGCATCTTGACTGAAAGCCTCAACAAGGTGAAATGTTTATGGGAAATCTGAGGGGAACCCTCTTCACTCAGAGGATGTCGTGAGTGTGAAATGAGATGCCAAGGGGAAGTGGTGGAGAATTGTAATATTTAAGAGCTGCTGAACCATCATACTTTAGAACCAAAGGGTATAACTTCACTTGCCCCATCACTGAAATGTTCCCACAACCAATGGACTCACTTTCGAGAACTCTTCATCTCATGTTCTCGATGCTTATTGCTTATTTATTTATTATCATTATTTATTTCTTTATGTACTTGCATAGGTCGTTCTCCTTTGCACACTGGTTGAAAGCCCAAGTTGGTACTGGTTGGTACGCCCTGTTAGGGATTTATTGAGTATGTCCACAAAACAATAAATCTTAGGGTCGTAAATGGTGACATGTATGCACTTTGATAATAAATTTACTTTGAACTTTGAAGTTTGGATAGGTACATGGATAGGAGTGGTATGATGATATGGTCCAGGTGTAGGTAGATGGGACTAGGCAGAAGATCAGGTTAGCATGAATAGATGGGCTGAAAGGCTTGTTTCTTTGCTGTAGTGCCCGATATTAGGTTCCATCTCTCAACTGCCCCAATACCTTCTACTCCACAGCTGAACCATTGTCCAATCATACACTCTGGACAGAATGTGTCTTTCTCAGCAGAGCAAATTTCATAGAGTCATAGCGCAGCGCAGAACAGGCCCTTTGATCCAATTAGTCTGTGCCAAATTATTTAAACTGCCTACTCTCAACGTTATCTGCATCTTTCCTGTAGTTAGGTGACCAAAACTGACACAATATTCCAAATATAGAGCTCACTAATGTCTTATACAACTTCAACATAACTTCCCATCTCCTGTAGTTAATTTCAATACTTCAATTTATGAAGGCCAATGTGCTAAAAGTTTTCTTTACTGTCCTATCTACTTGCACCACCATTTTCAATGAATTATTTGACGTATATTCTCAGATCCTTTTGTTCTACCACACTCCTCCGTGCCCTACTGCTCACTGTGTAAGACATACCCTGGTTGGTCCTACTGAAGTGTAAAACCTCACACTCGGCTGCATTAAATTCCATCTGCCATTTTCAGCCCATTTTTCTAGTTGGTCTATATCCCACTGCATGCTTTGATAGTATTCCTCACTGTCCACTACACCCCCCAGTCTTGGTGTCATCTGAAAATTTGCAGATCAAGTTAATCTTATTATTATACACATCACTGATATAGATGACAAACAACAATGGACCCAGTACTGATCCCTGAGGCACTCCACTAGTCACATGCATCCAGTCACAGAGGCAACCATCTCCACTCACCCTTGCAAATGACAAGATATAGGAGGAAAATTAAGTAATTCAACTAAGAAAGTCTGCTCTGACATTTGACCGTGGCTGGTTTATTTTCCTCTTAAACCCTTTCTCTTGTCTTTTCCCCCAGAACTTATGACATACTTACTAAACAAGAACCTATCAAACTTTGCTTTAAATATCCCCTTATGAATTGAACTTGAATTGACTTTATTTCTTACATCCTTCACATACATGAGGAGTAAAAATTATTATGTTATGTCTCTGTCTAAATGTGCAAGGTGCAATCATAGTAATTTATAATAATTTATAATAAATAGAACAGTCAATGTAACATAGAATACACTCAAATCAGCGTGAGTTCATCATTCTGATGGCCTGGTGGAAGAAGCTGTCCTGGAGCCCATCAGTCCTGGCTTTTATGCTGTGATACCATTTCTCGGATGGTAACAGCTGGAATAGATTGTAGTTGGGGTGACTTGGGTCCCCAATGATCCTTTGGGCCCTTTTTACACACCTGTCTTTGTAAATGTCCTGAATCATGGGAAGTTCACAACTACAGATGCACTGAACTATCCGCACCACTCTCTGCAGAATCCTGTGATTAAGGGAGGTACAGTTCCCATACCAGGCAGTGATGCAGCCAATGACTCGGCTTCCACAGCCAACTGTGGCAATGAATTCTACACATTCACCACACTCTGGCTAAAGAAATTCCTCGTCATCTGTTCTAAAAGGACTGACCCCATGTCCTCTGACCCTAGACAATCCCACTCATAGAAACGTCTTCTCTATGTCCACTCTATCTAGCCTTTTCAATATATGGTAGGTATTAGCTCACCAGATGAAGACTGTTGGCTCACTCAATAAAGATTCACCCCAATGTATTCCTCTTTCAATGAAGCACCATTTCCTTTGTGATGGTGTGTGCCGGAGGGAGTAGTTATGCGTCCTTTTTCGTTTCCTCCACGTTATCAGACAAGAGCTCTGGACCGAAGATTTCTTTAAGCATCATAAGAAAATAAATCACTTTCAGAAGAATGGCGTGTTGAAGCCATGTGTATTGTGTAAACTAGAAAATATTTTGAGAGGACGGGAAAGTAGAGAGACTTACACGAGTGTAAACTATATTTCTTCAATGAACTTTATATTGTTTCTGCTGTCCAAGCAACCAGATGACTGGCAGGATTGTCTATGGGTTTCCTGCCAATCTGCTGCCAAAGAGAAAGGTGTTCTATAGTCTGTGTGCTATAATGTGCTTGATTAATTTTTAACTAGGAGTTCCCAACCTGGGGACCACGGATCCCAGCAGTTAATGGTAAGGCTCCATTGCATAAAACCCCTGGTTGATTATTTGTGTTAAATATGAGATGTTAGAAAGATTGTTGAGATAGTGGATTATGTGTCATGGTCATTGAATTGTAGTTGTACAGCATGGAAATGGGTCTTTTGCACAAAGACAAGTTCATGTGGTCTTTCATTGATTCTATTATGTTTATTATTTTATTATAGATTTATTGAGTATCCCACAAGAAAATGAATCTTACAGTTGTATATGGTGACAGATATGCACTTTGATAATAAGTTTGAACTCTGAAATAGGTCCTTTAGCCCAACTCATTCACGAGATTGGCGAGGGATGGGAAGAAAGAAAGCTTAGGAGGATTGATTAGTTTTATTTGTCACATGTACATCGAATCATCAGAACATACAGTGAAATGTGTCATTTTGTGTCAACGGCTAACAGAGTTGAAGGATGTGCTGGGACGGTAGGCAAGTATCACCATGCTTCTGGCACCAACCTAGCATGCCCACACCTACTGATCCTTACTAACCCGTACGGCCTCAGATACTCTATATGATGCAACCAGTACATGAAGCCATACTGCTGGCATCATGGCCTGGTATGGAAACACCAATGTCCGTCAATGGAAAAGCTTACAAAAAGTGGCGGATACAGCCCAGCCCATCATAAGCAAATCCCTCCCCACCAATGAGCACATCTACAAGGAGTGCTGCTGCAAGAAAGTAGCATCCATCATCAAGAACCCCCACCATCCAGCCTATGCTCTCCTTGCAACTGCCATCGGGCAGGAGATACAGAAGCTTAGGTCCCACACCACCAGGTTCAGGAATAGTTTTTATCCTACAAGCATCAGGCTCCTGGACCAGTGTGGATAACTTCACTCACCTCACCTCTGAACTGATTCCACAACTTACGGACTCATTTGCCTGAAGGCATATGCTCAACGATTCAGAAACAGCTTCTTCTCCTCTGCCAACTGTTTTCTGAATGGACACTGAATCCATGAACCTTACCTCACTATTTTTTTGCATTATTCACTTAATTTAACTATTTTATATTGATATTTCCTCTATATTATTTATTATATATATGAATAACTTAGTCAGTTTTTATTAGCATGCATTACAATGTACTGCTGCTGCAAACAGAACAAATTTCGAGACATAAGCCCATGATATTAAATCTAATTTCTATTCTGATTCTTTCAAGAGCTGATGTCCTCAATATTATTTATTTACTTCTTTTGTTTTGCACAGTTTCTTTTATCTTTTCCAAATTGCTTGTTTGTCAGTTTTTGTGTGTAGTTTTTCTCATTGTCTCTATTGTGTTTCTGTGACCAACTGGAAATACCGGGAAGAAAATGAATTAGGTGATATATCCATAAATTTGATAATAAATTTAAATTGAATTTGGGACATTGTCTTTGGAATATGGGAGGGAATTGGTGCACCCAGAGGAAGTCCACATGGTCTTGGGGAGAACGTACAAACTTCTTACAGACAGCAGTGAAAATTAAACCCTGATCGCTGGGGCTGTAAAGCCTTATGTCTGATAGTACAGTCAGACAAGATGCATTACCCGTTTGATTGCAAAGCCAGATGACTTCCTGCAGATCATCATCTGCCTGTTGCATTGCACCATGGTATAACTGCACTATGGCACAATAACAATTCTGCCATTTATTTCATAGTGACTTTTCCACATTAGTTTACCAAAAAGCATTCTTAATATTCTGCCCATTCCATAAATGCCTGTTTTCTGGAAAATTGTCTCCATAAACTGCTCACCACACCAGAATGCAGTTTGTCTATACAACTTGAAGAGTAATGAACTCCACACTAAAGGACAGCACTGACAATTCCACGCAGTGGTTAGATTATTAGGTACCTCCTGCACATAATAAAGTGGCTACTGAGTGTGTGTCCATGGTCTCCTGTTGCTGTAGCCCATCCACTTCAAGGTTTGGCATGTTGTGTGTTCAGAGATGCTCTTCTGCACACCGCTGTTGTAACACGTGGTTATTTGTATTGTTGTTGCCTTCTTGTTAGCTTGATCCAGCCTGACCATGGTCCCCGACCTCTCTCATTAACAAATCATTTTTGCCCACAGAACTGCCACTTACTGGATGTTCTTTTGTTTCTCGCACCATTCTCCGTAAACTCCAGCGAATGCTGTGCATGAAAATCCCAGATCAGCAGTTTCTGAGATACTTAAACTACCCCATCTGGCACCAACAATTATTCCATGGTCAAAATTACCTAGATCACATTCCCTCCCCATTCTGATATTTGGTCTGAACAACAACTGAGCCTCTTGACTGTGTCTGTATGCTTTTATGCATTGAGTTGCTACCACATAATTGGCTAATTAGATATTAAAGAGCAGATGTGCAGATGTACCTAACAAAGTGGCAACTGAATGTATCTCACAGTCTAAAAGATAATCCATCTACCAACACCCTTTGCTTTCCATATCCAGAGTGGTTTATGAAGAGTGATCAATGCCTCAGAGACTCAGTCTTTGTTTCCTTCAAACAACTTTTAAGGATCAGCTTTATCTGTTACGTGTATTTTGCAACAATAAAATGTGTCATTTGTGTCAAAGCCAACAGCAGGGATTGCTCAGAAGTGTTGCCATGCTTCCGGCATCAACATTGCACGCCTGTCACACACTAAACCTTTTGGCTGTGGCTGAGGAGGAAGGACAGGAATTGGGGAGCTGACTAACCCCACTGAATGCTGTAGGAGGTGGCAGGGAGATGCTCCTACCACTATTCCACCACCAGGAGATGTACCAGGGCTAAGGGAGTGAAACATCAATGAGTGGTGGTCCATGGCTGATGACCCTGTGCTGACTTAAGGGCATTTTTGGAGGTACAGCAGGCAGCAATGCCAAGCAGGAAACAACATCCTCCTGTAAATCTCATTGAAACCCGTATGTCTTTGAATGTGGTAGGAAACTGGAACACTCTGAGGAACCACACCAGGTCATGGGGAAAACGTAGGATCGTACAGAGAGCAGTAGGAATTAAATTTTGATCAGTAATCACTGGTGCTGTACAATGTTGTGCTAACCACGATGATACCATGCTGCCTCACTTATCAGCTTTGAGTTTTGGCAAGCATTTCCATATGTCCACTCAGTCTACTACTTTCCAATACTCCTTTAATGCATCCTTCACCCTTCTGAAGTGAGGATAAGTATTAAACACACATTTAATTCTTTTGCTTTATTTTCTGGCTCTGTCTATAAGTTAACCTTTTATGTCCTTAACAAGTTAAAACTATTTTTCCCTTAGCAACAAAATGCTAGAGGAACTCAGCAGGTCAGGCAACATCTATGTAAATGAATAGTCAACATTTTGGGCCAAGACCTTTCTTCAGGACTGAAGAGGAGTGGAAGATGCCAGGATAAAATGGTGGGGGGGGGGGGGGGGAGTGAGGGGAAAGAGGATAGCTAGAAGGTGACAGGTGAAGCCAGGTGGGTGGGAAAGGTAGTGGAAGGGATCTCAAACGAGAAGAGAGTGAACCATAGGAGAAAGAGAAGGCGGAGGAGACCCAGTGGGAGGAGACATGTAGGTGAGAAGGAGTCAAAGGACAGAGTGGTGAATAGAAGAATAGGGGAGGGGGAGGGAAATGTTTTACCAGAAGGAGAAATTGATATTCATGTCATCAGGCTGGAATCTTCTGGAATATAAAGAGTTGCGCATCCACCCTGGCATCTGGGCACAAGAGGAGGCCATGGACTGACATGTCAGAATGGGTTGGGAATTGGAACTAAGAATGCTTGGCCATGGGGATGTCCCACTTTTGGTGGATGGGGCCCTTATGCTTTCAAAGTACATTTATTATCAAGCTATGCATACTGTATACAACTTTGAGACTTACCTCATTACAAGCAGCCACAAAACAAAGATACCTAATAGAACCCATTAAAAAAATCAAACACCCAATGTACAGAGGAAACAATATCAAGTCGTGCAAATGATAAAAATAAGCAAATAACATTCAGAACTGAAGTGCGAGAAAGTGAGTCCACAGCCACGAAACCAGTCACAGCCAATCCAGGAGCCCGTTAGTTGCAGGCCACAGCCAAAGATTTGTTGAGTACAGTTTACTGTGGTTGGATATTTTTTTCTCTGAAACTGTTTCTTTTTTTACCTCAAGTATCTGCTTTTCACAGTTGCTTGCCACATTTCAAAAGGCAGTGCCTCAAGAAGGTGGTATCCTCTATGAAGGACCCTCACCATCCCAAAACTTGCCCTCTTCTCATTACCACCATCAAGAAGGAGGTACAGGGGCCATTAGACACATCAAGTTCAAGTTCAAGTTGCTTTTATTGTCATTTCAACCATAAACTGCTGGTACAGTACACAGTAAAAACGAAACAACGTTCCTCCAGGACCCTGGTGCTACATGAGACAACACAAAACTACACTAGACTATGTGAGACAGCACAAAAACTGCACTGGACTACAGATGTGCTCAGGACTACATAAAGTGCGCAAAACAGTGCAGGGCGGTACAATAATTAATAAACAAGACAACAGGCACAGTAGAGGACACATTACAATGTCAGTCTAGACCCCAAGTATTAAGGAGTCTGATGGCTTGGGGGGAGTAACTGTTGCACAGTCTGATCGTGAGAGCCCGAATGCTTTGGTACCTTTCGCCAGACGGCAGGAGGGAGAAGAGCTTGTGTGAGGGGTGTGTGGGGTCCTTCACAATGCTGTTAGCTTTACGGTTGCAGCGTGTGGTGTAAATGTCCGTAATGACAGGAAGAGAGACCCCGATGATCTTCTCAGCTGACCTCACTATCCGCTGCAGGGTCTTGCGATCTGAAACGGTGCAATTCCCGAACCATACATCCTCTGTAGAATGTGGTGAGGATGGAGACTTTTCTCAGCCTTCGCAGGAAGTAGAGACACTGCTGGGCTTTCTTGACTATGGAGCTGGTGTTGAGAGACCAGCACAATCATCATTTTAGGAACAGCTTCTTCCTCTCTGCCATCAGATTTCTGAATGATTCATGAACACAATCACACTATTTTACTCTACTTGGTTATTTCTATATATTTCTTATTGTGACTTATTGTAGTTACTTTTTATGCAGTCCATTGGACTGTTACCTCAAAACAACTTCCACAACACATGTCAATGATATTAAACCTGATTCTGGTTCTAAATTCTTTCCTGGAAAAGTCATCTTCTCATTTGAACGTTACCAACAACAAGAAGCTAAGATGCTCTGTAAATCTCAATGGAAAAGTCAGTGGGGAGTGCAGATCTGTGAAATGACAAGGCCACTTCTGACAGCCAAGTCTATTTGGCTTTACAACAGCCTCCTAATGTAACACTGCATACAACACCTCGTTTCTGTCTCTGGCACGAGGTTGCTAACAATTTAGTTTCTGGTGGATTTTTTTGGATGACCCTCAAATTGAGAAATCTTAGCAATTTTAACGTTCAAAAGTTCATCTTAATGAACAAAATATACTTGTGCATTGATATAAGTGCACATTGAGCCAGAATGCACATTGACTCTAATTCATCGAATTTCACTTGCCAGTTTATATTAACTGACTAACCATTTTTAACAACATCACAAGCCTGACACTTTTGGGTCTTCAGGGAAAAATGTACTACATTTTAGACTATATTTAGACTGTAAGACAGAGAAACCAAATTAGGCCATTTGACCCATTGAATCTGTTCCACCATTCAATATTGGCTGATTAATTATCCTTCTGAACCCCATTCTGATGCCTTCTCCCTCATAAACCTTGACACCCAGATTAATCAAGAACCTGTCAACCTCCATCTTAAATATACCTAATGACTTGGCCTCCACAGCCATCTGTGGCAATGAATTCCATAGATACACCACCCTCTGGCTAAACAAATTTTTCCTGATCTCTGTTCTAAAGGGACATCCTTCTATTCTAAACCTGTTCCCTCTGGTCCTAGACTCACCCACTATCGGAAACGTCCTCTCCACATCCACTCTATCTAGGCCTTACAATAGTCAATAGGTTTCAATGAGATTCCCGTCATTCTTCTAATTTCAGCAAGTACAGGCCCAAAGCCAACAAATGCTCTTCATTTGTTAACCCTTTCATTTCTGGGATAATTCTCGTGAACCTGCTCTGGACCTTCACCAATGCCAGCACATCTTCTTGTAGATACGGGGCCAGAACTGCTCACCATACTCCAAGTGTGGTCGAACCAATGACTTATAAAGCCTCAGCACTATATCTTTGCTTTTGTATTCTAACCCTCTCAAAACGAATGCTAGCGTTGCATTTATTGTTTGCAAGTAGCACTAATCAGTGAGTTGTGGCTCATAACAGTGATGAAACTTCTAAACATCATGCTGAATGACAGTTAAATGGGCATAAATCACTGAAAACAGAATCTGACTCATGTTTATTATCATTGACATACGTCCTGAAATTTGCTGGTTTGCAACAGCAGTGCAATGCAATACATAAAAAATTACTATGTTCAAGTCAAGTCAAGTCACTTTTTATTGTCATTTCGACCATAACCATAATAATAATAATAATAATAATAATAATAATAATAATAATAATAATAATAATAGTGCCTAGTTCCCTGAAGGCGGAATCTCGTGTGGATAGGGTGGTGAAGAAAGCTTTTAGTATGTTGGCCTTCATAAATCAGAGCATTGAGTATAGGAGTTGGGATGTAATGTTAAAATTGCACAAGGCATTGGTGAGGCCAAATTTGGAGTATTGTGTACAGTTCTGGTCACCGAATTATAGGAAAGATGTCAACAAATTAGAGAGAGTACAGAGGAGATTTACCAGATTGTTACCTGGGTTTCAGCACCTCAGTTACAGGGAAAGGTTGAACAAGTTAGTTCTTTATTCTTTGGAGCGTAGAAGGTTGAGGGGGGACTTGATAGAGATATTTAAAATAATGGGCGGGATAGATAGAGTTGACGTGGATAGGCTTTTCCATTGAGAGTAGGGGAGATTCAAACAAGAGGACATGAGTTGAGAGTTAGGGGGCAAGAGTTTAAGGATAACACGAGGGGGAATTTCTTTACTCAGAGAGTGGTAGCTGTATGGAATGAGCTTCCAGTAGAAGTGGTAGAGGCAGGTTCGGTATTGTCACTTAAAAGTAAAATTGGATAGGTATATGGACAGGAAAGGAACGGAGGGTTATGGGCTGAGTGCAGGTCAGTGGGACTAGGTGAGAGTAAGTGTTCGGCACGGACTAGAAGGGCCGAGATGGCCTGTTTCCATGCTGTAATTGTTATATGGTTATAACTGCCAGTACAGTACATAGTAAAAATGAGACAACATTTTTCAGGACCATGGTGCTACATGACACAGTACAAAAACCAGACTGAACTACATAAAAAACAACATAGAAAAAAAACTACACTAGACTACAGACCTAGCCAGGACTGCATAAAGTGCACAAAACAGTGCAGGCATTACAATAAATAATAAACAGGACAATAGGGCAGTAAGGTGTTAGTCCAGGCTCTGGGTATTGAGGAGTCTGATAGCTTGGGGGAAGAAACTGTTACATAGTCTAGTCGTGACAGCCCGAATGCTTCGGTAACTTTTCCCAGACGGCAGGAGGGAGAAGAGATTGTATGAGGGGTGTGTGGGGTCCTTCATAATGCTGTTTGCTTTGCGGACGCAGCGTGTAGTGTAAATGTCCGTAATGGCAGGAAGAGAGACCCCGATGATCTTCTCAGCTGACCTCACTATCCGCTGCAGGGCCTTGCGATCCGAGATGCTGCAATTTCTGAACCAGGTAGTGATGCAGCTGCTCAGGATGCTCTCAATACAACCCCTGTAGAATGTGATGAGGATATGGGGGGTGGGCGATGGACTTTCCTCAGCCTTCGCAAAAAGTAGAGACGCTGCTGGGCTTTCTTTGCTATGGAGCTGGTGTTGAGCGACCAGGTGAGGTTCTCCGCCAAGTGAACACCAAGAAATTTGATGCTAAGAAATATATATGTAAATACTGTAATGGGTGGAGGAATGTCTCTATCAAAGGAGGTGTGTGGTGCCCTGTCATTCCGCTAGCCTGCAGGTCACTCATAGGCATGATGTAGGACTTCCTTAACCCCCTGAGCAGTGTCACATGAAGCAATAGGAGGTGGTGGATGGTCACATGAGCAACTGGTGCACATCACAAGTCCTGGTTTGCATACCACAAACACCAGACAGACAGTCTCTGAAGAGCATTGATAACGGTTAGGGTCACCCAGCTTGTAAAGACACCACCCAAAAGAAGGCAATGGCAAACCACTTCTGTCGAAAAATTTGGCAAGAACAATCATGGTCATGGAAAGATCGTGATCAGCCATGTCGTATGACATGGCACATGATAATGTTGGTGATATAAAGAAATAAGTACTGTAGTGGAAGAAGAGAGCAAAATAGTGAGCTATATAGCCATGATAGCGATCATGGGTATATGGTCTGATGAAAGATTTAAGAACGCTGGGTGAACATATTAACTATTGGAGAAGCATTAGAACAAAATGAAATATCATGTGCACCTTGCCATTACCTCAGCTCAGAGTGCATTCATCACCAGTGAGACAGCAAGGCAGTACCACTGGGATTTATCCCATTATCCTGCAGCTTATATCAGATCCTATTGGATGATTGTATCTTAATTAAGGATCTTGCTGGGATTTGAGGACCTGAGTTATAGGGAAAAGTTGAAGATGTGAGGACTTTAATTCCTGAGGCGCAAGAGAATGAGGGGAAATTTGATAGAGAAAAAACAACATTTTGAGGGCATTGATAGGGTTAGATAAAGTTTGACTTGCAGGTTGATTCGACGGTGAAGTAGCAAATTCAATGTCAGCATTAATTTGTGAGGCTAGATTATGGAGTGAGGATGTAATGCTGAGGCTTTAGCATTGGTTGGACCTCTCTTGGAGCATTGAGAGCAGTTTTGGACCTCTTATTTAAGAATGGTGTGCTGGCATTGGAGAGGGTCCAAGGGGAGGTTCACATGAAAGTTATACCGGGAATGAGAGAGTGAATGACTGAAGAGAGTTTGAGGGCTCTCAATGTGAACTCGCTGGAGTTTACATTAGAAAAATGAGAGTAATAGAGAAGTACAGCACAGAACCAGGCTCTTCAGCCCATCTAGTCCATGGTGTGCCATTTAAACTGCCTACTTCAATCAGCCTTCACTGGGACCATAGCCCTCCATACCCCTACCATCCATGTACCTATCAAAACTTCACCTTAATTTTGAAATCCAGCTTGCAACCACCACTTACTCTAGCAGCTCATTCCACAACCTCATGACCCTCTGAATGAAAAAGCTTCTCCTCAGTTCCCCTCAAAGTTATCACCTTTCACCCTTAACCCATAACCTCTGGTTGTAGTCCCACCCAAACTCAGTGGAAAAAGCCTGCTTGCTATTGCCCTTTCTACTGTATATTCCTCATAATTTGTATGCCTCGAACAAATCTCTCAACCTTCTATGTGATAAGGATTAAGGTGCTAACCTATACAATCTCAGGTCCTCCTGATCTGACAACATCCTTGTAAATTTTCTCAGTACTCTTTCAATCTTATTTCCATCTTTCCTGTAGGTAGGTGACCAAAACTGCACACAATACTCCAAATGAGGCCTCAACAATGTCTTATACAATTTCAGCATACTCATCTTGATCTTTCAGAGGTTCACACTGATATCTTTTGCACATTGATAGGTTTAGACCGAGTGGATGTGAAGAGTGGGAGTTGCTAGGACAACAGGACATAGCATCAGAATAGAAGGATGTCCTTCTAGAGCAGAGGTAAGAAGGAATTTCTTTAGCCAGAAGGTTTTGTATCTGCGGAATTCATTGCCACAGACTGCTCAAGTCACTGGGCATATCTAAAGAGGAGGTTGATAGGTTCTTAATTAGGTTTAGGGGGAAAATAAGTCAGCCATGATGGAATGGCGGATCAGACTCAATGGGTCCAGTGGCCCGAAGTCTGATGGTAATTATCCCTGTCATTTAGACAAGGTCTTTACTTTTTGAAGGACTGTGTTGCCACATAACAACTGGAGCCCATCCATATAACAATCCCTGCTTCAGTTGTTCAACAGAAATTAAGGCAGAAGTCAAAAGCAAACGGTTGTATTGTGTCGAGTACCAACTGGAAGTGTCTGCAATTAGGATTTTTCAAAAACATTATACGGAGGCCTAAAATAGGGGAACGCATGTCAAATCTTCCACAGATTTTTAAAATAATTGCACTCAGAGGAGCATACACATACTTTTCATAAACACTGCTGAAAATGAGTTGGATAGAGAGAAACAACAGGGGAACTTCAAGTGGGCCCGTGTAAGTATTTGAACTGTAACTCTTTTAATTGTAATTGGCAACTTGATCAACTCCTTTCCTGTTTCCATTAAGTCAAGTCAAAAAGTAAAGGAACGTAACAAAAACCATACTTTAGGTTTTCTATTTTAGTCATAAAGGGTGATTGGGTTTTTTCTGTTAATGAAGTACTGAATGTTTTCATAGCTGCATGCAAGTATCTTAAAAATGGAAACTATTTGGATACTTTTTCTCTCATTAATTTCTGGAGTCAAGAATGCGATTATGCTGACCTGAGGCGGATTGCATTTTTAACATGTTTACAATGTTTACAAATGTTGTAAAGATTCGAAGTGCATTTATTATCAACGTATGTACGTAGTTTACAACACTGAGATTCGTCTTCCCACAGACAGCCACGGAACAAAGACACACCATGGAATCCGTTCAAAGAAAAACATCAAACCCTCCCAACACGCACAAGAAAGAACAAGTCACACAAACAGCAAAACACAAGCAAAAAGCACAGACTACAAAACATCAGACCACAAAGTCATGGAAGCTGTCCAGGGATGTTCAGATTAGTTCAGTTCAGTTCGGTTCAATCTAGCGCTGTGCCGTTCTTTGACTGCAGGCTGCAGAGCCCGTCTGCCCTGATCAAAATCCCAGAATATCAGTGAAAAAGAAGCCAACAGAAACCAGAAACACACCTGACATGAACTACCGAGTCCTGACCACAAAGCACCAAATACCGAGTATTGAGTACCGAGAGCTCTATGAATCATTTTCATTTTTAAAGTTCTATATCATTGAACTCAGATCTGCAGGACCTTGCAATGTACACACCTTATGTGTCAAGTTCATGTTCAAGTTTATTATTGTTCACCATACATACGTATGCCACCAAATGAAACAACGTTCCTCTGGGCCAAAGTGCACACAATATAGTACATATAACTTACACACAACACCTAAAGTAATATTACCACAAATAACAAAATGTATTCCAGAAGATAGGCATTTAGCATAAGGTGAGTTTATGACACAAGATTAAAAGTAGACTATGGTATGATGCTACTAACATTTCATATGTGATGAGACCTGGGTGGTGTCAGGGAGCTCAGTAATCTCATGGCCTGGAACGAAGAAGCTGTATCCTATCATTAACAGTCCTTGTCCTCCATGTACCTACATCTAGATGTCCTGGATATCCCTACATCTGAATCAATTTCCTAAAATTGTGATATCTCTGCTAATGTGCCAAGAACATTACATTAAATTGACAAAACATCAAAGGAACGAAACAAATCTACTATGCAATTGGAGCTAAACAGATTAAAAGATTTAGAAACATTTGCAAATTTTCAGTTACACTTTTCAATCTAGGTGTGAAATAACTTGCTTATTAATGAGGTAGAATTTACTTCACATGACGTTCCTGCGGAGTAGCTTTGTTAAAGAGAGAAGTCAAAAGAGAATGAACAGACGGGTTCATTTTGACAAGAAGATGATAGTAACCATGCATTACCGCAGTGGTGTGCTGAAAAGCATCTCTGAACGAACAACATGTTGAATCTTGAAGTGGACGATGCTTTTCAGCAGCAGAAGACCACAAACATACACTCCGTGGCCACTTTATTAGGTACAGGAGACACTGAGTGTACAATGTGCCACTGAATGTAGAAAATGCAAGTCAGGAATGTGAGGGAACGCTGTTTAATTCCTCATAAGAGTGAGCATTACTATGAGGAAGGATTATTGAATCAGGTGCATGTAAACGCCACCTTCACCTCTAAGTAATACATATTCCTTACTTGGAAACCTATCATGATTCTCCTTCATCAGCAAAAGTAAATTCTGGAGTTCACTACCCACCAGCATAGAACATTGAACACTACAGCACAGAACAGGCCCTTTGACTCATGATGTTGTGCCAACCCTTTAGCTTACTCTAAGGTCAACTGAACATACCCCTCCTCCATTATTTATTGGGATAAAGCATGGAATAGGCCCTTATGGCCCTTCAAGCCACACCACTTAGCACTCCCCTGATTTTATCCTAGTTTAATCACAGGACAACTTACAATGACCAATTAACCTACCAACCGATAAGTCTTTGGACTGTGAGAAGAAACCGGAGCATCTGGGAGAAACTTATCTGGTCACGGAGAGATTGTACAAACTCCTTACAGGCTGCGGGGGGAATTGAACCCCGGTCACTGGCACTGTAAAGTGTTGTGTTAACCACTATGCCACTGTGCTGCCCTGTTTTTTTTTCCTTTCATTGAAGGAAAACATGGATTATGGGATCATACAACACACAATCAGATCTTTCTGTTGTAATGCACTCAAAACACTGGAGGAACTCAGCAGGTCAGGTGGCATCTATGGGAAAGAGTAAACAGTCGACACTTTGAGCTGAAACATCAACTGTTTACTCTTTTCCATAGATGCTGCCTGGCCTGCTGAGCTCCTCCAGCATTGTGTGTGTGTGTTACTTTGATATCCAGCATCTGCAGATTCTCTCTTGCTTGTGATTGAGTTGCTCAAACACCCATGTTAAATTCAACCTACACTAATCCTATTTTCCTTCTTTCCACTTTGCAATCAGCTCCTCCAGATTCTACCACATTCCTCCATCTGAGGATCGTAAGAAGCTGTAGAGGGTTGCTTCATCACCTTCTCACCATTGAGATGGTAGCCAGACGCAGCCTGTCCGGGGGTCGGAGGACTGTGTATGTGTATGGGTGGGTAGGGACTGTGTGACGCAGGAGCAGGGCTTGTATAGCTGTTGTTTTTTTTCACATACTGTGATTTGCTTTGTTCGGCCAAACACTGTGGGCATGCTACATTGTAGCTGGAAATTGCATGGTGACTCTTGCGGGCTGCCTCCAGCTGATCCTTAGATTGTGTCGGTTGCTTATGCAAACGACACACTTCACTGCATGTTTCAATGTGCATGTGATCTCGCGCAATTAAAGAGTCCCAAAATCCTGGCATTAATCCACAGTCGACCACAATAGAGCCCTTCTCCCACAGAGTGAGCACTAGGGGGCAGCACCAACACCAGTCTGGATGTCGCACCATACTGCCCCCGGTGGAGCGGACTGGTGGCTTATTATCACTGACATCATGAAATTTGTTTTTTTGTGACTGCTGTACAGTGAAATACATAAATAACTATACATTACAATAAGTAATTTATTGTTGGGCCAAAAGGCTCGTGTCTGTGCTGTACTGTTCTTTGCTCTATGTTACAGAGGGAACATGCAAACTCCACACAGACAGACAGTGCCAGTATTGAATCTGGATTAGTTGAGCTGTGAATCAGCTGCTCTCCTAGCTGTACCACTGTGACATTGAGGACATTGACTGAGGCAGTTCCAAATGATAATCCACTACACCCCTCTAACTATTTCCTCAGTCACTGCTCTATAAATAAATTAAACCACTTTTTGTAATGCTGTTTACATTGTAAATACATGCTGGTATTTATGTACAGTACTGTGCAAGATTCTTAGGCACGTGTATATAGCTAGGATGCCTAAAATTTTTGCACAGCACTGCATTCGTCACGCGGAGCAGAGACCGAGTTTGTAAATCTGGTGGGAGAGAAGGATGTCTGTTGGGAATGGAGAGGCTGGAGAACTGAGGGAGGGGTGTGAGATAGGTGACAGAGAAGGAGTGCTAGGGCAGGCGGTGTCGAGGGTACAGACACACCCGGTCCTGAGACACCAGGCAAGGTCATCTGATTCCAACCAATTGGCTTATTGATCATTACAGAATGTCTCTCTGGTGCTTCCTGCTCACTCCCCTCTCCCTTCCCCTTTTCCCAAACATGATTCCCCTCTTCCTGGCCCTTCCCACTCTCAGTCCACAATAGAGACCCATATCAGAATCAGGTTTAACATCACTCACATGTGTCATGAAATTTGTGTTTTTTTGTGCAGCGGTACATTGTGATACATAAAATAACTGCAGTACTGTGCAGAAGTCTTGAGCACTCTATCTATCTATACCAGCAACTTTTGCACAGTAATGTATACATATACATTTTATTTCGTATCTGTACTTTTATCTCTAACTTCATGTTTTATTTAATTCTTTATTCTTTATAACTGTTGGATGTTTTCATTGTTTTGTTGCATGTAATACCCTGACAAACACAGCACAGTAAATTCCTAATACATGAAAATATATATGGGGTGTAAATTTGATCCTTGATCCTAATGTACTCAAGTTGGGACGGGTAATAGATCCTACTTTTACTAGGGCACTCCACATCTCACCAGAGTCAGAATCAGGTTGTAATATCACTGACACAGGAAGTGAAATTTGTTGCTATGTACATGGAAACATTGAACCATACATTGAAATATGTTGTTAGTGCCAACAGGCAGCATAGTCCAAGGATATGCTGGGGGCAGGACACAAAGGTCGCTGATTTCTGAATGGACATTGAACCCGTGAACACTACCTCTGTGGTGAACTACATATACCCGTCTGGACACGCCCCCCTGCTGACTGCTCCTGTGGCTCCTCCCACAGACCGTGGCTCCTCCCACAGACCCCGGTATAAAGGCGATTGGAGGCACAGCCCCGGCCTCAGTCTCCAGGATGTTGTGTGGTGGTCACTTGCTGCTTGTTCTTTCTTCCAGCCAATAAAAGCCTATATCTCGCCTCACATCTCCGAGAGTTATTGATGGTGCATCAACCTCACTACATTTCTTTATGCAACACACAAAAACTGCCGGAGGACTTCAGCAGTCAAGCAGTTTGTGTGCGTTGTTTGGATTTCCAGCATTTGCTTATTTTCTCTGGTTTATGTTTTTTAAAAATTTTTTTAGTTTTGCACTACTTACTTAACTATTTAATATAAATGCTTAGTGTAATTCACATTTTTTTCTCCATGATTATGTATTGCATTGTACTGCTGTTGCAAAGACCACAAATTTCATGACATATGCTGGTGATATTAAACCTGATTCTGATTTCGATGCCAACACAGCCAACTCACGATTTATTGTCTCTAATGTGTCCACCTTTGGAATGTGGGAGGAACCCAGAGGAAGGCCACACAGTCACAGGAAGAATGTGCAGACTTCTTTCAGACAGTGACGGGAATTGAACTGCAATCGCTGGTGCTGTATAACATTATGCTAATGCAATGCGACTGTGCTGCCCTATGGCATTGTCAGCATTACAGTGAAAGGCATAAAAAATTACCACATTACAATAATAATTAAACAGATAGATGGATGAAAAAAAGGAATCGTGAGAAGGTGTTCACGGACCATTCAGAAATCTGATGATGGGGAAGAAGCTTTTCCTAAAACACTGAGTGTGCATCTTCAGGCTTCTGTACCTCCTCTCTGATGATAGTATTGAGAAGAGGGCATGTACCGGATGGTGAGGGTCGTTAAAGATGGATGCCACTTTCCTAAGGCACCGGGTTTTGAAAATGACCTCAATGATGAGGAGGATTGTGCTCATGAAGGAGCTGGCTAAGTCTACAAGCCTCTGCAACCCCATTAAAAACATGAAAACTGAAAACTAATGCTGAATGACTTAATGTGTTTTCCCTCTATTTTCTTTAAAGAATCTTTTAATTCTAGGTGACTTTTCAATAACAAAGTACACAAAGTGCTAAGGGAACTCAGCAGGTCAGGGAGCATCCATAGAAAAGAGTAAATAGTCGATGTTTCAGGCTGAGACCCTTCTTCAGGACTGAGAGGGAAGGGGGGGGGGGCGAGATGCCTAAATTAAAAGGTGAGGGAAGGGGAGAGAGGCTAGCTGGAAGGTGACAGGTGCAGCCAAGTGGGTGGGAAAGGTCAATGGCTGGAGAAGAGAGAATCTGATAGGAGTGGAGAGCAGACAGTAGGAGAAAGGGAAGGAGGAGGGGACCCAGGAGGGAATATTACAATAGACAATAGACAATAGGTGCAGAAGTAGACCATTCGGCCCTTCGAGCCTGCACCGCCATTTTGAGATCATGGCTGATCATCTACTATCAATACCCGGTTCCTGCCTTGTCCCCATATCCCTTGATTCCCCTATCCATAAGATACCTATCTAGCTCCTTCTTGAAAGCGGATTACACAGGTGAGAAGAAGTAAAAGGTCAGAGAAGAGGAATAGAGGAAGTGATGGAGGGGAGGTTTTGTTCACCAGAAAGAGAAATCGATATTTATACCATCAGGTCGGACAGTACCCAGACAGAACATAAGGTGTTGTGCCTTCACACCTTGTGCCAAGATGAGGCCGTAGTTCAACCCATCGGAACGGAAATGGGAATTGGCATTTACTGTAAATGTTTGGCCACCATTTCAATAGTATTTGAACAGACACAATTCTATTCCTAAGTAAACCTCATCAGTTCTTAAGTGTCATTGTGGCTGAACTTGATCCTGGAGCAAACACACTTTTAACTGTACAAAAATATATAGAATGAAATAGAAATACATTTTATAATAGCTATCGACTATCAAAAGGAATGGTAACCACAGGTGCATCGACACGGGTATAATGATTTTTGTTCTGTCCCAGTTGGAGGTAATTTATCAAATAGGATGCTATTTTCTGTGGGTAGCTGCAATGTTTGGAAAAGGTCAGAAGTCACCTGTGATGGAGGTCATCACAAAGATTTCACACCTGTAACAACAATGGTGCTACGCTGGTAGTGAGGTAGTAAGGGTTTGTTTTTCCTCTCTTTGGTGTTTGCTTTTTTCCTGTATTTGTTTATCTAGTGTTATTTATCTCCTTTCTATTGCATCTCACAGCATTGAAACACGGGTTGTGTATACGGACTGCATACAGAACAGTGTAGCACAGTTCCACAATGGCCCGCAATATCCAAGGCCGATCTAACCCTTCCCTTCAACACAGCCCATAGCTTCCCATTCTTCTTTCATACTTAAGAGCCTCATAAATGCTTCAAACGTATTTGTTTCTACCACCACCCCTTGCCTGTGCATTCCAGACACACACCACTCTGTGTAAAAAAAAAGCACCTCTGACATCTCTTGTAAGTATTCCTGCAGTCACCTTAAAATCATGTCTTCTGGTACAAGACATTGCTGCCCTGTGAAAATGCACGTCCACCCTATCTATGTAAATTATAATCTTACTCTCCTCCTCCTTCACTGCAAAGAAGAAAGCCCTAGTTCACTCAAACCTTTCTGATATCTGATAACAGAGCCTTTCATCACTGGAGAACTTGCTTGACTCATCAGTTCAGTGTGACAATTTTGTCAAAGGAACGAACTAATTTTCATTGCTCACTGAGACGCCGCACAGACACACTTTGGTAGAAGGAATAAAGGAGCAGATTATTTTCTAAGTGGGGAGTGAATTCAGAAATCGGAGGTGCAAAGGTACTTGGGAGTCCTCGTTTCCTGAAGGTTAACTCAGTAGAAAGGAAGGCAAATGCAATGTTAGCATTCATTTCAAGAGGACAAGAACACAAAAGCAAGGATGTAATACTGAGAATTTTTAAGGGATTGATCAGACCACATTTGGAGTGTAGTGAGCAGTTTTTGGCCCCTTATTTATTAAGTTAGCAATTTAGTGCCGAGTAGCCCTTCTGGCCCTTCAAGCCATGCTACCCTAGCAACCCCACAACCTCAATCAATCCCAGCCTAATCACGGGACAATTTACAATGACCCAATAACCAACCTGGTATGTCTTTGGACTGTGGGAGGAAACTGGAGCACTTGGGGTGAACAAATGCATTCCATATGGAGAACGTATGTAGACTCCCTACAGAATGATGCTGGAATTGAACTCTGAAGTCCGGAACATTCCAAGCTGCAATACTCTTGTGCTAAATGCTGTGCTGCTGTGGCATCTAAGAAAGTATGTGCAGATGGTTCAGAGGAGGTTTACGAGAATGTTCCCAGGAATGAAAGGGTTAATGATCAAGGAGCATTTGATGGCTCTGGGCTTGTACTCGCTGGAATTTTAAAAAAATAAAGGGGGAATTTCATCGAAACCTACTGAATATGAGAAAGGCCTAGACAGAGTAGACATGGAGAAGATATTTCCAACAGTGGGGACTGATACACTGGGTATATTTAAAGTGGAGGTTGATAGCTTCTTGATTAGTAATGGTGTCAAAGTTTAAGGGGAAAAGGCAGGAGGATGGGGATGAGAGGCCATGATGGAATGGCAGAGCAGATTTGATGGTCCGAATGTGGCAGCAACTTGATGCATAAAAGCATGCAGACATGGTTGAGGTTCAGTTGTTGTTCAGACCAAACATCAGAATGGGGAAAAAATGTAATCTAAGTAACTTTGACCATAGAATGCTTGTTGGTGCCAGAAGGGGTGGTTTGAGTATCAGTAAAACTGCTGATCTCTTGGGATTTTCATGCACAACAATCTCTAGAGTTTACAGAGAATGGTGCAGAAAACAAAAAAATCACCAAGTGAGCAGTATTTCTGTGGGAAAAATGCCTTGTTAAGGACAACCTTCTCCAGTTCTGCCCAAGGGTCTTGGCCCAAAACAGCAACTGTACTTTTTTTCCATAGATGCTGCCTGGCCTGCTGAGTTCCTCCAGCATTTTGTGTGTGTTACTTGGATTTCCAGTATCTGTAGATTTTCTCTTGTTTGTTAATGAGAGGTCAGAAAATGGTCAGATTGGTTCAAGCTGACAGGAAGGTGACAGAAACTCAACCAAATGGATGGGCTACAGCAGCAGAAGACCACGAACATACACTCAGTAGCCACTTTATTCAGTGCAGGAGACAACTAATAAAGTGATCACTAAATGTTTTCGGCGAATAAAGTTGATCCTTGATCTGTATGCATAGCCACCCCCACCCCCACAACTAGCAAAGCAGTAATGAACAATCTATTTAATTCAGTCAAAATGTTTAAGGGAAAACTCTCCTACCCTACTTCAGAAAGATATCCTGGATTTACAACACCGTGCAAAAATCTGTAAAGTGAAGATGCTTTCAAAAATAATGAAGTAAAAAGCTTTTAAATATCAAAAAAATTACCACAAAGAGCAGTAAACAGTAAATAAAAACTAAATCAAATCAATAAAAACACAAAATGCTGGCAGAACTCAGCAGGCCAGACAGCATCTATGGGAGGAGGTAGTGACGACGTTTCGGGCCGAAACCCTTCATCAGGATTCACTCGTGTCGCCTAAATCAAATCAATATTTGGTGTGACTATCCTCTGCTTTTAAAACTGCATTAGTTCTCTTAAGGTGTACTGTTGTGCAGTTTATAAGAAAACCATCCGTTAGGTTGCTCTTGGAGAACTTGTCCCAGTTCTTCTGCAGACTTTGTCTGTCTCGCTTGCTTCTGTCTCTCCAGGTAATTCCAGACAGCCTCGATGATGTTGAGATCAGGGCTCTGTAGAGGCCAATATCATAAGAAACTGTATAAAAAATTCTCTGCTCAATGAAGCAATGGAGGCTACCTCAGTAAATATATTTAAGCTATGGCTGGATAGATCTTTTTCTAGTAGGGGAATTATGGGGAAAAGGCAGTTAGGTGGAGATGAGTCCATGACCAGATCAGCCATGATCTTATTGAATGGCGGAGCAGGCTCGACGGGCCAGATGGCCAACTCCTGCTCCTATTTCTTATGTTCTTATGTAGGCTGCCTCAGACGTTTTTCACGGGACTGTATTTCGCTTTACAGAGGCACCAGATGGGGATTTGGTTCAATGACCCATCCGGAATGACGACTCCTCCGAGCAGCACTCCTGCACTTTGCGCTGGAGTGTCAGCCTGGGGTTGTGCTCTCGTCTCTGAAGTGGGGGTCTTGAACCCACAACCTTATGACTCAGAGGGAGGAATACTCAATTAAACCACAAATGGTACAATGCACTTGTCAAGGTTGACAAATTATCGCACTCCACGGCTGACCAGCTGGCCTGATCTAATGTAACACAGGCCACAGGTTATCTCAGCTGTCATGTGGGAGTGGATAAGAGGCCACTCTAAACCCTACAGACTTGTTGTATTCTTTCCTACAGTCCATTATATGAAGAAATCCAAAGACAAAATATTGCATATCATTCTCAAAACAGGTAAAAGACATCACCACCGAAAGGGGAGACGCGGTAGTGTAGTGGTTAGCCCAACGTTTTACAGTACCACTGACTCAGATTCAATTCCTACCGCTGTCTATCGGGAGTTTGTACGTTCTCCCTGTAACTGTGTGAGTTTTTTCTTGTAGCTCCGGTTTCCTCGCACAGTCCAAAGACGTACTGGTCAGTAGGTAAATTGTCCCATGATTAGGCCAGATGAGTTGCAGAGCGGCACAGCTTGAAGGGCCAGAAGGGACTTTATTGTGTTGTATCTTAATAAATAAATCAATAACATTTCAGAGTTTATAAGTGCAAATATTTTCCTGTGATATTTAACCCTTCTTTCCTGTTTAATTTGTCAAAAGAAAACTTATTTTATTTTATTTTATTTATTTAGACATATACCACGGGAAAGGCCTTCCAGCTCAATGGGCCTGCACTGCCCTATTACACCCATGTGACCAGTTAACAGATTTTATTAGACCTAATAGGTTAACCTAGTTGAACCTAACAGTTGTTTTTTACACAAAGAGCGGTGGGTGTGTGGAAGGTGCTGCCAGGGGTATTGGTAGAGGCAGATGGATCAGGGACATTTAAGAGGTAGGCGTGTAGTTGAAAGAAAAATGCAGGAGGGAAGGGTTAGATTGATATTAGCGCAGGTTAAAGGGTCAGCACAACATCGTAGGCTGTATGGCCTGTGCTGTGCTCTGCCCTTCTGTGTTCTGTGCTATCTACTAACGTGTATGCCTTTGGAATGTGGGAAACTGCAGAAGGGATAAGAAAGATTAGGAGGACTTGAGGTACTTGAGGCAAAGGGACTTGAGAGTCCTCGTGCAGGAATCCTGAAAGGTTAATCAGTGGTTAATAAGCAGTTAGCAGGTAGAGTCAGCAGTGAGGAAGGCAAATGCAATGTTAGCATTCATTTTGAGAGGACTAGAATATAACAGCAAGGCTATAAATTTGAGTCTTTTTGAGGTACTGGTGAGGTCCCTCTTGAGTACTGTGAGCAGTTTTGGGCTCCTTACCTAAGAAAGGGTGTGCTGACATTGGAGTAGGTTCAAAGGAAGTTCATGAAAAGGATTCCAGGAATGAAAGACATATCATAGGAGGAGTGTTTGATGGCTCTGGGCCTGTACTCACTGGAACTCAGAAGAATAGGGGGGATCTTATTGAAACCAATCAAATGTTAAATGGCCTCGATATAGTGGCAGTGGAGAAGATGTTTCCTATGGTGGAGGAGTCTAGGACCCGAGGGTACAGGTTTAGAACAGAAAGACATCCATTTTGAATGGAGATAAGGAGGAATTTCTTTAGCCAGAGGGAGGTGAATCAATGGAGTTCATTGCCACGGGTGGCTGTGGAGGCCAAGTCGTGTGATATATTTCAGGCAGAGGTTAATAGATTCTTGATTGGTCAGGGCATGAAGGTATATGGGGAGAAGACAGGAGATTGGGCTGAGAGGGAAGTGGATCAGGCATGATGAAATGGTGGAGTAAGCTTGATGGACCAAATGGCACAATTCTACTCCTATAGCTTACGGTATTATGGAAACCAGAGCACTCAGAGAAAACCCACATGGTCCTGTGCAGAACGTATAAACTCCTGCACATGGCAGAATTGAACCTGGTTCTCTGTCGCTGTAATTGTGCTACATGAACCGCTATGCTATCTGCCACTCCTTACCAACTTCTAAGTAGGTTGTGAGGGAGATGGCAACTCCACAAAAGCAAAGCAGGACAAGTACCAAACACACGTTAAAATTTAAAATCGTGATATCATGCACCACAATAGGCAGTGGGGTGAGAGTCAGCTGTTCTAGTGCTGAATGAATTTCTAACTGTAGACAGAGTCTCAGGGACCAGTGCCAAGTAAGAACAAAGAGTTAAAATAAGAGGTCAATAAAGCCCAGGTCATTCTGCGCAGCCTTGGAATGGTGGCTGGAGATCAGCAGTGGGTCAAAGTTTGGAATAGAAAGTCTTGTAGTCCTTGCACACAGAGCAGGCATCAGTATTGAAAGGAATGCAGAAAATGATAAAGGAAGGAAGGATAAGTCAATTTAAGTAATTTCTAATAGTCACAGATTATCTTTGTCCTTCATATTTAAAATTATGGATTTTTCAACGACATCTGAAATATATTATCTTGCTTTTCACTGTTGCAAACAGAACCACACTGCAAATTAGCAGTTAGCTGACCCTCAACTGATGGGTATTTTTGTAGCTGTTGTGCATCTAAGGTCCCTAAAAAAATCTGCCTCCATACACAAATGCAAACTGAGTTCAGCTTGCTGCTTCCTGTTTTCTGAATCCATTTCACAGCACTGCTAACAGCATAGATATTCTGTTGATATGCTAATTGAATGCACTTGAAGATACATTCTGAAATGTGTGTCCACACGCATGTGTAAGCAATTGTGGACCTCTTCTCTGTGTCCTTCTAAAATGTTTGACAATTAAGGACCCTATCATTATCAAGTATTGAGATTTATTCCAGAACGGTTGAAAAATAAAATCCATAGAAATATTCCACTGAATTCTTATTTCCAGTATCGAAGACCATAAAACACTGGGGCAGAATTAGGCCATTCAGCCCATTGGGTCCGCTTGGCTATTCTATCATGGATCAGTTATTTTTTATTATCCCTCTCAACCCCATTCTCCTGCCTCCTCCCTGTAACCTTCGATGCCCTTACTAATCAAGAACCTATTCAAGATTGTTTAATGTCATTCCCAGTACACAAGTAAAGAGGAGAATGAAATCATTTTCACTCTGGATCTGATGCAGCACAAAAAAGACATGATCAGATAAAGAAAACAACAATAATAAAAAACAGACAATAAATATAAACATGTACACATAGATGTGTACACATAGCTTATACACATAGATCGATTGTGATGCTAGGCACAGGGGTGTCTGTACACAAGGTGACTAACAGGAAATGAGGAAGGTGGTGGGGTTGTGGTGGGGAGGGTTAGTGAGTCGAGGTGTTGATCAGCCTTGGGGAAAGTAACTGTTTCTGAGTCTGGTGATCCTGGCATGGATGGTACGTAGCCTCTTCCCTGATGTGAGCAGAACAAACAGTCCATGAGTAGGGTGGGTGAGATCCATCATGATGTTGCTGGCCCTTTTCTGGCATCTTTCTGTATATATGTATATTTAATGGCAGATAAGCTGGTGCCGATGACGTGTTGGGCAGCTTTGACTACCCGCTGTAGAGTCTTCTGTCCACCACAGTTCTGTTTCTGTATCAAGCACTGATGCAGCTTATGAAGTGCTCTCCACTGCACATCTGCAGAAGGATGCACGTGTAGATGTGTAGAGTCCAGCTCTCTTCAGCATCTCCAGAAAGCAGAGGCATCGGTGAGCATTCCTGATTGTGCAGAATGTGTTCTGGGACCATGAGAGGCTGTGTGAGGTGTGCACTCCGAGGAGTTTGAAACTCTTCACAGTTTCCACTGCTGAACAACCAATGAAAAGAGGGATATGAGTGGCTGGAGTTTTCCTGAAGTCGATAAACTCTGCTTTAAATAGACCCAATGGCTTGACCTCTACAGCCCTATGTAGCAATTAGTTCCACAAATTCACCAGCTTCTGGCTAAATAAATTTCTTATATCTCTGTCCTTCTATGTGGTCCCAGTCTTACCCACTATTGGGAAAAAAAACCTCTCCATGTCCACTCTATCTAACCCTTTCAATATTCAATAGGTTTCAATAAGATATTCCCTCATTCTTCTAAACTCCAGTGAGTACAAGCTCAGAGCCATCAAATTCTCCTCATACAGTGTTCATTTCATTCCTGGAACTGTTCTCATGAACCCCCTGTGGATCTTCTTTTATATCAGCACATCCTTTCTTAGAAAAGGGGCTCAAAGCTGCTCACAATACTCCAAGTGTGATCTTACTAATACCTTGGCATATTGTGCAATATACGTTCTTGTTCAATAACCCTCGTCTTCTCCTACACAATCAGTGTCTCTAGCAACAACATCCAATCTTGTCCATTTGGGCTGCCCAATTCAGTTGAGGTTTAGTTGGTGGCTGGAGGACGTAACTTATAAGGAACAGTTGAATAGGTTAAGACTTTATTCTCTGTAGTGTAGGAGAATGAGGGGGAGTTGATAGAGGTATACAAAATTATGAGGGGATAGATAGGGTAAATGCAAGCAGGCTTTTTTCACCAGAGTTGGGTGAGACTAGTAGAGGTCATATGCTAAGGCAAAAGGGGGAAACATTTACGGGGAACCTCTTCACTCTGAGGTGGCAGTTGATGCTAGTTTTATTGCAATATTCAAGATAAATTTGGATAAGTACATGGATGGGAGGAGTATGAAGGACTACAGAATGTATTTATATTATATAAAACATCATAAAAAGTGGTTCAAAGTGTTCACAGTGCAGTGACTGAGGTAATAGACAGGAGTAGTGGGTTATTCCCCGGAACTGCTGCAGTCAATATCATCAACCAATGATGATATTAGGCAGATTAGGCAGCTATTAGAATGGGATTAGGCAGAATAATAGTTCAGAATGAACTAGATGGGCCAAAGGGCCTGTTTCTGTACTGTAGTGTTCTATAATGCAATTACCATATCACAGACTCAACTACATTGGAAAGTAAAACAGCAAAGCATTACTGTCTGTGTAGCTTTGAAGCAACTACACAAGATTTTGGAAGTGCAGAGGTTTAGATGAAATATTAAGCCACAGAGGTACTGTATTTACCCACTCTTCTGAATATGGCAGCCGATTGCTGCTGGTCCTGGCCAATGTTTATTCTTCAATCAGAATTGAAGAAGCACAGCATCTGGTCATTATCACATTGATATTTGTGAAACAACAAGCAGTTAAAATCTACTATTTATTTTATGACACACTTAATGTGGCATTTTCATTCAAGATTTAACAGCAAAAACGTTGGATCAGGTGTGAAAAATCTGGTCAAAGAGAAAGGCATTAAAAAAAAATGGTAAGACCATAAGTTTAAAGAGTGAATTCCCTGAGCTTAGGATCTTGATACAGTCGTTAATAGTAAATTGATGAAAATAAAGGGTGATCCAAAGATCACATCCGGAGAACTATGAAGTACTCATGCTACGCATGTCTGGAACAGGAGTAAAAGGGAATATCCTCACCCACCCTGACAGCCTACAATGCACCACCACCAAAGGTTACCATTGCAGCCGTCAGGTTGGTCTTCCAGAGAGTAAATCTGCAAAAGGCATCTGGCCTAGATGCAATTCCTGGCCATGCCCTCAGAGCCTGCACGGCAGGAGTATAGACAGGGGTCGTTTCAAACACTTTTGACTTCTAACTTCAATCTGAGGTTCACATCTACTTCAACAAGACCAACCTCATTGTGGTACCAAAGGAAAGTATGGTAATGACTACTGTTACTCTGATGTTCACTATAGTGAAGTGCTTTGAGAGGCTGATCATGGCACACATCAACTTCAATCTCCCAGACAGCCTTTGAAATTCACCTACTGCTGAAACAGGGATGCCATCTTTTCCTGCTGCTCTCACAAAAGAAAGTACTTCCAGTGCCTTGTTGAGTTCCTCCGGCGTGCGGTCTACGTCAAAAGGCAGCTTCGGATCGCGGCAGCATAAAGTGAGCTCCTGACCAGTTCAGCAACCAATCGGCATTTGGAATTGATCAGCAAGAGCAAATTAAAGGATGACAGAGGCAAGCACAGCGGCCATGGTCTGAGTGGACAGGGTTAGAGCAGTGATCTTGAGGCTTTGGTTCTTCGAGACTTCCATGAAGAGAGGCTTCCTCAGAGAAAGCAAGGGAAAGATAAGCTCAAGTTTTTTTTCCTTCTCTTCTTTATATCTGCTCAGCTTGGACAGTAGAGATGCCAGGCAGGATGGTGGAATGCTCCTCTTGCAGGATGTGGGAAGGCAGGGAGACCTCCAGTGTCCCAGATGACTGCAACTGTGAGATGGACCCAGCTGCAGCTTCTAACAAACCACGTTAAGGAGTTGGAGCTGAAACTTGATGAACTCAGGCTCAATTGGGATACTGAAGGGGTGATAGATGGAACATACAGAGAGATTGGTACACCCAATGGTGCAGGACAAAGGAAACTGGGTGAGAGTCAGGAATGAGAAAGGGGTTAAGGAGCCAGTGCAGAGTACCCCTGTGGTCATCCCCCTCAACAACGGATCACTTTGGATGCTGTTGGGGAGGATGACTGAGCAGAGGAAAGTCACAGTGGTTGTCTCTCTGGCACTGAGTCTGCCTTTGTGATTCAAAGGGAAGGAGGGAGAAGAAGCATGCTGTGGTGATAGGAGATTTGTTAGTTAGGGCAATAGGCAGGAGGTTCTGTGGGCAAGAGTGAGATTCCCAGATGGCATGCTGCTTCCTGGGTGCCAGGGTCCAAGATATCTTGGATCAAGTCCTTAGCATTCTTAAGTGGGAGGGTGAACAGTCAGAAGTCATGGTCCATGTAGTTACCAATGACATGGGTAGGATGAGTGATGAGGTTTTGTATAGGGAGTTCAGCAAGTTAGGTGCTAGGTTACTTGGTAGTGTGGAGGAGCAGAGGGATTTGGGGGCACATGTCCACAGATCCCTGAAAGTTGCCTCACAGGTAGATAGGGTAATTAAGAAAGCTTACGGGGTGTTAGCTTTCATAAATCGAGGGATAGAGTTTAAGAGTCGTGAGGTAATGATGCAGCTCTATAAAACTCTGGTTAGGCCACACTTGGAGTACTGCGTCCAGTTCTGGTCACCTCACTATAGGAAGTGGAAGCATTGGAAAGGGTACAGAGGAGATTTACCAGGATGCTGCCTGGTTTGGAGAGTATGCATTATGATCAGAGATTAAGGGAGCTAGGGCTTTACTCTTTGGAGGGAAGGAGGATGAGAGGAGACATGATAGAGGTATATAAGATATTAAGAGGAATAGATAGAGTGGACAACCAGTGCCTCTTCCCCAGGGTACCACTGCTCAATACAAGAGGACATGGCTTTAAGGTAAGGGGTTGGAATTACAAAGGGGATATTAAAGGAAGGTTTTTTACTCAGAAAGTGGTTGCTGCGTGGAATGCACTGCCTGAGTCAGTGGTGGAGGCAGATACACTAGTGAAATTTAAGAGTCTACTGGACAGGCATATGGAGGAATTTAAGGTGGGGGGGTTATATGGGAGGCAGGGTTTAAGGGTTGGCACGACATTGTGGGCTGAAGGGCCTGTACTGTGCTGTATTGTTCTATGTTCTATGTAACAAATTCCACAGATTCACCACCCACTGGCTAAAGTAATTTCTTCACATCTCTGTTTTAAATGGACACCCCTCTATCCTGAGGCTGTGGCCTCTTGTCCTAGACTCCCCCACCATAGGAAACATCCCTCCCACATCTACTCTGTTTAGGCCTTTCAACATTTTAAAGGTTTCAATGAGATCCCACCTCATCCTTCTAAATTCCAGCAAGTACAGGCCCAAAGACATCAAACGTTCCTCATATGATAACCCTTTCATTCCAGGAATGATTCTTGTGAACCTCCTCTGAACCCTCTCCAATGCCAGCACATCTTTTCATAGATTAGCAGTCCCAAAGTGTCTATTATACACAAGGTGAGGCAACATCAGTTCCTTATAAAGCCTCAGCATCACATCCCTGCTCTTATATACCAGAGGTCTTGAAATGAATGCTAACATTGCATTTGCCTTCCTCACCCCGGACTCAACCTGCAAGTCAACTTTTAGAGTGTTCTGCACGAGGACTCCTGAGTTCCTTTGCATCTCAGATCTTTGGATTTTCTCCCCATTCAGAACATATTCTGCACATTTATTTCTTTTACCAAAATTATTACCATGCATTTTCCCACATTGTATTTCATTGGCCACTTTCTTGCCCATTCTGTCTAAATCCTTCTGCAGCCTTCCTATTTCCTCAAAACTAGTTGCCTCTCCACCAATCTTCATATAATCTTGGCAATAAAGCCATTTATTCCATCATCTAAGTCATTGATATACAGCATAAAAAGCAGTCACAACACCAACCCCTGCAGAACACCACTAGTCACTGGCAGGCAACCAGAAAAGGATCCTTTTACTCCCACTCAATGCCTCCTACCAATCAACCAATGCTCTAAACATGCCAGGAACTTTCCTGTAATACCATGGGCTCTTAACTTGGTAAACAGTCTCATGTGTGGTACTTTGTCAAAGGCCTTCTGAAAATCCAAACATCCACAGCATCTCCTCCATCCATCCTACTAATAATCTCATCAAAGAATTCCAATAGGTTCATCAGGCAAGATTTACCATTAATGAAACAATGCTGACTTTGTCCCATTTTGACCTGTGTCACCAACTACTCCATAACTTCATTCTTAACAATTGATTCCAACATCTTCCCAACCATGAGGTCAGGCTAACTGGTCTATAATTTCCTTTCTGCTGCCTTCCTCATTTCTTAAAGAGTGGTGTGACATTTGCAATTTTCTAGTCCTCCAGAATCATGGCAGAGTCCAATGATTCTTGAAAGATCATTACTGCTGCCTCCACAATCTCTAATGCTACCTCTTTCAGAACCCTAGGGTGCAGTTCATCTGGCCCGAGTGACTTATGTACCTTTGGTCTTTCAGCTTTTTGAGCACCTTCTCCCTTGTAATAGTAACTGCACTCACTTCCCTTCCCTCGCACCCATCAACACCTGGCACACTGTTAGTGTTGGCCTCAGTGAAGACTGATGCAACATACCCATTTAGTTCATCTGTCATCTCCTTGTCCCCCATTATTATTTCTCTGGCCTCATTTTCTAGTGGTCCTATATCTACTCTCATCTCTCTTTTTCATTATATACTTGAAAAAACTCTTTCTATCCACCTTGACATTCTTCGCTAGCTTGCTTTCATATATTATCTTTTCCCTCCTTATGAATCTTTTAGTTGCTTTCTTTAGGTTTTGAAAAGCTTCCATATCCTCTATAGTCCCACTAATTTTTGCTTTTTTTTGGCCCTCTCTTTTGCTTTTACATAAGCTATGATTTACCTTGTCAGCCACAGTTGTACTATTTTGGCATGTCTGAGTATTCTTTGTATTTAGGATACATCTACCCTGCATCTTCCTCATTTTTTCCAAGAACCTCACACCAGAGATGCTCTGCTGTCATCCCTGCCAGTAGCTCCTTCCGATTTATTTTGGCCAACTCCTCCTTCATACCACTGTAATTTACTTTACTCCACTGAAATACTGCCATGTCAAACTTTACTTTCTTCCTATCAAGTTTCAAGTTGAACTCAATCATATTAAGATCACCGTCTTTTAGGAGTTCCTTTACCTTAAGCTCCCTAATTGCCTCCAGTTCATCACATAACACCCAATCCAATATAGCTGATCTCCTAGTAGGCTCAATGACAATCATCTCATAGGCATTCAACAAATTCACTCACTTGAGAGCCATTACTTACCTGATTTTACCAATCTACCTGCAAGTTAAAATTTCCCTGACTATCTTAAGATTGCCCTTTTGACATGCCTTTTCTATTTTCTGTTGTGATCCTAGCTACTGTTTGGACATCTGTTTATAACTGCCATCAGGACCCTTTTACCCCTACAGGTTCTTACCTCAACCCACAAGGATTCAACATCTTCCAATCCTATGTCACACCTTTCTAATGATTTGATTCCATTCTTTACCAGCACAGCCACACCACCCCCTCTGCTGAACTTCCTATTTCTCTGATACAATATGTAACCTTAGACATTCAGCTCCCAACTATAACCATCCTTCGGTCATGATTCAGTGCTGACCACAACATCATACCTAACAATCTGTAGTAGTGTAACAAGATCATCCTCCTTATTGAGAAATAACACTTTGAGTGCTAAATTTGCTACCCTTTTTGATTCTGCATCCCTGATGCTCTGATACTCACCCTGCTGGATGTGATTTTGTCCTGTCATCTGCCTGCCCTTCCTGTCAGTCTGACTGCACGCTATCTTTGCTCTTTTACCATCCGTCCTATCCTGAATCCCTTCACTCTGGTCCCACACCCCTGCCAAATTAGGTTAAACCCTCGCCAACAGCTCAAACAAATCTGCCCGCAGGAATATTGGACCCCGTTGGGTTCAGGTGCAACCCATTCCTTTTGTACAGGTCAAAGCTTGCCCAGAAATAACCCCAATGATCCAAGAATCTGAATCCCTGTCCCTTGCATCAGCTTCTCAGTCATGCATTTATCTTCCAAATCATCCTGTTTCTACCCCTACTGGCACATGGCACAGGTAGCTATCCAGAAATTACTACCCAGAAGATCCTGCTTCTCAGCTTTCTACCTAGCTCACTAAATTCTATCTTCGGGACTGCTTTGCTTTTCCTTCCTGTCTTATTGGATTGGTACCAATACGTACCAAGACATCTGGCTGCTCTCCCTCCCCCTCCAAAATGCTGTGGACGTGATCTGAAACATCCCTGAAAGTTATTGGAAGGTATTCTAAGGGACTGGATATATAAGCATTTGAATAGACAGAGACTGATTAAGGATAATCAGCATGGCTTTGTGAACAGCAGGTTATGTCTAAACAATCTTAGAGATTTTCAGGGAAGTTACCAGGAAAGTGGATGAAGGCAGAGCAGTATATGTTGTCTACATAGACTTTTTTGTCTTGCACTTGACAAGGTCCTGCATGGGAGGTTGGTCAAGAAGGTTTAGTCGCTCGGCATTCAGAATGAGGCAGTAAGTTGGATTAGACATTGGCTTTGTGGGAGAATCCAGGGAGTGGTAGCAGAGGGTTGCCTCACTGAATGGAGGCCCGCGACTAGTGGTGTGCCGCAGGGATCAGTGGTGGATTCATTGTTGTTTGTCATCCATATCAACGACTGGGATGATAATGTGGCTAACTGGATCAGCAAATTTGCAGATGACACCGACATTAGGAATGTAGTGGGCAGTAAGGAAAGCTGTCACGGCTTGCAGAGAGATCTGCATTAGCTGGGTAAATGGGCTGAAAAATAGCAAATGGAATTCAATGCAGACAAGTGTAAGTGATGCACCATCAATAACTCTCTCTGAGACGTAAAGGCGAGATATCGGCTTTTATTGACTGGAAGAAGGAACAAGCAGTGGTTGACCACCATACTACATCCTGGAGACAGAGAGGCCGGGCTCAGGCCTCAATCGCCTTTATACCGGGGTCTGTGGGAGGAGCCACAGGAGCAGTCAACAGGGGGCGTGTCCAGACAGGTATATGTAGTTCACCACAGTAAGGTGTTGCACTTCAGTAGGACCAACAAGGGCAGGTCTTACACAGTGAACAACAGGGCACTGAGGAGTGTGGTAGAACAAAGGGATCTGGGAATTCATTGAAAGAGGTGTCACAGGTAGATAAGACTGAAAAGAAAGTTTTGAGCGCATTGTCCTTCATAAATCAATGTACTAAGTTCAGGAGATGGGATATTATGTTGAAATGCACTGGTGTAATACACTGGTGGGGCCTAATTTGGAGTATTGTGTGCAGTTTTGGGCACCTATCTACAGGAAAGATGTAAACAAAGTTTAAGGGCCACAGAGAAAAGTTACAAGGATGTTGCCAGTTCTGGAACAACCTGATTTATAAGGAAAGGTTGAATAGGTTAGGACTGTATTCTGAATGTAGAAGAGGGAGAGCAGATTTAATAGAGGTATACAAAATTATGAGGGGTAAAGAAGGAGTAAATGCAAGCAGGCTTTTCACACTGAAGTTGGGTGGGAGTACCACCAGAGTTCATGGGTTAAAGGTGAAAGGTGAGAAGTTAAAGGGGATCATACCGGTGATAATAAATCTGATTCTGATTCTGAATCTTCTTCACTCGGGGGTTGTGAGAGTGTGGAACGAGCAGCCAGCACAAGTGGTGCATGTGAGCTCGATTTCAACATTTAAGAGAAGTTTGCATAGGTACATGGATGGTAGGGGTATGGAAGGCTATGGTCCCAGTGGAGGTCAATGTGAGTAGGCAGTCTAGCTGGTTTCAGCATGAATTAGATGGGCCAAAAGGCCTTTCTCTATGCTTTATTTTCTCTATGAGTCTATGGATCATAGTGTTGAATGTGGATCTGTAGTCAGTAATTGTCTTTTCTGTCTGGATGCTCCAGAGATGAATGTAGGGCCAGGGAGATGGCATCTAATGAAGACTTGTTTCAGCAGTAGGCGTATTGCTATGAATCAAGGTTATCTGGGAGAGTGGAGTTAATGTGTGCCATGACCAGCCTCTCAAGGCACTTCATGATGGAGAACGACAGAGCTATCTGACAGTAGTAATTAAAAACATTACCACATTTTCTTTTAGTACCAAGATAATAGTGGTCTTAAAGCAGGTGGGAACCACAGACTGAAGCAGAGAACGGATAACAATGTCTGCAAATAGCCTTGCCAGCTGATCTGAATGGGATGTAATGGGCACAGCCAGAGACACCATCTGGGTCAGAAGTTTTTTGCAGACAAATGTTCTTCATTTGAGCATGGGAAACCATTGAGAGTCCTGGATACAGCTCAGCTCATCGTGGGATCCAGCCTCCGCTCCATGAATCTGTCTGCAAATTCTTACTGCCTTGATAACTTAACATAATCAATATAATCATAAGATATCATCAAAGATCCCACCCATCCTGGAAGTTCTCTCTAATCCCCTTTCCCTTTGGGAAGAAGCTATGGAAGACAGAATCATGTACCACAAGGCACAAGGACAGCTTCTTACAAGACTATTGAATGGAGCTCTTGATAAGACATGATCACACAAAGTTCCTCATCTGGTCTCGCACCTTACTGCCTGCTTGCACTGTACTTTCCCATAAGACACTATATTCTGCATTCTGTAATGTGTTTCCCTTGTATTGTCTCAATGCACAGACATGATGAAATAATCTCCATCAACAGCATACAAAGCAAGATTCTTACTGTTTCTCAGCACATGTGATAACAATAAACCAAAATACCAATAAAGGGAAGTATTATCTTTGAACAATACCCACGAAGGCCACAGAATTTTTCATTGCTTCTGTTATGGTTATTATTTGATAGATTTATTGAGTATGCCTACAAGAAAATTAATCTTAGGGTACATGGCATGTATGTATTTTGATAATACATTTATCTTGAAAGTTGAAAAACAGTACACCAGAACAAAAAGGTGTCCTAGAAGTTGTTTTTTGGATTGGGGTAACCTCTTGATATTGAGCACTGTGCTGAACTGAATACCCATGGACTCTTCGATATTTGCGGTTTATTGCTGTTCCTTTTCATGCCTTGTGGCACATCGGCCGGCATTTCTGCTGTTTTCATAGCACTTGACAGTTCTTTTTTGAGGCTCGACACTTAACCCAGCACAAATGGAAAGCGTGCAAGGGTCCATCTGGATTCGAACTTGGGACCATTCATCTCGAAGTGTGGTGCTGATGCCACTACACCACCAGCTGGCTCTTTGTGTTTTATACCCTGTGTTTGTGGCTTGTTTATTTTGTCGCCGTTTGTCTGATTTGTTTTTTTTGTGCTTGCGGGGAGGTTGATGTTTTTCTTTGAACAGGTTTATGGTTGTAAAGGGGGGGTTTCTTCTTTTTCTTTGTTACTGCATATGTTAATCAAAATGGCTTCTTTGTCTTGTTAAAAGTAGGAATGCTTCTTTGTTGCGAGAGAGTGCTGGTAGCTTGTTTGGGTTAAAATTTACTGATAACGAGAAATGTATTCCTTTGTTAACCAATTGGGATTAATGTTGTTCTTCCTTCTGAGTCTGTAAACTATTGTTGGCGGGCTTTTGGGGAGATCGATACGAGGGGGTGAGAGAGAGAGGACGCGATGCTGTAAATTGGGCGAGGAACGGACCTCAAGCGGGGGTCCGAGGCCAGGAGGTACCCCGAGGAGAGGAGACGAAGATAGATGTGCTTGGTTGACCACTTCGGGTGGTTCTGAGCTGCGAGTCGAGGAGTTCGGAGGGGATCGAATGGTGGCCAGAAGACTTCAGTAATTGAGCTCCAACGGTTGTGCACGAAGTGGTTTGGACTTTGATAAGTTTGGCTCCTTTTCTTTATTTTCTTTTCCTTCATATATACTGTATTGTTATTAATCACTTAGTTATAGTAATCTTTATAAATTGTAATCATTTAATCGCAAATCGTGTCCTGTCTGTTTTTTGGCGAGGCGGGAACATCACACAGCATCCACACAAGCTGATTACCCAGTTTGGCAGGGCCGAAGGCTGCTCCCCCTAGACAAGAACGAGCTGAGTGAGCCTGAGGCAACCCAGGGGGGTGCACAGTTTTCTTTGTTTTGTGGCTGTCCGTGGCAAAACGAATCTCAGAGTTGTATAGTGCATACATACTTTAATTATAAGTGTACCTTCAATCTTTGAATCTTTACTTCAGTGCTATTTTGCATTTGTAAATGCAAGCCAAACATTAAATCAATGCTTTGAAAGCCCCATCATCTCCAAATCACCAGTTACTGTTTGTCCACACTATTGTAAGCACTGCATAACCAAAATATCACTTCAAATACATCAAAATGCTGGAGGAACTCAGCAGGTCAGGCAGAATCTTTTCCATACGTGTTTTGGGCCGAGACCCTTCATCAAGATGTCTGTAGGGCATTTACAGCCAACTTTTCAAAACACTTACAATTCCTGACATTTGTAGTAGGAAGTGCAAAGAAACAACAATCTACCATGTAGGTAGTTCGATGAATTACAGAGAAATATGGTTCTGAGTCCATTAGGATTGTTGAATTGTGGATTTTAGAGCTGAGAAAGGAGCTGACAGGACCTCAGCTGTTGGTAATCTAACGTGGTTGTTTGAGAGATGTCTACATGGCACAGATTTAATGGACCAAATACTCTTATTCAGTGTTGTAACATTTTTGCGAAAAAGGAAAAGGATTATTTTAGGGAATTTGTGGGTGTAAAGGCCCCAACAGTTCATCCCATTAATTTCCCTTGGTTTTTTTCCCTGTAAAGATTGTCCTTGTGATTTTGATGTGGGTGGATTCCTGAATTAGCTTCTTGACCACAATACACTCAAAATGTAGTGACAACATTAAAAAATACTTAAGCAAAAAGTCGACTGAAGATTTGAAAGGAATTTACCCACAGTATAAACAGCCTCTGATGAAAATGTAAAGTAATAACTTTTGATTCTACATTAGCACAAGTTCTTTGCCACTATTTGCAAATTCCAATTGAATTTTAAATGTAAATAATATCCTCATGTTCAAATTAATATTCATATCAGAGGTGAATTTGGTAAAAAGTATGGCTTGGTAGCATAGTGGTTAGCACAATGGTGTACAGTACCAGCAACCCAGGTTCAATTCCCGCCACTGCCTGTAAGGAGTTTATCTGTTCTTCCTGTGACCATGTGGGTTTCCTCCCACAGTCCAAAGACATAGTAGTTGTTAGGTTAACTGCACAGGATTGAAATAAGCTGCAGAAAGTTGTGAATTTAGTCAGCTCCATCATGGGCACTAGTCTCTTCAGCATCTAGGACATCCTCAAGGAGAAATGCCTCAAAAAGGGAGCATCCGTCATTAAGGACCCCCATTAACCAGGATGCACTCTCTTCTCATTGCTGCCATCAGGGAGGAGGTACAGGAGCCTGAAGGCACACACTCAACGATTCAGGAACAGCTTCTTCCCCTCTGCCATCAGATTTCTGATTGGACATTGAACCCATGTACACTACCTCACTACTCTTTTTCTCTTTTTATTCTACTTTAAAAATATACATACTTCTTACTGTATTGTACAGTTTTAAATATTATGTATTGCAATGTACTGTTGCAGCAAAACAACAAATTTCACGACATATGCCAGTGATATTAAAACTGATTCTGATTTTGCGCTGCACAGTGTACGTATATGTCATCATATACTACCCTGAGATACATTTTCATGCAGGTATTCATAGTAAAACAAAGAAATATAATAGAATCAATTAAAAACTACACAGAAAAAATGACTGACAAACAACCAATAAGCAAGTGAAGACAAACTGCGAAAAAAAAACAAGTAAATAATACTGAGAACATGAGTATAGAGATCTTGAAGGTGATTGTGTAGCTCGAGAAATCCGTTCAGAGTTAAGGAGAGTATTTGTCCATGTTGGTTCAGGATCTGGATGGTTGAAGGATAGTAACTGTTCCTGAACTTAGTGGTGTGGTGTGGGACTTAAGACTTCTGTACCTCCTTCCTGATGGTAGCAGCAAGAAGAGTGCCTGACCTGGATGGTAGAGCAGGGTTTCCCAACCTGGGTTCCATGGACCCCTCGGTTAATGGTAGGGGCCCATAGCATGAAAAAGGTTGTGAACCTTTGATGCAGGGTCCTTGATAATGGATGATGCTTTTTTTGCGACAGTGCTCCTTGTAGATGTGCTCAGAGGTGGGGAGGGCTCTACTGCTGATGGACTGGGCTGTATTCACCACTGTACAACAGAACGCAAGACAAGCTTTTCACAGTGCCTCCATACATGTGACAATAATAAACCAATTCTTATTCCAAAAACCGTTTTCATCAATGTGATTGGACCTGCGTATTGCTGAAAACAGCTGGTTAAATAACAGTACATTAGAGCCTATTTTGTTACACTGATAACGTGCAGCACTAATACGGACCCAATAGATGTACATTCGTCAATTACAGCATCTCTGCTATCTCCAAGGAAACATACCAGCTAGGATAGCCAGCTACATTCCGCCCGACTTGCTATTGTTGGAGTGGACTGTAGAATTGTTATTTCCCTTGAAGTTTAACTTTCTTATGCTTTTTTGTATCTTTGTATAATCTCCTAACTACATGTAATTGGTTACAGTTCTGGTGTCACATTACTTGAATCTGGCTATTTAATTGGTTAACTGTTATCTATTGGAATCAGTGTTCTGGTATAAGTAGACCAGACCACCTCCGTTCTTTTTTTCTTTTCCCTAAGCTTCCTTTCGCTGCTCCTTCCCTGCTCTCCTTCCTCCTTCCATCTTCGCCTCTCATCATATGCTTCTCCTCTTGTTTCCTTTGCTCTTGTGACAATTAATAAAACAGTCATAAGGAACAAGTTTTATGCCTCATTCTTAACATTTGGAAGGCGAAAACATCAGGATACAACAGGTGGAGGCATTAGTTGCAGTCATGGTTTTGTTACAGGGTCAATGGGTGCTAAGGCTGGCAGCTATTTTGTGGAGCTAATTTTATAATTAGGGCTGTTTGAGTTTAGATATTAGTATGGAGAGAGCAGCCTGAGGGTCTCAACAGCTGGGAATTTAATAATCAGAGTGAAAAGAAACTCCCATCAGCTCTAAATCTCTGTCAGTCACTTGTCTGTCAGGTAATCAGGATGCTGAAGTACGTACAGTATACTGTATATAGCTAGTGTACGTAAAACTTCTGCACAGTACTGTATTTATTAACGTGGAGCAGAGAGTGAGTTTGTTAATCAGGCAGGAGGGAATGATGATGGGAAGGGTGGAGCACCATGGCAGGGGTGTGAGGCAGATGGCAAAGAAGGAGTGCCAGGGGTGAGGGGTAGTGCGGGTGTAGACACACCCAGCCCTGAGGCAACAGGCAAGGTAATTTGATACCAAGCAATGGTTTATTGATCATTACAGAATGTCTCTCTGATACTTCCCACTTCCTCCCCTCTTACTTACTGCATGGTACACTGCTGGCTTTTAGGGCAGCTATGAAGGTCCCCCATCTCTGTCTGTATAGGAATTTTCATTGCTATTTCCGTAACAATAGTTTTTTACTAGTCAGAGTTGCTGGCCCTGAGCTGAACCCCTGAACCTGGAGAACTGGTGGACCACTCCTAGTCAGGCCTCTACCCTTTCACCATTTGGAATGGTGACCCTACCAAGAGCCAAAGCACTAATAGGAGCCCACTAATCTCCTATGTGGGACTTTATCAAAAGCTTTCTGGAAGTCCAGGTACTCTACATCCACTGGCTTTTCCTTGTCCATTTTCACAGTTACATCCTCAAAAAACTCCAGAAGATTAGTCAAGCATGATTTTCCCTTCATAAATCCATGCTGACTCGGACTGATCGTTGTACTGCTATCCAAATGTGTCGTAATTTCCTCTTTTATAATTGACTCCAGCATCTTTCCCACCACTGACATCAGGCTAACCGGTCTATAATTCCCTGTTTTCTCTCTCCCTCCTTTCTTGAAAAGTGGGACAACATTAGCCACCCTCCAATCAGCAGGAACTGTTCCTGAATCTATAGAACATTGGAAAATGATTACCAATGCGTCCACGATTTCTACAGCCACTTCTTTAAGTACCCTGGGATGCAGACCATCAGGTCCCGGGGACTTATCAGTCTTCAGACTCAACAGTCTATCCAACACCGTTTCTTGCCTAATATAAATTTCCTTCAGTTTATCCTTTACCCTAGTTCTTTTGGCCACTATTACATCTGGGAGATTGTTTGTGTCTTCCCTAGTGAAGACAGATCCAAAGTACCTGTTCAACTCATCTGCCATTTCCTTGTTCCCTATAATAAATTCACCCGTTTCTGTCTTCAATGGCCCAACTTTGGTCTTAACTATTTTTTTGCTATTCACATACCTAAAGAAGCTTTTACTATCCTCCTTTATATTCTTGGCTAGTTTACCTTCGTACCTCATTTTTTCCTGGCGTATTGCCTTTGTTGTTATCTTCTGTTGCTCTTTAAAAGCTTCCCAGTCCTCTGGTTTCCGGTTCATCATCACTCACATATGTCATGAAATTTGTTTTTTTGGAGCAGCAGCAGTACAGTGAAACAACAATACATAAAATTACTACAGTACTGTGAAAATGCTAGGCACCCTTCCCTTTACATACATATGTGCCTAAGACTTTTGCACAGAACTGTACTTAGTTTATAGGGCTTAATGTGGGAGATACCTTATTATCCCTTATAACTTGTCACATTACTGGAAAGGCAAGTACTAACCTCTAACTTTATTTTTTATATAATGAGTCATGTCAGATCAATTGTGAGACTGTGTTCAAGATTCAAGAATTCAGGATTGTTTAATGCCATCTCCTGTACACAAGGGTAAGGAGAATAAAGTAATTGTTGCTCTGGATCTGATCTAGCACAAAAATACACAAATGATAAAGAACAAATTTATAAGAATAAAAAACTCACAATAAATATTAATATACAGTATAAGAAGCTCCTGGCCTGCTGAGTTCCTCCAACATCAAGTCAAGCCAAGTCAAGTCAATTCTTATTGTCATTTCGACCATAATTGCTGGTATAGTACACAGTAAAAACGAGACATTTTTCAGGACCATGGTGCTACATGAACAATACGAAAACTACATAAAAACAACACAGAAACGACACTGGACTACAGACCTACCCAGCCTGTGTGTGTTACATATATAGATTGATTATATAGTACTTCCATAAAGTGACATAAGGTGACTGACAGGGAATAATAAAGTAGTAGTGAAGTTAGTGATTAGAGGTGCTGAGCAGTCGTAAGTCCACATGCAGCCGATTGATTGCACAGTGAATCGATTGGGTCTGCTACGCTTGGAAGGCTCTCTCTTTTCACGCGGGCTTTTGAGTGCCCATGTTTTCATCTCAGTGGACTTGTTTCATTGCTCCCACACTGTACATCGCCTGGTATGTACGCTACTAACATGATTCAGTGAAAGCATTCAATCTTACTACACAGTTGTCGTTCTTGCTCCACGTATACATAACAAATTCTTTAACATGACTGGCACGCCGCTACAAATTCCTTATACTTGGCAAATAAAGTTGATCCTTGATCCTAAGTATAATGAATGCAAGGTTTTATTTGTAAACTGAAGCGAAAGAAGTCCAATCTTCCACAGGCTTGCATCTGATTATTATTTTTTGTATTTGTCTTCCAGACCCACTGATCACAAAATATTTGGCCATTGATGGTTCTGGAGCCATTTACCTCCTTATCCATTATATTACCTGCAATTGTTTAGAACTTTTTTCCAGGGGCAGAACAGCAGACGTTGCTTACCTATTGCCAATGACAGGATATAGAAGGGACATTGCTGTTTTTAGTATTTCATAATTATACTTTTATTTCAAATAGCTTTCAAATAAATAAAACTGCACAAATTTAAGAAAAAAGAAACAGAGGCATGCCACCAGGATTCCCAAACTCTCTCTGCATTCAGTATGATCTAGATGATATAGCTAAGCCTCTACACAACCTAGTGAAAGTGGGCTTTCGATCTGAATCCTTTCAGATTGGAAACCCACAGAAATGTAGCACATTGTTAAATCCATTTCTTCACTATTTGATACATTTCATACATGTACAGTATTTGTTACATGTATGAAACATACAGTGAAATCCATCGTTTGTGTAACAACTAACACAGCCAAGGGTGTACAGGGGCAGCCTGCAAGTATCACTACATAGCCCAGCAGTCAATGTTCAGCACATTGTTTGTTATCAACAGAATGAACTGGAAATGTCGACTTTTGTCCAAACTATCTGGATCAAGTTTTGTTGGAAATCCAGATTGGAAAATTCATGAGAACTGCATCCACTCTGAAGAATTACCCTGAAAGCATGTTATAAATACACAAAGTTCAAAGTTCAAAATAAATTTATTACCAAGGTACGATTTTTGCACAGTACTGTAAAAGTCAATGTGGAACAGAGAGAGAGTTTGTAAATCGGGGAGCAAAGGATGTTGGAAATGTCAAGGGCGGTACACTGCAGGAGGGATGTAGGACAGGTGGCAGAGAAGGAGCGCCAGGAACACAGGGTGACGAGGGTGCAGACATACCCAACCCTGAGACACCTTTGATTCCCTTTGATTCCAATCAATTGGTTTATTGGTCATTATAAAATGTCTCTCTGGTGCTTTCTGCTCCTTACTCTTTTCTCAACCATGATTCTCCTCTCCCTGCCCCCTTCCCAGTCTCAGTCCACAATAGCGACCCATATCAGAATCAGGTTTATCATCACTCACATATGTCATGAATTTTGTTTTTTTTGTGGCAGCAGTATAGTGCAATACATAAAATGACTACAGTACTGTGCAAAAATCACAGGCATCCTAGCCATATATATGCGCCTAAGAATTTTGCACAGTACTGTATGTCAGGATGTGCACTACTGAGATTAATTTTTTTGTGGGTACACTCAATAAATCCATAGTAGGATTAGAACCGTAATAGAGTCAGTGAAAGACCTCACCAACTTTGTCATTCAGCCAGTGTGCAAAAGACACCAAACTGTGCAAACACAAAAAGAAAGAAATAATAATAATGAATAAATAAGCAATATTGAGGACATGAGATGAAGAGTCCTTGAAAGTGAGTCCATTGGTTGTGGGAGCATTTCAATGATGGGATAAATGAAGTTGAGTGAAGTTATTGCCTTTAGTTCAAGAGCCTGATGTTTGAGAGGTAATAACCATTCCTGAACCTGCTGGTGTGAGTCCTGAGGCTCCTGTACCTTCTTCCTGATGGCAGCAGTGAGCAGGGAACATGACCTGGGTGATGTTTACAAGTTTGATAGCTTTTATAGTTCACCTCAACACTGAACTGATTCTATAACCTTTGGGTACACTGCGAAGGACTTGTGGTGAACTACTTATAATTGTCTGGACACGCCCCCCCTGCTGACTGCTCCTGTGGCTCCTCCCACTGACCATGGCTCCTCCCATGGACCCTGGTATAAAGGTGATTGAAGACACCGCCCCCGGCCTCAGTCTCCAGGATGCAGTGTGGTGGTCAATTGCTGCTTGTTCTTTCTTCCAGCCAATAAAAGCCTATATGTCGCCTCACGTCTCAGAGAGTTATTGATGGTGCATCAGGACTCTACTATGCATGTCCTCTGTATTATTTAATCGTTATTCTTATTATTGTTTGCCATTTTTTGCACATTAGTTGACTTTCAGTCTTTGATTGGGCTTAGTTTTTCATTGATTCTAATGTATTTCTTTGCTCTACTGTGAATGCCCACAAGAAAATAAATCTTAGGGTAGTTTGTGGTCATGTATACATACTTTGATAATAAATTTACTTTGAACTTTGAGCTTATAGGCTGGGATAGTATGTTCAACAACTCTTTAGTAACTTGATTTGAGTATCAAAGGTATGTAGATTACAAAAGCTCCTCAGTTATGTTCAGCACTTCCACCAAATATTCTTTTGTTGATGAAATAAATGAAAGAAACAAAGAATAAAACATTTATAATACAATTTTCACCTCCTCAAGATATCCCAAAACATTCACTGCCAATGACTACAGGCCATGGTGTCTAGACATTGGAACAATGTTGTTTTAATAGCACGCAGATTTGCTTGGTTAGCTGTTTGTATGTTGGTCACAGTTTTAGATGGCAGCAGGGGCTGTGTTAGTAGTGGGATTGAGATACAATTTTCCTGTGGAATTTTAAGGGAGCTGGACAGTTAAATGGAAGTGAGCAATTATGGTAAAATTCTTGAACTCTTTGGAGACATTAAAATTACTGAATAGCTTATTTTACTATGGTTGATAGAGAGCACCTCAGAATATTTAAAAATTATTAAAGCTAACCAATGTATAAGAACATAAGAACATAAGAAATAGGAGCAGGAGTGGGCCATCCGGCCCATTGAGCCTGCTCCACCTTTCAATAAGATCATGGCTGATCTGTCTGTAAGCTCAGCTCCATCTACCTTTCTTTTCCCCATAACCCTTAATTCCCCTACTATGAAAAAAATCTATTTAACTGTATCTTATATATATTTAGTGAAGAAGCCTCAACTGCTTCCCTGGGCAGAGAATTCCACATATTCACCACTCTCCGGAAAAAACAGTTTCTCCTCATCTCCGTCCTAAATCTTCTCCCCTGAATCTTGAGGCAATGTCCCCTAGTTCTAGTCTCACCTAACAATGGAGACAACTTTCCTACTTCTATCCTATCTATCCCTTTCAAAATTTTGTATGTTTCTATATGATCCCCTCTAATTCTTCTGAATTCTAGGGAGTATAGTCCCAGGCGACTCAATCTCTCCTCATATGTTAACCCTTTCATTCCTGGAATCAACTTGGTGAACCTCCTCTGCACTGCCCCCAAAGCCAGTATGGGCCACCTTGAACATAGAACACAGAACATTAGTGCATTAGCCCTTAATGTTATGCCGACCCTTTAACCTGCTCTAAAATCAATCTAATCCTTCCTTTCCACATAGCCCGCCATTTTTTGTCATCCATACGCCTATCGAGGAGTCTCTTAAATTACCCTAATGTATCTGCCTCTACCACCACCTCTGGCAGCGAGTTCCATACACGCACCACTCTCTGTGTTAAAAAACTTGACATGTCCCCTACATGCTAAACACAAGGAGGTCTGCAGATGCTGGAAATCCAAAGCAACACGTCACAAATGCTGGAGGAACTTGGCAGGCCAGGCAGCACCTATGAAACTGAATAAACAATCAATATTTTGGGCCAAGACCCTTTTTCAGGACTGGAAAGGAAGAAGGAATATGCCAGAATAAAAAGATGGGGCAGGGGAAGGAGGTTTGCTGGAAGGTGATAGGTGAAGTCAGATGGGTTGGAAAGGTAAAGGGCTGGAGAAGAAGAAATCTGACAGAAGAGAAGAGCGGGCTATAGGAGATAAGGGAAGAGGAGGGGATCCAGGGGGAAGTGATAGGCAGGTGAGAAGAGAGAGGTAAAAGGCTAGAGTGGGAAGTACAGGCAGTGGGGAGGGGAAGGATTTTTTTTACTGGAAGGAGAAATCAGTATTCATGCCATCAGGTTGGAGGTTACCCAGACAGAATACAGTATAAGGTGTTGCTCCTCCACCTTGAGGGGGGCCTCATCGTGGCACAAGAGTCTGTGTGAATACATGGTTGAAGACAGCCGAGATCACAGAGGAAGAGCAGTTAGAGAGGGTCTCGCTGATCTCCTGACAAAGAGGAGATTTAAACTTCTTCCGGGTAGGCATCTCCTGAAGAGACTTCACAGTGGAGCAGAAAGTCATAAAAAGTCTGCAGATGCTGGAAATCCAAAGCAACCCACACAAAATGCTGGAGGACCTCAGCAGGTCAGGCAGCATCTAAGGAAAAGAATAAACAGTTGACACATCGGGCCAAAGCCCCTTCTTCAAGACTGAAAAAGGGGGAAGACTTTTGACTTGCAGGAAGCAGTATCCTTCCAATAGACAGCTGTGGCTTTGTATCTAAACCTTTGCTGACCTGTGGAGCATGAAGATGGTACCAACACTCATTTTTGCAGGTAGATGGAGGCATTGTAGCATCATTACCTTGTATTGCTCTGTTACAAATGATCAACGAAAGTAAATATTTAACAATTAATATCCTACAACAAACTATATAACTGCATGACAGTGTTTCCTAAACCTCCTGCTTAATTCTCATGGAATCACTGAGTTCAGGCTGTTTGTGTGAGAAAGTATTGTACAATTACATGCACCTTAATTAGCTTTTGACTTGCATATATATAAATTATGAAAGGTTAAACATTAAATCTGAAGAAATTAATGGAGCAAATACCTCTGTCATTTCATAATGCTTTGAAATTTGAAGCTGGCCTAGATACCGTGCCAATTTCAGTCCCTTGTGACACATTATGGCTATAATTCTCAGTAAGTAATTCCATATAGTGAAACATAGAGTCCAGCTAAACATTTGTGTGAACATGTTCTAGATTCGGGCTCAATTGAAATTAGAATTAAGATTATATAATATATAAAGAGACAGTTAGTCCACAATGCCTATGCTGGATTTAAAAAGAGGAAATCTAATTTATCCCATTCCCCTTCCAACATCACAATTATTCTAAAAATGCTTCCCTTCAAGAAATCACTAAATTTCTATTTGTAAGTTAAAATTGAACCTGCTTGCATCAGTCTTTCTAGTATTGTGTTCTAGAATATGACTATAATCAAAGGGCCAAATGGCCCGATTCTGCTCCTATGCCTTATGAACCTACGAACTTTTGCAAAACAACCATTCTTTAGAGTCGTAGCACACCACAGCACAGGCATAGGTCCTTCTGCCCACCTAGTTCATCCTGAACTACTATTCTGCCTAGTCTCATCAACTTGCACCTGACCATAACCCTCTATACCCCTCGCAATCACATACTTACTCAAATTTCTCTTAAATGCTGTAATATAACCACATTCACCACTTCCAATGGCATCTTGTTATACCTCTATCAAATCTCCCCTTATTCCGCTGCATTTAATCTACTTAACCTTGTAAAAAAATAAGAGTGCAGAATAAAGTGCAACACTTTAAAGTGCAGTACAGTCAAGAGTCCATGTTATTGTGAGATCATTATTAAGCATTAGTCTCCACACATCTCAAACCCTGTTCTCAAGACCCCTGTAAGAAACATCAGTATTTATAAAGGGCCTCTCAAATTATCTTCTGATCTTCACAAATCTGTGTCCTTTGCCTCTCCCCAACTTGGTTCATGCATCTCTTCAAGACTTGATCAATTGTATTATTTACTGAGCCGCACACACTAATGGGCAGAGAAAATATCCTCAGTTCATTGTGAGCAGATGTGCCTGGGGCTCGGTTTTGTGGTTTCATTCCAACTGCTGACCCTCGAGTTCCACGCTATAAAAACAGTCACTGCAGTGTTTCCTGGTTATGCTTTGATTCAGTACAAATTGCACATCAGTTTCACTGGCTCCTTACAATCATGCACTTATGTAATGATAAACACAAGAGATTCGGCAGATGTTGGAAATTTTGAACAATGTACTCAAAGTTCTGGAGCAACTCAGCAAGTCAGGCAGCATCTATGGTGGAGAATCAACAAAGTTCGAAGTAAATTTATTATCGAAGTACATCTACATCACCACATACAACCCTGAGAATCATTTTCTTGCGGACATACTCAATAAATCTATAATAGAATAATAACTATAATAGTATCAATGAAAGGCCACACCAACTTGGGCATTAAACTAATAAGCAAAAGACAACAAACTGTGCAAATACAAAAAGAAAGGAATACTCATAATAAATAAATAAGAAATAAATATTGGAAACATGAGATGAAGAGTCCCTGAAAGTGTGTCCGTGGAGTGTGGGAACATTTCAGTGATGGGGCAAGTGAAGTGAATGAAGTTATCCACTTTGGTTGAAGAGCTGATGGCTGAGGGGTAATATCTGTTCCTGGACCTGGTGGTGCGACTCCTCAGGCTCCTGTACCTTATTCCTGATGCCGGCAGTGAGAAGTGAGCATAACCTGGCAGTTGGAGGTCCCTGATGATGGATGCTGCTTTCCTATGACAATGCTCTGTGTAGCTGTGCTCAGTGGTGGGGAGGGTTTTAACGATGGGGTGGTAGATGCCCGACGGAGCAGGTGGGTGTGTAGTGTGTGAAGTAATCTGTTCCTACAACCACTTAGAGCATCGTGCGTAGATTATAGAATTTAGCACACAGAGCAGAGAACATACAGTACCGAACAAAAGTCTTAGGTACACATATATACTAGGGTGCTAAGATTATTGCACAGTACTGTAGTAATTTGATGTATTGCACTGTACTGCTGCCACAAAAAAATATCATGATGTATGTGAGTGATGATAAACCTGATTCTGATAAGGGTCTCTATTGTGGAGTGAGAGTGGGAAGGGGACTGGGAGAGGAGATTGGGGAACTGGTTAGGAAAAGGGGAAGGCAGAGGGGAGGGAGCGGGAAGCACCAGAGAGATGTTCTGTAATAATCAATAGACCAATTGTTTGGTATCAAATGAGCTTGCCTGCTGCCTCAGGACTGGGTTTGTCTGCAACCATGTCACATCCCACCCCAGCAACTCCTTCTCTGCCACCTATCCCTCAATCCTCCCACAGCGCTCCACCCTCATCATTCCCAACATTCTTTGCTTCCGCCAGATTTACAGACTTGCTCTCCGCTCCACATTGACAAATACAGTACTGTGCAAACATTTTAGGCACCTTAGCTATATACATGTGCCCAAGACTTTTGCATAGTACTATTTGTCTATATGGGAAGAAACTGGAGCACCCAGAGGAAACAAACACAGTCACAGGGAGAACATGCATCTCCTTAGAGACAGAGGCGGGAAATGAACCCCAATCAGTCATCATTGGCACTATAAAGCGATCGTACTAACCACTACTCTATAACACTATGGATATATTTGTGACAGATAATAATTGAGTTGATTACTTAGTTGGAGTGTCTTGTGCTCTGTCATTTGATAATTCATACTGAAATTATACTTGTTATAATACTGATGGAAACTATGATTTAAAACCATGGTCTCTGGTCATCAAAACAGCTTAACTTTTCAACAGTTTTTATGTTTTCCACTTTTTCATGTTTAACAGGAACAATATTTTAGGAAACTATATTCCTAGAACAGAATTCCCTACTTAGATCTTTCTCTCAGACAGAGTATATTGGGAATCCCAGGGGAAAGAACATTAGGCTTCGCAGCATTTTGCAAATGGAAAATCCTACAGGATATGCCAAGGATCTGCCTGAATTCCTGATATGTGCCTGCCAGTTTGCAAACCCCTGTGCAGCAGTTCAAAAGCATTCTGAGATGGAAGGGAATTACGATGGAATGTTTTCTCATGTAGAATTTCATTTCATATTCCTCCCTGTCACCAAATAGCATGGTTGATTGAAGCAATTATCTTCACAATTTCTTTTGTAAACTCATACTTAATCATATTACAGAAATATTATTTTCCATTACTGAATGCATTGAGCTACACATGAGGGTGAAGCAGAGAACTCTGTGTTTAAGTTCATTCACAGGTTTTGTTATAGGTGAGAATTCAAGGAGTCTACAAGCTCATGTTCTCAATATTTATTTATTTTGTTTATTCGGAATTTGCTCATTTTGTCTTCCTTTGCACACTGGTCGTTTGTCAGTCTGTGCCTGTAGGTTTTTCAGTGATTCCATTGTATTTCTTTGTTCTACTATGAATGCCTGCAAGAAAATGAATCTTTAGTACATAAATGTACTTTGATAATTAATAAAATTCACTTTGCTTTTCTTTACCTCTTCTGACTCAAAAATAGCTTAAATTGAGTATTAATAATTGTCTATTTGCCAAAATGATGTCACCCTTGTTTAGAACAAGCAAGCCCTGGTAAGATCACTGGTTAAACAGATGGATAGTCAACATTAGTGTAAAAATTACAGAATGCTGTTGAAGGCACTTCAGACATTGTGGAGATTATGCTGGCACTAATGCCCGTTTTGTTGAGTATTGTTGAGTATTTTGGAAGCACACAAGTGAAAGTACAGCGTATAGGATAGAGATTCTGAGTTCCCTCTCCCCAGGTTGGTGAAGGGAAAACTAAGTTGATGTTGCAAATCCAATTGGAACTCAAGTTTGAGGATATGGGTGGTGCGTTGAAGATCTGGTCAGGAGTACAGGAGGAAAGGAAAGGTGCTGGTGGGGGATCTGCAATGGGTGGGTACATTCCTGGGTTGAAGGCCTGGCCAGGAGTACAGGAGGAAAGGTGGGTGGGGGGGAGTGAAGATCTTGTTCTGCCACAGGGGAATATATATATAATGTGGAGAGGAGTGTATAAGAAGATTAAGAGTCAGCAAATTGGCAGGAGTAGAGAAAATACAGAAATAAATCAAAGGAAAACAAGGAAGCTGTTATGGTCCCAGCTGAACAATGGAAAGCATCCAAATTTCAGCACTCCAATTCCCTGGAGTATGGTTCGCTGCTGCTGTCCCTTTAAGACTCAGACTGCCAATTATTGCCAGCCACATTCCTTCACTTAAAGGACTCGTGCTGAACATTCAGTGCTCAGTTGATGGAGTTCTGGTTTGGCTTTTGTTTGTGTTGTCTTGTTTATTTTGAGTCAGAGCTAATTCTAGACTTTTTCTATACCTGGGTTCACTCTTGTCACTGAAGCAGAAGGTGAGACTGGCAGGTTGAGAGTGCTGTGTGATGTCACCACCATGGGTGCTGAAAGATAAGCAGTAGAACCTATATCTGAGAATAGACTGAAGTTATCCAGTGACAAATGGCTGATTGCTTCTTGGGAAATCATAAGGCCATAAATTAGAAGAGCATAATTAGGCCATCTGGCACATTGAGTCTGCTCTGCCATTTCAGCATAGCTGCCTCATTTTCCCACTCAGCCCCAATCTCCTGTCTTCTCTCTGTATTATCTTGTGCCCTGACTAATAAAGAATCTATCAACCTCTGCCTTAATATACATAAAGATTTGGTCTCCACAGGTGTCTGTGTCAATGAATTCCACAGATTCACCACTCTCTGGCTGAAGAAATTCCTACCCAAACGAGGAAATCTATAGATGCTGGAAATTTAAGCAACACACACAAAATGCTGGTGCCCTCTCCCACTTTCAAACCTCTTACTATCTCTTCTTTCAGTTAGTCCTGACGAAGGGTCTCGGCCCAAAATGTCGACTGTACTTCTTCCTATAGATGCTGCCTGATCTGCTGCGCTCCACCAACATTTTGCGTGTGTTGTTTGAAATTCCTACCCATCTCTGTTTTGAAAGGATGGTACTCAATGGCGGGGCTGTGTTCTCTGGTCCAAGACTCTCCCGTCATCGGTATGGTGCATATGGAATTTCCAGTTGGTGGACAATTTCCCTCCACTCTGCTCTGAAATATTGGGAAAACAGCAGTGGTTTTTGCCTTCTGCTGGGTGAGTTTTTTTTTTAAGAGATCCCCAGCTCTTAACCCAGCACAGATGGAGAGCACACAAGGGAGCATGCCGAATTTGAACTCAGGACCTCTCGCCCCGAAATCCAACGCTGATGCTACTACACCACCAGCTGGGTTAATCTCTCCCACCATAAGAAATATCCTCTCCACATCCATTCTATCTAGACCTTTCAATACTTGATATGTTTCAAGGAGATCACCCCTCAGGCTTCTACATTTCGGTGAGTAGAGGCCCAGGGCCATCAAATGTTCTTCATATGAATTTCCTTTCAATTCCAGAATCATTTTCATGAACCTCTTTTGAACCCTCTCCAATGTGAGCACATCCTTTCTTATATATGGGGCCCAAAACTGCTCACAATACTCCAAGTGAGACCTCACCAGCACTTTATAAAGTCTCAAAGTTACATCCTTTTGTGTTCTAGTCCTCTTGAAATGAATGATAACATTGTATTTGCCTTCCTCACCACTGACTTAACCTGCAATTTGACCTTGGAGAATCCTGAACAAGGACTCCTAAGTTTTTTGAATTTTCTCTCCATTTAGAAAATAGTCAATCCTTTTATTTTTTTCTACCAAAGCGCTTGATAGTACACTCCCCAACACTGTATTCCATCTACCACTTTGCCCATTCTCCTAAGTCTTTCTATAGTCTCTCTGCTTCCTCAAAACTGCCTGCCCCTCCACCTATCTTTGTATTGACCTCAAAGTTTGCCACAAAACCATCCACGTCATTGACATACAATGTAAAAAGAAGCGGTCCCAACACAGACCCCTATGGAACACCATTGGTTACTGGAAGCCAACCAGAAAAGGTTCCCTTATTCCCAATCTTTGCCTCTTTCCAATTACCCAATGCTTTATCCATACCAGTATTTTCCATGTAATTCCATGGGCTCTTATCTTGTTAAGCAGCCTCATGTGTGGCACCTTGTCAAAAGCCTTCTGACATTCCAAGATCCACCAGTTCTCTTTTGTCTATCCTGCTTGTTATTTCATAAAAGAATTCAAGCAGATTTGTCAGGCAAGATTTTCCCTTGAGGAAACCATGCTGACTGTGGCCTATTTTACCATGTGCCTCCAAGTACCTGGAAACCACATCCTTAACAATCAGCTCCAATGTCTTTCCAACCACTGAAGTCAGACTAACTGGCTTTTAGTTTCCTTTCTTGAAGAGTGAAGCGAAATTTGCAAATTTCCATTCCTCTGGAACCATGCCAGAATCTAGTGATTCTTGAAAGATCATTGCTAATGCCTCCAGAATCTCTGCAGCCCCCTCTTTCAGAACTGTGGGGTGTACTCCATCTGGTCTAGGTGACTTATCTACCTTCAGACCCTTCAACTTCCCAAGAACCTTTTCCCTAGTAATGGCAGCTTCGCACACTTCTGTCTCCTGATGCTCAAACTCCTAGCATAGTGCTAGTGTCGTCCACAGTGAAAACTGGTACAAAATACTTATTCAGTTTGTCTGTCATTTCCTTGTCCCCTATTACTACCTCTCCAGCATCATTTTCCAGCAGCCTGATATCTACTCTCGCCTCTTTTTTACGCTTTAAATATCTGAAGAAACTTTTGGTATCCTCTTTATTAGTATTGGCTAGCTCACCTTTGTATTCCATCTTTACCTTCTTAATGACTTTTTTAGTTGCGTTCTGTTGGTTTTTTAAAAGCTTCCCAATCCTCTAACTTCCCATTAAATGTTGCTCTATTATATGCCCCCACTTTGGCTTTTATGTTGACTCTGCATTCTCTTGTTTGCCGTGGTTGTCTCACCTTGCCTTTAGAATACTTCCTTTCTGGAATATATATATATCCTATGCCTTCTAAATTGCTTCCAGAAATTTCTGCCATTGCTGCTCTGCTGTCATCCCTGCCAGTGTTCTTTTCCAATTAATTATGTCCAGCTCCTCTCTCATGCCTCTGTAATTCCCTTTACTGTATTGTAATACTGATACACCTGACTTTAAATCCTCCTCAAATTTGAGAGTGAATTTTATCATATTATGATCACTTATGCCTAAGTGTTCTTTTACCTTAAGCTCTCTAATCAATTCTGGTTCATTGCACAACACCCAATTGCTGGTGTAGATCAAACCTGAACCTGCCAACACAGATGCCTTGTGCAGGAAGGCACAGAGTCGACTGTACTTCCTAAGAAGGTTGGCGTCATTCAATGTCTGTAGTGAGATGCTGAAGATGTTCTATAGGTCAGTTGTGGAGAGCGCCCTCTTCTTTGTGGTGGCGTGTTGGGGAGGAAGCATTAAGAAGAGGGACGCCTCACGTCTTAATAAGCTGGTAAGGAAGGCGGGCTCTGTCGTGGGCAAAGTACTGGAGAGTTTAACATCGGTAGCTGAGCGAAGGGCGCTGAGTAGGCTACGGTCAATTATGGATAACTCTGAACATCCTCTACATAGCACCATCCAGAGACAGAGAAGCAGTTTCAGCGACAGGTTACTATCGATGCAATGCTCCTCAGACAGGATGAAGAGGTCAATACTCCCCAATGCCATTAGGCTTTACAATTCTACCGCCAGGACTTAAGAGCTTTTTAAAAGCTATTATTAATGCTTTTTGAGATAGTGATTTAGATGCATATCATATTTTTTACTGAGTTAAGTATTGTATGTAATTAGTTTTGCTACAACAAGTGTATGGGACATTGGAAAAAAGTTGAATTTCCCCATGGGGATGAATAAAGTATCTATCTATCTATCTATCTATCATCTATCTAACCCTTGACAGGAAGTGCCTTAAATTTCTGAGGTAAGTTAAAGTGGACTGAGTAACAATACAAACTGCTAATGGAAGTCTGCAGGCCATGTAGCATCTACGGAATAAAATAAACTGTCAATGCTTTGGATTGAGACCCTTCATCAGGATTGGAAAGCAAGGGGGAGGATGCCAGAAATTCCTTTCCGTAACTGCTGCCTGACCTGCCGGGTTCCTCCAGCGTTTTATATCAGATACTTAGGTTTTCCATTATCTGTAGAATCTCTTGTGTTGATAAAGAGGACTGAAGTTGGTCCTAATATTGCTGGTAAAGGGCCAGTAAAATAATGAAGTACCCCACCCAACTTGCTTAAGGACTGTTTGACCCAGTCCCATCAGATAGGCGGCTATGTAACATCCATGCAGGACCACCAGAGTCCCCCCAGAAGACTTTACTTTCCCCAAGCAGTCAGACTGATTATCACCTCCAACACTACTTTATTTCCCTCAGTCAACTTATGTACAGCCGTGTCACTTCATGGACATATGATTAATCTGTGTATATAAGCTATTCTATGTGTTTATGTTTATTATTATTATTATTATTATTATTATTATTATTATTATTATTATTATTATTATTATTATTATTATTATTAATCTTTTTTGTTATTTTTGTGCTGCAACAGATTTGGAATAACAATTATTTTATTTTTCTTTACACTAGTGTACAGGAAATGACATATATCAATCTTCAATCTTGAAAGGTCCATTTTTATTTAGAGAGCACTGGACCAGCCTGCTATGTGAGCATATTTCCAGGCTTGTGTTCTTACTCAAGGTTCACTGCTTAAAGTATTTTCTAAAGCAAACACACAAACTTCTCTGTAAAAACATCTCAAATCCACTTTTAGAATCTTGCTGTGAAAAGCAAAAATTGCTGTTGGAGATAGGTTAGTGGCTTGAATAGCACAGTCAGCCAAAGTGATGCTTGGTCAAAATGGAAGAAGTAGTTCACTAGGTAATTTATAAACCACATAGAGGCACAGTAGTGCAGTGATTAGTACATTTACTTTGCAACACCATCAATCACTGATTGGGGTTCAATTCCCATCACTGTCCGTAAGAGGTTTCTGTGTGTTTCCTTGTGACCACTTGGATTTCCTCCGGATGCTCTGGTTTCCTCCAACATTCCAAAGGTGGACAGCTAAGGTTAAGTTCCACGCATGCTGTGTTGCCGCCAGACAATAGCAGCCTGGCCCTGCACAATCCTTGAGATTGTGTTGATGCAAACGACACATTTCACTGTATGTTTTGATGTACATGTGACAAATAAAGCTAATTTTTATTAACTGCAGTTGAGTCTAAGAATAATTCGGTTTGAGTTTCCACTTTTATGAAAAATGTATAGTTGTATTTTGTTCTGCCCTCCCCACCAAATAAGAATCTGCTGTACTGAAAAAAGCTACCTGTCTTCATAAAGTTGGAAACTTGAACCTAATTATTCTTGGATTTAATAAAACCTAGCTAATGCAGTTCTCTTTGGATTAAACTTCAATGATAGTAATAAAGTATGTGTTAGATTCTATAGAACGGAAGTAGAGTATCTTGAAATTACCATGTATTGCAGTTTTTCTTCCAGTCCAGCACAGGTTCAAACAATTAAAGTAATACTCTGCAACGATACTGAAATCCATTGAGGCCTCAGAGAAATCTTTGAGCAGAATTATGCCACATTTTTCAGAACTCTGATTATGCTTCAGGGAATGAACAGAGACCGAAACAACAAAATGAGGATGTATTGTTCCATGGTGGCGTAGTGGTTAGTGTAATGTTTTACAGCACCAGTAATGGTGTTTATTTCCTGCCACAGTCTGTAAGGAGTTTGTACGTTCTCCCTATCGCCACATCTGGGTGCTCCGCTTTCCTCCCACATTCTAAGGAAGTATGGGTTAGCATTAGTAAGTTAGTTAGTATGTTGGCGCCAGATTAATACCATCCACAAACCTGTAAGGAAGATCAAGTCACAGCTGATGCAGGTCAGAGATAAAGTGGGGCTCAGGATGGCTGGTGTTTACAGGAGTGTATACAGAGTGGGTGCCAGAAGTGTGTCGACACTTGCGGACTGCCCCCAGTGTGGTAACTTCTACTTGACAAAAAGACCACTCGACAATTTGATGGCCAAAAGAACATCTTTATCGTGGACGGCAAGTGATATTTACAATACAGAGGCTCCCAGGTACCTTGTGCAGCATGGGTGGAGGAACTATATACAATGCATACTGGGAGTAAAAAGAGCGGCAGTAAAAACCCTGCCAACCCCGGATCCCGCCTCTTGTTACCAACAGCTTCCCGATTAGTATTAACTTACTTTTAATAATACTCACATTACAACACTTCTCCCCCTTTAAAATCCAACATTCCCCAAATATAGAAGAACTGGGAAATAAAAACAGTGGTATCATTAGCAACAGGTTACCAATACAAAAACACCTAAAAAAAGTGGCAAATTCAACATTCAATTTAGCAACAAAAGAAACTGTCCAATCAAAGATTCAGTCTGTCAGGAGGTTTGCGAGGGCGCTGCGATCTACGCACTACCCCCAGTGACCCAGCAGGCACCGCTGGTGAGGATGTTTTGGGTGGATTTAGTGTTGGGGACACGAGAGGGGTCTGTGTGTCCGTGAGAGAATGTCCATCCTCTTCAGGGGACTCTGCCCCCTCTGCCAGTGTGTCTCCCTCTAGCAAAGTCACTGGTGGACATGCTTCCCCAGTAGTCTGTCTCACCATTGGAAACTCCATGGAACTGTCTACCTCTGAGCTGGAATCATGACACAGGTGCACATGGTCCTGATGTCTGCGGAAAACATGCCCATCAGTCAGCTTAACAACATAGGAGACTGGACCACTCTGCTTAAGAATAACCCCAGGTAGCCATTGCTGATTGTTTCTCACATAGACATTGTCATCAGGTTTAAACTGTCTGTCTCTCTCGCGCATGTTGATCATGTCCCTCATTCTGCTTTTCCTGCTTTCTCTCCACTTTTGCCTTTATGTCCAGGCGCAGCAGGTCCAATCTTGACTTAGGCCTACGTCCCATCAGCATCTCTGCTGGAGTGCGTGCAGTCGTAGTCTGTGGAGTGAGGCAGTATTTAAACAGGAAACGTGAAAGCCGGGAACTAAGAGAGTCCCCTGTCATCCACTTCAGGCCTTCCTTCACTGTCTGAACAGCCCGCTCAGCCAAACCATTTGAGGCTGGGTGGAAAGGGGCCGTCCAAATGTGACGAATGCCGTTCTGCTGCATGAACTCACCGAACAGCTCACTGGTGAACGTCGGGCCATTATCAGTGACCAGAGTATCAGGCAACCCGTGGACTGCAAACACTTGCCTGAGTTTGTCTATGGTTGAGGGGGCTGTGATGTTGCTTATGATGTGAGCTTTGATCCATTTGGAATGTGCATCTACCATTACAAGAGACATCTGCCCCATAAAGAGGCCAGCAAAGTGCAAATGTAGCCTGGACCAGGGGTAGACTGGCCACTTCCATGGGTGCAAAGGAGCTTGTGGTGGCATGTTCTGATTGGTCTGACATTGCGTGCATGAATTTACCTTGATCTCCAGATCCTGATCCATTCTTGGCCACCAGATGTAGGATCTAGCAAGGCTTTTCATTTGAGACACCCCTGGGTGAGTCTCATGAATTTCCTCCACAATCTGTGAACGGCCAGGGGGAGGCACAATGACCCTCGTCCCCCAGAAAATGCAACCATCCTGCAGACTCAGTTCGGTCTTGTGTTTGGCATAAGGCCTCAGTTCCTCTCCTTCCACGACTCTGGGCCAACCTTGTAAAAGAAAAGTCTTGACTTGAGACAGGACTGGGTCCCTCTCTGCCCATTGCTTGATCTGGGTCACCTTTAAAGGTGTTGCAGACAGCCTCTCCAATGAAAACACAGTCTCTGGAGGCACATATGTAGTAACAAGCATCTCAGGTAAAGGGAGTCGACTCAGCACATCGGTGTTTGCATTATCCCCACCCACTCTGTACACGATAGTATACTGGTAGGCTGACAATGTGAGAGCCCAACACTGTATCCTGGCTGAGGCTAGCGGTGGGATGCATCTGGTCTCCCTAAAAAGGCTCATCAGTAGTTTATGGTCCATATAAATTGTGAACGCACGTCCATAGAGGTACTGATGAAAAACAATGGCCAGACCTTCTTTGTCTAGCTGTGAATATCCCTTCTCAGCAGCCGTCAGGGTACGTGAAGCAAAACCAATAGGCTTCTCTGAATGGTCCTCCATTACATGTGAGACACCTGTCCCGATTCCATAGGGCAAAGCGTCACACAAAAGGGTGATCTCCTTGTCTGGGTCATAGTGAACAAGCAGCTTCGCTGAGTGCAGGAGTTCTTTCACTTTCTTGAAAGCTTCCTCCTGCTCTTCACCCCACCGCCACTTAGTGTCATTGTGAAGCAGCTTATACAGTGGAGCCAAAACCTTTGAAAGGTCAGGAAGAAACTTGCCATAATAATTCACCATGCCCAAAAATGTTCTGAGTTCAGTGACGCTCTTGGGGCTTGGGGCCTCCTTGATAGCTCTCACTTTGTCCTCCACTGGGCAAAGCCCCTCAGCCGTAATCTTTTGTCCCAGGTAGGTCACACTTGGAGCCAGGAACACACATTTTCCGCATTTCAACCACAGCCCTGCATCTGAGAGCCTCTTCAGCACCTGTTCTAAATTAGCCAGATGCTCCCCCTCTGTGGCTCCTGTGATCAAAATATCATCAAGATACACTGCTACATGCAGAATCCCCTGTAGCAAAGCGTCCATTGCCCTTTGGAAAATGGTGGGGCTAGACGTCACTCCAAACACCAGGCGATTGTATTTGTATAATCCCTTGTGTGTCTTGATGGTGACATACTCCTTTGAATCCTCGTCGAGCAGTAGCTGTTGGTAGGCGTGGCTCATGTCCAGCTTTGTGAACAGCTTACCCCCTGACAGGGTCACAAACAGGTCATCCACCCGTGGCAATGGGTACTCCTCCAGCTTAGAGACCTGATTCACCATAAGCTTATAGCCCCCACATATCCTCACCGTTTTATCTGCCTTCAAAACTGGAACAATAGGAGCCGCCCACCTTGAAAACTGGGCGGGGTCAATGATGCCCAGCCCCTGTAAACGTTCCAGCTCCGCCTCGACTTTGCCTGTTTACCAGTCTCCCTCCTGACGTGGAGCACTGCCGCCGACTGCGACCCCCCATATCCTTTCTGTATATCCTTGGCATTATTAGCAGCCAACTCCATGCCTTGGGCAATCTCTAGGGCTGTCTTGAAAGTCAACGGTGGGGTTTCCCTCAACAAGCGGCGTTGTATGGCGTCATTATTAATTCCGCATACTAATCTATCACGGAGCATGTCATCCAATACGGCTCCGAAATCACAATGCTCCAACAGCTGCCGAAGCTTGGCCACCAAATCGCCCACAGACTGACCTGGCTTCCGGACATGGCTGTGAAACTTGAACCGTTGAACTATCACCGAAGGCTTCGGATTGTAGTGGTTCCCCACAAGCTTGACCAGTTTGTCATACGGAATTTCTCCCGGTTTCCATGGTGTACCTAAGTTCCGTATCAGCTTGTACACCTTTGCCCCACACACACTCAAGAGAATAGAGTGCTTCTTAGCCTCCTCAGTAATTCCATTAGCACAGAAAAAGTGTCCCAACCTTTCCTCATACTCTAGCCAGTCATCGTTACCCTCCACAAATTCACCGATAGTCCCGAACGTAGCCATTCGAGCACGAGGCCCCTCGTCCGCTCACAGCTCCTGATCGAAAATGGGCCAACCCGTCCACAAAACCAGTTTACCTTGTCGCCAAAACTATGTGGTAACTTCTACTTTACAAAAAGACCACTCGACAACTTGATGACCAAAAGAGCATCTTTATCTGGGACGGCAAATGATATTTACAATACAGAGGCTTCCAGGTACCTCGTGCGGCATGGGTGGAGGAACTATATACAATGCATACTGGGAGTAAAAAGAGCGGAAGTAAAAACCCGCCAACCCCGGATCCCGCCTCTTGTTACCAACAGCTTCCCGATTAGTATTATCTTACTTTTAATAATACTCACATTACAACACCCAACACAATCCTCATGGATTTGATTTGACATAAATGACGGAGTTCACTGTATGTTTTGATATTTCGATGTACATATGACAAATAAAGCTAATCTTTAATCTCAAGCTCGTCACTGCTTGTGGTATAATGTGTGGTGTACAATGGAAAGGCTTCTCAGGACCAAGGACGAATTGGTTGCACTCCAGTTCTGTGGGTTCAGAGATGGCCGATGAGAACAATGTGAAAAGTGGCGAGAGCTTGGAGCCGTCTACCCGCCTCTCGTTTGCTGCCGCCAAAGGAAGATGCCTGCGTGTGAAGGGGGAGGGGGTTGATGTTTTTTTCCTTTGTGCACCTTTCATGATTCTTCTTTGCTTTGTGACTGTCTATGAGGAAGACGAATCTCAGAATTGTATAATAAATGTAATTTGAATCTTCACTGATGGCGCAGGTGGGTGCATAGCTTGAGGTGGCCTGTTCCGGTTTCCTCCCACATTCCGAAGTCGTACGGGTTGGGGTTAGGAAGCTGCAAGCGTGTTTTGTTGGCACCAGATCACAGCGCGACCTCTGACTGTGTTGACGGAAATGACACATTTCACTGTGTGTTTCGATGTACATGTGACAAATAAAGCTGTAATCGCACTTAAAGAATGCACTAAATATTTACTTATATGTGAACAAATACTCTGTTGAGAAATGACACTGGGCAGCAGGAGTTTACAAACCACCACAGCGATTGAGAATTGGAAGGGATTGGAGTGTGCTTACATTGAAGGAAGACTTTAGAGTAGGTGGAGGAGAAGCCAGTTCCAGTCTGGCTGGAAGTGAAAGGTTAGCCTTTGTGGAGGCTTATTGCTGTCATTATAAAGAATAAGGAATTGAATAAAAGATGGAGGGTAAAGTGTGCATAAATGCATAAATACAAGCGTGTATTTGCAATGTAAACAGCATTATTACATGTGGTTTAAATGTTTACAGTGCAGTGATGGGGGTAATAAAAAAGGGGTGGGGATAAGCTAGAATGGTTGATCAGGTTAACTGTATGGGGAAGTAGCATTTAAAATGGTGTGAAGTTTTTCTTTTGTTTTAACAGCCCTATAGTGCTTTCCAGAAGCTTTCCCAACAGAGTCCGCAATGCATTTTTCCTGCCTGTTTCTTTGCTCTGGAGACATACAAGTGATGGTAGAGCAGCCAATGACCTTTTTCTATTGACCTGACCATTTGCAGAAGTTTTCTTACATTGTGAGAGGATGCTGCGTCAGACCGGACGGTAATGATGTGATGGCAGTGTACCAGTATGTTCAGGGGAAGGTGGAATTTTACCAAATGCTCTTTTTTGTAACCTATACTGCATGCTTAATAACATATGCCAGACAAATGCCCAAATTTCCTTCTCAGATTGAAAAGGGAGGAAACAATTAGGGAGGAAGCATTCCAGAATTGCAAACAATTTGATAAGAAACTTTCTTATCTCTGTCTTATATATTACTTGCCAACAGTGCCTGAATTCAAACAATCTTAAGCTGTAGCAAAGCACAGACATCGTGAACAGACATTCAGGACTGCATAAATTGCAATATCTTTCTCTTCTTTCACAATTAAATTGTATTTTTTCCCTTTTTTCCTTACTCTTCCCTCCCTCCACAGAAAATACAAGACACAGGCATAATATTCCTAATTTTGTATTCATCTTTTTTTCCAAAATTATAAAGTGATACAAAATGTAATCTCCTGTTTCTGTATTAGGTTTCAGCTTGGAGGGTATGCAAATTTAATGATTATAGAATATAGACCCTTCATTCCATAAGGTTGTGATGAACTTTTAACCTACTCTTAAGATCAGGCTAACCCCCTCCCTTCCTATATAGCCACAGAGTCATAGAAAAAAGCCAGAACATGAAAACAGTCCCTTCAGCCCATCTAGTCCAGGCCAACCATCAAAACTGCCTAGTCCCATTGGCCTACACTGGGAATATAGCCCATGTACTCATCTAAACTTCTCTGAAATATTGAAATTGAGCTCGCCTGCATCACTTGTGTCGGTAGCTCATTCCACAGTCTTGCGGCGCTCCAGGTGAAGAAGTTTCCCCCTCATGTTCCCCTTAAAATTTTCACCCTTCACCCTTAAATCATGACCTCTGCTTGTAGTCTCGCCCAGCCTCAGTGGAAAAAGCCTGCTTGCGTTTATCCTATCTATACCCTTCAATTTTGTATAGCTCTATCAAATCTCTCCTCAATCTTCTACATTCTAAGGAATAAAATCCTAACCTACTCAATCTTTCCCTATAACTCAGGTCCTCCAGACCCGGCAACATCCTTGTGAATTTTCTCTGTACTCTTTCAACCTTATTTCTATCTTTCACGTAGGTAGGTGACCGAAACTGCATTTAATATTGCAAATAAGGCCTTACCAACATCTTATAAAACTTCATTTTTTTCAACTGTGTGCCTATCTAAGAGATTCTTAGATGTCTATAATATATCTGCCTCTATAACCACCCCGTCAACACATCCCAAACACCCACCACTCTCTGTGTAGCTCTCCCCCAGACTTTCTTCCAACCCCCTTAAAATTATGCCCTCATATATTAGCCATTTCTGCCCTGGGAAAATGCTTTTGGCTGCCCACTTTATCAATGCCTCATCTTGTACACCTCTATTAAATCTCTTATCTCCCTCACGCCAAAGAGGATAACCTAGCTTGCTCAACCTTTTCTTGCATGACATGCTTTGTAATCCGGACAGCAAAGTGATAATGGGAGTGATGTTGTCATGCAGCGGACCTGAATACAAGTCTTATTGGGACAGGTATTCAATAAATACAATTTGGAAAGTGTATATCTGCTGTTGTTCTGCATAGGAATATTCAGAATGTTTTAGCATTTATCTAATCTGACTACACTAATTGGCTTCCATTAATTTCCAAAGCCACTCGTCCCTTGCAGAAGGGGGTACTGGACACATTAATTGGAACATTTCTCATGAGATATGTGCAACAAGCACGGTGCTGGGATGACTGTTTAATTTTTAGGCCTTTAAGCACTTTACTGCTGTCTTTATATTCCATAAGGGCTCAGTCTGACCTTAACTTTCCAGACCATCAGACCAATAGACTCTGGAGCAGAACTAAGTTATTTCGCCCATCAAGTTTGCTCTATCATTCCATCATGGCTGATTTATTATCCCTCTCAACATCTTTCTCTTGCCATCTTCCCATATTTTTTGATGCCCTGACAAATCAAAAATCTATAAATCTCCACTTTAAATATACACAATGAGTTGGCCTCCGAGCCATTTGTGGCAATGAATTCCACAAATTCACTACCATTTGGCTGAAGAAATTCCTCTTCTTCTCTGTTCTAAAGGGACATCCCTCTATTGTGAGGTTGTACCCTCTTGACCTAGACTGCCCCACTATAGGAAACATCCACTGTATCTAGCCCCTTCAATATTTCATAGGTTTTAATGAGATCCCCCCCTCATTCTTCTCTGCAGTGAGTACAGGTCCAGATCCATCCAACGCTCCTACTACATTAAACCTTTCATCCCCAGGATCATTCTCGTGAGCTACCTGAACCTTCTAAATCTTACATGTTTCTTTCCCTTCCTGACTAAAGTTAGGATCTCTCGGGTCATAACAAAGTAGTGGTGAGTGCAACGCTATGACAGCTCAGGATGTTGGAGTTCAGAGTTCAATCCTGGCTTCCCCTGGAAGGAGTTTGTACATCCTCACCGTGGAATGCGTGGAAGGTGTTCCGGTGTCCTCTCACAGTCCAAATAGGTACCAGTTAGTAGGCTAATTGGTCATTGTAACTTGTCTCATGATTAAGCAAGGATTTACTTGGAGGTTGCTAGTGGTGTGGCTCAAAGGGTCAGAAGGGCCTATTCTGTGCTGTATCTCTAAGTAATTAATAAAAGTAGATCCTGTCCTTACTCCTTTTTTGAACATGTCAGTTTCACTCTAATCAGCAGGTCTTTAAACAACTCCCACGTATCAGATATGGACTGCTCCGAACCAACGCACAATAGCTCCTTTCGTACTTTACTGGAATTTGCCCTCTACTGCAAGAATACCATGCTTCCTCAGAAATGCAGATCTCATCTCTGCATTACCTTCCAGATACAGTTTTAACAGGACCCACTGGGTGCTGAGGTGGAGATGCATCTCCACCAAGGCACTCCTTCCCTCCATTAACCTGCAGGTCACCCCTGGGCAAGGTGTAGCACCTATACAGCCTCTTCTCCCTCAACCAGAGTCATGTGAAGCCATGGGAACAGGTGGTGGATGGTCGTATGAACAGCTGGTGCATAGCACAAGTATTGTTTATGTGGTCACTGACACCAGACAGACAATCTCTGAGGAGTATTGATAAAGGCGGGAGTCACCCGTCTTATAAAGACACTGCACTGAAGAAGGCAAAGGCAGACCACTTTTGTAGAAAAATTTGCCAAGAGCATATATTACGAAATGGCATATTTTGATGAAATAATTGTAGAAATAATCCTTGGACTTACTCTACACCGCACGCTGTCAGAGCAGCACTGCCAGGATAATCAAGGACACGACCCACGACCCACCCAGCCCTCTTTCCTCCGGGACAAGGTTCAGGAGCATGAAGATTCATACGGCCAGATTTGGGAACAGCTTCTTTACAACTGTGATAAGACTGCTGAACGGATCCTGACCCGGATTTGGGCCGTACCTTCCAAATATCCGGACCTGACTTGCACTACCTAACTTTCCCTTTTCTATTTTCTAATTATGATTTATAATTTAAATTTTTATTATATTTACTTTGTTTTGTACTTCAGGGAGCGCCAAGTACAGAATCAAATATCGCTGTGATGATTGTACGCTCTAGTATCAATTATTTGGTGGCAATAAAGTAAAGTAAGAAGTAGTAAGATGGACAGACATTGTCATACAATTGTTGCAATCTTGGATACGGCAGCACAGCAGATATGGCAATTGTGCTCCTGAATATGCACGTGTCAGCTAATTATTATTTCATTGTGATAGTATTTAACTCCATTTTTTTCATCATAGTGCTTGTCAAGACTTGAACCCCATTCGACAATGCTTCGCTGCCTGTTTGCATTCAGCCTTGCCTGAGAAATTAGACTGTCGAGTCAACTGACTCCGAAGACTAGCGATATCAATTTTATATTTAATGATTCCTTTCAGCCGCAGTGTAGGCTTTGCTTTGCATTTGAGAGTTTTAGTTAACACCCCTGTTTGGCCTGGCGTTTATTGTTTTCTTTTCCCTCTAACTTTCTTCGCATTAAAGTCTGTGAACTGTCAACCTGCTTCAGTGTCTTTCAGTCTGCTCTTGAGCCACACCCAAACCCGGTGACAACATTAAAGACCAACTTGCACTTCATCATCATTTACAGTATCTGCATGTTTATCTTCATGTAGATTGCCTCACAGCCTGCTGAACACGTGCTTTTCAACTTTGGACTGTTTGGTGAACTACATCTACCTGTCTGGACAGGTATACCCTGCTGACTGCTCCTGTGGCTCCTCCCACAGACCCCTGTATAAAGGCGATTGAGGCCTGAGCCCGGCCTCTCTGTCTCCAGGATGTAGTATGGTGGTCAACCACTGCTTGTTCCTTCTTCCAGTCAATAAAAGCCGATATCTCGCCTTTACGTCTCAGAGAGAATTGATGGTGCATCAGACTGTTCCCAAACACGAAGAAAATGTCTTTAAAAGAAATGGCGTTAAATGTTGGAGACACAAATGACTCCAGATACTGGAATTTGGAGCAAAACTAAACTGTTGAAGGAATTCAAGGGGTCAATGGAGGCAGAGGGATGGCTAAATCTTTCAGATTAAGTCTCTGCTTAGGACATGAAGCTTAATGAGTATACAATAAATGTAGCAAGTGTCATACCTCTGTACGTCAGAATGAAATGAGGGCCTTTTAAATAAACTCTTAAAACTGAAGGAAATGTCAAAGAACTATTCGTACACAGATGCGAGCAAGATGGGGAATAATCAGACCATACAATGGGACATGCTTGGTGGAATTTAATTGTTTTCTTCTCTGAACGCTAATAGTTTGAATGTAGCAACCATGATCTCTTCTCATTGCTACCATCAGGGAGGAAGGTACACACATTCCTTGAAAGCACACATTCGTTGTTTTAGAAGCAGCTTCCTCCCTTCCACCAGCAGATTCCTGAACGGACATAGAACACTACTTCACACCTCAATCCATGGCCTCCTCTTGTTCCATGATCAGGCCACCCTTAGGCTGGAAGAGCAACGCCTTTTATTCTGCCTGGGTGTGGTGAACTAGATATACCTGTCTGACTGCTCCTGTGGCTCCTCCCACAGACCCTGCTGACTGCTCCTGTTGGCTCCTCCCACAGACCCCTGTATAAAGGCGACTGTGGGCTGCTGCTCTCCCTCTTTTCCCCAGGATGTAGTGTTGTTTATTCTTCCAGTCAATAAAAGCCGATATCACGCTTCTGACCTCTCAGCGTGAGTTATTGATGGTGCATCACTGGGTAACCTCCAACCTGATGGCAACAATATTGATTTTACATTGTCTCGTTTTTACTGTGTACTGTACCAGCAGTTATGGTTGAAATGAGAATAAAAAGCGACTTGACTTGATAAAAAATAATTCTTCCCTTTCCCTCCACTCTTCTTCTATTTCCCACTCTGGCCTCTTACTTCTTCTCACCTGCCTATCTCCTTCCCTTTCTCCTCTCCTATCAGATTGCTTCATCTCTAGCTATCTCCTTCTAGCTATTCTCCTTCCCCCACCTTTTTAATCTAACTTCTTCCCCCTTCCATTCCAGTCCTGAAGAAGAGTCTCAGCCCAGTATGTCGACTGTTTGTGCTGCCTGACCTGCTGAGTTCCTCCAGCATTTTGTATTTGTTACTCACTAGTTTTTGCTCTCTTTTTGAATTTCTCATTTAATTTTTTAAAAAAATATTGATATTTGTAATAATTTATAGTATATTTATGTATAGCACTGTACTGCTGCCACAAAGCAACAATTCTCATGACACATGACATTGATTCTGATTCCACCAAAACTTGATTCATCCCCAAAGACCTTTAAAGATCACAATATTATAGCACAGCACAGAACAAGGCTATTCAGCCTTGTTAATCCATGCCAACCAGTGTGAATGGTGTCAACCCCATCTCTCAGCACATGTTCCATAGCCCTTTAAGTTTCAGTGGCACAATTGAGTCACTGGGAGCAGACAGAGTTCTGGAGACCAAGTGTCTCTCCTCAAAGTTACAGTTACGGTGGTCTCCAAAAGCCAATTCTTTCACAACCTAATTGATCCGGGAATTTTCTACGAACTGCAATTTATCATATGCTTAAATTCAAGGGAAAAGGGTCTTTCCTCAAACATTCATAGTTTTTCTTTCATCTTTAAGATTAAGTCATTTCTAACCCTGAAATTATCTTCAAATAGTTAGCATCTTTCAGATTTGGCATCCCTTTTCACCTTCTTGAGCTTCAACTTCCAAGCTGTGAACATCACCATTAACCTGTCCTGGTGTCACAGCCAAGAAAGATCACCAACGTTGTCAAGGAGCTAAAGAAACTGAGCATGTTCTCATCTACTCTTACTCACTTTTACACAGAAAACATTCTGAGAAAGAAACAATTAAATTAGACAGCTTGGAATGGCAACTGCTCTGCCTGGTTCGGAAATTGCATCACCTCGGATCGCAAGACCCTACAGCGGATAGTGAGGTCAGCTGAGAATATCATCAGAGTCTCTCTTTCCACCATTATAGACATTTACACTACACGCTGCATCTGCAAAGCAAACAGCATTATGAAGGACCCCACACACCCCTCATACAAACTCTTCTCCCTCCTGCCGACTGGGAAAAGGCACCGAAGCATTCGGGCTCTCACGCCCAGACTATGTAACAGTTTCTTCCCCCAAGCTATCAGACTCCTCAATACCCAGAGCCTGGACTGACACCAATTTACTGCTCTCTACTGTGACTATTGTCTTGTTTATTATTTATTGTAATGCCTGCACTGTTTTGTGCACTTTATGCAGTCCTGGGTAGGTCTGTAGTCTAGTGCAGTCTTTTTTTTTGTGTTGTTTTTATGTAGTTCAGTGTAGTTTTTGTACTGTTTCATGTAACATCATGGACCTGAAAAATGTTGTCTCGTTTTTGCTGTGTACTGTACCAGCAGTTATGGTCGAAATGACAATAAAAAGTGACTTGACTTGACGTGACTGTGGCTGCCAGAAGCTCCAGAGAGACCGCTCAGCACATGGCAGGAGCCAGGTTTCCCTCTCCGGACTTTGTCCATGCTTCTCACTGCTTCAGTAAACCAACCAGCATAATCAAAGACCCCACCAGCTCTGGACACGCTCTCGTCTCTCCTCTCCCATTGGGCAGAAAGTACAAAAGCCTGAAAGCACGTTACATCAGGATCAAGGACAGCTTCTATCCCACTGTTATCAGAGTCTTGAACTGACACTTTGTGCAATAAGATGCACTCTTGTCCTCACAATTTATCTTATGATCTTCACTTTATGGTTTAACTGCACCTGCACTTTCTCTGTAGATGTTATACTTCACTCCGCATTCTGTTATTGCTTTACCTTGCTTTACCTCAATGCACTGCATAACGATTTGATCAGTATACACAGTAAAAGACAAGCTTTTCGCTATATCTTGGCACATGTGAATCTAATAAACCAATCATCAATTAAATACCAATAACACCATCAACGTGGCAGCTGACAGGCAACATGTGGCTAAATCGTCGTCACCTAGTGGTGAAAAGGAAATCTATTGTTAATTCTTTTAAATTTATTGCTAAATACAGAGCAATTTATGATGCTCTTTTTATAATTGTGTATTTCATTTCAATCTCCATCATCTCCCTGGTGCTGCAAATTCTATTAATTTTTACATATGGTTTAAAATGAGTCAGAGCAGTAACTACACATACAAAATGCTGGAGGAGCTCAGCAGGCTAGGCATCATTTATGGGAAAGAGTAAACAGTCAACGTTTCGAGCCGAGACCCTTTTTCAGATCTGAGGGAGAAGGAGGGAGATGCTGGAATTAAAAGGTGGGGGTTTTCAGAACCAATCAAACTCCACATCCAACACATTGTCCTTTGTAACACTCATAAAATGCTGGAGGAACTCAGCAGGCCAGGCAGGATCTATGGAAAAGGGTAAACAGTCGACGTTTCAGGCCGAGAACTTACTCCAGTCCTGAAGAAGGGTCTCAACCTGAAACATCAACTGTTTATTCGTTTCTATAGATGCTGCCTGGCCTTCTGAGTTCCTCCAGCATTTTGTGTATGTTGCTTTGGATTTCCAGCACCTGCAGATTTTCTCGTCTTTGGGACATCATCCTCCTCAACTTCTGCCATCTCCAAAGGGACCCTAGCACTAAATATATCTTTACCTCCTTCCCCCTCCACACTCGCTGGGATCACTCCCTCCATGATTCTCTTGTCCATTTGTACCTCCCCATTAATCTCCCTCCAGCCACTTATCCCTACAAGCGGCCTAGGAGCTCCACCTGCCCCTACACCTCCTCTCTCACCACCATTCAGACCCCAAACAGTCCTTCCAGGAGAGGCAACACTTCAGCTGCGAATCTGCTGTGGTCCTCGATGCCCCCAATGCGTCGGTGAAGCCTGTTGTAAACCAGAAGATCACATCGTGGAGCATCTCTGCACAGGACTTCCCTGTGGCCAAACATTTTAATTCCGATTCCCATTCTGACGTATCGAGATGTACCAATCTCAGGGTGGAGGAGTAACACGTTATATTCCATCTTTGTACCCTCCAACCTGATGGTGAGAATATTGATTTCTCCTTCTGGTGAACAAAATTACCCCCCTTCCTCTATTCCCCACTCTGACCTTTTATTTTTTCTCACCTACCTATTATTTCCCCAGATTCCACCCTATATCCTATTTATCCTATTATCCTATTTTTTCCCTTTATCCTATTGTCCACTCTTTCTTCTCCAGCCCTTGATCGTTCTCAACCACCTGAGTTCAAAATGTTGTCACCCTCTACCTTGTTGGCATGTTATAAGTAACTTTCACGATCGTACACAATCACATTTCCTTTTCCGGTTTCTGATGCGGATGGTATGACAACATGGAGTTCACGATAATTTGTCTGCAGATTTTAGAACTGGATTGTTTATACTGTTTTTATTGAAGAATTTATTCGGTGTGCATATGTTATTGTCACTGGGCAAAAAGTTGCACAGCACAAGATTTTTGCGCACATTGGACATTATAAATTAGAGGGAACATTGCACGAGCCTGAAGACCCACAATCAATGTTTTATGAACAGCTTCTTTCCCTCTGCTATCAGATTTCTGAAGGGACATTGAACCCATGAACACAACCTCACTATTCCTCATTTGTTCAATTTATTTATTTTATAGATTTCTGATTGTAACTTGGAGTAAATGTTTATGTTTTATTTGGAGATACTGCACACCATCATGATCTGCAAGAAGACAAGTTTAAAAGGTGTCCTTGGCAACAAACCAGATTTCATAAAGTTAAGGAGTACCACAGCATAGTAACAAGCTCTTCAGTCCATCTACTCTATTATTCTGCCTAGTCCCATGGATCTGTATCTGAACCAGAGCCCACATCCACTACATTTACTGTTCCATCAACCTGTATCTGGACCAGAGCCCACATCCACTACATTTACTGTCCCATCAACCTGTATCTGGACCAGAGCCCACATCCACTACATTTACTGTTCCATCAACCTGTATCTGGACCAGAGCCCACATCCACTACATTTACTGTCCCATCAACCTGTATCTGGACCAGAGCCCACATCCACTACATTTACTGTTCCATCAACCTGTATCTGGACCAGAGCCCACATCCACTACATTTACTGTCCCATCAACCTGTATCTGGACCAGAGCCCACATCCACTACATTTACTGTCCCATCAACCTGTATCTGGACCAGAGCTCACATCCAACGCAACTGCTGGCAGATGCCAGCCCAGTGAGCCCACATCGCCCAATTAACCCACTAACCCATATATCTTTGGACTGTAGGAGGAAACCAGAGTGTACGCAGTTAGGAGAACATGCCTAACTCCCTAGACAGCGGCGGAACCAGGCTACCAGTGCTACAATAGCATTACACTAACAGCTTCACTACCGTGCCATCCCTACAGTATTGCACTGGACTGCTGCAGCAAAGTGACAAATTTCACAACATATATTTTGATAATAAACCTGATTCTGATTTCACTTGATACACCTCAGTTAAACCTCTCCTTTGCTTCAGAGAAAACAGCACCACCCTTACTAGTCTATTCTCATCATCATTATTCTCTGTCCCTTGCAATACGTTCGCAAACCTCCATTCCATCTTCTATACAGCTAGCACATCTTCCCATTGTTTACAGAGCAGATATTTAGCAAGTACTTGGATATAACCTAATTAGTATTTTGCTCATCAGTCTTTGTGCATAGTTTCTCATTGATTCTATTTATTTATTTGTTCTACTGTGAATATCCACAAGCAAATGATTCTCAGAGGAGCATATGGTGACATATACCTACTTCGATAATAAATTTACTTTGAACTAGTGTGTTATGCCTTGGATATTGAGAGTAAGTATCCTGCTTTCTGCACCTAAACACATTATCTACTTGTCCCATTGAGGTCGGGAGAGACTGGATCTAAAGGTCAAGGGTTAAGGGTGAAAGGTGAAATGTTTAAGGGGAACCTGAGGAGGAATGTCTTCAGTCAGAAGGTGTTGAGAATGTGGAATGAGCTGCCAACGAATGTGTAGGATGTGGGCTCCGTTCCAGCTATAGGCCGATGGGACTAGGCAGAATATTAGTTTGTCACAGAGTAGATGGGCTGAAGAGCTTGTTTCTATGCTGTGGTGCTCCATGACTCTATCAAATCCAGCTGGTTGCTAAGGACACCTTTTAAACCTGTCTTCTTGCAGATCATGAGATGAACTCACAACTTTTATGTTCAATATTTCTGAGAGATGGGTTACTTTAGTGTTAATGATCTGTTCTAATAGTGCAGAAACGACAAATGGGTCATTCCCCGACACCCCACCCCCCCGTATGCATTGTGTCTTAGCAAAATAAATAGCTTGTGCATAAAATGTCAAGGTCAGAGATCATTCAAGTATGGTATAAAACACAATTACTGCATCTAACAACCATAAAATATTTGCTAGAAAGGACCCTCTTTAACTAGAAACATGTGGAAAAGATCAGATATAAATAGTGCTAGAAAAGTACATTATCGCCCATTAATAGTTGGTTTGTCAATGAATTGACCTGTCACCTCACAAAACCAAAACTATCTATTATTTCCTTTCAGATATTTTATAAAGATTTAGTTCAGTTCCTCTTCACTTCATCTCCTTAAACTATTACTAACTTTATTATTCAGATTGCCTAACTGGTGGCTTAAATACTTCCACATGTGTTCGGATGTTGGACTTATTTTAGTTGTCAGGGCACTGAATTGCTGTGATTTGTAATATTTTTGTGGAGGTTGTTCTGATCCCCCACTATAATTTTGACGGATGATTGGTGGAATCAGATACAAATGGTTTAAATGGCCATTACATTCTTCCCCACCAACCCCTTTCGATAACTGTTGGCTAAAATTACCTTGTGAAGGCAGGCAAGCACCTGCATACGTCAGAAACAAATGCAAAAATTCACGTTTTGTCGATAGAATCAGAAGTAGACTACAAGGTAAAAACTGTTATTGAGAAAAAAGTCATATTTTATGAGTGGCTTGAAATTACAATGTGGAAAATTTGCCTAGCAGTTAGTCAAATTCAACACTGTTAATTTATTTAGTTAGTTATTTATTGAGATACAACATGGAATAGGCTCCCCTGCGCTGCCCAGCAGCACCCCAGTTTAATCCTAGCCTAATCGTGGCACAGTTTACAATTTGCCAATTAACCAACTAACCGGTACTCCTTCGGACTATGTGGGACAAAACTGGAGCACCCAGTGGAACCCCATGCCGTGACGGGGAGAAGGTACAAGCTTTCACGGGCAGTGGTGTGAACTGAATCCATTGGTCACCCGCACTGTAAAGCATTGTGCTAATCGCTACACTACCATGCTGCTCCAAAAAATAAAACAAGAAATAACTTCTGTGCATCTCATCACTGCTTGTTGTGCTGTGACACTAATAATTTTCCCAGACATAAGTAGGCAGCTTAAGAGTGCTTGTTTGATTATTATTTTATTTGGAAGTTCCGTGTCATACGTAGATTCATGATTTTATCCTTTTGAGGCTAAAAACACCGTACTGTCCTAGGGATGCCCACTCAAAAATCAGACAACTGTGACAACAACTTCAGATATAATCAATATTCAAATCATTTTCAATTAATAGACAGCACCACCTATTACTTGCATGTGAATAAAGAAATGCAGGTAATATGGGAGTACAATGAGTCTCGGCATTTCGAGAAACAGAATCTGAAGCAGGTTTATTATCACTGACATACACCATGAAAACGAGTTGTATGGTTGAGGAAATGCAGTGCAATACATAAAATATACTATAAGATACAACAAGAAACTTACTTAATACATTTATATGTTTAATCTATGACTCTATGATATCACATCTTACTGATTTGAATACATTCAGATGAATTACAGCTAGACTGAAGCCCAGAAAATGAAAGTATAATCATTCTGTTGCTATTCTGTGAAACATTAAAACATCAGGAACTCAAACAAATACAAACTATTGCAACTTTGGAATCATTCTGCACTTAAATGACGTTAAGCTAATGTGGGCATCTCAAACACAGATAACCAAACCTTTGTACATCCAGTCAGAGCTGTCAGTGAGAGCCAAGTATGGTTTTAAAGTTGTTTTATATCTTGGGCAGCATGGTAGCATAGTGGCTAGCACAACACTTTGCCGTGCCAGCTGAAAGATCAGGGTTCAAATCCTGCCGCTGTCTGTAAGGAGCTTCTATGTTCTCCTTATAACTGCATGGGTTTCCTCTAGGTGCTCTGGTTTCCTCCCACATTCCAAAGACATACGAGTTGGGCTTAGTGATTTGTGAGCATGCTATGTTGGCACCAGAAGCATGGTAACATTGTGGGCTGCTCCCACGATGCAAGTAACAGGTTTCGCTATATGTTTTGATGTGCTTGTAACAAATAAATCTAATCTTATATTTAAAATGATGCTAAACTGATGTGGGCATTTCAAGTATGGGTAATCACACTATAGTACATCTATTCAGGGCTTAATGTGAAACTGTCAGTGAAATTACAGACAGATACAGTAGAGCAAAGAACTGGCTTTATTTTTAATTTATATATTGAGAAACAGCACAGAATATGTCATAGAAACATAGAAAACCTACAGCACAGTACAGGCCCTTTGGCCCACAAAATTGTGCCGAACATGTCCTTACCTTGAAGTTACCTAGGCTTACCCATAGCCCTCTATTTTTCTAAGCTCCACGTACTTATCCAAAAGTCTCTTAAAAAGTCTTTTAATGTCCTTCTGCCCCTTTGAGCTGTACCACCCAGCAAATCCTGGTTTTGTCAAATGAAGAGCATTTGATGGCTCTGGGCCTGTACTCACTAGAATTCAGAAGAATGAGGGGTGACCTCATTGAAACCTATTGAACGGTGAAAGGCCTCAATAGAGTGGATGTGGAGAGGATATTTCCTATGGTGGGAGAGCCCAACACAGCCGCAGAATAGAGGGGCATCCTTTTAGAATGGAGATGAGGAGTAATTTCTTTAGCCAGAGAGCGGTGAATATGTGGAATTCTTTGCCACAGGCAGCTGTGGAGGTCAAGTCTCTTTGTATATTAAAATAGAGGTTGATGGATTCTTGATTGGTCAGGGCATGAAGGAATATGGGGAGAAGGCAGGAGATTGGGGTTGAGAGGAAATTTGGATTAGCCACGATGAAATGCCGGAGCAGACTCGATGGGCCAAATGGCCTAATTCTGCTCCCATATCATATGCTCTTATGGTCTTAATCCTAGCCTAATCACGGAACAATATACAATGCACCAACCGTTATGTCTTTAGACCGTGGGACAAAACTGGAGCACTCAAAAGAAACACACACGGTCACGGGGAGAATGTACAGACTCCTCACAGACAGTGGCGGGAAATGAACCCAGGTCACTGGCACTATAAAGCTGCTACTTGAAGAAAGCTTGGAACTAGAAGAAGTTGTATCAGGATGAAGGAAATTAGTTCATGATAAGGTGTTTGTCATTTAGAACTATCAAGGAGGGAAATTTACATTATGCTCTCTTTTCACTACTACCATCAAGTGGGAGGTACAGGAGCCTTAGGTCCCGCTCTACCAACTTCAGGAACAGTTATTATGCTACAACCATCAGGCTTCTGAACCAGCATGGACAACTTTGCTGACCACAAATCTGAACTGATTGCACAACCTGCAGACTCACTTTTAAGGATTCTACAATTCATGTTCTCAGTATTGTTTAATTTTCATTTGCGCTATTTGTCTTCCTTTGCACATTGGTTGTTTGGCAATCTTTATTTATAAGCTCATAAATTTTTTTGCATTTCTTTATTTTCCTCTAAACACCTGCAAGAAAAGGTAGTGTCTCATAACATGTACGTATTTTGATAAATAGTTTACTTTAACTTTGACTTTGGAAATATGTTAAAACTAGGGGTTGCAAATCTTTGGTATTCTCTTCCTCAGTAAGTTGCAGATGTTTCATAAGGGGATCTGGGGATTTTGTTATCAAGCAGGAGCATGGATCAGATTTAATCTTACTGATTTGAACGTAGCCAGAGCAAGCTGTGGAATTCATTGCCACAGATGGAAGCTAAGTCATTGGGTATACTTAAATAGTTCCTTGATTCGTAAAGGTGTTGAAGGTTACAGAGAGAAGGTAGGAGAATGGAATGGAGATGGATAATAAATCAGCAAGTGGAGCAAACTCAATGGGTTGAAAGGCTTAATTTTACTCCTGTATTTTATGGCCTCATAGTTTTAAGTTGTTTCTTTTGTTATTGATCTACCAAATGGTTCACGGGAAAATTATTCAATTTATTCTCTAAAGAAAGTTGGTGAACAAGTTAGATTTATCCAATAGATTCAATTTTGTATTTATTGGATGAAGTTCAAATTTAGAAAATGCCATGCAAAATTTTTGTGCTAATATCAGATTCATGTTCCAGTCCTCTGGTTTACTAATGCCAGAACAAGTACCCTATTTTACTGCTGGTGTGGGTGATAAATTGTGAGGAAGGATTTATTAAAATTGCCAGTTGGAAAATTAGAGTCTAGTCAATTAGTGAGTCAGGACTTGTTGCAATTTTTTCTCCAATTTGCATTGCAGGTGGTTTGAGAAGTCAGCCACAAGCTTTGAAACCAGTTGCAGAAAGGCTGGTGAAACACTGGATTTGATATTATGATCTGCGGTCTTACACCATCATTTTTTAATTACTCATTACTCATAGAACATAGGATATTACAGCACAGTACATGACCTGTAGCCTCTGATGTTCTGCCAAGCTTTTAACCTACTGTAAAATCAATCTAACCCCTCCCTCCCCCATAGAACTAAAAGGACTTAGCAGATAAATGGGTGGCTGTAGAACTGGAGCAGGAGATTCAGATTTCAGGATAATTGGGACGTTTTTTGGGGCAGATGTGACCTGTACAAAAGGGACCGGTTGCACTTGAATATGAGGGGAACCAATATTCTAGTAGGCAGGTTTGCTAGAGCTGTTTATTTTGCGTGCCATACTCTGCCAGAGACTCGGCGACCACTTTTTTTTTCCAAGTGGTTGTCTTGGAGGGAAGATTCTGTGAGTGGCCCCCACGTCCTTCTCACAGTGCAGTGTTTTTTTTTACAAGGCGGAGTTGCGAGCTCAACACTCAACCTGGCACGATGGAAAGCGTGTCCAGGAGCGGGCCGACTGAATTCGAACTCGCGAACCTTCGCTCCGGAGTCCGGCGCTGAAGTCACTGCGTCACCAACCGGCATAGCTAGAGCTGTTAGGATTGGTTTAATCTTATATTTCAGGATGATGGGAACTGGTATGATAGAGCTGAGGATGAGCCAGCAGGTTTACAAGTAGATGATGTAATCTGAATGTAAGGAAGGACAAGCCAATAATTAGGTAGAACTGCAGAAAGAGCAAAGAGTTACCACAGAGGCAAAATTCATAAGGGTGAAGAATACAGGACTGAAGGTGCTGTATTTAAATGCACATTGCATTCAGAATAAGGTGGTCGATTTTGTGACGGAATTAGAGATTGGTCAGTATGACGTTGTAGGCATCACTGAGTCGTGGCTGAAAGAAGGTCATAGTTGTGAGTTTAACATGAAAGGACAGGCCGGAAGGCATAGGCAGTGTGGCTCTATTGGTAAGAGATAAAATTACATCTTCAGAAAGAGGTGACAGAGGGTCAGAGAATGTCAAATCTTTGTGGGTGGAGTTAAGAAACCGCAAGGGTGAAAAAGCCATTATGGGAATCACATATAGGCCTCCAAATAGTAGCCAAGATGTGGGGTTGAGATTGCTGGGGCTGGAAAGGGTATGCAATAAGGGTAATGATACAATTGTAATGGGGGACTTCAACATGCAAGGGAATTAGCAAAATCAGGTTGGTGTCGGATCACAAGAGAGGGAATTTGTTGAATGCCTACAAGATGGTTTTTTAGAGTAGTTTGTGCTCGGGCTTACTTGGGGAAGAGCTATTTTCGATTGGATGTTGTGTAATAACCCAGATCATATTAGGGAGCTTAATCTAAAGGAACCCTTAGAATGCAATGATTCACACTGCAACTTGAGAGGGAGAAGCATAAATCACATGTATCAGTATCACAATGGAATAAAAAGAAGTACAGAGGCATGAGAGAGGAGCTTGCCCAGGTGGATTGGAGGGGGATACTGGTGGGGATGATGACAGAACAGAGGTGGCTGAAGTTTCTGGGAATAGTTCACAAGGCACAGGATAGATATTTCCCACAGAAAAATAAGTTCTCAAATGGCAGGGGTAGGAAACCATGGCTGACAAGGGAAGTTAGGGACTGTGTAAAAAACAAGGAAAGGGCATATAATGTAAGAAAAGTGAATGGGAAGTTGGACAATTAGGAATCGTTTAAAATCCAGCAAAAGGCAACTAAAAAAGCTATAAGGGAAAAGATGAAATATGAGGGCAAATTAGCCGATAACATAACATTTTTTCAGTTATACCAAGAGTAAAAGGGAGGTGAGAGTTGATACTGAACCACTGGAAAATGATGCTGATGAGGTAGCAATGGGGGATAAAGAAATGGCTGGTGAACTTAATAAGTACTTTGCATCAGTCTTTACTGTGGAAGACTCTAGCTGTATGCCAGAAGTCTGTGAGTGGCAGGGAGCAGGAGTGAATGCCATTGCTATTACAAAGGAAAAGCTGCTAGGCAAACTGAGTCTTAAGGCGGATAAGTCATCAGGGCCAGTTGGACTATGTTCCAGAATACTGAGAGAGGTTACTGAAGGGATAATGGAGGACTGGAAAATTGCAAATGTCACCCCACTGTTTATGAAGGGAGGAAAACAAAAGAGAGGAAAGCATATGCCAGTTAGCCTAACCAAAATGGTTGTGAAAGTGTTGGAGTCCATTACTAAGGATGATGTTTTGGGGTACTTGGAGACTAATGATAAAATAACCCAAAGTCATTTTGGTTTCTGTAAAGGGAAATCTTGCCTGACAAATCTGTTGGAACTTTTCAATTAAGTAACAAGCAGCATGGACAAAGGAGAGGCAGTGGATGTCATTTATAGATTCTACTCAGGAACAGCTTCCTCCCCTCTGCCATCCGATTCCTAAATGGTCATTGAATCTTTGGACACAACCTCACTTTTTTTAAATATACAGTTGATGCACCATCAATAACTCACGCCGAGACTTAGGAAGTGAGATATCGGCTTTTATTGACTGAAGGACAACACTACATCCTGGGGAAAATGAGGGAGAGCAGCAGGCCACAGTCGCCTTTATACAGGGGTCTGTGGGAGGAGCCACAGGGGTAGTCAGCAGGGTCTTGGGAGGAGCCACAGGAGCAGTCAGACAGGTATATCTAGTTCACCACAACAGTATTTCTGTTTTTGCATGTTTTTAAAAATCTATTTATTATATGTAATTGATTTAATTGTTTATTTATTATTAGTTATTATTTTTATTTTACTTATTATATTTTTCTCTGCTAGATTATGTTGTATTGCATTGAACTGCTGCTGCTATATTAACACATTTCATGTCACATGCCAGTGATATTAAACCTGATTCTGATAGATTTTCAGATAAATTCTAATGGTATTACAGGGAATATACTGGCATGAATAGTGGAATGGCTGACAGGCAGGAGGCAGCAAGAGGGAATAAAGGGCTTTTTCTGTTTGGCTGCCAGTTACTAGTTGTGTTCGTCAGGGTCAGTATTTGGACTGCCAATTTTCACATTGCTTGTCAATGATTTAGAAGCGAGAAGTTGGAAGTGGAATTGATGGCTTTGTGGCAAAGTTTGTGACTGATATGAAGATAGGTGGAGGGGTAGGTAGTGCTGAGAAAGCAATGTGATTGCAGCCAGACTTTGACAAATTGGAATAATGGGCAAAAATGAGGCAGATGGAATACAGTGTTGGGAAATGTATGATAATGCATTTTGGTAAAAGGAACAATAGTCTAAATGCAGAGAAACTTCAAACATCAGAGGTACAGAGGGACTTAAGAGTCCTCGTGCAAGACTCCCAGAAGGTTAATACACAGGTTGAGTCTATGGTAAAGAAGGAAAATGCAATGCTGGCATTTATTTCAAGGAGAATAGAATATAAGAAAAAGAGCATAATACTGAAGCTTTAAAAGACACTAGTCAAGCTGCACTTGGAGTATTGTCAACAGTTTTGGGCCCCTTATCTCAGAAAAAATGTATTGTCATTGGAAACATTCCAGAGGAGGTTCATGAGGATGATTCTGGGAAAGAAGGGATTAACATATGAGGAGTGTTTGGCAGCTTATTCACTGGAATTTAGAAGAATGCGTGGGGATCTCATTGATCTTCCCTCAATCACAGGACTCTGCAGAGAATGGTACGGACAGCCCAATACATCTGTAGATGTGAACATCACACTATTCAGGACATTTACAAAGGCAGATGTGTAAGAAGGGCCTGAAGGATCACTGGGGACCTGATTCACCCCAACCACAAACTGTTCCAGCTGCTACCATCCGGGAAATGATGCTGCAGTATAAAAGCCAGAACCAACAGGCTCCAGGACAGCTTCTTCCACTAGACCATCAGACTGATTAATTCACACTGATACAATTGTATTTTCTATGTTAAATTGACTGTCCTGTTGTACATACTGTTTATCATAAATTACTATAAATTGCACATTGCACATTTAGATGTAGACATAACGTAAAGATTTTAACTCCTCATGTATATGAAGGAAGTAAGAAATAAAGTCAATTAAATTCATTTCAATGTATCTAGTTGGGTGATGGGGTGCTCCAGCAAAGGAGGTGTAAGGTGCTCCTTCCCTCCTCTAGCCTATAGGTCACCCTTGGGCAAGGTGTAGCACCTGCATAGTCCCCTGATCAGGGTCATATATAGCCATGGGAGCTGATAGTCATATAAGCAGTTGGTGCATATCACAAGCCCCTGCTTATGCAACCACTGACGCTAGACAATCTCTGAAGAGTATTGATAATGACTGGGGTCACCTGTCTTGTAAAGATACTGCCCAGAAGAAGACAATGGCCAACCACTTCTGTAGAAAAATTTGCCAAGAACGATCATGGTCAATGATCATGATTGCCCATTGTGGTGAACTACATATACCTGTCTGGACTGCTCCTGTGGCTCCTCCCACAGACCCCTGCTGACTGCTCCTGTGGCTCCTCCCACAGACCCCTGTATAAAGGTGATTGAGGCCTGAGCCCGGCCTCATTCTCCAGGATGTAGTGTTGTTCATTCTTCCAGTCAATAAAAGCCGATACCTCGCTTCTTACGTCTCAGAGTGAGTTATTGATGGTGCATCACCCATGTTATACAACACAGCACATAGTGATGATGATGAATGTATCTACCTCCACCACCACCTCTGGCAGTGTGTACCATGGACCCAAAGCTCTGTGTTAAAAAAATCTTACCTCTGATATCCCCCTATACTTTTTGATTTGCAGCAAGACTTTGTTTCAAATCTATTTTATAACAATTTCAATAGACAGAAATGGCATCGTATCTGAACCTTTGCTGACCCAAGGAGCCTGTAAAAAAACTTATTCTTAATATATAATTTATAATTTCCTTCAATTATGCTATGTTTGTGCCCCCTTGTACTTGCCCTTTCTGTCCTGGCTATGCTCTTGATCTATACTTCTAATCATCTTGCAACCCTCGATCAAGTCACCTCTCATACTCCTTTGCTCCAAAGGGAAAAGCCCTAGCTGGCCCAACCTTGTTATTTGTACCACCTCTAATATGAATGCATTGCACTGAGGGAAAATGGAAGTTCACATCTGAAACTAATTACATAAGCATGTGTGTGTCCTTTTCTATGCTCATTATTCTTAACAAAGAGAACCTGGAAGGGTGTGGTTGAGATACCCACTTAAAAATAATTGTCAGCTCCTTTATTGCCTTTCCTAATGGAAAAGTCTTCAAAAGATTGAATCAAATGTCAGTCGCTGAATGTTTATTATCATTCAATTATTTCAGTATAGCTTTCATACTATGAATAGAATAAGGGAAAGATATTGATGAAACAATTTATCGAACTTGGTCTTCTCTTACCTAATCATAACTTCACAATTGAGGGATTGGGACTAGGCCAATTCTTGGTGGTAGACCTCATGGGTATATTTTATGTACTGTCAGGGGAGCCACACACATGGCCCAACAGAGCAAAACAATTCAAGAACGTATATACCGTTTCCTATTTATTAAAATCAAAATTAATTATGAGCACTCAAAATGCTTTTTTTATCAATGGGAGCAAGAAGATTATATATGTTTTTGAATGATGGGTCACGTCCTAATTAGTTTCAGGTTCCCACCCAGGGTACAGTAGGATAGATAAATGCTTTATGCTAGCCTCCTACAAATTCTAAGACATTGTCCTTTTTCATATCTGGAAATCTTTCCAAGCCTTTGTTTCTGCCAAATAAAATTGTTTGAACAGAGAACACAGAATACAGAACAGAACAGCACAATACAACTCTTTCAGACCACAATATTTTCCCAACCCTTTAGAAATTCAAAGGGTTCAAAGTAAATTAATTATCAAAGTACATATATGTCACCATATACAACCCTGATGTTCATTTTCTTGTGGGCGTTCACAGAAACACGGGAAACAAAATAGAATCAATGCAAGATTGCACCCAATAGGACAGACATACAACCAAAATGCAAAAGACTGCAAGCCGTGCAAATACAAAATGAAAAAATAACAAAATAATAATAAATAGATAAACAATAAATATTAAGAACATGGGATGAAGAGTCCCTGATGATGGATTCTGTTTATCTGTGACAGTCTTCCATGTAGACATGCTCAATGGTGGGGGAGGGCTATATCCACTACTTTTTGTAGACTTTTCTGTTCAAGAGCATTGGTGTTTCGATACCAGGCTATGATGCAACTAGTGAAATACTCTCCAACACACAGTTTTAGTTCACATGCCAAATCTTCACAAACTTCTAAGAAAGTGCTGCCATACCTCATAATGGTACTTACGTACTGGACCCAGGACAGATCCTCTGAAATGATAGCACCAAGGAACGTTGCTGACCTTCTCCACCTCTTATTCCCCAATGAGGACTGGCTCATGGGACCTCCAGTTCCTTCCTCCTGGAGTCAATAATCACCTCAATAGTCTTGCAGACATGGAGTGAGATTGTTGTTGTGTCACCACTTGGCCAGATTTTCAATCTCCCTTCTATATGCTAATTTGTCACCACCTTTGATTTGGCCAATGACAGTGGTGTCATCAGTAGATTTAATTATGCCATTAGATCTGTTCTTAGCCTTACAGTCATAAGTACAAAGCGAGTAGAGCACACAGCCTTGTGGAGCACCTTTGCTGAGGGAAATCGTGGAGGAGATGTTGTTGCCAATCCAAACAGACTGGGGTCTGTAAGTGAGAAAATCGAGGATCTGGTTGTACAAGGAGGTATTGTGGCCAAGGACTTGAAGATTATTGATTAGTATTGAGGGGATGATAGTATTGATTGCTGAGGTTTAGTCAGTGAAGTGCACCCTGATGTATGCACCTTCACTGTCCAGATGTTCCAGGGTTGAGTGAAGAGCCAATGAAATGGCATCTGCTGTTGACCTGTGGTGAAGGTAGGCAAATTGGAGCTGATCCAAGTCACTTCTCAGGCAGGACTTGATATGTTTCATCACCAGCCTCTCAAAGCACTTCATCACAGAGGATGTAAGTGCAACTGGATTCCAATCGTTGAGGCAGGTTATCACATTCTTCGGCATCAGTATAATTGATGCCTGCTTGAAGCAAGAGGTTAAAGCAACTGCACGATCAATCTAACCCTTCCCTCCCACATAGCTTATTTTCCTTTCATCCAAGTGCCTATCAAAGTGCCTCTTAAATATTGTTAATGTATCTGCCTTCACCACCACCCTTGGCAGAGTATTTCATGCACTTAACCCCCTCTGTGTAAAAAAATTCTACCACCAGCATTCCCCCTGTAATTTGCTCCAATCAGCTTAAAAATGTGTCCTCTGATATTAGCCATTTCCACCCGGGGAGAAAGGCACTGTCTTTCCACTCCATCTACGCCCCTTATCATCTTGAATGCTGCTGTCAGATCACCTTTCATTCTCTTTCGCATTCTGACTAGAACTAGAGGACATTGTTTTAGGATAAAGAATACAAGTTCATGATACAGGATTGGTCATTTAGGGCTGATGAACAGGGAAATACCTTGAAGGAAAGGGTTTAAGGGTTCTAGCAAGGACTCTCACAAATTTCTGCAGATGTATCGTTAAGCCATTTTAACAGGTTGCATCACTGTGTGGTATAAAGGCTCCAATACAGAATTGAAAGAGACTGCAGAGGGTTGTAGACACATCTTCCAGTTTGTTCTCTCTCTTTCCTTCCGGATCTTTTTATTCCAGCTTCTTTCCCCTTCCTTTCCAGTTCTGATGCATGGCCTCAGCCAGAAATGTCAACTTTATATTCCTCTTCAAAGATGCTGCCTGAGCTGCCGAAATCCTCCAGATTTCGTGGGCAAAGTACTGGAGAGTTTAACATCGGTAGCTGAGCGAAGGGCGCTGAGTAGGCTACGGTCAATTATGGAAAACCCTGAACATCCTCTACATAGCACCATCCAGAGACAGAGAAGCAGTTTCAGCGACAGGTTACTGTCGATGCAATGCTCCTCAGACAGGATGAAGAGGTCAATACTCCCCAATGCCATTAGGCTTTACAATTCAACTGCCAGGACTTAAGAACTTTTTAAAGCTATTATTAATGCTTTTTGAGCTAGTGATTTAGATGCATATCATATTATTACTGAGTTAAGTATTGTATTGTATGTAATGAGTTTTTGCTACAACAAGTGTACGGGACATTGGAAAAAATGCTGAATTTCCCCATGGGGATGAATAAAGTATCTATCTATCTATCTATCTATTTTGCGTGTGTTGCTCTGGATTTCTATCCACTGCAGAATCTGTGTTTAAACACGGCTCACTTTCATTTGCAATTCCTCGACATCTTATTATCTCTGAGTGAATAATGCACAGAACCTCACCTATGAAGAAGCTGAAGATGGATAGGGAAACTGATGGAAGTCATTTTTCTCCCCTTGAATGAGCTTAGATATGATGAAATATTGATTGGCATTATCTTTGGTTCAGAACTGTACTGTGCAACATGCTTATATGCAGCTAGGGTGCCTAACAGTTTTACACAGACCGTGCCCGGTGTCTTAGGGCTGGGTGTTTCTGTACCCACACTATACCCTGTCCCTGGAACCCCTTCTCTGCCACCTGTCCCACGCACCTCCCACAGTGCTCCACCCTCGCTGTTCTCAGCATTCTTTGCTCCCACCAGATTTACAAACTTGCTTTCCTCTCTTCGTTGACAAATGCAGTACTGTGCAAAAGTCTTAGGCACCCTAGCTATATATATGTACTGTATCTAAGACTTTTGGACAGTATCATATGTTAAAGTACCTCACATAATCTTAAACAAATGACTTAACATGCCTGTCCCAAAAGGGAATTGTTGAAGTAGAAAATCCATGTTTTTTCAATAACTAGGCAAATTAGCATTAATTATGAGTTATGGGAACAACTTTATGCACCTTTATGAGTGATCATTCCATCGCACTCAAGTTGGACTTATTGCTGCCCTCTGGTGATCAGGTTTTTCTTATAATTGCATTTCAAAACAAATAACCATTTGTGGAAACAAATGGTCTTTTTCAGTTCCCCTTTCTGGCTCCTCTCTTACTCATCTTTTCTCTTTACCTCCCTTCACCTCCCTCTGCTTCCACTCCTCCTACTTCACTTTCTCCCATGGTCCACTCTCCTCTCCAATCAGATTCCTCCTTCTTCATCTCTTTACCACTTCCACCTATCACCACCACCCTCCCTCCACTTCCCTCTCATCTGGTTTCACCTATCACCTGCCATGTTATAAACCTTCCCCTCTTCCTTACTTCTTATTCTGGCTTTTTTCCCCTTTCTTTCCATCCCTGATAAAGGGTCTTGGCCCAAAACATTGACTGCTTATTCCTTTTCATAGTTGTTGCCTAGTCTGCTGAGTTCCTCCTCCATTTTGCATGTTTTGTCATGGAAACATATTCCTTCTTAAGTAGGTTACTGGGAACAGTGATGATTTACTTCCAGTCTGGTTTGTTTTTGGTTCTAAGATGACTAATGAGGTCAAAACAGAGATCAGAAATTCTATCACTGCTGGGTCACATGATAGCTGAGTGAACCAGATGGGCGGGTCAATTGTGAGGTGGACTAGTTCTGCCACTGAGGCATAATCACCGTGTGTAACTCACTCTCACTCTCATTCTCTCAAATTTCTTCATCTTCTTTCAATATCAAGCATTTATATTCAAAGAAGTGTTGGAAAAAGGCCTGCAACATCATAAAGGATCCCACACACCCTGCTCATGGACTGTTGTCTCATTCCCATTAGGGAGGAGGCTATGTAGCATCCACACTAGGACCATCAGACTCAGCAACAGTTACTTGCCCCAAGTGGTTCAACAGCATCTCTACCCATTAACCTATCGCTCCACACCCCCCACAATCACTACTTTAACATTTCCTCTCAGAATTACCTTATGTACAGAGACTGCTGTATTTTGTCATGTTATGTACATACAATCAGTCTATGAATATCAGCTATCTTGTGTACTAATATGCCATATTCTCATTGCTGCCGTCAGGAAGGTGGTACAGAAGCCTGAAGGTGCACAGTCAAAAATTCAGGAACAGCTTCTTCCCCTCTGTCATCCAACTTCTGAATGGACATTGAACCTGGGAACAGTATTTCACATTTTTATTTCTATTTTTGCATTACTTGCTTAATTTAACTGTTTTAAAAAATATATATTTACTTACTGTAATTCACTTTTTTCAATTATTACATATTGCATTGAACTGTTGCCATAAAGACAACAAACTTCATGACACATGTCAGTGATATTAAACCTGATTGTGATTATATTTCTGGTGGTTTTTTTTTATTGTGTTTGCTTAATTTTTGCACTGCATTGGATCTGGGGGAGAAACTATTTTGTTCTCCTTTACACTTGTGTACTGGAACTGACATTAAACAATCTTGAATCTTCTCCCTTTGGAGGAGTTTTAAGCAGGGATTTGCCTGGAGCCACTGGATATGAGGCATAGAGCAGATCCTTGAATCTTTTCAATTACCTCCTCATGAAAGATGGGAATAGGAACCTGATGTAGAAGTGTGGAACTCAGAATAATATGGCTTTCCCAAAGTGGCCAACCAAGAGTGACCAAAACCCCAGGACTGAGGATATTGGCCTGTGAGAAACAATGCTCTTGCTGCACTTCACTTTTCATTTGGAGAATTTTGTGTTGATATATACAGTAGGTTACATAGAACAGTAGGGTCATGAAGGGTCTTAGCCTAAAACGTCAACTGTTTACTCTTTTCCATAGATGCTGCCTGGCCTGCTGAGTTCCTCCAGCATTTTACCCCCAGTGTTACCTTAAAATAATGTCCTCTTGTCTCAGCCATTTCCAGTGTAAGCATGTGGTAGATCACAATGAATCAGAATCAGGTTCATTCTCACTGTCATATATGACATGAAATTTGTGGTTTTATGGAAGCAGAACAGTGCATTGATATATAATGACTATCAATTACTAAATAAATAAATAGTGCAAAGAAGGAGTAATGAGATGGTGTTTATAGGTTCATTGTCCATTCAGATAACTGATGGCAGAGGGGCAGAAGCTATTCCTGAATCCTTGAGTGTGGGTCTATAGGCTTCTGTACCTAAAAAAGAGAGGGGATATCCTAGATGGTGAGGGTTCTTAGTGATACATGCCATTTTCTGAAGACAGCACCTCTCAAAGATGTCCCCAGAGGTGAGGAGGGTTGTGCGTCGGATGGAGCTGGCTGTGTTTACGGATCTCTACAGCCTCTGTGATCCTGTGCATTGCAACCATTCAGAGGGTTGTGCCGGTGATAGATCTAACTAACAGCACGGACAGTAGTGTTTATGTTTTTAACTCCTTGTATGCTGTACTGTATATATGTAGCACACATCAGTCAATGAATAACTGATACATGATCCATTCATATTAATCCATTAATAACACACACAAATTGCTGGAACTACTTAGCTGGTCAGGTAGCATCTATGGAGAGGAATAGAGAGTTGACATTTCAGGTCTAGATCTTTCATCAGGACTCACCTTGAAACACCAACTGTTTATTCGTTTCCATAGAAGCTGCCTGAACTGCTAAGTTCTGTTGTATATTTAATATTTCAATAATAGTGAAGTAATCTTGTATGTATGCATGTATATGTAAGATTTTATAGTTTGATTAACATTCTTGTTCATTTAAGTAATTCATCACAGATTATATATTTAATACGTGAATTGCATACATCACCAAGTTACCATATGATACGTGCACAACTTGCTTAAACACTAAGTTAGAGCTGTATTTTTGGACTCCCATGTCTTCCTTTGAATTAGTTTAATGTTTTGACGTTATGAAACTTAACAAGTTTCTCAAGCATTTTGTATGTGTTGCTCTGGATTTCTAGCATCTGTAGGAATCTTTTGTGTTTATACTAATCCATTACCCATTAAATGCTGACTTCCCTTTTCCACTGAAGGCATTGACCAATGTTTGAGAAGACTAGTTCAGTGCATGCAATTAGTGTTGTCTGATCGGCTGCAGGGGTTGACCACTACTTGTGAAATCGTCAGAGCTGGTTTGTTAAAACACCCACATGGGTATTTGACACCTGCTGCCAATATTTTCTTTTCCATTTGCTGTGGAAATGAGTAACAGAGCCTTAGGGCCAATAAAGAGTCTGAAGCACATATGGGTTTGATTTTTCCCTTCTTGATGTTTGTTTACTGATTTCTTCATTCAAGCTCTCGAGTGTGGCAATCCATAAAATCTTCCTTTAAAATTAATGACTGTAATTAAATGTTCACGCTTTCAAGGTTGTGGATTCACAGTGACTGAAAACTTCTACCAGATGTAACAGAGGAACATTGGCATTGAAAGAGATATTGGAACCTCCAATTCCCATTGAATTATTTTTGAAAATCATTGGGTGGAATTTCTTGCTGGGGCACGTTGTGGTTCAGGGTGTGGGCAATACAGATAGAAACTTTGACAGCTTCAAGGTGTTAATAATAATGACAGCTAGGCAAATAGAAGCACTTAACAATATATTTTTCTCTCTGCTGCGCCTGGCTTAGAAAAAGTCCTCCTCTTTGGAGCAAAAGAGGATGAAAGATGACTCTAATTGAGAGATAAGAGAAAATCTGCGGATGCTGGAAATCCAAGGATGTTGTCTGGACTGGGGAGTGTGCCTTATGAGAATAGGTTAAGCGAACTTGGCCTTTTCTCCTTGGAACAACAGAGGATGAGAGATTACTTGATAGAAGTCTATAAGATGATGAGAGGCATTGATTGTGTGGATAGCCAGAGGCTTTTTCCCGGGGCTAAAATGGCTTACACATGGGGGCATAGTTTTAAGCTGCTTGGAAATAGGTACGGAGGGGGATGTCAGGGGTAGGTTTTTCCCACAGAGGGTGATGGGTGTGTGGAATGTACTGCCAGCAACGGTGGTGGAGGTGGATACAATAGGGTCTTTTAAGAGACTTTTAGATAGGTACTTGCGGCTTAGACAAATAGAGGGCTGTGCGCTAGGGAAATTCTAGGCAGTTTCTAATGTAGGTTACATGGTTGGCACAACATTGTGGGCTAAAGGGCCTGTAATGTGCTGTAGATTTCTATGTATCTAGTGTAGCACAATACAGGCCATTTTGGCCCACGATGTCATGCTGACCTTTGGACCTACTCTGAGATCAGAACATCTGACAAAAAATCAGTGCAAAATTCCAGCTCTAAAAGTTTTCATGAATTTGAAGGCTTAAATTCAATACAATTCAGATCCAGTGCCAAAGAAGTTCACTTCAGCTCCCCAGTAATGTTCAATTAAATCTGAGCAAACAAATCATTAGGAGTTTGCATTTTAATGCCTGTTTCAGCAGCTCCTGGAATTCTCTCTTTCTGCTTGTCTCCAGGAAGCAGTCCAGCTGATAGATCCCAGAACTTTACCACAATCTAAAGTTGATAATGTCATTCTGTACTGTTAAACATCAATCCTGATTGGACTGGACTGGAATAATGATTTATGAAGCATTTGAGAGAATGGGCAGACGTCAACTGGCAGGAGGTATGTGCTATTGAAACTGTATAAAATGGAGTTAAGCAATTTCTTTCATGATCTGTTTAGCAAGCCATCAGAACAATGGAATTACTCAGACTATTTAGTATTTATTCTTACATTGCAGTAGTGATAGCATTTAAAAAAGGAAATATATGTAATTGCAAAGGTGTTGAGACAATTTGAAGTAGTGCAACAAGTCATGAAAGGTCTCGGCCTAAAATGTTGCTTGTTTATTCCATAGATGCTGTCTGACATGCTGATTTTGGGTGTGTTGCATCTGAATAGTCATAGAAAACATCAGCACAGAAACAGGTCTTTTGGTCTATCTAGTCTGTTCCAAACCTAATGCCAATTCTTTTCTTACTTCTGTGAAGAGGTAAGATTGTACAAGGTTAATTTCACCTCAGGTTCATTCAGCTGTCTCAAAGTTCAAAAGATCAAAGTAAATATATGTTACCATGGATCACCCATATACAATTTTCTTGCAGGCATTCACAGTAGAACAAAGAAGCACAATAGAATCATTGAAAAACTACGGACGGACAGACAAACAACCAATGTGCAAAAGAAGACAGATTGCAAATACAGAAAAAAAGAAAACAAACAACAAATAAATAAATAATGATAAGTTGAGACTCAATCAAATTTTTGCATTTGCAATCTAGATCTCTTCTGAGTTTGAATCAAGGTTAAGTCCAATGCACTTATTAAACTTCCTTAAAAATGTAACATCTTGCTCCTTCTGTGTGTGTGTGTGTGTGTGTGTGTGTGTGTGTGTGTGTGTGTGTGTGTGTGTGTGTGTGTGTGTGTGTGTGTGTGTGTGTGTGTGTGTGTGTGTGTGTGTATTCAAGCTGCGATCACAATTGGAAAAAAAGTCACGTGGTGTGGCTGTTTTCAACAATATAACCTTGTTGGAAATGGACATCATTTGTATTAATGGTGAATTAAACAGAAAATAATTCAATGTTTAACGAGTCAAGCAGAATCAGTGGGGAGAGAAACAGAGGGGAAGATTCAACTCAGGAATTGTAAGGACAGGAGGTATCTAATAAAGTGGCCACTGAGTCTATATAATGAGCTCTTCCCCACTGGTTACACACAAAGTTTGGAAATGGAGGCACCAAGTTCAAGTTCAAGTTAATTATCATTCAACCATACATGAATGTAGCTAAAAGTAGTTATATAACCAATGATTTTGATTTCTGAAAAACTACAATCAAAAAATCCAAAACCAAACTATTCTCTGAACGGAATTGAACTGTATCGCATCAATTGCAAGCAGGTGGCAGTGTGCATGTCGCTGTGTGATAGTGCGATGAATTGATGGGGCCTCTAACGCGTTTGAGGGCTCTCTCACTTCATGCAGGCTTTTGAGGGCGCATGATGTTGTCTTGCTCATTCATCGGCCCCACACTGCAAGATTCCCAGCTGGTACCGTTACTAAGATGACTCAGTAAAAACATCTAATCCTTCTATTCTGTTGCCGTTACTGCTCCGTGCACACCTAAAAACATTAATCTAGGATCTCAATCAAAAGCTTCAAATATACTTAAATTGGACATCAGCAGACACATTAATAATTTTTCCAATTTTTTTTCCAACTGAGATCCTAAGAGAGCACAAATTCTCTTTTAGAATAAGAGAATGCAAGAAGAAGTCTAATACTACAGCATTTTTAATTTTAGAGTAGCTTTATTAAAAATTATTCATCATTCTCCAATCCAAAATATGGAAAGGTGGTATTCATCCAATTCCTGAGAAAAAGTATCAAACAGAAGGTAATAAGAACAATGAAAACTTTTTATTATAAGTTGGAACTGTGCCAGCCCTCCACTCGTAGAGATGGTTACGGTTAATGGTATTCTAATCTTTACAGACGACAGGAGTACTGGGAGTTAATCAGCTTGTTAACTTGTCATCTACATTTGAGGAAAGACACTGACAACTGACTTAAGGAAAATAAAACAAAGCCATTTGAATCCAAGTGAAGATAATAAATCTGAGCTAACACTGCCTTGAAAATTGCAAATCTTATCCAATGAAAAATACTGGCATTTCTTGAAAACATGATAGACTTAACAGATTAAAGTCACAGTAGGCTTGGTGTATATCTTAATTTTATTAAATCAGGTGCTGAGGTCGCTGAGAGAGACTTCCAAGTTCAGCGGCTGATTTACATTAAAACATATTTGCAGATGTCCTCTTCCAGCAATTTTGCTTTAAATCTTTATTTTCTACTGCTGACATGATGTATCTACACCAGTACAAATTACCTCAATGAAGTGTGGGAAAAATAGGGAACAATGTGCAGATTTGCATGTCATCTAAAGCTTTGACAAACTTCTATAGATACACAGTGGAGAGTGTCCTCACTGGTTGCATCATGACCTGCTATGAAAATACCAAGGCATCTGAATGGAAAAGCCTACAAAATGAGAACAGCCTCGTCCATCACAGACAAACACTCTCCATCATTGAGCACATCTACAAACAGCACTGCTGCAAAGAACAAGCATCCATTGTCAAGGACCCCCACCATCCTGGCCGTGCTCTCTTCTTGCTACTGCCATTGGGAAAGAGATATAGCAGCCTCAAGAATAGTACCGCCAGGTTCAGGAAAAGTTATTATCCTTCAAACATCAGGCTCCTGAACCAGTGTGGATAACTTCACCTACCTCAAACCTGAACTGATTCCACAACCATTAGACTCAATTTCAAGGACTCTACAACTCATGTCCTCAATATTTATTTATTTACTTTATTAATTTTTTGCTCAGTTTATTTTTTATTGCTCATTGGTAGTTTATTGATCTTTGTGTATAGTTTTACATTGATTCTATTGTATTTCCCTATTCTACTGTGAATGCCCACAGGAAAATGAATCTCAAGGTAGTAAATTACGGCATACACGTCCTTTGATAATAAAATTACTTTGAAGTTACAACAAAAGATCCAGATGGATGTTTTAGAATATTGGAATTATGTTGCTTACGTTAATCTATCACAGCTAAAGCTGCAGAACAAGACCTGAAAGGGGAGGTCTTTCAGCATTTGATGGCTCTCAGCCTTTACTCACTGAACTTTAGATGAATGAGGGGGAATCCCATTGAAAATTATCAACTATTGGAAGGCCTAGATAGAGTGGACATGGAGAGAGTTTCCAATAGAGCAGCAGTCTAGGAACGGAGAGCACAGCCTCAGAATACAAGATTGTCCCTTTAAAACAGACACGACGAGGAATTTCTTTAGCCAGAGGGTGGTTGAATTGTGGAATTAATTGCCACAGATGGCTGTGGAGGCAAAATCATTGGTTAAATTTGGCGATTGAACAGTTTGCATTAGTAAAAAGCATCAAAGGTTATGGAAAAAAGCAGGAGAATCATATTGAGAGTAGGGGTTCAATTTCAACATTTAAGATGAATTTGGATAGACCATAAGACAATAAGATATAGGTGCAGAATTAGGCCACTTGGCCCATCAAGTCTGCTCTGCCATGTCATCATGGCTGATCCAATTCCTTCTCAGCCCCAATCTCCTGCCTTCTACCCATATCCCTTCATGCCCTGTCCAATCAAGAATCTATCAATCTCTGCCTTAAATATACCCAGTAACTTGGCCTTCACAGCTGCCTGTGGCAACGAATTCCACAGATTCACCATAGATAAGTACTGTACATGAATGGGAGGGGTATGGGCAGCTATGGTCCAGATGCATGTCGATGGGAAAAGGCACAGTAATGGTTGGCATGGACTAGATAAATCACCCTTTTCTGTGCTGTGGTGTTCTATGCCTCTATGAGAGGGATAATACTGTAAATCAGCCATGATAGAATGACAGAGCAGACTGCTATGGGCCAGATGGCCTAATTCTGCTCCTATCCCTTATGGTGTTATGGAATCAATGTCAAAGTCAAAGTAAATTTATTATAAAAGTACATATACTGAATCTCACCATATACAACCCTGAGATTATTTTCCTTTAGATGTCTTCACAGGAAAATAAAGAGATACAATAGAATTTGTAAAAATTATGCATAAACTAAGACTGACAAACAACTAAAGTGAAATGGAAGACAAATTGTGTAAACAAATAAAAATAAATAGTAACGAGAACATGAGTGTAGAGCCCTTGAAAGTGAGTCCACAGGTTGTGAAATTAGTTCCGCGATGTGGTGCGTGATGTTATCCATGCTAGTTCAGGAGCCTGATGGTTGGAAGGTAATAACTGTTGCTAAAGCTGGTGGTGTATCAGGTTATACTGAAGGCAGAGTCATAGAGCATGACAGCACAGAAACAATCCCTTCAGCCCATCTAGTCCATAGCAGTTATCCCATCAACGCACACCTGAACCATAGCCGTACATACCCCACCTGTCCAGATACCTATTGAACTTCTCTTTAATATTGAGATCGAACCCACATCCACCACATCTGCTGGCAACTCATTCCACACTCACAACACTTTCTGAGTGAAGAATATCCCCCTCAGCTTCCCTTTAAATATTTTACCTTTCACCCTTAACCTATGACCTCAAGTTCAAGTTTCATTGAACCTCCGTGGAGTGGAAGTCTGCTTGCATTTATTTTGAATACCTCTATTAAATCTCCTCTCATTTTCCTATATTCCAGGAAATAAAATCCTAACTTTTCAACCTTTCCCTGAAACGCAGGTCCTCAAATCCTGGAAATATCCACTGGAATGGAAGGCTCACAGAACTTAAAGTTTAAAGATTATCCTTATTTGTCATATGTACATCGAAACATACAGCGCAATGCATCTTTTGTGTCAAACCCAGTCAGTGTTGGGCTATCCTGCCCCACACTTGTGGCTCCAATGTTGCATGCCCACAACTCACTAACCATAACTGTATGTCTTTCGAATGTGGGAGGAACCCAGAGCACCTGGAAGAAACCCATGGGGTCATGAGTGAATGTATGAACTCCTTACAGACAGTGATGTGAATTGAGCCCTCATTGCTGGTATTATAATAGTGTTATGCTAATCGCTACGCTACAGTACCACCCACTATGCTACCATGCCACCCAGAACAAGATCATGGAGGGCAATTTGATGTCAATGGCAAGCACAATGTTGAAAATATGCACATGCTTCGTGTCTTATAGTGTTTTTTTTTTCGACCACTTGCAGTTAATTTTGTTTGATTGGTAATGTGGCCTCTGGAACCCAAAGCAGAACCCACATAAATAGCTCTTTCTTGGTGAGGCAGATTAGAACTCAAGCAGTGCAAATATATAATGTAAAAACATATGAATCATATTTAAATACTTACAAATGCAATCTAAATGTACTTCTTTGAAGCGTGGTTACTAACCTCAACATCAGGCTCTTGAATAAATGGAGGTAACTACACACACCTGCCCTGTCATTGAAATGTCCCTACAATCAGTGATCTCACTGCAGGACTTTTTATCTCATTATCTCATGTTTTCATTATTTATTGCTATTTATTTATATTTTCATATGCACAGCTTGTTGTCTTCATTACTCTGGTTGATCTTTCATTGATCCTGTTATAGTTACTATTCTATAGATTTGTTGAGTATGCCCACAAGAAAATAAATCTCAGGGATGTAGATGGTGACATACATGTATTTCAATAATAAAATTTACTTTGAACTTTGAAATTTGCTAATTGGCATTGTAGCTTTTTCTTGATAGGTGGAAATAGGGCAGAAACCACCTCTGCTACTGTAGGACCAACACTTACAGCAGCATTGCTCAACAGAGGTAGGCAGACATGAAGTGTTCTTATCAAGATTTATCGATATTTTGCAGCAGATATGCCAAACAGGGATGTCCAGAATACTGCCTCTCTCAGGTGAGAGGCCTATCAGGCTTCTGTAAAGTGTTCAGAATACCAGTAGGAATTCTAACATACAGTATACAAAACAACAGGCTGAACGATACTGCTCCAGGAAATTCTTACTTAATTGTATTTTCTTATTTAGGGATACAGCACAGTAACAGGCCCTTTTGGTCCAATGAGCCCATGCTGCCCAATTGCACCTATGTAACCAATTACCCTACTAACCAGTATGTCTTTAGAATGTGCAGCACGAAGAGGAAACCCATGGTCATTGGTAGAAAGTACAAACCCTTTACAGACAGTGGTGTGAATTGAACCTAGATCACTAGCACTGAAGTAGCATCATGTTAACCATCATGTCACCATGCCATCCCAATTTTAATTTGGCTTTTATTTGACTAGGCCTGACTGACAACTCTTGCTCTCATTGTGTCCATTGAGTGTGTACTGCGGAATTGTGAAGAAAATTGGACCAGTAAATGAAGAATCCTACTCTGTTTCCTCATAGGCCAAAGGGACTTTGTTATGTAAAAATTTGTTATGTAAAGATGATGATAGAAAATCAAATTTAGATCAAACTGAGAGAATTTTGATTTGAATCTTTCTTTCCTAACAGAATCAAACTCTTTTCTGATTGATATACCGTGCTGTTTTATACTCATCTCTGTGAATTGTCCTTCCACATAAAGAGAATGGATTGGATAGAAGACTGCACAATGGTGATATCTTAAATCTTTTCTTCCCACTAGCATGGCTTTTTAAAGAAAACACGGAATTGCCTTTTTTTTTACATATTTCAGAGATTTATTTAGGGAGACAGGAGATTTTTGAAATGTTACTCAAGGATTTGTATTTATCTTATCTTTATTTTATGAGAAAAAATACCAAATCTAAAATGAAAGTGCAACTGAATGAAAGATCAAAGAACTCTATTGCCAAGGAACTCATCTCCTTCTACCTTAGGCCACAAACTTATCAATCACCCCGATAAGTTATTAACTTCAAACTTTCTGCATAATCACTGAGTTGAACTGCAGGTGCATGTAACGAGAGCTGTATAATTCATCTCCTTCTACCTTAGGCCACAAACTTAACAATCACCCCTGCTGTGGACACTTTCTGGAGGTCCAAGATCCATATGTTCCATGACTGCTGGACTAGGTGTGTAAACGTAGGAGGGGACTATGTTGAGACTATAAATGTGCTAGGTTTTCTAAAATTGACTCCTTCTACCTGAAGTCATGAACTTATCAATCACCCCTTGTAGTAACATAGAAACATAGAAAACCTACAGCACAAAATGTTGAGAGTGGATCTTCAGGCTGCTGTACCTCCTCCCTGCTGGTTGCAATGAAAAGAGGGCACATCGTTGGTGATGAAGACTGCACAGATTAGTGAAAGGGCTTTAAGCTACTATGTTCTGAAATCCACAAGGGCCCAATGTAGGTCTAGTTTTGCCCTTTACTGGGGGGCTAAACCATTGCGGCAATGGTGTCACAAGATTAGTGCTGAATTAGAGCCTCACAAAAATATTAACAAAATCATCTTGACTGAGTAGGGCTTTTCCCTTTGTAGTGCCGGAGGATGAGCGGCAACTTGATAGAGGTGTACAAGATGATAAAAGGCAGTAATGGAGTAGACAGCTGCAGAGCTTTTCTCAGGGCGGGAATAACTAATGTGAGGGGTATAATTTTAAGGTGATTGGAGAAAGAATAGGGTGGACATTCTCCAAGATAACTGCCCAGAAGGAAATCCCAGGTGACAGAAAGACACAAACAAGAGAAGTGTGAAAAAAGGTTGTTCTAGCTACCACCTCCTGGTATGCAGCACAGTCACGTAGTGGTTAGCACAACGTTTAGAGTACCAGCATCCTGGGTTCAATTCCTGCCACCGTCTGTAAAGAGTCTGTACATTCAACCCATGACCATGTAAGTTTCCTCTGGGTACTCTGGTTTCCTCCCACACAGTCCAAGGGTTAGTAGGTTAATTGGTCATTATAAATTGCCCCATGGTTAGATTAGGGTTAAATCAAGGGTTGCTGGGCACAGCAGCTCAAAGGGTTAAAGGGCCTCTTCCATGCTGTAATAAGTATATCATCAGTTGCATTTGTCTGTTTTATGAGGCTGAGTTGCTAACTCAACACTCAACCCAACACGGATAGAAAGTGCACAAGGAGCCAGCCAGATTTAGACCCAGGATCTCTGATTGTGAAGGCCAGGTGTAGATACCACTACACCACCAATCATAAGGTACATCAGAATAAATAATATACCACTGAAAACAGAGGTACTGCACTTTCTTAGCAAATAGCTGAAGAAGTGGTCCATTGATTCAACATTTCTAGGCAGTCTCTAGAGTAGATTACATGGTCAACACAACATTTTGGGCCGAAGGGCCTGGAATGTGCTGTAAATCTCAATGTTCTATGTTGTACTTCAGGTTGGCGACCTTCAAAGGATATTTGATGAAGCATTTAATATCTTTCTCCTTGCGCAGAAGCTGCAGATTGTTTGTATTGCAGATTTTCACCATTTTTATATATCTTCTTAATTATCATGCATCCAATTGGCTTCCTTGCTTTATTACCTTTTATAGAAAAGAAATAGAGCTATTTTGGGTAACCAAACTAGTTCTGGGTAACCAAAAGAGCTCAGTTGGGAGAGTTTTAGACTGAAGATCAAAAGGTCATTGGTTCAATCCCATGATTTTGGCACAGATACTCATTGATGGCGACACAGAAGCTTTTCCGTTAGTGCAATACTATAAACAGGAGAAAATCTGCAGATACTGGAAATACAAACTGCACACACAAAATGCTGAAGAAACTCGGCAGGCAAGACAGTATCTACGGAAAAGAGTAAATGGTTGATGTTTCGGGCCAAGACCCTTCATCGGGATGGTAATACGATTACAGTATCAGCGACCTGGAAACCATTCCACTGCTATCTGTGAGGAATGCATAGGTTCTTCCCACGTCTGTATCAGTTTCCTCCACGTGCTCCCATTTGCTCCCATGTCCAAGATTAGAGTTAGTAAGTTGTGGGAATGCTACTTTGACACCAGAGCACTTGTGAGCTGCTCCCAGCACATCTTTGAACTGTGTTGGTCGTTGATGCAAACAACAGGTTTCACTACGTGTTTGGAAGTATGTACATATGTCAGATAAAGGTCAGCTTTATCTGTATATTTTACATAATTACATAACTTGCATTCAGTATTCTTAAAGCAGAGGTTGACTGATTCTTAGTAAAAGTGTCAAAGGTTACGGGGAGACAGAGGAATGGGGTTGAGAAGGATAATAAATCAGCTATGATTGAATAGTAGAGCAGACTTTATGGGCTGAATGGTTTAATGCTGCTCCTATGCTTTATGTTATTACAATATTTATGTGGTGTAAGGGGGTGCATTTTTAAAGAGTCACTTTGTCTGCAAGAACAAGAAAATCCTTAATAACTTTCCTGGTTCACATCAAATTCACACTATTATAGTACTTGGGTGGACTTCAGTTTGTAGATCCAGGGATGTTAAGGGTTGCCGTTGTGCTCCAGGATCTAACCCTGCAGAGTGCTGGCCACAGAAAACATCGGGCTGTGCAGATTCCCTTAGGATGAATGAATCAGATGTGCTTTATGAAAACAAGGCACCAATGAGATTAAATTAGGTTAGATTTATTTATTGTCATATGCACAAGGGTGCAATAATATTCTTGATTCGCATGAAGTTTATAGAGTAAACAGGGTACATGGTAATTATACAAAACTGTGTAAAAGTCTCAGGCATTTATATATAGCTCAGGTGCCTATGACTTTTGCATTGTACTGTATTTGTCAATGTCCAAAGTTTGTAAGTCTGGCAGGAGCAAAGGATGTTGGGAATGGTGAGTGTGGAGCACCATGCGAGGGGTGTGGGACAGTGGCAGAGAAGGAGTGCTAGGGTGCGGGAGTTGACCTGGATACAGACACATCTAGCCCTGAGACACTAGACAAGGTCATTTGTTTCCAAATAAATGGTTTATTGCTCATTACAGAATTGGTTATTGATCCTACAAAAGACAGTGGATTCCGCCCAGTACGTCATGGATAAAACCCTCCCAACTATCGAGCACATCCACATGAAATGTTGTTGTAGAAAAGTAGAATCAATCATCAAAGATCCTCACCACCCAGGCCATGCTCTTTTCTCGCTGCTGCCATCAGGTAGAAGGTACAAGAGCCTCAGGACTCACCCCACCAAATTCAAGAACAAATACTACCCCTCAACCATCCGGCTCCTGAACAAAAGGGGATAACTACACTCATTTAAGTACTCTGTTATATTGTTATTTCATGCTGATTATTTATTGCTGTTTACTTATATCTGCATTTGCAGAGTTTGTCTACAGTGAACAGTTCCTGATGTTCACAGTTTACAATTACCTTTCTATAGATATGCTAAGTATGCCCGCAGAAAAAGAATATCAGGTTGAATGTGCTGACGTGCATGTACTCTGATAATAAATTTTACTTTGACCTTTGAACAGGGTGTCTCTCAGGTGCTTACCTTTCCCTTCTCTTTTTCCCCAGCCATGATTCCCCTCTCCCTGTCCCCTTCCCAATCTCAGTCCACAACAAAGACCTAAATCAGAATCAGGCTTATCATTACTCACAAATGCCATGAATCTGGGTTTTTTTGGGAGGCAGCAGCACTACAGTGCAATACATAAAATTGCTATAATACTATGCAAAAATCTTAGGCACATACTGTATATGTAGGTGGGGTGCCCAAGACTTTTGCACAGTACTGTGCAGATTTTCCTTATTCATATCAAGCTGACAGAGTAAACAAGAGAACATGGTAATTATAAATAGCATGGTAAGTACAATGATAAACACAAGACTGCAGAATCAGATTTATTATCGCTGACAGTCATGAGATTTGTTGTTTAGTAGCAGCAGTATAGTGCAAGGCATAAAAATTACAATAAGTTGTAATTAATAAAAATAAATAAATAAATTTGGGCTGAAGCAAATCACACCAATCGGGTACCTCACTAAGTTGGGCATCGATATACTGTCCCTGAAGGAATCCAGAAGCACTAGGTTGTGTAAAGAGGGGAGAATCGGCCCAGGTGATGCCCCATACCAGTCAGTAGTTAAATCACATGCATAAATAGTGCAAAAAAGGAATACTGGGGTGGTGTTCATGGGTTCCTGGACCATTCAGAAATCTGACGGAAGAGGGGAAGAAGCTGTTCTTAAGATGCTGAGTGTAAGTCTTCATATTCACTGTCAGTAATTTGAAACAATGTTGGCTACTGATGTGTCTGCAGCTGCAGATTTCAGTTGCAGACTTTCTGGACAGGAATTTTTGATGATTCCCTTGGGAGCTGCACACAAAATGTCGCTACTCTCTGGTGCCTCTCATTTTAGTTCAAGGTATGCTGCAAAGGCTTTCGTGCAATCTGAATTAGTGCAAAAACAAAGATTAACATGGCAAAAAAAGAAATACTAAAGTGAAAAATTGATCCTTATAATGTACAACAACTTGCACATTGAGGAAGTGGAAAACTGTCCAGTTGCAAGCTGCCTTTTCCAGAAGTTTTATTTTGGAAAGTGTTACAGAGCTATCATAGCAAAAAAAACTTCACACCTTCTTAAAAGTCTCTTCTCCCAGACTGTTAATCTGATCAACCATTCTAGTTGACTCCCACCACCTCCTCACTATTAGCCCATCATCGCATTACACTGTAAACATTTTGCTATGCTTTTTTAGAATGCTGTTTACACTGTAAATATATGATGGTATATATTTATTTACAGTATGCACATTCCATTCTTTATCTATACTTTATTTTTATATACTCTGTGGTTACTTTATTAGGTGCCAAATACAGAAGCTACCGAGTGTATGTTCACAGTCATCTGCTGCTATAACCCATCCACTTCAAGATTTGACATGCTCTGCATTCAGAGATGATTTTCAACACACCACTGTTTGTCATGCAAGGTTATTTGAGTTATTGTCGCCTTCCTGTCAGCTTGAACCAGTCTATCCATTCTCTTTGATGTCTCTCATTAAAAAGGCTTTTTCACACACTGAACTGCCACTCACTGGGTGTTTTTTCGTTTTACGCACCATTCTCTGTAAACTCTAGAGACTGTCATGCATGAAAATCCCAGGCGATCAGCAGTTTCTGAGATATTCAAACCACTCTGTCTGGCTTCAACAATCATTCCACAGTCAAAGTCCCTTAGATCACATTTCTTCCCCATTCCGATGTTTGGTCTGAACAACAACTGAACCTCTTGATGATGCTTGCATGTTTTTATGCATTGAGTTGCTGCCATATGATTGGCTGATTAGATAGGTGTAATAACAAGCAGGTGTTCAGGTGTACTTAATAAAGTTGCCATTAAGAATATTCCACTATTATCAGACACTTAATTCGATCCCTTATACTATAAAGATTAACTCACGGTTACTCATTCTACCTCGTTGTGCTCCTTTCATTTTATTTAGCTCCTTGCATTGCACTTTTCGTAATTGTAGCATTATATTCTGTATTTTATGTTTTTTATACTTTTGTCCTACCTCCATGTTACTTAATGTGGAATGATCCATTTGGACGGCATGCAAACAAAAGTTTTTGACTGTATTGCGATACATGTGGCACCAATAAACCAATTACCTGTCAGTAATAATTAATGTATTACTGTGCGAAACACTGTGCGAAAGACTTGGTCACACATATAAAGCTAGGGTAGCAGCAGAGTACTGTGAAAAAGTCGTAGGCACCCCAGCTATATATACAGTATGTGCCTAAGACTTTTGCACAAGGGTAGAAAGCTTTTCCTTATTCGTAATAAGCTCATACAGTAAACAGAGTACATGGTAATTATAAATACCCTGGTAAGTACAATGATAACACAAAACAGCAGAATAAGATCAGAATCAGGTTTATTATCACTGACAAAGTCATGGAAGTTGTTGTTTTGTGGCAGCAGTATAGAGCAACACATAGAAATCACTGTAAGTTACAGGAAAAGTAAATAAACAAATAAATAAATGGCTGCCGCACAATGTGCTAACTGGGTGTCTTCACTAAGTTGAGCATCAATATGGTGCCTAAAACTTTTCCACAATACTGCAGTAAATTTATATATTGCACTGTACTGCAGTTGTTTCAAAAAAACAAAATTCATGATATATGTACGTGATGATAAACTTGATTCTGATATGGGTTTCTATTGTGGACTGAGAGTGGGAAGAGGGGAGGCATGGTTGAGAAAAGGCGAAGGGGTGGGGGGAAGCATGATCAATAAACCAATTGTTTGGAATCAAATGACCTTGCCTGGTGACACTGGAGTGGATGTGTCTGTCCCTGTGTCACACCCTGCCCTGGCACTCCATGACATGGTCTTGCAGACTGCTGAGTTCAAGGACTCTACGTCTCTACGGTGATTAGATACAGATACAGTAAATACAGATCTTGGCAATGAAACCCTGGCCACACTCTTCACTTAAAGTCAGGGGTTCCCAACATCTATTATGCCATGGACCAATGCCATTAACCAAGGGGTCCATGTACTCCAGGTTGGGAACCCCTGCTTTTAGTTAATAATGCAGGAGCACTTCTGGATGCTGTTCTGAGTCTGAACGTTTGCAGTTGCTTCATTAAAGCAGAGTTAGAGGTGTTCAATATGGATTGTGCAGTTCCATTCCTCAGAGGATGATGCATTCTATACTTACAGATAAACACAAACACAATTCTGGAGGAATACAGCAGTTCATACAGCATCCATGGAAATGAATAAACAGTCGACATTTTGGACCAAAACTCTTCATCAGGACTGCCTAAACAGACCTGAACAAAATTCTGACACATACTGATGAAGCCTATTAACATTTGCTACGCTCAATTATTCTCTTCAAGGGAGAATCAAACTTTTTTTCTTCAACACCTAACCCCATTCTCCACACTGTCATTATTCTGGGGAGAAGTACAGTAAGCTTTACCCAAATATTGAACTTAAATTGCTTCATGTACAGTACTGTGAAAAAGTCTTCCAATTTCTGGGAGGAATTTCAAGAGTGCCTATGAGATGGCTTTTTAGAGCAGCTCGTGCTTGAGCCCACTAGAGGATCAGCTATTCTGGATTGGGTGATCTGCAATCTGCAAAGAGTGGCAAAGAGAAAGCCATTGTTAAAAAATACTCACATTAAATCCTTCCTAGAGTTCACCAGAAGGCATTTGGGAGACTCTGAATTCAGCTGGAACAAAGTTCTATAGTCTGATGAAACCAAAATTGAACTTTTGGCCACCAGACTAGACACTATGTTTGCCATAAGCCAGACACCGCACATCATCAGAAACTCACCATCCCTCCCATGAAGCCTGTTGCTGGCTGCATCATGCTGTGGGGATGCTTCACTGCAGCAGGCCCTGGAAGGCTTGTGAAAGTAGAAGGTAAAATGAATGCAGCAAAATACAGGGAAATCCTGGAGGAAAACCTGATGCAGTCTGCAAGAGAACTCTGACTTGGGAGAAAACTTTCTTTCCAGCAAGACAGTCACCCCCAACATAAAGCCAAAGCTACACAGGAATGGCTTAAAAACAACAAAGTTAATGACAAACAAGAAAAAATCTGCAGTCGCTGGAAATCTGAGCAACATACACAAAATGCTGGAGAAACTCAGCAGGCTAGGCAGCATCTATGGAATAGAGTTCAGTACACATTTCTGGCCAAAATATCTTGGAGTGGCCAAGTCAGAGTCCAGACCTCAATCTAATCGAGAATTTGTGGCTGGACATGAACAGGGCTGTTCACTCACGATCCCCATGCAATCTGACAGAGCTTGAGCAATTTTGTAAAGAAGAAGGGGGAAAAATTGCAGTGTCCAGATGTGCAAAGCAGATAGAGACCTATCCACACAGACACAAGCTGTAATTGCTGCTAAAGGCGCATCTACTGAATACTGACTTTAAGGGAATACTTACACAAATCAATTATTTCGTGTTTAATAATTGTAATAAATTTATACCAATTTGTAGAAATTTGTATTCACTTTGACAAGAAAGAGTCTTTTCTGTTGATCCATGTCAAAAAAGCCAAATTAAATCCACTGTGATTCAATGTTGTAAAACAATAAAACATGAAAACTTCCAAGTGGAGTGTGGTGAACTAGATATACCTGTCTGACTGCTCCTGTGGCTCCTCCCACAGACCCCTGTATAAAGGTGACTGTGGGCTGCTGCTCTCCCTCATTTTCCCCAGGATGTAGTGTTGTTTATTCTTCCAGTCAATAAAAGCCGATATCTCGCTTCCTAAGTCTCAGCGTGAGTTATTGATGGTGCATCATGGAGGGAGGTGAATACTTCTTATAGACATTGTATATATAGCTAAGGTACCTTAAACTTTTGCACAGTACTGTAATTATTGCATGTATTGCATTGTAATACTGCTGCAAAAAAAAAACTAATTTCATGACATATGTTATATATATTTCATGACATGACACCTTCTCTTCTCATTTTTACCATCAGGGAGGAGTTCTGGGAGCCTGAAAGTGCACACTTAATGTTTTAGGTACAGCTTCTACTCTTCCAACATCAGATTTCTGAACAGACCATGAATCAATGATCTTGACCTCTCTGTTTGCTATTTATCCATATATATATATAGTAATTTTTTATGTATTCTGCTGTTGTGTGGCTGCAGAACAGTAAAGTACTCAGCATACATACGTTAGTGATAATAAATCTGGTTCTGATTCAGCTCCAGATTCTGGTGTCCATAAAATGTCTTATCCTATTTAGGAAGCGAGGGAAGAGGGGTGGTTTTAGAAATTATAGCTGTCCATTTAGCACCAGGTGAGAGTATGGTCCTGGAATTTGTCATCAGAAACAGCGGGAAGACTACTTTAAAATATTCCAGCTGATCAGCGAGCAACAGTGTGTACTGAAAATGGTAGATTTAGCTATACTTGTCAAATATAAATCCAGGCATACCGTAAAATATGTCCGAAGAATGAGGGGGGATCTCATTGAAACCTATCAAATGCTGAAAGGCATCGACAAAGTATATGTGGAGTGGATGTTTCCTAAGGTGGGGGAGTCTAAGACTAGAGGACACAGCTTCAGAATTGAGGAGCATCTATTTTGAATGGAGATGAGGAGGAATTTCTTTAGCCTGAGAATGGTGAATCTGTGGAATTTGTTGCCACAGGCAGCTTTGGAGGCCAAGTTACTGGGTATGTTTAAGGCACAGGTTGATAGATTCTTGATTAGTCAGGGCATAAAGGGATGCGAGGAGAAGGCAGGAGATTGGGACTGAGAGGGAATTGGATCAGCCATGATGAAATGGTGGAACAAACTTGATGGGCCAAATGGCCTAGTTCTGTTCCTTTGTCTTATGGTCTTACGGTTTGGCATGAATTCAGATCAGTGAATATTGAACTGAACACAAGGAGGACTAGCACCATGCTTCCAGCACCAACATACCCATGATTCAGTAACCTTAATATTACAGCCTTTGGAACATGGAGGAAACCAGGGCACTCGGGGGGATATCCATGCTTTCACAGGGAGAAGGTACTAACTCCTTAAGTACAGTGGCAGGAATGATCTTACAGCTGGAACTTGTAGCACTGAGTTAAATACTACACTCCATGTCACCCATTTCCTACTAAGGGAGCTAAACTTCTCTTGAGGAGGTCATTAAAAAGCCAGAGAGGCAATGTTTACCAACATTTTTACTTGGAATGATAGAAGATATTTGGTACAGTTCCACGCACACGATTTTTAACTACAGTGATTGCACACAGAGTTGGCAAACATGGTAACAGCAGATCGCTGGGATCAGGCAAAATAATAGTTCGCCAAAGACTAGATGGGCTGAAAGGTCTGTTTCTGTGCTGTCGTGTTCTATGACTCTTTAACAAATGGTTTAGACATGACAAAGTAGTGATATTTGTTTCTCTGTGATGCACCATCAATAACTCTAGGAGACTGGAAGTGAACGATAGGCTTTTATTAACAGTGAAAAAGGGAACACGACCATGTCAAAGGGACTGAGGGAGGAGCAGTGACCCAATCGCCTTTATACAGGGGTCTGTGTGAGGAGCCACAGGAGCAGTCGGGGGGGGGGGGGGGGGGGGGCGTGTCCAGACAGGTATACATAGTTTACCACACTCTGATTGCTGGAAAGCAAAATATTGTTCCCCAGATATCAATACAGGGACCTTGGTTATTCAGTAGAGAAGATGGATAAAAATTCAAAGTACATTTAGTATCAGAGTATGCATGCAGTATAAAACCCTAAGATTTGTCTTCCCACTGACAATCACAGAACAAAGAAAGAGCAGGGAACTCATTCAAAGAAAAACATCAAACTCCTAACCCACAACAAAAGCAACAAACCATGCAAACAGCAAAAACAAATTAGCAAGTAACACACAGAATATTAAACATCAAACCACAGAATCCTTGAGACAGTCCAGGAATGTTCAGTTTAACTCAGTTTAGTGCGGTGTAGTTCTTTGACTGCAAGGCAACAGTCAGTCTGCTGTCATCAAAATCACGCAAAGTAGCAATGAAAAAGGAGTAAGCAGAAATACATATAATATGAACTGCAAAGTCCAATTCACAAACCGCACTGATCAAACCTTGCTCCACATCCTAGACTTCTGCGCCTTCCTCTGGCAGCAGTAAGAGGGAGAGGGAGATTGGTAAGATAAGTCAATTTTGTAGTTTATGTTATATTCAGAGGCAAAGTAATCTATTATGGAAGGAAGTTACACAAGGCAATGGAATGAATGGCAAAGCAATGATGTATGAAGTTCAAATGAGTTCATTCACAAGATTCTAAAGGATGAACAGTACTTGGATCTCATTCAAAGATGAAGAATTGTGGTTTAGCGTAAGCTCACAATATCAAATGGGATATAATGCTCCAGACTGAATTTTAACTAGGCTCATTTCAAACTCAATTGGGATACAGAAGAATTTCATGCAACTTCTCGTTGATTTTCTTTTTGTTGCCTGTTTCTGGAACAAAGGACTAAACAGCCCCTACTCTTTGCATTCTCCTCTGTCCTGTTACACTGTCAATTTTCTAATGCAGAGACACATTGTTGATTCAGGTTCTCAGATTTTATCCACTTTGTGCACTGCTCTATATCTTTTTCATTGATAATTTTTTGAATATTACTAAATTACAACAAAAAACATCACATACTTTACATGATAGGAATCCTATCAACTAATGTTTGACAGCAAGCTTCATGAGATATTTATTTGTATATTTAATGTTACAGCACAAAGTAGGCCTTTCCTGCCCCCCACCCAAGCCACACTGCCCAAGCAACCTTGCAACCTCAACTAAACCTAACCTAATCACAGGACAATTTACAATGACCAATTAACCTGCCCAGTACGTCTTTGGAATAAACAGTAAGATTTTAGGAACAACTTAAAAAAGAAAAAGGAGGTCGAGAGGCAGAAATCATCAAGAGAAAGCATTCCAGAGTTTAGGGCTTTGGTAGCTGAAGTGTTTTTGTTTAAATAGTTCATAGCATTGAAATTCAAGAGATATGAGGTAATTTTGCAGCTCCAGAAAACTCTGGTTAGACCACACTTGGAGTATTGTGTTCATTTCTGATTACCTCATTATAGCAAGAATGGGGGAGCTTTCGAGAGGATGCACAGGAAAATTACCAGGATGCTGAATGGAGTTTTTACACAGAGAGTGATGGGTATGTAGAACGCATTGTCAGGGGTGATGGAAGAGGCAGACACATTAGAGACCTCTAAGGAACTCTTAGATAGGCACAAGGTTGATAAAAATTCAGAGGACTATATAGGAGGGAAGAGTTAGAATGATCTTAGGATAGGTTAAAAGTTCGGCAAAACATTTTGGGTTAAGTGCCAATACTGTACTGTAATGTTCTATGTTCCATGTATAATCTCCAGACACAACAGTTATTTCCACACCCTTTAGATCTGTTTTGTTTCTTATTCAATTACCACTAATTTCACCTTGAAGAATCATGATTTATTTATTTAGACATCCCTGTATTCCTTTCTGTTGTTTCCTCTCCTTCCCATAAACTTTCCATCCTTCTGTGCCTTAAAGTACGTTCAGGAACAGTTATCACAAAAATAGAAAATCTGCAGATGTTGGAAATCTAACACACACACACACACACACACACCACCACCACCGCCCCCCCCCCCCCCCCCCCCCGCCAGGCCAGGCCGCATTGTACTCTTTTCTGTAGGTGCAGCCTGGCCTGCTGAGTTCCCTCCAGCATCTCCAGCATTTTGTGCAGGAACAGTTATTATCCTTCTGTCATCAAGCTCCTGAAACAAAGGACAACAGTCCAAAATTATCAAAGTACATATGTCACTATATACAACCCTGACATTCATTTTCTTTCAGGCATACTCAATAAATCGATAATTGAATAATAACCACAATAAAATCAATGAAAGATCACATCAACTTGGGTGTCCAACGAGTGTGCAAAATACAACAAACCATGCAAATACAAAAATAAAGAAGCAATAATAATAATAAATAAGCAAAAGTATTGAGAACATGACATGAACAGTCCTTAAAAGTGAGTCTATAGGTTGTAGGAACATTTCAATAACGGGGCAAATGGAGTTATCTCCTTTGATTTAAGAGCCTGATGGTTGAGAGGTAATAACTGTTCCTGAACCTAGTGGTGTGAGTCCTGAGGCTCCTGTACCACCTTCCTGATGGAAGTGAGAAGGGAGCATGTTCTGGGTGGTGGGGATCCCTGATGATGGATGCTGCTTTCCTGAGACAATGCTTTGGGTAGATGTGCCCAATGGTGGGGAGAGCTTTACCCGTAATGGACTGAGCTGTATCAACTCATTTTTGTAGGATTTTCCATCAAAGTCATTGATGGTTCTGTCCCAGGCTGTGACACAGCCAGTCAATAAAATCTCCATTACACATCTATAGAACTTATCAAAGTTTAGGTGTCATGCCAAATTTTTGCAAACCCCTAAGGAAGTAGAGGCGCTTCTGTGCTTTCTTCATAATTGCGCCTATTGCTGGGCCCAGGACAGGTGCTCTGAAATGATAACACCAAAGAATTTAAGTTTACTGACCCTCTCCACCTCTGATCCTCCAAAGAGGACCTGCTCAAGGACTTCCAGTTTCCTCTTCCTGAAGTCAATAGTCAGATTCTTGGTCTTGCAGACATTGAGTGAGAGGTTGTTGTGACACCATTCAGTCAGATTTTCAATATCCCTTCTATATGCTAATTTGTCCCCACCATTGAACAGTGTGGATAACTTCACCCACCTCAACACTAAACTGATTACCCAACCCATGTCCAAGGACATTAATGTCAAAGTTAATTTCTAGGGCAGGGACATGTTCGGCACAATCTTGTGAGCCGAAGGGCCTGAATTGTGCTGTAGGCTTTCTATGTTTCAATGCCTCGACAATTCATGTTCTCAATATTATTTACAATTTACATACGTATTAATATTACATATTTTTCTTCTAGTATTTGCACAGTTTGCCTTCTTTTGCACATTGGCTGTCTGTCTTTCATCAATTCTCTCTTTTTTGTATCTTTTTGTTTTGTGTACAGTTCTGGTCACCGAATTATAGGAAAGATGTCAACAAAATAGAGAGAGTATGGATGAGATTTACTAGAATGTTACCTGGGTTTCAGCACCTAAGTTATAGAGAAAGGTTGAACAAGTTATTTTTTTATTCTTTGGAGCATAGAAGGTTGAAGGGGGACTTGATGGAGGTATTTAAAATTATGAGGGGGATAGATCGAGTTGACATTGATAGGCTTTTTCCTTTGAGAGTAGGGGAGATTCAAACAAGAGGACATGAGTTGAGAGTTAGGGGGCAAAAGTTTAGGGGCAACACGAGGGGGAATTTCTTTACTCAGAGAGTGGTAGCTGTGCGGAACGAGCTTCCGGTAGAAGTGGTAGAGGCAGGTTCGATTTTGTCATTTAAAAAATAATTGGATAGGTATATGGACAGGAAAGGAATGGAGGGTTATGGGCTGAGTGCAGGTAGGTGGACTAGGTGAGAGTAAGCGTTCGGCACGGACTAGAAGGGCCAAGATGGCCTGTTTCCATGCTGTAATTGTTATATGGTTATTATATGGTTATATCTATTCTGAATGTTTGCAAGAAAATGAATCTTATATGTACATACATTGATAATAAATTTATTTTGAATTTTGAATGATTAAATCTCTAGAATTTCCCGTTTCAGACAAATGTTCTTTAATTTCAAACATTCTTCCTCCAAAGATGCTGCCTACGCAGCCAAGATGAGCAAAGGGGACTCTTTCTGTGCTGTAGTGTTTTATGACTCCATAAAACAATTTCTAATATTTTCTACTGTTATTTCAGGCACCATACATTGGCTTCACCAGAAACAGGGCTAAAGTTATGCAGACAGATTCTTCCAAAATCTAGTAAAACTTTCAAAACTAAAACTAGATTTTGATGAGTTAAATTTTTTCTCCTGGTGATGAACTCCAGGACAGGGAATCCTTACAGGATTTGAACCAAATAATTTCATCACGAAATGATACAGCCCTGGGTCCGAACACACTCATTGCTGGATCTCTAGGGAATGACAAACTGACTCTGACTTTGGCACCTGTCCACTTCAATGTAGAAACACTGGAGTTTAAAGCTGGTATATCTGACCTCTCACCACCGGTGGACTCCACGTGGAATCCAAGGATTATTCCTGATTGCATGGAGATGAGGGGCCATTTCTGAGGGACAGTACACTAATGTTAGCATAACACATTACAGCAGCGGATGTAAGATTGGTGTTTAATTTTCGCCACTGTTTGTGAAGAGTTTGTAAGTCTCCCTGTGTCTCTGTGGGTTTCCTCCAGGTGCTCCGCTTCCCCACAACATTCCAAAGATGTATTGGTTAAGGTTAGTAAGTTGTGAGCATGCTACGTGGGTGAAACACCTGTGGGATAACCCCAGCACATATTCTCACTCTGTTACTCATTGATGCAAATTACACATTTCATTAGGTGTTTTGATGAAGTGTAACAAATAAGCAAATTATTTTCATTATCTTCCATATACTGTGTATCTGACTCCTTAGACTCTTATCTTATTTGCAGCAAGTTCTGACTTCTGTTAAAATATTCAGGAGGAGGAGGCCAAGTCCATGTTTATAGTTAAGGCGGAAGTCGGTCAGGGCATCAAAGGATATAGTGAGAAGGCAGATGTATCGGGTTGAGTGAGATCCAGGATCAGCCATGATGGAATGGCGGAGCAGACTCGATGGGCTGAATGGCTTAAATCTGCTCTTATATCTTATGTAGAGTCCAAGCCATAGAGTCACAGCACAGAACCAAGGCTTTTGGCCCCTCTCGTCCATGCTGAACTGTTATACTGCCTTGCCCATTCCTGGGCCAGAGCTCCCCCCATACCTCTCCCATCCCTAACCAAACTTCTCTTAAATGTTGAAATCAAACCCACATCCACCAATATGGCTGGCAGCTCGTTCCATACTCTCACCAACCACTAAGCAAATCAGGTCCTACTTACTTTCCCCTTTCACCCTTAACCCTTAATATATGACCACTAGTTTCAGTCTCACCCAATCTCAGTGGAAAAAGCAAGCTTGCATTTACCCTATCTATACCTCTCAACCTGCAATCTACTTTTCTCATGGTTAACATATTGTGATTCACCTCCTTATATTTTGCATAACGTTGGCATTGCAAATGATGTCAGAAATCTCAGAAATGATGTGCTGGCTTTGGAGAGGTCCAGAAGAGGTGCACAAGAATGAATGAAAGGGTTAACATATGAGGAGCATTTGATTGCTCTGGGCCTGTACTCACTGGAGTTTAGAAGAATGAGGATGGATCTCAGAAAACCTAAGGAAAATTGAAAGGTCTAAATAAAGTGGACATGGAGAGGATGTTTCTTATAGCGTAGCAGTCTAGTACCAGAGGGCGCAGTCTAGTACCAGAGGGCACAGTCTAGTACCAGAGGGCGCAGTCTAGTACCAGAGGGAGCAGCCTAGTACCAGAGGGCGCAGCCTAGTACCAGAGGGCACAGCTTCAGAATATAAGGACGTTTCTTTCGAGCAAAGATGAGGAAATATTTCTTTAGCCAAAGGGTGTTGAATCTGTGAAATTCATTGCCATAGACAACTAAGTTGATGAATTGGGTATATTTAAAGCGGAAGATGATAGGTTCTTGAATATCAAGAGCATCAAAGGGAGGTGAAGAATAGGATTAAGAAGGAAAAAAAGTCAGTCATGATAGAATGGCGGAGCAGACTCAATGGGTTGAAGAGCCTGATTCTGCTCCTACATCTTACAGTCTTATGGAGAAGATTTATTCTACTGCTCACACCATCAAGAAAACCTGTACTCTTTAATGGTCTGGCCCCATTTCAACAGGTAAAACAAACATGGGTCAGGGGCCTCTGAAACACAATTTCAATGTTGTCCTTAACTGCTTCTTTTAGGTGATCGCTCTAACATGTGTGGTTATACTAGTTATTTTTACTGTGGGAGATTGACCATATTGGCAAAAATCTTCTGGATCTTGGATTCCATAAATTGGCCTGCATCCCAAATATGTTCCCATGACATTTGCAAGCTATTAACTCCAATAACTTCACTGAGCTCTTATTCTCCAGATTTTAATGAATTCCTCCATCTTACAAGCACTAATATCAAAGCTGATGCTAATTTTTGGCGCTGCAAAATAAACTTAGATGCATGGACGGCAAAGTTCCTCTCGAAACGAAGAAAGCAGATGCATAACTGTACTATCACCAGTGCCTGCAATGTTAGGAACCCAGAGGACCATGAGCCAGTCCTTATTGGAGGATCAGAGAAGGAGAGGGTCAGCAACTTTAAATTCCCCGGTGTTCTCATTTTGGAGGACCTGTCCTGGGCCCAGCACGTAAGTGCAACTGTGAAGAAAGCCTGGCAGACCTTCTACTTCCTCAGGAGTCTGCAAAGATTTGGCATAACATCTAAAATTTTGCCCAACTCTATAGATGTGTGGTGGAGAGTATATTGACTGGCTGCATCACATCTTGTATGGAAACACTAATGCCTTTGAGAGGGTAGCAGAGTGATAGGCTCAAACGGGGCTTCAGCAAAAAAGGGTCAAGGTGAAGATCTGATTCACAGAGATTTACAGATAACGGCCTTTGTCTTCCCCAGCGGACTCTTCCCTTTCTCCTGTGATCCTCTTCCGCTAACATCGGTTGCTCTGTCATGGCAGGTGAGCTCAGGCCCGTGCCACGCTCCTTCTGTGACATGTGGAACTCAGGGAGGCTGACAGTGTCCCTGAAGACTACGTGTGCAGGAAGCGTGTCCAGCTGCAGCTCCTGATAGACCGCATGGTGGCACTGGAGCTGTGCACGGACTCACTTTGGAGTATCTGAGATGCTGAGAATGCTGTGGAAAGCACATTTAGTGAGTAGGTCACACCGCAGTTTAAGATAGGGAATGGATGACCAACAGGAAGAGTAATAGCAGGAATGTAGTACAGGTGTCAACAGCAACCCCTCTGGCACAACTCATCACTGCCTCCACTCTGAGAAACAACCTTCAATTACCACCAGGCTGACCAGCCTGTTTTTGCTACCTTTCTCAAACAACAGAACATTAGACCATAAGACCAAGAGACCATAAGATATAAGAGCAGAAGTAGGCCATTCGGCCTATTGAGTCTGCTTCGCCATTCAATTATGGACTGATCCAATTCCTCCAGTCATCCCCACTCCCCTGCCTTCTCCCTATACCCTTTGATGTCTTGGCTAATCAAGATAATCAAGAACCTATCTATCTCTGCCTTAAATACACCCAATGACTTGGCCTCCACAGCTGCTTGTGTCAACAAATTCCACAGATTTACCATCCTCTGACTAAAGTTATTTCTCCGCATTCTAAAAGGACATCTTTCAATCCTGAAGTCATGCCCTCTTGTCCTAGAATCCCCTACCATGGGAAATAACTTTACCATATCTAATCTGTTCAGGCCTTTTAACATTCAGAATGTTTCTATGAGATCCCCTCTCATTCTCCTGAACTCCAGGGAATACAGCCCAATAGCTGCCAGACATTCCTCATATGGTAACCTTTTCATTCCTGGAATCATTCTCATGAATTTTCTCTGAACCCTCTCCAATGTCAGTATATCCTTTCTAAAATAAAGAGCCTAAAACTGCACACAATACTCCAAGTGTGGTCTCACGACTGCCTTATAGAGCCTCAACATCACATCCCAGCTCTTGTGTTCTATAGTCCTAGAAATGAATGCCAACATAGGATTTGCCTTCTTCACACCAGCTGAACCTGCAGTTAACCTTTAGGGTGTCGTACACAAGGACTCCCAAGTCCCTTTGTATCTCTGCATTTTGAATTCTCTCTCCATCTAGTCTGCCCGTTTATTTCTTCCACCAAAGTGCATAACCATACACTTTCCAACATTGTATTTTATTTGCTATTTTTTTGCCCATTCCCCTAAACTAAGTCTCTATCTGGCAAATTTAGCTACAAATCCATTAATACCATAGTCCAAGTCATTGGCATACATCATAAAAAGCAGCGGTCCCAACACCAACCCTGTGGAACTCCACTAGTAACCGGCAGCCAGCCAGAATAGGATCCCTTAATTATCACTCGCTGTTTTCTGCCGACCAGCCAATGCTCCATCCATGCTAGTAACTTCCCTGTAATTCCATTGGCTCTTCTCTTGCTAAGCAGTCTCATGAGTGACACCTTGTCAAAGGCCTTCTGAAGATCCAAGGAATCTCAGTAACTTCACTGGTGGCTAATAATGAAGCAAATATCTCTGCAACAGCCTCCATAATTTCTTCTCTAGCCTCCCACAAAGTCCAAGGATGCACTTGACCAGGCATTGGGATGTATTAATCTTAATGTGCTGCCAGGTTGCAAATACCAATTCTCTAGTAAGTGTATGTCCTCCAGAACATCTCGGCTTGTCTCCATCATCACTTGAACAATGATAATTTTCTCCTCAGTAGACACTAATGCTAAAAATTCCACGTATCTCTTGTGCTCGAGACATAGGCAACCTTGTTGTTTTCTAAAGGGATCTACTCTCTCCTTAGCCACAGTTTTATTCTCAGTATAACTTTTAAACTTCTTGGGACTTTCCTTAACCTTATCTGCCAATCTATCTTATACCTTCTCTTCACTCTTCCTGATTTCCCTCTTGAGTATTCATAGAAATTTTTGAGAAGTCATCAAGGGTTTCCTGTATTCTTCCTTGACTTCCTAAACCCAATTTTTGCTCCCTTCTTTTTCTTGACCAGAGTCTCATATCTCTCATCAGTCATGGTTCCCTAAACTTGCTAGGTTTTATGATTAACTGAAGTTTGCTCCATTAAATCAAAAAGGGAAATTTGCTGTAAATTTGCCCCATCCTTACAGCTGTTCCTCGCATTGAAGAGAATAGAATTGCTGATACTGCATCATTTCTCATGTAGCACTGGTTTACACCATAAGACCATAAGATATAGGAACAGAATTAGGTCATTTAGCCCTTTGATACTGCCCTGCCATTCCATCATGGCTGATTTATTATCCCTCTCAACCCCATTCTCCGGCCTTCTCTCTGTAATCTTTAGCACCCTTGGAGATCAGGAATCTATTAACCTCCATTTTAAATATACCAAGTGACTTGGGCTCTACAGCAATCTGTGGCAATAAATTCCACCTACTAGCTAAAGAAAATTGCCAGACCTTTCACTCGCTTCCCTCTCACCATTTTATACTCTTTTCTCTGCACACTTTCAATCCTAAGTAAGGTCTTGACCAGAAAAGTCTTTTACCTCTACAAATGCCTGACCCTCTGATTTCCACCAGAGGTTTTTTCTTTCACTCTGGGTTTCAATATCTGCATTCTCCTGTAGCTGTAAATGTGTTAACAGTGTATTTACAAAACAATATGGGAAAAGGTAGGTTGGGTCAAGTAAATATTGGACCCATCGGAAGGATAAAAATTAGTTTTGAAAAATCTACAGTGTTGCCCACTACATAAACCTTTTGTAACATCCTCATACTGTTTCCCAGCTGCCTTAAGATAACTGTCAATGCTCAGGTAGCTTTTTTTTAGTTGCTGTTTCTACATGGTTGTGGAGTATACAGTGTTCTGTGCAAATGTGTGTGTGTGTGTGTGTGTGTGTGTGTGTGTGTGTGTGTGCCCTGCATACAAAAGGCTAAATCTGTGGAATTCATTGCCACAGACAGCTGTGGAGGCCAAGTCACTGGGTACACTTAAAATGGAGGTTGATGTAGGTTCTTGATTACACAACCACTAGGTTCAGGAACAGTTATTACCCCTCAACCATCAGGCTCCTGAACCAGAGAGAATAACTGCACTCAACGTCACTCACCCATTAATGAACTGTTCCCACAACCTGTGGACATATCTTCAAAGACTCTTCACCTCAAGTTATTAATATTTATTGATTATTGATTATTATTATTAATATTCTTTTCTTGTATTTGCTCAGTTTGTAACTTTTGTAAATTTGTGTTTGTCCATGTTGTTGGGTGCAGTCTTTCATTGACACTATTCTGTTTCATTCTATTTCCTGTGAATGCCCACAAGAAAATGAATCTCAGGGTTGTATATGGTAACCTATATTCTTCGATAATAAATTTCCTTTGAAATTTAAACTTTGAGCTTTGATTAATAATGGCATCAAAGGTTATGGGAAGAAGGCAAAAGAATGGGGTTGAGCGGGTTCCCCCAAGCTATCAGACTCCTCAATACTCAGAGCCTGGACTGACACCTTACTGTCCTATTGTCCTATTTATTATTTATTGTAATGCCTACACTGTTTTGTGCACTTTATGCAATCCTGGGTAGGTCTGTAGTCTAGTGTAGTTTTTTTTTCTGTGTTGTTTTTTACGTAGTTCAGTCTAGTTTTTGTACATTGTCATGTAACATCATGGTCCTGAAAAACGGTGTCTCATTTTTATTATGTACTGTACCAGCAGTTATGGTCGAATTGACAATAAAAAGTGACTTGACTTGACTGGATAATAAATTAGCCATGATCGAATAATGGAGCACACTCAAAGGGCAGAATAGCCTCCAAAGTTTTATGGTCTTATCTCTTTTCTTCTGGACAATCAGTTTTCACCACATCATGTAAAGTAAGGGTTGTCTTTCTAGGTTCCATCGTAAACAAATTCATACTTTCTCACATTCTAGTTCCACCTCCTTGAGCTTTGCTTTCTCAATAAATCTATCAATGACCTGCTGTAATATTTTGCTTTCATCTGTATTATGAAATACCTCAAAAACAGAAGTATTTTATATATTTCTTTGATAAATATCTCAACAGCTGGGAGATCAGCATGGAGCCTAGATATCACCATTTGCTACATCCTGCCAATTGGAATGTGTACCCTTTATCTCTGCTCTCCAACTCCTCTCCCCTCCTTTCCCTCAACTAACCCCCCACCGTTTAGTCTTGCCACGAGACCACCTGTAATTGGCTTGGTATGGTAACTGCTCTACATGTGACAGCAAGGAACTGCTGAGGTTTGTGGGCACTGCTCACCACATCACAGACACTAGCCTCCCCTCCAATGGACTCTGTCTATTCTTTCTACCTCAGTAAAGCAGCCTGCAAAATCAAACTCCCTACCTACCCTGGGACTGATGACAGGTCTTGGCTTCAAAACGGTGACTGTACTCTTTTCCGTAGATGCTACCTGGCCTGCTGAGTTCCCCCAACATTTTGTGACTATTAAATCAGAATTATTTTATTGCCAGATTATGGTTTGGTGCCAAGTACAAAACAGGACAATAGCATAACAGTCAACACAATAGCAATCAACAACATACAAGACAATAGTGCAAACAGCCTTGAGCAATTAATAAATAGTGGAAATGTCAATAATGAAACTTAAATAAATGTGAACACTTGAACAGACTAAATAATTAGCACCTGAACAAGGAGAGCAGGAAGGACCATTTAGTGTTCAGGGAGAGTTAGGGCATTTTGTTGAGAAGCTGGATAGCTATAGGAAAGAAGCTTTGGAGATGATGTATAACCCTGGTGGTGATAGACTTGTAGCATCTCCCTGGTGGCAATTTGGTGAATAGCTGACTGCTAGGGTGTTGGAGTCAGGGGTAACTTTTCCAGGTCTTTTCTTCGCTCTGGCAATGAACAGGTGTTTTCATGTCATTAGCTGACAGCCAATGATCTTCTCCGCCAAGTGGACCACTCACCGCAACCTGGAGTTCATAATTAGGTAGATTGTGAGATCTTATCCACAACAATGTGGACTCTTGACGTCACAATCAACCTCTTTATGACCTTGCACTTTTTGTTTACCTGCACTGCACTTTGTCTGTAGCTTTTTATTCTGTGATTTTTTTACGTGTTCTACCTCAATACTCCGTGTCTGAACAGTATGCAAAGTCAGTTTTTTACTGTACATTTGACAAAAATAAACCAATTCCAATTTATTTGTTCCAGTTAATAATCTCTTGTATATAATACCTGTAGGATGCACGTACCCTATGCTGTAGGTATGTGGCATATGCATAATTAGTGTGGACTGGAGTAGAAACCAGCAAAGTGGGACAAGTATTAACCAGTTTCCTAATTCTATTCAATATCCCCTTAAGCATTTATTGTGTTTGAAATAATGATAATTGAATGTATTATTGTTCTATGGTTAGTTCCTCTTCTCACTGCTGTCATCAGGTAGAAGGTACAAGAGCCCAGGACTTACACCACCAGGTTCAAGAACACTCACTACCCCTCAACCATCAGGTCCTGAGTAAAACTACACTCAGCTTCAAGCCCTATCATCGAAATGTTCCCACAACCCATTAATCACACCTTAAGGGGTCTTTATCTCACTATCCAATGTTCTCATTATTTATTGCTATTTATTTATATTTGCTGTTGTGCAGTTTAGTGTTTTCTGTACTCTGACTGATCTTTCATCAATCCTGTCATAATTACTATTACTATAGTTGCAGACTGTGCCAACAAGAAAATTAATCTCAGGGTTGTATATGGTGACATATATGTATTCTGATAATAAAATTTACCTTAAAGTCTGGACTTTTATTATCTCACTATTTTTGTTTACTGATGCATTGAGCACAAGATCTGGCACAGGGAGTTTCTCAGACTGTGTGGAAATCATGTTCATATAATACTTCAGTATAAATGAACTTCAACTAGAACTTGTTTTCACTAGAATTCAGAAGAATGAGGGGTGACCTAATTGAAACCTATCAAATGATGAAAAGCCTTGATAGAGTGGATGTGGAGAGGATGCTTCCTATTGTGGGAGAGTCTAGGACCAGAGAATACAGCCTCAGAATAGAGGGGCATCATTTCAGAACAAAGATGAAGAGGAATTTCTTTGGCCAGACAGTGAATCTGTGGAATTCATTGCCACAGGCAGCTGTGGAGGCCAAGTCTTTATGTATCTTTAAGGCAGAGGTTGATAGATTCTTGATTGGTCCGGGCATGAAGGGATATAGGGAGAGGCCAGGAGACTGGGGCTGGGAGGAAAAATGGATCAGCCATGATGAAATGGTGGATCAAACTTGATACAAGTTAAATGGCCTAATTCTGCTCCTATATCATATGGTCTTATGGTCTAACACATGGGTGAAGTAACTTTAAAGAGCTTATAAACAACTTTACAATTAATGTACTTTTATTTGTAAAGAATACATGAAAGCATAAATGTGCATGGCCTTCTGCCAAGTGGATTTAAGTGTTCTCTTTTAAAGGCCAAGAGGAAAATGACAACTACCATTTTGAATAAAAGAAATACTATAAAATTTTAAAAGTCAAGTTGACAATGATAAGTATGTGTACTCAGGTTCAACTGTCTCCTATTCTTCTCAGATGAAGTAACTACTTGAGGCTAGACAGTTTAGCATGAATAGAATAGTATTGACTATTATTATTGACATTAAATGCCACTGTACTGGGACTTCTGTCAACTTCTTTCGACTGCAATAAAGCAAAGTCTTCATCTGTATACAACTTGCGCGGAGTTATGCATGGATGTGGCACAAATCCCAGACCTGCTCTATGCCAAGTGTAGTAATCACACATAATCTGGCTGATTGCTTGCCAGGGCTCAGGCTCTTAAAGTGGTAAATTTCATTTGTAGTGGAACTAAACCTCTTTCAGTCACTTGGACTGGCAGGACATTTGTAGCAGGCAGCACTTTGCTTTGCCAGCAGATGATTGGACATGGTGCCACCAGGAGCCAATATCCAGGTGAAGAAACCTGAGTGACCAGGTCTCTTCTGCCTAAGACAAAACAGACATCCCTTTCTAGACAGAGTGATCAGGACCATCAAAGTGAGGGTACCGGTTGATTTCAATGGCAAACCCCCACAACATTTCAACTAAGTACTGTCACTCTAATTCTTGACTCAAATAGGATGTCATGCTTCTAAATGAAACCACACAGAATGCTAGATGAACTCTGTAAGTCATGCAGCATCTATGGAAATGAATAAACAGTCACTATTTCAGTCTGAGATGCTTCTTCAGAACTGGAAGACACCAGAATAACAAGGTGCAAGGGAGGGGAAGGAAGGTAGCTGGAAGGTGACATATGAAACCAGTGGGGAGGAAAGTTAAAGGGCTGGAGAGGAAGCAATCTGATAGAGGTGGAGAATGGACCTTAGAATAAATGGAAGGAAGAGGAGACTTGGGGGAGGTGATAGGCAGGTGAGAACGGGTATGAGGCAAGAGAGGGGACTAGAAGAACAGACTATGTCTTGGTCCCGATCATTTATTCCCTATCTTGCTCCTAATTTCCGTTGATTGTGCCACAGTTCCGACCGTCTATTTCCCAATTACTTCTAATTCGCTTTGATGACAGCACATCTGGTTTCCATCTAGAACTATAGTATAAGAACCCCAGCGTCACAACCACTAGTCGCCAGTTTGTTGGTATTTTCTCCTGTGAGTAAACGATGTTTCCCGACTGCTTAGAACCGTTTGTTCTAAGTTTAACTCCAGTTTCAAGGTTTACCTATGAGACTCCTTTTCTCTGAGTCAAAGCTCTGTGCCAAGGTTCCATATCTGCCTGACCTGCTGAGTTCCTCCAGAATTTTATGTGTCTAAATTTGGGCATATTCTTTTCAAACACTGTATTTGCTGAAATCAAGGAGACGTTACCTAAAACACTCAAAAATTTCTACAGATGTACTGTGGACAGCATTCTGCCTGGCTGTATCACCATGTGGTTTGAGAGGGTGCAACAGCACAGGATCGGAGCTGCAGAGAGTTGTAAATTAATCAGCTCCTACATGGGTACTAGCCTCCAAAGCATCCAAAGTAAGGAGCGGTGCTTCAATTAGGTAGTATCCATCATTAAGGACCTCCTTCACCGAGATCATGCCTTCTGCTCATTCTTACCATCAGGGTGGAGGTACAGGAGTCTGGAGGCATACACTCACTGATTCAGAAACAGCTTCTTCCCCTCTACCATAGGATATCTGAATGGACATTGAACCCATGAACACTACCTCACTACTATTTTTATTTCTATTTTTGTATTACTTAACTATTGATATACACATATATAGACTTACTGTAATTCACTGTTCTTTTTTCTCTATATTATCATATATAGAGAAATATGTGTCAGTATTACAGTTGAACAAAGGGAACTATGGAGCTATGAGGGAGGAGCTGGCCAAAGTTCAATGGAACAATACCGTAGCAGGGAAGACAGTGGAACAACAATGGCAGGTATTTCTGGGAATAATGCAGAAGGTGCAGGATCGGTTCATTCCAAAGAGGAAGAAAGATCCTAAGGGGAGTAAGGGGTGGCCGTGGCTGACGAGGGAAGTAAAGGGCAGTATAAAAATAAAAGAGAAGAAGTATAACGTAGCAAAGATGAGCGGGAAACCGGAGGACTGGGAAGCTTTTAAAGAGCAACAGAAGATAACAAAAAAGGCAATACGCCAAGAAAAAATTAGGTACGAAGATAAACTAGCCAAGAATATAAAGGAGGATAGTAAAAACTTCTTTAGGTATGTGAATAGCAAAAAAGCTAATGGCCTGCTGGCTTTTATAACAAGAGGAATTGAGTATAGGAGTAAAGAGGTCCTTCTGCAGCTGTACAGGGCCCTGGTGAGACCCCACCTGGAGTATTGTGTGCAGTTTTGGTCTCCAAATTTGAGAAAGACATTCTTGCTATTGAGGGAGTGCAGTGTAGGTTCACAAGGTTAATTCCCGGAATGGCGGGACTGTCATATGTTGAAAGATTGGAGCGACTGGGCTTGTATACACTGAAATTTAGAAGGATGAGAGGGGATCTGATTGAAACATATAAGATTATTAACGGATTGGACACACTGGAGGCAGGAAGCATGTTCCCGCTGATGGGTGAGTCCAGAACTAGAGGCCATAGTTTAAGAATAAGGGGTAGGCCATTTAGAACAGAGATGCGGAAAAACTTTTTCACCCAGAGAGTGGTGGATATGTGGAATGCTCTGCCCCAGAAGGCAGTGGAGGCCAAGTCTCTGGATGCATTCAAGAGAGAGTTAGATAGAGCTCTTATAGATAGTGGGGTCAAGGGATATGGGGAGAGGGCATGAACGGGGTACTGATTGTGTATGATCAGCCATGATCACAGTGAATGGCGGTGCTGGCTAGAAGGGCCGAATGGCCTACTCCTGCACCTACTGTCTATTGTCTGTTGTCTATATTGCATTGTATTGCTGCTGCAAAGACAACAAATTGCATGACATATGCTGGTGATATTAAACCTGATTCTGATTCTGATGCTTCCTAATAGCCTAGCAACTGATGAGCACCATTGAGATTAATGACAGGGACAAGGGATCTGGCAGGTAAAAAGAGCAATGTCTATTTTTGCTGTTGTGCTCTCCTCAGAAACAAGTGAGACCAACCCAATGACTTTCACAGAAAGGCAGTCAATTAGAGTAATTTGGAGGACCATATTTTTGGAGTCAAGGCTGAGGGGGGCCAGAGCATTATAAATACATGCATCGGTTGGAGAAGACACATCAGTTCACATTTTACTGTATGTGTAACTGATTACTTTTCTTTTTTCATTCTAATTTATGTGGCTTGCAGTCAATGAACAACATGGCACTAAACTGAAGTGAAGTGAACTAAACTGAACATTCCTAGACTGCTTCAAAGACTTTGTGGTTTGGTGGTCAATATTGTGTGTGTTCGCTTGTTTTTTTTGTTTGTATGTCTTGTTCACAGTGGAGTTTTGATGTTTTTCTTTGAACACGTTCCATGGTTTTCTTTGTTTTGTGGTTGTGCATGGGAGGACAAATCTCAGCACTGTACACTGTATACATACTTTGATAATTAATGTACTTTGAATCTTTGAGCTTTACCTTGGAGATCCTGCTTTAGTCTGTTCCCTTTAGTTATATCTATTCTTCTGGCTAAATCTCTCTCTACAGTAATCTCAAGCTGACATGGCAGATATGCATAACACCATAAGGCATCAGAGCAAAATTAGGCCATTTGGTCCACCAAGACTGTTCATCTATTCAATTATGGTTGATTTATTTTTCTCTCTCAACCCTTTCTCCCTATAACCCTTACTAATTCAGTACCAAACAACCTTCAATTTAAATACACCGAATGACTTGGCTTCCACAGCCATCTGTGGCAATGAATTACTCAGATTCGCCATCCTCTGGTTAAATAAATTCCTCCCCTTGAATGTCCTTGTATTTTGAAGCTGTGCCCTCTGGTTCTAGATTCTCCAACTATTGGAAACATCTTCTCCACATCCATTCTGTCTAGGCCTTTCAACATTCATTGGGTTTCAATGAGATCCCCCACCTCATTCTTCTAAATTCCAGCGAGTATAGGCCCAAAGACATCAAACACATCCATACAGTAACTCTTTCATACCCAAAGTCATTCACATAAACCTTCTCTGGCCACTCTCCAAAGCCAGCATATCTTCTCTTAGATAACAGCCTAAAACTGCTCACAATGCTCCATATGTGATCTGTTCATGCAAGCTCCTCTGGATACCTAATGTATTTACTATTGAATTATCTAACCAGAAGCACCTAACAGCTGGTATTAACGTACCTTCTAATTGCCTTTTACTCAGCACGTAGACCAGCCTGGACCCTGGGCTTTGCAGCCAAAAATTACTAAGTGGGCAACAGTACATTGGAAGAGAACTGCAGACAAAAAGCTTCCCTTATGGAGCCAACAACAGAGCACTTCAGTGTGAGTCCAGGGTTTGCGACCTAGTGTCCGGTGATTCGCAAGTCCTGGGGTCCATACCAAAGGCTGAGGCTCAAGGCTCAATTGGAAGACTAGCTCAAGGCCCAAAGATCAATTGGACATTTGGAAGTTCAGGCTGAGTCTGCTGGGGAAGTCAAAGGCCCAATATCTGTGAGTCCGAGTCTGAGTCCGTTGGAGGGCCAAGGCCAAAGATGGTCTGTCCTGTGTATGTGCATGAATGTGTGGGTAAGAGGGTGGAATGAGGGTTGTTTGCCGTTCACAGAAAGTACCAGAGGAAATCAGCAGGTCAGGCAGCATCTATAGAAATTAATAAACAGCTGAGCTCTTCCAGCATTTTATATGTGTTGCCCTGGATTTCCAGCATCTGCAGAATCTCTTATGTTTTTCTGTTGCTATTGTTGTTTACTTGTTGTTGTTCTGTTTTGATCTGCAAAGAATTGAGGGCATTCTATGTCAGCACTGGAATATGTGGCAACACTTGTGGGCTGCCCCTCAGGTGTGTTGGTTGTTACAGAAACAAGATATTGCATTGTATCAGAATTTGGCAGATGCTGGAACCCAGAGAAACACACACAAAATGCTGGAGGAATCGACCAGGTCAGGTCAGTCCTATTGAGAGGAATGAACAGACGGCATTTTGGTACGAGACCCTTCATCAGGACTGAATAGGAAGGGGAAAGAAATCAGAAAAAGGAGGTGAAGGGGAGGGGAAGGAGTACCAGCCGGCAGGTGATTGGTGAAGCCAGGTGGCTCACAAGGGAAAAGAGTTGGAGAGCAGCAGAGATCACAGAGGGGGAGTAGTGAGAGAGTGTCTCACTGAAGTCCCGTTGAAGAGAAGATTTGAACTTCTTCAGGCTAGCTCGATGCTTTGCACTGGACTAGCAAATCCCAAAACGTCGACTGTTCGTTTCCATGGATGCTGCCTGACCTCCTGAGTTCCTCCAGCTTGTTGTACGTGTTGCTTTGACCCCAGCATCTGCAGTGTACTTTGTGTTAGAGATTTTGTAGATTTCTCTGTATGTTTTGATGTACATGTGATAATTAAATCTGAATCTGACTGTGGTGAACTACATATACCTGTCTGGACACGCCCCCCCTTGCTGACTGCTCCTGTGGCTCCTCCCATGGACCCCGGTATAAAGGCGATTGGAGACACAGCCCCGGCCTCAGTCTCCAGGATGTAGTGTGGTGGTCATTTGCTGCTTGTTCTTTCTTCCAGCCAATAAAAGCCTATATCTCGCCTCACATCTCCGAGAGTTATTGATGGTGCATCACTGACATCCTGGGAGAAGTGGTGGAGGTCGAGGCCCATTGGCTAGTGCTGAGTCTGTGAATCTCTGCCAGTCTGCAGGGGCATCCTATCCTCAGTGTGTCAGAGTCCAAATTCGAGGCTGCTGGAGGCCGGAGGCTGGAGATGCCCTGACCTGGGTTTGGAGAGCTGTGTATGTATGTAAGGAGGAACCATAAGACCCTAAGACAAAGGAGCAGAACTAGGCCATTCAGCCCATTGAGTCTGCTCTGCCATTCTATCATGGCCGATCCAGGATCCCACTCAACCCCAAACACCTGCCTTCTCGCCATATCCTTTGATTCCCTGACTGATCAGAATACTATCAACTTCTGTTGTAAATATACCCACGGACTTGGCCTCCAATGCAGTCTGTGACAGAGCATTCCACAGATTTATTACTCTCTGGCTAAAAAAAATCTTCTTACCTCTGTTCTAAAAGGTTACCCCTCAATTTTAAGGCTGTGCCCTCTAGTTCTGGATATCCCCACCAGAGGAAACATCCTCTCCACATCCACCCAATCTAGTCCTTCCAACATTCGGTAAGTTTCAGTGAGATTCCCTCCGCCCCCCCCCAACATTCTTCTAAATTTCAGTGAGTACAGGTCCAAAGCTACCAAATGATCCTCATGTGCTAACCCCTTCATTCCCAGAATCATCCTTGTGAACATTCTCTGGACTCTCTCCAAAGACAACACATCCTTTCTGAGATATGGGGCCCAAAACTGTTGACATGTTTAACTGTTGATCGGGGCGTATTTTTCTGTTGTTTAGTTTTGTCACTTGTTATGTTTTACTTTGTTCTACTGATCACTGTGGACATACTATGAGGATGCTGGAATGAATGGGATGCCCCCAGCATACCCTTGCGTGTGTTAGTTGCTAATGCAAATGACCGTTTCACAGTTTTTTTCGATGCACACGTCATAAATAAATAATCCCGAATCTTGAGCTGTAACATTAAACTAGAACTATGCATGCGAAAAGTCCAAAAAGATAGCCATTGGGATTGTTAATGGTGTTTCCTTTAAGCTCCTGTGGGAACCATAATTACAATCTGAGGGAGTAAATTGGTTGAAATATTGAGTCTGCATGCCTAGGAGAATGAAAATTAATCAGTTAAAGTAATGTAATTCCTAGTGCTTTAACTCATTTAGATAACACCTGCTCTAATGAACAATCATTTATTTCACAGGGAAGGAAAACAGTTCTGTATAAATGATTCTTTGTGTAACATGCTGACTAGTGTGTGATTAAAGGGAGAATCAAAAACAAAACCTCAGCACTTTTTCAGTTGGTAATTTCATTGCTTATTGCCTGCTGAAAACAAGTGAGGCTTTAGTAGACTAGCCTGAAGAAGGTTAAATCATAAGACCAGTTGCCAGTTACAACAGGAGCCAGCAACTTGTGTTGAGTTTGACATTTCTTTTACTAAAGACACGATTTCTATTTCTCACACAATTCATTGCAACTCTGCCATGGACAGTCCCAAACCAGACTGGGAAAGGAGGAGAGTTGAGCGTGAGGCTAGTAACCCCATCCTGTAAAAGCCCAGAGCTACAGAAATGCCAACAGAAGGTCCAAGGGCTTCATTCCTGGGAGAGGAAGGATCTTCATCTAGAAGATGTATGAAGTCATGTGATGAAAACTGAAGCGACAGGGCTGATCAACCTTTCACTGGGACAGAGGACTCTGTTGAGCTGCTGTCGGTGGCCTATGCTCCAGAGGGAGTAATGGCTTAAGAAGATGAAGAAGAAGGAGAAAATCATTGCAAATGGGGGACATATCAGAATATCATCCAAATGAGGTGTAGCTGTGGATAGACACATAAAACAGAATCAAAATCAGGTTTAATATCACTGACATATATCGTGAAATTTGTTGTTTTATGGCAACAGTGCATAAAAAGACTATAAATTGCATTAAGAAATGTATTTTTAAAAAATGAGTAAGTAGTGCAAAAAGAGAAAAAAATGGTGAGCTAGTGTTCATGGATTGGTTCATTGTCTATTCAGGAATCCCATGGCAGAAGGGAAAGATGTTTCTAAAACATTGAGTCTGTGTCTTCAGGCTCCTATGCCCCTCTTTGATGGTAGCAATAAGAGGAGAGCATGTCCTGGGTGAAGGTGGGGGGGGGGGGGGGATCCTTAATGATGGATGTCGTCTTTTTGAGGCATCACCTTTTGAAGATGTCCTCAGTGCTGGGGAGGCTAGTGCCCATGATGGAGGTGGCTGAGTTTGTACCCCTCTGTAGCTTTTTCCGATCTTGATCAGTGGCTCCTCCATACCAGCCGGTTTTGCAAACAGCTAGAATGTTCTCTACGTTACATCTGTAGAAATTTGCGAGAGTCTCTGGGTGACATACCAAATCTCCCAATGAAGTACAGCCACTGATGTGAATAACTGTATTTTCTCAAACTAAAATATCATTAGCCCTTTAATTCTAGGACACCCACAACACATTTAAATTTGTGGTTTAGTAGATGTTTAACACCTTGTAAGCATTACTTTAAATTCCTAATTTAAGAACGATACCTAGCTGCATTGCAGTGAAGCTTGGAAAGGAGGAAACACATTCAGCACAAAGGTTTCTGTCAAATGGAGGAATCAAAAGATAACAGTTGAAATGAGTTATGCACTGGGTTTTCACCTCTGACCTGGTCTTCAATCCAGCCCAGACTGATGGATGAAAAGTTGCCTCTGTCAGCAATTACAAAGTTCCGATGTGATGAGAGCCTGGGAAATCTACACTCTGCTGTTTGGAGGATAAGGATGGGGTGCATAAAGATGAGAACCTAATTTGTGCCTTAAATTCACAATCCGCATCAAATAGCCCAAAGCACAGCAGGTACTTGAAATATAATCTACTTTAGAATCATAGGCTCGCATAACACAGTGATAGTCTCATGTTTTGATGGTTATTGCTTATTATTTCTTCCTTTCTGTACTGGCGCAGTTTGCTGTCTTTTGTACACTGGTTGAATACCCAAGTTACTGCGGACTTTCATTGACTCTATTATGGATTTATTGAATATGCCTGCAAGAAAATGAATCTCAGGGTTGTATATGGTGGCAGATATGTACTTTGATAATAACTTTACTTTGAACTTTGAATGAGCCCTTCAGCCCACTAAGCCCATGTGGAGGATTTATACTAACCATAATTTCGTATTTTTCCACTTTCTGATTAACTAGGGCCAGCGATGGAAAAGGTGAGTAGCTTCAGGTTCCTTGGCATCAACATCTACAAGATAAGATTAGCTTTATTTGTCCCATGTACATTGAGACATCGAAACATACAGTGTTTTGCATCAACGACCAACACTGTCCAAATATGAGCTGGGGGCAGCATGCAAGGTTTGCCATGCTTCTGTCACCAACATAGAATGCCCATAGTTTACTAACACCCATGCTTCTTTGGAGTTTGGGTGGAAACCAGAGCACCCAAAGGAAACTCATGTGGCCTTGGGGAGAACATGCAAACTCCTTACAAACAGCGGCAGGAATTGAATCTGATCGCTGATCACTGGGGTATGAACAGTTGATGTTTTGGACCGAGACCTTCTGATGAGGCTAAACTAAAGAAGAAGCGTTCAAATTTCATGGCATCCTCGTATTATTTCACAGCAATTAATAAGTTACTCTTAAGTCATAATTGTCCTTCCTGTTGGCCAATTTATTCAAGGAAAATTTTCACTGATAGAAATTATTCTATAGAGCAGTTAGTGTAATGCTTTGGAGTGCCAGCTGTAAGACTGAGGTTAATATCTGCCACTGCCTCTGAATATTTTGTAGCTTCTCCCCATGACTGTATGCATTTCCTCCGGGATCTCCGGGTTCCTCCCATATTCCAAAAACATAGTTTAATTGGTCACAGGGGTATAAATGTGAGGTGTGAACTTGTTGTGCTGGAAGGTCCTGTTACTGCACCATAAGAAATGAAATGAAAGAACAATGAATCAGATAAAAAGGTGTTGCTTGAAGCAATGATCACCTAGATACTAGGACAACTCCAAAATTTTCTTCAAAAAAATTCTATGCATCTCTTTAAAGTATCTGAAAAGTAAGGCCCATTGACTCCAACACTGCTTGCAAGTGTAAACCTGAATTAGTGTATTGTTCCGGAGCTTGAAAGAGAAAATCTCCTCCACCCAGAACAGGATGGATACTGCGGACTGGGCCTTCTGCAAATTAAGGCCTCAAGTGCCATTCTAATTGGGATAAGTTGACACGGCCTATTATGTACCATCCCACTTCCCCCCAACTCTGCTGACTTTCATCCATCTTAGATGTAAGAGCTTGGCTTTGCTACTTTCAAAGAAAAGTCACAGACTGCAGTTTGTAGTGACTTGCTCTTCACAACTGCATTTAAAATCCAGTCCTCTGATGGCTTGCCTTTAGTATAGAGCATGAAAAATGTTTTAAATTACATTGCAATGGGAAGATCTTCTCAACTGTTTCAGTGAACCTAGCTGAGTAAAATACATTGCATTTCTGCATTTGGTTAACTTATATACTATTTGGGATGATGACCAGCATTTTTCTCTGATGTCAATTTAGAATGGGTTCATACATGAAGGCCTATCACTCAGGTTGGTAAGTACACTGGTGGAAACTAGAGCACAAGAGATTCTGCAGATGCTTAATATCATGAACAACACACAAAATGCTGGAGGGAGGGAACTTCTGATGAAGTGTCTTGGCCCAAATCGTTAACAATTTATTTCCCTCCAGAAATACAGCCTGACTTGCTGAGTTGCTCCAGTATTTTATGTGTGCTGCTGGGAGAAACTAAGCCTGATTAAAGACCACCACAACCATTAAACAAAATCAGAAAGTACTGGGAATACTCCACAGGTCAGGAAGTGCCTGCGGAGAGAGAGAAAATGAATGGCCCGAGGTTGAAATATATTGTGTTCTTTCTTATATTCTCTTCCAAAGTGTCCTTAAGAGTAAGAACTATGAAATAACATGACCAGAACACAATTATTGCAGATTATAAATGTTTGGAAGTGTAACAAAAAAAAACATACTGTAATCAGCATCTGTAGATTTTCTCTTGTTTGTGATAATGTAATTTGTTCCTCTTTCCAAGTTTTTGATGATTTTTTTTCCAGCATCCATGGAAAAATGTGGAAAATGCTGCTTGTTTGACAAAGCAATTTGCCTCCACCTGAACTACAAAAGAGCTGTACCAGCTGGAGAGCTTCACCTCCCCTGTTAGCATTGTGGTTTCAATGGGAGACTACTGAATAATGGCAAATAGTCAGCAAGGGTGTTCCAGGGGCTTGGATTCACCAGGAACTGGATTGAGACTTCTCCACATTCCTCCCTCTTTGGACATTCTTAGCAAACCAGGACATGAAGGAAAATTGCCACGTGTCCAAGATTGGCAAAGTCCTTGGACAAGTGAATAGAAGCCATCATCTTTAAAGCATACCAACAGAAAACTCTTATGGAATCTTCCTCAATAATTTGTCTTTATCAGTCTATATTATCCCATCACAGTGACAAATGTCCAATAAAGGCTGCACAGTAATGCAGCGGTTAGCGTGAAGTTTTACAGAGCCAGGGATGGGAAGATACGGTCCAATTCTCACGTCTGTCTGTAAAGAGCTTGTACATTTCCCCTTGACTATGTAGGTTTCCTTCAGGTGCTCCAGCATTTTCCTATGTTCCAAAGGCCTCCTCCTCCTCCTCTCTTCTATTCCCTATCCTAGTCTCTTACCTCTTCTCACCTGTCTATCACCTCCCCACCCCAGGGTCCCCTCATCCTTCCCTTTCTCCTGTGGTCCACTCTCCTCTCCTACCAGCTTTTTTGAGCTCTCCTCCTTCCCCTCCCATTAGCTTTTTATTCTGGTGTCTTCCCCCTTCTTGTTCAGTCCTGAAGAAGGGTCTCATCCCAAAACATTGGCTGTTTATCCTGTTCCACAGATGCTGCCTGATCTGCTGAGCTCCTGCAGCATTTTGTATGTGATGCTTAGGGTTAGTAAGTTGTGGGCATGCTATGTTGGCACCTGAAGCTGACCACACTTGCAGGCTGCCCCCAGTATATCCTTGGAATGTTGACGCAAACAATGCATTTTCCAGTAATTTACGATGTTTCGATGTATTTATGACAAATAAAGCTGATCTTATCTTAAAGAACATCAGTCAATCAGTCCTTGCTTTTCTCCTCTGCCCCATCCGTATCAGGAAACAAAACAATTTTGTTATTAAAGTTAAGTAAAGTAAACCCAAGAATTCCTCTGAACTTGATTAATAAAAACTGAAAAGGATTAACCAGTGCTTGGCCACTACCAACAAAGACCAGTTCTCACAGAGATAATATTCGCTAAAGTGTGAGGTCCCATTATTAGCACTGCATATATAAATATCAATGTGTAAATATTTCCTTAGATGACCTTTTTATGCTCCCTTTATTGATTGAGAATTGCTTTGGAACATCCTCAGATGAATAAAGTTGATACATTCACTGGAAGATGTGAAGATGCATTCCTGTGAGGACTGAGATTCTGTTCCCTTTGAAGAACCGCAGGTCACAGCAATTCCCGTGTTCATGAAGCTTGCACAGAGGGCCTCGAATTTTGGCTAGTGCTTATAATCAAGATGTCTTTTCAAACAATTGCTGTCCATTTTAAGATTTCTTGTGGAGGACTCTTTATCTTGTTATTTCATGTTCTTGTTACTTATTGCTATTTATTTATATTTGCATTTGCACAGTTTGTTGTCATCTGTACTCTATATGATCTTTCATAGATCCTGTTATAGTTACTGTCCTATAGATTTGCTGAGTATGCCCACAGGAAAAATACCCTCAGGGCTGTAATATGGTGATATATATGTATTCTGATTATAAAATTTACTTTGAACTTTGAAGAGTCCCATCTGGGTAGGTTCTGTGGCCACTGAGGCTGGTTCTCAGGACTGGTTTATCTGGACACTGACTGTGAGAAATCATCGTTCATTTAATTCAGCCGTTTTAATGGTCTCCAGATTTCCCAACGAACTTCACATTCAGTGAACGATCTCAGTTATGATCATGATGACGATCAAGAAAATGCCGGGATAGGAATCTACTAATTTATAAGCAACCATCTATCATAACAGCAATGGCATACAGAACTGCTACAAAAGCAGTTCTGATTTTAGATGGAGCTGGTGAATCTCAGCAATTCTGGCTGGTGGCTGATGAAGAAAAGAAAACCACTAAATACTTTGTTAATCACTCTTTTTCTCGTGATAATAGCCTGTAACTTTCTTTTGGAATTGGAGGCAGTACGATGTGTAGGACCTAGATGAGGTGAGACAGTGGGCCATTGCCAAGGTTTAATTGATTTAAGTGCTGTGTCATTTTGGGAAGGTCAGATACAGATCAAATTGAGATGCCGGGGCCTGGACCTAGAGTGTATTGAAGCGACTAAACCCTATGCTTGGACAATGTTTTAAGCACCAGTCCCCACGGCGTATTGAAGCTGGTATATGGGACCGAAGGCTCCTGTACCTCTTCCCCAATGATAGTAACAAGCAGAGAGCATGGCCTGGATGGTGGGGGTCCTTGATGATGGATGCTGCTTTCTTGTGGCAGTGCTCCATGTAAATCTGCTCAAAGGTGGAGCCTTAACGTTCTACCCTCAACCATGTCTTTACACCCACTTTTCTCCCAGTCCATCCTGAAGGTAAATGTCGATTGGACAATATTGTTTCACAAGGCCAGAAACTTCATCTGAATGACCACAATTCATGCTGGTACAGAGATGGTGATGTTTCAGGTTATTTCAGAAGGGGCAGTATTCCCACCTACCTCAGTTTTATTGTTACTCATTTCCGGAAGCAGATACTTCCAGGGGTGGCATGGCAGAGTAACAGTTAGTGTAACGGTTTACAGAATCATCGATCCTGGTTCAATTCTCATTAGTGTCTGTAAAGTGCTTGGACATTCTCCCTGTGACCGCATGGGTTTCCTCCCTAATTCCAAAGATGCAAGTTCACTTTTAGTAAGTTGTGGGCAAGCTTGGCAACTCTTGCAGGCTGCCCCCAGCACATCCTCACTGTGTGTTGGTCATTGATGCAAACAACACCTTTCACTGTATGTTTTGATGTATATGTGACAAATAAAGCTAATCTTCATAGCGTTGAAGAGGATGGACAATAAAAAGATATTATCCCCTCGAATCATGATCTACTATAATAGAAACTAATAACACCATCACAATTACTGGTCCATCCAGATTAAATGCAATGTACTAATTAGAATCAAATCAATGAACTCATAATTTATTTGGTAAACTATGTTCTGATCAATCCTTTATTTCATACAGTATTTCAGCCTCTAGTTTACAACACTGGAAGTAAGGTCATCCTTAAATGAGATTCATCAACTTTCTGCCAATATGCAGAGTCAGTGTACCAATTATTAGCATCTAAAGAAGTTTTGTTTATTTATTTATTGACAAATAACACAGAATAGACACTTCAGGCCCTTCGAGCTGCACCGTCCAGCAGCCACAGATTTAATCCCAATCAAGCTTACTATGACCAACTGACCTACCAATCAGTGGACTGTGGGAGGAAAGCAGAGCACCCGGAGGAAGCCCATGCAGTCACGGGGAGAACGTATAAACTCCTTACAGACAGTGATGGAAGTTGACCCCGGGTCACCTGGACTGTAAAGCGTTGTGCTAACCTCGACGAGAACGTATATGTTATGTGCTGCCAGAGAGAGCGGTGGAATCAAAAACAACTTTTATGCTTAAGAAGCGTTTAGACAGGCACTAAAATAAACATGGATAGAAGGATACAGAAGGGCCCATTTCCCTGCTGTAGGACTCTACGAGCCTTTTTTCCACAATGTTTTAGTGAACCTGGCAGTGCAACCCCACCTACCTTAGTTTTGTTCTTGCTCAGTGTCGAACACAGAGCAGTCCTCACTTTTACACAGTGTTATGTACCCGTAGGGTTCATATTTTCTGTGGACTATCATTTTAAAATGTCGGGAGAATGAGACTGGCATTTGGACACTGTTTGAGCTGTTATTAAGAGAGAGAGAGGCAAAGAATGCTTGGAAGATTGATGTTACGGTTTCTCGGCAGTTTGTTTACATTTCTACAAGGGCACTGCCTGCTTGAAAGTTCTTACAGAGAGAGCAGGGTGGAGCAGTTTGATGGGCAGCTGGTGTTCAGCATGCTGAGATAAACACCAGGTCAGCTGCTGGACCCAGACACACGCAGTTTCAGACACTGAACGAGCTTTCTTGCACCCACAGGGTGAAATCGAAGGTGAATTTGGGGAAATCGATCAGTGGCTCACAGTGTGAAAAGGTGCGACCAGTGGGGAATTATTTGTATGTCCCTCCTTGCCTGGGTGATAATTCCACCACTGAAGAGTAGTCGTACGTGTTGTGGTCATAGTCGGTGACTACAACAGGATTTCTGAAGACAATGGGAAGATCAACAGCATCAGCTCACCTCTCACCTCACTCTCTCTCCCCAACTTTACTCAATAACTACCTTGAACTGAACTGAACTCTCTTCATCATTGTAAGACTGTGTCCATTCACCCCTAGGTTTGGAAGAGCCTAGTTTTGTTCCTATTTTGACTCTTATGTACATATATATCATTGCTAACCTGTGTAATATACCTGCATTTATAGCACTGTATTGTGTAGTTTACTAATAAACACTGTTAGTTTATAGCAATACCAGACTCCAATGTGTTTCCCATTTCTGCTGGTTCTTTAACCCAGTCACGGGGTACGTGACAATAGTAAATGTTTTTATGTAGAAGGGAGCTACATTTTGGTGCCTCCCTGTCATTAAACTATACTAGAAATCGCAGGCAGATTGTACACAATTTTCTGGCAACTCATTTGAACCTTCCCTACACTGGAGTTTTTAATGAGTGAGGTTAAACAGCAATTACACTGTACACACGGCAGAGGGGCACTTGACACAGGTGCTCTAGAAACGAATCATGGCACTTACAGCAATAATGATTTGTTTTCCATTATCTCTGCATAAATATTCATATAGTAGTTCAACATTTGGACAGAGAAAATATGCAGGAAATATAATAAGGCGTCTGGACTCTTTCTTACATAAACATGGTATTTATGACTTTTTTGGAATCTATGCTCCACAAACATTAAGGATTTGTGCAAAGGATTGTTGGTGTGCCTACGTCAGTTGTTTTTCAATCTTTGTTGATGTACAATTTTTCATATATTCTATTATATCTTCTGATTTTCCAATAAATCCCTGCAATAAAAATAATCTCAAGGTAGTATATGATAATGTATACTAAATTGACAACATATATCTACATTGGTGAAACCCAACGTAAATTAAGGGACCGCTTTGTCGAGCACCTCTGCTCTATCAGCCAAGGACAGAATTACCCAGTGGCCAACCTATCTCCCTACTCTATCCAACAAAAGAAGAATCTCCTGGTGGCCAACCATTTTAATTCCAATCCTCATTCCTATTCCAACATGCCAGTCCGTGACCTCCTCTTCTGACTTGATGAAACAACATTCAGGGTGGAGGAGCATCACCTCATATTCTGTCTGAGTAGCCTCCAGCCTGATGGCATGAACTTTGGTTTTTCTTTCTGATAATTTTTCCCTCCCCTTCCTTCCTTTTCTATTCCCTACTCTGGCCTCTTACCTCTTCTCCTCACCTGCCTATCACCTCCCCCTGGTGACCCTCCTCCTTTCTTTTCTCCCATGGTCCACTCTCCTCTATCAGATTCCTCCTTCTCCAGCCCGTTATCTTTCCCACCCACCTGGCTACATCTATAACCTTCCAGCTAGTCCTCCTTTTCCTTCCCCCCACCTTTTTATCTTGGCTTCTTTCCCCCTTCCTTCCCAGTTCTGCCGAAGGGTCTCAGCCCAAAACGTTGACTGTACTTTTTTCCATAGATGCTGCCTGACCTCCAGCATTTTGTGCATGTGTTGCTCTGGATTTTCAGCATCTGCAGAATCTCTTGTGTTCATGATAACATTTGTACTTTGACAATGATTTTTGTTCAACTTTGATTTAATATTCCAGAAACGTACTGCTTGGTGAGTCTATGAATAAACATATCAAATGCAAACTTTTCTAAGTTCAAAATAAATTTTCTTATCAATGTACGTATATGTCACCATACTCAACTCTGAGTTTCATTTTCTTGTGGGCATATTCAATAAAATCTGTGGAATAAAAACCATAACAGTATAATGAACGACCACCCAACTAGGGTGTTCAAACAAGATTGCACAAGACAACTAGCTGTGCAAGTACAAAAATAATATATAATAATAAATAAATAAACAATAAATATTGAAAACATGAGATGAAGAGTACTTGAATGTGAGTCCATTGGTTGTGGGAACTTTTATTATCAGTCTTTATTTTTCCAAATGTGATGAAACAGTGTTTAAAAGTGTATCTGCGATGGAAGCCTGCTTGGTGTAACGCTAAGTGCCATATTCCTTTACACCTGAATTTGTGCTTTAGTAGACATATCTATCTTAAGTCGGAAGGAGTCCGTCCCCATACACACAGGTCTGCAATTTCTTCTCGGCATGGATCAACAATACAAATCCATTCAGCAGAGAAGAAAAATATCTGATTGCAAAAGTAAAATTATACTTAATTACTTACTAAGCTAAATGCCACAGTCAGCAATAACAGTGAATGGCCACTTATAGTTGACACAACATTCCTCTGTCAATTATAATAGAGGAAATACTAATAACCTTTAAAGTAAGTTGCAGATTTCTTTCAAATAATGGCAGAAGAATTTTGAGCTGGAATTTTCCTCCAAAAAATAAGTGAGCTGAGTGCCATCTCCAATCTTTATGCATAAAATATACGGACACTCTGGGCAACAGGCAGATTCTTGGCTCTTAATTTTTATACTTTGAGTTTGCACTGTTTATGCATGGCATGCCATTCAATTACCTCACTATGCAAAGACAAATTTGACTAAAACATTGCCTGACTGTAGCAAAAATTATTGTGCAAACTCAGTATTACATTGCAACACACAACATGCTGGAGGAACTCAGCAGGCCAGGCAGCATCTATGGAGAAGAGTACAGTCGACACTTCTGGTCAAGTCCTGCCAAAGGTTTTTGCCCCTGAAATGTCGACTGTAATTTTGTCCATAATTCTGCCTGGCATGCTGAGTTCCTGCAGCATTTTGTGTGTGTTGCTTGGATTTCTAGCATCTGCAGATTTTCTCTTGTTAGTGATCAGCATTACCTTATTGATTTATCTGATATTACCAGCATCAGTAAAATTCTAATACAGACAATGTGCTGGAGAAGCTCAGCAGATCAGGCATCATCTGTGGATGGGAATAAACAGTTGATGTTTCAGGCCGAGACCCTTCATCAGCATCTGTAGTACCTCGTGTCAGTAAATTCTATTCTATTCTCCTGAAATCATCAATAATTACTATTACAATGATGTTAACTCCAGTGATCAGCAATCAATATCATAATCTGAAAACAATTGCTTTACCTATCAACCCAACAACTTGTTAGCTATTGTGATTAATGTGAATCTGATCTTGGTTCACATCAGAAAAACTAACCTTGAAGATATGATCAGAATCAGGCTTATTGTCACTGACATATGTCGTGAAACTTGTTGTTTTGTGGCAATGGTACAGTGTAGTATATAAAATATACTATACATAATAAATATATTATATTAAATACATTATAAGAAATACATAATTAAATAAATAGTGTAAATAGAGCAAAAATAGAGAGATAGTGTACATCGGTTTATGGACCATTCAGAAATCTGATGGCAGAGGGCTGAAGCTGTTCCTAAAACATTAACCATAAGACATATGAGCAGAATTAGGCCATTTGGCCCATCAAGTCTGCTCCACTATTCTATCATGACTGATGTTTTTTCTCCTCTTCAGCCCCACTAAATGGCATTCTCCCCATAATCTTTAATGCCATATCCAATCAAGAACCTATCAAGCTCTCCCTTATATACACCCAATGACCTGGCCCCCACCGTTACCTGTGGTAACAAATTCCACAAATTCACCACCCTCTGGCGAAAGGAATTTCTCCGCATCTCTGTTTTAAATGGACACCCCTCTATCCTGAGGTTGCGCCCTCTTGTCCTAGACTCCAACCATGGGGAACATGCTTTCCAGACCTACTCTGTCTAGGCCTTCCAACATTCAAAAGGTTTCAATGAGATCCCCAAATCTCCATCCTTCTAAATTCCAGCGAGTACAGACCCAGAGCTATCAAACGCTCCTCGTATGATAACCCTTTCATTCCCAGAATCATTCTTGTGAACTCCTCTGAACCCTTTCCAATGCCAGCACAACTTTTCTTTGAGGAGCCCAAAACTCACCAGTGCCTTATAAAGCCTCAATATCACATCCCTGCTCTTATATTCTAGACCTCTTGAAAAGAATGCTAACATTCCATTTGCCTTCCTCACCACCGACTCAACCTGCAAGTTAATGTTAACATTGAGTGCATGTCTTCCACCTCCATATCTCCAGTATGATGGTAGTAATGAGAAGAAGGCATGTCCTGGGTGATTGGGGTGAGGGTGTTCTTAATGATGGATGCCACCTTTTTGAGGCATCAACGTCTGAAGATATCCACGATGCTGGGGAGGGTGGTGCCCATGGTGGAGCTGGCTGAGATTACAACCCTCTGCAGCTTTATCCGATCCTGTTCAGTGGCCCCTCCATATCATGCAGTGATGCAACAAGTTAGAATGCTCTGCATGACACATTTGTGGAAATTAGCTGGAGTCTTTGGTGACACACCGAATCTCCCCTAACTCCTTACAAACATAGCCTTGGTCCTGCCTTCTTCATAGTTGAATCAATATGTTGTGCCCAGGATAGATCTTCAGAGATGTTAACATCCAGAAACTTGAAACCCAAGGATATAATTCATTCTACCGGAGACTGAATATAACTTATTCAATCTCATGAAGTTAATTAAATAGGTTTCCCCAATAATTAAAAAGTAAAGATAAACTCTCCCTATCTCTGCCATGGATGGTCCCAAACCTGGCTGTGAAAGGAGGAGGCTTGGGCATGTGGTTCGCAATCACATCCTGTAAAATCCCAGAGCTGCAGATATGCCAACAGAAACTCCAAAGACGTCACCCCTGAGAGAGAAGGGATACACCAAGAAAATGGACAACAGCGGGGAAAACTTGAAAGACCAGCCCAAGACAGAGGACACCGACGAGCCATGCTCCAGTACGGGTGTTGGGCTTAAGAAGAAGAATGCCTCCCTACATACTTAGCACTAATTGCTGTGGGCTCACAAGAGTGATATCTCTGAAGTGAGCACGAGAGATCCGTTCTTAAAGACAGTGGTCATGAAAACAAAGTCTGAGGTATCTGCATAGGCATTGTTAGTGTGTAGAAAATGACACTTCACCAAATTATATTTTTGACTCATATTATTCATCTGTAAAACATACAATGTTTGCGAATCTAAAATATAACTTGGCCAAATGACATGCCCTAAACATTTAACAACTACAATTGCTAAGCACTTTAAACTTTTTGCTCTTGGACTGTAATAATATTTCCAGTCCAATAACATGGAATTTAAGGTGTTTTATGATGCTGAGTTACATCCTAGTATGTGCTGGGATACACCATCAGTGATGTAACCTGGTTCACCCAGCCTGTCGGGTGTATCAATATCAGACACTCTCTCCAGGCAATACAGCCAGGGTTGATCGGGTGCCATCTTCTGTCCCAGCCACACTGGTCCACAGGTAACTCCTGCTGATCCAAAGCCACCTGGAGGCTCACACAACAGCCTCTGAAACAGTCCTGATGGATCTTCTCTTTGCATCTCCCGTAATGCCAAGGATCGTGTAGGTTCTGCTGTGTGAGCAGCCAGCAAAGCCTCTACACCCCAGTTCTATAGACTCATATCTTGCCTTTCACATCTGTCTTTGGCACTGCTCTACCAGATCCTGGTATATGCCCTTCTTATGCCCTAACACCGGGTGAGTAGCGTCCACAATGATTTTCCTGCCTGCTTCTTTGTCCTGGATACATACAGATCTGCAGCAAGTGATCTTTTCCGCTGTCTTGACAGTTTGCTGTAGATTTTGTGTACGTAAGAGGATGCTGCACGAAACGCAGGTAGGACAATCATTGTGGACGCTACTCACCCAGTCTTTTTCAAAAGCTTCCTTCTGAAAAGCACTACAGGGCCATTAAAACAAAAACTTCACCCCATCTTCAGAGTTTATTCCCCAGGCAGCTAATCTGCACAACTGTTAGTTAGTCCTCATCTATCTATTATCCCAATCACTACACCACACTGTAAACACTGTAAACCACATTTATAATGCTGTTTACATTGTAAATACATGCTGGTATTTTATGTATTTATGCACATTTTATTCCATATCCGTACTTCTAACATCATTTTTATAAACATGAGAAATTTTGCAGAAGCTGGAAATTCAAAACAGCACACACAAAATGCTGCAGGAACTCAGTAGGTCAGGCAGCATCAATGGAAATGAATAAACAGTCGATTTTTTGGGTTGAGACCCTTCTTCAGGACTGAGAAGGAAATGGGTAGACACAAGAATAAAAATGTGGAGGGAGGGGAAGAAGGATAGCTGGAAGGTAATAGGTGAAGCCAAGTTGGTTTCAAATTTTTTGAAGAGGTTATCAGGAAAGTTGACGAGAGTAAAGCAGTGGATGTTGTCTATATGGACTTCAGTAAGGCCTTTCACAAGGTTTCACATGGAAGGTTAGTTAGGAAGGTTCAATCGTTAGGTATTAATATTGAAGTAGTAAAATAGATTCAACAGTGGCTGGATGGAAGATGCCAGGGAGTAGTGGTGGATAACTGTTTGTCAGGTTGGAGGCCAGTGACTAGTGGTGTGCCTCAGGGATCTGTACTGGGTCCAATGTTGTTTGTCATATACATTAATGATCTGGGTGATGGGGTGGTAAATTGGATTAGTAAGTATGCAGATGATACTAAGATAGGTGGTGTTGTGGATAATGAAGTAGGTTTTCAAAGCTTGCAGAGAGATTTAGACCTGTTAGAAGAGAGGGCTGAAAGATGGCAGATGGAGTTTAATGCTGATAAGTGTGAGGTGCTACATTTTGGTAGGAATAATCAAAATAAGACATACATGGTAAATGGTAGGGCATTGAAGAATGCAGTAGAACAGAGTGATCTAGGAATACTGGTGCATAGTTCCCTGAAGGTGGAATCTCATGTGGATAGGGTGGTGAAGAAAGCTTTTGGTATGCTGGCCTTTATAAATCAGAGTATTGAGTATAGGAGTTGGGATGTAATGTTAAAATTGTACAAGGCATTGGTGAGGCCAAATTTGGAGTATTGTTTACAGTTCTGGTCACCGAATTATAGGAAAGATGTCAACAAAATAGAGAGAGTACAGAGAAGATTTACTAGAATGTTACCTGGGTTTCAGCACCTAAGTTACGAAGAATGTTTGAACAAGTTACGTCTTCATTCTTTGGAGTGTAGAAGGTTGAGGGGGGGACTTGATAGAGGTATTCAAAATTATGAGGGGGGTAGATAGAATTGACATGGATAGGCTTTTTCCATTGAGAATAGGGGAGATTCAAACAAGAGGACATGAGTTGAGAGTTAGGGGGCAAAAGTTTGGGGTAACATGAGGGGGAACTTCTTTACTCAGAGAGTGGTAGCTGTGTGGAACGAACTTCCAGTAGAAGTGGTAGAGGCAGGTTTGATATTGTCATTTAAAGTAAAATTGGATAGGTATATGGACAGGAAAGGGATAAAGGGTTATGGGCTGAGTGCAGGTCAGTGGGACTAGGTGAGAGTAAGCGTTCGACATGGGCTAGAAGGGCTGAGATGGCCTGTTTCTGTGCTGTAGTTGTTATATGGTTATATGGTAGGAAAGGTAAAGGACTGTAGAGGAAGGAATCTGATAGGAGAGGAGAGAGGACCATAGGAGAAAGGGAGAGAGGAGGAGACACAGGGAGAGGAGATAGGCAGGTGAGAAGAGGTAGGAGGACAAGAATGGAAGAATAGGGGAGGAGGGAGGGAAATAATTCTTTATTGTTTATAATTGGTAAATGCAGTCATTTTTAGTGCATGTCACACTCTGAGCAACACATCACAGCAAACTCGTATATTAACGTATATAGTGAATAAAGCTGATCCTTGATTCTTCAATAAAGTTGATCCTTCTTCCTTGATCCTTAGTGAAAAATGGATTAAATGTATTATAAAGAGGACTTTAATACCTTGCAGGTATTTATATGCAAAACAGGTCCTTGATGACTCAATTAGAAGGAGGTTAAATTTTATACCTCATTGAAAAATTCAGAACACACTAAATATGGCTTTCCCTGTTATCTCCCTCTCCCTTTTAATGCCTGTTGATTCTGCAATGGTTCAATAATGCCTATTCTTACCACTGTTAGAGGTATTTATAACATTGTAAGTGAATGGAAGGGCGCTTCATAGATAAATGTTCCTTTTAAAATTCCTCTTAACTTATCAGTGACCCCTATTTATTTTATTCTAGTAATTCTTATGCTAATGCTATCAATCTTTTGTGCTTACTTTTTAAAAAGGCCAACATTCCTGGAGTGTCTCTGCTCAGTCAAGTGAGCAGCGCAAGCTGTTCTTAGTTGTTTAATATTGCAAATGATCTATGCAAGCTGTACTTAGGCTCACAAACACAAAAAATAACACAAACACCATGGCTGCTGCTATTCCAATCAACGACATGGTGTAATACTGCTATGTTAAAAACAGGACGGTGGGGTGGAGATATGTCTCTACCAAAGGAAATTTAAGGCGCTCTTTCCCTCCGCTAGCCTGCAGGTTACCCTTGCGCAAGGTGTAGCACCTGTTTATTCCCCTCGATCGGGGTCAAGTGAAGCCATGGGAGCAGGTGCTGGATGGTCGTATGGGCAGCTGGTGCATATCCCAAGTCCAGGTTATGCGACCACTGACACCAGGCAAACAATATCTGAAGAGTATTGGTTATGGCTGGGGTCACCCATCTTGTAAGAACACTGTCCAGAAGAAGGTAATGGTAATCTACTTTAGGAAAATTTGCCAAGAACAATCATGGTCATGGAAACACCATGATCTCCCATGTCATACAACACGGCACATAACGATGACCAAAGTAACAAAATTTTACTTTGTAAGACTTCATCAAATTGTCAACTGGTGCAGCAAGTTCATATTTTAAGAAATTCTAAGTTACTGGGAAAAAATAAAACGTCTTTAATAGAGGATTAATAACTGGCAAAATAGAATATTTACATTCAGTGGCGACTTTATGAGGTGCACCTGCACACCTGCTCGTCAATGTAAATATCTAATCAGCAATCATGTGGCAGCAACTCAATGCATAAAAGCATGCAGACATGGTCAAGAGGTTTAGTTGTTGTTCAGGCTCATTCTCCTCCTTTACATGGAGGGCTGCCTCCCTTACCAAACAGCCACCACAATTCTCATTGCTGCCATCAGGAAGAAGGTACAGCAGCCCCATGATCCACAACACCATGTTCAACCATCAGGCTCTTGAACCAAAGGCAATAACTTCACTCCATTTGCCCCATCCCCGAACTGTTCCCACAACCTATGGACTCTCTTTCAAGGATTCTTCATCTCATGTTCTCAATAGTTATTGCTTTTTTGTTCATTATTATTATTTCTTTCTTTTTGTATTTGCACAGTTCGTTGTCTTTTTTTCCTTTTCTTTTTGTTTTGCCCCTATTGATGTCGGTGCATACTGGTTGTTGACCCTGTTAGTGCAGTATTTCATTGATTCTGTTGGATTTATTGAGTATGCCTCCAAGAAAATGAATCTCAGGGTTGAACATGGTGACATATATGTACAGTACTTTGGTAATAAGTTTACTTTGAACGTTGGACATAATTCATAAGCTTGAAAGTTACAGGAGTCCTCTGCTAAAATCTCTTAAAGTACTTTTAAAAACTATACTGCACTGAAATTGCTCACAATAATTTAGTTCTTCTTTCTAAATGATTTTCACCTTCTCTTTTAAATTGCATTCCTTCATTTTACTTTAGTTATTACTATGAAATCTTTATCTACATTAAGAGCTTTGTGTGTAGGTGTATTGAAGTGCAAAACAAATGCAAAGAAACAACAGAAGGCAAAGAGGCAAGAAGTTTTTTTTGCAGCCTTCAGCGAGTGCAATTCTAAAAGAATTATTAGTCACCCCACCGTTACCCTACACAAACAATGGCTCCTCTGGTGCTTAATGTTGCCTGGAGATTAAACGAGGTGGATAAGCATCCAGCTGGTCTTATACAAATTTCAAGTTATTGTACAAAGTTGCTTATAAGTACTCCAAAGGCAGGCATTTGACTGCATCTTCAATGTCATGTTTTCAAGTGCAAATGAGCCATAAAGGACTGCTGATAATAAATGCATTTTAACTATATGAATTAAACCTGTATGTGAAACTTTGAGATTCAAGATAGTTTATTGTCGTTCTTCAGTACGCAAGTGTAAAGAGAACAAAATTATTGTAACTCAGGAGAGGATGCAGCGTTAAAAAACACACAATAAGCATAACGAACTCAAACCTACAATAAACATAAATATAAAAGCAATTCCATAAAACACAATGTACAAGGAATTGCACTCTTCTCTGAGCTACCATCAGGGAGGAGGCACAGGAACTTGAAGACACACACTCAATGTTTCAGAAGCAGCTTCTACCCCTCCACCATCAGATTTCTGAATGGACAATGAACCCATGAAGACTTCTTCAGTATTTTTTCCCTTTGTTTTACACTATTTATTCAATTTTTTATATATATATATTCTACTTATTATAATTTATAGTTTTTATTACCATGTATTGCAATGTACTGCTATTGCAAACCAACACATTTCACAACTTATGCTGGTGATATTAAACCTGATTCTGATTCTGTAGGTGATGTGTATGTAGTGATGGGGGTTGGCTGATTGGGTTAATGGGTGGAGGTGTTGATCAGCCTGACTGCTTGGGGAAAAAGAACCTAAATACAATAAGAGGATAAAAGAAGAATTCTAAGAATTAGGAGGACTCCAGTTCCAGTATAACACAACTGATTGAGCCTCAGGACTTTGCCCGTACCTTGTAAAGCAATTGTTACAAACTTGTGAAAAGAATGTCCTGTTAAATGCAACGATGCCTTGATTTGTGAACAAAGTACCCAATTAATCAGAAAAGCATCACTGTTAACCTGATAAAAGTCTTCGTCTTGAAAGGGGATTCATTCTTCAACTCCATACAGTCAATGTTGATTGACATCTCTCATGGCAAAAGCAGAGACGTGCTTCCTGGCCACTTCATAGAAAAAGCCAGATGAAAGACTTCTGCCACAATAAAGCACTTGTCAAGTCAGCACTCCCGACCAGTTCTTCCACTGGAGCTACTCTGGGCATACAAGTCACACAAAAGTAACCACAATGAACTGATTCATCTCTCCACAACAGTCCTTTTAAACAAAAATGATATGATCTGTGACATTTTTAAATATACGTATATATATCTTCCTTGTTATACAGTTATTATGCAGTCAGTGGCTCCCCTCCACTGGCCACAAAGTCATTACAATAATCTTCCAGAAGATGATAAATGATGTATTTGAATAGCCGTTTACTGACTCTTCAGAAGTAACCATGTGAATTTTGATTCCATTAAGTGGAACTGTTTTGCTTATGAGGAAAATAACTCTGAGATGACAGCAAAGACTCTCGCAAATTTCTACTGATGCACACATTCATATATATAAAATACAGCACATATTTTATATATATTTATACACACACATACTGTATATTGTTTAAAATAGGAAGGTGGTTAGGAAACAGAAATACGAGTACTTAGTTTTGTATAAGCTCAGTAGTATTATTTCACAACCGGAAAGATGTAATATACAGAACTGTGCAAAAGTCTTAGGCACCCTTGAGAGAGATATATATATATGTGTGTGTGTGTGTGTGTGTGTGTGTGTGTGTGTGTGTGTGTGTGTGTGTGTGTGTGTGTGTGTGTGTGTGTGTGTGTGTGTGTGTGTGTGTGTGTGTGTGTGCGCACGCGCACCTAAGACTTTTGCACGGTACTATATATACACATATATGAGGTAGATAGATATTGCGGGGGGCGGGGTGGGGTACGGTAGTGTAGCTGTTAGCAGTACACTGTTCCAGCTCTGGGCATTGGAGTTTGGAGTTCAATTCTGACGCCATCTGTAAACAGTTTGTATGTCCTCCTCATCAACGCATGTGTTTCCTCCCACAGTCCAAAGACATAACGGTTAGTAGATTAATTGATCATTGTAAATGACCCTATGATTAGGCTAGGATTTTGCAATATACATTGCAATATATAGTAATAAAAACTGTAAATTACAATAAGAAGTAAATAGAAAAAAAGTACAAAAAAGAGCAAAAAAAGAGCAAAAAAAGAGAGCAAAAAGTACTGAGGAAGTGTCCACGGTTTCATTGTCCATTTAGCAATCTGATGGCAAAGGGGAAGAAGCTATCCCTGAAATGTTGAGTGTGTGTCTTCAGGCTCCTGTACCTTCTCCTTGATGGTAGCAATGAGAAAAGGGCATGTCTTGGGTGATGGTGGTCCTTAATGATGGATGCCTCTTTGTTGAGGTCTCACCTTTTGCAGGTACTGTATTCCAGCTGCTGAGGAGGCAGGTGTCCATGTGGAGCTGGCAGAGCTTATTCCAATCCTGCCCGGTAGTCCCTCCATACCAGACAGTGATACAGCCGGTTAGAATGTTTTCCGCAGTACATTGATAGAAACTTGCGAGTGTTTTAGGTGACATACTAATTCTCCTCAAACACCTAATAAAATATAGCTGCTGTCGTGTCTTTGTAACTGCATCGATGTGTTTGCCTCAGAGATACTGGTAGCCAGGAACTTGAAAATGCTCATCCTTTCCAGTTCTGATTCCTCGATGAGGACTGGTATATTCTTTCAACTTCCCATTCCTGAAGACCACAATCAATTTCTTGATCTCACTAACATTAAGTGCAAGTTTGTTGCTGTGACACTACTCAACCAACTGGTACATCTCACTTCTCATTGCCATCTGAAGTTCTGCTAACAAAAATCATGACATCAGCAAATTTATAGATGGAGTTTGAGCAGTACCTAACCACACAATTGTCAGTGTAAAGAGTAGCATGCGAAGCATGCATCAAGGTGCACCAGTGTTGATTGTCAGCAAGGAGGAGGTGTTAGGTCTGATCTGCACGCACTGTGCAGATTTCTACATTTAAGAGGAATTTGAATAGGTACATGGAAGGAAGTGGTATGCAGGGTTACAGTAGGTCAGTGGGAGTAGGCAGATTAACACATTGGCACAGACTAGGTGGACTGTTTCTATGCTGTAGTGCTCTATGACTATATGCAGAAATATCAGGACAACCTCGAGCTTGTGGAAAACAACATGCCCAGGTTTTAAACGATCGTTGTTTCCATCATACAAGGCATAGTATCTCACCTTGGCATCCAATAGAATTCAGAATCATATTATATATCACCGACATCTGGCATGAAATGTATTGTTTTGCAGCAACAGTACAGTGCAATACATTAAAAATTACAATAAATTACAATATATATATATAAATTAAATTAAACAAGTAGTGCAAAGAGAGAGCAAAAATAGTGAGGTAGTGTTCATTGGTTCATCGTTCATTGGCTGTTCAGAAATCTGATGGCAGAGGGGAAGAAACTGTTGCTAAAACATTGAGTATGTGCCTAGGGTACACAATTCGATGTGGATTTGAAATGATAAGACCATAAGACATAGGAGCAGAATTAGGTCATTTGGCCCATCAAGTCTACTTTACCATTTCATCATGGCTGATCCAATTTTCCTTCTCAGTTCCAATCTCCAGCCTTCATACCCTGACAAATCAAAAATCTACCAACCTCTGAATAAAATATACCCAGTGACTTGACCTTCACAGCTGCCTGTGGCATCAAATTCCACAAAATCCTCCACATCTCTGTTCTAAAAAGACACACCTCTATTCTGAGGTTCTGTCCTCAAGTCTTAGACTTCCCCACCATAGGAAACATTCTCTCCACATCCATTCTATCAAGGACATTCACCATTCAGTAGGTTTCAGTGAGGTCACCCCTCACCCTTTTGAATGCTAGTGAGTAGAGGCCCAGACCCAGCAAATGCTCTTCATATAATAAGCCTTTCAATCCTGGAATGATTTTCATGATTTAGAATCTGATTCTCCAATGAAGATATTAACTGATTATTGCAAGCCGTCTTATGGTAAGTAATGAGCAATTCTAGCATCAGCCACCTTCCCTTCCAGTCCTGATGAAGTGCCTTGGCCTGAAACATCAACAGTTTATTCTCCCCCTTAAATACTGCCTGACTTGCTGAGTTCCTCCAGCAGTTTGTGTGTGGTTTAAGTTTTCCAGAGATTGCAGAATCCTTTGTTTATTACCTCTTTTTTGTCTATAAACAGAGGAAGATTGTTTTAAAAGTCACACCAGTTCAAACATAGCCAACAGATTTTGAAAATACTATATGCTCATTCAAGCTGAAACAATATCAAATATTGAAAGCCCTAAATAGAATAGATGCTGACAGGATGTCCAATTGTTGGGGATTTGGTGGGGGAGTCTGGGACCAGAAGGAAGAGCCTCAGGATATCCCTTTAGAAAAGAGATAAGGAGGAATTTTGTTTAGCAAAGGGAGATAAATCTGTGGAATTCATTGCCACAGATGGCTGTAGAGGCCAAGTCATTGGGTATGGTTAAAACAGAGTGTCCTGATGAAAGGTCTCAGCCCAAAACATTGAGTGTTTACTCTTTTCCATAGATGCTGCCTGGCCTGGGGAGTTCCTCCAGCATTTTGTGTGCGTTCCTTACAATGGAGGATGACAGGTGATTAGTCAGGGTATCAAAGCTTACAGGGAGAAGGCAAGAGAATGGAGCTGAGAGGGATAATAAATCAGCCATGATGGAATAACAGAGCAGACTCGATGGGCCAAATGGATTAATTCTGCTCCTATGTCTTATGGTTTTAAGATTTAAATTGGAAAAACTGCAAGAAAAAGCTTTAGTAGAGTTCCGAAAGAAAATGGTAGTTCAGTTTGGAGTTAATGACATTTAAGTTAAATAAGAAACACCTGACAGTTTGAAGGCTAAAATCAATAAGCGAAGAAAGGTGAAGAGTGAAAGTGATGATAAAATTACTGTGTGTACTTTGTGGGATAGGAAGTTTGGAAAAACAGAACCTCTGTACAAGTTCCAAGGTTATGCAAACCTGGAGGTGAAAATCCTTCAACAAATGTCACCATGTATCTTGATCTTTATTCTTCACCCAACAAAATAATTTCCCTGAAGTTGAGTTTCTTTTTCAAAAACCATTAGTAGTCTTGAAATTTTCAAATAAATAATCAAAAAGGCAGTGTTTTCATGGGGTGAATAAGGTATTAATTATAAAGGGTAAAAGAAAATGGATTCTGTGGAAAGAAGGTGTCATTAGGCTGATGTGTCCTTTTATTCTGATGGTCAGAAAGAATGTATTACCTTCTTTCAAAGTTTGTCACATCACCTAAAATTATCAATCGTGTGTGTTCATTGTGATTCTACAGTTCCAGATAAGTGTATAATTAGCCCTCATCAGAACATCTTTAATCAGTGAGCTTGTGTTTATTCTGCTCCACAGAGTTTTCAAATTGTGCGCACATTACTTGTGCCACTGTTTCTAAAGGTTATCAGTGATGGTTACACATTATTTGAAGTTCAAAATAGAGTCATGATGGATGAATCTAATCAGAGATAACAACAGATGAAATGAACGCTTATCCATGCCATTTTCATTAAAATCTGTTTAATAATGAAATATTGGTGGAGATGGATGGATGAGTAGTAAGGATAACATTTTCTACACGGTGAATGCGTGAATACTTGTCACACAATGACTAAATACCTGTGTGTGTTGCACATGTATCTATGTTGTATGTGTGTGTGTGTGTGTGTGTTAGTGCATGTGTATGGCTATCAGTGTGTGTGCATCTGTGTGGATCTATGTGCATGAATGCCTGTGAACTATTTTGAATGGATCATTCATAGAATGGAGGCTGGAATATCAGTGTAATGGTTAGCGTAATGCTTTACAGTGCCACAGCTGTAACATCGGGGTTTAATTCCCACCACTGTCTGTAGGAGTTTATTTGTCAGCCCCATGGTCATGTGGGTTTCCTCCTGCTGCTTCAGTTTTCTCCCACTTTCCAAAGATGTACGGTTAGGGTTAGGGAGTTGTGAGCATGCTATGCCGACACTGAAACCGGATCTCTTTAACCAACAGGTGGTCAGCCTATGGAATTCATGGCCACAGACGACTGTGGTGGCCAAGTCACTGAGTATATTTAAAGTGGAAATTGATAGATCCTGGGTAAGTATGGGCATCATAGGTTACAGGAGAATGGGGTTGAGAGAGAAAATAAATCAGCCATGATCAAATGGTGAAGCAGACTCAATGGGTTCAATGACCTAATTCTGCTCCTGTGTCTTATGCTCTTATGGTATCTGGCTAAAGAAATTCATTTTTGTCTCTGTTCTAAAGGGACATCCTTCTATTCTGAGGGCGTGCCCCTTCCCACTATTAGAAACATTCATTCCATCCGGGCCTTTAGTGAAAGGTTTCAATCAGTAGGTTTCAATGAGATCCCCTCTTATTCTTCTAAACTCCAACGAGTACAAGCCCAGAAACATTAAACATTCCTCGTTCGTCAACTCTTTCACTCCTGGGATCATGTTAATAAACCTCCTAATGTGTGAAGTTTATAACATATAGTAATGTAATTTTCATCCCAGGGGTTATGTTGAAAAATTACGTCTGGATCCTCTTGAAAGTCTTAACAACTTCCTGAAAATGTGGCATTGAGAACTGCACACAATTGTTCAAATATGATTGAATTGGTGTTCATTTAAGCACTCATAAGGTCAGTCAGCAACTGTGGAAGGAAATAGACACAAGAGGTTCTGCAGATGCTGGAAATCCAGAGCACCACACACACAATTGTTGCAGCCAACATAACCATAGTAATGTCCTACAGACAGTTCACAAAACTACTTCTTTAAAATATGATTCTCTTACCAAACTACGTGTGATTGGAACTTGTGATTTACATTTTGATGGTGTGTTTTTGGATCAATTGATCGATCTGGCGCTTTGCTGTCTCTGGGAGAGTTTGGTGCGGCTTGGAGATGGGACATGAGCCCATGATCAATCCTTTGCTTCCTTCCAATTGAGGTGGCAAGCAAGGTTGAAGTTGATACGGACGAGAGCGGAGGATGGGTGGGTGTTCAGCACCGTCTGCTGCATTTGAGCAGTCTTCCTCTCCCTCTTGCTAGCTGCTGTCAGAGGGAGGTGCAGGCGTATTAGGATGTCCATGACAAGGATTGATCAGCACGACTGTGAACTTGTTTTGGGGGACTTTGAGGTTCTCGTTGAACGTATTGCTGGATTCTTGTTACTCTTTATTTTTACCTTTTGTGAGCAGCTTGATCGGGGTAATCAAGGCGGACTAGGATGCAGGCCTGCAGTGGCATAGTGGTGTTTAACTGAACTAAGCTCTATACTACTGAACTCCAGGTTTGATGTTTGATCTTCTATGTGTTGCTCGCTCACTTTTTGCTGTTGTACAATGTGTTTTTTTAAAATTGCACTTTGGGTGATTGTTGTTTTTGTGAATGAGTTCCATGCTGTTTCTTTGTTTCATGGCTCCCTTCAGGAGGATGAATCTCAGAGATCTATTCTGTATACATACTTTGATAATAAATGTACTTCATATCTTTGAATAAACAGTCGACGTTTTGGGGTGAGACAGTACCTAAGTACTAATGAAGGGTCTTGGCCTGAAATATTGACTGTTTTATTCCCTTCTATAGATGCTGCCTGACCTGATGAGCTCCTCCAGCACATTGTGTGTGTGTGTTGCTCTAGATTTCCAGCATCTGCAGAATGTCGTGTCTGAAAAGTATTGATTTGTTTTTATTTATGAGTAATCGATACTGTCAATAATAATTGCTGTTATTTTCCCAGAAACTCCAATCAATGCTAATTGTACCTTCAGAAGTTGCCATAATCTATACATCACGCTGAGTCCATCTCCAAACTCTAGAAATGACAATTGGTGCTATTTTTTTCGGCAGATTGCTGACAGTACTCTGGAGGTGTTTGAGAGAAACAAAACCTGTGGAGGAACACAACAGGTCAAAAGCAGCACCAGAGGCAGGGAAGTAATTGCCGATGTTACGAGTTGAAACCCTGCATCAGGAGTCCGGAGAAAGTTCGGGAGAAAGCTCACCGTTTTTTAGCTACTGTTCAGCACAGTGTGGAAATCAGTGAAAGGCTACGCTGTGGTGTATTCTTTAAAGAAGCTGCTTGTAAAAGAGAGAATGGTGAAGACAATTGCTTTTCAGATCACAAAATTTAAGTTTCTGCTTGTGTTTGAGCTGTCAGTGTGGGTAGTGCAGAAGAAGCCAGACATCTTGCCTTCACTGTAACTGTCTAATTCACTGCCACTGATGCAATAAGCATGACGGCAGATATCTCAGAGGTCAGCGTGAGCTGCACAACTCACGTCCCCTGGACCCAGGCCATGACCTAAGGATAACTACTCAGTAAAAGAGTATTCTATGCTGAATACTCTAAAAGATGCTCTTTTACAACTCACAACTTTTTTGATGTTGTCCTTTTCATCGTATCTGTGCAAGCTTTTCCTGTGCGGCTGCACCAGGGTAAGTGACAATCACCTGATTGTTAACTGTTGCCCCCACTTAGCAAGTTAGACGCTAGAGTAACGTGGGATAATATCCAATGCCCTTTGTACAGGAAGTCACATCCGTTGACCTCTGTAGTGTTAAATTCCTCAATTTTAGTCATTTTATTTTATGGTATTTCTGTCCACAGGGAAATTCAGCCGCAGAAACATACCTAGAGCATAGAGGATAGAACAGTACAGGCTGTTCAGACCACAATGTTGTGCTGAACTTTTAGCCTACTCTACCCCTTCCTTCCCACATAACCCTCCATTTTCCTTTCTTCTTCTTCTTGCCTACGCAAGAGTCTCTTTAATGTCCCTAATGTATTGGCCTCTGTCACCACTCTGGTAGCACTTTACACATACCATAAGACCATGAGATATTGGAGCGGAATTTGACCATTTGGCCCATTAAGTCTGCTTCACTGTTTCATCATGGCTGATCCAATTTTCCTCTCAGCCCCAATTTCCTGCCTTCTCCCCATATCTCTTCATGCTCTGACCAATCAAGAAACTTTCAACCTCTGCCTTAAATACACATAAGGGTTTGGTGTCCTCAGCTGTCAGTGGCAAAGAATTCCAAACTCACCATTCTCTGGCTAATGAAATTCCTCCTCATCACCAATCTAAAAGGACACCATGTGGTGACCCACTTTCCAGCACACTCAAACCGGCTCACAAAATGGCGCGCACCGGCAGAGAGGCCGGCCCCAAAAAAGGCGCCAAGCCTTCTTCACTAGCAAGGGGAAAAGCCCGCGTGCAGGAAGGGACTGTGAATATGTGCCTCCTACAGCATTCCCACCCGGGGAGGGCGGAAACGGGAAGGCTTACAAGCGAGGCCGTGAAGTTTGAATAAATCTTTTACGCAACTGCAACTCACCGTCTGCGTGTCGTTATTCCAGCGCTGTGTGTAGCACACCACTACAATTGGTGACCCCGGCAGCCCAAATGATATTTGGACCAAAGATGAATGACGCCGCATCTGTTCATGCAGTTTCGTTAAAACTGCCAAGCTTCTGTATGCTGCGACCTCACCTATGGTTCCAGCAAGCAGAAGCCCAGTTCCACATTCGGCAGATAACCTCGGATGCCACACGTTACTACTACGTGGTGAGCTCCCTCGACCAGGAGACAGCCGCCCAGGTTGAGGAGTTCATACAGTCGCCCCCGGAGGACGGCAAATACACAGCATTCAAAGCCCTACTCATAAGGACTTTTGGACTCACACGGCATGAGCGAGCTGCCCGTTTACTGCACCTGGATGGTTTGGGAGACAGGCCGCCATCGGTATTAATGAACGAGATGCTGTCCCTGGCCGGAGGACACAAGCCCTGCCTCATGTTTGAGCAGGCGTTCCTGGAGCAGCTGCCCAAGGACATACGCCTGCTGCTGTCTGACGCGGATTTCAGCGACCCCCGGAAGGTGGCGGCCCGGGCAGATGTGCTGTGGAAAGCCAAGAAGGAGAGTGGGGCGTCCGTCGCACAGATCACCAAGCCACGCGCCCAACAGCAGACCAGACCAGGCCTGGCAGCAGAGCCCACAAAACCCCGAGGCAGGAGTGCGGAGGCCAATGAACAATGGTGCTTCTACCACCAGCGGTGGGGCACAGAAGCCTGGGGCTGTAGCCCGCCCTGCAAGTTCCCGGGAAACGCCAGGGCCAGCCGCCATTGATGGCTACAACAGCTGGCCATCAGGATAGCCTCTTGTATGTCTGGGACAAACAGTCAGGACGCCGCTTTTTGGTCGACATCGGAGCCGAGATCAGCGTCTTACCTCCGATGAGTTACGACACCCGCAACAGAGAACCGGGATTCACCCTGAGGGCCACAAATGGCAGTGCAATACGGACCTACAGCACCCGTACGGTGCGGCTACAGTTCAGCTCCAGCCGGTTCACGTGGGACTTCACACTGGCCGCCGTGGCCCAACCACTCCTGGGGGTGGAATTTTTGCGAGCTCACAGCCTACTGGTCGACCTGCAAGGGAAGAGACTGGTCCACACCAAGACTTTTCACATGTTCCGCTGGGTGAAGCCAAGTTGCCAGCCCCACAGCTGGACTCCATCACGCTGTCCGACAATGAATTCACCAGAGTCCTGGCGGATTTCCCATCGGTTCTGGCACCGCAGTTCATGGCAGCCATGCCCAGACACGGAGTACAGCACCACATCCCGACCCAGGGACCACCCCTCCACGCCCGTGCTCGAAGGTTTCCCCTGGACAAGCTCCGACTGGCAAAGGAGGAGTTCAAGAGGATGGAGGAATTGGGGATCATACGGCGGTCCGACAGTCCATGGGCCTCTCCCCTGCACATGGTACCCAAAGCAAAAGGGGACTGGAGGCCATGCGGCGACTACCGCAGGCTGAACGAGGCTACAACACTGGACCGCTACCCTGTACTGCACATTCAGGACTTAGCAGCAAACCTGCACGGTGCAAGGATCTTTTCCAAGGTAGACCTCGTCTGGGGATACCATCAAATCCCAATGCATCCGGACGACATCCCCAAAATGGCACTCATCACCCCGTTCGGCCTTTTTGAGTTCCTCCGCATGCCGTTCGGCCTAAAGAATGCCGCACAGATGTTTCAGCAGTTAATGGACGCGGTGGGACGTGACCTGGACTTCGCTTTCATCTATTTGGACGACATCCTCATAGCCAGCAGCAGTCGTCAGGAGCGTCTGTCCCACCTCCGTCAGCTCTACGCCCGACTGAGTGAATACGGCCTAACAATCAACCCGGCCAAATGCCCGTTCAGACTCGACACCATCGACTTCCTGGGCCACAGGATTACTAAAGACGGGGCAACCCCTCTGCCCGCCAAGGTAAACACGGTCCGCCACTTCCCCCGACCCAACACAATCAAAGGCCTTCAGGAATTCGTAGGTATGGTGAATTTCTACCACCGCTTCCTCCCCTCAGCAGCCCGGATCATGCACCCCCTGTTCACCCTGATGTCGGGTAAGGGCAAGGACATTACCTGGTACGAAGAGGCCGCAGCCACTTTCGTTAAAACCAAAGAAGCCTTGGCAAACGCTGCGATGCTAGTGCACCCCAGAACAGACGTCCCTTCCGCCCTCACAGTGGACGCATCCGACACAGCAGTCAGTGGAGTGCTGGAACAACTCATCCAGGGTCGCTGGCAACCCCTGGCGTTCTTCAGTAAACACCTACGACCACCGAAACTCAAATACAGTGCTTTCGACCGGAGCTGTTGGCGCTATTCCTGGGATTCTGACATTTCAGGTACTTCTTGGAAGGTAGGCCCTTCACTGTGTTCACGGACCACAAACCACTTACCTTTGCATTCACGAAGGCATCCGATCCCTGGACATCCCACCAGCAGCGACATCTGTCCTACATCTCCGAATACACAACGGACATCCGACATGTCTCGGGAAAGGACAACATCGTGGTGGACGCACTATCCAGACCGGCTAACCAGGCCCTGTCCCAGGGGGTGGACTATGCAGCGCTGGCAGAGGCGCAGCAGGCAGACGATAAGATCCCTAGTTACAGAACTGCAGTCTCCGGTTTTCAGCTCCACGACTTCCCTGTAGGCCCAGTTGAGAGGACCCTACTGTGTGACGTAGCTACCGGTCAACCTCGCCCCATCGTCCTGGCAGCGTTTTCGACTCCATTCACAACTTAGCGCACCTCTCCATCAGGACAACCGTCCAGATGGTCTCCAACAGGTTTGTTTGGCACGGCCTCTGCAAGCAGGTCAGTGAATGGGCCGAAACGTGCATGCAGTGCCAAACAGCCAAGGTGCAGCGGCACACCAAAGCCCTGCCACAGCAGTTCCACCCCACCCGCTGGTGTTTCGACCACATTCATGTGGATATCGTGGGCCCCCTGCCAGTGTCGCGAGGAGTGCGGCACCTCCTGACTATCGTAGACCGGTGCACAAGATGGCCAGAGGCGGTCCCGCTCACCGACACCACCTCCGAATCTTGCGCCCGGGCACTGATCGCCACCTGGGTATCTCGCTTTGGTGTACCGGCCCACATTACCTCCGACAGAGACGCCCAGTTCACCTCCAGCCTGTGGTCAGCTATGGCCAGCCTTTTGGGGACACAGCTTCACCACACAACTGCCTACCACCCACAGTCGAATGGGCTAGTGGAGCGCTTCCACCGTCACCTGAAGTCAGCTCTCATGGCCCGCCTGAAAGGGTGGACGAACTTCTCTGGGTCCTGCTCGGAATCCACACGGCGCCCAAAGAGGATCTGCACACCTCGTTGGCCGAGTTGGTGTACGGCGCACCCCTGGTCATCCCAGGAGAGTTCATACCAGCCCCAAGGGGGCAAGAGGAAGAACCCGCAGCAGTCCTGGACAGATTACGTGAGAGGCTCGGTAACCTGGCACCCATACCCACTTCACAGCATGGGCAGAACCTGACCTGCGTACCCAAAGACCTGCAGGTTCGTTTTTGTACAACGGGGTGGACATCGGGCACCGCTACAGCGGCCCTACGAGGGGCCGTTTAAGGTGATCAGGAACAACGGGTCCACTTTCTTGCTGGACATTGGGGGGAAAGAGGAGGTTTTCACAGTGGACCGACTCAAACCGGCCCATGTGGACTTGGCGCAGCCGGTCGGAGCTCAGGCACCGCGGCGCAGAGGCAGACCTCCCAAACAGAGACCGACTCAGACTGTGGACATTGGGGGGTATATCGCCGGTTCTGGAGGGGGGTTATGTGGTGACCCACTCTCCAGCGCACTCGAACCGGCTCACAAAATGGCACGCGCTGGCAGAGAGGCCGGCCCCAAAAAGGGCGCCAGGTCTTCTTCACCAGCAAGGGGAAAAGCCCGCGCGCGGGAAGGGACTGTGAATATGTGCCCCCTACAGCATTCCTGCCCAGGGAGGGTGGAAACGAGAAGGCTTAAAAGCGAGGCCGCTAAGTTTGAATAAATCTTTTACGCAACTGCAACTTACCGTCTGAGTGTCGTTATTCCAGCACTGTGTGTAGCACACCGTTACAACCACTCTGTTCTGAGGCTGTGACTTAGACAGGTCTTAGACTTAGACTTAAGGTCTAAGACTTTCCTACCATAGGAAACATCCTCTCCACATCCACTCTATCATGGCCTTTTACCATTCAACAGGTTTCAATTAGGTCACCCTTTATTCTTTTGAATTCTAGCGAATACAGACCCAGAGCCACCGAAAGCTCTTCATATGACAAACCTTTCAATCTTGGAATAATTTTCATGAACCTCCTTTGAACTCTCTCCAGTTTCAGTACATCCTTTCTAAAATAAGTGGCTCAAAACTGCTCACAATACTCCAAGTGAGGCCACACCAGGGCTTTCTGAAGTCTCAACATTACATCCTTGTTTTTATTTTCTCGTTCGCTTGAAATTAATGCCAATATCACATTTGCCTTCCTCACCACAGACTCAACCAGCAAATTAACCTTTAGGGAATCCAGCACCAGGACTCCCAAACCCCTTTGTGCCTAAGTTTTTTGTAGTTTCTCTGCATTTAGAAAATAGTCTGCTCTTGATTTCTTCTACAAAGTGCATGACCATACACTTCCTGACACTATATTCCATCTGCCACTCCTTTGCCCATTTTCCTAATTTGTCTAGGTCCTTCTGCCGTCTCTCTACTTCCTCAGAACTACCGGCCCTTCCACCTGTCTTCATATTATATGCAAACTTTACAACAAAGCCATCAATTCCATCAACCAAATGATTGACATGTGACGTAGAAAGAACCAGTCCCAACACAGACCCCTGTGGAATACCTCTAGTCACTGGCATTTAACGAAAAAAGGCTTCCTTTATTCCCGCTCTTTGTCACCTGCCAATCAGTCATTGTTTTATGCATACTCGAATCTTTCCTGCAATGCCATGCGCTCATAGCTTGTTAAACGGCCTCATGTGGAACCTTGTCAAGTGCTTTTTGAAAATCCGAATATATTACATGAACCGATTCTTCTTTGTTTATCCTGCTTGTTATTTCTTCAAAGAGTTACAACAGATTTATCAGACAAGATTTTCTGTGATCTTTTGTGATAGATCATTACTAATACCACCACAATCTCTTCAGCCACCTCTTTTAGAACCCTGGCATGCACACCATCTGGTTCAGGTGACTTACCTACTTTCCCAAGAACCTTCTCTCCAGAAATAGCAACTTCACACACTTCATAACCACGGATATATGGAACTTCCACCATACTGCTAGTGTCTTCCACAGTGAAGACTGATGCAAGATACTTATTCAGTTCTTCTGCCATTTCCTTGTCCTTCATTATTACCTCTCCAGCATCGTTTTCCAGCAATCTGATATCCACTCTCACCTCTCTTTTACACTTTATGTATCCGAAGAAGCTTCTGGTATCCTCTTTAATATTATTGGGTAGCTTACTTTTGCATACCATCTTTACCTTCTTATTAACTTTTTAAGTTGCCTTCTATTGGTTTTTAAAAGCTTCCCAACCTTCTACTTCCCACTAATGTTTGCTCTATTATATACCATTCTTTGGCTGTTATGTTGGCTTTGACTTCTCCTTAGCCATGGTTATGTCACCTTGCCATTAGAATGCTTCTTCCTCTTTGGGATATATGGATGTGGTCTACAAATTACAACGGGAGATAAAAAAATGCATTCCAAAAGGGCAATGTTACAATAGTCATGGGGGATTTCAAGATGCAGGTTTTTTGGGAAAATCATGTTGGTACTGGATTCTAAGAGGGGAAGTTTCTAGAATGCCTACAAGATGGCTTTTTAGAGAAGTCATGGTTGAGCTCACTAGGGGATCAGCTATTCTGAATTGTGTGCTGTGCAATGAACAAGCATTGATTGGAAAAGTACACTGGCAGGGAAGATGGCACAGCAGCAATGGCTGGAATTTCTGGAAGTAATTTGGAAGGCACGTCCATACTACTGTTTGCGGGTTTGTATGCAACTCCCATTCAGGGTCATTTTACCCATGCAGTTCCTTACTCTATCCACAATGATTCAAAACCTTCTGATCCCATGTCATCTCTTTCTCTAGATTTGATTTCTTTTTTTTTTAGTAACAGAGTAGCACTACCCCTTCTGCCTTTCTGCCTGTCCTTTTGATACAATGTGTATCCTTGGGCATTAAACTCCCAGCTATGATCTTCTTTCAGCCATGAATCAGTGATGCTTGCAACATCATACCTGCCAATCTGAAACTGTGCTATACGTTCATCGACCCTATTCCATGTACTGTGTGCATTCAAAGGTTCCAAAAGTTCAGAAGTTTCAAAGCTTCAAAGATTCACTTTATTATCAAAGGATGTATGCAGAATACAACTCTACAGTCTGTCTTTTCTGCTTAGAACACAGAAAACTGTATAAGCAGTTGAAAGAGAGGTGTCAATCCACCTGCATGAAAAGATAAAGAAACAAAAACTCACAAACCCCAAACACCCCCAACCCTTCCCTCGCACGAAAACTATTGGATCACCCAAACCCCCACCCTGTCAATCCACAACAAGAATGTGTGAGAACACAAAAAAACATAGAACTAAAAGAGGCCAATATGAACGTTATATTCACCTGTTTTGATTTTGTCCACTGTTTACTTTGCAACTCATCCTGTTGACTGCAATTTTGCCCTTTCAAGAGCCTCTCCTCACTATGGATCTGTCTGAAAACCAGCTACCTCATCTTCAGCACTATCATCTGCCTTTCATACAATACCTCTTGCATTAAAATAAACACAGCTCTGGACTCCAGTCACACCATGCTCAAAATTTCGATTCCTAACTTTGTCTGAGGTTATTATTATAATAGTGTGCCACTTGGACACAAGTCTGGGGTTGATCACCCTGGCTGGGTCACCCAGGCGAGGGTGTCTGATGATTAAAGACCTGAAACATCCTACGACCCCGGATTCATTACTGAAGACATGTCCAAGTAGCACCAGAAGGTGTATTCTCCAACAACTAATAATAATGATATGTACTTTATTGATCCCGAGTCAGGAATTCTTTTGTTACAGCAGCAACATTTACAAACACACTTAGCAGTGTGCAGACTAACTAATAATAGAGTACAGGATAATAATATACACAATAATGATTTACCAATGTGCAATAATAATGTACAAAACACCTGGCAACATCTGTCACCACAACCTCTCCACAAACCGTTCTGGCAGTATGGTTCCCATTCACCTGCAACTCTAGTTTAAACCCCACCATGTAGCATGAACAAAGCTTCCCGCAAGGATATTAGTCCCCCTCCAGTTCAGGTGCAAACTGTCCCTTCTGTACAGGTCTCACCTTCTCTGGAAGTGAACTCAATGATCCAAAAATCTTATATTCTCCCTCCTACACCAGCTCCTTAGCCATGTATTAAACTGTGTAATCTCCCTGGTTCTGGCCTCACTAGCATATGTGGCTCGGGTAGCAATTCTTAGATCACAACCCTGGAGGAGAGAAGAGAAAGATTAGGCTAGGGTTAAATAGTGGGTGGCTGAGCTCAAAAGGTCAGAAGTGAGTGAGTGAATGGAATGATGGGTGGATGGAAGCATGTATTTACAACAAAAACGCACTATAAAACATGGTGTAAGGTGTCTGCAGTGCAGTAACAGGGGTAATAGATAGAAAGGGCTGGAAGATCTAACTAGAAAAATTGATCAGATTATCTTCCTCAGGGAAGAAACTTTTAAGGGGGCTTGATAAAATGCTAAAAAGAATAACTTGCCAAATTAAATGTATGCCATCCACAAGAGTCAATTATCAAAAAATATACATACAGTATATTACTCTTCAAACTTTTCAGGCTTTGGATATTTTCCCAGGTTCATGACTACAGCAACATGGGGTTGGATGTTGCAAATGTTTTGGGCTGAAGGGCACTTTCAACTGATTTCCACTGAAGTCAGTTCTGAAGTAAAATTGCCAACTCAGGTCTAAAACTTCTGTTGTAATACTATTAAACAGATCCTAGTATGATACTTTGCACTCTTGTCCTCACAAACCAAACCACCTCATAATGACCTTGTTTACCTGCACTGTACTTTCTTTGTAACTGTTACACTTTATTTTGCATTGGTGTTGTTTTACCTTGTTTTATAAAGACAAAGATAAAGATATGTCACACGTACATTGGAATAGCCAGTGAAATTCATTGTTTGCATCGAATCAAATCAGCAAGGAGCAGCCCTCAAATGTCGCCACGCTTCTGGTGCTAACATAGCACGCCCAGAACCCACAAATGCCTAATAACATGAACCAGTGGATGGTACCAGGGTGGAAAGGTAGCATAGTGGTTAGCACAACACTTTACAATACCAGTGACCCAGGTTCAATTCCCGCTGCTGCCTGTAAGGAATTGCTGTGTTCTCCCCGTGACTGTGTGGCTTTCTGCCGGGTGCTCTGGTTTCCTCCCACTGTCCAAAGACATACCTATTGGTCATTGTAAATTGTCTCATGATTAGGGTCGGCTTAAATCGGGGGATTGCTGGGCAGCATGGTTCGAAGGGCCAGAAGGATCTATTCGTGCTGTATCTCAATAAGTACATAAATAAATAAATAAATAAATAATCCTCACCATACATCTTCAGAATGTGAGTGAAAACCAATGCACCCAGAGGAAACCTAGGTGGTTAAGGGGAGGACATACAAGCTCTTTACAGACAACAGCGGAAATCAACCCCCCACCCCATCTTACAGCTGGCACAGTCAATTGATCGTGCTAACTGCTACGCTACCATGTCAATGCACTGTGTAATGATCTGGTCTGTATGAACGGTACGCAAGACAAGCTTTTCACAATATCTTGGTACACATGACAATTTTTAAAACTATTTCACTCCCATGTGCAGTGTAGTGGTCTCTTCATATGGCAGCCTGTACCTGTTACGATTTGAGCAATTACCATGGAAATGACAATGTATCACTTGTAATCTTCATTAATCTCTCTGCTTGAAGCACATATATTCCTTCAGTCTCTGTGAAGCCAGATCAAGATAACATTAGCTGAAGTGTCATTGGATCAAGATCTTCCTCAGCAATTTTCCATGACAATTTCTACTATGAGTAAAACCCTGGAAAGCCTGTAATACGGAAATCATTCAACCCAATAAATACTCCAATATATTCTTTGAATTCTCCAGTGTATCTGCCTCTACCTCCACTGAGGCAGGGCATTCCAGACACCCACCACTCTCTGTACACAACCTGCCCCTCACATCTCCTTTGAAATTACCCCTCTCACCTAAATGCATGCCCCTCTGGTATTAGACATTTCAACCCTGGGAATAAGATATGTCTGTCTACTCTATCTGTGCGTCTCATAATCTGATAAACCTTGATCCAATCCCCCCCAGTCCTCATCACTCCAGAGAAAACAACTCAGGTTTGTCCAACCACAAACAAGAGAAAATCTGCAGTTGCTGGAAACCCAAGCAACACACACAAAACACTGAAGGAACTCGGCAGGCCAGGCAGCATCTATGGAAAGGAGTAAACAGTCAACATTTTGGGCCAAGACCCTTCATCAGGACTGGAGAACAAAGATGAGCAGTCAGAGTAAGAAGGTGAGGGGATGGCAGGAAGAAATACAAGAGAGAGGGAGGGGTGAAAAGTAAATAGTTGGGAGGTTGATTAATCCTGGGAAAGGGTCTCAGCCCGAAATGCTGTCCACTGTTTTGTTTTTTTCTATAGATGCTGCCTAGCCTGATGAGTTCCTCCAGCATTTTGTGTGTGTTACTCAGAATCTTTTACTATCTTTCCTTTCAGTTAGTCCTGACGAAGGATCTCGGCCCGAAATGTCGACAGTGCTTCTCTCTATAGATGCTGCCTGGTCTGCTGCGTTCCACCAGCATTTTGTGTGTGTTGTTGCTTGAATTTCCAGCATCTGCAGATTTCCTCGTGTTCACGACTTTTAAACTCAATTCCTTGACCAATAAAGGCAAGCATGCCATATGCCTTCTTAACCACCCTATCGACCTGTGTAGCCACTTTCAGGGTGATTGCTGGGTGTTTTTAAGATAAAATACAACCTCATACAAATATATCTAGGCTACTCATATACGTGTTGATAACATCAAAGTTTCACATCAAAGAGAAAAATAACTTAGTCAGCACAAGGTACTAATTCTCTGCAGAATAACCAAAATCTTCAAAGGATGCACTGTTGTTTGGGATCTGTACCAAACTTGGTGTGTAGTGGTAGCGTGACGCTATACAGTTCAGGGCTTTCCAGAGTTGGGAGTTCAGTTCCAGGGCCATTCTGTAAGGAGTCTCTGTACGTCCTTACAACCAGTGAAAACCAAAATGAGTTTTCACTGGGTGCTCTGGATTCCCCTTACAGTCCAAAGACAGACTGGGTAAGTTAGTTGGTCATTGTAAATTGTCCGGTAACTAGGGTAGGGTAAAATTGGGGTTTGTGGGGTTGCAGGGTTGGTGTGGCTCAGAAAAACTGGACGGGCCTACTCTGCACTGTAAATTAATCATCTTTCAACCATTCCATAGATCGTCACCTTGGCTTAGCCGCTATGGAAACTATGAACTTTCAGATAAGAGTCTGCCAAAAATACATTATAATTATTCCTCCGGCTCTGAAATCATGAGAAAAATAAGCACAAAGTACCTAATATTGAAACTACGTGAAGATATTATATGTCCAGATTCCTTCTTCCTCTAGTATACCTTAAAACTTCCAGCTGTTGTAGTGTTAGCAGCCATTGACAACAGACACAGATTTTAATGTTAAACAAGTATATTTTCAATACCTACCCAAAGTATAGACAATTAAAACAATTGCTTCCCTAACCAAAAATTAACCGTGCAATGCATCTTAGCACACAAACTGTGGAGGTCTGGAAACAGTTCCTCCCAAGTCTTACTCAAACAGAGTCCTAGGATGGCAACCCAGAAGGTTCCGGAACCCACGGGAACAGGTATTGATGTCTGTGAGGAAGGGTTCATAAATCCACATTATGATGACACAAGGTGACAATTGCAGAAAATTCCAGAGTACAAGTGAGCATCACATAACATACTGGATCCACGCGGGGATAATGAGGTGACAATCACAGAAGATTCCAGAAGTCGAGTGGTTGTCACTTAAATACCAGAGTCCACACAGGGATAACAAAGTGACGCTTAAGTTCCAAAATCCACGTAGGGATATCACAAGGTGACGGTGACGGAATATTCCTTAACACAAGTGGTCGTCACGTAACTCACCTGAATCCATGCATGGATTAGCAAAAAGTGGTTGCCACAGAATACTCCAGAAATCCGAGTATGGATCATACAAAGTGACAGTCACATATCCAATATGCACTGTGCGCCGCAAATTATCACAAACTTCTGGACATGGAGAAATATTGGGAACGCCCACTGCTGTAGTGAACTCCTCAACTAACTCAACTCAACTCACTCTCTCACTGGTAACTCACAGTCCGCTGCATCGCTTAGCTGCAGAAATGTTCAGAAACCTCCCAAATTCAACAGGAAAATGCCTACACTCGTTTGTTATATGATGCCATCCCACGCCCCGTCCAGGCACACCTAAATGATGCTTACGGTTAATCCAAGCAACGTTGACATATAACAGTAGCAATGTAAACCAACAAATGGATTTGTTACAACAGAATTGTGAAGACTGGGGTGAACCAGCAAATTATCAGCTACAAAGATATTTGTCAAGTCCTGAGCAGCTTCCTTCCCATTCTGCATTCTGTACTACATTTTACTACCTGGGTTTATTTATGTTTGCTACAATCTGTCTGGAGGACATGAAACAGATTCTTGCTTTACTTTCTAATGGTAGACAGGTTCGTAAAGAAAGCTTTTGACACAATGGTCTTCATAAAACGAAGTATAGAGTACAGGAAATAAGATGTTTTGTTGAAGTTGTATAAGACATTGGTGAGGTCTAATTTGGAATATTGTGCGCAGTTTTGGTCACTTACCTACAGGAAAGATGTAAACAAGGTTGAAAGAGCATAGGGACAATTTACAAGGATGTTGCCAGGACTGGAGGACCTGGGCTATAAGGAAAGATTGAAGAGGTGAGGACTTGATTCCTTGGAATGTAGAAGATCGAGAGGAGATTTGATAGAAGTATACATTGTTTTGAGGGGTATAGATAGGGTAACTGCAAGCAGCCTTTTTCCATTGAGGTCAGGTGGGACTACAACTAGAGGTCATGGGTTAAGGGAAACTTCTTCACACAGTGTGTTGTAAGAGTGTGGAATGAGCTTCCAGTGCAGGTGGTGCTTGTGAGCTTGATTTCAATATTTAATAGGTTTGGATAGGTATATGGATGGGAGGGATATGGAGAACTATAATCCTGGTGCAGTTTAAATGGTTTGGCATGGGCGATGGACCAAAGAACCCGTTTCTGCACTGCACTTTCTATGACTCTATTGGTAAGTGTGACAATAATAAACCAAAACTAATACCAATACCTCGATTTCCTCAGTTCCTGTGTAAATACTGGACAGGGTTGTTCCAGCCAGATCTGACAATTAAGAGTTGAACTGATTATTCACCTGGATTTCTTGTAATGAAGGGAGTGGAGGTGAATGTCTTATCAAACTGGTGTATAAAGCCCAGTCCATTTCAGGCAGATTCCTCCCACCATTGAGCATAAGGAACGTTGCCACGCAGTATCCATCATCAAGGACCCCTACCATGCTCTCTTCTCACTACGGCAATCGGTAGGAAGTACAGGAGTTATGGACCACTGCCACAAGAAAGCAGTATCCATCATGAAGGATCCCCCACAATCCAGTCCATGCTCACTTTTGCTACTGCCATCAGGTAGGAAGTACGGGAGCTTTAGATCCTACACCAAATTCAGGAACAGTTATTACCCTACAACTATCAAGCTCCTAAATTGACATGGATAACTTCACTCACCTCAACTCTAAGCTGAATTGACAACGTACAAATTTGCTTCAAGATTCTACAGGTCGTGTTCTCAGTATTATTTATTTATATATATGTTTTACTTGCACAGTTTGTCCTCTTTGGCACGTTGGTTGTTTATCAGTCTTTATTCATGTACAGCTTACGACAAATTCTATTGTATTCCTTTATTTTCCTGTAAATACCCACAAGATAATGAATCTCAGGGTAGTGTATGGTGATATGTACACACTTTGATGGTTTCAGTGGAAATACGAAGATCAAGGCAGTGAAAAGGATACAGTTGAAATAATTGATTGCTGAATTTATAATACCATTCACTGATCTCTTTCACATTCAACTCGAATACTATTTCTCATTTATATTCATCTTATGAATCAAATCCCACTAAAGCCATTGGTACAGGAAGGCAAACGTTGATCCACACAGTGATCAAGAAGGCACAGCAGCATCTCCACTTCCTAAGGAGAGTGAGGAAAGCCAGGCCCCGACCCCATCTTAACTGCATTGTATACGAACACCATTGAGAGTATCCTGTCAAGTCATTTCTCCATCTAGAATGGGAGTAGCTGAGCATTGGACAGAGTCCCTGAGTCCCTGCAAAAGACTGAGAATGGCTGAGAGGATCATAAGGGTCTCCCGGTCATCCATTGGGGTCATTTATCAGAAGCGTTGCATACACAGGACCCTTAGTATTATTAAGGATCCCACCCATCCATCCAGCATCCTCTGACTTTCTACCACCGGGGAGGAAATTCTAATGCGTAACAATATGAATGGTCAGGATGGGAAATAGTTTCTTTCCCCAGGCCATTAGGCTTCTGAACTCACTGCTGCATCGGATTCAAAGTGTCACTGGTTAATCTGTCTCGTACCTTACAATATTTAATTTATGCACTTTAGTTTATTTATGTGTAATCTATCTGTGGATTTCATTTATTTTCATAAGTTATTACGTGTTATGTGTGTTATGTATACTACAGTGCCTTACACCCCGATTCAGAGAAACCTTGGCTCGCTTAACGGTATACAGTTAAATGACAAGAAGGTTGACGTGATTTGAGAAGTAAGCATTCAGCTGACGGTGATTGAGATCCTTTTTATTGACTAAAATTTGGGCTCTGAGTGAGGACAAGCTCCATGAGGAGTCATCACAAGCCCAACCCCCAACTCCTTGTCCAATTTCTTGTTGAGTACAACATGAAAAATGGGCACTCTGGGGAAAGATTTCAGAATTACTGCAACTGTATAATGGTCCATTAGGAAGAGCAAGTACTTTTAGTAGAAAAGGAGGCATTATTGGAAATTAAAACATTAAATTTGAAAGCTATCCTAGTGGTCCTATTTTCCCTCAACTAACACCAGTACATTATTGGGTTATTTATTTGTGGGACTCCACATTGCCTGCCACACTTTGGTATTTAATAACACTGCCTATGCCTCAAAAGTTAATTCATTGACTGCAAAGCAATTCGGCACATCCTGAGGTCGCAGCATATACATAGTTAATTACGTGTGGTGGATTTATTTTGTATTTGCTTACTTTTAGATCTGCCTTTTACATCAACAGCAGCTGTCAGTACACAAACTAACTGCCAAAGCATTCTGCATCGCTGCGCACAGCAAACCTCATGGAAAGATTACTGTCAGGAGAAATCACTTGCAGTTGGTTACTGAGAAAAGTTTTACAATCACCACCAAATATGCTAAGAGTTAATTATTCCTAAATGTTGCTTAGATTTTGTCGATAAAGCTTCCTGAGGAATTTATTTTTGATGATGGAAATCAGATGATTGAAAAAGCATTCCTGGAAATGAATTACATGTTCAGTCCCTCTGGCATGAATGTGAGTTGTTCATTATTTATATAGTGTTGCACCGGGGAGAGCTGACCACAACTGTTGCTTTGACAATGTGCACAGCACACCAAAGTACAAATGACAAATGCAAAGGCACCTGTGGGGTGCTGCCACTAATAGGTATCGCATCCTTCACTGGTTCACTCTCCACAAAGACAGGCTCAAAATAACTTCCCACAAGTTCCTGGAAATTTTTGCCCAGAATGCTAACATCTACTTCTTCCTTGGAGTGGATGGCTTTACTACAAGGTCAATCTGTGAAAAATGTCCTAGCTACAACTAACAGTGAAATACGCTTATTTCCTAAAATGGAATGCCCTCTGCAGGAAAGTCAATGATTTGGATGATGGAATTGATGGCTTTGTGGCCAAGTTTGAGGTGATATGAGGAAAGGTGTAGGGGTAAGTAATGTTGAGGAAGCAGGCAGGCTGCAGCACAGCTTAGAAAGTTTAGGAGAATGGGCAGATGGAATGCAGTGCAGGGAAGTATATGATCATGCACTTTGCTAAAAGATGTAAACTATTTTCTAAACAGGGAGGAATTTCAGAAATCAGAGCTGTAAAGTGAATTGGATGTCCTAATGCAGGATTCCCTAAATGTTAACTTGCAGGTTGAGTCAGTGGTGAGGAAGGCAAATACAATGTTAGCATCCATTTTGAGAAGATTAGAATTCAAAAAGCAGAAATGAAATGCTGAGGCTTTATAAGGCATCGGTCGGATCACACTTGGGAGTATGGGAGCAGTTTTGGGCCCCTTATCTAAGGAAGGATATGCCGGCACTGGAGAGGGTCCAGAGGAGGTTCACAAAAATGATCCTGGTAATGAAAAGACTAACGTATGAGGAGTATTTTATGGCTCTGGGCCTGTACTTGCTGGAATTTAGAAGAGTGACGGGGTATCTCATTGAAATATATGATTATTGAAAGGCCTAGAGAGAACAGAAGTGAAGAGGATGGTTCCTGTACTAGAAGAATCTCAGACAAGAGGACACAGCCTCAGAAAACAAGGATGTCCCTTTAGAATAGAGATGAAGAGGAATGCCTTTTTAGCCAGAAGGCGACAAATCTGTTGAATTCATTGGTACAGACGGCTGTGGAGGCCAAGTCACTAGATATATTTGAACAACTCACACAAAATGCTGGTGGAATGCAGCAGGCCAGGCAGCATCTATAGTGAGAAGCACTGTCGACGTTTCAGGCCGAGACCCTTCATCAGGACTAACTGAAGGGAAAGATATGAAGAGATTTGAAAGTAGTGGGGGGAGGGGGAAATGCAAAATGATAGGAGAAGACTGGAGGGGGTGGGATGAAAGAAAGGTAGCCTCCAACCTGATGGCATGAACATTGACTTCTCTAACTTCCGTTAACGCCCCTCCTCGACTTCTTACCCCATCCCTGACATATATATGAAATAATTATTACAAAAAAGTCAAAGCAAATAAGTCAGATAGTGTTCATGGACTATTCAGAAAAGTGGGGAAAAAACAGGGTCCTATCAGAATCGATTCCCAGGTAACAGAATCTAAACAGTAAATCTAGCTTTCTAAGTGGTGAGATGAGAATTAACATCCATCCCAAGCAAGATTCTAACCTTGAGAACTTGTCAGAAAGGCTATACTCTAATTTATTAAACTCTCTGCTGGACATGGTATGTATGAAAGATGTTGATCCTCAACTCAAAAAGCTATCATTAAATTCCCAGTGCATTCCAGATGAAGGAATTCCTTGTTGACAGCAGAATTTCATGAGATGGGCACCATTCAAAATGCAATCAACATTTGATGAAGGTCTTTTGACCCAATCAGTTCATTTCAGCATGATACTTGACTAGGCTTTCTCCCCCATATTTTTCTCATCTACATCTTTCTTCCTCGTATGCTTGTCCAGACTCCTTTTAATCTGCTTATTTCAATAACTATCTGTGATAGCAAGATCTGCAGGTTTATTCTCATCACTATGGAAAAAGCAGCTGCTTCTGAATTCTTTACTGGATTTTTTAGTAGTTATAATCATGAGAAATTCTGCAGAAGCTGGAAATCCAGAGCAACACACACAAAATGCTGGAGGAACTCACCTCGGCCCAAAACATCAACTGTTTCTTTATTTCCATAGATGCTGCCTGACCTGAGTTCTTCCCACATGTTCTGTGTCCAGCTATTTTATATTGATGCTTTCAAATTATGATCTTCCATACAGGCTTCCATAGTATCCAAGTCGCCTTTAAGGAGCAGTGCCTCAGAAAGGTAGTGTCCATCATTAAGGACCCCCACCTCCCAGGCCATGCCCTCTTCTCATTGTTACCATTGGGAAGTAAGTACAGGAGCCTGAAGGCACACAATCAGGAACAGCTTCTTCCCCTCTGCCATTTAATTTATGAATGGACATTGAACCCATAAACACTACCCCACTATATTTTTATTTCTGTTTTTGCACTACTTATTTTAACTCTTATATATATACACACACACTTACTGTAGTTCAGTGTTTTGCTACATTTATTATGTATTGCATATTACTGCTATCACAAAGTTAACAAATTTCACGACATATGCCAGTTATAATAAACCGGATTCTGATTATGATTCTGAATCCAATCCATCAACACCTTCCATAATTTTAAATGCATTTATTACACCACCTATCAAATTCTATTTTTGTTTTGAAGCCCTTCTTTTTTAAAGAGGTAAGAAATCCATTTTCTTTATCCTGCAGTTCAAGCATCACTCACACTAATCATCTCTTCATCTCCTCCAGTGCCTCCATATACGTTATACATTATGATGACCAGAACTGAAGGAGTCACTTTCCAGAAATCAGGAGCCATCTCTCAGCAGAGGTCAGGGATGAAATTAATCACCACCTCCAGTTTGCTCAAACAGCCTTTGGTCACCTGAGGAAAAGAGTGTTCAAAGACTTCAAACCTAGGACTAAGTTCACAGTCTACTGGGCAGTGGTGAATCTCACCCCAACCCCTTCCTTGGGCTATTTTCTTCTTTCCTGTCAGAGGAATCCCTATTGATAAATCCCACTTGAGCATCTATTTGGGAATAGATGTAAAATTTTAATTGTGAAGCAGGATGGGAAGCTTCACCGTTAGGTGAAGGGTTAAAGAATTGTGAAGCCCATATGCAAACCTAAATGTGCTAGTACTTTATATTAATTTTAATATAGATCTTTGGTTTTATAATTACCCAAGGAGACACAGTAGATATGAGGCAATAGGTACCTTTCTTTGTAATCCCTGTGCAGTCAAAGACAAGCCAGATAAAAGCTGTAAGTTCACTATTAAAAAATAAAATGCTGGAAACACTCAGAAGGTCAGAGATAAAAGAAACAGAGTTAATATGTTAGGTCCAAGACAGGTTTCAAAACAGACAAAGAGGAAGACTTGTTTTCAGTAAGTAGAGGAGGTGAGTAAAGAATGGCTAGAGCAAAGGAAATACCTCTGATAGGCTGAGACCAAATGGACAATGCAGTAGTTAGAAGCAGATTATACTTTTCAGTCAGTGTTATATGTTGTTAATAATGTGGGCATGGTGCATGTCAGCAGGATATATTTGGAATGGCATGGCAGCATGACTGTTAGCATCATGCTAGAATAATGCTAGTAGGCCAAGTTCAATTCTGCCACAGACCGTAGGGAGTTTGTATATTCCCACGACCCACATTGTTTTCCTCTGGGTGCTCTAATTTCTTCACATAATCCAAAAACATATGGGTTAGTAGTTTCATTGTGTTATTGGGTTATTAGTGTAGTTGGGCAATGCAGGCTCATTAGGCCAGAAAGGCCTGCTACTGTGCAGAATCTCTAAATTAGAACAATCATAAAAGTAATGGAGAAAGAAAAGTTAAGCCAAAATTAAGAAAAAAAAACTACTGGAAGAAGTGGCTAGTCAATTACAAACAGAAAAAAAAGCGCAAGTTACCTGGAATTGGAGATTCAATATTGTATACAGAAGGCTTCAAAATGGCAAAATGCAGGATAAGATGTTGTTTCTGAAACTTGCATTGCCGGTGAAACATGTTATCCTGCATCTTTCCACAGACAGAGAGATTAGTTTGGAAAGCGGATGGAGAAATAGAAGTTAAAATTGGAACTGGAATTGGAATTAGTTTATTATTGTCACATGTACCAAGGTAGCGGGAGGCAGGGTAGAAATCTCTAGCAAAGGATGTGTAAGGCACTCCTCCCCTCTGTTAGCTTGAAGGTCCCCCTTGAGCAAGGTGTAGCACCTACTTAGCACCACCCCCTCTCCCCGATCAAGGTCAAGTGAAGCCATGGGAGCAGGAGGTGGATGGTCGTATGAGCAGCTGGTGCAGATCACAAGTCCTGGTTATGCGACCACTGAGGCCAGGCAGACAATCTCTAAAGAATATTGATAATGGCTGGAGTCACTTGTATTGTAAAGACACTGCCCAGAAGAAGACAATTGCAAACTACTTCAGCAGAAAAATTTGCCAAAAACGATCCAAGACCATAATCGCCCACATCATATAACACACCACGTAATGAACGAATGTACAGAGATACAATGAAAAGTTTGTCTTGCATACTGTTCATACGTTTCAAGTAATTACACAGGTTATTGAAGTAGAACAAGGTAATGCAGAATAAAGTGTTACAGCTACAGCAAAGGTGCAGTACAGGTAAACAATTAGGTTCAAGTTATAACAAGATACATTGTGAGGATAAAAGTCTATCTTATTGTACTAAGGAACCATTTAATATTCATAACCGCAGAGTAGACATTTTCCTTGAGCTGGGTGGTGTGTTATTTCAAACCTTTGTATCATCTGCCCAATGCCAAGAAGACAGAATATTTAGGATGGGTTTCATTGTTATTCTTAAAGACATTAGGTGGCAGGGTGGTGATGCATCTCTATCAAAGGAGGTGTAAAGCACTCCTTCCCTCTGCTAGCCTGCAGGTCATCCTTGGTCAAGGTGTAGTACCTGATTAGCCCCCACGTTAATCAGAGTCATATAAAAGCCATGGGAGCAGGTAGCGGACAGCATTAAGAGCAACTGGTGCATACCACAAGCCCTAGTTATGCGATCATTGACGCCAAGCAGGCAATCTCTGAAGAGTATTGATAATGGCTGGGGTCACCCATCTTGTAAGGAGAAGGCAATAGCAAATCACTTCTATAGAAAATTTGCCAAGAACAATCATAGTCATGAGATGATGATCGCCCACATCATACAACATGGCACATAATGATGATGATCTTAAGGACTCTCAAGATAATCTTAAGGTGTTGCTCTGCAAAAGGATGATCTAATCTGCTCTCTGAATTTATTTTAGTTAGTAATTGTCCACTACAGGTGTGATGCATTGATATGAAAAAGATCATGTCAAATTATGACTAAACTACCATGAGTTTCTGATCTGCAATAAGTTGGAAATTACACATGCTCTGAAGGAGGATTGATATTGTTGACCACTGGAATCAATTAAATAAAGTGGAAGCCACTCAAGATTCCACATGGACATTCACTGAATGGCTCTTTTCTGAGTATCAGAACATGTGGAAGAAAATCAAGTCAAGTGAGGTTTATTATCATTTAACTACCGGTATATACATGTATACCATTAAACAGAACACCTTTTCACTGAACCAGGCTGTAAAGCACACTAATACACATAACTTATGAAGAAAAGGATAAAAGCTACACTCAATAATTTATGAAGAATGGGATAAAAGCTACAGGTGAATCACACATAAATAACAAACTAAAGTGCGTAAAGTAAATATTGTAAGGTACAGAACAGATTAACCAGAGACACTTCAAATGCCGAAATGCCTGAGAGAAGAAACTACAATCTTGTACTTTCCATCCTGACCATTTTTGTTCTTATGCATCAGTCTCACTCCTGATGGTAGAAAGTCAAAGAGGATGCTGGATGGATGGGCGGGATCCTTAATAGTACTAAGGGCCAAGTGTACCCAGTGCTCCTGATAAACGTCCTAGATGGATAGTAGAGAACCCCCTATGATCCTCTTAGCTGTTCTCACTGTCCTTTGTAGGGGTGTCCAGTCCAATGCTCAACTGCCCCCATACCAGATGGAGATGAACTTGTCAGCACACTCTCAATGGTGCTCATGTAAAATGCAGTTAAGATGGTGGTGGGAGGTGGAGGCTTTTCTTGCCTCAATCTTGTTAGGAAGTGGAGGCACTGCTGTGCCTTCTTGTTCTGGGGGGTGATATTAAGGGACCAGGTGAGATCATCCATGACTTGAATGCCCAAGAACTTGGTGCACTTCACTCGCTCTACAGAGGAGCTACATATTCTCAGAGGGGGATGCTTCATCTACACCTTCCTGAAGTCTACAGTCATTTCCATGTTCTTTTCCACGTTCAGGCTTAGGTTGCTCTTCTCACACCAACTCACCAGCTGCTCCACTTCCTCCACTGCGTTATCATTCTTGATAAGGCCCACCAAGGTTGTGTCATCCGCAAACTTGATGACACAGTTTGAGCTGGATCCTGTGACACAGTCGTGCATCGGCAGTGTGAACAGCAGCAGGCAGAGCACACAGCCTTGGAGAGCACCAATGTTCAGCGTGATAGGACATGAGACATTGCTGCCCATACAGATTAACTGTGGCCGTTCTGTTAAGAAGTCCAGTATCCAGTTATAGAGGGAGGTGTTGAGACCCAGCAAGGACAGTTTCCCTACCAATTTCTGGGGTATGATGGTGTTAAATGCCATACTGAGTCTATAAACAGCAGCTTGGAATATTAAACTCCATTTTCCAGGTGGGACGGGACAGGGTGGAGGCCAGATACTATTGCATCATCAGTGGATCGATTCGAATGATAAGCGAAGTGGAAAATGTCTTAAGAAACACTGTGATGACAGGAGAGGAAGAAAGTGAAGAAACTATAGCCTGTTAGAGGGCCCGAGGAGGTGACACATCCAGATCAATTCTCATTAGATGTTAATCTTAGAATATTGGATATACTAAACTCAGACCTTTACAGGAGTGACTAACCTTGCCCAAAACAATTATGGCTACTTACGTGATTGATGATTTATATCAACCTCAACAGATTCTAATTTTAATTGATTAAAGAGGCACACTTTATTCCCCAATTTACATTATCCTCCATAAGTGCTTATGTTCCAGCTCCTCCGTCTTCCTCAGAATATTTTCTAAATATATTTTTCTCTGCATTGTTTTATCCCCAGCTTTGCTTTTCCTGTACCCACATTTCAATAACCCTTGGTATGTCAGCTTTGTCCCATTGCATGATTAACTCCTGCTCCCGTTTTATTAAGGTTACTCTACAGAGTTTAACTTCTTTTTCTTGAACCTCATCTCACATAATTGTTAAATATACTATCAGACTACTGTTCTATAATTCGATTTACACCTCTGCCAGCAACATTGTTTGTTACTTTCTAAGACATTCGCATAATTCTGTATGTCATAAAATTTGTTGTTTTGTAGCAACAGTACAGCGCAATGCATAAATATACTATAAATTACAATAAGAAATATATACAAAAATAAATAAACAGTGATAAAAGAGAGCAAAAATAGTAATGTTATGTTAATAAGTTCATTCTATGTTCAGAACTCTGATGGCAGACAGGAAGAAACTGTTCTTCAAACGTTGAAATTGCTTAAATTAAGTATTTGCATACTTAGTTGCTGGAAAAACTGTTTTCATCTTCCATCTTTTTCCCTCCTTCAAAAAATCTAAAAGCAATCATTCAAATATAACTACAACATAAAAATAAAAATCCCTCCATTCAAATCCCCATCAATAGAAACAACAATAGTAATCCTCCATTCAAAACTCCACCAATAGGAAAACCAATAATAACTCTTCATTCAAAATTCCATCAATAAAAACACCAATAATAACCTTCCATTCAGATTGCCAACAATAGAAACACCGATAACAACTCTCATTCAAAATTCCAATAATAGAAACACCAATAATAACACTCCATTCAAATCTCCACCAATAGAAACACCAACAGTAATCCATTCAAAACTCCACTAATTAAAAAAAAGATAATAACCCTCTATTCAAAATTCCACCAATAGAAACACCAATAATAACCCCCTATTCATAACTCCATGAGTAGAAATTTATAACTGTGCAAGGTCAAATTGGCTGGCTAGACATCATCTAAAAAAATAAGTCCTGCTTGAAGTTTTCAGTGAGTTAACTTCATGTTCCAGTTTATGTTCATCCATGTTTCACAATAACAAACACAATCCAACAGGATGGAAACCTTAACTCTTAGTATATTTCATATTAGAGAATATATATTTTTTGGCAATAGGATGGTCTCATTCGTAAGAGATGGAGTGAGGGGTACAGTGATATATTTAAGACTAAGCTTGATAATATTTTTAAATAAGGCTGTCAAAAGGTATGCAACACAGCCAAGTAAATTGAATTGAAATGCAATCAGCCATGATCTATTTGAATGGTGCTCGAGCTGTGTAGTGAATTCCTGATTTTACATCACTGTTGGTTGTTACTGGAATCAGGATTAAATATCTCATGGGAAATACAGAATCAATTCAATTTCATTGCACCAAAGTAAATCAGATTCATTCATAAATCCAAATGAATACATTTACAATCTGGCTCGATATAAAAGTTTGAAGAAGTTTTTTTCCCCTGAATCTAACTATATCTAAGAATTTATTTACCAATTTTCTGCTCATTACTTGCTAAATTGAGTTGAATGGAAGCCAACAGCTTTCTTTTATCCTGACAAATGGTCCTTTGTGAGCAAGGAAAGACAAATGTGCTTTTGGAGTCTTGCATTGGTGCACTTTGCAGCTGATGCCAGCCCTATGTTTATACAATGTCAAAAGCAAAGTACTTCTCCAGCAGAGATTTCTGGATGGTGATCAAAACCAGGAATTCTGACTGTGTCACCCATTCCTTATCCAGGGGTCTGGGGGCACTATGAATGAATGTTATCCCGTGTAAGATGAATGGTTTTTGAGTATTTTGTGGTCTGGTGGCTACCGACTGAATGCAGCATCTGAGTTGCTGCAGGTGGCGTTCTGTATTCAGGATCTTGAAAGCATTCTCAATGGCTGGAATGCAATACATGACAACTGCTATTAATTGACATAGCTTATCTCTGTTATCATTCCTGCTTTCACTGGTGTGAAGAATTACATCGGGTAAGAGTGAAAATACGGATAGATCATAGCCAAGGAAGTTACTGTAACACTGTAATTTATCACTGGTTAGCTTGGCTTCAGCGTGATATTAGCGCAATCTTTCTGCAAATGTCAGTAATGTTTGGGAAGCCACATGGAATTGCTCCAACCTCATCATTTATAGATTAGCAGATTCCTTAAATTGTTCCAAGTAAAAATGCAAAACTGCTGATAAATTTTAAAAAATGCTAATCCAGTTAGAAGTCAGTAAAGCTGAGTTATCCCCGCCCCCTTCCGCACTACTCCATCCCAAATGTGCTAATATTTCAAAGTACAAAAAGTTTAAATTTCCAGGTTTAAAGTAAATGTATTATCAAAGTACATATATATCACCATATACAACCCTGTGATTAATTTTCTTGCAGGCATACACAGTAAATCCAAGAAACACGATAGAATCAATGAAAGGCTGCAGGTAACAGGACAGACAAACAACCAATGTGTAAATGACAATAAAGTATGCAAGTACAAAAGAATATAATAAAAATAATAAATTATCAGATGCAATGCAACAGATGGATGCATTTGTAAAGCAGGTGTAACAAACAGAGTCTTCACATTTCTTCTTCATAAGAAAATGCAGAGCTCTGCAGACATTTATACTTCCAAGTGTTGGTGTGATTTCCAGCAAGGTAAAGAATTGGCACAATTGAAAAGCCAGCCAGCAGCATGGCTGAATGAGTTGTAATTGAAGGGCATTGTTGGTCACGGAAGACTTGCTGCCAGTATGTAATTATCCATTTCTACACAGTCAGCACAGTTACACAGCTTACAAGGTTTTGTTAAGTTAAATTAATTGTCATATGTATAATCAGTGGCCACTTTATTCATATTTCCTGTACCAAAAAGTGGCCACCGACTGTATATGTGACAATATACATGTTTATAGTGTGAGATGAGTATGATTTTATCCTAACAGGTTATCTATAGGTGGGTCCTCCAGTGGCTGTTCAGTCCGATCTGGGATCCATATATTCTGGTGAAATATGGGTAAGAGTAAGTATATTATAAAAGTTAATAAATTAATATTTATAAATACATGGGTGGGAGGATATGGAGGGCTATGGTTCATGCTATGCAGAATAAGAGCTGGCATAGATTAGATAGATTGAAGGGCCTGTTCCTGTGCTGTAGTAGTCTAAGACACTATGACTCTACCGGAGTATATACTCAGTGACCACTTTGATACACCTGTACACCTGCTTGGTATTGCAAATATCTAATCAACCATGTGCCAGCTACTCAATGCACAGAAGCATGCAGACATGGTCAAGAGGTTCTGTTGTTGTTCAAACCAAACATCAGAAAGGGGTAGAAATGTGGTCCAAGTGACTTTGATTGTGGATTGATTGTTGGTGACAGGGCATCATGGTGCCACAACAGTTAATGCGATGCTATTACAGCTTAAGGCATTCTGGAGTTTGGAGTTCAATTCCAATTCCAGCACCGTTCTATAAATCCTCCCTGTAGAATGCATGGGTTTTCCCCAGGTAATCTGATTTCCTCCCACAGCCCAAAGGCATACTATGTAGATAAACTGGCCATTGTAATTGTCCCGTAGTCAGGTTAGGGTTAATCAGGATTGTGGGGTTGCTGTGGCAGATGGCTCAAAGGGCCGGAAAGGCCAATTCCACACTGTATCACTAAATAAATATCAATAAAAGGGGAAGAACTGTGATCTAAGTGACTGTGACAGTGGAATGATTGTTGGTGTCAGACAGGGTGATTTGAGTATCTCAGAAACTGTTGATCTCCTGGGATATTTATGTATTTATATATATTTAATATAAATGCACAACAGTCTCTAGAGCAATGATTCCCAAACATTTTTGGGTTTCTGCCTCTTTGGCTCCTAGACCACATCCCCAGCAACCCCTGTCCTGTTCCGGGCATAACATAAAAACCAGAAAGAATTTTGATTTACGATGCACAGTGAAAGAAAATAGGAATTGCAAATTCAGTAAGATGGATGGGCTTGGTGCAGTGGTATCAGCTTTTCAACGTCAGGCTGAATGTCACGCAGGAGTGTCAGATCCCCATGTTCAGCAATTTGCAGTCTGTTTGTTGTTTGAAAGAAGATGGGCAACTGCACTGAAACCATGCTCTACTAAATATGATGTTGGAAAGGCAACAAAGAACATCTTGACCTTTATCCACGTAGCATTCAGAGATTTCATTCCGTAACCAAAAGTCTTGATATGGATCTCTGAACTTCAGCTGCAGCTCAAAGACATTTTGTAGTGAAGTCAGTTCCTCCTCCAACCTTCCTGTTAATCCCTCATTACAATTGTGTTCAGGAATGGATTTATTACCTAATCTGGAACTTGGACCGAGAGAAGATCCTGAAATATCCCTGACATGTCTTAATGCAGCTCATTCAGGTAGGCTACTCTTCCTCTTGCAATTCAGAGAGGCTCAGAAAATGTAAAAGGTCGCAATGGCCAATGTTGCACTTAAGTAGGGTTAACTTAGATATGCAGATGATTGATATGTCTTTGATAAGGTTCACATCATTTCCTCGCAATTGAAGATTGATTTCATTAAGCTTTGAAAATAATTCTGACAGGTAAGTAATGTCACGCCTGATATTTTTGAGTTGATTACTGAATGAAGCATCCACACACCCCTTAAACTTCCGGTTCAACATGGTGCTACCTAACTCGTGTGACAGCTCACTGGTAGTTCAATAGGCAAGAAATGTGACTGAAAGTAATACTAATAACAACTTTTCTGAAGTAATTGGTAGTAAATTATCACCACAAACACTGAAGAGGCGAGCAAAGGCCCAGCGAATTTGAGGGATGAACCACGCCGGTACATTGCAGTATCAATGCAGATGGAATGAGCCATTCGGAGAGGAGAAGTCAAGGCAAACGAGTTCTGATGCCTGTACGAGTGGCCCGGGTGAGAGGTTGGATTGGACTGGGTGCCTAGCCAATTCGGAGAAATTGAGAGTGGTTTCGGGCTGGGCAGTGAAATCTGGGCCCGGACTGAGTCACTGGATGGTGAGTTCTAGACCCAGAGCCTTTCACTGCAGCAGTGCCCAGGTCCCTAGTGCAAGGTACAATATGCTATTTGGACAATTTAAATGCCCAGCTCTCAATACAAGGGAAAGTTATGACATCATCATAGCTCAGGCAAAATTTGACCTGAAGGTAAATAAAGTGGGGCAGCAATATCTACATTGGGCCATGGGCTAGAGAAATGTGGTCAAGACCATCAGAAAGGGTCGACTCTGAACTTTACCCCATTTAATGCCATAACCTAATTCACAGGAATAGTGTGTGATTAGAGTATGAGAATTGTACTCACTAACACTACTACAATAGTGAATGACAATAAGAAATAACACCACTCTTCTGTCCAGATTTCTCATTATAAGCCAAATACAGAAGCATCACATTGCTTTTCAACAACTATAACATGCTTCAACCAAAGTCTAAGAGAATGGTGGGTCAGCAAAAGTTGAGGTGATTACATGGTCACTCTAATCAATTACGAGGCACTGAGGATCAAATCCTTATAATAAGTCATTCATTTTTAAAATTAAGCCTGTGATTGTTTATTTGCCCCGCCTTTATCTTTACCTCCCCCTTAGAAATATCTACTGCTCCCGGGGGTGGGCGATATCACTCACAATGTGAACTCAAGAGTCTTGTTTATAGAGAATGATTTGAAAAACAAAAAAAAAACTTCGAGTGAGTGGCAGTTCTGTGGGTGAAAATGCTTTGCCATACAGCCATAGAACAGTACAGTGCAGTAACAGGCCCTTTGACCCATCTAATCCATGCTGACCTATTAATCTGCTTAGTCCCACCGACCTGCATGCGGACCATAGTCCTCCACACCCCTCCCAACCATGTACTTATCCAAATTTCTCTTAGCTATTGAAATTGCACCCGCATCCACCACTTACGCTGGCAGCTCGTTCCACACTCTCACCACCCTCTGAGTGAAGAAGATCCCCCTCATGTTCCCCTGAAAATTTTCAGCTTTCTCCCTGAGCCAATGACCTCTAGTTGTACTTTCACCCAACCTCAGTGGGAAAAAAAACCTGCCTGCATTTACCTTCTCTATACCCCTCATAATTCTGCATACTATCTCCCCTCTCAGTTAATGAGAGAGGTCAGAAAAGAATGACCAGACCGGTTCAAGCAGGCAGGAAGGTGACAGTAACTCAAACAACCACACATTACAACAGTGCCGTGCTGGAGCGCACCTTCGAATGCACGACACATTGTACCGTGAGGTGGATGTGCTACAGCAGCAGAAGACCACAAACATACACTTACTGGCCACCTTATTAGGTACCGTAGATACCTAATAAAATGGCCACTGTGTGTATACTATGGACATTCGAAATAAGAGCAACCATAAGCCATCTGATCCTCAGAGCCTGCCCCACTAATCATCAAGCCTTAAATATAAAGTCTTGGAAAAGTCCACCACAAAAGCAGGCCCTTCACCCCATCTGGTGCATGCTAACCATTTAAAGTGTGTACTCCCGTCAACCTGCACCAGGACTCTAGCTCTCCATACCCCCGCCTACCCAAATGTCTCTTAAATGCTGACATTGAAATAAATCTGACCTTAATTAATTCAGCAATGTTTGGCATACTGAGCTTTTGATAGATTGCATAGAAATGAGTTCATGCATTTTTAATATTTTAAAGCAATTATTAGGAATCAAGTTAAAACAGTATTTTTCAAGAACATTGTGAAATATCTGCACTGTTTATAATGGACATAGGATGTGAACACTGCCTTTCTCTGTTTACAAGCACTACCTTTGTGGAGCAGATGCTTTCTATTATCACCTTGGTCCAAACCCAGTTATCATGGCCAAGTAATTCACCCATATTAAACTGTGCATTCCAACTTGATTCACAGGCAAGGAAACTAACTGCACCTTGTCCAGCCAGCACTACAGAATTCCACAGTCTGTATTGCTACAGAAAGCAAAATCAGCACATTGAATCAGAGGGGATAACTTCACTCAACTTCCCTTGCCCATCCTTGACTGTTCCCACTGAAACGGACTTACTTCAAGTACTCTTCATCTTATGTTCTTAATATTTATTGCTTATTTATTTCTTATTTTCCTCTTTCGCTTTGTATTTGCACAGTGTTGCTTTTTTTTCCTGCACGTTGGTTGTTGTTCCCCCTATTGGGTGCGGTCCTTCATTGACTCGATTGTTTTATGTATTTACTGTGATTGCCCGCAAGAAAACGAATCTCCGGGTTGTATATGGTGACATATATATACTTCGACAATAAATTTACTTTGAACTTTAAAACCCGCATTTTCAGCCAACTAAATTCAGGTTCGGCATCAGTTCCAGACAACACTGCGCACTGGTCTCTGCTTCACACAGTAAGCAACACAATTCAGTCAGAGAGGTCTGACATCGCCCCAGGTACCGGTGGGATACAGGTTTAACGCAACACCGTCACAGGTAAACAGGAATAATGCGTCACCGTCACAATGATCCACTTTCATTTACAGAAAAAAAAAACACGCAGTCTTTGTAATTAGCTGCCCCCGACAGAAATGCAGGAATCTGGTCATTTTAACTCCGTTGCCATGTTAAAGTGTATTTTGTCACCAAATTGTTAAAGGGAATTCACTTGTTCTTTCCCCGAAACTTTAATTTGAATACATTTCAGAACCACAACACAAGCAACTTAGTCGAAGCAATGCATGAAGAAGAATCGGACAAAACAGTTTAATGGCAGGGCAGGGAGAAATTGGGAGAAAAGGGGAGCGTTTGAAGGAGCTTACCTGAAACAGGTCGCCACTTCTCCGCTGGACTTCAGGCACGGATACTCAGATGTGATTATTTTGTTTTCGGGGCATATCTCTCTGCTTTAAAATCAAAACGGAGTTTTTCAGGTGTCGAATAAAAATGTGTTACTAAACCAAATCTTCCCGTGGATTTGAAAGTGCCTTTTATAACCTCTCGGTTTGAATTAATGGCGCATTTGGGGAAGTAGTTGGTGTACGAGTGTGCGTTTCCCCTGGACCTCATTCCGTTTAACATTATTATCTTTATTATTAAAGATGGTGTGAGATGAGAAATTAAATATTAATGACAAACCTTTCATCTTGTTCTGAAATGGTAAAGTAAGAGTAAGAAGACGATGACGATGTCAGCCACAATATCAAGGCACCTCTCAGCAAATTCTCAGTACTTGCGTGAAACATCTTCCCCGCGGACACTGGCGAGAAACAGTCCGGCAGAATTACCGGGACACAATCACTCCACAAACTTTCTTCCCAGAGGCTTTGGAGACTTGAGAAAGTGATGGCGGGTTTCAGCCGCCTTGATTCAATTCGCCTCTGCTGTGATTGACTTCACGGCAGGGTTAAGGACACTGACGCTGAGATGGCAATTGTCAGCACTGAGGCGTTTTTGGCTTACCCGGCGGCTGCTGTTATTTAGTTTAGATAAACTTTAAAAAAAAACAATATATTACACGGGTCGGACGCGCATGTGAGGGGAGAGGGGAGGAACTTGTTTGGGAGAGCGTGTGTAAAGAGTGTTGGATTTGATTGTGTTGGTTTGTACATGTCAGTCTTTGTACACAGGTATAATAATCACATTAGAACATCACACCTAGAAGGACCCCTTTAAATATACAATATACTGTAGATTTTAATTAGACAAAATAAAATTGGTTTTGTATAGATGCGCGTGTACATCTGCATATAACGTATTTGTGTTGTTTTCGATTCCTATCGGTTTTCCGTCTTCAATAATTCTGCATACCACAATCTCGTATCAGAAAGTAAGTCCGTCTGTGTCGACGCTTGGCTTTTTGCAAATCTGTTATTGGTAAAAGGAAAGAAGCATTGTTTTGATTCAAAGAGCATTCTTTTTTTTAGTCCTGATGTAGCGTCTTGGCCCGAAACGTCGTCTGTTTATTCTTTTCCATAGACGCTGCCCGACTTGCTGAGTTCCTCCAGAATTGTGTTTGTTACTCAGGATTCTTGTTTCCGTAGCCTTGTTTCACTTTAGATACTATCCTTCTGCATGCATTTAAATGAAACCACATTTTTAAACCCGTGTTTCGTTTTGTTTTGAACTCTGTTTTGTTGTCCTGCTCATTTTATTTGGCGCGGCAGCTCCCCGCTGACCGGCTGGCTGTTTAGCAATCTGAATGAATTCTGTCTCAAATGGCAGCGGTTCATTTATTGTATTTGTGGAACCGAACCAGAGACACGCTTCCAATCTCGCATTCCAAACTTCGAGCCTGTCTGTTGACAAACATTTAACTCATTCTGAACTCAAAAGAGACATATGGTCAAATGACAGCGTTTACAGCGGCTCAGCGATGGTACTCGCGGGTTGGCTCTGAAGTCGCTCGGTGCCGTTCAAAGACCTGCAATCTTTCTCTTGCCCCGAAGTACGCGACGAATCTGAGTGGGTGGTTTTGAACCGGGGGAGGCTTTTGCACAACAAAGTCAGGAGCTGATATTGAAGCATTTATACCCAAGGCAGACGCGAAGGAAGACTTTGGGTGGAAGAGCGTGTGTAATAAATGAGGGAGGTGAGTGAGTTAGTTCGTGAGTGAGAGCCTTTGTACTTGTTAATATGCGAGTTCGTGCAGACTCAATGGCCACATTATTAGGTACTTTCTGCTGCTGAGTGAACTTCTGCTGCAGTAGCCCATCGGCTTCAAGGTTCAACATATTGTGTGTTCAAAGCTTCGCTTCTGCACAGCACTGTCATAACACATGGCTATTTGAGTTACTGTGCTTTCCTGTCAGTTTGAACCAGTCTGGCTATTCTCATCTGACTTCTCTTATTAAGAAGACCTTTTCACCCTCAGGACTGACACTCGGTGGATGATTTAGTTTTTCACACCATTCTCTGTAAACTCTAGAGACTGGTGGAGATCAGCCGTTTCTGAGCGACTCAAACCACATCTTTAAGTACCAGCAGTCAGTCCACAAAGTCGCTTGGGTCACATTTCTTCCCCTTTCTGATATTTGGTCTGAACAACTGAACCTCTTGGCCATGTCTGCATGCTTTTATGCATTGAGTTGCTGCTAAATGATTGGCTAATTAGATATTTGCATTATCAAGCAGGTGTACAGGTATACTTAACAAAGTAGCCACAGAGTGTGTAGGTAGCAAACAGTTGAGGGACACAATGGCATTAGAAATGTGGGAGTTAATTACAGACAATCTAAATTTATTATCAAAGTACATATATCACCTTACCTTGAGATTCTTCTACTCTCGGGCATTCACAGCAGAACAAAGGAATGCAACAGAATTTCTGAAAGTTCTATACATAAACAAAGATTGACAGACAACCAATGACAAATTGAGCAAATAAAAATTAATAAATAACATTGAGAACACGAGTTTCAGATTCCTTGAAAGGGAGTCAGTTGGTTGTGGAATCAGTTCAGTGTTGAGGTGAATGAAGTTATCCATGTTGGTTCAGGAGCCTGATGGTTGAAGGATAGTAATTGAGTCTGGTGCTATGTCATCTAAGGCTCCTGTACCTCTTTCCTGATGGTAGTGTTGAGAAAAGAGCATGGCCTGGATGGTGGGGGTCTTTGATGATGGATACTGCTTCCTTGTGGCAGTGCTTATTGTAAATGTGCTCAATGGTGGTGGGGGGGGGGGTGCTTTGCCTGTGATGGACTGGGCTGTATTCACTACTTTATGTAGCAGGAGGAAACTACTTAACCTTTTGAGGCTGTTCCAACTTTCTGCAAAATTATGGCTGACCTGAGGGTAGGGATCTCATTGAAATCTATTGAATATTGAAAGGCTGAGATAGAGTGGATGTGGAGAAGATGTTCCCTACAGTGGACAAATCTAGGATCAGAGAAACACTGTCATAATGACATGGCATACAACATGACTCATAAAGAGCAAACAATCAGAGCTGATGGGGAGAAGGCAGAAGAATGGGATTTAGAAGGAAAAGTACAGGATTGAATGGCAGAGCAGACTCGATGGGCACCCATGTTTTATGGTCTCATTCTTCTAGTCTCCGGAGAATAGAAGCCTAGTTTGTTGAGCCTATCCTTGCTACAAAATATCGAACCGGAAACTGTCAGGTGAATATTTATTAAACTCCTACTATAGCAGGGGTTCCTGACCCCTTTTTATGCTATGAACCACTACTATTAACTGAAGGGTTTGTGGACTCCAGGCTGGGAACACCTGCTCTATAGGAAGTGTACCCATCTTAGTTAAGGAAACCAATGTTGCAGTATTAAGGCCACACCTAACTGCAGTATGACATCCTTACAATGCTATCCAAATCCCCTTCCAAAAAGGCCAAAAAATTGTTTCTTCCCCAGATCCATGTACATTGAAACAAAGCAGATGGTGAAACAGGTCATTTGTATCAACGACCAACATGGTCTGAATATGTGCTGGGGCAGCCCACATGTGTCCGCGTGCTTCTGGCACTAGCATAGCATGCTCACAACTTACTAACCCTAATTTGTATTTTTGAATACAGGAGGAAACTCATGCAGTCACTGGGAGAACAAATTTCAAAAGCTGTAAGTTCAAAGTAAATTTATTATCAAAATACATATACAGTAATCCTGAGATTCATTTCCTTGTGGACATCCATAGAATAATAACCACAACAGAGTCAATGAAAGGTTGCACCATCTTGAATGTTCAACCAGTGTGTAAAATACAACAGACTGTGCAAATATACACAACGCAAAAAATAATAATAAATAAGCAAAAATAGGAGAACACGAGACAAGTCAAGATAAAACTTCATTTATCTCAAAGGAAATTATTGTTGCAAGGTTGCTCAGTCAGAAATATATAGTTTAAAATACAAAATATAAGCATTGATGAAGAGTCCTTGATTCTTGCTGAACATACGAAGCCCTGAAACCTCCTGGTTTCCAGACTGCAGAAAGAATGAAACTTTTACACTACCTGCTACACTAACTAGTTTTCAACAACAGTTTCAAGAACTACTAGATCCCTTTTAACATCAACACCTAGTCTCCCACCATTTCACGATACTCGAAGGATAGTCTCTTTTTATGGCATTGTACCCCTCCTGCTTACAGACACAGACTGCCTATATTCCCTTGAAGTCTCCACATCCTCCACCATCACTCACATAGTTTCATGTCTGTATTTGACTTGGAAATGTTGCATTTGAATAAACTCCCCCCCCCCCCAGCTAAGTAATTGCAACAAAGTGTGAATAATTGAGATATAAGCACTATGACGTGTAGTACCAGTTCAGACTCCAATCTGTTCCAGGGTTGACCGACAGGAGCAGACAGTTCCCCAAGGGTTTTTATCAGAACTGATTGGAATCTCTTGTTATTGATCATCAACACCACATGTTCCCAGGGTGAGCTGGGTTTGTCTCTATTGGCTCAGTCTCACAGTACAAATAGGATCCAGAAATGCAGGCAGTAAGCAAACATAAGAAAATCCAGAAAAGATTAAACAAAACCCACCAGACTTTCTTGCTGCATACAATATCACAGTTTAAGACTGAGCAAAGTAAGATCCAGGAAGCAGGGTTTAAATACTCAGACATTGATTGGGAACATGTGCAGTCAATGATCAATTACAAGAGAGTCCAATCAGTTCTGAAAAACCCAGAGTTCTAACAGGTACCCTCAAATCACAGCCTGCCAACCTAAGGAAGATCAGTTAATGAAAACTCAATCCATGCTAATGTACTCCCCTAATTCCTTATTTCCAATCATGTTCATCAACCTCCCATCTTATGGAAAGACAGTTGAAAATCCAACTGCACCACATCCACTTGTTCTCTCTCATTACTCAACAGCCTGGAATATATCCTCAAAGAATTCCAATAGTTGACTTACATACTTACTGCCTGTTACATCACTGGTGTTTAGCACAGCAGAGAAGGTACTCCATCTCTAACAGTGTTCAAAGCTTCCTTCATTGTGCCAGTAGTTTCCTCTTCGTTTTCACTACTGTCTTTTATGCTAACTCCAGGTGGACACTCAGGGATACCATCCCACTCAGATGCAGAATCATTCTTTAGTGCTGTTTTCATAACTATTTTACCCAACAGGGTTGTTAGCTCTGACCGAACCCCTGAACCTGGAGGACCGATGGACCACTCTGTGTCTGGCCTCTACCCTTCGACCTGTTTGGCATGGATGACCCTACCAGGAGCCAAAGCAGCCAACGTAGCTCCGCCGGTCACTGAGACATGCAAGCCTCCGAACCTTGACGAGGTTGTGGTCTTCTTGGAAGCCCAAGAGTTTAGTCACACACAATTTCCTTCTCATATTTGACTAAATTACGAGAAGAAAATTGTAGAGATAGTAGCACAAAGTGCTTAGTATATCAGTTTACAGCAGTTGTAAGATCGGGGTTCAACTCCTGCTGCTGTTTGTACAGAGTTCATGTGCTCTCCCCATGAGCGTGTGGATTTCATCCATGTGCTCTGCTTTCTGTCCACATTCCAAAGACTTGCAGGTTAGGGTTAGTAAGTTATGGGCATGTTATGTTGGCACAAGAAACATGGTGATGCTTGTGGGCTGCCCATCACAATCCTTGCTGATTTCTTTCGATCCAAATCTTTCACTGTATGTTTCAATGTACACGTGATAACTAAAGCTGAACTTTAAATCGTTTGCTAAATTCTTTTTTATTTTCTAGTTGTCTTACTATCTAACATCCTTTTTGATTTCGGTATTCTCCAAACTACCAATGTTAGTCTCACAGTCAGTAGTTCCAGATTTTCTCTAATCCTCCATTTTGAAATAATAGTGATATTTGTTATCCAGTTTCAGTGAACTACTTCACAATCCATGGAATTTTGGGGGATGATAACCAGGGCACACACCAACTCTGTAGCCACCTCTTTCAAAACTCGAGAAAGTACTGTACATGATCATATCTGTGAGATTTGTCTCCCTCTTATTTCTTGAATGATGTTATAGATGTGTCATAGTTACCATGATCTTTTGCTTCATCGTTCTGTAGGCATAGGCCACAATTTCTGTGCAATATTCTTCATAACACAGATAACCAAAATCAATTTATTATCAAAGTATACCGAACTATGCAGAAGTCTTAGGCACACATCATATCTACCGTAGCCTGCGAATCTAAGACTTTTTGCACAGTAATATATTTGTCAATGTGCACCGAAGAGTGAGTTTGTAATTCTGGCAGAAGCAAAGAATGTTGGTTATGGTGAAGGTGGAGGGGTGTGGGGGCAGGTTGCCGAGGAGTGCCAGGTGCAGGCTGTGGTGTAGGTGCAGCCCTGCAACACCAGACAACATCATTTGATTCTAAACAATTGGTTTATTGACTATTACAGAATATCTTCCTGGTGCTTCCTCTTCCTCCCCTCTTCCTTCCATGATTCCCCTCTCCCTGCCCCCTTTCCACTCTCAGTCCACAACAGAGACCCAGATCAGGATCAGCCTTATCATCTCTCACATATGTCATCAAATTAGTTTTTTTGCAGCAGCAGTACAGTAAAATGACTGCAGGACTGTTGAAGAAGTCTTAGGTACCCGGGGGTGGGGGGGGGCTGTGTGTGTGTGTGTGTGTGTGTGTGTGTGTGTGTGTGTGTGTGTGTGTGTGTGTGTGTGTGTGTGTGTGTGTGTGTGTGTGTGTGTGTGTGTGTGTGTGTGTGTGTGTGTGTCTACTTTTACACAGTACTGTATACATGTTACCATATGCTACCTTCAGATTCATTTTCTTGCAGGAATTTACAGGATAGAACGTGCAATGCCTTTTCATTCTTTACATTCAAAGTCAATACTTTCCGTACTGCTTGATTACTTTCATACACATCAAGCAATAACACTGCCAACTCTCATATGGAAAAAAGAAGACAAATTGTGCAAATAAAAAAGTAAATAATACTAATAACATGAGTTGTTGAGTCCTTGAAAGTGAGTCTGTAGGCTGTTGAATCTGATTAGAGTTCTGGTGACTGAAGTCATCCACACAGTGGTTCAGGAGCTGATGGTGGAAGGGTAGTAATCATTCTTGAACATGGTAGTATGGGAGCTAAGACTCATGTACCTCCTTCCCAATGGCAGCAGCAAGAAGAAAGTACGGCCTGGGTGCTGGGGGTCCTTGATGATGGATGCTGCTTTCCTGCAACAGTGTTCCCACAGATGATCTCAAAGGTGGGGAGGGGTGGTAAAAGTATGTACAGTACAGTTGCATGTCAACGACTTAATGCTAAGACCAAAAGCCAGTGGATTAGTTATGGAGATCAGTCAGAATACCACAGTTGATATTTACATCATAGCATCCGTCAAATTAATTTTAAAGCAATAAAACATACAAAGCAGATAGGTGTTTTAGGATATTGTGATATCACAGGGTAATCATTCACCTGATCTAATAAATTCAATTGTGTAAGATGTTAAATTAATATAACAGGGTTTTTGGAATTTATATAGTGAAAAGCTGACCGAATGCTAATCTAGCCTCAGTCCAATTCAAGCAAATTAGATTATTTGGGATTAATTTGCCAAATAATTGCTATTTAATCCAATCTGTGTATATTTAAGTCAAGTGATTTGTTCCATGGTCAAAGAGATAGCAAACCATCTCATAAATATAAATTTCTTATGGTTGTGCTACAGCTAAAATAGGTTCATCTTTAATTCAACAAAAATCTTTGGATGTTGATTCTGAATTGTGCCAGAGGTCATGACTCAAGTGAAATGTTAACTGTTTATTCCTCTCTGTAGATGCTGCCTGACCTGCTGAGTTCCCCCAGCACTTTGTTGGTGCCCTTTCTTCCATGGTCCACTTTCCTCTCCTGTCTGTTTCCATGTAATGGTGGAGCAGACTCAATGGGCCAAATGGCCTAATCCTTCTTCTATATCTTATGATCTTATGGTTTATTCATATCTCTATAGATGCTGCCTGACCTGCTGAGGTCCTCCAGCATTTTCTGCCTGTTGTTCCAGTATGTACAGTATGTTTCAAATCCATCATCACTATTTGTGAATCCAAATTAATTACAGAAAATCTTGGAGCTTGCAACAGGGAAAACAAGAACACTATCAGTTACTGGAATATTCAATTACATCTTCAACATGCCTACTATTCTTCCCAATCTTGTTGCTGACATTCAATTCCAATCCTACAACAACCTGACTGAAATCTCACCATCTTCTGAATCATCCTGAATATTTCCTCGGCATTTATAACAGGTGAACAAGGAATGAGCAAAAAAACAGCTTTATTACTACCACTATACAACCAGATGAGATCAAAAAGACCTGATTATCAAGGATCGGAATTACGGTAAGTCATAGTCATAAGAGAAGTCTCATGATCCAGAGATTTCCAGCTGACTGTATGGATTGAAATAATGTGGCCAGCATGGATAATACATTTTTGCTTCCATAAATAATTTGAGCCAGTCATTGGAAGAAACATATGGTATTTGTCTGTAACACATACAAAATGTTGGAGGAACTCAACAGCTCAGCAGCATTTACGGAAAGGAATAAAAAGTCAATATTTTGGGCCAAAAACCTTCTTCAAGATCCTGATTAAGTGTCTCAGCTCAAAACATCGACTGTATTAGAGCCCTGATGAAGGGTCTCAGCCAGAACTATCAACTATCCCTTTCTGTTGATCCTGCCTGACGTGCTGAGTTCCTCCAGCATTTTGTATGTGTTGCTCTGGGTTTCCAGCATCTGCAGAAGCACTTGTGTTTATGGTATTCCCCTGTTAGTTCACAGCAAGCGGTTCAGGACATCGGTGTCAATGTTAAATGATAGATTTTCATCTAAGGGAGATTTCACATGATCATGTCCATGGCATTTCTTAATGAATAAAGCATTTGGTACAGAGATCAAGGCAATTTACCACTCAAGCAAATAAGCACTACATTGATGATAACTGCCCAAGCAGCTTCTGTGCTGTGGAAATTACAATCAACGCCCACTTTATTAGGTACCTCCTTTACCTAGCAAAGTGGCCACTGAGTATATGTTTATGATCTTCTGCTGCTGTAGCCCATCCACTTTAAGATGTGACATTTTGTGCACTCGGAGATGCTCTTCTGCATACCACTTTACAACACCTTCCTGTCAACTTGAACCAGTCTGGCCATTGTCCTGTCAACTCTCTGATTAACACCCAGAGAACTGCTGCTCACTGGATATTTTTTGCTTTCCACACCATCCTCTATAAACTCTAGAGAGTGCTGGGTGTGTGAAAGTCCCAGGAGATCAGCAGTTTCTGAGATACTCAAACCACCTCATCTGGTACCAACAATCATTCCACAGTCAGTCATTTAGATCACATTTCTTCCCCATTCTGATGTTTGGTCTGAACAACAACTGAACCTCTTGACCATGTCTGCATGCTTTTATGCATTGAGTTGCTGCCACATGATTGGCAGATTAGATATTTGCATTAACCAGCAGGTGTGCAGGTGTACTTAATAAAGTGGCCACAGAGTGTATAACTTACGGCGAGAGAAAGCAGATGAGAAAGAATGGAACTAGCAGAGAAGAAAAAGAGAATTTCATACGGAAAATACAAAGTGTAGAAGACCTAAAATCTGGGGAGGTGGGTCAGAAAAGCAAGCTGATATTAATAATGTAGCATTAGACAGTTAAGTGATGGCAGAAAGCAAGTGAAGTTAAAAAAAAAATCCACATAGTTTTGGATATTATTATGGATATTATTTTGGTTCATAAACACGATATTGTCTGATAAACACAATATTCTTGGAGCCAGCAGTTGTCTTGTTTTATACCACTGCTTGTGAACTCTCAATTTCTATCTGGCCACAAGGATCCCTCAGAATTCAAGGCCATTTTATGCAACTGATAAGAGAATATAAATGAAATAACTTCAGGTCATGTTGATCTGAATTCATTCAAGAACATCAAGGGAACTGGCAAGTACTTTAATGGAAATTCCAGCATCTGACTTTTTCTAAACTATTTATCGGCTCTCATTTCTCAACTAGGAAAATCTGACCTCTTGTGGCCATGTTTTGAATGAAGCAAGCAAATTGGTGAAGAAGACACATCTCACTAGGATTATTCAAAGACTATAATTCCAATCAGATTCAAGCATTAGTTTTCAATTTGACTTAAAGGATAAAGAAACTTTATATAAGCAAATTTCTAATTAAGTAGTTCTCACGCTTTACAGCTTCTTGGTCAGAATCTGCTAAGAGCCATAACTGTCAGGCTGGGTAACAGCTTCTTTCCCCCCCTCTCCCCCCAGGCTGTTAGACTTCTTAACACCCTGCTTCCACTTGGCACACACATGTACACCCTGTCTGAATGACCTGCCACCCCACCCCTCCACTCCGCATCTCACAGACATGTTCTCATCTTACACTGGTCACCTTCCATCTTTTATAACTGTTGTTTCACAGCCGCAGTAGTGGAGTTCAATTCCAACACTTTCTGTAAGGATCTTCTTGTGTGATTCAGTGGGTTTTCTCCCACAGTGCAAAAATATAAATGTTAGTTGGTTAATTGATCATTGTAAATCGTCCTGTGATTAGGCCAGCGTTAAGTAGTTGGGTTGCTGGGCATTGCAGCCTGTTGGACTTGAAAGGCCTGCTCTGTGTGCTATATCTCAAAAAATATATTTATACTACTGTTTGTTTTATTATAATAGTCCCCAAAACACGCACTGGTACGTTATGGCAACCTGTCAATCTTTGGGCTGTGCCACTCGTACTAATATTATTTTGTGACTGTATGTGTTGGATCATAACTATATGTGCTATAGTGACTACACTGCATTTGCAACTTGGTCGCAGAGAAATGATTACAAACAAGATAAGATCTGCAGATGCTGGAAATCCAAGCAACACACACAAAATGCTGGAGGAACTCAGCAGGCCAGGCAGCATCTATGGAAAAGAGTACAGTCGGCGTTTTGGGCCGAGACCCTTCAGCAGGACTGTAGGAAAAAAGATAATGAGTCAGAATAAAAGGGTAGGGGTAGGGGAGGGAGAAACACAAGGTGATAGGTGGAACCAGGAGGGGGTGGGATAAAATAAAGAGTTGGGAGGTTGATTAATGAAAAAGATACAGGGCAGGAGAAAGGGGAATCTAATAGGAGAGGACAGAAGGCCATGGAAGAAAGAAAAAGGGGGAGGAGCACCAGAGGGAGACGATGGTCAGGCAAGGAGATAAGGTGAAAGTGGGAACTGGGGATGGGGAATAGAGAAGGGAGGCCATTACCAGAAGTTTGAGAAATCAACATTTCATGCCATTAGGTTGGAGACTACCCAGATGAAATGATAGATAGATAGATAGATAGATAGATAGATAGATAGATACTTTATTCATCCCCATGGGGAAATTCAACTTTTTTTCCAATGTCCCATACACTTGTTGTAGCAAAACTAATTACATACAATACTTAACTCAGTAAAAAAATATGATATGCATCTAAATCACTATCTCAAAAAGCATTAATAATAGCTTTTAAAAAGTTCTTAAGTCCTGGCGGTAGAATTGTAAAGCCTAATGGCATTGGGGAGTATTGACCTCTTCATCCTGTCTGAGGAGCATTGCATCGATAGTAACCTGTCGCTGAAACTGCTTCTCTGTCTCTGGATGGTGCTATGTAGAGGATGTTCAGAGTTATCCATAATTGACCGTAGCCTACTCAGCGCCCTTCGCTCAGCTACCAATGTTAAACTCTCCAGTACTTTGCCCACGACAGAGCCCGCCTTCCTTACCAGCTTATTAAGACGTGAGGCGTCCCTCTTCTTAATGCTTCCTCCCCAACACGCCACCACAAAGAAGAGGGCGCTCTCCACAACTGACCTATAGAACATCTGCAGCATCTCACTACAGACATTGAATGACGCCAACCTTCTTAGGAAGTACAGTCGACTCTGTGCCTTCCTGCACAAGGCATCTGTGTTGGCAGTCCAGTCTAGCTTCTCGTCTAACTGTACTCCCAGATACTTGTAGGTCTTAACCTGCTCCACACATTCTCCATTAATGATCACTGGCTCCATATGAGGCCTAGATCTCCTAAAGTCCACCACCATCTCCTTGGTCTTGGTGATATTGAGACGCAGGTAGTTTGAGTTGCACCATATCACAAAGTCCTGTATCAGTTTCCTATACTCCTCCTCCTGTCCATTCCTGACACACCCCACTATGGCCGTGTCATCAGCGAACTTCTGCACATGGCAGGACTCCGAGTTATATTGGAAGTCTGATGTGTACAGGGTGAACAGGACCGGAGAGAGTACGGTTCCCTGCGGCGCTCCTGTGCTGCTGACCACCGTGTCAGACCTACAGTCTCCCAACCGCACATACTGAGGTCTATCTGTCAAGTAGTCCACTATCCAATCCACCATGTGAGAGTCTACTCCCATCTCCGTTAGTTTGTGCCTTAAGATCTTGGGCTGGATGGTGTTAAAGGCACTAGAGAAGTCAAGGAATGTAATCCTCACAGCACAACTGACCCCCTCTAGGTGAGAGAGTGATTTGTGCAGCAAATACGTGATAGCATCCTCCACTCCCACCTTCTCCTTATACGCAAACTGAAGAGGATCCTGGGCGTGCCTGGTTTGTGGCCTCAGATTCTGTATTATCAGCCGCTCCATGGTCTTCATAACGTGGTGTTCCTCCTCCAATCTGAAAGCAGCCTCATTGTGACAGCAGAAGAAGCCATGGATGGACATGTCGATGTTTCATTTAGCTGTATACATGTGTATGGTTGAATGACAATAAACTTCAGCATGAACTCGAACTGGATCAGAGTGTTCATTTCCACCACTTGTATGCGAGATGGGCACATCTACACTCTCTGTGAGATGAGATGTGCCTCTTCCTACTCTCTGATCTATAAAATGGGTTTGGAAACTTTGGAAGAACATGCATTGTCTGCTCAACGTTTATCACAAAATATATATAAATTCAGAATCTTACTCAAAGGGTCTAAAGAGAAGTTAATGTCACAAATAACCAACTAGAACTGAGCTTATCAAGGATCAATTTCATTCAACGTATACATGTCCATGTATTAGGAAATTGCTCCAGTGTGTTGGTCAGGATGTAGTTTGCAACAAAAAATTGGATTTTCAGTGATAAAAAAATAAAAAATTATATCTAGTTTGGCTGAATAATTGGGCTGAAGGGTCTGTTTTTGTGCATTATTTTTCTATGACTCTGTAAAAATAAAGAATTATATATAAATAAAATAAAAGAGAAAATAAAGTTATAGGTTAAAGGATGGATGTGGAATAAAATGTGCATAAATACATAAATACCAGCAGCTATTTACAATATAAGCAGCATTGTAAAAAATGTTAAAGTGTCTACCCTACAGTGCAGTGCAGTGACAGGAGTTATAGTTAGAGCAAGGTGGGGGGGGGGGGGTATAAGTAGACTGATTGATCAGTTTAACTGCCTGGGAGGAAAAACATTTATGGTGGTGTGTGATTGTTGTTTTTATAGCACTATGGTGCTTTCCAGAAGAGAGCTTTTAGAAAAGGCAGATTGCAAGATTGCATGATAACTTTTTCCTGCCTGTTTCTTTGTTGCGGACACATACACATCCTGCCCTCTTTACCTTCAAACTCTTTTCCAATTTATAGATCTCCAGCTCCAGCACCTCCATGGCCTATTATGACCCACCTGACTGAACAAGGATGTGATTTGAAAATTGCATTATTGTTCTCTCTCTTTCTCTAGCTATCAATTGATTGCAACTTGCTGATGCTCTTCATGCTCCTCTGCTTATCTTGATTGGATTTTCAGTATAAATGTCATTTATTCACATTGAGAGTGATCTTGCTTCACTTCTCATGACATTGTGGGCAATGGAACTCCAAGGAAATGCTTGATACTGTTGCATTGTTCAGTGCCTCCAAAATGTTTTAGAAATCTCCTAACATCATCACCAGCACAGATGGCATTCTTGTTCTCAAAGTGCATCCATCCAGCTCAGCTGGATTATCTCTTTTATATTACTACAGACCCTCTCACTGGTTGTCCTAATCTCCAGTTTCACCTTTGGATGTTCACATGTTTAATGACTATTTGCTCATCTGTGAATCCTTACTTTCAAATTGTGATACTACTTACTCACTGTCAAAAGAAACATTCTCACATTTTTCCACCATTATAAGGTCTTGGTGGCAGGATGGAGATACATCTCTACCAAAGGAGATGTAACATGTTCCTCCCTCCACTAGACTGCAGGTAACCCTTAGGCAAGGTGTGTTACTTGCTTGGCCCCCGGATCAGGGTCAAGTGAAGAACGTAAGAAATAGGTACAGGAGTAGGCCATCTGGCCTGTCGAGTCTACTTCGCCATTTAATATGATCATGACTGATCTGGCCATGGACTCATCTCCACCTACCTGCCTTTTCCCCATAACCCTTAATTCCCCTACTATGCAAAAATCGATCCAACCTTGTCTTAAATATATTTACTGAGGTAGCCTCCACTGCTTCATTGGGCAGAGAATTCCACAGATTCAACACTCTCTGGGAAAAGCAGTTCCTCCTTATCTCCATCCTAAATATACTCCCCCGAATCCTGAGGCTATGTCCCCTAGTTCTAGTCTCACCTACCATTGGAAACAGATTTTTCTTGCCTCTATCTTATGTATGCCTCTATCTTTCATAATGTTATATGTTTCTATAAGATCTCCTCTTTCTTATGAATTCCATTGAGTACAGTCCCAGGCGACTCAATCTCTCTTCATAGTCTAACCTCCTCACCTCTGGAATCAACCTGGTGAACTTCCACTGCATCGCTTCCAAAGCCAGTATATCCTTCCTCAAGTAAGAAGACCAGAACTGCATGCAGCCACAACCGTACCCTGTACAGTTGCAGCATAACCTCCCTACTCTTAAATTCAATCCCTCTAGCAATGAAGGCCAACATTCCATTTGCCTTCTTGATAGAAGGCAAACCAACCATTTATCATTCATGCACAAGCACTCCCAAGTCCCTCTGCACAGCAGCATGCTGCAAATTTTCACCATTTAATAATAGTCTACTCTTTCATTTTTCCTTCCAAAGTGGATGAGCTCACATTGTATTCCATCTGCCAGACCCTCGCCCACTCAGTTAACCTGTCTATATCTCTCTACAAACCCTCCGTATCATCCGCACAATTTGCTTTTCCACTCAATTAAGTATCATCAGCAAATTTAGATAGATAGATTTAGATAGAGAGAGAGAGAGAGAGAGAGCGAGAGAGAGTGAGAGTTAACGTTCCAAGTCCGACACTGTTCATTGAGAACTCTTCATCCTTGACCTGAAATGATAACTCTGTTCCTCTTTCTGTATTTGCTGCCAGACTTGCAGAGAATTACCAACATTTTCAGATTTTATTTCTGATTTCCAACATCTGCAGCATTTTGACTTTCAATACCTGAGTCGCCATTTTGTTTCTAAAGGTTTATAACATAGGGTTGCCTCCAAATTCTAGATTTTTAATAGCACTCAATAAAAATCACCATTCATCTTTAAAACTTTGGATTAATTTCAGTATCTGTATTTCTGATCTCTGGAAAATACAGTTTGTACTTTATGCTGCTTCACACTCTTCTATATTATAATGATAACTTCACATCAAAATTGCATTGTCTTCAAACTGTCCCGAGTGAAAGGAGATACAAACCCTACCTTCTTTTCCCACAGTTAATCTTTTACTAAGCATTGGAATCACTTGTGGCTGATTACAATATCAAAGTCATGTATAAAAATCATACAGGGGCTTGATATTTTTAAATTAAAAATTAGTTCACAGATGTATTCATTCTTTCTCAACATATTTCCAATTAATCCTTTTAGAACATAAACTCCTGATTATCTGCCAGGAAAATTTTACACAGACAGATTCTTTTACTTTAAAAGATGTAAGAAATGTTTATTTTCTCCATGGTGAAGTTAAACTTTCCTCTCTTTATTGTGGTTTGATTCAAAATATTTTATTGAATGCAAATGAACTAAAAAATTACATTTCAAAATGTAAATAAACATATTGTGGCAAAAAAAATTACATTCCACTTGCGGCACAGTAGTGTAGCAGCGCAATCAGGATTGGATTCCCGCCGCAGGCGTGGATTTCCACCGGATGCTCCAATTTCCTCCCACATTCCAAAGACTTATGGTAGGACTTTGTTTATTGATCCCAAAGGAAACTTACAGTGTCACAGAAGCATTACAAGTGCACAGATGTACAAATATTTGAAAAGAAGTAAGAAAGAATAAAAATAAGTTACCTTAAAAGTACAAGGTAAAGTTTTACAAATCAAATATTATAAGATCACCTCCCTGGCTATAGGTTGCCTCATTACCGAGCCTGATGGCTGAGGGTAAGAATGTCCTCATGTAGCGCTCTTTGGAGCAACACAGTGTCTTGGTCTATTAGTTCAGTCAAGGTGGCATGCAGGAGTGAGAAATATTGTCCAGAATTGCCAGGATTTTCCAAAGGGTCCTTTGTTTTATCACAACCTCCAGTATGTCAGTTTGACTCCTGAACAGAGCCAACCTTTTTAATCAGTTTATTGAGCCTGTTGGTATCACCCATGTTGATGCCATTGCCCCAGCACACCAACACATAGAAGATTGTGCTGGTGACAATAGACTGGTAGAACATGTGAAGGTGAGACCTGCCTACTCCAAAGAACCTCAGTCTTTTCATAAAGTAGAGGTGACTCTGGCCAGTCCTGTATACAGCATTTGTGTTGGTGCTCCACTGAAGTCTGCTGTCTGGTGTGCCCCAGGTACTCACTGGTCCTCACCACATCTACGTCCTCACCATAAATAGTAACGGGAAGCACTGCAGGCTTGGTTTTCCTAAAGTTCATTACCATCTCCTTTGCCTTTCTGAAGTCAAGTTGCAGATGATTCAGCTTGCACCATTTGACAGTGTCCTCCACCTAGGCCTGAATTCATCCTCCCATCCGCCCTTTATACACCCAACTATTGCTGAGTCAACAGAGAATTTCTACAGATGACAGACTCATTGTTGTATCTAAAGTCCGAGGTATACAGGGTAAACAGGAAGGGAGCCAATTCAGTCCCCTGTGGGGCCCCAGTGCTGCTTATACCCACGTCTGACACACTGCTCTGAAGCTGCACCAACTGTGACCTGCCGTTCAGGTAGACCACTATCCAGAATACAATGGAAGTGCCAACCTGCTTTGAATGGAGCTTTCTTCCCAGCAATGAGGACTGTATGGAGGCACTAGAAAAATCAAAATACATGACCCTCACTGTGCTGCCCTGCTTACCCAAATGGGAGTAGGCTCTGTTCAGCAAGTAGATGACAGCAGTGTCGAATTCAATGTCCCCTGGCAGGCAAACTGCAGGGGATGGAGGGCTGATCTGACCAGGAGTCAGGACCAGCCTCTCTAGTGTCTTCATGATGTGTGAGGTCAGTTTCACTGGACAGTAGTCATTCAAAACTTTCGGTCGGCCCTTCTTGGGTACTGGGACCACACGTGACGGTTTCCACACAGTCGGGACCCTTTCCAGGCTAAGACTCAGATTGAAAGTAAGCTGGAGAATTCCACACAGCTGCTCAGCACACACCTTCAGGACCCTGTGGTTCACACCATCCATTCCTGATGCTTTGCCATGTCGTGTTAGTGAGTTGTGGGCATGCTTTGCTGCTGCCAGAAGCCCGGTGACACTTGCTTAATCCTCGGGCTGTGTTGACCATTGATGCAAACAGCACATTTTATAGAGCATAGGACATTACAGCACTGTACAGGCCCTTCAGCCCATTATATTGTGCCAACCTTATAACCTACTCTAGAATCAAACAAACTCTTTCTTCCCACATTGCCCTTCATTTTTCTATCATCTAAGAATCTCTTAAATGCCCCTGATGTATCTGCTTCCCACACCACCTCTGGCAGGATGTTCCTTCTGAACACCACTGTCTGTGTAAAAACTCTGACATCCCAGGCTATATTTCGTCCAGTTGCCTTAGAATTATGCTATCTCGTGTTAGCCATTTCCACCTTGGGAGAAAGTCTCTAGCATCCCCTCAATCTACCCCTCTTGTCTTGTACACCTCCATCAAGTCACTTGTCATCCTTCTTCGTTCCAAAGAGAAAAGCTCAAGCTTACTCAGCCTACCTTTACGAGACATTTCACTGTATGTTTTGATCTTTGAAAAGTATTGTACATGTGACAAGCTGAGCTAATCTCTCTTTATAAAGATAATCTTTTTTTGTCTCAATAGGTCATAGATAAAACATCTCAAGCAGTGTGTCTATCAGTTTCTAAGGTGGACCAGCTGATATTGTGGAGTCACTACATTGAAAAACAAGTTCAAAGTAAATTTATTATCAAAGTACATATACATCAACCATATACAATCCTGAGATTCATTTTCTTGTGGGCATACTTAATAGATCTACAGAATAATAACTAGAATCAATAAAAGACCACCCAACTGATAAAAGACCATTCAACCAGTGTGCAGGATACAATAAGCTGTGCAAATACAAGAAGAAAAAAAACTAATAAATAAATAAATAAACAAACAAACAAACACACATTGAGAACATGAGGTGAAGAGTCCTTGAAAGTGAGTCCATAGACTGAGCAAACATTTCAATGATGGGGCAAGTGAAGTTGAGTGAAGTTATCTCCTTTGGTTCAAGAGCCTGATGGTTGAGGGGTAATAACTGTTCCTGAACTTGTGGTGTGAGTCCTGAGGCTCCTGTACTTTCTTCCTGATGGCAGCAGCGAGAAGAGAGCATGACCTGGGTGGTGGAGTTCAGGAATTTAGGCAACAAATAACCTGCAGGAGAAAGACTTGGGGCTTTTCACAAAACAGGAAATAGAAAGTTGCCCAATGTCAGGAAGGCTTTGTCAGTTGCCAGCTCACCAGAAAAGTTAAAAAAGGAAGGTAAAACAATATTCTGTTTTACAAATGCATGGTATTTGCCTTTGAAATGCCATTTCTTTCAATGCAGCTAGAATTGCTACTGATAAAATGACACATAAGGTCAAATTCTACTGGTAGATTAAGATCAGCAACTCTAAATAAAAGCCTTTATCATTAGTTTAGATAACACAACAAAGGGACTGATGTCAGCTGTGGTAGTTTGACCCATGGAAGAACAGCACAGGAAGACACTAATCAACCTCTATTATCAGTTTCAAAGACAAATCCAGATGGTTTCACTCACCTGCTCTTTCTTCTAATTCCTGGACTTTTATTTCTCTTTTCAAAGTATTTATCCAATTCCTTTTTTTTGCTGGGAACATTTCAATTTTGGGTTTGCATTATGCTGCTGCCATCTTTCCACTTGTTCTTATCCTTTCTCCTAATTGATGCAGTTACGAAGAAGGCACAACAGCAGCTATGCTTCATTTGGAGTTTGAGGAGATTTGGTATTTCACTGAAAACACTCGCAAGTCTCTGCAGATGTACTGTCGAGGGCATGCTAACTGGTTGCATCACTGGCTGGTGTGGTGGGGGGCCTACTGCGCAGGATCAAAATGAGCTGCAGAGAGCTGCAAACTCAGTCAGCTCCATCATGGACACTAGCCACCGTGGTATTCAGGACATCCTCAAGGAGCGGTCCCTCAAAAAGAAAACATCCATCATTAAGGACCCCCATGCCCTCTTCTCATTGCTACTATTAAGGAAGAGGTATAGGAGCCTGAAGGCACGGACTCAATGATTCAGGAATAACTTCTTCCCCTCTGCCATCAGATTTCTGAATGGACATTGAATCCATTTTTTCTCTTTTTGCCGGACTTATTTAGTTTAACTTTTTAAATATACACACATATATATATATGTGTGATGTGTACTTACTATAAATTAGTTTTTATTATCATGTATTGCAATGTACTGCTGCTGCATAACCACAAATATCACAACATATGCTGGTGATATTAAACCTGATTCTGATATTCCTTTTTCAACGCCCTTCAGGTGACTGAGGCACCGTACTTAAAGAAAAATGGAGATCATTCCCAGAGAGACACCAGTAAGCTTTTATCTTTGTGGGATTAGTGCCATTGGTGTTTTGGACTCGATGGGTTGGAGGGCCTTTTTCAGAGCTCTCTCTCTCTATGACTCTATGACAGGGGTAGTGAACCTTTTTGACGATGCGTGCCCAAGTTGTTGACAATCCTAAAAATTCTCTCATGTGCCTTGGTAGTTTTGAGCAAATTATCATTCACTAATGAAATAATTACAGTAAGTATGGACTTTTAAAGGATGAGCTCTTCAGCTTAATTATGTGTATTAATAAAATTGTAACAGACAGATTGAAATTAATAAAGCATTTTAGAAACCTGTACAAAAATGATCAGTGTTAATCTGTTAAAAAGGGAATTGAAAAATAGTAAACACAGGAACACCTGCAGATGCTGGAAATCCAAAGCAACACACACAAAATGCTGGAGAAACTCTGCAGATCACGCAGCATCCATGGAAAAGAGTTAGATTTAATCTTCTTCAGGGTAGGCATCCCTCGAAGAGACTTTGCAATGGAGTAGTAAATCGTAAACCAGTCCCAATGAAGGGTCTTAGCCCAAAACATCAACTGTTTACTCTTTTTCATAAATGCTGAGTTCCTCCAGGTGTGTGTGTGTGTGTGTGTGTGTGTGTGTGTGTGTGTGTGTGTGTGTGTGTGTGTGTGTGTGTGTGTGTGTGTGTGTGTGTGTGTGTGTGTGTGTGTGTGTGAGAGAGAATTGAAACATAACCTAATTTCTACATGGTATTGCTATTGCAACTGTTTACTATCCAAATACTGATGTGTATACCAAGTCTGCGAGGATTTCAAAACATATCATCCAACATCATATGTCCATGCAACAGTTTAGCTGGCGCCAGGCTGGCGCGAGACACTTCCTGTGAAAACATCTCACTGCTCTTGGGTTGTAAAAAAATCACTCACTGCTTCATTTGGCAGCAAAGATGATCATTATGTATCTTTTTAGTATGGTTATATTTATGGTTTAAGGAATCACTGTATGCTGTGTGCCAATGATTTTTTTTCAAGTTCAAGTTTAATAATCATTCATCAAATATGAATACCCATGAATTCAGAGAAACAGTGTTACTCTGAGACCAGGATACAAAACACAGTACCAACAGTCATACACAGCACAAGGTACACATAACATAACAGTAAAGATACAGTCACACAAAGAAATAACATAGCCCAAGTCCCTGAGTCCATGAATGTAATCGGCCAGAGCAAGCCTGCAGCAGTTTGCAGATGAACGCAGTCTAGCTTGTCTTCTACCAAGCGAACACTGGAGAGCAGTACTGATGCCAGCATGGACGCAGCACCACACCACCTTGGGGTTCATCTACACCGGCACCTCTCTCCTGTGCAGTTGCAAGCAGGCGACACCACGTCTGTGTTACATCCCAGGCCACCAGCTGCCCTACCATCAGTCCTGCCAATAAATTAGTAAACTGGACTTGCAGCATTCCACTTTACCAATGTCCAATAGGGTCTTGCAATCACAAAAAAAAACAACCAAGACAATCACTTGCATTTAGCTTACACACCACCTTCACACCAACTCTGCCACATCTCATTAACAGACAACAACATGGTTCACAACAAGTTCATCTCCTCCAACTCCTCCGCCATTGAACAACCCACTGATGGAGTACACCTGCAGAACTTGAAGTACACGTGTGACCAATTAACCCACTAAACAATAGGTGAAAACCAGAGCACCCGGAAGAAACCCATGTAGACATGGGGAGAACGTACAAATTCTGAGACAGCAGCGGGAATTGAACCCAGCTCACTGGTGCTTTTTATAGCATTACACTTGTGTTTACTTCTGCTCATTAACATTATCTCGGCCATTTCCTAAGTTTAGAGAATTATTACAATTGCAGGTACATCCAATGCATCGATGGAAAGGATGCCAAAGTTTTGGGAGAAAGTGTATCATCTGTATTGGCCATACGTTGAAATTGGCACAAAATGGAGCCTCGCTTCGTAGAAAAGAGTTCTTTATGATATGAAACCATATGTCTTTAGTGAAAAAGAAACATTTCTAAATGCTCAGAGAGAGAAACAAGCCAAGAGAAAAGTTTAAAAGGTTAAAGAATAGCTTTTAGCAATTTGAAATAGTAAAGACTACAATATCCGAGCTCAAAAAAAGGCAGTTGTTCATGTGCATCGCTTACAGATTTCTGAGAAAGAAAAGACAAATTTAATTTCACCAAGGTGATCTGACACCTGGAGTGAACAATCTACAGCGGTTATGGATGAAGAGTCAATGAACTGCAAATGCGGACATTCCAGAGAAAGGCAAGTTGGCCCATTGCCTTGAGAATAACTCAAAGGGTGAAGTTGTAGAGATGAGGAAATTAGCCTGTTACAGCAACAAGTTTACTGGCACAATGCTAAGCAGGACTTTCATGTTATTTGATAGATGTGTTGTTCAAAGTGGTTAACATATCACCCAGACAAAGGAGGCAGCCTAAATTTGCCTTGCCAACTTTATGTCAGACTAAGACATTAAGTGTGTGTTAATTTTTACCATCTGAAGTCTAATCAGGGCTGTAAGATATTTAAACTGTCTTCAGACAGTTTCTAATTCAATTAATTAATTATATTCATTCTGATATTCCCATGCCCTTTAATTTGAGTTTCATTATGACAACCACATTATCAACCTCAGTATTCTGTCATAATTTAATTTCCTGATTTCTTCTGATGACTTTGACAAGAAAGGTTACCTCATTCATTGCAACTACTACAAACTGTCTAATTTATGGATTTTATAAAGTAATCTGCTTGGATCTTTGTAAGGAAGTCAATCAAGCCAAAATCTATCTCACTTATAAGTAGTAAATCTCCAGACAGTTTGTTGATGGGGAGGTAGGCGAAAGAGTAATAGGTTTAACTGATGGTTTATGGATCATACTCTATATATAAACTTTGTTCACAATGGCGTTCTTACAGAACTGTTATGCAATTGGTAAGGTTATATCCTTATGTCCCATTATGAACATCCATAAAAAGAAAGAATTAAAGGCACATAGTTTAATTTTTTTTAGTGGAACTCAAATTCCCTTGGCAGTTAATAAGCTGCAGTTGTGGAACACTTATTTATATAACAATAATTAGAAAGCAGCAGAAAACAAAAAGCAAAAAGATCATGCAAAATTTAAGGCAGGCTGCCAGTTTACTTCTGCTTGCTTTGTGCTCCTGCCCAAGAGGGAATTCAGTCCTGTTCTCAGTTATCTAGTTAGAACAGAACATCGCAGGAACAGGTCCTTCGGGCAAAAATAATTAAACTGGTGATTAAATGGCTAAATAAAATAATCCTTTCTGTCAACACAATGTTAATTTCCCTGCTCTATCCTACCACCCTAGCATCTCATTCCAGGTACCTACAGCTCTCTATGTAAAAAGGCGAAAAGAACCCTGTAACCTAAAAAAAAACTTTGTGATTTCTATTATCACATTTATTTCTCATTAAATTTGATCTTAGATGAAGATAGAGATTAGCTTTACCTGCCACATGTACATTGAAACATCAAACATACAGTGAAACACATTGTTTGCGTCAACAAACAACACAATACGAGGATTGTGCTGGGGGCAGCCCGCAAGTGTTGTCGTGTTTCTAGTGGCAATGTAGCATGCCCACGACTTAGTAATCCTAACTTGTACATCTTTTGGAATGTGGAGAATCCAGAGGAAACCCACATGATCATGGGGAGAACAGATAAACTACTTAGAGACAATGGCAGGAATTGAACACCCATCACTGGAGCTGTAAACGATTGTGCTAACCACTATGTTATCGTGCTGCCAGAATGCTCATCAGACGGCACAGCTGGCCAGTTCCTTGGCCAAGTAGGTTTTAATGACTCAATGGTTCAAACATTGGGTTAATAACCAGAGGTCTACACTGATAATCCAGGGGCCATGGGTTCAAATCAATTGTCTCAGTAGATTCTTGTTTATGTTATTCATGGAAATAAATCTGTTGTCCTTATCTTTTCATCGAGAATGCTTACCATGCTATCCCACACCCATACTTTGGAATGTCTGATCACTTGGCTGTACTTCTACTCACCGAGTATAGGCAGAGACTGAGGACTGCAGCACCCATAGTGAGGACCAAGAAGATAAGGGCAAGGGAGGTGCAGGAGCACTTAGAGGACTGCTTTGAGTCTGTGGACTGGACTGTATTCAGGGATTCAAAAGTTTGAAGGTTTATTTTATTATCAAATTATGCATGTTCAATACAACTCCGATATTTTTTGTCTTCTCCAGATGGCCATGAAATACAGAAAGACCATGGAGTTGATGAACGAAAAGACATCAACTCCCCTCCTCCACGAGAAAGAAATGAAATAAATCTCGCGGACCCCAAATCCTCCCCTGCTGTAAAAAAAGCGACAATAACAAACCCCAACCCCCTCACTCACAGAAAGAAACAGTGACAGTAGCATCAAAGCCCCCACCTCCCACAAGCGAGAAAACACTGAAAAACCAAAGGAAACCAGTTTAAAGTACAGTCCAATGATCACATAAATCTCAGAATACTGATTCATCCTGGAATCTGAATGAGTATGCCACAGTTGTCACTGACTTCATTAAAACCTATATGGATGAGTGCGTACATATTGTACATACTCAAATCAAAAGCCGTGGATAAACCAGAAGGTTCGTAGTCTGTTGAGGGCTAGATCTGTGGTAGTCATGTCTGGTGACCCAGGACTATTCAAGGAGACTAGCTATGACTTACGGAGCGTTATCTTAAAAGAAAAGGAATCTGAATCAGGTTCAAGTTCAGGAGCAAAAGGGTGACATCCATCATTAAGGACCCCCGTCACCCAAGACATGCCCTCTTCTCATTGCTACCATTAGGGAAGAAGTGTAGGAGCCTGAAGACACACACTCAATGATTCAGGAACTGCTTCTTCCCCTCTCAATCTGCTTTCTGAATTGACATTGAACCCATGAAGACTACCGCACAGCTACTTTTGTACAACTTACTTACAGTGATTTAATGATTTTACATATTTACTGTAATTCTCAGTTTTTATTATTATGTATTGCATTTTACTGCTGCCACAAAAACTACAAATTTCACGACATATGCCTGTGATATTAAACCTGATTCTGATTCTTCTCACGGCCAGGTAAGGAAACACCAATGCCCTTGAACAGACAAACCTACAAAAAGCAATGGATAACACCCAGCAATAACGGGTAAAGCCCTCCCCACCATCGAGCACATCTGCATAGGGTGCTCCTGAAAGAAAGCAAGATCGATCATCAGGTAACCCCACCACACTCATATCACTGAAATATTAAATTCTCCACTAACTACAATTACAACTTAAAATATTTTATTTTAAAAATCAGTGCTTCTATTATCAGTGAACTAATTCATTGTTCTGATTGGGACTGCTGTTCTCATCTCCTTAGGGACAGTCTGGTGCTTGGATACAGTTATGTGAAATACCTTTTTGCTAGATATGGAACATATACCATGGTCTGCTGAGATATAAAAAATAACTGGGGCCCAGCTAAATTATGCAAGAGATTTTTATAAAAATGTGTATGAACGTGGGATCAACTCTTAGATGTTAACATGCGCGTTTTCTTTTTCACAATTAAAAAAATGCCTTTTTGCTGTCATTCTTCAGGATTAACAATGTCACTATTTTGATTCATTGTTTCCTTTGCTGTTTTTATTCCACTTCTCTTTTCATTCTGCTGATTTTAATTTGTTGAGCATTTTACATTTATCAGTTCTGAATGAAGTGGGAAATGAATCTGAAAAGCTCCCCATGGCTTTTGACTCTCCTTTTCATTCTGCTTTGGGTTGTTATTTGCCATTTTGGTGTTTAGATGATGCTGAGAATGAGGAGGGAATCTCATTAAAACCTATCAAATGGTGAAAGGCCTTGATAGAATGGATGTGGAGAGGATGTTTCCTATGGTGGGGGAGTCTAAGACCAGAGGACACAGCCTCAGAATAGAGGGATGTCCATTTAGAATGGAGATGAGGAGGAATTTCTTTATCCAGACAGTGGTGAATCTGTGGAGTTCATGGCCACAGATTCACCACCCAGACAACTTCCACGGTATCATAGTGGTTAGCACATCACTTTACAGTACACGTGACCCAGGTTGAATTCCAGCTGCTGCCTGTAAGGAGTGTATACATATTCCCTGTGACTGCATGAATGCTCCAGTTTTCTCCCAAGTCCCAAAGATGTATGGGCTGGTAGATTAATTGGCTATTGAAATTTGTCCCATGATTAGGCTAGGATTAAATTGGCAGATTGCTGGGTGGCATGTCTTGAGGGGCTGGAAGGGCCTATTCCACACCCTTCATTGGCCAAAATGCCTGTAGTGCTCTGTACTATGCTGTAATGGTCAATGGTTTATGTTCTATGACACAGGTGAATTTTTGCACATTTATTATTCATCCCTCAGCAAATATCACTAACTGGTCACCAGTAGAAGTGGTAGAGGCAGGTTCGGTATTGTCATTTAATGTAAAATTGGATAGGTATATAGACAGGAAAGGAATGGAGGGTTATGGGCTGAGTGCAGATCGGTGGGACTAGGTGAGAGTAAGCGTTCAGCACGGACTAGTAGGGCTGAGATGGCCTGTTTCCATGCTGTAATTGTTATATGGTTATATGGTTAATCTCACTCCTACTCACCTGACTTCACACAGGTTGCTCACTCGGTCCATTAAAGCAGTGACTATGCTTTGATTAACCTCAATGACTACGATGGTTTGGACATATCCCAAGGCACTGAAATCATTGTTAAATTCTAAGACAGGTCCTTCCTCTCTAATAATTATGCAATCAAACATCAATTTCATTCTTCAATAGAAATCCGTGAAGCATATTTGTTGTCAATCAATCTGAGCTCTTTTGTTCTAATCTCTATGTTACCTGATTTAGTTAATCCAATTTCACAGCTGGTTAGCAGTAGGGGCACAACTAACTTAGCATCAGGAAGGCGTATTATTGGTAAAATAACGTGTCTCCTTGCATAGTGAATAAATTTATTTCTTTTCATCTCAAAATGTTTTATCTGCACGTTGACTCCCAGAATGATAAATTACATTACACTGCTGCGAAATTACATGACACATGGTGACTGTGCAGGCTGTCAGGATGACACTAGAATTAATTAATTATAACAGGTCCAGTAAAAATTCAATGTATTTTAATTTGAGCTTGTAGCTTTTAAGATAACATTTTCAATGAGTCTGATGGTGCAGTGGCTAAACTTCAGTTTACTTATTAAAATTATACTAGAGTTCATATTACTATTAAATGGAACATGCAGTACTTTGCTGTTATAATGTATCTACTCTTTTAAGTGCCACCAACACAATTTTCTTCTCTCTTCTCCAGCAGGCACTGACTCAAATTGGGCATCTGTTTCAGAGCTCTCCGGTCTTTTATTTAAATGACTTGAGAGAGCTATGTGGGAGGGAAAGGTTAGACTGATCTTAGAATAGGTTAAAAGGTTGGCACAACATCATGGGCCATAAAGGCCTGTACTGAATCAGAATCAGGTTTATTATCACTGACATTGACCGTGAATGTTTTTTGAGCAGAGCTAGTGAGGTAGTGTTTCATGGGCTCACGGTCTGTTCAGAAATCTGAAAGTCTGATGGTGGAGGGGAGGAAGTTGTTCCTAAAATGTTGAGTGCATGTCTTCAGGTTCCTGCACCACCTCCTTGATGGTAGCAACTACATAATGCCTCATAGGCCTGATTTTATTCTCACAAATTAATGAATCTGTTGTGAAAAAAAAAGATCACTTCCTACTTGTACATAGTTTTTTCCTTTTGATTGTTTTTTCTTTCCACTCTTTTCTATAAGTGTATTCCCCAGATAAATACTTTGTGAAGATTTTGTGATATATATGATTATATGATATATATGTACAATGTCTCAAATACATCTTATGGAAATGTTTGTTTGATGAACTTCAATAAAAAAATAAATTACAAAAAAAAAGAGAAGAGGGTGGTCGTGTTCCTTAATGATGGATGCCATCATTTAGAGGCAACATCTTTTGAAAATGTCCTTGTGCTGGGGAGGCTATGATGGAGGAGTCCACAACCCTCTGTGGTTTTTTCCAATCTTGTGCCTTTGCCCCTCCATACCTGAGAATATCGCAGCCGGTTGGAATGCTCTCCATGGTGTATCTATAGAAGTTTGCTGGAGATCTAACTTCATAAGCTTGAGTACCAGTACCAACAGACTTTGGTAGTTTAAATGTTCTCTGAGACATTATGAATGAAACTAAATAAATTCTTTGTTTCAGGTGTGATATATCAATACACGTTTCATAAGATTAAGAGAATAGTAATTAATAAGAGGGATGCAATTTTTTTTTTGCTTTTCCCAGACAACCTAGGGCAACAGTATAATTACAGCTGCAGACAATATGCCGGGGGGATCTTAGCAGGTCAAGCAATATCTGTGAGGCAAAGAATTGCCAATGCTTCGGGTTAAAACCCTGCTGATATCAACTAAATCAAAACAGACCAGAATTAATATAAAGCTACCCAAATCTGCACGGTGTATATAAGGTAAAGTGCTAATCGTGTAAAGAATTTGTGTAATTCTGTTCTGGCCTCCAGAGATGCAATTCATTTTGTATGAGTGTCACTTCCAGTTTCTAATCTGTTTTTTATATCACTTCCTGCACAGGTTAGTCTTTTTTTAAATTCTGACTTGAAGCACACAGTGGAAAGACATATCTACAAGAAAGTACTACACTTAGTCTTATCTTTGTGCCATGAGTTTACTCTTGTTTGCACGGCGTAGTTATGGAGTGGTGTGTGTGTGTGTGTGTGTGTGTGTGTGTGTGTGTGTGTGTGTGTGTGTGTGTGTGTGTGTGTGTGTGTGTGTGTGTGTGTGTGTGTGTGTGTGTGTGTGTGTGTGTGTGTGTGTGTGTGTGTATTACTTTTGTTAACACCGATTGTGAAAATAATTGGCATATTTATATATCCAGGAGCAGGATGATTCTATATTAAATTTAACATGTATTTTACTTGAATCTCTGCATCTTCACAAAAAAAAAGAAATCTCATGAAAACCCTGAAAGAAAGTTCCTTTCTTGGGTGAGTGTTTAACTGATTGTATTGCTGAATCCATACACACTGAGGGTATTAGAAATTGTGCGTTAAAGATGTAATCATTTGTGATTTACTTAGGATTCATTACATTTGTATTAAACTATATGGAATATCTAAAATTGTCAAAGTGAGTTTTATTTCCAAGAATGTTTTCCTCAGATAATTAATTTTTTTTCGAGTAACTCAAAATGGCAGGATTTTTCATGTGAGATTCTTGGAACTTTACTTGAGCAGAAGATCAGACAATTGTTTAAATGTCAAAGAGGAGTTGTTGCCTATTAGGAGAACCCTATAGAAAAACAGAAAATTAACTGCAGTTTATTGAAACCTGAAACAAAATCCGAAAAGCCTGAACTACTCGGCATCTGTGGAAAGAAAATCAAAGAATTCATCACAACTTCAATCTAATCATAAACACAATTAGTTTTAATGTGAAAAAAAACTTCTAAATTTGACAGATTGGGAAAAGCTCAGTTTGTTTTTCCATGCCAAAAATCTGAAGAATTGTTTTGGATAAATTAATTTAGTTCTTCGAAGCAGTATGTTCCACTGTCTAAGTGCTTTCTTCGTGAGTAAAAAGCCAAGTTCAACATGCTGCACATTCAGATCATTCTTTTCCACGCCAGTGTTTTGATCACTAGAAATTGATGAGGGTAGGGCAGTGGATGTGGTCTACATGGACTTTAGCAAAGCATTTGACAAGGTCCCTCATGAGAGACTCATCCAGAAAGTCATGAGGCATGGGATAAGTGGAACCTTGGCTGTTTGGATAAAAAAAATTGGCTTAAAGGAAGAAAGCAGAGGGTAGTTGTGGAAGGAAAGTATTCTGCCTGGAGGTCGGTGACTAATGGAGTGCCGCAGGGATCTGTCCTGCGACCACTGCTATTTGTGATTTTTATAAATGACCTGGATGTAGAGGTGGAAGGATGGGTGAGTAAATTTGTGGATGACACGAAGATTGGAGGAGTTGTGGATGGAGCTGTAGGTGCTCAAAGGTTACCAGAGGATATGGACAGGCTGCAGAGTTGGGCAGAAAAATGGCAGATGGAGTTCAATCCAGACAAGGGTGAGGTGATGCATTTTGGAAGGACAAACCGTAAGACTGAGTACAGGATTAATGGTCAGTTATTTAAGAGTGTGGATGAACAAAGGGACCTTGGGGTTCAAATCCATACATCCCTCAAGGTCGCTGCGCAGGTTGATAGGGTAGTTAAGAAGGCCTATGGGATGCTAGGCTTCATTAATAGGGGGATTGAGTTCAAGAGTAGAGAGGTCATGTTGCAACTCTACAAATCTCTGGTGAGACCACACTGAGAGTATTGTGTTCAATTCTGGTCACCTCATTATAGGAAGGATGTGGAAGCTATGGAGAGGGTGCAGAGGAGATTTACCAGGATGTTGCCTGGTTTGGAGAACAAGTCATATGATGCAAGGTTAGCAAAGCTGGGACTTTTCTCTTTGGAGCGTAGAAGAATGAGGGGGGACTTGATAGAGGTCTACAAGATTATGAGAGGCATAGATTGGGTGGATAGTCAGTACCTGTTTCCCAGGGCAGCAATAGCGAACACCAGAGGGCATATGTACAAAATTAAGGGAGGGAAGTTTAGGGGAGACATCAGGGGTAAGTTTTTTACACAGAGGGTTATGAGTGCCTGCAATGACTTGCCAGGGATGGTGGTGGAGGCTAAAACATTAGGGGTATTTAAGAGCCTCTTGGACAGGCACATGGATGAAAGAAAAATGGAGGGTTATGGGTTAGTGTGGGTTTAGTACTTTTTTGAAGGATTATATGGGTCGGAACAACATGGAGGGCTGAAGGGCCTGTACAGTGCTGTAGTGTTCTATGGTTCTATGGTAGTGTTGTAATGCATTGTTACCTTCCAGTCAGGTTAAACCAGTCTGGCTATTCTTCTCTGACCTCTCTCATTAACACGACATTTTCACTCACAGAACTGTCGCTCACTGAATTTTTGTTTTTGTTTTTTGCACCATTCTCTGTAAACTTTAGAGAAATGTTGTGCATGAAAAATTCCAGGAGATTCAAAGATTCAAATTACATTTATTATCAATGAATGTATAAATGATACGACCTTGAGATTTGTTTGCTTACATGTAGTCACAAAGCAAGACACCTGAAAGAACGTAATTAAAGAAAAAAATAAAAGACCAACGCCGAGCGCGCAAGAGAGAAAAAAACACAAATCATGCAAACAATTGAAGCAAACAACATTCCAAACCAAACTGAGTCCTCAAATCCAAATCCCAGAACAGCCTGCAGTAGGCCCAAAGCCTCGCTTATGAAGAAGAAAGAAGAATCGGGCACAGAACACAGCAGCTGGGGCAGTTTTCATAGCCTCAGCACCATGGAGAGGGGAGTGACCATCACAGAGAGTGAGCAAAATCAGCTGTCACCTCAGAACCCAAAACCCTGTTCAACGATTTTTCAGACACACAAACCACCCCATCTGGCACCAACAATCATTCCATGATCAAAGTCACTTAGATCTCCCTTCTTGATCATGTCTGCAAGCTTTTATGCATTGAGTTGGCACTAAATGATTGGCTGATTAGATTAGATATCTGCATTAATGAGCATATGTACAGTTGTAACTAGTAAGGTGACCACAGTGTGTCTTCTCAATACATATTTCTTTCAAAAGCAAAATCCAGGGTATCCAAGGTATTAGTTCTTTAGAAATATCAGACACATCCATGCACCTGCAGCGCTAATGCATGGAGGCAGTCAGACATGGTGCCATGGTTATATAGTGGTTAGCATGACAAGGCCTTCTGGAATTCAGAGATCAATTCCAGTGCCATTCTGTAAGGAGTCTCTTGTACTTCCTCCCTATTGAATACATGGATTTTCCTGGGTCCTGCAGATTCCTCCCCCAGCCCAAAGATGTCCCTGGTAGGTTAATTGGTCATTGTAACTTGTCCCATGATTAGGTAAGGGTTAATCGAGTTTGTCGGGGTTTGCTGGCCCAAGAAGCCAGAAGTGTCTACTCTGCGTTGTATTGCTAAATAAATAAAAAATGTCTTAAAATCTTCAACTCAAGGTGATTGGACTTTGGTAAATGTTTTTTTTATTGTGCCGTATACCAAGGTCCAGTGAAAAGCTTGTCTTGCATATCATTCATACAGATTATTTCCTTCGATAGACCAGTGAGGTAGTACAAGGTAAAACAATAAAAAAAGCAGTATAGTTGTGATGAAAGAGCAGAGCAGGTAGACAATGAGATACAAATCCATAATGAGGTCAATTGTGAGATCAAGCATCCATCTCATTGCATTAGGGAACCACTAGGATGAAGTCTTTGATTTTCTTTCCACAGATGCTGAGCAGGTCAGGTTTTTCAGATTTTGTTTCAGGTTGTCACAAGTATATTGAAACATCAACGCATGCAGTGAAATGTGGTGGATTTGCGTCAACAAACAACACAGTCTGAAGATGTGCGGGGGTGGGGGAGCAGCCCACAAACGTCACCACAATTCTAGTGCCTATATAACATGCCCACAGCTTACTAAACCTAACCGTACGTCTTTGGAATGTGGGAGTGTCAGTACATCCCGCTGAACTCTGTCTTTTTGTGTGTTTTCCCCCTAGCTGTCAGTCTGTGGTTTTGTTTCCGCTCCTGTTCTACTCTGGCCCCTGTATTACTGAGTGCCCAGTCTCTCATCTGCTTCTCATTATTACCTGTTTTGCTGCCACCTGTGTCTCATTGTGCTCCACCTATCATCTGTCTCTCTGTTTATTGCTCCCTGTACTTCAGTCCTGTGTTTTCACCTGTTTGTTGTCAGATTGTGTCAGTGAGTTTTCCCAGCATTTGTATCTGTACTCTACCTGTTTCCCGATTCTGGTGTTTGGATTTCTCTGGATGTTTTGATCTCTGCCTGAACTTTGATGCTGATTTTGCACCTTGGGATTTGTTACTCAATTAATATCACTGTGAGCACAGTACTGGGTCTGCGATTGGATCCCTGCTACAGTGCCCCGACAGTACAATCTGGCCAGAATGCATCCAGCAGACCCTGGTTGTCTGAGAGCTGACCTGGAACAACAGGGAGTGATGCTGGGGAGACACCAGAACCAGCTGGACTCCATGTTCAGGGCAGTGGAGTCGCCTTCTGCTAATGTAGCCAATCTTGTGGCCCAGACTTAGTCACTCTAGCTGTCCCAGAGTGCTAATCAACATTCTGTGACTGCATCTGCCGCCCTGCCCCACCCTCTGTGTCCTCGCATGCTCCTCCCGTCCAAGAGCCCTGTCTGCCTCCTCCAGAAAAGTATTCGGGTGAGCCCGGTACCTGCCGCTCTTTTCTTTCCCAGTGCACCCTAATTCTTTTAATTATAGTCAGCGACATTTCTGACTGATCAAGCCAAGGTAGCCTATGTCATTACTGAAGTGTCCAGTTGGGCAGGAGAATGGGGAACAACCTTCTGAGAGGCAGGCTCCCCTTTCTGCAGTAGTTTTCAGTTAGTTTCTGAGGAGATGAGAAAAGTGTTTGATCGCTCCAAACATGGGAGAGTGGCTACACCTGCACCTCATCTCCCAGAACCCCTCCGTGTGGAGTCAGCAGCTACCCTGGGCCAAGTACGCCATAAACTCACATCTGTCTTCATCTGTTCCCTTTCGAGTGCTGCCTTGGCTACCAACCTCCACTGTTTCCTGCCCAGGAGGAGGCTGGTGTTCTATCTGCTGAGGCATTCATCTGCCATTGTCAGCGGACGTGGAGACACACTTGCTCTGCCCTTCTCTGTGCCTCTGCTAGGATCAAGAATCAAATTGACCGCCATTGCTCCAAGGCCCCATGTTAGCACCAGGGGCAGCATGTGTGGCTTTCAAACTGGGACCTGCCTCTGGAGGTGGATTCCTGCAAGCTCGCCCCTCACTTTATCGGCCCCTTTCCCATTGCCCAAAGATATTTGATTTTTTCTGAAGAATCATTTCTCATTCCCATCAACCTATCATAAATATTGGATATTGAACCATTATAAAAAGGTTTCAAATTAAGAATTTCATCTAGTAAGTTCTCACCTGTTTGTTGCCAGATTGTGCCAGTGAGTTTTCCCGAACCTTTCCAGCATTCACGTCTGAACTCTATCTGTCTGAACATCGACTCCTGCCTGTTACCCAATTCTGGTTTTTGGATTTCTCTGGATGTTTTAATCTCTGCCTGAACTCTGACGCCAACTTTGTTTGCACCTCGGGATTTGTTACTCAATTAATATGACTGTGTGCACAGTATTGGGCCTGCGATTGGATCCCTGCTCCAGCGTCCTGACAGAGAGAAAACCTGAGCACCTGGAAGAAGCCCATGCATGGTCACAGGGAGAATGTCGAAAGTCCTTACAGACAGCGCTGGGAATCGAACTCCAATCATTGATCGCTAGCTCTGTAAAGTGCACTAACCGCTACACTACGTTGCCACCCCATGACTTTACAAAGTGTTATAATAAATACTCCAGTGAACTCCGGTGAGCGTGGGAGCTAGGGCCCTGTTGAAACTTGCAGGAACCAGGGCTTCAATGTCGTTTGCAGGTCCTGATGAGTTTCATGAAGCTGGTGTAATTTCACTTGGTGAACAAATGCTAAACCACTGGGATATCCAAATTTTTAGACAACAGATAATTACTGATTTTACATCTTATTCCTACAACTCTCTTCCTACTCTATGAGTACTGGTCACTTTGGGGAACCAATAATGTTGAACTGACTTTCAACAGGCTATCTGTCCTAACTTAGTCTATTGATATGAAACATCAGCCTCACGGTATTATAGATGCTAATTAAATGTCATTGGAAATACCTTGGGGAAATGTACAGTCATATCAGATTTAGATTTGTCACATGTATAGTACTGTGTAAAAGTCTGGGCACAAATATTTACCTGTAGCTAAGGTGCTTAAGACTTTTACACTACGGTATTTGTCAACTTGGAGCGGAGAGCGAGTTTGTAAATCTGACGGGAGCAAAGGATGTTGGAAATGGCGAGGATGGAGCACAGTGGGAGGGGTTTGGGACTGGTGGCAGACAAGCAGTGCCAGGGGCCGGGGTCGTGTGGGACACCCAGACCTAAGACACCGGGCAAGGCCATTTGATTCCATACAATTGGTTTATTGATCATTACAGAAAGTTTCTCTGCTGCTTCCCACTTCCACCCCTCTCCCTTCCCCTTTTCCCAACCATGATCCCCCTCTCAGTCCACAATAGAGACCCATATCAGAATCAGGTTTATCATCACTCGCATATGTCATGAAATTTGTTTATGTTTGCAGCAGTATGCAATGCAGTACATACAATTACTACAGTGCTGTGCAAAACTCTTGGGCTCCCTAGCTATATATATATATATATATATCTATATACACACACACACACACACACTGTATACATATTTACATATATTTACACCCAAGACTTTTTGTAGAGTCCTGTGCATTGAACCATACAGTAAAGGAGCAATTTGTGTTCACAACCAACACAGCTAAGAATGGGAGAAAGGAAAGAAGCTTGTTTTGTTGCTGTTTTGCTACTTGTGCTCTGTGTTGCTCTGCTGAATATTATGAGCATGCTATGTTGACGCCAGAATATGTGGTGACACTTGCAGACTGCCCCCAGCACGTCCTTAAAATTCTGGAGGAATTTCTTCCCTTTTGCTTCCAGTCCTACCGAAGCGTCTAAACCCTTTCATTCCTTTCAATGGATGCTGCCTGAGCTGCTGAGTTCCTCCAGCGTGTTGAGTGTGTTACACTCAAGGATGTGCTGGGTGTAGACTGCATCTAAGTAGACAACTTAGCACACCCACAACAAGAAACAAAATAACAACACAACACAAAATACTGGTGGAACACAGCAGGCCAGGCAGCATCTATAGGGAGAAGCGCTGTCGACGTTTCGGGCCGAGACCCTTTGTCAGGACTAACCGAAAGGAAAGATGGTAAGAGATTTGAGTCAAATCTCTTTTTGTGTGTGTTGTTGTTTGTATTTTCAGCATCTGCAGATTTCCTCGTGTTTGCTCTTTAAATTCACCACTGCGAAGCCTCTGCCAGTGATGCCTACACTGAAGAAGTTTAAATCTTCTCTTCGACGGGAGTTCAGTGAAACCCTCTCTCGCTGCTCCCCATTTATAATTCCTTCGGCCCTTCAACTTTTTGATCATATTTTGACCCAGACCCGCTATTACAGCCATTTTTTATTTACTCAAATCTCTTACCATCTTTCCTTTCGGTTAGTCCTGACGAAGGGTCTCGGCCCGAAACGTCGACAATGCTTCTCCCTATAGATGCTGCCTGACCTGCTGCGTTCCACCAGCTTTTTGTGTGTGTTGTTGTTTGAATTTCTAGCATCTGCAGATTTCCTCGTGTTTGCTCTAACAACACAACAAGCCATTTCCCTTCTCCTGTCTTCCCTCCCACCCATCCCTCAATCCCTGTTCACACTCCGCCAGCTTCTCTCGGCTTCTTCCCACATCAACACCCAAGTGCAAACCTCCGACTCTGAGCAGCTTAAACTGGGCAATAAACACCAGCATTTTTCAGTGAGGAACATATTTAAAGGATAAATCTTTAATAAGGCTCGATGTGACTTATTCGGGCCATACTCAACTTTATCCTCCAGCCAATAAAGTATGTTCTTTGTCCAGCTTCAAAATGGCTTTCATTATTATAACAGGATTGCCAACTTAAATCCCCTTTGAGAATTTGACAGTGGAGACATGTCTGCTGACTTTGATTTATCAGTTGCTAGGAGCCTCCCTGCTTTGTAACCAAGCTCAAAATATTCCAATATCTATTTGGGAGAGGCACACTTCACTTTTGGGTTCAATAAGAAATGAAGTTAATTGTTCTTTTTTAACCAGGGTATTTGGGATCTGATGTTCTGCTTACTTCTCTGGGGTTTGACTGCTAGTCTCGAGTATTGAATCCTTTGCTAAGTAGATTTCTTCCCCTAAGGAGTCTTGGGGATTATTGCTTCTCCATGTGGTACGTTCTTGTTTTGTATTTAATTTTAGAAATGGGGGAAGTAGTCACTCTGCATTTTCTTTCAGGTGTTTCCCGTGAGAGTTGTCTTGCAGAGTGGTTTTATGTCGTCATGGTCCTTGAGCATTGTGAGCAAATGCAGAAATTATGCCCACCCCCAGCAACCTTTGAACAGAATGGTTTCCAAATGCACTCACAAATTCTACATGCTGATGTGTACCTTGTGGATATTTATTTATTTAGAAATACAGCACGATAGCATGCCATTCCGGCCCAACAATCCCACGGTGTCCAATTACACCCATGTGACCAATTAATCTACTAACCTGTACACCTTTGGACATCCGGAGAAAACACACACAGACACGGAGAGAATATACGCCTTACAGAGAGCAGTGGAATTCACCAGGGTGACTGGCACTGTAACAGCACTACACTAACTGTTACTCCACTGTGCTGCCTTTAATTTCTTACCTGAAACACTCCAGTTGAACTAGACTTTACAAGAATCTGGGGGTTTCACAGTCAACATTAATAAGTTAGTTTTTAAAATTTATAATCCAGACTCAAGTACATTTATTATCAAAGTATGTACTGTATGCAGTATACAACCCTGATATTCATCTTCCCACAGACAGCCACAAAACAAGGAAAATTATGGAACCCATTCAAAGAAAAACATCAAGTCCCCATGTGCAAAAGTTGGCCAAGGGCAGCAAGTTCATGGAACCATTACTTACTCCAAGTCACAGACCATTCTCATGCAGAGGTTTACTTCACTGGGTTGAACTCCTGGAACTCTCGAACCAGCAGAACTGCAGGTGTACCTTAACCTGCGGACTGCAGCAGCTCAAGAAAGGAGCATTGCCCCAATTTTCTCAAGGGTCATTAAAGATGGACAAGAAAGTCTCACCTTGTCAGCAGTGCCAATATTCCATCAATATTTTATCAAACTAAAAAATCCCCCACAGAATTCCCTCCTGTAATCCAAATATCTCATCTTATTTTGTTATTTCTAACAGTTCTGCAGCATGTTTCACAGGGCTCAGCAGTAATCGATTCTCGATTCATTAGCAGGAACAAATAAAAGTAAAGCAGGGTCAAAGCAGAGCAGCCATTGTGAGGGGACCAGTGTAGGAGTGGGAACTTGAGGCTTTGGCTAGGAGGCACAGGTGAGTAGTAGATAAGGCTTTTGTAATGGTTGAATAAAAAAGTCACTAAATTACAGCTAATTAAATAAAGGGACTATGCAGGATCAGGCGATGTGCAGTAGCTGCATGATGTGGGAGCTGGTGGACCCCATTGTGGTACCTGGTGACCACATCTGCAGCAAGTGTTGGCTGCTCGAGGAACTCAGGCTCAAAGTTGATGGCCTGGAATCTGAGCTTCAAACACTGCGGCACATCAGGGAGGGGGAGCGTTACCTGAATTCTCTGTTTCAGGAGGTAGTCACACCCATTAGATTAGCTGCCTCAAATTCAGTCTGTGGTCAGGAACAAGAGGGTGTGACTGTGAGTGAGGGGGGTAGTGGGATCCAGGAGACGGTGATGGAGGAGACTCAGCCCTTGAGCTTGTCCAGCAGGTCTGAGATTCTTGCTCCCTGTGTGGGTGAGAGTGGGGGCTGTAGGAAGGATGTGCAACCAAACTGTGGCACCATAGTTCAGGGAGTGATTCAAGAGGAGGTAGAAAAGAAAAATGTAGTGGTAATTGGGGATAGTATAGTCAGGGGAATAGGCAGATTTCACTGTCTAGAGGATAGAGCATCCCGAAGGCTGTGTTGCCTGCCAGGTGCCTGGGTTCAGGATATCTCATCTGACCTGCAAAGGAATTTGCAGTGGGAGAGGAAAGATCCAGTTGTTGTGGTCCATGTGGGTACCAATGGCATAGGTAGAATGAGGAAAGAGGTTCTGCTGAGGGAATTTGAGCAGTTTGGGACTAAATTAAAAAGCAGAATCAAAAGGGTGGTAATCTCTGGGTTACTACCTGAGCCACATGCAAATTGGCATAGGATCAAGAATATTAGAGAGTTAAATGCAAGGCTCAAGGATTAGTGTAAGATAAATGGATCTGAATTCATGGGAAATTGGCACCAGTATTGGGGAAGGAGGGAGCTGTACCAATGTGACGGGCTTCACCCGAACCATGATGGAACCTGGATCCAGTGAATCCTATAATGAGGGCTGTGGATAGGGCTTTAAACTAAATAGTGTGGGGGGGGTGGGTTCAACAAATTGGAGAAGTATAGATTAAGTAAAAGAGAAAAGTGTGGATAAAGATAAACAAAAAGCAAAAGATAAAAAAGAGAAAAGTAAGAAAAGTCAAGTGCAAAAGAGTAAAAGATTACAAGATTTTAAAGCCACGATGAGTGTAAGGGCACTTTATCTGAATGCCCGTAGTATTTGAAACAAGGTCAGTAAATTTGTGGCTCAAATGAGTAAAAAGGGGTATAACTTAGTGGCCATTACAGAGACGTGTTTGCAGGGTGGAGAGGACTGGGAATTAAATATCGGGTAATATGAAAGGATAGGCAGGAAGGTAAGGGAGGTGGGGTAGCACTCTTAATTAAGGATGAGATCAGGGTGATAAGATCTAAGGAGCAGAATGTTAAATCCATCTGGGTAGAGATTAGGAATATTAAAGGGAAAAAAATCACTGGTGGGAGTTGTCTAACTGTCACCAAATAATAACATTACAGTGGCACAGGCAATAAACAGAAATATCTGAGGCATGTAGGAATGCAACAGCAGTTATCATGGGGGACTTTAACTTGCACACAGATCGGGTGAATCAAGTTGGTCGAGGCACTCTTGAGGAGGAATTCACAGAATACATCCATGATGGCTTTCTTGAACACCATGTTACTGAACCTACAAGGGAACGTGTTATCTCTGGCCCTGTGTAATGAGACAGGCAAAATTCTGTAAAATTCTTGGAAAGTGTGATCAATATGATTGAGTTTCTCATACAAATGGAGGATGCAATAGTTCAATAGAAAACCAGTGTATTATACCTAAGCAATGGAGACTACAATGGGTCAGGGGAGGATTTGGCTAGTGTAGACTGGGAACACAGGCTATAGGATGGGACGGTTGAGGAACAGTGGAAGATTTTCAAAGAGATTTTTCACGGTGCTCAATGAAAGTATATTCCAGTTAAAAGCAAGGACAGTAAGGGTGGGGAGAGCCAGCCTTAGGTAACTAAAAAAAATAAAAGAAGGCATCAAACTAAGAGCTCGTGCATACAAATTCGCCAAGAGTAGTGGGAAGTTGGAAGAATGGGAAAACTTTAAAAAGCAACAAAGAGTGGTGTTCGACCTCTAATGGTGTCAAATGTACCAGTAATGTCTCCCTTCCTGATGTGCTACGTAGCAATTATACATGCTTTGAGGCATGCAAGACATTACTGGCCACGGAAGCTAATGCCCCTCTCAGGTGCGCAGCCACCATCTGTAACAGCAGCAGACATGCGAGGGACTCTGCAGAGAATCAACCCCCACAGTGTGGCTGGGCCAGAGAACATCCCAGGCTGAGTACTTAGGGAGCGTGCACACCAGCTCACTGACTGACATCTTCACAGACAACTTAGAGTCATAGTCTTCAACACTTCACTTGTCCAGGCCTCTGTCCCCACATATTTCAAATCAGCACCATCATCCCTGTATCAGAGAACTCTACAGCTTCAGAACTAAACGGCTACCTCCCAGTGGCACTGACACCAATCGTCATGGAGTGCTTTGAATGGCTGATAATGACCCACATCAAAAACACTCCAGCTGACACATTGGACACTTACCAATATGCCTACTGACAGAACAGCTTTACATCAGATGTCATAGCGTCTGTCATGCACCTGCCCCTGACACACCTAGAACACTTACGTTAGAATGCTGTTACTGGATTTCAGTTTGGCCTTCAACACGATTGTCCCACAGACCTCGGTGAACAAGCTCCTAATCTTTGTTCTAGTTATGCCATACTGCATCTGGGTGTTGGGCTTCCTAAGGAATTGACTTCAGATAGTCAGGATGCACAACTGCTTCTCCCTCCCCGCCATCCTCAACACGGGTGCACCCGCGGGCTGTGAGCTGAGCCCATTGCTGTACACTCTGCTCACACGTGACTACACAGCTAAACACCAGAGCAAGCATGTTGTTTAGTTCGCCGATGACACCACAGTGCAGGGCTCATCACCAACAGCAATGAGATAGCCTACGGAGAGGAGGTGGAAGAGCTCGTGGTCCAGTGTGAGGCAAGTAACCTCTTGCTTATTTCACCAATACAAAGGAGAATTCACGAGAATTCATACCACTCACGCCTCCCTTTACATCAGTGGCACAGTAGTGGGAACTGCAAGTCATTTCAGATTTCTGGGAATGCGTCACACACAACTTCTCCTGGTCCCGGAACACATCCTATGCAGCAACGAAAGCTCACCAATGCCTCTGCTTTCTGAGGAGGCTGAAGAGAGCTGGGCCTTGCTCATCTGTACTCACGTCATTCAGTAAATGTGGAATACAGGACTTCCTAATGGGCTACATCACGGTTTGGTACAGAAACTGCACTGCGATGGACAGGAAGGACCTGCAATACATAGTCAAATCCAGCCAGTGCATCACCAGCACCAGTCTATCCGCTGTCAAGAACATATATACAGAAAGGCACCAGAGGGGCCAGTAACATGATGAAGGATCCCACCCACCCTGCTCATGGACTGTTTGTCCCACTCCCATCGGGGAGGAGTCTTCGTAGCATCCATGCCAGGACCACCAGACTCTTTCATCAAGCAGTAAGGCTGATCAACACCTCCACCCACTAACTCTGCCACTACTTTATTAACTCCTGTCAGTCATCTTATCTACAGCTTAGCGTCACTTTATAGACATTTAATCAATCTATGTATATAAACTATCTTATGTAATTGTATTTGTTTTTTTTATTACTATCATGTGCTTTATCTTTTTTGTGTGCTAAATCAGATACAAAATAACAATTATTTTATTCTCCTTCACTCCAGAATGCAGGAAGTGACTCTAAACAATCTTGAATCTTTCATTACCCACTCTCCTTCATCTTCTGCATGGAATACTCTCTACGTGACTTCTTCGTCCACTAGACCCTTCCCTCCTATTACCCTCCTGGCACTTAGCCCTGCGCTTGTGACAAGTGCTACACCTGTCCTGCACTTCCTCCCTCACCACCATTCAGAGCCCAAAACAGTCCATGCATGTAAGGAGTGAGTCTGATACTTCTTTGTGTCCAGTACTCCTGATGTGGTCTATCTACATGAGTGAGGCCCGAAGCAGACTGGGGGACTATTCTATCGAGCACCTTTGCTTTGTCCGTCGCAAAAGCCAGGACCTCCAGGTGGCCATGCATTTCAAGTCAAGAAAGAAACCTTCTATTCTTCGGCCCTCCTTTTTTCTCTGGAATTTGAAACATCTATTCTTTCCAACTTTTCTCAGTTGTGATAAAGATTTATTGAACACAATAATAACATATATTTCTCCACAGATACTGTCTTGACGTGCTGAGTATTTTTTGATATGTTCTGTTTTTATTTTGTATATAAGTTGAGAATGAACTGGAACTGCATTCCACCAGTTTGCACACATTCCCTTCTCATTATGGGAATATCTTATCCATGAAGGAAATACATTTTGGATCTTTTTGATCTTACATATGTTCTAATTGTAATCAAAGTCACCAGGAGACACTGAAGGTCACACAAGCAGGCATCATACTGGAGACACTCTTAGAAGAGGCACCATGATCCAATATTATGACGTATATGCTACAGATCAAAGGTAACAACAAGACAATTCTATAGTTGCAATGCATCTACAATGCTCCCTTTGAAATACATACAATTTGCAAAGACCTAGATCTTTGCACCAACACGTCAAGCACCCAAAATGAATGTTAATCACTGTTGTCTCCGAGCTGTATTCATGAACACATAGACATCTGAATCAATGAGGTGTTTCTTGGTTTGCAACCAACTCCCGGTCTGCAGCTCTAAGAAGACAGTTGGTCCGGGCTGCATTTTAAATTCAATCTACAATTGACATTCAGATCTGAAGATTGGTTGCTGCTGAAATTAATATGCCCCAAACAACATACATTGCTAACACATAAATGGCAGAAAATGTTTGATTTATTCTGAAACGATAAGCCATGCATGCAAACATCATTCATTGGCAAGCAAATTGAATGAAGGATGAGCACAATTAAATTCTGGCACAAAGATAAAATTTAGATGAATAGTCACTAAGGTTTCCATTTATTGTTATGAATTTCAGATCCAAAGCTGGGTAATGAATAAACACAAGAGATTCTGCAGATGGATCAGGCAGCATCAATGGAAAGGAATAAAAAGCCTATGTTTCGGTCTGAGATGGATGTTGTAAGGTGATATTTGAGTTCCAATAATTTTTTTCTGGTTAATTTCAGCTGATCAAATGATTTCAAACCAAGATTGTCTGCTTGAATTTCAAATAAATTTACCATTCGATCAACTGTCAAACGTTGAAAAGGCCTTGATAGAGTGGACATAAAGAGGATGGGGGAGTCTAAGATCAGAGGACATAGCCTCAAAATTGAGGGACATCCTTTTAAAACAGAGATGAGGAGGAATTTCTTTAGTCAGTGAGTGGTAAATCTGTGGAATTCATTGTCACAGGCAGCTGTGAGACCAAATCATTGGGTGCATTTAAGGTAGAGGTTGATAACTACTTGATTACTCAGGACACGAAGAGATACGGTGGTGATTTTGTGGAATTTGTTACCACAGGCAGCTGTGGAGGCCAGATCATTGGGTTTACTTAAGGCAGAGATTGATAAGTTCTTGATTGGCCATGGCATCAAATGTTACAGGGAGAAGGCAGGAGATTGGGTCTGAGAGGGAAAATAGACCAGCCACAAAGAAATGGTGGAGCAGACTTGATGGGCTAATAGCCTAGTTCTACTCCTATATCTTATGGTCTTACAGTGTAATTAATTAATCTATACGTAGTTAACAGTAATCCAGTTTTCAGGTTAAGCTGCTGAATACACATGGCATATCTATTACATTTACACAGTGTTTTATGGATTTTCCCCTGAGATTGGATTTCTCATTTCATTATATGACCTGACCATTGCTCTATAACTGCTGCTCCTTTCATTTTTGTGTATAACATACAATGTGTGCTTACTCCGAAGAGAGAAATGTACAAGTTCACTATTAAAAGAAATTTGGCTGACACATCTTTTGGGCACATGGAAAGTAGCGATGGATATCTTGTAGACAGCAGAATCACACCACTTTACGAAGTACAGCAAAGTCTGGAATCCTGTGAATAATACAGGACATATATTGAATAAACAATAAATGGTGACATGTTCACAAGTATACTTTTTCAGATGGCGGATTGCATTTGTGAGCTTGAACTTGTATGTTCAATTGCTTCACCAAATTCTTGTTTCCCAAAGCTACTGAATTGTGCCATATACTATACTCTGTCACACATCTTCTACTTCACCGCAGTGCCTCCCCTTTATACTGCTAATTAATTATTTTTAAAATTTATTTTCTTAATTTTTTCATTTTTTTGTGGTGGAGATTTATTGTTGGAAATTACATTGGACATCTCACTTTTTGGGATAATTGACCTTGGAATGGGAGGTAGTGGGAGGAGAACCCCTCAAGTGGTGCTGCCCAGCATTCCCCTGATTTAACCCCAGCCTAACCACGGGACAACTTACAATGAACGATTATCCTACCAACCGGTACGTCTTAGGACTGTGGGAGGTAACCAGAGCACCCGGAGGAAACCCATGTGCACGTGGGAAGAAGGCAGAAACAATCTTACAGAGGACGCTGGAATTAAACTCCCAATTTTGACACCCTGAGCTGTAATAGTACTCCACTAACCACTATGCTACCATGAGCGTGAGGGCTAATCTGGCTGTATCGTCTGTCACCCAACTGACCAGAATGGGGGTGGAATTTAGAGAGCCGTGCAATGCTTGTACAAATGGAATTAATTATTATTGAAACTAGGCCAAATCTTTCCACCGGCAGTACTAACTTATATTATTATAGACACCAGCATTTATAATCTAACAAATCATGACACCATGGGTTCTCTTACTTCAGACTGATGCTAGACTGGAATTATAATGGATTTAGGTTCAGGAGATGGCTAAATAACTTAATATTATGTACACAAGAGTAATTTCTCAGTGAATGATCCAGGAGTCATTTCAATGTAGCATTTATATTACTGAGGTCAGCAATGGTCTGAACGATGAAGGTGAAGTCTACATGTTTGTGCCCCACATCTGTGATTATAGATTATATTATGGCCACACACTCATGACCTTTTAGTGTCTGTGGTGCTACTCTGCTTTTGTAAGGAAAAAGATTAGGGTGATGTAACTTACTACCAGTTTGTAAGTGGGCAGTGAGAAATACTTCACATGTCTGATATTAGGGGATCATAATTAAAAAGAAAGGACTAAAGTTCAACTTTATTCGCTATATACATTTACATGCAATAAACTTGCTGTGGTATGTTGGTCAGGGTGTGGCATGCAACAAAAGCAACACCGTTCAACCTCGATAACGAATAAAGTACAGTGCATAAAAAAGCAAATAAAGTTTGAAATTTATTTATTTATTTATCAAGGCACTGCGCAGAATAGGTCTTTCCAACCCTTCAAGCCACATTGCCCAACAATCCCCCAATTTAACCCTAGCCTAATCACAAGACAACTTACAATCACCAATTAATCTACCATCTAGTATGTCTTTGGGCTGTGGGAGGCAACCGGAGCATCCAGAGGAAACCCACTGCGTCACAGGGAGCATGTACAAACTCCCTACAAGCAGTGGCGGGAATCGAACCAGGATCTTTACAGGTACTGTAAAGCATTGTGCTAACCACTTTACTACTGTGCAGCTCTTAAAGGACAGATATGGAATAAAATATGCATAGATAATCACATGCACGTATTTAAAATATAAACATTGTAAAATTGGTTTAATGTGTTTACAGTACAGTGCAGTGGTGGGCATAATAGATAGAGAGGGTGGGGGGTGGAGGGTAATTAGACTGGTTAATCAGATTAACTGCCGGGGAAAAATTCTTTTAAAATGGCATGGTGTTTTTTTAGGTAGCCCTATAAATCTTTCCAGGAGGGAGATTTTAGTAAGGACAGATTCCAGGGTGGGTGGGTCATGTCCTCAATATTGTGATAAAGGTTATATATATTTTTACAAACTCATTTGGTATCCCAAGCACGCAGCCTGGAAGACTAGTGTGCCTTCAGGATGCCAGATTTTCGTGGGTCTAGAGACGGGTTGATTCGAGGCCAGTTCCCCTTACTGAGACGACGTGGGAGAACACGGAACATCGGGAGCAGCAGGTTAACTGTCGGCTGCGTGTCCAGAGACCTGAGCCTTTCCGGAGCCAATTCTCTGGGTGCAGAGATTGGAAAATGCAACACAGCAGACTTTTAACATCATAAATCAGTGAGCTGTTTGTTGTTGTGAAACGGGGACACCTTTTTCCCCCTTATTCTGGAGAGAGAGCGCCTCTGGTATGTCAAATTACCGAGTGAACATGTAGTCTTTGGGGTACTGTAAGTCTGTGTCTTTGTTGATGCTTTGCTGCACACTTGAGTGCTCGGTGGGGGCGCTGATGCTTTGTTGCTGGTGGGAGGGCTTTTAATTTGCTGCTGCTTATGCATGGGTGGGGGAGTTGGGGGGCTTTGGGGTTCTAACATTCAACTGTCATTCATTCTTTGGGACATCCTTTTGTTTACATGATGTTTACAAAGAAAAAGAATTTCTTGTATATTGTGTACATCTCTCTGACATTAAATGTAACTATTGAACCTACTGAGTTATCATTGCAGAGATACTTAGAAATGTTCACCTTAATATTTTGTTTTTATTTAGAGATACAGCACAGTAACCAGCCCATCTGGCCCTCTGAGCCCATGCTAGTTTACAATCATGATAACCAATTAACCTACCAGCACATACATCTGAGGAATGCAGGGGAAACCCTTGTTTTCACAGGAAGACCATACATAATCCTTACAGGCAGCAGCAGAACTGAACCTAGGTCACTGGCACTCGCTAAACTAACTGCTACGCTTCAACACCACCCAATATTTTTGCATTTATCAGCTGAATGCTCAGATTTTCTTTACAATCTATTTGTTAAAGAGGTGCCAGACTTAGCTTAAGTGGAACCCCCATGCCAATTTCTCTTTTATTTTCTGCAATATTACAATATTGGCAATATTACAAAATGCAGTCTGAACCACATCACCCAGCACAACTGGGAATGGATTAAGGAGAATTTCAAAGTGTATGGGGAGGAGCGAGGATTTGTCTTTGTATAATGAGGTGATTAAAATATAATTATTACACAATTTTAGCTGGTTAGTGAGACAATAGCAGCACAGGATGAAATTATCATTCACTTCAAATTAACTATTTAAAATGTAACAAGAATAACTGTGTATATTAACGCACAACTATTAGGTACATAAATTACAGGCTGTCAGTTTGAATTCTTGGGTAATAGTATCTAATTTGGCAACAAACAATCTTACCAGGAAGATAAACACCATTGTTAGTGAGTTCACTTTTTCAGCAGAATGGTACCAATCAGTGCTCCTGTCATAAGCAATGCTCCAGACGTGAGTATAGTCAGATAGTCCTATTGCAAACACATAAACACACAGAGTAAAGCAACAAAATCCACTAATATTTCGCATCCTGACGTATGCCTACATGAAAATAAATCTCAGGGTAGTATATGGTGACGTAAATGTACTTTGATAATAAAGTTACTTTGACATGTTTTGACACTTTGCTTTGTTGATGGTTTAGAAATGCTGGAGGAACTCAGCAGGTCAAGCAGCTTCCATGGAGTGAAATAAACAGTTGCCATTTCGGGGTGAGACTCTTCATCAGGACTGGTAAGGAAGGAAGTAGAACCTAGAAATGCGAGGACAGGGAGGAGTACAAGTTGGCAGGTGATAGGTGTGACCAGATAATGGGGAAGGCTAGTGGAGGGGGGGAAGTGAGAAGCTGGGAGGTGATAGGTGGAAGGGGTAAAGGGCTAAAGAAGGGGGAATCTGAGAGGAGAGGAGAGTGGACAATGGAATAAACAGAAGGAGGTGGTGAACCAGAGGGAGGTGATGAGCAAATCATGAGGCCATTGGGAGGAGAAGAAGTGAGAGTGACTTCCTGGCAGTGTGGAGGAACAGAAAGATCTTGAGGTCCATGTCCATAGATCCCTCAAAGTTGTTATGCAAGTTGATAGGCAGGTTAAGAAGGCATATGATATACTGGCCTTCATTAGTCAGAGAATCAAGTTCAAGAGCCACGAGGTAATGTTGCAGCCTTGTAAAATTTCTCTTAGACCACACTTGGAGTATTTTATTAATTGCTGGTCATCTCATTACGGGAAGGATGTGGAAGCTTTAGAGAGGGTGCAGAGGAGATTTACCAGGGTGCCACCTGGATTAGAGAGCATGTCTTATCAAGAAAGGCTGAGTGAGCTGTGGCTTTTCTGTGTGTGAGGATGAGAAATGAACTTGAAAGAGGTGTATGAAATTATAAGAGGCAAGGATTGAATTGACATCTAGCACTTTTACCCAGGGCAGCAGAGACCAATACCAGAGGAAGTCCTTTTAATATAAGTGGAGGAAAGTTGAGAGGAGATGTTTGAGATGCAGGGAGTATTGTGTGCTTGGAGTGCACTGCTGAGGGTGCTGGTAGAGGCAGATACATTAGGGCCATTTAAAAAGCTCTCAGATAGAGACACGGATGAAAGAAGAATTGAGAGTTATGAGTTGTGGAGAAGTGAAGGATTTGAGTAATCATGGAGTGGGTTTATATAGGTCAGCACAACATTGTGGGCTGAATCAGAATAAGAATCAGATTTAATATCAGCAGCATATTTTGTGAAATTTGTTAACTTTGCACATAATAACACTATTATTTATATACACACACATACATATACATATATATGTAAATTACAGTAAGTGCCTATAAAGACTATTCACCAGCCTTTGGAAGTTTTCATGTTTTACTAATAATATGATTGAATTAATACTGCAATTTGAGAGGGAGAAACATAAGTTGCATGTATCAGTATCGCAATAGAGTAAAGGGAATTACAGAGACATGATAGGGGAGATTACCCAGGTGGATTGGAGGGGAATACTGGCAGGGATGATGACAGAACAAAGGTGGCTGAAGTTTCTGGGAATAGTTCACAAGGTGCAGGGTAGGTATGTCCCACAGAAGAGAAAGTTCTCAAATGGCTTGGCTAGGCAACTGTGGCCAACAGGGAAGCTAAGGGCTGCATAAAAGCCAAGAGTAGAGCAGATAAGGTAGCAAAAGTGATTGGTAAGTTGGATGATGGGGAGCTTTTAAAATCCAACAAAAAGCAACTTTAAAAGCTATAAGAAGGAAAAAAAATGAAATGTGAGGGCAAACTAGCAGATAATATAAAGCAGATACTAAAAGTTTTTCAGTTATATAAAGAATAAAAGGAAGTTGAGAGCTGATATGTAACCACTGGAAAAGATGCTGGTGAGGGAGTAATGGGGGACAAAGAAATAGCAGTTGAATTTAATAAGTACTTTGCTTCAGTCTTTACTGTGGAAGACAGTACCTGTATGCCAGAGATCCATGAGTATCAGGGAACAGAAGTGAGTGGTTTTGCTATTACAAAGGAAAAAAGTGATTGGCAAGCTGAAATGTCTTAAGGTGGATAACTCACCTGGACCAGGTGGACTACATCCCAGAGACCTGAGAAAGGTTTCTGAAGAGATAACGGATGCATTTGTCATGATCTTTCAAGAATTGCTTGATTCTGGCATGGTGCAGGAGGACTGGAAAATTGCAAATATCAGTCTACTCTTTAAAAAAGGAGGAAATTAGAGGCCAGTTAGCCTAACCTCAGTGGATGGGAAAGTGTTGAGGTTTCAGGGTACTTGGAGACTAGTGATAAAATAAGTCAAAATCGGCATGACTTCTCTGAAGGGAAATCTTGCCTGACAGATTTGTTAGAGTTCTTCGAGGGATTAACAAGCAGGGTGGACAAAGGAGAGGTAGTGGATGTCATTTACTTAGATTTTCAGAAGGCATTTGATAATGTGCCACTCATGAGGCTGTTTAACAAGATAACATCCTATGGTGTTACAGGAAATATACTGGCACAGATAGAGGAATGGCTGACAGGCTAGAGACAATGAGTGGGAATAAAGGGGGCCTTTTCTGGTTGGCTGCCAGTGACTAGTGGTGTTGCTCAGGGGTCAGTATTGAGACCGCTACATTTAACATTGTTTGTCAATGATTTAGATAATGGAATTGATGGCTTTGTGGCAAAGTTTGTGGATGATACAAAGATAGATGAAGGGTTAGGTAGTGCTGAGGAAGCAATATGATTGATGCAGGACTTGACAAATTGAAAGAATGGCAAAAAAGTGGCAGATGGAATACAGTGTTGAGAGATATATGACAATGTATTTCGGTAAAAGGAAGATTAGTGCAGACTATTATCTAAATGGGGAGAAAATTCAAACATCAGAGATTTGAAGGGATTTAGGAGTCCTCATGCAGGATTCCTAGAAGATAAATTCACAGGGTGAATCTGTGGTAAAGAAGGCAAATGCAATGTTGCCATGTATTTCAAGGGGAATAGAACATGAAAGCAAGGAGATAATGCTGAGGCTTTATAAGACACTAGTTGGGCCGTATATGGAGTATCGTCAACAGTTTTGGGCCCCTTATTGCAGAAAGAATGTGCTGTTATTGGAGAGAGTCCAGAGGAGGTTCACAAGGATGATTCTGGGAATGAAGGGGCTAATGTATGAGGAGCATTTGGCAGCTTTGGGCCTGTACTCATTGGAAATTAGAAGAATGCGGGGGGATCTCATTGAACCCTATTGAATGTTGAAAGGACTAGATAAGGTGGATGTGGAGATGATATTTGCTCTGGTGGGGGTATCCAGAACTAGAGGGCACAGCCTCAAAATTGAGGGGTGACCTTTTAGAACAGAAGTAAGGAGGAATTTTTTTTTTTAGCCAAAGGGTGGTGAATCTCTGGAATGCTCTGCCACAGACTGTGGTGGAGACCAAGTCCATGGGTATTCAAAGTGGAAGTTGATAGATTCCTAACTGGGCAGGGCATAAAGGGATATGGTGAGAAGGCAGGTGTATGGGGTAGAATGGGATCTGGGATCAGCAATGATGGAATGGTGAAGTGGCCTGTATGGGCTGAATGGCCTAATTCTGCTCCTATGTATTATTGTCTTATTGTTTACAATATTGAATCACAGTGGATTTAATTTGGCTTTCTTTTTGACGCTGGCAAAGACTCTTTCGTGTCAAAGTGAAAACAGATCTCTACAAAGTGATCTAAATTAATTACAAATATAAAACACAAAATAATTGATTGATAAGTATTCACCCCTTTTAATATGACACACAAATCATCACTGGTTCGGCCAATTGGTTTTAGAAGTCACATATATAATAAAATGTAAATCACTAGTGTGCAGTCAAGGTGTTTCAATTGATTGCAGTAAAAATACACCTGTATCTGGAAGGTCCAATTGCTGGTGAGTCAGTATCCTGGCAAAAACTACACCATGAAGACAAAAGAACACTCCAAGCAACTCTGGTTATTGAAAAGCACAAGTCAGGAGGTGGATACAAGAGAATTTCCAAGTCACTAAATATCCCTTGGAGTACAGTTAAGCCCTTCATCAAGAAATGGGAAGAATATGGCCCAGCTATAAGTCTGCCTAGAGCAGGCCGTCCTCAAAAACTGTGTGACCGTACAAGAAGGGGATAAGTGAGGGAGGCCATCAAGAGAGCTGTAAGATCTCTGGAGGAGTTATAACAGTAGCTGAGATGGGAGCTACTGTTGCCCGGGTGCTTCACCAGTCACAGCTTTATGGGAGAGTGGCAAAGAGAAAGCCACTGCTGAAAAAAACTCACATGAAATCTTGGCTAGAGATTGCTGGAAGGCATGTGGAAGACTCTGAAATCAGCTGGAAAAAAAGTTCTAAGGTCTGATGAAACCAAAATTGAGCTTTTTGGCCATCAGACTAAACGCAATGTTTCTGATAAGCCAAACACCGCATATCATCAAAAACACACCATTCCTACCATGAAACATGGTGGTGGCTGCATCATGCTGTGGAGATGCTTCACTGCAGCAGGCTCTGGAAGGCTTGTGAAGGTAGAGGGTAAAATAAATGCTGCAAAATACAGGGAAATCCTGGGAGAAACCTGATACTATCTGCAAGAGAACAGCGACATGGGGAAAGATTTATTTTCTAGCAATACAATGACCCCAAGCATAAAGCCAGAGCTACACAGGAATGACTTATAAAAAATAAAGTTGATATCCTGGAGTGGCCAAATCGGAGTCCAGACCTCAATCCATTTGAGAATTTCTGGCTGCATTTGAAAAGGGCTGTTCACTCATGATCCCCTTGCAATCTGACAGAGCCTTATCCACACAGCCTCAAGGCTGTAATTGCTGCCAAAGGTGCATCTACTAAGTACTGACTTGAAGGGCAGAATACTTACGCAATCAACTATTTTTTGTTTAATAATTGTAATAAATTTAGACCGATTGTAGAAAATTGTTTTCACTTTGACACAAGAGTCTTTTCTGTTGATCAGTGTAAAAAAAAAACAAATTAAATCCACTGTGATTCAATGTTGCAAAACAATAAAACATGAAAACTTCCAAGGGGGTGAATACTTTTTATAGGCTCTGTATATGTATATTAAAAAGTTAAAATAAAATAAGTAGTGCAAAATCAGAAATTAAAAGCAGCATGGTATTGTTCATGGGTTCAAAGTCCATTTAGGAATCTGATGGCAGAGGGAAGGAGTTGTTTCAGAATAGTTGAGTGCATGCTTTCAGGCTTCTGTACCTCCTTTCTGATGGTAACAATGACAGGAGGGCATGTCCTGGGTGGTGGGGGTCCGTAATTTGGACGCCACCTTTTTGAGGCACCGCTCCTTGAAGATGTCTCGGATACTATGGAAGCTGGTACCCATGATGGAGCTGACTTATTTTACAACTCTCTGTAGCTTACTTCGAACTTGTAGCCCATTCTATACAGTGATGTAGCCAGTCAGAATGCTCTCCACGGTACATCTGCAGAAATTCCGTATTTCTGTAGATCTATAGAAGGACTTGAACTGTGCTGTACTCTCCTATGTTCTGCATGCTTTATAATGCGATCCTCGTCCTATTTATTGTATGGAGCTAACTGCCAATGTCAAGAGTGCAAGTATTAGAACCAACCAGAAGGTGGCAGCCTTCTTTTACTTTCAGTATAAGAAATAGGAAACATGTCCCTTTCGGTCTGTTTCATTAGTCAGCAAGATTATAATTGAATGTCATTAACAAATCCACAGTACTCCTCTAATCCCATCTCCCTGAACACAGTTAGTTCGTGAATCAATCTTAGCCTTGAATAAATATACTGTGTGATTCAGCATCCACAGGGCTCAGCAAGTCATTCATAGATCCTCTCAATCTCCCTGAATATTAATGCTATTTCACATTTTCTATGTTATGAATCACGTACCACCTTCTTCCGGATCCCTGTGCAAACTCTTTGTGTCTTAGAACATAGAACATTATGGCACAGTACAGGTCGTTCTGCTCATGATATTGCCACAACTTTTTAACCTACTCTAAGTCAATTCAGGAACAACTTCTTCCCCTCTGCCATGTGATTCCTAAATGGACATTGAATCCATGAACTCTCCCTCACTACTGTACTGTCCTGACGAAGGGTCTCGGCCTGAAACGTTGACAGCGCTTCTCCCTATAGATGCTGCCTGGCTTGCTGTGTTCCACCAGCATTTTGTGTGTGTTGCTTGACTGTACTTTTTATTTCTGTTTTTGTACTACTTATTTATCTATGATATATTTCTATCTATCTATATATGCTTCCTGTAATTTTCCCTACATTATCATGGACTGCATTGTACTGCTGCCTCAAAGTTAACAAATTTCATGGAGTATGCTGATGATATTAAACCCTATTCTGATTCTGATTTAACCCTTCCCTCCTACATAGCCCTCCATTTTTCGATCATCCATGTGTCTATCTAAGAGTTTCTTAAATGGCCATAATATAAATGCTTCTACCATCACCCCTGGCAGGGTCTTCCAGCCACCCACCACTCAATGTAAAAGAACGTAATTCTGACGTTCCCACTATACTTGTTGCCAGTGGCCTCGAAATTACTCTTCCTTGTATTAGCCGTTTCTGGCCCTGGGAAATAGTCTTTGGGTATCCACTCCATCTATACCTCTTATGATATTGTAGCCCCTATCAAGTGGCCTCTCATTCTCCTTTGGTCCAAAGAGAAAAGCCCTAGATTGCTCAGCCTATCCTCATAATACACGACTGTCTGAAAAGCACTTACCTCTGCCAGCCCCTATATGTTCCTGCACTCACCTTAAAACTATGCCCTTTTGTCTTGGCTATTTCCACCCTGGGAAGTCTGTGGCTATCCATTTGGTCTGTGTCTTCCCTAGCTTGCTTTCCCATTTAGCCTGTATCATCAGTAAACTCAGCTATATTTCTCTTATCTAAGTGTTCTTACATACTGTAAGTCATTGATAATTATTGTAAATAGCTGAGATTTGAACATTGATCCTTGCACTATACTTACACGTTACTCCCTAACATGCCTAGGACAGAGTGGTAGTAGAGAAGTTCACTCAATTGCTTCATAGCACCACTGATCACTGACTGAGGTTTGATTCCTGTAATTGTCTGTTCTCCCCAGGACCATGACAGTTTCCTCTGGGTGTTCTGGTTTCCTCCCACATTCCAAAGATTGATGGTTAGGGCAAGTGGGTTGTTAGCACTAGAAGTCTGTGAAACTTACTGGTTGTTGGCGCAAAATGATGCATTTCGCTGCTTGTTTCGAAGCACATGTGACAATTGAAGCTAACTCTAACCCAATGTAACAAGCTCTTGTGTGAGACCTTGTTCATGCCTATCCATAAATTTAAAACATACAAGTATTGATTCTTCTTTTTCAGCTGCTTCCTTAACAAGAGAACTAAAACATCAAATAAAATTCCACTTCATGAAACCGTGTTGACCGAAGCTGATCATGTTTTAATTTTCCAGAAGGCCAAAACATCTATTTTATTTCTTGCAATTTCAGCTAGTAACCTATGGTGAGGTCTGGGGGATATAAACTATTGTGGAACAGTGTCAATAGGAGAAAATATTGGCTTTTACTCTTGATCATAAGGAACGCACAGTCATACTGGAAAGAAACAGACCCTTCAGCCGAACATGTCTAACGTGACCATCAAGTACTATAAGATCACAAGACATTGGGGCAGAATTAGGTCATTTGGCCCATCAAGTCTTGTTCACCATTCCATCATGGCTGATTTATTATCCTTCTCAACTCCACTCTCCTGCCTTCTCCTCGTAACCTTTAATGCCTTAATAATCAAGAACCTATCAATCTCCATTTTAAATATATCCAGTGACTTGGCCTCTACAGCCACCTATGGCAAGGAATTCCATCTGACAGACAGACATACTTTATTGATCCTGAGGGAAATTGTGTTTCGTTACAGTCACACCAACCAAGAATAGTGTAGAAATATAGCAATATGAAACCATAAATAATTAAATAATAATAAGTAAATTATACCAAGTGGAAACCAGTCCAAGACCAGCCTATTGGCTCAGGGTGTCTGACACTCCGAGGGAGGAGTTGTAAAGTTTGATGGCCACAGGCGGGAATGACTTCCTATGACGCTCAGTGTTGCATCTCGGTGGAATGACTGGTCTAAGTGACTTATTTTCATCAGACCTTTCAGCTTCCCAAGCACCTTCTCTTCAGTAACAGCAACAACACTCACTCAAGTCAACTCTTGAATTTCTGGCATACTGCTGGTCTCCTCCTCAGTGAAGATTAATGCAAAATGACTGTTGTGTTCGTCTGCCATTTCTTGGACCCCATAACTACCTCTCCCGCAGCATTTTCCAGTGGTCTGATATCCACTTTGGCCTCTCTTTCACTTTAGGTATCCTCTTTTATATTATTGGCAAACTTACCTTAGTATTTGATCTTTTCTCTCTTAATGAATTTTTTTAGTTGTCTTCTGTTGGTTTTTAAGTTTCCCAATTTTTTAACTTGCTGCTTTTTTTTGCTATATTGTATGCCCTCTCTATATAAATACTATATTATATACATTATATTTTCCCTGTTCATCAGCACTTTGTTCATCCCCGTGTGACAAAAGAGGATACATGTTCTCTCCAGAAAACCAGCTGTGTACTGAGACTAATCACTTGCCTGGACACTGCCCCTTTGGGATACTTGATCTTCCATAACCCTCTTGTTTAAACCAGGGTCTGACTTGTGCCTGGCTGCTCTTACCATTCCGCGCTGATGAGTGCTTACCCACTTGATGTCGGGGTGATGGACCCATGCCTCGCGGTGCTGGCAGAGGCACCTTGCCACACACTCAGACATCAGAGACACCTCCGCTTCGCTGGTTCTCTCCGTGGTAACTCGCTGAACCAAAATAACCACCAGCACCAGGAAAACGAGGACCCGCCCCAACTGTTTTTGCCCCCGGTCAAAATAAATCGGCTCCAAGGCGTCAATGATGCGGACCGCGTCCTCGGGGCTGGTGACATCAAGTCTTTGGACCTCATCTGCGACTAGATGCTGTATGTCTTCCTTCATAAATAGGGAAAGCGGCACGGACTCGCCCTTCTCATTTCCGGAGACCCGCTGCGCCTCAATGCTGGCTTCGATCAGCTCCCTGGCCAGGCGGCCACACTCCAGCTCGGCTCTCTCCGCTGAAACCTGCAGGAGTCCCATCAGTGTCTTCTCAGCTAGCTCCATGGCGCGACTGAAAGACAGTGAGAGCTTCTCTCAGCCGTTTCCTCACTAAATACCTTCACTTTTGAGAAAGAGAATAACCTTTTAAAAAAAATGTACCGCAGGGAGATGGAAAGTTGCCAACAACTCACTGAGACAGAGACCGAGGGGGAATTACAGAGGAAAATAAAGAACTGTCCGGCCAACGCCTACCTTGGTCGAAGGTGGAAACCGGACGGGTGCGGGCTCATAGCCAGCGACGACGCCCGGGAAACCGATCTGAAAAAGGGTCAAAATAATGGAGGGAGTGACCGGGTCGGGAAGAAATGGACAGTGAGTGTTTCGCGTTGGGACCTTTGAACTGTTTCACAGTTATTACTGTTCACCATCGGGCTCCTGAACCAGTGTAGGTAACCTCACTCACCTCCACGACTGAACTGATTCTAAAACCCCTGGACTCACTTTCAAGATCTCTACAACTCGTTCTCACTATTATTTACTTGCTTACAGTACAGTACTTTTGCACAGTACAGTATTTATGAATATTAGGTTTTGTATTTGCACAGATTGTTTTCGTTTGCACATTGGTTTGCCAGTCTTTTGTTTCTTTGTAACTTTTCATTGATTCCATTGTACATCTCTGCTGTGAATGCCTGCAAGAAAATAAATCTCAGGGTAGTATATGGTGACATACAAGTTCTTTGATAATAAATTTACTTTGAACTGCACTCAGCCGGAAATGTTAACTGTCTATTTTCCCCCACTGATTTGTCATCTAGTTTATTGTGGTCACTTGTACCAAGTGACAGTGAAAAGCTTGTCCAGCATACTGTTCATACAGATCTATTCATTACACCATTTATTGAGATATAACAAGGTAAAACAATAATATTACAGAAGGAAGTGTTACAGAGAGAGTGCAAGGTGGGCAGGAAACAAGGTGCAAGGTCACAAGGTCAGGAATCCACTTGCTGGTGCTAAGGAACCGTTCCATAATCTCTCTGGTACAGCAAGGTTGTTGTACTAGTGGGACTTACGTCAAGCTGGCACAAGGTGGAGACTGGCATCATCACAGGGTGCACTGTCTCAGTGACACTGTTCTCCGTAGCCATGAACATGCTCACTAAGTCTGCTGAAACAGAGTGCAGAGGGCCCAGAATGGATTCCACTCAACGGCAACCACCCATCAGGACATTCACGGATGACCTCACAGTCACCACAGAATCAGTCCCAGGCTGCCGGTGGATTCTGCAGGGGCTCAAAGCTGGTGGAGTGGGCCCGGATGCGTTTCAAACCAGCCAAATCAAGATCTATGGTGCTGAGGAAAGGCAAGGTGGAAAACAAGTTCCGGTTCAGCATCGCAGGTTCAGCCATCCCAACCATCACAGAAAAGCCAGTCAAGAGCTTAGGTAAGGTTTTTGACAGCTCTCTCAGGGACACGGCATCCATTCAGGCGGCCTGCACCGAGTTGGATGGCTGGCTGAAATCCGTGGACAAGTCTGGCCTACCTGGGAAGTTCAAAGCCTGGGTGTATCAGCATGGCATTCTTCCCAGAATCCCGTGGCCCCTCCTCATCTATGCCGTTCCGATCTCGACAGTCGAAATCTTAGAGAGGAGGGTCAGCAAGCACCTCAGGAGATGGCTGCGGCTGCCAAAGAGCCTGAGCAGCATCGCACTCTACAGACACCACAACAAACTGCAACTGCCCTTCAAATCCCTGGAGCAGGAATTCAAAGTTACAAGAGCCAGAGAACTGATACAGTACAGGGACTCAAGTGATCCGAAGGTGCCTAGAGCAGGGATCCAAGTGAGGACTAGCAGGAAGTGGAGGGCAGAGGAAGCTGTTCAGGAAGCAGAGGAAAGGCTGCGTCACAGGAGGCTGCTGGGAGTGGTCACACGAGGCCGAGCTGGGCTAGGATCCTTTCCAACTCCCCAAATGGACACCATCAGAGGGAAGGAAAGGCACCATCTAGTTCAGGAGGAGGTGAGAGCAGCAGTGGGGGAGACGAGAACCTGCAAGGTGGTGGGAATGAAGCAACAGGGAGCTTGGACAAGATGGGAGAATGCGGTCGAGAGGAAAGTGACCTGGGCAGAGCTTTGGAAAGCCGAGCCACACCGCATCCGATTTCTCATCCAGGCAGTGTACGATGTGCTTCCAAGTCCATCAAACCTGCACACATGGGGCAAAGCAGAGTCATCAGCGTGCCCACTGTGCTCCAAGTGAGGAACCCTGGAGCACATCCTCAGCAGCTGCACAAGGGCACTTGGTGAGGGACGGTACCGATGGAGGCATGATCAGGTCCTGAAGACCATCGCTGAAGCCATCAGCACAGGAGTGGAGTGGGCGAAGTGGTTCCGACCCTCCAAGCAGACCATTGCCTTTGTCAGAGCTGGGGAGCAGCCAATACCCGCCAAAAGAACATTGGCAGGTATCCTGACCTCTGCAAGAGACTGGCAGCTGTTGGTGGACCTCGAAAAGCAGCTGAGGTTCCCCGACCATATCGCAGCCACCACCTGCGACCAGATATTCTCCTTGTGTCTAAGTCTACGAAGCAGGTGGTGATGCTGGAGCTCACAGTCCTATGGGAAGATCACTTGGAAGAGGCCTTTGAAAGGAAGCTATCGAAGTATGCAGGACTGGTCAGCAACTGCCAGCAGGCTGGATGGAGAGCGAGGTGTCTCCGAGTGGAAGTTGTTTGTAGGGGATTCACAGCCCGTTCCTTAGCCAGAGCCTTCAGCAATTTGGGCATCGAGGGAGAGAGGAAGAGGACAGCCATCCACAGTACCACCAATGTGGCAGAGAGGGCCTCAAGGTGGCTGTGGCTCAAGAGAGGGGAGCCATGGAGTCATGTGTAGCTAGCCATCTGGACACAAGCTGGGGTCTGATCAGCCCTGGCTGGGTCACCTGGAGAAGGGTGTATGATGTTGAAAGACCTGAAACACCCAATGATTCCAGGAACATCACTGATGATGTGTCCAGAAGCATCAGTAGATGTATGCACACAGCAGAAATTGTGTTTTATTGTTTCACAGAATCTTGGATATCCTCACCATTTTGGATGGTGTCACGATTCACAGTCAAGATAGGACTGCTGAGTCTTTCAAAGGCAGAGGAGGTGGATGGAGTAGGCTTTATGATTAATTCATTGTGGAGCATAAACGTGGCAGTGCTGTCCCAGTCCTGCTCACCTGACCTGGAACATCACGTGATCAAGTGCCATCCATTTTATCACCCATCATCTTGGTAGCGGAGTACAGCCCACCTCAGACCCATGTCAAGCAGGCTCTAACTGAACTGAGTGACATAATCAACAGGCATGAAACAGCTCACCCTGATGCCTTCACCATCATTTTGGGGGATTTTAATCAGGACAGCTTGAAAAAAGTCTCTAATTATCACTGACATATCACCTGTGGGACCAGGGGAGCCAACACACTGGACCACTGTTATACTACCATCAAGAATGTATGGACAAAGGAGGCCGAAGAGCACTTACTGGACTGCTTTGAGTCAGTGGACTGGACAGTATTCATGGATTCATATTCAAGCCTGAGTGAATATGCCACAGTTGTCCCTGACTTCATTAAAACCTGTCTGGATGAGTGTGTGCCAACGAGAACATACCATAATATGAAAAACCATGAATGAACCAGGAGATTCGTAGTTTTCTGAGGGCTTGATCTGTGGCATTCAAGTCTGGTGATCCAGGACTATATAGAAGGCCAGGTACAACTTATGGAGGCCTATCTCAAGGGCAAAAAAAAACAATTCTGATTGAGGTTAGAGGCAGAATCAGACGTGCATCAACTCTGGCTGAGTTTGTAGAGCATTATTTCCTACGAAGCATAACATAACGTTATCAATGGAGGTGATGCTTCACTCCCAGATGAGCTCAACACCTTTTATGCATGTTTTGAAAGGGTGAATAAAACTACAGCTATGAAGATCACTGCAGCATCTTGTGACCCTGTGATCTCTGTCTTGGAAGGCAACATCAGGCTGTCTTTCAAGAGGGTGAACCCTCGCAAGGGAACAGACTCTGATGGAATACCTAGAAGGGCTCTAAAAACCTGTGCCAACCAACTGGTGGGTGTGTTCAATGACATTTTCAATCTCCCATTTCTACATTCAGAAGCTCCTGCCTGCTTCAAAGGGGTAACGGTGATACCAGTGTCCAGGAAAAGCATGCTGAGCTGCCTTAGCACCGATTGGCCAGTAGCACTCACATCTACGGTGATTAAGTGCTTTGAGAGGTTGGTTATGGCTAGAATTAAGTCCTCTCTTAGTAAGGACCTGAATCCACTGCAATTTGCCTATTAACACAATAGGACTACAGTGGATGTAGTCTCATTGGCTCTTGGATGACCAGGACAATAGTAATACATACATTAGGCTGCTGTTTATAGACTACAGTTCAGTATTTGACAGAAATATCACTACAGTTCTGAACAAAAACCTCCAAAACCTGGGACTCTGTACATCCCTTTGCAACTGGATCCTCAGTTTCCTGACCGGAAGACCACAGTCTGTGTGGATCGGAAATAGCATTTCCTTCTTGCTGATAATCAACACTGGCACACCTCAAGGATGCATACTCAGCCCACTGACCTACTCTCCCTACAGCCACGACAGTGTGACTAGCCGCAGATCAAACTCCATCTATAAATTTGCTGATGACACAATTATCGTCGGCAGAATTTCAACTGATAATGAGAAGGTGTACAAAATGGGATAGATCAGCTGATTGTGCAAGGTAGTTGCTGCGACACCACTCAATGTCAGTAAGACTAAAGAATTGATTTTGGACTTCAGAAAGGTTAAGACAAGGACACACACACCAGTCCTCATCAAGGGATCAGAAGTAGAAAGGGTGCTCAATTTCTGAGGATCTATCCTGGACCCAGCACATCAATGCAATCACAGAGCAAGTATGGCAGCAGCTAAATTTCATTAGGAGTCTGTGGAGATTTATTTGTCGCCAAAGACACTCACAGATTTCTACAAATGTACTGTGAAAAGCATTTTAACTGGCTGAATGATGTCTGATATGCAGGTGGGGGGCGTGGAAACTACTGCACAGGATCAAGATGAGTTGCAGAAAGCTATGAAGTCAATCAGCTCCATCATAGGAACTAGCCTTCCCAGCATCCAAGATATCTTCAAGGAGCGATGACCAATTAAAGGTGGTGTCAATCAGGAAAGACACTCATCACCCAGGACTTGCACTCTTCTCATTGCTACCATCACCAAGAAGATACAGGAGCCTGAAGGCACACACTCAATGATTCAGGAATGGCTTCTTCCCCTCTGCCATCAGATATCTGAATGGACATTGAACCCATGAACAATACCTATGTTTTTCCCTCTCTTTTCACACTATTTACTTAATTTATATATTTTTTTACCATAACTTACAGTTTTTTATTATTATGTGTTGGAATGTACTGCTGCCACATAACAACAAATTTCATGACTTATGTTGGTGCTATTAAACCTGATTCTGATTTGGTAGGGTGGAACCTGGTGGTACCTGCTTTCAAGCTTTGTATCTTCTCTCCCATGAGAGAGGAAAGGGAGAATGCCCAGGGTTGGTGGGGTCTTTGATGATACTGGCAGTTTTACAGATTCCATGGTGGGGAAGGTGGTTTCCATGATGTGCTGAGCTATGTCCACACTCTGCAGTTTCTTCTGGTTACAGCAAGAGCAGTTAACATTCCAAGCCATGTTTGCAGATGATGCTTTTAATGGTGCATCATTAAAGATTACTAAGGGACAACAAGGACATCACAAATTTATTTAGGCTCCTGAGGCATTGGTTGTCATAAGGGGACAGGAGGCTGGACCCAAGTGCAGGACACAGGCACTGAAGTACTAGGGGCAGGACAGGAACAGCTAAACAACAGACAAGATGTGGTAACCATGGTGTGCATGAGGGATGTGACATTCATGATGATTCTGGGGTTCTAGGAGAGTCTTAGAGTTCAGGCAAGGTCTAGGAGTTCACTGGGCAGGCCACATAACTCCTGGGCAGGGCCTGGACCTCCCAGGCAGGAACACAGGGGCCTGGGCAGGTCACAGGACACCTGGGTAGGTAGCAGGGCACAACCCATTGACAACAAGAGATGGAAAGGTACAGAATCCCCCACCAGGCAACAGCAGTCCAGCCAGGCTTGCCCAACAGAGGCAAGGGATAGGAAGGGAACTAGGTCCAGGGTGACTGCCAGACTTAGTCCCTCCCCCCCCCCCAAAAAACCTCACCTTTAACCAGGGAAACTCCAAGCCAGAACACCCCACTCCACTCAGTCCTCGAACCCCCTATATACACCACCAGCCGATGGGCATCAGGTGCGCCTCCTTGAACCCCAACAAGCCACGATGATCCACAGGTGTGACTAATTGGGCTCAAGGGCTAAAGGAGGGACAGCTACAAGACCCGGAGTCCGCAGACTGGATCAAAACCCAGAATGCGGGCTCCGGACCGGACCATAACATTGGTGAGGTTTCTTGGCTGTGCCTACAATGTGGTTGCACTGATACAGGCTATTGAAGATGTTCACTCCCAGGAACTTGGAAACTTTGAACCGTCCCTGCTTTAGCATTGCTGATTTAATCAGGATCATGTACACCATGTCTGTTCCCGAAGTGATGCTGCCCAACCTGCTGGTTTCCTCTAGAACAGTGGTCCCCAACCACCGAGCTGCGGACCGGTACTGGGCCGCAAAGCATGTGTTACCGGGCTGCGAGGAAACAATATGATTTGGCGATATGAAATGATATGCACCTTTCCTCATTCCCTGTCATGCCCACTGTTGAACTTGAACGCACGCGAGGTTATCAGTCACCTAAACGCAGTGATATCCTAGCGCCGGGGATCACTGGTTGGCCTCGGGTAACTGGGCCAGCGAGAAATGCCATTGCTACTGGCCTGGAGCGCGGACAGACGGGCACCGCCTCTAAATCTGTTTAGCACACCAAATGTTCGTGGGGAACCCAGTGCTAAAATATTTGCAGATAACCTAATTCCGGCTCAGGGTTTTGTAAGTAACAGAACAGCTACATCACTGCGATCTACTGAAAGTCATCCCTCTCGCCAAACTTTTGTCTGCCAATAGATCCTACCTACCTACAAGGAGGGCGGGCACATGCCCTGTCGCTTTCTTCGCTCGGTCGGTCACTCTCTCCAGACTGCAACCGCTGCGGCCCCGGCACGGGGACCTTCGGCCCTTACCTTGTTCTCTCACCCCACCCATGACCAACCGCACCTGGCCAAGGTGTCTGGCGGCGGGCAGGCGGAGGCTGGAGCTCGGGCCCGGAGGCCGTCTAATGAGGCAATGAAGCCCTCAAAACTGCTTAAGGCAAACATGTTGAGATTTTTGAGCGAAAAAAACATGAGCAAGTGGGACAGAAGCAAGTGCTGAGAGCCACAAAATCTAAATTGCGGAATAGACTGGACATAAGGAACACCCTTTAAGTATCGCTTTCTCCCATCAACCCTCGATGGGACCATCTTGTTGCAGGGAAACAAGGCCAGGGCTCCCACTGATTCAGCGATATTGGTGTGTTGCAATGATTTTATATGTTCATACGAGGAAAATATGCACTGTGTGTTTAATATCCAAATGTTACTTAAAATGTTATGATGCTATTGACTTGTAAGTGAGTTATAATTGACTTATCACTATATTCATGCAAGGAAAATATGCGCTGTGTATTTAATATTAAATTCGTTAGATAAACCCTTTTAGAAATGAAATTGAGTGTATTAGCCACTTATAAGTGACTTGTAGTTGACTTACCACCTATATTCTGGTCATGATTAACACTCCCACCCCCCCCCCCCCCCCCACCCCGTCGGCCAGTCCGCAAGAATATTGTCAATATCAAACCGGTCTGCAATGCAAAAAAGGTTGGTAACCCCTGCTCTAGAACTTCGCTTATTCTTACAAATTCCACTATTGGCAGTCTCTTGTATTTCATGAAAACTTATAATGCAGTACTTGAAATGGAATTGGTTCATCATTAACTCGAGAAAGTCTGCAGATGCTAGAAATCCAGAGTAACACACACAGAAAGCTGGAGAAAATCAGAAGGTTAGTCAGCATCTATGGAGAGGGATAAACAGTCGATGTTTCGCACCGAGATCCTTCTTCAGGACCGGATAGGAAGGGGGATGACACCAGAACAAAAAGGTGGGAGGAAGGGAAGCTCCATCTGCCACTTCTCAGCCCAGTTTTGTATCCTATCAATGTCCCACTGTTACCTCTGACAGCCCTCCACACTATATGCAGCACCTCCAACCTTTCTGTCATCAGCAAACTTACTAACCCATCCCTCCACTTTCTCATCCAGGTCATTTATAAGAATCACAAGGGTCCCAGAACAGATCCCTGAGGCACTCCACTGGTCACTGACCTCCATGTAGAATATGATTCATCTACAACCACTCTTTGCCTTCTGTGGGCAAGCCAGTTCTGGATCCACAAAGCAATGTCCCCTTGGATCCCATGCCTCCTTACTTTCTCAATAAGCCTTGCATGGGGTACCTTATCAATGCCTTGCTGAAATCCATGTACACTACATCTACTGCTCTTCCTTCATCAACGTGTTTAGTCACATCCTCAAAAAATTCAATCAGGCTCGTAAGGCACGACCTGCCCTTGACAAAGCCACACTGACTATTCCTAATCATACTATATCTTTCCAAATGTTCATAAATCCTGCCTCTCAGGATCTTCTCCATCAACTTGCCAAATGCTGAAGTAAGACTCAATGGTCTATAATTTCCTGGCTATCTCTACTCCCTTTCTTGAATAAAGGAACAACATTCGTAACCCTCCAATCCTCCGGATCCTCTCCCGTCTACATTGATGATGCAAAGAGCATCGCCAGAGGCTCAGCAATCTCCTCCCTCACCTCCCAATGTAGCCTGGGGTACATCTCATCCGGTCCCGGCAACTTATCCAACCTAATGCTTTCCAAAAGCTCCAGCACATCCTCTTTCTTAACATCTGCATGCTCAAGCTTTTCAGTCTGCTGCAAGTCATCACTACAATCGCCAAGATCCTTTTCCGTAGTGAATACTAAAGTAAAGTATTCATTAAGTACCTCTGCTATTTCCTCCGGTTCCATATACCCTTTCCCACTGTCACACTTAATAGGTCCTATTCTTTCACACTTGATTGGTCCTATTCTTACACCTAGTGATAGGAGTAAAGTGATTTATATAGAAATTAATGTAGATGACGTTCAGGATTAATTGTCATTCAACCATATACGTGTATACACTGAAATGAAACAGCATTCAGGATGATGGGGAATATCGGTAGCTCGACTAAAGGGGTTTGATGTTGCGTGTTCACTGAGCTTGGTGATTATTGCAAAGACATTTCATTACCAGTAGAGTGACATCCTCAGTGTTCAGTCTTTGGCTTTCCTCTCTGGGAGTGATTGTGTTTATATAGCCCCCATTCGCTTGCCTCGGTCCTGACTGGCTACCCCTTCAGCTGAACTTTGAATTCTCTTGGTTCACTTTTCTTAGGCTCTTAGGGGTTCATAGATGGCTTCTATTTCATTATTTTTGTTTTCAGAGACACAAATAGAGGTGTGGCCACAATGAATATGCTAGTGATGTTTCTGTTTAATATTCCTATTAATATTCCTAGTAAACAGTATTGTTTACTTTATCTCAGGATTTGGAACATCACGGTATTTTGCCTGTAGATGTCTGTGTTTGTACTGCTCTGGTACAGTTGACGTTGGCGTTTCAGCTTTCATGTCTGACTCCGGGAACCAACTGCATTTTCAGTTTCATTTTCATTTATTCAAAGGGTATTTCCAGTGGTAATTTATACTCTCAGAAGAGAGTGAATCTCACGAATTCTTTGCCTTCCAGGGTGGAGAAGGCCAGATCATTCAAGATTCAAGACTTTTTAATGTCATTTCTAGAACACAAGTGTAAAGGAGAACAAAATAATTGTCACTCAGAATCCAATGCAGCACAAAAAAATCATAAAAAACAATGATAAAAAAATACAATGACCATCAGTACATAAGGTATCTTATACATTGATTGTATGTCTATATAGTGATTCTAGGCACAGGAGTACCTGTACCTAAGGTGACTGACAGGAAATGAAAAGTAGTGGTGATTAGGGGTGTGGAGGTGTTGATCAGCATTAATGCCTGGGGAAAGTAACTGTTTTTGAGTCTGGTTGTCTTGCTGTGGATGCGACATAGCCTGCCCCTGTTAAGAGCGGAACAAACAGTCTATGAGCGGGTGGATGAGATACTTCATGATGTTACTGGTCCTCTTCCAACACCGTTCTCTCTATATGTCCTTGATGATGACAGGCTGGTGCTGGTAACCCTAGCTACATACAAAACGTGCCTAAGACTTTTGCGCAGTACTGTAGCTGAAGAGATTGAGAAGACATTAGTAATGATTAGTAATGAAAACATGAGGTTGCTTTGGCAGTCAGGGTGAAGGATAATCCTAAGAGCTTCTACAGGTATGTTAAGAGCAAAAGGATAGTAAGGGATAAAATTGGTCCTCTTGAAGATCAGAGTGGTCGGCTATGTATGGAACCAAAAGAAATGGGAGAGATATTAATTGGGTTTTTTGCATCTGTATTTACTAAGGAAACTGGAATGGAGTCTATGGAAACAAGGCAAACAAGTAGGGAGGTTATGGAACTTATACAGATTAAAGAGGAGGAGGTGTTTGCTGTCTTGAAACAAATCAGAGTAGATAAATCCCCAGGACCTGACAGGGTATTCCCTTGGACCTTGAAGGAGACTAGTGTTGAAATTGCAGGGGCCCTGACAGAAATATTTAAAATGTCGATATCCACGGGTCAGGTGCCAGAGGATTGGAGGATAGCTCATGTAGTTCCGTTGTTTAAAAAAGGCTCAAAAAGTAAGCCAGGAAATTATAGGCCGATAAGTTTGACATCGGTAGTAGGTAAATTATTGGAAGGAATACTAATAGATAGGATCTACAAGTATTTGGATAGACAGGGACTTATTAGAAAAAGTCAGCATGGCTTTGTGTGTGGTAGGTCATGTTTAACCAATCTATTAGAATTTTTCAAGGAAGTTACCAGGAAAGTGGATGAAGAGAAGGCAGTGGATGTTGTATACATGGACATCAGTAAGGCCTTTGACAAGGTCCCGCATGGGAGGTTAGTTAGGAAGATTCAGTCGCTAGGTATACAAAGAGAGATAGTAAATTGGATTAGACATTGGCTCAATGGAAGAAGCCAGAGAGTGGTAGTGGAGGATTGCTACTCTGAGTGGAGGCCTGTGACTAGTGGTGTGCCACAGGGATCAGTGCTGGGTCCATTGTTATTTGTCATCTATATCAATGATCTGGATGATAATGTGGCAAATTGGATCAGCAAATTTGCTGATGATACAAAGATTGGAGGTGTAGTGGACTGTGAGGAAGGTTTTCAAAGCTTGCAGACAGATTTGGACCAGTTGGAGGAATGGGCTGAAAAATGGCAGATGGAGTTTAATGCGGACAAGTGTGAGGTATTGCACTTCAGAAGGTCAAACCAAGGTAGAACATACAAGGTAAATGGTAGGACTGAGGAGTGCGGTAGAACAGAGGGATCTGGGAGTACAGATACATAATTCCCTAAAAGTGGCGTCACAGTAGATAGGGTTGTAAAGAGAGCTTTTGGTACATTGGCCTTTATAAATCAAAGTATTGAGTATAAGAGTTGGAATGTAATGGTGAGGTTAAGACATTGGTGAGACCAAATTTGGAGTACTGTGTGCAGTTTTGGTCACCAAATTACAGGAAGGATATTAATAAGGTTGAAAGAGTGCAGAGAAGGTTTACAAGGATGTTGTCGGGACTTGAGAAACTGAGTTACAGAGATAGGTTGAATAGGTTAGGACTTTATTCGCTGGAACGTAGGAGAATGAGGGGTGATTTGATGAGGTGTATAAAATTATGATGGGTATAGATAAAGCAAATGCAAGCAGGTTTTTTCCACTGAGGCTAGGGGAGAAAAAAACTAGAGGTCATGAGTTAAGGGTGAAGGGGGAAAAGTTTAAAGGGAACATGGGGGGGGGGGCTTCACGCAGAGAATGGTGGGAGTGTGGAATGAATGAATGAGTGTGGAATGCCAGATGAAGTGGTGAATGCAGGCTCACTTTTGACATTTAAGAAAAACTTGGATAGGTATATGGATGAGAGGGGTTTGGAGGGATATGGCCCAGGTGCAGGTCAGTGGGACTAGGCAGAAAAAGGTTCGGCACAGCCAAGAAGGGCCAAAAGGCCTGTTTCTGTGCTGTAATGTTCTATGGTTCTGTGGTTCTATGATCGCTAGATTTTGACATGGTTCTAGAGAAGTAAAACATTGCAGACGTTACTCCACTCTACAAGATGGGAGGAAGGCAAAAGAAAGGACATTATAGGCCAGTTAACGTGACCTCAGTGGTTGGCATGATATTGGAGTCGATTGTTCAGGATGAGTTTTTGGGTACTTGGAGGCACATGATAAAACAGGCTGTAGTCAACATGGTTTCCTTAAGGGAAAGTCTTACCAGTCAAATGTGTTTGGAATTCTTTGAGGAAATAACAAGCAGGATAGACAAAGGTAAATTGGTAGGTGGTAAATACTTGGATTTTCAGAAGGTCTTTGATAAGGTGCTATGTATAAGGTTGCTGAACAAGATAAGAGCCCAGGTAATATACCAGCATGGATAGATGATTGGCAGGTGACAAAGAGCAGGAATAAAGGGGGCCTTTTCTGATTAGCTGTTGGTGACTAGTGTTGTTTCGGACTTGGTATTAAATCATGCACTTTGGTAGAAGGAACAAAAGCATAGACAATTCTATAAGTGGGGAGAAAATTCAAAAATCTGAGAGCAAAGGGACTTGAGATTCCTCATGCAGGATTCCTTAAAAGTTAACTCACAGGCTGAGTTGGCGGAGATGACGGCAAGTGCAATGTCAGCATTTTGGAAGGACTAGGATATAAAAGCAAGGATGTAATGCTGAGGTTTTACAGGGCACTGGTGAGGTCTCACATACAGGATTGTGAGGAGTTTCGGACCCCTTATCTAAGAAAGGATGGGTTGATATGCTGCAGGGAGTGAAAAGCTCATATAAGGAGCGTTTGATGGCGTTGGGCCTGTACCCACTGCAATTGCAATTGCAATGAGAGGAATCTCATTGAAACTTACTGAATGTTGAAAGGGTTCAAAAGTTCAAAGGTACAATTCAAAGGATAAAGAGGGCAACATGTGCTTGGAGGTGGAAGAGGTTGGGGAGGTCTTAAATGAATACTTTGCTTCAGTATTCACAAGTGAAAAAGATCTTGATCAGGGTGAGGTCGATATAGAGCAGGCCTGTGTGCTGGACAATGTGGAGAATATGGAAAAACAAGTGCTAGATCTTCTTAAAAACATCAAAATTGATGAATCCCCAGGGCTGGATATGATACACCCAAGGTTGTTGTGGGAATTGAGAGAAGAGATCGCTAGAGCATTAGCTATGATCTTTCAATCCTCTTTGGCTACAGGGGAAGTGCTGGAGGACTAGAGAATGGCAAATGTAGTTCCCTTGTTTAAAAAAGGTAATAGGGATAAACCTGACAACTATAGACCACTGAGTCTTGCATCAGTGATATGAAAACTACTGGAAAGGATTCTTAAAGATGGGATCTATGATCATTTGGAGAAGTACAGTCTACTCATGGATAGTCAACATGGCTTTGTGAAGGGAAGATTGTGCCTCATGAGCCTGATTGAGTTTTTTGAAGAGGTAACAAAAGAAATTGATGAGGGTAGGGCAGTGGATGTGGTCTACATGGACTTTAGTGAGGCATTTGACAAGGTCCCTCATGAGAGACTCATTCAGAAAGCCATGAGGCAGGGATAAGTGGAACCTTGGCTGTTTGGATAAAAAATTGGCTTAAAGGAAGAAAGCAGGGGGTAGCTGTGGAAGGAAAGTACTCTGCCTGGAGGTTGGTGACTAGTGGAGTGCCACAGGGATCTGTCCTGGGACCCAAGCTATTTGTGATTTTTATAAATGACCTGGATGAACAGCCAGAAGGATGGGCGAGTAAGTTTGCGGATGACACGAAGATTGGAGGAGTTGTGGATGGAGCTGCAGGTTGTCGAAGGTTACAAGAGGATATGGACAGGCTGCAGAGCTGGGCAGAAAAATGGCAGATGGAGTTCAATCCGGATAAGTGTGAGGTGATACATTTTGGAAGGACAAACCAGAAGACTGAGTACAGGATTAGTGGTCAGTTACTTAAAAGTGTAGATAAACAAAAGGACCTTGGGGTTCAAATCCATACGTCCCTCAAGGTCGCTGCGCAGGTTGATAGGGTAGTTAAGAAGGCCTATGGGATGCTAGGCTTCATTAATAGGGGGATTGAGTTCAAGAGTAGAGAGGTCATGTTGCAACTCTACAAATCTCTGGTGAGACCGCACTTAGAGTATTGTGTTCAATTCTGTTCACCTCATTATAGGAAGAATGTGGAAGCTATGGAGAGGGTGCAGAGGAGATTTACCAGGATGTTGCCTGGTTTGGAGAACAAGTTATATGAAGCAAGGTTAGCAGAGCTGGGACTTTTCTCTTTGGAGCATAGAAGAATGAGAGGGGACTTGATAGAGGTCTACAAAATTATGAGAGGCATAGATAGAGTGGATAGTCAGTACCTGTTTCCCAGGGCACGAATAGCTAACACCAGAGGGCATATGTACAAAATTAAGGGAGGGAAGTTTAGAGGAGACATCAGGAGTAAGTTTTTTTACACAGAGGGTTGTGGGTGCCTGGAATGACTTGCCAGGGATGTTGGTGGAGGCTAAAACATTAGGGGTATTTAAGAGCCTCTTGGACAGGCACATGGATGAAAGAAAAATGGAGGGTTATGGGGTAGTGTGGGTTTAGTACTTTTTTGAAGGATTATATGGGTCGGAAAAACATAGAGGGCTGAAGGGCCTTACTGTGCTGTAGTGTTCTATGGTTCTATGGTTCTAATTTAATTTCAGAGAAATGTATACAATATACATCCTGAAATGCTTTTTGTTCACAACCATCCACGAAAACAGAGGAGTGCTCCAAAGAATGAACAACAGTCAAATGTTGGTACCCTATAGAACGTCCCCCCCCCAACTCCCCCCTCACGTGCATAAGCGGCAGCAAGCAACAATCCCCCCCTCTCCCCACCAGCAAAAAAATAGCATCGGCACCCACCACTGAGCACTCAAGCGTGAGCAAAGCAACAGCGAAGACACAGACTTGCAGTTACCCCAGAGACTTTGCATTTCACCCGGTATACGACATACCACAGATTCTCTCTCTCTAATAAGGGAGAAGGAGGTGTCTCCGTTTTCACAGTGATCAGGGAGACATAACGAACAACTCACTGGTTTACAATGTTAAAAGTCCACCACGTTGCTTTTTTTCGAGCTCTGTGCCCAAAGATCACGAGTCTCTGGACATATAGCCGCAGATATTCCAACTCCCCCGACGACACCCAATTCTCTGTCATGACACCGACCCTCGATCCCTCGTCTCCAAAGCCCTGAGATCCTAGGCTTCCAAAGCTGAGCTGAATACTTAGGCTGAGCCCTTGGCATGCCAGACAACAACAGCCAGTTATCAAAACCGTTGTGTGTAAATACTTCCTATGTTTTTCCCATGACCATGTCCAATTGCACCAGTTTCCTCCCACTTTCTTGGGGTCAAAGTTCATAGCTCCCTGAAAGTGGTTATACAGTGGTTAAGAAGACATCCATCATTAAGGATCCCATCACCCCGGAAAAGCCCTCTTCTCATTGCTTCCATCAGGAGGCAGGTGGAGGAGCCTAAAGGCACACACTCAACATTTCAGTAGTTTCTTCCCCCTGCAATCAGAATTCTGAATAGAAATTGAACACATGAACACTATGTTACTACTCTCTTTTTTCTTTTTGCACTATTTATTTAATTATATATTTATATTTACATACATATATATATATATACACACACTTACTGTAAATTATTGTTGTGTATTGCAATGAACTGCTGCCACATAAAAATTTTCATGACATATTCTGGTGATATGAAAGCTAATTCTGAATCAGATTCTGATTCATATAGCATGTTACTGTTCACATGGGGGCATCCTTATCATGTGCCCCAGCCACTGCAGCTGATGCTGGGTGATCATGGCCTCCATACTTCTGCAGTTGGTCTTTACAAGTATTTCAGTGTGAGGCATTGTCTTCAAAAGTCAGCAAGTTATGATGCAACTTTCTAAAACTGTATTTACATTTCATCTGGAATACTGCATGTAGTTCTGGTTATCCCATTATAGGAAGGATGTTGAGGTTTTGGAGAGGGTACAGAAGAAGTTTATCAGAATGCTGTCTGGATTAGAGGGCATATGCTATAATGAGAGGTTGGACAATCTTGGTTTATTTTTTTCTGGAATAGCGGAGGTTGAGGAGAGATCTAATAGAGGTTTCTAAGAATATGAGAGGCATAGTTAGAGTAGGACAGACATTACCATTCTCCCAGTGTTGAAATGTCTAATACCAACTGTGTAAATTTAAGGAGGTAGGGAGTAAGTGCAAAGCAAATGTGAGAGGTAATTTTTTTTTTACACAGAGAGCAGTGGGCATCTGGAATGTACAGCCAGGGTAATGGAAGAAACAGACACATTAGGGATTTTTAAGAGACATTTAAGTAGGCACCTGAACGTGTGGGAAGTGGAAGGATATGGACATTGTGTAGACTGATGGGATTAGATTGGTTGGCTAATTTAATTGGTTCAGCACAACATTGCTGGTTGAAGGGCCTGTTCCTGTGTTGTATGTTCTTCTTCTTCAGTTGTCCATCGGATTGCAATGATGACGTCCACTCCTTTAACGGTGAGATCTTTGATGACTGTACAGTCCTATCCTGGACCCCCAAGTTCTATTGCAGGTGGGACATGTATATGTGGTAGTGGTGGTGGTAGTGATGGCAACCATGGCTGCATTTCTCCTGGCTCTCTTCTGTTGTCTTCTGGTTGCTCTTTCCATCACCAGAATACGAACACCATCCTTACACAGCAGTCGCCAAGTGATACGGTCAGCAGCAACATCCTCCAGGTACTCAGGTCTGATCTTGCACTTACTTAAAGCATTCTTTTTTTCTTTTCTTTTCTTTTTAAATCTTTTTTATTAATTTTAAGCAAACATAAATGAAACATGAATACAGAGAGTTTGAGAGTACATAGTTAATAGTTTAAATAGACATTCAAATAGATGATAATCAATATATAATAACCTCCCAAACTCATGGTAATTATGAACAAAAGAAGTAAAACAAAACCCAAAAAAGAGGGGAAAAAACACTAACCAACATGGGCCATTGCATAATGTTAAATATATACAGTAGTGCCAATAACTCTGAACCTCCATCCAAATAATTAAGGATAATAAAAGTGAGGTTTAGGAAAAGACAATTTAACTCATATGAAAATGTTGAATAAATGGTCTCCAAGCTTCTTCAAATTTAACTGAAGGATCAAAGACAACACTTCTAATTTTTTCTAAGCTCAAACAAGAGATAGTTTGAGAAAGCCACTGAAATATAGTTGGAGGATTAATTTCTTTCCAATTCAATAAAATGGATCTTATAGCCATTAATGTAACAATGCAATCATCCGTCGAGATGAGGGGGATAAACAACTATTATCCGCCATTGGTAAACTGAAAATTGCAGTAATAGGATGCGGTTGGAAATTGATATTCAGAACTGTTGAAATAATACTGAAAATATCTTTCCAGTAATTTTGCAAACAAGGGCAAGACCAAAACATATGGGTCAATGAGGCAACATCAGAATGACATCTGTCACAGGTTGGATTAACATAAGAATAAAATCGAGCAAGTTTATACTTAGACATATGAGCTCTATGTACAACCTTAAATTGTATTAGGGCATGTTTAGCACAAATAGAAGAAGAATTGACTAATAGTAAAATTTTCTCCCATTGCTCAGTGGGTATAAGACAATGAAGTTCTTTTTCCCATTCCTTCTTAATTTTTTCTGATACTTCTGGCTGTATTTTCATGATCATATTATAAATGACAGCTACTAAACCCTTCTGACAAGGATTCAGAGCTAAAAAAATTTCCGTAATGTCCGATGGACATAGTTTCGGAAAAGACTGTAACTCATTATTCAAAAAATTTCTAACTTTGCAAATATCTAAAAAAACGAGTTTTAGGTAAATTATATTTATTAGATAGCTGTTCAAAGGACATAAAGCTATCATCTAAAAATAGATCACGAAAACATGTTATATCTTTTGTTTTCCATAAAACAAAGGCTTGATCCATAAAAGAGGGCCGAAAAAGAAAGTTAGATATTATAGGGCTTGATAAGATGAACTTAGTCAAGCCAAAAAATTTACGAAATTGAAACCAAATTCGCAATGTATGTTTAACTATAGGATTAGTTATTTGTTTATTCAATTTAAATAAAGAAAAAGGAAGTGAAAATCCTAAAATTGAAAACAATGAAAAGTCTTGTACAGATTTACATTCCAAATTTACCCATTGTGGGCAAGCTGCTATAGTCGATTCTTGTGTCCAAAATATTAAATATCGTATATTAACTGCCCAATAGTAAAATCTCAAGTTTGGCAAAGTCAAACTGCCCTCCTTCTTAGTCTTCTGTAAATATTTTTTGCTTAGTCTAGGATTTTTATTCTGCCACAGATAGGAAGATATTTTGGAATCAATAATATCAAAAAAAAAATTTAGGAATAAAAATTGGTAATGCTTGAAATAAATATAAGAATTTGGGTAATACCATCATCTTAATAGCATTAATTCGACCAACCAATGACAAAGATAATGGAGACCACCTGGTAACAAGTTGCTTAATTTGGTCAATTAAAGGTAAGAAATTAACTTTAAATAAATCTTTATGTTTTTTGGTAATTTTAATACCCAAATAAGTAAAATAATCTGTGACAACTTTAAATGGTAAATGTTTATAAATTGGAACTTGCATATTTAATGGAAATAATTCGCTCTTATTAAAATTCAATTTATAACCAGAAAAGTTACTAAACTGAGCAAGCAAGGACGAAATAGCAGGAATAGATCTGTTAGGGTCAGATATGTATAGTAACAAATCATCAGCATATAATGATAACTTATACATCCCTTCCCCACGAGTAATACCTAAAATATTAGGTGATTCACGAATAGCTATAGCTAAAGGTTCCAAAACAATGTCAAATAGTAAAGGACTTAAAGGACAGCCTTACCTTGTACCATGGAATAACTGAAAAAAAGGAGATCTTTGATTATTGGTAAAGACCGAAGCCAAGGGTTTATAGTATATTAATTTAATCCATGATATAAATTTTGAACTAAAATTAAAATGCTGCAACATATTAAATAAATATGGCCATTCAACTCTATCAAATGCTTTTTCAGCATCTAAGGAAATGACACATTCTGGTATTTTGGGTGAAGGAGTATAAATAATATTAATTAATTTTCTAATGTTAAAAGATGAGTAGCGGTTTTTAATAAATCCAGTCTGATCTTCAGAAATAATTCGAGGTAATATATTTTCTAATCTAGTGGCCAAAATTTTACTAAAAATCTTAAAATCCGTATTCAGCAAGGATATAGGCCGATAGGATGCACATTCAGTAGGGTTTTTATCTTTTTTAAGAATTAAAGAAATAGAGGCTCCATAAAAAGATTGTGGCAATTTACCTATAGTTAACGCATCTTTAAGAATTTTACAAAGCCAAGGAGAAAGTATAGAGGAAAAGGATTTTAAAAATTCTACAGTATAACCATCCGGACCAGAAGCTTTACCGGAATTCATTGAAAAAGTAGCCTTTTTAATTTCAGTTTCCGTAATAGGTGCATCTAGGAATACAATATCCTCTACTGTTAATTTTGGGATATTCAATTTTCTTAAAAATTCATCTATTATAGAAGAATCCTCAACAAATTCTGATTGATATAAAGAATTATAAAAATCTTGAAAGGCTTTATTTATCTCTTTATGGTCGATCGTCAGAGTGCCATCTTGTTTACGAATCCTAGTAATTTGTCGTTTAACCGAAGCAGTTTTCAATTGATTAGCCAATAATTTGCCAGACCTATCTCCATGTACATAAAACTGGGTTCTAGATTTAATTAACTGATTTTCAATCGAAGAGGATAATAACAAACTATGTTCCATTTGAAGTTCCACTCTTTCTTTATAAAGTTCTTTGCTGGGGGTCACTGAATAAATCTTATCAATTGTTTTGATTTTATCAACCAATGTTAATATTTTAGAATTAGTTCATTTCCTAACTCCAGCAGAGTATGAAATAATCTGTCCACGAATAAATGCTTTAAAAGTGTCCCATAAAATTCCACTAGAGATCTCTGCTGTAGAATTTGTTGAGAAAAACAAATCAATTTGTTGTTTAATAAAATTAAGAAAGTCTAAGTCCTGCAATAAAATAGAGTTGAACCTCCAAGATTTAACATTAGTAGATGAGCCCATTGTCGTAATAGATAGCTTCAAAGGTGCATAGTCAGAAATGGTAATGGACTCATATTTACAATCGATAACATGTGTAAGTAAACGGTGATCAATAAAAAAGTAATCAATTCTTGAATAATTATGATAAACATGAGAAAAGTATGAAAACTCTTTGTCATTGGGGTGTAAAAAGCGCCAAATTTTGGAAATTCCAGAATCAATCATAAAGGAATTAATAAGAGAGGCTGATTTATTCAGAAGAGCTTGGGTGGGCTTAGATCTATCCATCGAAGGGTTTAAACAACAGTTAAAGTCCCCACCCATTATCAGCATGTACTGATTCAAATTGGGAAAGGATGTAAAGAGACACTTAAAAAATTCAGGACAATCAGTGTTTGGAGCATAAACATTAACTAAAACAACTTTTTGATGAAAAAGTAGACCAGTAATAAGCAAAAATCTACCTTGTGGGTCTGGAATTGTTTCATGGTGTATAAAGGAGGTTGAAGAATCTATAAAAATGGAAACGCCTCTTACTTTGGCTTGGGAATTCGAGTGATACTGATGACCTTTCCAAAACCTAAAAAAGCGTTGACTATCCACCTTCCTCACATGAGTCTCTTGTACAAAGATAATATTAGCATTCATTCTGTGGAATACTTTGAATATTTTTTTCCGTTTGATCGGATGATTTAAACCATTAGTATTCCAAGAAACGAAATTAATACTCTTATCCATATTGTCAATATTTATTACAATTAACACATAAAGTTAAAAAAAAGATGAACTCATGAATCCAGAAGAGGGAAGTAAGTTCAAGGAGGAACCGGAAGTCGTGACACTGCAACCATTTTTGTAGTTTCGAATCAGCCCATGAAGTAAAACTAAGCGTAAAGCAAGCAAAAAGAAAAGAAAAAAGAAAAATCCCCCTCCCTCCACCCTCAAAACCCCAGGAAAAAAGCCAAAAAGAGGCAAGCAAGCAATCTAATACTAAATTTACCCCCACGTCTCAAGATGGCAACTCAAACAAAAAAAAGTTGAATAAAAGATACAAACCACCCATATTATAAGAAAGGGTTAGTATAACAAAAATTAAAGTATAAAATTAGTATTATATATATAAAACAAAAGGATTTAAAAAAAATTAAAACGATAAAACCCATAAATGGATAATATTGTATTAGTGTTTTAAAAGAAAGTCCTTAATTCTTAAGTCCTTAGTCCTTAAGTCCTTAGTCCTTAATTTATTCAGACACATCAAAACGGATGTGACGTTCCAAGCACTAAGGTCTTTTGGGAAGAAAAAATGACATTTTATTTTATTTTTTAAAAAATCTTAATATTTAAATATTAAAAATATAAAAAAATGTATATGAACTTAAAAGAAAACCCTAATGAATTACTTTCAAAACTAACAGATTAATAATATAAAAAGAACAAACTCAGAATAAACCAAAAACGGACTTTTACCGTGTATAGGAAATACGTGTAAGCCATCACGTAAAAAAAAATCATCATTATATAAAAGATCCAAATCTATATAGTAATTATTACATTAGTCAACCCGTAGAAACAATAAAGTGTTATTCTTCAAGGAATCTTTGAGCATCCGCTGGAGATTTGAACAGTCGATAAGTCCCATCTTTGAGAGTAACGCTCAATTGTGCTGGAAATAACAGCGCTTGCTCGTAGCCTTCCTGATGAATTTCCGCCATAACCGATTTAAAAGCCATTCTTGCCCTTAAAACTTCGGGACTATAGTCTTCCAGAATACGGAACTTAAAATCTTGAAAGCTGATCATACCCTTTTTCCGGGCAGCCCAAATCAAACGCTCTTTGGTATGAGGATAATAGATCCAGAGCATTACTTGTCGTGGTTTCAAACCTGAATCTGATTGAAAACGAGAAATGCGATGTACACGGTCGATTATTGGAGGGGTATCCAGTACTTCTGAGCCAAAGACATCCATTAAACATTTGGAGAAAAATACAATGAGATTGCCGTTCTCAAATTTTTCCGGAATCCCAATTATCCGGAGATTTTGTCTTCGAGAGCGGTTTTCAAGATCAGTGATTTTAGATTTATAACGATCCAGCAGTTCAGAAGTCGAAGCTTGCTGTTGTTGCAGAGTTTCAATTATGCGATCTCTCTGGCGAGCGGCATCTTCAAGAACTAAAATACTTTCTTGTTGTTTTTGTGAATCCAGTGTAAGTGATTGAAGTTTTGCGTCAAGTGTCTTTAAAATTTCATCGAACGTAGAAAGCTTTGAGATTAATTTATTCTCCAGTTTTTCAAGTCTGTCGTCCATAAGCTTCGCAATTGCTTCCAAAGTTAACGGTTCTTTCGTCTGTTTCGATTCCTTTGCTCTAGACATTTCAACGAGTTGAAAATGATTCAAACAGTTGAAAAAAATTTCATACGTCTAAACCCCTTTAGAATAGGTATGAAAAGATCAATTAGGGGGTGTTTGTAGGTTAAAAAAAAGTAAAAGGATTGGAGCAAAGCCTAAAACTGCTTCACTCCATAAGCGCCATCTTGAGACCTCTAAAGCATTCTTCATCTGATCCTTATAGCCTTTTTCAGCCCTCCAGCTGAGTGTCAACCATGATGTAGCTGGCCGTAGAACACTCTGCGGGGTAGCCGACATGGGGGCATCCTTACCACATGGCCCAGCCACTGCAACTGATGCTGGGTGATCATGGTCTCCATACTTCTGCAGTTGGTCTTTACAAGTATTTCAGTGTGAGGCACCCACTCATGCCAAGTAATTCCCAGGATGTGCTGAAGGCAGCTTATGTGGAAGCACTCCAAGGACTTGATGTGACGGTTGTAGGTTACCCAAGCTTCACAGTTATAATGGAGGGTGGTGACACAGACCACTTGGTATACAGCGACCTTTGTGGAGGGACGAAGGCTCCTGTTCTGAAAGACTCTACGCCAAAGTCTCCCAAAGACAGCTGATGCCTGTTTAATGTGGCTCTGGATGTCGTTGTCAATGCCGCTATCCTCAGAGAGAATGCTCCCCAGGTATTTGAAAGATGGCACTACTGACAGCTTTTCATCACCAACAGTGAAGGCAGGTAGGGTGGGTGGGACACTAGTACTCCATTGGCAGACCACTTCTCTCTTGGTGGTATTGACGGTCAGCCCCATCCTGCTGTACACTCTCACCGCCACAGCAAGGCCAGTCTGAAGATCCTCCGGAGTATGGGCCACAAGAGCATAGCCGTCTGCATACTGCAGCTCCAGGACCCGTTCTCTATGGAGTTTGGTGGTTGCGTGGAGCCTCCTGATGTTAAAGAGGTTGCCATCTAATCTGACGTCCACTGCTACACCGCTGCTATCCTCTATCTTGTTGTGGAGAAGCTTGGTAACACACAAGAGGAAGATGTTAAAGAGCACTGGTGCTAGCACACACCCCTGCCTCACCCCTGTGCGTACAAGGAAGGGCTCGGACTCTTGTCCTCCTATGGTCACCCGAGCAGTCATCCCATCGTGGAACTGGCGGAGGATGTTAACAAATTTATTGGGACAACCAAACCTGGGGAGAACATCCCATAAGAACTCTCTTTGCACAGTGTTGAATGCTTTGGAGAGGTTGACAAAGGCAATAAACAGGTCCTGATGTTGCTCCCGGCACTTTTCCTGAAGCTGCCGGGCTGTGAAGATCATGTCGATCGTGCTCCTGTTCTTCCTAAATCCACACTGCGATTCAGGCAGCATTGACTCGGTGATGTTGCTGATGAGCCTCGGAAGCATCACCTTAGCCAGGACCTTTCCAGCAACAGAAAGGAGTGATATGCCCCGACTATTGCCGCAGATGGCCTTGTCACCCTTGTACTTATAATTGACAATTATGTTTGCATTTCTCCATTGCTGTGGGATGTTCTCATCAGTCCAGGCTTCGGTGATGTACTGCTAGAGGGTGCACATACACAAGTACCCTCTGTTCTTCAGTAACTCAGCAGGGATATTGTCAGTACCGGGGACTTATTGTTCCTAAGGGAATGGACAGCTGATAGAACCTCCTGGAAGGTTGATGGTAGACTGAGGTCGTGGATAGGAGGAAGTTCAGGCAGTTCATCAAGGATGTTGGGGTCTGCATCAGAATCCTGATTAAGCAGGGTGTTATCATGCTCAGCACCCACCCCCCCTCCCCCCCAGCAGAATGGTATTCTGATTCTTCAGAAGTGTTAGACCATCTGCTGTTTTCAGGGAAGTAACGCATCAATTTATTGGGCCGTAGATGGTTTTGACAACGTTGTAAAATTTATGCATGTCATTATTATCAGCAAAGGACTGGATTTCATGTGCCTTTTCAGTCCACCACTCATTTTGTATGGCCCGTATTGCCTTTTGCACTTTCTTCCGAGCTGCCTGACAATGTTGTCTGATGCTGATGGATGATGGGTTATCTAAAGTTCCCCAGTGTGCTTTGTGCATGTCCTTAAGCAAGTTGTGGATGGTTTCTGAATTATTGTCAAACCAGTCTTGGTGGTTCCTGCTCTTATGGCCAATGGATTGGGCTGCTGCCACATAGAGCGCAGAGCTGATATAGGTCCACTGTTGTTTCATGGTATTTTCTGAACTCAGACAAGGTTCCAGCTCCTTAGTTTCTCAGCTAGGATGCATCGAAACTCACTTCTTGCTTCCTCGTGGATGCACCCTTGCTCTAAACATTGGCACATGATCGACCTCATCATTGAGAGACGTAGTGACATCAAGGATGTTCTCATCACCCATGCCATGAGAGGTGCAGAGTGCTGGACTGACCATCGTTTGATTGTGGCCAAGCTCCATATGAAAGTGCGTCCCCCCCTTGCCGCTGCAAAAACCCAATAAAAAGTGGCTAAATTGCAACCGCCTGAGAAAGACAGAAGCAAGAAGTCTATGTTCTATGCTCTATCCCAAAAGCGTGTGGTTAGTTATTTGGTCACATGGTGTAATTGGGCAGTGCTGGCACATTGGGCCAGAAGGTCTGCATCTCTGAAGAAAAGTTAAAAAAAATACCTGCAACGACTGCAACTTTTAAGCAAATAATTTCTTTAAAAAAAAAACAGAATGAGAAGTGTGCAGCCTAACCATTGTTGAAATTTACTGATCAGTCGATAATTGAGGAACTTTATGAATGTAGAAGAGTTTCACTAACAATTCTGTTACAGGGGAATTTATTTTTTTCTCTTTTTACTATGCAGACTTTGCAGAGTAACTTGTTCCTTGTTGACATAGGAATGTGTATCATTAACCCTCCTCCTTCCACCCACTCTTACAAGGGGTAGAAAACACCATCATTTCCTCAGGAGCTGGTTCTGTTATCCTGGAGAAGGAAGAAACCCAGCGTCGGCTTGAGTTGGGCACTTCTTACTCTATATAGGTATCTGTTAGTCTCATGAGACCATGGATTTGCGCCTTGGAAGGTTTCCAGGGCGCAGGCCTGGGCAGGGTTGTATGGGAGACCGGCAGTTGCCCAAGCTGCAGGCCTTCCCCTCTCCACGCCACCAATGTTGTCCAAGGGAAGGGCACTAGGTCCCATGCAGCTTGGCACCGGTGACATCGCAGAGCAATGTGTTGTTAAGTCCCTTGCTCAAGGACACAAACACGCTGCCTCAGCTGAGGCTCAAACCATTGACCTTCAGATCACTAGACCGAGCCTTATCCACTAGGCCATGCGCCAAAACTACTTTTTATTCTAGCAACAAATAATCCACAGGTGGAAAATTGCAGATATGTGGGAGGGAAGTGTTAAATGAACTTAGAGGTGGTTAACAAGTCAGCACAATGTCATAGGTCAAGGAGCCTGTACTGTATTGTTATGTTCTATGAACTGAGATGACAGGCATTGACCCACTGACTTCCTCCAGCAGTTTGATTCATATTCAGAATCAGAATCAGGTTTAATATCACTGATGTATGTCATGAAATTTGTTGTTTTTACAGCATCTGTGCATTGCATTACATAATAATAAAAACATTACATTACAGTACAGGCTCTTTGACCTATGACATTGTGCCCACTTTTCAAAGCTTCTCTAAAATACTTGCGTGAAGGTCAAAATCCATGAGGTGCAAGCCTTCGGAGAGCACACCAACTCACTGGATAATAACATTTACATGAGAAGACATTGAGAACAATAGACTAGCCTTTTTAGACTCTGCAGTAGTTATCAAAGAAAGTGGACACCTAGATATTGAAGTTTACAGGAAACCAACCCACACAGATCAGTAGCTACAGTTTGAGTCTCATCACCCATTAGAACATAAGTTGCGGGTTATCAGAACCCTATACCACGCCGAGAATGTGCTTACCAACATTACAGCTAAAGACAAGGAGTGCCGGTATTTGAGAGAAGCCTTGAAAGCTTGTGGCTACTCTGACTGGGCCTTCATCAAGACGGCAACAAAAACAAGCCGTGTCCTCAGCCCACAAGGCAGAGGAAAGGAGCAAAGCAGATGGAAAAACATAGTCAATTCCATATGTAGCTGGAATTTCAGAGAACCTCAGAAGGATTTTCAACGAACACCAAGTCCCTGTGTTCTTCAAACATGCAAACACACTCAGACAGAAACTCGTCTGCCCCAAGGATTCTACACCCAAACATAAACAGAGCAAAATGAATATGCTATCCAATGCAATGAGAACGGCACTGATCTGTATATTGACAAAACGGAACAACCACTTCACAAACAGATGGCCCAGCATAGGAGGGCTAACACCTCAGGTCAAAATCTGACTGTATATCTACACCTAGAAGACAAGGGACACTCCTATGATAACAATGTGCACATTTTGGACATGGAGGACAAGTGGTTTGAAAGAGGGATTAAAGAAGCCATTTTTGTCAAACTGTAAAACCCATCCCTAAACAGAGGGGTGGGGTACAACACCAGCTACCAGCTACTTACAATACAGTTGGAAAATCTCTGCCACAACAATTCTCACCTCCATCCAGGCAAAAGTAAGACTAATGACTCTCTTGTTACCTCTATAATGACCCTGAGATGATTGCTATACCAGTAAACAACTCACAAAGTTTATAAGCCAGGTAACCATGGATCAGAACTGAAGGAGCCTCTCAGATGATGATGAAGCGTCTTCTAGACAACACATCAAGTCCAGTTGCCTTTATTTAGCACTGCTCGATAGTCTAAAAAGTGCATTTTATCATCATTCTCTTTTTCGTATCGTCAAGACATTTTCGTTAGCGTAGCAAAGTTGTGGTTAGTGTAATGCTTTTCAATGCCAGTGAACTGAGTTCAGTTCTGTAGGTTCTCCCCATGCCAGCATGGGTTTCCTCTGGGTGCTCTGGTTTCCTCCCACATTCCAAAGATGAACTGGTCGAGGTTAGAAAGTTGCAGGTGTAACTCTCACTTCGGCTAGCGGCTTAATATAGGGGGTGATAGCCCCTGGCCCAGCCAAACTTAAGAAATCTCGTTTGGGTGGATGCTGCACGATGTGTCCCCTGTTACAAATCAGTACCACGAAATAACAAACAGTACACAATATGCGATTAAACGATTGAGCTTTATAATTCTGTATTTGACTGTATGGCTATTAAGGAAAACAAAAAAGAAAAAGGGCCCATTCTCATGAAACAGTCTATTGCACAAGGTTGGAGCTCACTGATAAGCCAGTCGTCCATCATCAACTTCCCCTGATCATTGCTGACCTTTGGACCCTCGCTCCAAGCCCACTCCATTGGGCGATCTACCAACTCTCTCCATTCATGTCTTCTCTCCTCATCTCTCCCCGGCAAAAGACTGCGAAATTGCTGCTCCCAGACACACAAGAAAGAACAACATCCTGTTCATTGGCTAACATGCCCCATTATCTCTAGTCATAACCCAGACATTGTTGCTACAGAGAAACCATTACCTCAGCAGTAGAACATTACAGAGAAGCCATTACATTAGCAGTGAAACCTTACAGCGTGTTACATCCTTATGATTTTGAGATAATTCGCCAACCCTTCCTGCAAAACACAAAGTCCAATCAATATGCACAAGGCAGTGACATAGCTCCCCAAAAGAGTAGGGGTCACACTCTGCTCGCCGGTGCTACATAAGCCAGCCTATCTGGCTGTCTCTGAATTCTCTGAGACCCCCGCACCCCTCACTTAACTCTTCAGGTTCAGACACTACTGGGGATACTTCCAGTCTACCTGGCAAGGCCTCCCCTGACCTATCACTCATGCCCACCTGCAACTTGGACCCCTCTGCCCCGTGGCCAAGCCCAGCTTCATCCCTTGCAGGGTTCCGCTGCAACCCAGGCTGCCCACAGGTAGCCCCCTCCCCACTTCACCTGACTCAGTGGGAGAAGAGCCGGGATATACCACACATCCGGGTCCTCATCCTCTGAATCAGTATCCCTCTCAGGGGTGGGGGAGACAGCCTAACCTTGCCTGCCATGGGCCCTGCAGTCACCCCACATTTCTGCAGAGTCTTCTTTCTGGGTACAGGATCCAAGTCAGGCTCCGGGTCTACCTGCACCTCTTGTCTCAGGGCAACAGGTGGTTCCGAAGGAGAATCTTGACAGGTCCATTCCCATCCTCTGGTTTAACCCGGAAAACTGGTAGGTTTGGCATCTGACTCTCCAACAATAGGGCATAGCTGCCTTTCCAGGTAGCCCCAAATTCCTTATGAGGACTCAGTCTCCCGGCAGGAGTTGGGGGAACCTCACCTTCTGATCATGTCACCTCTTACTTCCTAGATTCTGCTTGGCAGCCGCAACCCCAGCTAATTCATAAGCCCATTTCAGCTCTCTTCTCATGTCAGACACATGCTGTACTTCAGATAAGCCTTCGGTGGTAAGTAACCCTCGTCAGTCCCAAAACAAAGATCAATGGGCAACTTCGCCTCGAGCCCAAACATTTGACAATATGGCGAGTACCCAGTAGCTTCATTTCGTGTACAGTTGTAACTATGAACCAGATGCCCAATATGTTGATTCTACTTGCTCTTCTTGCTGATCTCCAGGGTCCCGAGCATGTCTAGCATGGACTGATTAAACCTCTAGTGCTGGGGATCACCCTGAGGGTGATAGGCCATGGTCCTCGACTTCTCAATTCCAAGCATGCCTAGTAACTCATAGATAAGTCTCCTCTCGAAATCCCGACCCTGATCACTAGGTATCCACTTGGCAAGACCATAATAGATGAAATACTTCTCCCATAATACTTTTGCCACCGTAGACGCCCTGTGGTCCTTGGTAGGAAAAGCCTGAGCATATCTGGTGTAGTGACAGGAAATCCATACACAACAGGTCCAGAGGCCCTGAACTCTGCAAGTGGGACAAGGGGGCTGCCCGCGTAGGCAGTGTCTTCTGTCGTATGCATCGAATGCACGACTTGCAGTATTTTTCAACTTCTGACTTCATCCAGGGCCAGTAAAACTGGTCTCTGACCAATCCATAGGCCTTTTCCACCCCCAAATGTCCAGAGTCATCACAAAGTGACTTCAACGCAATCCTCCGATACTTCTCGGGAAGAACCACCTGGCAATGCTGAGATCAGTCTATGGGTGACGTGACCCGGTATAAGTTCTTCAACTCCGAACATGGCCATTCTTGCAGTAATGGAGGCACTGACACATGTTTTGTCTTCTCCGCCTGAGCCATGTCTCCTATTTCAACCGCTCTCCAAATGGTACCAATGCCTGGATCACCTCGCTGAGCAGCTGCCATTTCCCCAGAACTCAATTCCGGCAGCTGATTGGTCTTCAGAGCAGTCAGGTTACAGTAAACTTGGGGAGTGGCATCATAAGAAGCTCCTAATTGATCCACAGCTCAATCCTGCCCCTGCTTTCCCTTTGCCTTCACAGTAATGGCAAACTGACACATGGGTTTCACCCCGGGACAAGAACGCTCTCCCACTCCTCGTCCACGTCCAGGCCCTCATGCACCCGTCGGGACAAAGCATCAGCATCAATGTCCCTGCTTATGGGCCAGTACTTCAGGCTGAAATCATAGGCAGAAAATGCCGCCTGTGGCATCCAGTTTCGCCGAGGTCAGGATATATGTTAGGGGGTTGCTGTCTGTCCTCATCTCAAACTTGACCAGCAGAGGTAGTCAGTCAGTTTACCCACCACCACCCATTTCAAAGCCAGAAGTTCCAACTTGTGCGTGGGATAGTTTTTCTTGGATGGTGACAGACTCTGGCTGACAAACGCAACAGGCCTCAACCCGGTGCCCTGATCCTGATACAGGATGCCCGCTGACCCTCTTGGATGGCATCCATGTCCAGTACATACGGCCATCAGGGGTCCACAAAAGCCAGAACCAGTGCCTGAGTCAGCAGCTTCTTCAGCGACCGAAAGGCCACCTCACATTTTGCATCACACCTCGATCCAAAGGGCTCCAACAGGCTAAGATACTCTTCACACTCCTGTCCTTTTCTCCCCCCTCCCTTTCTTCCCCAGAAGCTGATTCAACGGGTGACTCACATCACAAAGCCCTTCACAAGCCTCCGATAGTAACCACAGAACTCGAGGAACGAGTGCGGAGCGCTCACAGTCTGGGGTCTTGGCCAAGTGGAAACTGCCTCTATCTCAGCTGAATCGTAGCTACTCCAATATGTGAGACTATGTGCCCAACGTTGCTAACATTGGCAGAACTGGCACTTGTCCAGGGAAAGTTTTAACCCTTCAGCTTCCAGCAGCCTCGCTTCATGTTCTTCCAAGGTGGATCCAAATACACCCAGATATACCAATACCTCAAGCAAATTTATATCCCCCACCAGCTTCTCCATGACCCGCTGGAAGGTTGCAGGGGCTTCTGAGCTGCCCTGGGGCATCCTTTCGAACTGGAAAAATTCCCGGGGGCATATAAATGCCGTTTTCTCTTTGTCAGCCTCACTCATGGGGATCTGGTAATATCCACTCCTCAAGTCCAGCACACTGAACCACTCAGACAGGCCAGCACGTCTTCGATCCTCGGGACAGTATACTGATCAGGGACTGTTCAGAGTCCTATAGTCCACACATATTTGTACCTTCCCATTCTTCTTTCGGGCCACTGCTATTGGGGATGCATAAGGGCTTCGAGACTCGGTGATGATCCCAGCTTATTTCAACTTACACAAATGCTGCCAAATGTCCTCGACCTCTGCAGGGGCCAGTCGCCATGACCTTTCTCTGAACGGGGTATCCTCAGTCACCCGGATAGTGTGACACATGCTCTTGGAACAACCCACATAGAACTCGTCAGTGGAAGAGACACCTTCCAGCTTCAATATCTTCTCTACCAACCTCCTCTTCCAACCTGCAGGAACCGGGGAGTCCCCGAAGTTGAATGACTCAGTAGTCAACTTTGGACTTCAGAATGACTTGTTTCTCTCCTTGTTTGTGGATTCCCAGGGGGTGATAGGGCCAATGCGAAAAGGGCAGGCTCTTGTTCTGATAAATGGAGTGTGAATGGGGAGTTTGTGAGATGATATGTTCCTTTTACTTATTTCACAAGACAGGTATTGCCTCGAAGTTCTCAATACCATCTTGAGTTTTCCTCCTCCATTCAGGTGCAACCAGGATGGCAAATAAATTTAACAAGTAGTGGAGGCATGGTAGTGTAGTGATGAGAGCAATCACTTCACAGTGCCAGCATTTGAGGTTTGTTTCCCATCTTCTGTCTGTAAGGAATTTTTACAGTCCAGTTTAGTAAATTTTGGGCATGCTATGTTGGTGTCGGAACTATGGTGACACTTGAGGGCAGTCCCCAGCACATCGCAAATGACATCTTTCACTGTATGTTGGCTTCGATGCGTATGTGACAAGTAGCTATAATGTTTATCTTTAATACACATATCCAGCCTCACCTTGTATCCTGTGTAACCTTCCTGACAGACTTTTCATGCGGCACCTTTACAAAAAAGGCCTTGCTGAAGTCCATAAAGACAATAAAGTCCATAAAAGTTGATAGATTTTGCTAAGTCAGGGTCTGTAAGTGTATGGGGAGAAGGCAGGAGAATTGAGTCGTGAGGGAAATGGTCAGGAATGGTCAATTGGGGAAACAAACTCAATGGTATGAATGGCCTAATTCTGCTCCTATGTCTCATGCCTTATGGTGTAAGACCATAAGGCAGGAGACATTTGTGTGGCACATGGCCAAGTGGATAAGGCATTGGTGATCTAGTGATCTGAAGGTCGTTAGTTTGAGCCTTAGCTGAGGCAGTGTGTTGTGTCCTTGAGTGAGGCACTTAACCACACATTGCTCTGCGACGACACCGGTGCCACGTTGTATGTGTCCTAATGCCCTTCCCTTGGACAACATTAGTGGCATGGAGAGGGGGGACTTTCAGCATGGGCAGCTCCAGCTCTTCCATACAACCTTGCTCAGGCCTCAGTCATCATTGAAAATCGATGGACAGCTGAAGAGAAAGAGAGAGAGAGATAGAGGTCTTACATCCTCATATTCTATCTGGTTAGTCTACAACTGAATGGCATGAACATGAGTTGCCCATTGATGAGACACTCTCCTCTGGTGAGTTCTCCCTCTTAACAATCCTCCTTTGGTTCTTCAGTTTTGCTCTCTTTATTCCACCATAACCATCACCCATTTCCCCCCACTTCTGCTCCAGATTCAGAATTAGAGTCAAGAGTATTATTATTGATACATGTCTTAAAATTAATTGCTTTGTAGCAGCTTAATAGTGCAATACAGAAAAATACTATGTTCTATTAAGAAATATATTAAACCATAAATAAGAAAGCAAACTATTGAGGTAGTGACCTTTGGTTCATAGACTGTTCAGAAATCTGATGACAGATGGAGAGGAAGAAAGTTGTTCTGAAATCGTTGACTGTATGTTCACAGGCTTCTGTACTTCCTTCCAGTTTCCATCTAACCACTGCACACACAGTTCACCCACAGGTTACCTCCAACTTCCGCAGCTGCTCTGGTTCCATCTCATTCACATCTTTCCTAATGGTTCCCATTAACACTTCCTTTATTTAACAGACTCTAGCACTGGTAACCCTTTGATTTCCTCCTTATCTCCATCCAGCAGTTATCCTGTCTCCAACCTCCACCTTCCTCTTCCCCCCACCTTGTTCTACCTGCCTCTCATCATTTTTTTCCTCTTTGCCTGCCATCAGCCACTGTCTACCAGCCATAATTCATGTATTTGCCATAATTCATCAGCCACTGTCTCCCCCTTCATCTCCCCTACCCGCTGCAGCCTGCCCATCATCTTACACCCCTCTTCAGTCCACCAATCACATCAGGCTCCTGTCTCACCACTCCCCATCCCCTCTTTATACTGACTATCTCCATTCTCTACTCTCAGTCCAGATGCAGAATTTTGACCCAAAATGTTGACAATTCTTGTTCCCCATTAGATGCCGCTTGACCCACTGAGTTATTTCATCTGTTTGTTTGTTGCTCTGCATTTCAGCATCTGTGAACGTGCTTAACTCTCTTTGCTCAAGAATGAACATTAATGTTAGCTATGGAGCAGCACAGTACTGCAGCAAAGTGCCAGCAACATGGGTTCAATTCTGCTATTGTCTGTAATGAGTTTGTATGTTATCCCCTTGACCATGTGGGTTACATCCATTTTCCTCCTACATTCTTGGGGTCCAAGTTCACAGCTGCCTGAAAGTGGTTACACAGATTGATAAGGCATCTGTCATTAAGGACCCTGATCAGCCAGGACAAGTCTTCATCTAATTGCTACCATCAGGGAGGAGGTACAGCAGCCTGAACATACACACTCAATGTTTCAGGAATAGTTTCTTCCCCTCTGCCATGAATTTCTGAATCGATATTGAACACGTGAAAACTACCTCACTACTCTCTTTTTCTCTTCTTGCCCTATTTATTTATTTTTTAATATATCTATATACTTACTGTAAATTAGTTTTTATTATTATGTATTGCAATGTACTGCTGCCACATAACAATAAATTTCATGACATATGCCTGTGATATCAAACCTGATTAAAATCAGATTCTGGTTCATATCGCATGTTTGCCTTTATTATTCGAGGCATTGTCTTTAAAAATCAGGACGTTATGTTGCAGGTTTATAAATCCATAGTGAGACTGCATCTATGTCCTACCTGGTGACACTGGACAAGATAGTACAAAGTCAGCATGGTTTCCTTCAGGGAAAATCCTGCCTGATGAACCTATTAGAATTCTTTGAGGAGATTACAAAGATAAAGGTAATACAGTGGATGTTGTAAATTTGGATTTTCAGAAGGCCTTTGACAAGGTGCCACACATGAGGCTATTTACCAAGTTAAGAGCCCATGGTATTATAGGAAAGTTACTGGCATGGTTACAGCATTGGAGGAAGCGAGTGAAAATAAAAGGATCCTTGTCTTGCTGGCTGCCAGGAACCAGTGTGTTCTGCAGAGGTCGGTGTTGGGACAACTTCTTTATATGCTATGTATCAATGACTTAGATGATAGAATAGATGGCCTTGTTGCCTTGTTTACAGATGATATGAAGACTGGTGGAGGGGCAGGTAGTGTTGAGGAAATAGGTAGTCTGCAGAAGGACTTAGACAGATTAAGAGAATGGGTAAGAAACTGTCAAATGAAATGAAATGTTGGTAAATGAATGGTCATGCACTTTGGTAGAAGAAGTTAATGTGCAGACTATTATCTGAATGGGAAGAAAATTCAGAAATCTGAGTTGCAAAGGAAGTCTTTGTTCAGAACACGCTAAAGGTTGAGTTGGTGGTGAGGAAGGCAAATGCAATGTTAGCACTCATTTCAAGAGGCCGTGAATACTATAAGGCACTGGTGAGGCCACACCTTGAGAGTTGTGGGCAGTTTTGTGCTCCTCATCTAAGAAAAGATCTGCTGGCATTGGAGAGGGTCCTGAGGTGGTTCACGAGGATGAATCTTTGAATGAAAGGTTTATCATGCAAGGAACATTTAGCCTCAGGATAGAGGGGCATCCATTTAAAAAAGGGATACAGAGAAATTTCTTTATTCAGACGGAGGTATATTTGTGGAATTTGTTACCACAAGCAACTGTGGAGGCCAGTTTGTTGGGTGTATTTAAGGCAGAGATTGATAGGTTCTTGATTGGAGACGGCATCAAAGGTTACGGGGAGGAGGCTGGGGCGTGAGACTGAGCAAAGGAGAAAAAGGATCAGCCCTGATTAAATGACAGAGCAGACTCGATGGGACAAATGGTCTAGTTCTGCTCCTATGTCTTATGGCCTTAATGGTCTTATCTGGAATACTGCAGGTAAGTCTGGTTGCCCCATTATAGGTAGGATGTCAAGGTTTTGGAGAGGATACAGAAGAGGTTTACCAGGATGCTGCATAGAATAGAGGGCATGTGCTATAATAAGAGGTTGGACAAGCTTGGTTTGTTTGTTTCTGAAATGGTAGAGGATGAGGTTTCTAAGGTTATGAGATGCATATGTAGAGTTGGACAAACATTATCATTCTCCCAGGGTTGAAATGCCTAATACCAAATGCATGAAGTTAAGGAGGTGGGGAGTAAGTTCAATGGAGATGCAGGAGGCAAAGTTTTTTACACAGAGTGATGGGTGCCTAGAATGTATAGCCAGGGAAATGGAAGAAGCAGACACATACGGGATTTTTAAAAGATGTTTAAGCAGGCACGTGAATGTGGGGAAAGTGGAAGGATATGGACATTGTGCAGACAGATGTGATTAGATTGGTTGGAGATAGCAGATATTTATAGTAAGCACAGGGTTGTGATTGTGGGAGATTTTAATTTTCCACACATTGACTGGGAAGCCCATACTGTAAAAGGGCTGGATGCTTTGGAATTTGTAAAATTTGTGCAGGATAGTTTTTTGCAGCAATACATAGAGGTATCAACTAGAGAAGGGGCAGTCTGGACCTGCTGTTAGGGAATGAGATAGGTCAGGTGACGGATGTACGTGTTGGTGAGCACTTCGGGTCCAGTGATCACAATGCCATTAGTTTCAATATAATTATGGAGAAGGATAGGACTGGACCCAGGGTTCAGATTTTTGATTGGAGAAAGACTAACTTTGAGGAGATGCGAAAGGATTTAGAAGGAGTGGATTGGGACAATTTGTTTTATGGGAAGGATGTAATGGAGAAATGGAGGTCATTTAAAGGAGAAATTTTGAGGGTACAGAATCTTTCTGTTCCTGTTAGGTTGAAAGGAAAGATTAAAAGTTTGAGAGAGCCATGGTTCTCAAGGGATATTGGAAACTTCGTTCAGAAAAAGAGAGAGATCTACAATAAATATAGGTAGCATGGAGTAAATGAGGTGCTCAAGGAATATAAAGAATGTAAAAAGAATCTTAAGAAAGAAATTAGAAAAGCTAAAAGAAAATACGAGGTTGCTTTGGCAAGTAAGGTAAAAGTAAATCAAAAGGGTTTGTACAGCTATATTAATAGCAGGAGGATAGTGATGGATAAAATTGGTCCCTTAGAGAATTAGAGTGGACAGCTATGTGTGGAGCCAAAAGAGATGGGGGAGATTTTGAAGAATTTCTTTTCTTCGGTATTCACTAAGGAGAAGGATATTGAATTGTGTAAGGTAAGGAAAACAAATGGGAAGTTATGGAAACTATGACGATTAAAGAGGAGGAAGTACTGGCGTTTTTAAGGAATATAAAAGTGGATAAATCTCTGGATCCTGACAGGATATTCCCTAAGACCTTGAGGGAAGTTAGTGTAGAAATAGCAAGGGCTGTGACAGAAATAGTTCAAATGTCATTAGAAATGGGGATGGTGCTGGAGGATTTGCGTATTGCTCATGTGGTTCCCTTGTTTAAAAAGGGTTCTAAGAGTAAACCTAGCAATTATAGGCCTGTAAGTTTGACGTCAGTGGTGGGTAAATTGATGGAAAGTATTCTTAGAGATGGTATATATAATTATCTGGATAGACAGGGTCTGATTAGGAACAGTCAACATGGATTTGTGTGTGGAAGTCATGTTTGACAAATCTTATTGAATTTTTTGAAGAGGTTATGAGGAACGTTGATGAGGGTAAAGCAGTGGACGTTGTCTGTATGGACTTCAGTAAGGCCTTTGACAAGGTTCCATATGGAAGGTTAGTTAGGAAGGTTCAATCTTGAGGTGTTAATATTGAATTAGTAAAATGGATTCAACAGTGGCTGGATGGGAGATGCCAGAGAGTAGTGGTGGATAACTGTTTGTCAGGTTGGAGGCCGGTGACTAGTGGTGTGCCTCAGGGATCTGTACTGGGTCCAATGTTGTTTGTCATATACATTAATGATCTGGATGATGGGGTGTTAAATTGGATTAGTAAGTATGCAGATGATACTAAGATAGGTGGCATTGTGGATAATGAAGTAGATTTTCAAAGCTTGCAGAGAGATTTAGGCCAGTTAGAAGAGTGGGCTGAAAGATGGCAGATGGAGTTTAATGCTGATAAGTATGAGGTGCTACATTTTGGTAGTAATAATCAAAATAGGACATACATGATAAATGTTAGGGCATTGAAGAATGCAGTAGAACAGAGAGATCTAGGAATAATGGTGCATAGTTCCCTGAAGGTGGAATCTCATGTGGATAGCGTGGTGAAGAAAGCTTTTGGTGTGCTGGCCTTTATAAATCAGAGCATTGAGTATAGGAGTTGGGATGTAATGTTAAAATTGTACAAGGCATTGATGAGGCCAAATTTGGAGTAATGTTTACAGTTCTGGTCACCGAATTATAGGAAAGATGTCAACAAAATAGAAAGAGTACAAAGGAGATTTACTAGAATGTTACCTGGGTTTCAGCACCTAAGTTACAGAGAAAGGCTAAACAAGTTAGATCTTTATTCTTTGGAGCGTAGAAGTTTGAGGGGGGACTTGATAGAGGTATTTAAAATTGTGAGGGGGATAGAGAGAGTTGATGTTGATAGGCTTTTTCCTTTGAGAGTAGGGGGGATTCAAACAAGAGGACATGAGTTGAGAGTTAGGGGGCAAAAGTTTAGGGCTAACACGAGGGGGAATTTCTTTACTCAGAGTGTGGTAGCTGTGTGGAACGAGTTTCCAGTAGAAGTGGTAGAGGCAGGTTCGGTATTGTCATTTAAAGTAAAATTGGATAGGTATATGGACAGGAAAGGAATGGAGGGTTATGGGCTGAGTGCAGTTCAGTGGGACTAAGTGAGAGTAAGCGTTCGGCACGGACTAGAAGGGCCAAGATGGCCTGCTTCCATGCTATAATTGTTATATGGTTATATAATTTAATTGTCTCTGCACAGCATTGTAGGGTGAAGGGCCTGTTCCTGTGTTGTACTGTTTTATGTTCTATTCCAAAAGCTGATGGGATAGTATAATTGGGCAATGCTGGCTGGTTGGGCCGGAAGGGCTGCATCTCTAAATAAAAATAAAGCAATAACAATAATGACAACTACCTTTACGCAAATAAATTCATTAAAAAGAAATAGAATGAGAAGTGTGCAACCTCGCCATTGCTGAGATTTCCTGATCTGTCTATAACTGAGAAACTTCATGAATGTAAGAGAGTTTCATGAACAATTTTGTTATGGGGAAATATATTGTTCTCTTTGGCTACGCAGATGACGCAGAGTAACTTGTTCCTCATTGACATTGACAGTGTGGTCACAGAAACATGTATCATTAACCCTTTTTCTTCCACCCACCCATGACAAGAGGTAGAAAACACCATCATTTCCTTATGAGTACTTTCTGTAATCCTGGAGAAGGAGGAACCTCAGTGTAGGCTAGAATTGGGTGAACATTTAACAGACCCTTTGATAGGCACATGAATTACCGAAAAAAGCAGGGATATGTGGGAGGGATAGTTAGATGATCTTAGAGGTGGTTAAACAGTCAGCACAACATGATGGGTCAGGGAGCCTCTTCTGTTCTATGTAATGTTCTATGTTCTATGAATTCAGTTGACAAGCATTAACTTAAACAGGTGATGTAAGACCCATTGAGTTCCTCCAGCAGTTTGATTCAAAATCAGAATCAGGTTTAATATCACCAGCATATGGTGTGAAATCTGTTGTTTTTGTGGCAGTAGTGCATTGCATTACAGAATAATAAGAATTATAAATTTCTTCTGGTCTTTCTTCCACGGCCAACCCGAGTGCCCTAACTGGGTGGCAATGGAGTTGAGCTCCACTAAAGAATTATCTATATCTGCACTTCTTGTCTCTGCACTCCCTAGCAGTCTGCCCAGATCAATAGTTAATCCTCTTGTTAGACACACTTTGCGTATATGGGCTCAGTTTAGGAAATGCTATGGTTTCCAGGGGTTTTCCGTTTCTAGCCCTGTCGCACGTAATCACCTTTTTTTACCTACTACGTACGATTCAGCATTCCATGTTTGGTATAGGAAGGGCTTTAGACATTTTGAAGATCTTTTCATTGATAATCGCTTCGCTTCTTTTCAGCAGCTCTCTGTTAAGTTCAACCTGCCTAACGCTCACTTTTTCAGATATCTCCAAATCCGACACTTTATTGCTCCATTAATTCCTAACTTTCCTGAAATGCCTGCGAAAAATGCTATGGACCTATTTCTCTCCATTAATCCATTAGGTAAAGGTTTAATTTCAATTATCCAAGATAAACTAGCAGCCTTATGACGGGCCCCTGTGGATAAAATTAAAATGGCCTGGGAGCAGGATTTAAATATCTCCTTATCCGAGGAGAGCTGGGACTCAGTTCTCAAATCGGTTAACTCAACCTCTCTTTGTGCTCGCCATTGCCTTTTACAGTTTAAGATTGTTCATAGAGCCCATATGTCTAAATCTAAACTATCTCGATTCTACCCTGGCATTAGTCCGCTCTGTGATAAATGCAAGAGGGGCGTGGCCTCTCTCATCCATATGTACTGGCTCTGTCCTAGCTTGGAGAAATTCTGGAAAGATGTCTTCACTACATTATCGGGTGTTCTGAATCAGCACCTAGAACCAAACCCCTTAATTGCTCTGTTCGGTTTTTGGGGCGAGACAGATCTATGTCTGGGTCCAACCAAATGCCGAAAACTATCCTTTGCCTCTCTCCTGACTAGACGCTTGATCCTCCTTAGATGGAGAGATGTTGCCCCGCCCACTCATGCGCAATGGCTTAACGACATTATGGCCTGCTTGGACCTCGAAAAAATTCATTATTCAGTTCTTAATTCGGATCTAAAGTTCCATAAGGTCTGGGGACCTTTTATCGAGTACTTTCATAACCTTCCTCTTGACTAGGGTTTTTTTTTCCGTTTTTTTTCTTCTTTTCGGTCCCTTGCTTTCAGCTCCCTTTTTTTTCTGGTAGTAGGCATTACTATCCTCTGTTGCTAAGTGTATTCACAGTCTGGGAGTTTGACTGTCCTGACCTATACTCTTTATACTGTGTTGTGGTCGGTCTGGAGTTGTTGTTTTTTTTCTTGTGTTGTGGGGCTTGGGGAGGACACTAAGCTTACTTGTCTTTAATTTAGGTGCTTTTTTGTTAAATTCTCTTCCTTTTTAGCATATTGTTATTGTATGCTTAATTTTGCACTGTATTAATGCTCCTCATTGGGATTTGGAGTTTTTAATTTGTAAAATGTTTTGAAAAACTAATAAAAAAATTTTTTAAAAAAGAATTATAAATTTCTGTAAATATGTGTGTGTGTGTGTGTGTGTGTGTGTGTGTGTGTGTGTGTGTGTGTGTGTGTGTGTGTGTGTATTTGATAAAACATAATAGTTAAATAAATAGCACAAAAGTGGGTCATTGAGTCACGGTATAATAGAGTTTTATGGCACAAAAACAGGTCTTTCATCCTATCTTGCCCATGCCATCCAAGAAACCAATCTACACCTCTTCCATTTGCCTGCATTTTGCCCAGATCTCTAAGCCATTGGTTCTCAGCCTTTTTTTATTCCATGGACTCCTACCATTCTCCAAGGGTTCCGTGGACCAGAAGTTGGGAACCCTGTCTCTGAGACTTTTCTATCCATGTACTTGTCCAAGTGTATTCCAAGTGTTGTTACTACACCTGTCTCTCGATTGTCAAATAGCCTCTGATAACAAAATCCAGCTCCTGACTTTCACATGTGGATTAGCTACTAAGCCCGGAGGAACTGTTTCTACTGACAGGACAAGGAGAAAGGTGGGTTACTGGTGCTTTAAAACCAGTCGCGTTGGGCAGATGGGGCTCATCAACTGTAGCTGGCATCTAACCTAGGAGAAGGATCTCTCTGATCTCCATCTTCGCTGCCCTACGGCTGTAAACCCCAAAGGAAAAATACGGAACTAGAATCCCTCAGGAAGTCCTACATTGAGTTCAACGCTGACTGGCAACTCCTGCAAACGCTGTTGCTGTCAAATTGTATTGGTCACTGCTGTAGCTTTAGGTTCATCAGATGCGTGGAGAGGGGGAGCTTGCTACATGGGCAATAGCTTGCTCTCCATATCGTGCTGACCAGGCTTGTGTACCTAGAGAGCTGGAACGCAACATCCATGGTCATTTCTGACCGACAGAAGCCTCAACCAACCAACGCCAGCCTCAATCACTTCCTCTGGCAGCTCATTCCACATATGCACTCTCATCTGCATGAAGAAGTTATCCCTCTGTTCTCTTTTAAATCTGTCCTCTCTCATATTAATCCTGTGTCCTCTAGTTTCTGAGTCTTTTTCCTTGGGAAAATGACTAAGTGTATTCACCATATCTGTGCCCTTATTGAATTTTTTTCACCTCTACAAAGTTACCTCTCAATATGCTACACTCCAATGAATAAATTTCTAGCCAGGCCTAAGTCCCCCCATACTGTAGTCCTCAGTACTTTGTGACACCACTTTTAGGGAACCTGATGCAGTAGTTGGACTCCTAGGCCATCTGTTCAATAATACACTCTGGGGTCCTACAGTGTGAAAGTCCTATCCTGGTTTAACTTCCCGAACGCTATTATCTCTTATACATGGATTAAATGCCATTTGCCATTCCTTGGCTCCCTTACCTAGATGACCAAAATCCCCTAATTTTCACTTACTTACTATGTAACACAGGTTTCTGTGCCATCTGCAAACTTCTAACCATGCCTTATATATTCCGACTTGAATCAATTACAGACACCAATCCATGCGACACACCTGTCATCACAGGCATCCTGTCCGAAAAGCACTTTTCATCATCACCCTCTGCTTCCTACCGTCAACACATTTTCGATAGCATAGCAAACTTAGGGTTAGTTTAACGCTTTTCAATGCCGGTGAACGGAGTTCAATTCGCACTACTGTTCGTACAGACTCCACATGCCTGATGGGTTTCTTCTAGATGCTCTGGTTTCTTCCCACCTTCCAAAGACGAAGCCGTTGAGGTTAGAAAGTTGCGGGTAAGCTATAACCTATGTTAGCAGTGGAGGCATGGCGACAGTTACATCTGCCCCCTGCACACCCAAAGTCAAAGGTAAATTCATTAAGAAGTACATATGTGTCACCATCCATACTACTTTGAGATTCAGTTTCTTGCAGCCATTTACAAGAAAATACAAAAATACATCAGAATTTATGAAAAACTATACATAAATAGCTGACAAACAACCAAAGCTGCTCTATCTAATAAGATGACTAATGTGTGTAATTACCTCACTATGCAGTTATTCCCAGCTTTTCATCTTCGTTGTTGTCCTTTGGGCTCGAGGATGACTTGTTTCTCTCCTTGTTTATAGATTCACTGGAGGCTGATGGGGCCAATGCAGAAAGGATAGGTTCTTCTTCTGATGGGATGGAGTGTGGATGGGGAGTTTGTGAGGTGGTGTGTTACTTTTACTTATTTCACAGGACAGGTATCGCCTCAAAGTTCTCAATGCCATCTCAGATTTTCCTCTTCCATTCAGTGGCGGTCAGGATGGGCAATAAATACGGGCTCTATCATCAGTACCTAGATCATACTGTAAAAAATGTTACACATTCAAGTGTAAAGAAGCAGCAATTATACTTGTCCTTATTGACACACACTGATTCATAGGCCCCAAACACTTGCACTTATATTTTACCTTCTTAGGTAAAATTTAGAAAGTCGGCGAGGCATGGTAGCATAGCAATGGAAGCAATTGCTTCACAGTGCCAGCGTTTGGGTTTAATTCCCATCAGCTGTCTGTAAGAATTTGTACAGTCCAGTTTAGAAAATTGTAGGCATGCTGTTGGTATAAGAAGTGTGGTACACTTGCAGTTAGTACCCAGCACATCACAAACAATGACAGAAATTATACCTTCCACTGTATGTATCAATGTTTCTATGTATATGTGACAAATAAAGATAATCTTTACCTTTAATACATATATCCAGTTAACTAGCTCACCTTAGATCCTATGTGATTTAACCTTTCAGACAAGTTTTCATGTGGCACCTTGACATAAAGGCCTTGCTAAAGTCTAGAAAGCTAATAAATTTCGTAAAGATTGATCGATTTTTGCCAAGTCAGGGTATGCAAGATTATGCAGAGAAGGCAGGAGAATGGATCAAACGTGATCAAATGGTGGTACAGACTCAATGGAGTGGGTCTAATTCTTCTCCTATGATTTAAGCCTTATGGTCTTACACCTCATATTCTATCTGGGTAGTCTACAACTGAATGGCATGAGTTGCCCAATTTGGGGAAACCCTCTCCTCTGGTGAGTCCCCCCTCTTGCCAATCCTTTCCTTCCACAGCCCCCATCACCCATCTTCCTCCCACTTCTGCTCCTGAGTCAGAATGCGAATGAAGTAAATTATTACTGACGTATGTCGTAAAGTTAGGTCCTTTGTGGCAGCAGTACAGTGCAATACTTAAAAATACTACTTCCATTACAAAATATATTAAACCATAAATAAGAAAGCAAACTATTGAGGTAGTGAGCATTGGTTCATAGACTGTTCAGAAATTTGATGGCAGGTGGAGGGAAAGAAGATGTTTCAAAATCATTGACTGTGTGTCCACAGGCTCCTGTACTTCCTTCCTGTTTCTATCTAACCATTGCACACAAAGTTCACCCACAGGTTACCTCCAACTTTCTCATCTGCTCTGGTTCCATCTCCCATTCACCTCTTTCCCAGTGGTTCCCATTAACATCTCCTTTACTTAGCAGACTCCAGCACTGGTAACCTTTTGACTTCCTCCTTATCTCCATCCAGCAGTTGCCTTGTCTCCAACATCCACCTTCTACTTTCCCCCACCTTGTTCTACCTGCCTCTCATCATTTTTTTCATTTTTCCCTGCCTCCATCTATCATTCAACAGCCACTGTCTCCCAGCTCCACCCCTCTCACGTGCCCTACCTGCTGCAGCCTGCCCATCATCTTACACCCGTCTTCAGTCCACCAATCACATCAGATTTCTGTCTCCCCACTCCCCCTCTCCTCTTTATACTGACTATCTCCCCTCTCTACTCTCAGTCCAGATGTCGGGTTTTGACCCAAAACGTTGACAATTCCTGTTCTTCAGTAGATACTGCTCGACCCGCTGAGTCCTTCCATCTGATTGTTTGTTGAGCCGGGTTTCAGCATCTGCTGTTTGATGTGTCACCAATTTGCCATCTCTAGCCTATATATGTGCTCACTCTTCATAACATCCATTGCTCAAGAGTGGACCTCCATCCTGGATACGGAGCAGCACAGTGCCAGCAACATGGGTTTAATTCCCCCATTGTCTATGGGATGTTAGTTTGTTTTCCCCGTGATTGTGAGGGTTCCCTCCAATTGCTTCAGCTTCCTCTCACATTCTTGGGGTTCAAGTTCATAGCTCCCTAGAAGTGGATATACAGGTTGGTAGGGTGATTAAGAAGGCATCTGTCACCCAGGACATGCCCTCTTCTCATTGCTTCCAACAGGGAAGAGGTACAGAAGCCCAAAAACACATGGTTAATGTTTCAGGAATAGTTTCTTCCTCTCTGTCATCAGATATCTGAATGGATATTAAACCCACGAACACTACCTCACTTTTCTCTTATGGCACAATTTATTTACTTTTTAAATATAAATATGCACTTACTGTAAATTAGTTTTTGCTGTTATGTATTGCAATGGGCTGCTGCCACATAACAGCGAATTTCACGACATATTCCAGGAAATTAAACCTGATTCTGATTCACATGTTCACCTTTATTATTCCAGGCATTTTTCTTCAAATGCCAGCAAGTTATGCTGCAACTATATATAGAAATGTAGTGAGACTGCATCTGGAATCCTGCATATAGTTCTAGTCGCCCCATTATACGAAGGATGTCGAGGTTTTGGAGAGGCTTATCAGGATACTGCCTGGATTGGAGGGCATGTGCTATAATGAGATGTTGGATACCTTTGCTTGTTTTCTCTGGAACATTAGAGGCAGAGGGGAGATCTGATAGATGTTTTTAAGATTATGAGAGGCATAGATAGAGTAGACAGACATTATCATTCTCCCAGGCGTGAATTTAAGGAAATAGAGATTAATTGCAAAGGAGATGTGAGAGGCAAGTTTTTTTTTTACACAGAGAGCAGTGGGTGCCTGGAATGTACAGCCAGGGTAATGGAGGAAGCAGACACATCAGAGATTTTTAAGAGACAATTAAGTAGGCACCTGAAGTGTAGAAAATGGAAGGACATGGACATTGTGTAGACTGATGGGATTAGATTGATTGGCTGATTTAATTGGTTCTGCACAACACTGTGGGCGGAAGGTCCTGTTTTTATGCTGTACTGTCCTGTGTTCCATGTTCTGGGATAGTCGGTTATTTGGTCACATGGTGTAATTGGGCAATGCTGGCTCGTTGGGCCGGAAGGTCCACATCTCTAAAGAACAATAAAAACAATACCAGCAATGACAGCAACCTTTAAGCAGATATAGTTATTTTTAAAAAACTGAATGAGAAGTGTGCAAATTGGCCATTGCTGAGATTTACTGATCTGTTCATAATTGATGAACTTTATGAATGTAACAGAGTTCACGAGCAATTTTGTTATGGGGGAAAGATTTTTCTTCTCCTTGGCTACGCAGACTTTGCAGAGTAACTTGTTCCTCGATGTCATTGACAGCGTGATCACAGGAATATGTATCATTAACCCTCTTTCTTCCACCGACTCTCACAAGGGGTAGAAAACACCATCATTTCCTCATGAGCTGGTTCTGTTATTGTGGAGAAGGAGGAAACCCAGTGTAGGCTTGAGTTGGGCACCTTTTATTACCAGCAACAGACAATCTTCTGGATCAACATTTGGGAGACTCTTTGATAGGCACATGAATAACCGAAAAATGCAGGATTACATTGGAGGGAAGGGTTAGATGATCTTAGAAGTGATTAAAAAGTCAGCACAATGTCATAGGTCAAGGGGCTGTTCCATACTGTAATGTTCTATGCTCTATGAACTCAGTTGACATGCATTGACCTAAACAGATGATGTATGGCCCACTGACTTCCTCCAGCAGTTTGATTCAGCTTACAGACTCATTTTCAAGCACTCGATAACTCATATTTTCCATATCATGTACAATTTGTCTTTTTTTCAGATTGGTTGTCACCTTTGTTTCATAGAACGTAAAACACTACAGCACAGTACAGGCCCTTTGGCCCACAATGTTGTGCCAAACTTTTAATGTACTTTAATGTCAATTTAACCTTTCACCCCCACATAAACCTCCATTTTTCTTATATGTCCCTAAAGAATCTGCCTCTACCACCACCCCTGCCATGGTTTTCCATGAACTCTGCTCTCTTAGTAAAGAACTTATCCCTGACATCCCCTATAAGAAACTGTACTATGTGTATAGTTTTTCATAAATTCTATTGTATTTCTTATTCTCCTGTAAATGCCTGCAAGTAAATGAAACTCAGTGTTTTAAATGATGGCATATACGTACTTTGATATAAATTTTATTTTGGATTTGACTCAACATTGACTTTATTGTCCTTTGTAAATATAACAGAACAACATTAGCTTTACGTTCCTTAAGGTTGTTATACCTGGGGGGCGGTGGTGGAGATAAGGTCCCACTACCTATTAAACGCTCCCAATAGCGTGAGCTCCAGTCCTTTGGGTGTGGCTTAGCTACAAAGCCTAGCGGAACCGTTTCTACTGACAGGAGAAGGGGCAAAGGCAGGCTAATAAAAACCAGTTGCTTTGGGCAGATGAAGCTCGTCAGCCATGGTTGGTAGCGACTAGATTAAGGAAAACTGATCACAAACCTCCCCTGCCTTGCAGTTATACCCACTCATGGGGAAGGCTTTGGGAGCAAACCCCAAGGAAATATCTGGAGCTGGAATCCCCAAGGCAGTCGTACAATGAGTTCAGTGCTCTCTGGCAACTCCTGCGATGCCACTGCTGCCAATCTGTATCAGTCTTTGGATTCATCAGCTGTGTGGAGAGAGGGTGCCTACGTACGGGCAATTGTATTGCTGTCCATATCGTACTGCTTGCTCATCAGCTTCGAGAGCTAGGACGCAACATCCATGGTCGCTCCCGACCAACAGAGGCCATCAGACACCATTAGCATAACACAGGAACAGAAGGAGATCCACGGTCCTAGACAGTAGATGACAGGTAGGTAAAATAGCAACAAAAACATGAAAGATGCTTTCCTTGAACATCCAATGTACAAAATCTAAAAGCAGGAAGGACGTGACAGAACTGCAGAGAGCACTTGTCAGGCTAATTTTAGCAAATGATACATTACTGCTCACAATTATAGGAGGAATATTTATCTATTTATTTACTTCTAATGTTATTTATTTTTTGTAATTCCATGTTTTATCTTCTTCTGCATATTGTTTTTTTGTCTTTCTTTGCTTGTCGACTTTCATTGAATCTGTTGTATTTCTTTGTTCTACTGTGAATGCCTGCAAGTAACTGAACCTCAGTGTAGGATATGGTGACATACAGCACTGTGCAAAAGTCTTATGTGCGCTAGCTACATATATATATATATATATATACCTAAGACTTTTGCACAGTGCTGTATACATACTTTGATGTTAAACTTACTTTGAGCTTTGAAGAATGTGACAGCACTTTGAGAAGATGCAGAGGGGATTTACAAGGGCGTTACCGGAGCTGCAGGAGTTTTAGGTATGAGGAGTATGTGGTTCATTCAAATTGTTTTTGCAACAGAGACGGCTGAGGAAGTACCGACTTTAATTCAGGGTGTGTAAGTAATGAGAAACTTTAGCAGTGATTTAACAAGGAGGATTACAGAGACTGGAGCTGAGGAATATCCGGAAGTATGTTGGGGATTTGGGACATTGCTTAAAAGTTTGGTGGATGAAGAAAAGCTCATCACAATACCATAATAGTACCATGGTGTGCAGCTATAATGTAATAACTGACAGCATAAAGGGCTCTAACTAAAACAGTGGGATTAGACAATAGACAATAGACAGTAGGTGCAGGAGTAGGCCATTCGGCCCTTCTAGCTAGCACCGCCATTCACTGTGATCATGGCTGATCACACACAATCAGTACACCATTCCTGCCCTCTCCCCATATCCCTTGACCCCACTATCTATAAGAGCTCTATCTAAGTCTCTCTTGAATGCATCCAGAGACTTGGTCTCCACTGCCTTCTGGGGCAGAGCATTCCACATATCAACCACTCTCTGGATGAAAAAGTTTTTCCACATCTCTGTTCTAAATGGCCTACCCCTTATTCTTAAACTGTGGCCTTTAGTTCTGGACTCACCCATCAGCGGGAACATGATTCCTGCCTCCAGCGTGTCCAATCCCTTAATAATCTTATATGTTTCAATCAGATCCCCTCTCATCCTTCTAAATTCCAGTGTATACAAGCCCAGTCACTCCAATCTTTCAACATATGACAGTCCCGCCATTCCGGGAATTAACCTTGTGAATCTACGCTGCACTCCCCCAATAGCAAGAATGTCCTTCCTCAAATTTGGAGACCAAAACTGCACACAATACTCCAGGTGGGGTCTCACCAAGGCCCTGTACAGCTGCAGAAGGACCTCTTTGCTCCTATACTCAATTCCTCTTGTTATAAAGGCCAGCATGCCATTAGCTTTCTTCACTGCCTGCTGTACCTGCATGCTTGCTTTCATTGACTGATGTACAAGAACACCTAGATCTCGTTGTACTTCCCCTTTTCCTAACTTGACTCCATTTAGATAGTAATCTGCCTTCCTGTTCTTGCCACCAAAGTGGATAACCTCACATTTATCCACATTAAACTGCATCTGCCATACATTTGCCCACTCACCCAACCTGTCCAAGTCACCCTGCATTCTCATAACATCCTCCTGACATTTCACACTGCCACCCAGATTTGTGTCATCAGCAAATTTGCTAATGTTACTTTTAATCCCTTCATCTAAATCATTAATGTATATTGTAAACAGCTGCGGTCCCAGCACTGAACCTTGCAGTACCCCACTGGTCACAGCCTGCCATTCCAAAAGGGACCCGTTAATCACTACTCTTTGTTTCCTGTCAGCCAGCCAATTTTCAATCCATGTCAGTACTCTGCCCCCAATACCATGTGCCCTAATTTTGCCCACTAATCTCCTGTGTGGGACTTTATCAAAAGCTTTCTGGAAGTCCAGGTACACTACATCCACTGGCTCTCCTTTGTCCATTAGTCTCAGTGGCAATTTTTCAAGCAGTGTAGATATAATGGAACATCTACTGTACTCTCCTTCTGTGCTTTATAATTTCACAATTCCCTGGCTACTTATTAGTATTTGAGACATCTTGAAACTTGAGTCTTTTCAAGCTTTCAAATGCAATCAGGATTTTCACTGTGTTTTGTTAAGCTAGCAGATCTCAAGTGGACAATTTCCTTGACAATCTGCCATTGCCGCAGATTCAGAAGAACATGCTTTTCACAGTGCAGTCACTAGATGGCGGTAGACCGCTATGTGCACGCTGCAATGCAACATGGCAATGGGCCCAGGGCCCTGGAATGGCCATGCTGTTCTCCTCAATACCTGACAAGAGTGCAGAATCGGACTTTGTGATTAGCACAAATGCAGGAGATTCTGCAGAAGCTGGAAATGCAGATCAACACACACAAAATGCTGGAGCCTCAGCATCATTCCCCTGCTCATATATACTAGTTCCTTGAAATGGATGCCAACATTGCATTTGCCTTCTTTACCACTGACTCAACCTTCAGGGGATCCTGCATGAGATTTATGAATTTTCTGCCCATTTAGAAAATAGTCTATGGTTTTATTCCTTAACCATGCACTTTCCAACACTATATTCCATCTGCCACTTCTTTGCCATTTTCCTAATCTGTCTAAGTCCTTTTGCTGACTCTGCTTCCTCAACATTACCTGCCCCTCTACTTACCTTTATAAGATCTGGAAACCTGGGCACAAAGCCATCAATTCCATAATGTTTATCATTGACATGTAACATGATAAGAAGTGGTCCCAAAACCAATCCCTGCAGAATGGCATTAGTCACTGGCAGCCAACCAGAAAAGGCCTCCTTGCTTCCCACTCTTTGCCTCCTGCCAGTCAGCCAAGCTTCTATCTATGCTCGTAACACCAGCGCTCTTATCTTGCTTAGCAGGAAGGCAGAGGCTATATTTCATTCAGAGTTTGGGGAGATTTGATATGTCATTGTGCCCAGCAAATTTCTAATACTATACCATTCTAACTACTTGGATCACCATCTGGTATGGAGGCACCAGTGCACAGGATTGAAAGAGGCTGCAGAGGGTTCTAGACTTAGCATAGACACTAACTTCTTCCACTATTGAGGATATCTTCAAAAGGCAATGCAGGCTGAACCCTTCATGAGTCTATCACATCCAGGACATGCCCTCTTTTTGTAACTACATTTGAGTGGGGTGGGGGAATTGAAGCCTGAAGACCCACACTCAGCGATTTAGGGGCAGTTTCTTCTCCTCCGCCATCAGATTTCTGAATGGTCCATGAATCCATGGAGACCACCTCGCTATTTAGCTCTTTTTGCGTTATTTATTTACTTTTTTTACATTCTTTTTGTAACTTACAGTCCTTTCTTCCTGTTTTGCACTGTACTGCTGCCACAAAACAAATTTCACACATTGGTGATAATAAACCCGATGATGTGAAGCATGGGAGAGTCACCAGTGGGAGGTGATGGGCAGCTGAGAAGAGGACAAAAGGTAAGGGAGGAGCCAGAGAGGGCAATGGAAAAAGAGAGAAGGGGGAGGGGGGAGAAATTCCCAGAAGTTACAGAAATCAACATTCATGCCAACCAGTTGGATGCTAACCAGATGGAATATGAGGTGTTGCTCTACAACCTGAGAGTGGCCTCATTGTGGCAGTAGAGGAGACAGCATGTCAGGATGGAAATTGGGAGTGGAATTAAGATGGTTGACTATCGGTAAATCTAATTCTAAACAACGGTCAAGATGGAGGCTAGCTGAAAGAAGTCATTCTTCTTGCTCCCCGCACAAACATAATTGGCACATGGAAGCTCCATGCCACAATTCCTGACATTCAGATACAAAAGCTGCACCAAGATATTCAGCATGCTACTGTTGCACTTACGATCAACTACATGACTTATCCACCATATATTGAGGACACAGGGCAAAGGCCGGGTTTTTATTTGTTGCCACTGCATAAATTTGCTAAGTTGTGGAAACAAGAACCTAATCACGACTAATTCAGTGCTGACGTACAAGGGGATCTGGCTCTCCTTGTACACCAGCTACTGAAGGTGAACATGCAAGTTCAACAGCATTTAAGACAGCAAGTCTTAGCCTCGAGGACAAGGGCTGGTGATCCCTAATGGTGGGAAGGGGGTTAAGGGGGAGGAAGAGGTTTGCTTTGTTGTTATTGTGTCTGTCTTGTTGCATGTTGGCTGCACTTTATTCTGCTGAAAGTTGTGGGCATGCTAAGTTGGCACTGGAAGTTTGGCAACACATGCAGGCTGCCCCCAGAACATCCCCAAACATTGTTGGTTGTTAACACAAATGACACATTTTACTATATGCTTCAAAGTTCAAAATTTCAAAGTAAATTTTCTCATCAAAGTACCTCCATACCTCTCCCATCAAAATATATGTCACCAAATGCAACCCTGAGATTCATTTTCTTGTGAACATACAAATCTATAGAATAGTAACTATAACACGATCAATGAAGATGATTCAACTAGGGTGTTCAACCAGAATGCAGAAATCAGCAAACTGTACAAAGGCAAATATAAATAAATAGCAATAACTATTGAGAATGTGAGATGAAGAGTACTGGGAAGTGAGTCCATTGGTTGTCCATTGGTTCAATGTAATGTAACAAATAAATGTATCTAATCTAATCTAAATTGTGCAGTATGGTGCCTTTATTGTGGTAGGATCTTAATAGAGGAACGAGGAAGTCTAACTGCAATTATAAAAATCCTCAGTGAGACCACATTTAATGTACATGTATCACATGTAGTATTGATCTCTAGACTTGAGAATGGATATTTTTTCCATAGACTGAGTGCAGTGAAAGTTCACCAGACTGTTTTATGGAATGGCAGAGTTGTCCTGAGGAGCAGCTGGGTCACTTAGGCCCATATTTACTATCCAACTAGAGTTTAGAAGAATAAAATGAATATTAAGAAAGATTAAGTTCATGAAACACATGACAGAGGGGATGGGGTTGTTTCAACTGGCATCTTGAACAAGTTTCAGGATATCAGACCTTTAAGATTGAGATCAGGATCACTTTCATCATTCGGAGGGTGGTGAACCCATGGGATTCAGATTACATTGGAGGCCAATTTGCTAAGTACTTTTAAGAGGGAGATATCTAATCTCAAATAGCATCAGTAATAATGGGGAGAGAGGAGTATATGGTATCAGCTCTACTGATATTGAATGGTGCAGCAAACTTGCTGAGCTGAATGGAAGAATGAAGGCATAGACTATTTTCTAAATGGGGGATAAAATTCAGAAATCAGAGGTGCAAAGGAACTTGGAGTCCTCTTGCAGAATTCCCAAAAGGTTGATTTCCAGGTTTGGTTGATGGTAAGGAAGGCAAATACAATGTTAGCTATCATTTAAGCAGAGTAGATTATAAAAGCAAGGATATAATGCTGACACTTTATAAGGCATCAGTCAGGCTGCACTTGGAGTATTGTGAACAGTTTTGGGTCTTTAACCAAGATAAGATGTGCTGGTGTTGGAGAGGATCCAGAGGAGGGTCATGAGAACCTGATTCCAGGAATGAAAGAGTTGACATATGAGGAGCTTTTGCTGGCTCTGAACCTGTACTCGCTGGAGTTTAGAAGAATGAGAGGGGATCTTATTGAAACCTACAGAATATTGAAAGGCCTAAATGGAGTGAATGTAGAAAGGATGTTTTCTATAGTAATAGAGTCTAGGACCAGAGGGCACCACCTCAGAATAGAATGATGTTCCTCTAGAACAGAGATGAAAAGGAATTTCTTTAGCCAGACAGTGGTGAACCAGTGGAATTAATTGCCATAGACAGGTGTAGAGACCAAGTCATTGGTATAGTTAAAGTGGAGGTTGATAGGATCTTGATTTGTAAGGGCATTAAAGGTTACGGAGAGAAGGGTGGAGAATGGGGTTGAGAAAGATAATAAATCAGCCAAGGTGAAATGATGGAGTAGATGTGATGGGCTGAATCGACTAATTCTGTTCCTGTATCATATGGTATTACGACTGCATGAATATGTTGGGTCCAAATTCTCCTTTAGATGTTGATTTGGGTACACTGTATATTCCAAATCCTTTAAAGCTGCTACATGGTTAACCTGAATTTATTTTCTTGCCACTATTCTGGGAACGCTGCCAGCATTTCAATGTGAAATTAGCTCCATAGTACAATAACTGCGGAGCAGTACAAAATTACATTCAATTGGCAGCACGGATAAACAACAGCAGGCATCATAGAACTATCAATCGAGTCCTACCAGGCTTTAGATCCTTGCTGATGCCAGAATACTATACAGAAGAGGAGTGTATTTATCTGCTGGGATATTTAGATATTTAGGAAGATGTAATGTTGGGTCTCTTGACAAACATTAAAGTGTTTGTCCCCAGGACTTGATGGGATGTACCTCAGGTTATTCAGAGAGGCGAGAGATAAGATTAATGGGGACTTGACCAAGATCTTTGTCTACAGCCAAAGTCCTAGATTATAGATGGTTAGCTAATGACGTTCTGCTGTTTAAGAAGAGAAATTGAAGTAATCCTGTTAACTATAGACATTAGAGATTCTTAGAGAAAATATTTATCAGAATCAGGTTTAATATCATTAGCGTACGTTGTAAAATTTATTGCTATTTTGCAACAGTACATTGCAATACATAATAATAAAAATGATCAATTACAATATGAAATACATATGCAGTATATACTTTAAAAAGTTAAATTAAATAAGTAGTGCAAAAAGAGCAAAAAAAAGTAGTGAGGTAGTGTATACGGGTTTAATGTCCATTCAGAAATCTGATGGCAAAGGGGAAGAAGCTGTTTCTGAATTGGTGAGTGTGTGTCTTCAGGCTTCTGTACCTCCGCCCTGATGGTAGCAATGAGAAGAGGGCGTGCTCTGGGTGATGGGGGTCCTTGATGTTGGATGTTACCTTTTTGAAGCATTGCTCCTTGAAGATGTCCTTCAAGTCAAGTCAAGTCAAGTCAACTTTTATTGTCATTTCAACCATAACTGCTGGTACAGTGCACAGTAAAAATGAGACGTTTTTCAGGACCATGGTTTACATGACACAGTACAAAAAACTAGACTGAACTACGTAATAAAAAAAAACACAGAGAAAGCTATACTAGACTACAGACCTACACTGGACTGCATAAAGTGCACAAAAAACAGTACCGGCATTTCAATAAATAATAAACAGGACAGTAGGGCAAGGTGTCAGTCCAGGCTTCAGGTATTGAGGAGTCTGATAGCTTGGGGGAAGAAACTGTTATATAGTCTGGTCGTAAGAGTCCGATTGCTTCGGAGCCTTTTCCCAGACAGCAGGAGGGAGAAGAGATTGCATGAGGGGTGCGTGGGGTCCTTCATAATGCTGTTTGTTTTGCAGATGCAGCATGTAGTGTAAATGTCCGTGATGGCGGGAAGAGAGACCCCAATGATCTTCTCAGCTGACCTCACTATCCGCTGCAGGGTCTTCCGATCTGAGATGGTGCAATTTCCGATCCAGGCAGTGATGCAGTTGCTCAGGACGCTCTCAATACAACCCCTGTAGAATGTGATGAGGATGGGGGGTGGGAGATGGGCTTTCCTCAGCCTTCGCAAAAAGTAGAGACGCTGCTGGGCTTTCTTTGCTATGGAGCTGGTGTTGAGGGACCAGGTGAGATTCTCCGTCAGGTGAACACCAAGAAATTTGGTGCCCTTTACGATCTCTACCAAGGAACCGTCGATGTTCAAGGAGATGTCCTTGAAGATGTTGGTGCTTTTTGAACAGAAAAAGTTCCAAACCTTTCAAGGAATGGTTATGTTAAATGCTGAGCACTTGGAGAGCCATGGCTTAATTGGAGACTGTCACCATGGTTTTGTGTATTACTAACTTGATTCAATTTTTTTTAGGAGGTGACAAAAGTGATTGATGAGGGTAGAGCTGTGGTTGTCCTCTATATGGATTTGGATAGGGTTTAACAATGTCACTCATGGAGGCTCATGCAAACAATTGAGATGCATAGGATCCATGGTGACTTGGCTGTTTGGATCTGGAATTGGCTTCTCCATGCAAGACAAAGAGTAGTGGTTATTGGTACTTATGGAGGTCTATGACTAGCGGTGGTCTGCAGGGATCTGTACTGGGACATCCTTATACAATATATCACTTGTGTAAAAACATGGATGGGTCAATTATTAAGTTTGCAGTTGATATGATTGGTGATGCTGTGGATAGTGTAGATGCCAAAGGATACAAAGGGATATAGATGAGTTGCAGATATGGAGGGAGAAATGGAGGAAGTTAATCCAGCCACGTGTGAGGTATTTCACTGTGGGAGATCAACTATAAAGAGACTAAATAACATGAAAGGCAAGACCATTAACAATGTTGATATACAGATGGCTGTTGGGGTTCAAGTCCACAGCTCCCTGAAAGTGGCATCTGTAGCACACATATTTTGAAATTTGTTTCCTGTTCTTTTCTTCACTCACTCAGCACTGAACTGATTCTGTAACATATGAACTCACTTTCAATGACTTTACAACTCATGTTCTCTATATTCTTTATTACTTACTTATTAATTTTTTTTGTTGTATTTGCACAGTTTGTCTTCTTTTGCACATTGGATGTTTTTCTGTCTTTGTTGATTCTATTGTAATTATTTGTATCTATGGTGAATGCTCACAAGAAAATGAATCTCAGGATAGTATATGTTACTGCATATATGTTCTTCAATAACATATTTAATTTGCAAACACGAGGAAATCTGCAGATTCTGGAAATTCAAACAACAACACACACAAAGTGCTGGTGGAACACAGCAGGCCAGGCAGCATCTATAGGGAGAAGCACTGTCGACACTGATGAAGGGTCTCGGCCCGAAACGTCGACAGCGCTTCTCCCTGTAGATACTTCCTGGCCTGCTGTGTTCCACCAGCATTTTGTGTGTGTTGCATAAATTTAATTTGATGTTTTCTGATTCAGCAAAGGGCACTTATGTACATATTCACAAGCAAAGGAGGCACTGCACGTGTGCTGAAGGCCACAAGAAGCCACTTTATTAAAATTATAGAAAACATGTAATACAGAAAAAATTAATGATAAGTGAGATAGAAGTATTACAGGAAACAACTTTTCCGTTGCCTCAGCATACCACCACATAAAAGATGTACTGGCAACAGCAGACTGGTAGAACATGTGAAGGAGAGGCCTGCCTACTTCAAAGGACCTCAGTCTCCTCAGAAAGAATAGGCGGCTCTGGCCCTTCTTGTACACAGCCTCTGTGTTGCTGCTCCACTCAAGTCCGCTGCCAAGGTTCACCCCCAGGTCCTCACCACATCCACATCCTTTCAATCGAAGAAATGGAAACATAAGAAAACCTACAGCACAATACAGGCCCTCCAGCCCACAAAGTCGTGCCGAACATATCCTTACCTTAGAACTACCTAGGCTTGCCCACGAACTCCATGTACCTCGACTCATTTCCAGTCCACAGTGAACATCCTGGGGATAGTGTGTTTAATTAAGATGAAAGTTCTAAAGAAAGAGCTTAAAGGAAAGGCAAAAACAATAGAAGACATCAGTGATTTGAATAGGGCCCAGATGTCAGAATTCATGGTGGCTTGCCAAAAAATCTGATGAAACGATCCCATTAATATGCAGGTCACTTGCCATCCTCAGGAAGATTACATCCATAGAATACGGAGACATTTTTTCAACATCTCTTTCATTCCTCAGCAGCGATAAAATACAGTTCCACTGGGGCACAATGCAATGCCATTCTAGGACTATTCATCTGTTCAAAAGATGCTAAGGAGAACTCGTAGATATTTGAAGGCTGGCAGAAGGACTGACATGGGTTACCTTCCCCAATGTATTACTTCCATATTGTAAGTTATTTTATAGACCAATTGGGATCTGAAAAAAAAAGACAAAGCAATGTAACTGTATCTTAAAATCTTTGAAAGAAGCATAAACGTACAAAGAACATATGGAAATGTACAGTGCTGTGCAGAAGTCAGACATAAATATATATATATATATAGCTAGGGTGCCTAAGACATTTGTACAGTACTGTACTGCATGTACTGCTGCCACAAAAAAACAACAAATTTCATGACAGATGTGAGAGATGATAAACCTGATTCTGATATGGGTCATTTTTGTAGACTGAGTGGAAAGGGGTCAAGGTGAGGATGATTATGGTTGGGAAAAGAAGAAGGGAGGGGGAGGGAGTGGGAAGCATCAGAAAGACATTCTGAAATGGTCAATAAACCATTTGTTTGGTATCAAATGATCTTTCCTGATGTTTTGGGGTTGGGTGAGTCTGTCCCTGCGTAACCCCCTGACCCTGGCACTCCTTCTCTGCCACCTCTCCCTCAACCCTCCCACAGTGCTCCCCCTTCACCATTCACAACATCCTTTGTTCCCGCCAGATTTACAAACTCGCTCTGTGCCCCACTTTGACAAATACAGTGTTGTGCAAAAGTCTTAGGCATCCTAGCTATAAGCTTATAGAACATAGAACATAGAATAGTACAGCACATTACAGGCTCTTCGGCCCACAATGTTGTGCCAACCCTCAAACCCTGCCTCCCATATAACCCCCCCACCTTAAATTCCTCCATATACCTGTCTAATAGTCTCTTAAACTTCATTAGTGTATCTGCCTCCACCACTGACTCAGGCAGTGCATTCCACGCACCAACCATTCTCTGAGTGAAAAACCTTCCTCTAATACCCCCCTTGAACTTCCCTCCCCTTATCTTAAAGCCATGTCCTCTTGTACTGAGCAGTAGTGCCCTGGGGAAGAGGCGCTGGCAGTCCACTCTGTCTATTCCTCTTAATATCTTGTACACCTCTATCATGTCTCCTCTCAGCCTCCTTCTCTCCAAAGAGTAAAGCCCTAGCTCCCTTAATCTCTGATCATAATCCATACTCTCTAAACCAGGCAGCATCCTGGTAAATCTCCTCTGTACCCTTTCCAATGCTTCCACATCCTTCCTATAGTGAGGTGACCAGAACTGGACACAGTACTCCAAATGTGGCCTAACTATAGTTTTATAGAGCTGCGTCATTACATCGCGTCTCTTAAACTCTATCCCTCGACTTATGAAAGCTAACACCCCATAAGCTTTCTTAACTACCCTACCGACCTGTGAGGCAACTTTCAGGGATCTGCGGACATGTACCCTCAGATCCCTCTGCTCCTCCACACTACCAAATATCCTGCCATTTACTTTGTACTCTGCCTTGGAGTTTGTCCTTCCAAAGTGTACCACCTCACACTTCTCTGGGTTGAACTCCATCTGCCACTTCTCAGCCCATTTCTGCATCCTATCAATGTCCCTCTGCAATCTTTGACAATCCTCTACACTATCTACAACACCACCATCCTTTGTGTCATCTGCAAACTTGCCAACCCACCCTTCTATCCCCACATCCAGGTCATTAATAAAAATCACAAAAAGTAGAGGTCCCAGAACAGATCCTTGTGGGACACCACTAGTCACAACCCTCCAATCAGAATGTACTCCCTCCACCACAACCCTCTGCCTTCTGCAGGGAAGCCAATTCTGAATCCAAACTTCCCTGGATCCCATGCCTTCTGACTTTCTGAATAAGCCTACCATGTGGTACCTTGTCAAATGCTTTACTAAAATCCATGTAGATCACATCCACTGCACTACCCTCATCTATATGCCTGGTCACCTCCTCAAAGAACTCTATCAGGCTTGTTAGGCATGATCTGCCCTTCACAAAGCCATGCTGACTGTCCCTGATCAGACCATGATTCTCTAAATGCCCATAGATCCTATCTCTAAGAATCTTTTCCAACAGCTTTCCCACCACAGAGGTAAGGCTCACTGGTCTGTAATTACCTGGACTATCCCTACTACCTTTTTTGAACAAAGGGGCAACATTCGCCTCTCTCCAATCCTCCGGTACGATTCCCGTGGACAATGAGGACATAAAGATCCTAGCCAGAGGTTCAGCAATCTCTTCCCTCGCCTTGTGGAGCAGCCTGGGAAATATTCCGTCAGGCCCCGGGGACTTATGCGTCCTAATGTATTTTAACAATTCCAACACCTCCTCTCCCTTAATATCAACATGCTCCAGAACATCAACCTCACTCATATTGTCCACACCATCATCAAATTCCCTCTCAGTGGTGAATACCGAAGAGAAGTATTCATTGAGGACCTCGCTCTCTTCCACAGCCTCCAGGCACTTCTTCCCACTTTTATCTCTAATCGGTCCTATGTTCACTCCTGTCATCCTTTTGTTCTTCACATAATTGAAGAATGCCTTGGGTTTTTCCTTTACCCTACTCGCCAAGGCCTTCTCATGCCCCCTTCTTGCTCTTCTCAGCCCCTTCTTAAACTCCTTTCTTGCTACCCTATATTCCTCAATAGACCCATCTGATCCTTGCTTCCTAAACCTCATGTATTCTGCCTTCTTCCACCTGACTAGATTTTCCACTTCACTTGTCACCCATGGTTCCTTCACCTTACCATTCTTTATCTTCCTCACTGGGACAAATTTATCCCTAACATCCTGCAAGAGATCCTTAAACATCGACCACATGTCCATAGTACATTTCCCCACAAAAACATCATCCCAATTCACACCCACAAGTTCTAGCCTTATAGCCTCATAATTTGCTCTTCCCTAATTAAAAATTTTCCTGTCATCTCTGATTCTATCCTTTTCCATGATAATGTTAAAGGTCAGGGAGCGGTGATCACTGTCCCCCAGATGCTCACCCACTGACAGATCTGTGACCTGACCCGCTTCGCTACCTAATGACAGTATATGTGCCTAAGACTTTTGCACAGTACTATATACATACTTTCATAATAAAGTTACTTTGAAATTTGAGCTTTGAAGAATGTGACGGCACTTTGAGAAGATGCAGAGGGGATTTACAAGGGCGTTGCCAGAGCTGCAGGAGTTTTAGGTATGAGGAGTATGTGGTTCATTCAAATTGTTTTTGCAACAGAGACGGCTGAGGAAGTACCGACTTTAATTCAGGGTGTGTAAGTAATGAGAAGCTTTAGCAGTGATTTAACAAGGAGGATTACCGAGACTGGAGCTGAGGAATATCCAGAAGTATGTTGGGGATTTGGGACATTGCCTAAAAGTTTGGTGGAGGAAGAAATGCTCATCACATTACCATAATAGTTCCATGGTGTGCAGCTATAATGTAATATCTGACAGCATAAAGGGCTCTAACTACAACAGTGGGATTAGTCTCAGTGGCAATTTTTCAAGCAGTGTAAACATAATGGAACATCTACTGTACTCTCCTTCTGTCCTTTAAAATTTTACAATTCACTGGCTATTTATTTGTACTTGGGACTTTTGCCCAGTATGTAGACACAAGAGATTCTGCAGATGCTGGAAACCTTGAAGAATGTACACAAAATATGGGTTGTATGGTAGTGTAGCAGTTAGTGCAGTTGCTTTATAGCGCCAGCTGTAAAGTCTGGGTTCAATTCTGCATCACTGTCTGTAAGGAGTTGGTATGTTCTCCCCAAGACGACATGCTCCAGTTTCCTGCCATATTCCACAGATATACGGTGAGGGTTAGGGAGTTGTGAGTATGCTGTGTTAGTGCCAGAAGCATGGTGACACTTGTGGGCTGCCCCCAGCACATTGCAAACAATGACGTAACTGACACACTTCACTCTATGTTTCAATGTACATGAGAAAAATAAAGTTAATCTTTAATCTTTAAACAACCTGGGAGGGGATATGTGGAAGAGATAAAGAGCTGAAAACGAAGGAATCTAATAGGAAAGGACAGTTGATCATGGAAGAAGGGGAAGGAAAAGGAGAACCAGAAGGAGGAGAAGGCTAGGTGAGGAGTAGAGAAAAAGCAGGTAACCAGAATGAACCATAGAAAAGGAAAGGAAGAGGGAAGGGGGAAGAAATTGCTGGAATTATGGACAACAAATTTCTGCTTGGTCTGTTATTGCCCAGGTTTTTTTGCAAGAAGAAGCTATTTATTGCTGCAGTTTCCCTTGCACCAGTATGTAGCCAGGGGCTTACCTGTAATCAATGTAGTCTACATTAAAGGTTTCATATATCACAAAGATGTTTCAAAATCATCGCAGAAATTGGCAAGTTGCCACTGGATTTGGAAAGGTAATGCGTCTACTTCCAATCCAACCTGAATGTCCTAGGGGGTAAAGTGTTTAAGTAGGATGAAAGTTTCTAAGGAAAGGAGGAAGCAACCGAAAACATCCGTCATGTCTGTCCTGAGACCAGTACGTTAGTGACATCACAAAGAAAGCACGACAACAACTCTACTTTCTTAGATGTTTACTATTATTTTAATTGTTTTTTGTATTTGCACAGCTTGTCTTCTTTTGCACATTGGTTATTTGTTAGCTTTCTTTCTGCATAGATTCTATTGTATTTCTCAGTTCTACTATGAATGCCAAGAAGAAAATGAAACTCAGGGTCGTATATGGTGCCATATAGCATGTACTTCGATAATACATTTACTTTGAACTTTGAAGTTAGAATTTAATTTGAAGGCAATGGGGCCTGGGTGTCAGTTATTCATGGTGTGCTCTGAACAGATGAAATTACCCTATTCAAATGCAGGTCTCCGCAGGAAGATTACATTCATAAACTACTGAGACGTTTTTCTCTTTCATTCCTCAGTAGCTATAAAACACAGATTCACTGTGGCACAATGCCATTTTATTATACGGTATTCCACTGTTCATCTGTAAAAAAATTACCAAGGAGAGCACGTAGATATTTGAAGGCTGGTAGAAAGAGCTGACATGGGTTACCTTTCCCAATGGATTATTTTTAAATTGAATGTTATTTTATGGACCAATTGCCATCTGATAAAAAACAACAAAGACAAAGCAATGTAACCGCATCTTCAAATCTTTGTAAGAAATATAAATATACAAAGAACATATGAAAATGTAGGCTTAAAAAATTCCACATCGGCTGGATATCTTGATCAATATACATAAAATATGGGTTGCATGGTAGTGCAGTGGTAGGCACAGTTGCTTTACAGCACCATCTCTAAGATCAGGGTTTGATTCCCCTGCTGCTGCATGTAAGGAGTTTATATATGCTCCTTGTGACCTTGTGGGTTTCCTTTCACATTCCAAAGACTTATGGGTTAGTAGGCTAATTGGTCACATGTGTATAATTGGGTGGCGTGGAATCATTGCTATCATCTTGTATATCTAAATAAATAAATTGGAAAAAGTGAGTACGTAAGCTTTTACTGCAGTACAAAGTTTTTGTCTGCCTCTTCTAATATCTTATGTTTTGTCAAATTTTGTCTGTTCAAACTTCTGTGAGTTTCTTTGAACTGCTTTTCTTTGAAGGGGTTCCATGGTTTTTCTTTGTTTTGTGTCTGTCTCCTGGAAGATCAATCTCAGGGTTGTATACTGCATACATATTTTGATAATAAATGTATTTTGAGGAGCTCCATAAATAAAATCTATTAGATCTATCAAAGAAAACCTGAACAACTTCCCTAGACTGTTTCTATGACTCTTGAGTTTGACCTTATATAGTCTGTGTTTTTTACTCATTTTTGCCGTTTGTACGATTTGGGTTTTTTTTGTGTGTGTTGTGTGTTTGATGTTTTCTTTAAATGGATTCCTTTTTTTTCCTATCAGTCTGTGGGAAGATGAATCTCAAGGTTGTATCCCACTTACGTATTTTGGTAATAAATGTACTATGAATCTTTGAAATTTGAACATTTATTATTGTTAGAGTTGACAGGACTGCTGGACTTAATAAATACATTCAGGAATACAAAGTTGGCAACTCATGTATTGTATTAATTACCTGTTTTCTTCAAACCTCTATTTCTTCCTTAACTAAAGGTGTTGACTCTTTCTGGAATGCGTTACAAGTACGTGGACAATCTCCAATAACTTATGCAGAGCACACACAGGAGCCTATTAATTGAATGAGAGTAACAGGCAAGCCTATTTATATCTCTATCTGAAGCCACCGAAAATGAACAAAAGTGTAAACTCAGCTGAAATTTCTGTGCTTAGTCAAAGTCACTGGGGCAATTGCAATGATTCAACAGCATATTAGTTAACTGTGCAGGCCAAGGACTAATTCTAAAATCCGTTTGGTCCAATGGTATTTCCTCACCAGCAAAAGGAAAAGCCTTGCTTTGGAGCTAAATAATATATATTTTTTTAAATATAAGGTTCCTGTAAAGTGGAAGAAATGCAATGGCTCCAAGAGGTCTAGATATTTGGAGGGAAACCAGAACACCCATGATTTCCCTCACTGTCAAATCTGCATGGCTAATGGTGTTGGCTTATTATTGTCACATGTACTAAGATACAGTGAAAAGGTTGTTTTCCATTCTGTCATACAGATTAAATCAATATGTAATACATAAAGTAAAGCAATAACAGTATAGAATAAAGTGTAAAATGATGGTTTCTGTACCTCTCTCCTGATGGTTCTCATTGCTTCTAACAGGGAGGAGGTACAGAAGCCTGAAAGCACACACACAATGATTCAGGAACAGCTTCTTCCCCTGTGCCATCCAATTTCTGAATGGGCATTGAGTCCGTGAACACAACCTCACTATTTTTATATGTCTATTTTTGCTCTACTTATTTAATTTCAATGTATTAATACTGTAATTCACTTTTTAAAATTTAAGTGCATTGCATTGTACTGGTGCCACAAAGGCAACAAGTTTCACAACATATGCTGGTGAAATAAACCTACCAGAGAAACTGTAGTGCAAGTAAATGATAAAATGCACAGTCATAATGTGGATGATTCCATTTTATCATATAACAATTACACTGAAGAGTCTGATAACAATGATATAGAAGCTGTCCTTGAGCCTGGTGGTATGGGCTTTCAGACTTTGTATCTTCTGCCCAGTTAAAGAGGGGAGAAGAGAGAATGGCTGGGATCTTTGATTATGCTGGCTGCTTTACTGAGGCAGTGAGAAGTATAGACAGAGTCCATAAATGGGAGGCTGGTTCTGGTGAAGTGCCGAGCTCTGTCCACAACTCAGCACTTGTGACTGAGCAATTCTCTGTTCCTTCTGTGCGCAGAAAATCAATTTTCAGGATATTATGTGAATGAACAGCCATGCAAGTATTAAAACTGTAAAGGTCATCCAGTGCTGCATTAGTAAAAGAAATTGCAGTACTACACTGTGCAGTCTATCAAATGTTACAAATACTCTTTCTTATTCGCCCAGTAATTTTGGCTTTAACTTTCCAATAAAAAATAACTTTGTAAACTAAATCAAACATTAACTTTCTCACAGCAGGCTAATATTTGAGGCTGTGGGTTTTAAAACTAAAAGAGTGACTATGTGGGACTGATACAAATGTGGAATTTAACATTATTGTAGAAAATACTATTATAACTGAAAAACTCATGAAAATAATTGTAAATGATAATTGAGCAAAATGTGAGGAAAGGTTTGAACACAATTTCAGCCTTTCCTCACAATTGGTGAGAGAGCGGAGTATTTAGTGATGGGTCTTTTTCATCTTTTTCCATCCTTTACCTCACTGTCTGCTTCCCTTTTAGTGACCAGCTGAGTTCCACAGGATCCATTCTTGGACTGTGATTTTTATAAATGATTTGGATGAGAGGAGGATGAAAGGTGACCATATAAGACATTAAGAGACATTACTATTTGAGGTTTTGGCTCAAGATCCTTCAGCGGGACATCTTGAGAATATTCCCCTCCATCAGTGCTGCCTGACTTGCTGCGTTCCTCTAATGTTTAGTATGTGATGCTCAAGATTTTCGGAACCTTGTGCCTTCACAGTCTTGTCTCTAAGCATTATATAGAGGGCTAATCAAATCTGCTATCTGTTGAATTTACAGCACAGAGTTAGACCAGTCAGTTGTATCTGTTTTCCAAGGCACTCGTTCCATCCCTCTTTCCTTCTGTCTAGTGAGATATTGAGGCCAGGTGTACATTCAATTCCACATTAAATCTGCTTCTGTATAACTGTGTGTATCCGATCATAATAGCTTACTAGTTCCAAGTGTTCCCTCTATCCTTACTGGATCTTTTAGCAGTTTAAAATGTGTGCTCTCAACACACTGAGAAAACAATTTTTGATGTTTTTGATTCTTTTTTTCATTTCAGATTGGTTCAGATTCAAATATATGTATTGAAACATTCAGTGGAATGTGTTGTTTGTGTTAGCGACAAGCACTCCCAAGGAGGCTGTGGGTGCAGCCAGCAAGTGTTGCCACACATTCTGGCACCCACACAGCATGCCCACTACGTTCAGCAGAACAACACAAGCACAGCAACAACAACAGAAAGAAAGCAAGACAACAGCAGTGAAACAAGCCCCATCCCTCCTACCACCCACACACACAGTCCTCCAACTCCAGCTCAGGTTACCTCCGGGCCTTCATTTCTTATCTCAGACTCACTTACATTGGGCCGCCAACTTTGGACCTCACCCCAGGATGCTGAACATGAGTTTGAACTTCAAGCCTCATTTTCCGGACTCAAACCTCCCTGACCTTAGTGGCCTGGTCCACATGCCTCCTTTAGACACTTATGACTCCCTCAGGCCTCTGCTTGGAAGATGGTGCCTCTAGTAGTGCAAGTAACAGCAGCAAATGACTCCCCAAATTACTATCAACCTCCAGGAGCACCACGGCTTAGATTCACCTACTGCTGGCCACAACTTAACAGTAGGTGCATAATGGCCTTCTCACAGTTTCCTTCAGTTTCTTTAACCTTAACCTTTATGCTGCTTTTCAATTAGTATTCCTTTCCTACCAGCCCCATTATTGGAATTCACATCATCATCAAGTGCCGTATTGTATGACGTGTATATTGTATCACGTCTTCCTCTCTCTATCCATGACCATGATTGTTCTTGAAATTTTTTCTAAAGAAGTGGTTTGCCATTGCTTTCTTCTGGGCAATGTCTTTACCAGGTGGGTGACCCCAGCCATGATCAATGCTCTTCAGAGACTGTCTGCCTGGCATCAGTGGTCGCATAACCAGGACTTGTGATATGCACCAGCTGCTCATATGACCATCCACCACCTGCTCCCATGGTTTCATTTGATCCTGATCGGGGAGTGTGGAAGGTGCTACACTTTGCCTAGGGGGGACCTGCTAGTGGATGGAAGGAATACCCTACACCTCCTTTGGTAGAGAAGTATCTCCACTCTGCCACCTTTTATACTCACATTGAGCTTCAGAGTTGGGAAATCATCACAGATTGCAGCTGTATAGCACCTAGGTTAAATCGCATTTGAAGTTTTGTGTGTAGTCCTGGTCCTTTTACTACAGGAAGGAAATGGGTTTGGAGAGGGTGGAGTTGACGTTCACCAAGCTACTGCCTTGATTAGAGAGATTTCTCCACAAGGTCAGAGGCTGAATGGTAACCTGATGGAAATATGTAAAATTATGTAAGTCACAGACAGGCATCCACTTTCTTTGTGTAAATTTGGCATGTCATCTAAACTTTGACAAACTTCTATAAATGCACAGTATAGAGTATCCTGACTGGTTGCCTCAAGGCCTGGTATGGAAACACCAATGCCCGGGAACAGAAAATCCTACAAAAGGTGGTTTGCCACCAGCAAAGCCCTCCCCACAAGCACATTTATAAGGAGCACTGGCACAAGACAGCAGCATCCATCACTGATGTTAGGTTTCTTCTGTTTAAACGTAGCGTGGGTTAACAGTGAAGAATCATATTCTGGAAGAATTAGAGAACTTTTATTTACAGTAATAGGCAAACATGTCTTAACCCAGCCACATGCTGGAACATTCTAGCAATCCTGTGCATGCTCAGTGCTCTGTCCAATTATGTGCTGGCACATCATTGTACGTGGTATCACCACATCTTCCTTTCCTTAAAAAGAGAAAACAATTAACAATGTTAATCAAAACACATCTGTATCAGATAACTGAAACTCTAAAGTTGGCTCTTTCTTAAAGTCTTTGCGATTTCTTCTTAACACTGCTCCCTCATCTGTTTGGACCATGTATGATCTGGTTTGTGTCCATATGTTCATTTTATCTTGTATCCTCACTTTGCCTCCTTGTCCTTCAGACAAACATCTCCTTAGATCAGTCAATTCACGTTCCACTTCCATTTGTAACGAAGTACAACTCTTCTTCATCTAATTCATTCATTAACTGTGTAATCTCTTTTTTATGCTGAGACTTCATCATTTCAATAAAACTTCTCAATTCCTTCACTTGTGCTTTCACTTCTTCCTGATACTGTGCCCACTGTGAGCGTTCTTGCTCTAGATGGTGATGAAACTGAATCTCATATTCTCTCAGTGTCTCTTTCATTGTCGCTTGCATTGAAGCAACCTCCTCCTGCCATTGCTTTTTCATATTATCAATTGCCTCCTGTTTGGTCGTCTCAGACGCTGCAGCTACTGCTTTTATATTCTCCATGTCAGCACTTGCCTCCATAAGCTGGACCTGCAGTCGAGTTACATCACCTTCTACCGACTGCAATGCAACATTCTGTCGCTTCAGCTCTGTGTCACTGTCCAAGACTAAAACTCTTTTCACCAAATTAAATCTTTCACAGGCAGATAAACCTAGAATTGACTGTACATTTTTTGGCACGACCACAAATGAAAGCGTGTGCACATTATTTTTGTGCGATGCCTTTGCTACTCATGTTCCTTTAACTGAAATGTCTGCCCCTGAATACCCAGTCACTTTTATGTTTGTCTGATATAACTTCAGTCTTGGCTTTAAAGCATTAAATTCAGATTCTGCAAGAACTCCGGAACTGATTATCTGTTATCTGTGAAGTGGGGTGCCGTGCGCAATCATAATTGATTGAAAACGGACGTGGAAGCACGGAGAAACATCAGGAAATTCCAGGAAGACCTTTTTCGTTGCTGCTGCTGCTGCTGTGAGCTCCGGGACTCTGCTGGGAAGAACAGGCCCCCAGTCCTCGGGGTCGCGTTGCCGATGGCCGTTGGCGGGGCCGTCTTAATACGCTCGGCAGAGGATGGTGCTCGGAGAAGCTGTGCCGGAGGGGATAGTCGTCCGCTTGGAGGTTCGACGGACTCGGAATCCTTTTGATGGACTCAGGTCGCTTTCGGTGTGTGCTGCATCTGCGAGGCTGGTTTCGACGGAGCTTTCATTGTGCGCTGCATCTGCGAGGCTGACTCGGGCAGCGCCTTGGAAGTCCATAGCGGGGGTATTCCCTTCTGCCACTGGCGTGGGAAGGCGAGTCTGTTAGGACCCTGCAGACTTGTGGAAACTGTGGTGATTTCTTTTGAACTTACAGTCCTTTAACATCTTGGACTATTTTTACTGTGCCCATAGTCCATTTTTTTAAATCAATTATGCTATTGTTTGCACTGTTGTAACTATATATTGTAATTATGTGGTTTTGTGCAGGTCTTGTAGCTTTAGTTTTTGGTCTTGTTTTTGTCAGGTGGATTTGGAGCTCCTTTCCGGGGAATGCGCTAGACGGTAGCATGAGTATCTTAAATGTATCTATTTTAATGCTAGGAGCATTGTAAGAAAGGTGGTTGAGCTTAAAGCGTGGATTGATACCTGGAATTATGATGTTGTAGCTATTAGTGAAACATGGTTGCAGGAAGGGTGTGATTGGCAACTAAATATTCCTGGATTTAGTTGCTTCAGGTGTGATAGAGTAGGAGGGGCCAGAGGAGGAGGTGATGCATTGCTTGTCCGAGAAAATCTTATGGCGGTGCTTTGGAAGGATAGATTAGAGAGCTCCTCTAGGGAGGCTATTTGGGTGGAATTGAGGAATGGGAAAGGTGTAGTAACACTGATAGGAGTGTATTATAGGCCACCTAATGGGGAGTGTGAGTTGGAAGAGCAAATGTGTAAGGAGATAGCAGATATTTGTAGTAAACACAAGGTGGTGATTGTGGGAGATTTTAATTTTCCACACATAGATTGGGAAGCTCATTCTGTAAAAGGGCTGGATGGTTTAGAGTTTGTGAAATGTGTGCAGGATAGTTTTTTGCAACAATACATAGAAGTACCGATTAGAGATGGGGCAGTGTTGGATCTCCTGTTAGGGAATGCGATAGGTCAGCTGACAGATGTATGTGTTGGGGAGCACTTCGGGTCCAGTGATCACAATAGCATTAGCTTCAATATAATTATGGAGAAGGACAGGACTGGACCTAGAGTTGAGATTTTTGATTGGAGAAAGGCTAACTTTGAGGAGATGCGCAGGGATTTAGAGAGAGTGGATTGGGTCAAGTTGTTTTATGGGAAGGATGTAATAGAGAAATGGAGGTTATTTAAGGGTGAAATTATGAGGGTACAGAATCTTTATGTTCCTGTTCGGTTGAAAGGAAAGGTTAAAGGTTTGAAAGCGCCATGGTTTTCAAGGGATACTAGAAACTTGGTTCGAAAAAAGTGGGATGTCTACAATAGATATAGGCAGCATGGAGTAAAGGAATTGCTCAAGGAATATAAAGACTGTAAAAGGAAACTTAAGAAAGAGATTAGAAAAGCTAAAAGAAGTTACGAGTTTGGTTTGGCAAATAAGGTGGAAGTAAATCCGAAAGGCTTCTACAGTTATATTAAAAGCAAGAGGATAGTGAGGGATAAAATTGGTCCCTTAGAGAATCAGGGTGGTCAGCTATGTGTGGAGCCGAGGGAGATGGGAGAGATTTTGAATGATTTCTTCTCTTCGGTATTCACTAAGGAGAAGGATATTGAATGGTGTAAGGTGTGGGAAACAAGTAAGGAAGTTATGGAACCTATGACAATTAAAGAGGTGGAAGTACTGGCGCTTTTAAGAAATTTAAAAGTGGATAAATCTCCAGGTCCTGACAGGATATTCCCCAGGACCTTGAGGGAAGTTTGTGTAGAGATAGCAGGAGCTCTGACGGAGATCTTTCAGATGTCATTAGAAACAGGGATTGTGCCGGAGGATTGGCGTATTGCTCATGTGGTTCCATTGTTTAAAAAGGGTTCTAGAAGTAAGCCTGGCAATTATAGACCTGTCAGTTTGACATCAGTGGTAGGTAAATTAATGGAAAGTATTCTTAGAGATAGTATTTATAATTATCTGGATAGACAGGATCTGATTAGGAGTAGCCAGCATGGATTTGTGCGTGGAAGGTCATGTTTGACAAACCTTATCGAATTTTTTGAAGTAGTTACGTGGAATGTTGACGAGGGTAAGGCAGTGGATGTAGTCTATATGGACTTCAGCAAGGCCTTTGACAAAGTTCCACATGGAAGGTTAGTTAAGAAGGTTCAGTCATTAGGTATTAATGCTGGAGTAATAAAATGGATTCAACAGTGGCTAGATGGGAGATGCCAGAGAGTAGTGGTGGATAATTGTTTATCGGGATGGAGGCCGGTGACTAGCAGGGTGCCTCAGGGATCTGTTTTGGGCCCAATGTTGTTTGTAATATACATAAATGATCTGGATGATGGGGTGGTAAATTGGATTAGTAAGTATGCTGATGATACTAAGGTAGGAGGTGTTGTGGATAATGAGGTGGGTTTTCAAAGCTTGCAGGGAGATTTATGCCGGTTAGAAGAATGGGCTGAACGTTGGCAGATGGAGTTTAATGCTGAGAAGTGTGAGGTTCTACATTTTGGCAGGAATAATCCAAATAGAACATACAGGGTAAATGGTAGGGCATTGAGGAATGCAGTGGAACAGAGAGATCTAGGAATAACAGTGCATAGTTCCCTGAAGGTGGAATCTCATGTAGATAGGGTGGTGAAGAAGGCTTTTGGAACGCTGGCCTTTATAAATCAGAGCATTGAGTACAGAAGTTGGGATGTAATGTTAAAATTGTACAAGGCATTGGTAAGGCCAAATTTGGAATATTGTGTACAGTTCTGGTCACCGAATTATAGGAAAGATATCAATAAATTAGAGAGAGTGCAGAGACGATTTACTAGGATGTTACCTGGGTTTCAGCACTTAAGTTACAGAGAAAGGTTGAACAAGTTAGGTCTCTATTCATTGGAGCGTAGAAGGTTGAGGGGGGATTTGATCGAGGTATTTAAAATGTTGAGAGGGATAGATAGAGTTGACGTGAATAGGCTGTTTCCATTGAGAGTAGGGGAGATTCAAACGAGAGGACATGATTTGAGAGTTAGGGGGCAAAAGTTTAAGGGAAACACGAGGGGGTATTTCTTTACTCAGAGAGTGATAGCTGTGTGGAATGAGCTTCCTGTAGAAGTAGTAGAGGCCAGTTCAGTTGTGTCATTTAAGGTAAAATTGGATAGGTATATGGACAAGAAAGGAGTGGAGGGTTATGGGCTGAGTGTGGGTAGGTGGGACTAGGTGAGATTAAGAGTTCGGCATGGACTAGGAGGGCCGAAATGGCCTGTTTCCGTGCTGTGATTGTTATATGTTATATGGTTATATGATACTAATACCCAGCAGCCTTTCCAGACTCTGGATTGGGGATTGCCAAATGTTACGTGGATTTTCTGGTGTAGTCTGTTTTGTCATATGCTTTTGTGATATCATTCTGGGGGAACATTGTCTCATTTTTTAACTGCATTGCATTTGTGGTTTCTAAATGACAATAAACTGAATCTGAATCTGAATCTGAACATGTACTTGTGCTCCAGTATCAAGTTTAAACAGAATATTGTTTTGGTTCACTTGCAAGGGAATAGTCCAGTCATTCTTACTTTGTTTATTTTTACAAAGCACGTAGAAACATAGAACCATAAAACACTACAGCACAGTACAGGCCCTTCAGCCCTCCATGTTGTGCCAATCCAGATAATCCTTAAAAAAAAGTATTAAACCCACACTACCCCATAACCCTCCATTTTTCTTTCATCCCTGTGCCTGTCCAAGAGGCTCTTAAATACCCCTAATGTTTTAGCCTCCACCACCATCCCTGGCAAGTCATTCCAGGCACTCACAACCCTCTGTGTAAAAAAACTTACCTCTGATGTCTCCCCTAAACTTCCCTCCCTTAATTTTGTACATTTGCCCTCTGGTGTTTGCTATTGGTGCCTTGGGAAACAGGTACTGACTATCCACTCTATCTATGCCTTTCATAATCTTGTAGACCTCTATCAAGTCCCCTCTCATTCTTCTACGCTCCAAAGAGCAAAGTCCCAGCTCTGCTAACCTTGCTTCATATGACTTGTTCTCCAAACCAGGAAACATCCTGGTAAATCTCCTCTGCACCCTCTCCATAGCTTCCACATCCTTCCTATAATGAGGTGACCAGAATTGAACACATCTATATAAAATTCCTCACATTCATCTTCAAGCACAACATTTACTTGTTTCATTCTATTTTCCTTCTTTCCACTTTTACAACAGCGTGAAAAATGATTAATCTTACCATAGCCATTTCAAATTTTGCCATATGCAGGGCACTGATTTGGACGATGTTCCTGCGCACAGCGATCACATGACTTTTTTCTTTTAAATGCCATCTTGCTCTCTGTCGGTTTTGTCGATGTATTATTATATTTCTTGATATATTTGCATTTTTTTACGGCGTTTACATTGCAGTTCGGCAAAAAGCTCTTCAGCCTGCAATGTCACAGTCTCAGAAGCTTTGCAAAGTGCCAAAGCTTTTTCAAATTTCAAAATCTTGCTCTCTCAACAGCCTTTCTCTCAGAGCATTATTTCGAATGCCACAAACAATTCTATCTTTAATGAGAGATTCTGTGAGCAATCCAAACTCGTATGTTCTACTACGCTTTCTTAACTCAGTAGCATACTGATCAATTGTTTCAGTAACTCTGCACAGATGTGAAGAATTTATATTACTCATACGTTAAATTGCGCTTAGGTATACAAAAACTTCAAGTCTGTCCATTATTGACTTTAAATTGAAATTATCTCCATCTTCAAAGACAAAATTATTATATACCTCTACTGTGTCATTCCCGATTACATGGAGCAGAAGCACAGCTTTGGTTTTTCCCTATTTTTCTTCATAATCAATTGCCGATAAATACAGTTCAAACTGTTGCTTCAATATCCTCCAATTCTCAGCTACATTGCCAGTCAGCTGAAGTCTTGATGGGGATTGTAACCCTTCCATTTTACCTTTTACAGTTCAAACTTTTTTTCTTCTTTTTTTTGATTATCTTCGATTCTCGATTCTCCCGTATTATTCTTCCAGAACCACCTCTGACACCTTGTTATGTTACTTCCGTTTAAACGTGCTGTGGGTTAACAGTGAAGAATCATATTCCGGAAGAATTAGAGAACTCTTATTTACAGTAATAAACAAGCATGTCTTAACCCAGCCACGTGCTGGAACATTCTAGCAATCCTGCACATGGTCAGTGCTCTGTCCAATCATATATTGGCATATCATTGCACATGATATCACCACAGACAAAGAACCCCAACATCCAGGCCATGATCTCTAATTACTACTACCATCAGGCAGGAGGCATAGAAGCCTCAGGTCACACATCATATGGTTCAGGAACAGTCATTATCTTTCAACAATCAGGTTCCTGAACCAGTGTGGATAACGTCACTCACCTCAGCACTCAACTGATTCCAATTTATCAGTTTTTGTTTATGGATACTGTGAATCTTCAAAATTACTATGTATTTCTTTATTTTCTTGTAAGTGCCTTCAAGAAAATGAATCTCAAGGCGGTAGATAATGGACATACTGTATAAGTAAATTGATAATAAATTTACTTTTAAATTTGAAAGAGCACATTGTCACAGGCAGAGTCTCACCTGGACTGTATACACTGACTATGTGGCAAAATAAGCAGAATAGTATCTCTCCACCTCAAATAACTAAAGAAGTTCAGCATGTGCCCCAAATCCTCAAGACCTTCTACTGGAAAAACCTTTGAGAGCATCCTAACTGGCTGTATCACAGCCTGGCATGGGAACTGCACCAACCTTGATTGCTGGGCACCGCAGAGAGTGGTACAGATAGCCCAGCGCATCTGGGGATGTGAACATCCCTCCATTGAGGATATTTACAGCAGCAGATGCATAAAAAAGGCCTGGAAGATCATCAGGGACATCAGTCACCCCCAACCATAAACTGTTTCCACTGCTTCCGTCTGGCAAATGCTACCGCAGCATTAAAACCCGGACCAACACACTATCGGACAGCTTCTTTCTACAAGCCATTAGACTTACAAATTCTCATGTTTGTACATTGCAACAGACTCATAACACAAAGATTTTTGCTCCCTCACATTGTGGGATGGATGTAAGATTTAAATAAATTCAAATGTTTAATTCTCCACCATTTCATCATGGCTGAATTATTATCCCTCTGAACCCCATTCTCCTGTCTTCTCTCCACAATCTTTGACGTTCTTGCTAAACAAGAATCTATTAACCTCTGCTTTAAAAATACCCAATGGCTTGGCTTCAACAGACATCTATAGAAATGAATTCCACAATATCATCAGCCTCTGGCTAAAGAAATTCTTCCTCATCTACTGTACATTCAAACAGGTCATCCTTCTATTCTAAGGCAGTGCTATCTGGTTCTGGACTCCCCACCATTCTCTCCATCTGCACCCTATCTAGCCCTACAGTTTTCAGTAGGTTTTCCCCTCATTCTTCTAAACTCCAGTGAGTACAGGCCCAGAGCCATCAAACACTCCCTTTTGTTCCCAGAAAAATTCTCATGAATCTTCTCTGAACCTTCTCTAATATCAGCACATTTTTTCTTAGATAAGTGGCCCAAAACTGCTCACAATACTTCAGGTGAGAGGGGAAAAGAGTAAAGGAGATTCAAAAGGTTCAAAGGTTCATTTTATTATCAAAGTATGCATGCAGAATACAACTCTGAGATTCCATGAAATACAGAAAAACAATGAAAGTCATTGAAAGAAAAGATGTCAACCCTCCTCCTGTATGAAAAAGAGAAATAAACAGAACTCGCAAACCACTAACATCTCCCTCGCACAAAAACTAACAGATCGCCCACCCGGACACAGCAGCTAACACATCAAATCCCTAAGCCCCTCCCATGAAAAAAACAGTAACAATACATCAAACCCCAAACTCTCTCACACACAAATATCTAGCAGAATGCTCACATTGAAAAACACCAACAAGGCTCAAATCCCCAACCCCTCCCTCACCCAAAAAAGTAACATATCTCCCAGCCACCAATCAGCAACAAGAAACAAAAAACAGTAAAACTGAAGGAGACCAAAATAAACTACAGTCCATATCTTGGATTTCTTAAACATCCTCCATCAGCATCGAGGAGAGTGACAGTTTGAACTTGGACTTTCTGTGGGGAACGTCTGCCAACCCGTATCCTTCATCCACCAACCTACGGCCTCTCAACTTCTGGCCCTACCTGTGAAGAGAGCGACTACCAACCTGGCACAGCCTCTTGACCTCTAACCTGAAGTGTCCTCCTGATCTCTGGCCCAATGTGGACCTTCGACCTCTGGCCTGACATATCGTTTCAACCTCTGACCCGATGTGACCTCTTGATATCTGACTGGATCCGTGAAGAATGGCCGCTGACCTGGCCCCTTCCACATTAGCCTCAATGGTTTGAGTCTTCCTCGACTCTTCGATTGGCGAGAAATGGAGTTAATCATGGCCTCGTGGCTTGTCTCTGGTCTCCTGATTGGGACAACTCGTGCTCATGGTCCTCTCCTGGAATTTCCTTGGGGACAGCAGAGCACTAGATCACTCGATTGAACTCTAAACTGCAAAGCACAGGCTCCAACAGATTCTGAAACACAATCAAGATAAAAGAGTGAGTAAAGGGTGTAGAAATAATTGACTATCTAGAAGATGGCACCAGAGGAATCGTTGTTCACTGTCGCGAGCTTAACTGGATTTTGTGAGGTATAACGTTTACACCAAAAACTGCTGGTGTCTGGAATATGCTACCAGGGTAGATGATGAAGGCAGATACAACAGCAGCATTTAAGAGGCATTTAGACAGGCAAATGAACAGGCAGGGAAAAGATGGGATCAAAAGTTCAAAGATCAAAGTAAATCTATCATCAAAGTACCTATATGTCAACATATACAACTCTAAGATTCAATTTCTTGCACGTATGTTTAATAAATACATAATGGAACAATAACCAAGATAGAGTCAATGATAGACCACAACAACTTATGTGTTCAACCAAAGTGCCAAAGACTGTGCAAATCCAAGAAGAGAGAAAGAATAATAAGAAATAAATAAGAAATAGATATTGAGATTATGAGATGAAAGTGAGTCCATATGTTGTGGGAATATTTCTATAATGGGGCAAGTGAAGTTGAGTGAAAGAGCCTGATCGTTGAGGGGATGTAACTGTTCCTGAATCCGGTGATGTGAGGCCTGAGGCTCCTGTACCTTCTTCCTTGTGGCAGTAGAGAGAAGAGAGCATGTCCTGGGTGGTGGGGATCCCTGATGATGGATGCTGCTTTCCTGAGACAATGCTTCATGATGAGAGCTTTATCTGTAATAAAGTGGGCCGCATCCACTACATTTTGTAGGATTTTCTGTTCTGTTCCATACCAGGCTATGATGCAGCCAGTCAATACACTCTCCACCACACAACTTATAGAGGTTTGTCTAAGTTTTAGATGTCATGCCGAATCTTCACAAACTCCTAAGGAAGCTGCCGTGTTTTCTTCGTAATTGCCCTTACCTGCTAGGCTCAGGCAGGTCCTCAGAAATAACAACACTGAGGAATTTAAGATTGCTGACCCTCTCCACCTTTCCTCCTCTGAGGAGGATTGGTTTCCTCCTCCTAAAATCAACAATCAGCTCCTTGGTCTTGCTGGCATTGAGTAAGAGGTTGTTGTTGTGGCACCACTCAACCAGATCTTCAATCTCCCTCCTATATGCTGATTCACCACCATCTTTGATTCTGCCAACGACAATGGTGTCATCAGCAAACTTAAATATGGCATTGGAGCTGTGCTTAGCCACGCAGTAAAGCGAGTAGAGCAGGGGGCTAAGCACACATTCTTGTGGTGCACCTGTGCTGGTTGAGATTGTGCAGGAGATGTTGATGCTAATCCGAACTGACTGGGGTCTGCAAGTGAGGAAATCTAGGATCCAATTGCACAAGGAGGTATTGTCAGGGTCTTGAAGCTTATTGATTAGTTTTGAGGGGATGTATTGTATTGACTGCTGAGCTGTAGTTGTTAAATTTGGTGATTGATGCATCTTTGCTGCCCAGATATTCCAGAGTTGAGTGAATAGCCAAAAAGATGGCATCTGCTGTGGGCCTAATGTTCCGGTAGGCAAATAGGAGCAGATCCAAGTTGCATCTAAGGCAGGATTTACTATGTTTCATCACCAGTCTCTCAAAACACTTCATCACTGTGGATGTACACGCCACTGGATGATAGTCATTGAGGCAGGTTACCATGTTTGAAGCAGGTGTGTACCTCCGAATGCCAAAGTGAGATATTAAAGATCTCGCTGAACACTCCAGCCAGTTGATCAGCCTTGGTCTTTAGTACCTGGCCAGGTAGACCATCTGGCCAGAATGCTTTTCATGGTTTCACTCTCCTGAAGGCTGCTTGCATGTCGACCTTAGAGACTGAAATCACAGTATCTTTGAGGGCTGTGGGAGTTTGTGATGTTTCCTCCATGTTCTTATAGTCAAAGCAAGTAAATAACCACTGAGCTCTTCTGGAAGTGAAGCACAGTTGTTGCCTACGTTACTTGATTTAACTTTATAAGAGGTGACAGTATTCAAACCCTGCCACAATTGTAGAGCATCCTTTGTTGATTCAAGTTTGGTCTGGAATTGCCACTTCACCCATGAGATGGCCTTCTGGAGAAATTTCTTGTAATTTTCTTGATCACCAGACTTAATCACCTCTGATCTGGCCCTCACTAGACTGCGGACCCCGTGATTCATTCAGAACTTCTGATTGGGGAAGACTCATAGTGATTTTGTGGAAACAAACTTGTCTACAACTGTTTTAGAAAAGTCTGTGACAGCCATAGTGATTTCATTCAGGTCTACAGATGAGTCCCAGTTCTCTGACTCAAAACAGTCCTGTAGCCGCTCCTCTGCCTCCAGTAACCAGCTCTTGGTTGTCCTATTCTCTGGAGCCTTGTTATTTAGCCTCTTAATGTTTGCAGGTAGGAGAAAGACAGTCATGTGATCATATTTACCGAAAAGTGATCTGGGTATGGAATGGTTGGCATTCCTTTTCTTAGTATATCAGTGGTTTAGTTTGTTGTGACCTCTGGTGCTACAAGTTATATGCTGATGTTAAGTAGGCAGGGTTTTCTTCAAACAAACCTAGCTGAAGTGATTGACTATGATCTGAAATACATCGACATGGACTGGTTCTTGTCTGGAGACAGCATCATGCATAGGTACTGGTGAGGCTGCACCTGGAGCACTTTGTGCAGTTCTGTTCTCCTTACTTGAGGAAGGATATACTGGCATTGGAGACAGTGCAGAGGAGGTTTGTCGGATTGATTTCAGAGATGAGGGGTTAGACTATGAGGAGACATTGAGTCACCTGGGACTGTACTTGCTGGAATTCAGAAGAATGAGAGGACATCTTATAGAAACATATAAAATTATGTAAGGGATAGATAAGATAGAGGCAGGGAAGTTGTTTCCGCTGGTAGGTGAGACTAGAACTAGGGGACATAGTCTCAAGATTTGGGAGAGTAGATTTAGGACAGAGACTAGGAGGAATTGCTTTTCCCAGAGAGTAGTGAATCTGTGGAATTCTCTGCCCAATGAAGCAGTGAAGACTACCTTAGTAAATATATTTAAGACAAGGTTGGATAGATTTTTTGCATAGTTTGGGAACTAAGGGTTATGGGGAAAAGGCAGGCAGGTGGAGGTGAGTCCATGGCCTACTTCTGCTCCTATTTCTTATGTTCTTATGTGTCGCAAGTGCATGATTATTATCTAGATTATAGATTAGTCTCATGGTGGGCACATATATTGTGGGCTGAATAACTAATCCCTGTGCTGTGTATTGCTCAATATTGTATCTCATTTTTGAGAATATCTTGCAGTTCACTCTACTTTGTTTTCACTTTCATTTCAGCCAGCTCATTTCTCATCTCTCAATAACACGTGGAGCAGTGTGATCTGGAGCTTCAGTAAGGCACCCGGCCATTAAGTATGCGGTACAACTGACATTTCATGTCTATTGTTCTTGAAAAAGTGGATCAATGATTATCCAGGCTGCTGTTCAATAGCAAGTCACATTACAAAGCACTTTGTTACAGAATATTGTATGTAGTGACTAAATTTAATTTGTTTATGTCCATTTTAATTTGCAATCTTAATCTAAATATGCATTAATTTAGTGATCAAACTACAGGCATTCACATTCTTTTTGCATGACTTTCAAGTAACTCCATTAAATTTTTCTTTCATTTCTGAAAATCAAGTGAAAAAGACAAGGCACCTGCCGGGAACTTCCAGCGTTTTGTGTTTTTGCTTTATCTCTTTGCTTCTGTTTGACTGAACCATTGTAGTGTGCTTTGAGATTCCATTCTGCAGCTCTGTCTACTTCTCTCTATAATGGTGAACCAGGAGCAATGAATTGACTTTACTGTGAGTGTCACTGCAGTTAATTTTTTGGTGCATTGGAATGGATGTGCTTGATGTCTAGTTTGACGTACAGTATATTAACCCCTTGTACTGGATTAGGGTAATAAAAATCTTTTCTTCATTGACAAACATGTTGTGAATGTCCTGACGAAGGGTCTTGGCCCAAAACGTCGACAGTGCTTCTCCTTATAGATGCTGCCTGGCCTGCTGCGTTCCACCAGCATTTTGAGTGTGTTGCCTGAATTTCCAGCATCTGCAGATTTCCTCGTGTTTTTCTTTTCTCAGTATCTGAATTAGTTCGGTGTCTGCAAATTGCTTGTTTGGCTATATTTATTTGTGTACTTCTTTTCATTGATTATATTTTTTCTGTATCTAGTGTGAATGCCGACCAGAAAAATGAATCTCAGGGTAGTATATGGTGACCTATTCTATAAGTACTTGATAATAAAATTATGTTGAGCTTTAAACTTGAATGCTGGACTTGTCCTTGAACTGAGTGGCTAGCCATTCTCTTGTAGAAGGTATTAAGATTTGGTCATATCCTTCTTGCTCTAACAGAAGGGTTCTTGTGAAACAAGCACTTAAACCCTGAAGCATCCTCTCTCTACCTCTCTATCTCTCAACCTCTCCAACTCTCTACAATTCTGTTTCCCTACCACTCCATCTCTCTGTCTCTGTTTTAGATATTTAGCTGCTCCTTCAAACATACTTCTTTGAAGCTTTTGGTCATCTGCCCTGGTAAAGAGGGTCAGCATCTGGAGTTGGAGGACTGTCTGTGTGTATGTGCTTGGGTTGAGGAGAAGGGGGAAAGAGGCTTGTTTTGCTGAAGAAGGGTACTGAGCAAGTGTCTCAGCCTGAAATGTTGACTGAATATTCCTTTCCATCGATGCTGAGCTCCTGAGTTCCTCCAGCATTTAGTGTGTGCAGCTTTGGATTTCCAGCATCTGCTGAATCTCTCATGGCTTTGTTTTGCAGTTGTTGTGTTCTGAGTTGTTCTGCTGAGCATTAGGGGCATGCTATGTGTGGTGAACTACATATACCTGTCTGGACTGCTCCTGTGGCTCCTCCCACAGACCCCTGCTGACTGCTCCTGTGGCTCCTCCCACAGACCCCTGCTGACTGCTCCTGTGGCTCCTCCCACAGACCCCTGCTGACATCTCATGTGGCTCCTCCCACAGACCCCTGCTGACAGCTCCTGTGGCTCCTCCCACAGACCCTGCTGACAGCTCCTGTGGCTCCTCCCACAGACCCCTGCTGACTGCTCCTGTGGCTCCTCCCACAGACCCCTGCTGACTGCTCCTGTGGTTCCTCCCCCAGACCCCTGTATAAAGGCGATTGAGGCCTGAGCCCGGCCTCATTCTCCAGGATGTAGTGTTGTTCATTCTTCCAGTCAATAAAAGCCGATATCTCGCTTCTTACGTCTCAGAGTGAGTTATTGATGGTGCATCACTATGTGGGCACCAGAATGTGTGGCAGCACTTGCCTCCTGCCCACAGCGAATCATGGGGTTGTGCTGTTTGTTAACTCAAACAGCACATTTCACTGTATGTTTTGATGTACATGTGATAAATAAACCAATCTGAATCTGAATTTTAATGTATGTTTATTTGCTAATGCCCCAATTGAAGGGATGTGGGATGTTTTGCTATTTTAAGGGCATTAACAAAATGCTCAGATTTTCTGCATCTGCAGTTGTTTGACTTTCTTGACTTAAGTAAGAGTTGCAGTTACTCATTTTCATTTATTTTTTCTGAATTAAAAAAAATATTCAGGGACACAACAAGGAACAGATCCTTCTGGCCCAACAAGCCACTTCACTCAGCAATCTATCTATTTAAACCAAGCCTAATCACAGGACAATTTACAATGACCAATGAACCTACTAACAGGTACAAAGTGGAGTGTGGGAGCACCCAGGAGATACTCGTGTGGTTTACAAGGAGAATGGACAAACTTTTCACAGGTGTGTCAGAATTGAACCCCGAAACGCCCCAAGCAGTAATGGCGTCAGATGAACTGTTACACTACTGCGGTGCCCAAACAAGGCATTTCACTGTATGATTCGATGTACATGTGATAAATAAGTGAATCTGAATGAATGTTTATTTGATAATGTCTCTAGTGAACAGATCTGGGATCGTTTGTAAAATTAAAGATACTAACAAATTGCTCAGAATTCCTGCATCCTAAATGTAAGCTACAGTTGTTTTTTTCTCTTCTTTTATATAGTGATGTTCCTGATCATGTTATAGCAAAATTGATGCAGATGGGGGAGTACCTGAATTAGAACCATAAAATGCTGTAAGTACACTCAGAGGACGTTTTATTAGGTACATTTGCTCATTAATGCAAATATCTTACCAGCCTATCATGTGACAGCAACTCATCACATAAAGGTATACAGACATGTTCAAGACACAGTGATGAGACCAAACATCAGAATCGGTGAAGAAAGTGACTTTGACCATGGAATGATTGTTGGTGTTAGATGGGGTGGCTTGAGTATCTATGAAACCGCTATCTCCGGGAATTTCACACATAATGCTGTCTAGAGTTTACTGAGAATGGTGTGAAAAGCAAATAAAAAAATCCAGTGAGCAGTAGTTCTGTGGGTGGAAACACCTTTTTAATGAGAGAAGTCAGGGGAGAATAGCCAAAGTGGTTCAAGCTAGCAGGAAGGCAAAAGTAACTTACATAACAAAATGTTACAAGAGTGGTGTTACAACTCCTGTACCTAATAAAGTGGTCCCCTAGTGTACGTAAGCAGAAGATCTGATGAAAGGTCATCGATGTTAAACAACACTATAATACTGCCTGAGCATTTCCCAAGCTTTCTATTTTTGTTTAGGTTTGTAGTTTTGTTTCATTAATAATTGATGTTTTCAGAGAATATTTTGTATGCTGCTGAAAAGACTTCATTAAAATCAAACATTTTTACTGCCAGTGGCAAGAACATCATTTGAGTTTCTTTTCCTCGATGACACCCAGTGATCTTCGTTTCAAAGCCGCTCTGCCATTCCCCTGAATTTCTTCTTCTTTATGTTCGTGACCTCATTGGTGCTGCTTCCTGCACTAGTGTTGAATGTGTCAATTTAACCTTTATTGCTACTAACTTCTGTCCTACTCTCTGATTCTTCTGTAACATTTCTGACACCACCACAAGAGATGCTGCAGATGTTGGAAATCCAGAGTAGCACACACAGAGTGCTGGAGGGACTCAGCAGGTCAGGCTGCATTTATTGAAAGGAATAAGCATCGACAGTTTGTTCCTGTCCATTGATGCAGGCAGACCTGCTGTGTTCCTGCAGCACTTTGTACATTTCTGACATTTTACTTTATTTAGAGAGACAGCGTGAAGAGGTCCACCAAGTTGTGCGCCCAGCAACCCATTAATTCAACCTTAGCATCATCACAGGACAATTTATAATGACCAATTAACTGGCATATCTTTGGACTGGAGGAGGAAACCCACACAAATACGTGAGAAGGAAAGTAAAAACCTGTTTACTGACACCCTGAGCTGTAATACTATCATGCTAACTGCTACTTTACTGGGCCACCTTCTCTCCCTTTTCATTCTCCATCACAGGAAATAAATTATCAATGGATATTTATGATAAATTCATTGATATCCACAGCTATACAACTCCCCAGCATACACAAAATGCTGGAAGTGGTAGGTGAGAACTAGGGAATAAAACCTTTTTTCGAAGCAATCCATCCCTTTATTTATGGTCTATTGTCCTTTCCATAGATGCTGCCTGACCTGATGAGTTCTCCAGCATTTGTATGTAAGGGGGTTTCTTCTTTCTTTATGTTACTGCATGGGTTAATCAAAATGGCTTCTTTGTTTGTTAAAAGTAAAAATGCTTCTTCGTTCTGCTAACTGGTGAGAGACTGCTTTCTCTCAAAGCTTGTTTGTGTTCTGATTGCTGATAATGGGTATTGTATTCATTTGTTAACCAATTGGGATAGGTGTCATTCTTCTTGCGGGGATGTGAGCTGTGGTTTCACGGGCTTTCGGGGAGGCATTGTCGATGCACCCAGAGTTTCGAGCTGCTTGTGCAGACGTGTGTAGCAACATTGGTCCGGCACCGAATTCAAACGAGTGCCGGTGGTGGTACGGCCTGGGGGAAGTATCTGAGGGTGAGACCCTCTTAGTGGATGCTCAGAAATACCACGAGGGAGGGGAGTTGACCGCTGAAGACACCGCGGTGAGAGAGAGGTCGCGGCGAGTGGCCCCTGCAGCCATGGAAGATGTAGGCAGCGTGTGTGTGGATTATAGTGCTCTGAAGAGGTGCACTGTCAGTTACCAGAATATGGACCTGAGGGCCAAAGAGGCGATGGCCTATCTGAGTGGTGCGAAGTGGTTTAAGGTGCTGGATCTGAGGAGTGGATGTTGCCAGATCCCGATGAGTGAGGCCGACACGGAAAAGACAGCCGTTACAGGTCCCCTTGGATTCTTCCAGTCCGAAAAGGTGCCACTGGGCATATCTGGAGCCCTTGCAACCTTCCCGCAAGGTGTGGGGAAGACCTTGGGGGATGTGGAGGTGTTTGGAGTTTTGGTGTATGTGGATGATCTCCTGGTATTTGGATCTGCCTCGGAAGAATCTGAAGCGAGACTGTTGCAGGTATGGCTGAGAACTAAAGAGCTAAAGCTTTCTCTGGACAGGTGCCGGGTCTGGCGAAGGTCACAGCCCGTGAGTGACTGTTTCTACGAGATCAAGTTTGAAGTGACGACGGAGAGACCGAATTCCCCACAGAGACTGGAGAAAGTGATCCGGAACCAGTTGGAAGACTTGCAAGTTGGGGAAGACAATGAAAGTTATCTGACTAAGGGTAACAGAAAACCGAGAGCCCGGAGAGGGGAGTTTGCGGAGGTGAAGAATTTGCGGACAGATCGCGGAAGAGGGAAGCGGAAGCTTGAAGGGAATCTGAAGATGACAGTCCAAGTGAAGTGGAAAACCTGAAAGCTGACCTGGAAGAAGTCATTATGAAGAAAAGGCTGGAGATAAGTTCAGTAAACACTGAACTGTAGGCTGGCCAATCTTTAACTGAGTGCTTTTAAGGTCAGGTGGAAGAAGCTGGTGGAGTAACTGCATCCCAGATTGAGATGACCGGGATGCGTGAGTCAAAACTGCTGAGACTGTGGCGAGAGTTGAAGGAGTCAGAGAAGAAGCTGTCGTCCCGATTACAGGAGGCTGAAAAGGCTGTAGGAGCTGTCCAGGCCAAGTGCTTTAGTGTGGAGAAAATCAAACAGCAACTACCGATCGCAGACATGAGGGAGAATATGGATTCAAAGGATGATGTGCTCGATGTGTGGTGCATGCTGCCTTTTGCTAACTTCCCCTTGATTGAGGAAGAGACCATTGGCCCTTCTCCCATTGAGTCATGTGTAGTGGGGAGGGCTAGCTGTGGGCAACCTGGTTTACAGTGGGGCCCGGGATACGGGACAGGGGGCTGCAAGTTGCAGTGGGGACATCACACAGCATCCACACAAGCTGATTACCCAGTTTGACGAGGCCGAAGGCTGTTCCCCCTAGATGGAAGCGAGCTGAGCGAGCCTGAGGCGACCCAGGGGGCTACATGTATGTGGTGCTCCAGATTTACAGCATTGGCAGAATCTCTTGTGTCTACATTTCTTCCTAGCCTACCTCTGGTAAGGATGCCCAGTTTCTACCAGCTTTCCCTCTTCCAGAAGCCAATACCCCTTCAATTCATGGAGGTATACAGTAAATAATAAAATAGAAAAAAAGCAGCAGTTCAGTCAGGATCTGTGAAGAGAAAAATGAAATAAACTCTCTAGGTTTCTGATCCTTCATTCAGGCTATGAAAAATCAGAAATCAAGCATTGTTTTTAAATTGCAGAGAAGAGAGGTGGACAAAGGGAGCAAAATGAAATGGCTGTGATAGGGTGGAGACAAAAAGACAGAGAATTAGACAAGAAGTGGTGCTGCTGGATATGAGAAGGTGATGAGGAAATGTTAATGGCAGCTGGTAAAATGTCATCAACCTTTACCACAAACCCACTTTATAAGGAAAGTAGGATGTTGGATTCAGTGATATTCCAAAGAGTATAGGAATGAGCCTCAGTGAGTTTAATTAAGTGTGGTCTTGAATTTGTTTAACTCTTAGATAGACTGTTTAATTGTTATTTTGTGTTTAATAATTAATTATCCGCTTGTATTTTATACAATTATTTATATACAAATAATTGCTCACAATAGGTGTATGCATATTCAATGTGTTCCCTTGTGGCTATATTGGTATGATTCTGGAAGCTTCTCTAGGTACTGCTTTATTTGAATAGAGGGTGTTTTATTGGTCGACCCTGATCTACAAATTTGAATGCAATTTTCCTTATCTATGGGTATAATGAGCTACACCATGAGGTCTACATCTAGTTTTGTGCCTCTTTTATGACTTCTGAAAGAACCGTGGATTAAAACATCAGAATCCAATAGTAGGGACATTCCCTGGTGAGTTTGTAGGACTTGTGGAAAACAGCCGTTGAGCCAAATGTTGAACCATCAGGATTTCATAACAACTGTATTGTTTTACTCTGCATTTTTTAATTTATCTTCTAACTTACAATTTCAAGCGATTCTTGGTTGTGAGGTAACCACAAACAGTGAAGAAGAAAAGTACAAAGCAAAAAATATTCCCTAGTAAAGTCTGCAGCAAGAAAGTACAAGATTAAAAGCTGGGATGGAACTTAGAGGAAATTTTTTTCAATGCCGATTGGTGCAGTAACAGAAAAAACACAGTAGAGGTTTTCAGAGCTAAGGTAACATAAATAATCCCTGCGATATGATTCCACTAGAACAGAATTATGGTCATGTTGCTGGGCTGAAAAAACATCAGGAACGAGAAAAGATTGGAAAAATTGGGGTCGTTTCTTTTTCGGGCTGCTGAGGGGAGCATTAACCCAGTTGTATCAGTTTATGAGGAACCTACTCACCAGAAATTGGAAAGAAACCCTATTTATACAAGCAGATGTTTGGACTTCATTCAGGATTCAATATTGTTTATTGTCATTGTTCATGATGTGAGTGTTAAGGAGAACGAAATGATCATTCATGTAAAGAATCAGAATCAAGTTTAATATCCGCAGCATATATCATGATCTTTGTTAACTTTATGGCAGCAGTACAATGAAATATATGATAAATAAATTCAAAGAAAAACTGAATTATAGTATATATATATATAACTATTAAATGGTAAAGTTGAGCAAATAAAAACCAGAAATAAAAGAAGTAGTGAAGTAGTGTTCATGGTTCAATGTCCATTTAGAAATCGGATGGCAGAAGGGGAGGAGCTGAATCACTCAGTGTATACCTTCCTGATCTCCTTCCTGATGATAACAATGAGAAGAGGACATGTCCTGGGTGGTAGGCATCCTTAATGATGGACACCACCTTCCGAAGGGCAGCGGTCCCTGAAAATGTCTTGGATACTATGGAGACTAGTACCCATGGTGGAGCTGACTAATCTGACGTTTTTCCAACTTAATTCAATCTTGTGCAGTAGCCTCCACCCCCCCCCCCCCCAACCCTTACCAGATGGTGATGATGCAGCCAGTCAGAATGCTCTACATGGTATATTTGTAGAAGTTTTTGAAGGTTTTAGTTGGTAGCAAAATTTAAAAAGACACAAGAATATTGAATATTTTCACATAGAATGTAGTGGGAGTTTGGATCTCCTTACATGAAAAAGGAGTACAATAGAAAGCCCTCTGGAAGATCACCTGCAGTACCTTGGACTGGCTGCTAGAAAATATGATTAGTTTGGAGAGTAATTCTTCAGATGTAATAGGCCAAAAGTCCTTCTTAGTTATTCATATTTCGTAATTCTTTAAAAGTATGAAGATATTGATTGTATAACTATAAATACACCAGTAATTTGCCTCTTAAAATTGACAATAACGAAGTGGCCTACAGAGAAGAAGTCATCTCTCTGACACAGCCGTGTCAAGAAAGCAACCTCTCCCTCAATGTCACAAAAAAAAGGAGCTGGTTGTGGATTACAGGAGGAATGGAGATTGGCTAACTGCTATTGACATCGATGGATCTGGGGTTGAGAGGGTGAACAGCTTCAAGTTCCCTGGCATCCACATCACCAAGGTCCTCTTTCACTTTAGATGGTTGAGGAAGTTTGGTATGGGCCCCCAAATCCTAATAACTTTCTACAGGGGCACAATTAAGAGCATCCTGACTGGCTGCATCACTGCCTGGTATGGGAACTGTACCTCCCTTAAATCACAGGATTCTGCAGAAGGTGGTGCGGACAGCCCAGTGCATCTGTAATTGTGAACTTCCCATGATTCAGGACATTTACAAGGATAGGTGTGTAAAAATGGCCCGTAGGATCATTGGGGACCTGAGTCACTCCAACCACAATCTATTCCAGTTGCTATCATCCGGGAAATGGTACTGCAGCATACAAGCCAGGACCAACTGGCTCCAGGACAGCTTCTTCCACCAGGCCATCAGACTGATGAACTCACACTGACCTGAGTGTACTCTATATTACATTGACTATTCTATTTATTATAAATTACTATGATTGCACATTTAGACGGAGACATAACGTAAATATTTTTACTCCTTATGTATGTGAAGGATGTAAGAAATAAAGTCAATTCAATTCAGTTCAATTTTTCTCTGTTGCAGCCTTTGGAACTCCTGGACAATTAATTCAGCTGATCTATTAAGCTCAATTGAAGATTGCTATCCGGCTGGGAATTTATTTTTCTTTTTCCCTGAACTCATAAAGATTTTTCCCCAGAGATGCATTAATTTGGAAAATAGCTGATGAATTGGTTTCCATCAGCAAAGGGTTTTACTTTATAATATCAACTTTACAAATAGATAAAGTTCTGATATTGAAAGTCAACCAGTATTACTTGAACTAAAAAATACTGAAAATGCATTATTTTTTGTTCAATCAACAATTTATAGAGAGGTCATTTTTCTGCTGAGCATCGTGGTACTGTGGCCTTGGTATCTATTAGTTTGTTGGTACAGATTACAGCACACTCAAGCACATTCCAGTGGGAATGCATTCAGCCTATGATTAGTTCTAACCATCATTTCATTTTTATCTACATCAATGAGGATAGATAGCAAATCAGAAAAATATATCTTTTTGCAAATATGGCAAGATGAGTTCATGATTTACACATCATTACCTGCACCATCCAAAGTAATCTAAAATCTGCAGTTATTTTGATTCCTATATCAATTCATTTGAGATACCAATAAACACATTTTGAGAAAGTTGCAGGCTAAAATTGAAGATATTACTGGCACTACATGAGCAGAAATTTATCGTGTTAGAAAAGTTGTGAAGGACACAATAAGAGAAAGTAGATGAAGATGAGATTTATCTCAGCCCTGATCTCATTCAATGACCAATTACAGGTACATGCCTTCCTGTATATCTGTTTGTTTCCAATGAACTAAGAATTGCTTCATACTGCATCCATAAATGCATTTGACAGAATGACAATACAAGTTTTACTTTTCTTGTTTTACTTTAAAAGTGGTTGAGAAGTAAATGTGAGACTGAGTTGATGATTTACACAAGGAAGGAGATGTCCATCATGATCCGGCACTTGCCCTCTTCTCATCACTACCACCAGGGAGGAGGTACAGGAGCCTGAAGACCCACACTCAACATTTTAGGAACAACCTCTTTTCCTTCACCATCAGATTTCTGAATGACCCACAAATCCAGGAACACTACCTCACTATTCCTCTTCTACACTCTATTTATTTTGTAACTTAGTGTAATGTTTATGTCTTGCTGCCACAAACCAACAAATTTCATGACAAATGTCAGTAACAGTAAACATAATTCTGATTTGAAATGCATCATTTTAACAACAATAAACCTGGAATGTTGGTATTGATTTATCATGTTATCCTTTACTGGTTATTTCAAAACTTCAGTATGTGGAGGTCATACAAAGTGTTGTGTATTTAATATTTCAGTAATTTCTGAGTAATCCTGTAAATTTATAAAAATGTATTTATACATAGTTGTATATGTGAACTGCATACATCATCACACTACCACATGATACATGTGCATTTCGCTTAAAGTAAACATGAAGCTAAACTCGCATTTCAAACTCCCATGTCTTCCTTTGAATTAGTTTAATGTTTTGAAGTTACAAAATATAACACAAAGGCAATAACGTAATGCAGAATATAATGTTGCAGTTATCCCAGAGGAAGTGCAGTGCAGGTATGCTGTAAAGTGTAAGAGCCATAACATAAAATAGAACATGCAGTACTGTGCAAAAAAATTTAAGGTGCATACGTATTGCTAGGGTGCCTAACGCTTTTGACCAGTACTGTATTTGTCAGTGTGGAGCGGACAGCGAGTTTGTAAATCTGGCAGGAGTAAAGGATGTTGAGAATGGCGAGGGTGGAACACCACAGGAGGCGTGCTGGACAGGTGGTAGAGAAGGAGTGCTGGGGCAGGGTCTGACACACACAGCCCTGAGACACCCAGCAAAGACATTCGAATCTACACAATTGGTTTATCAATCTTTATGGAATGTCCCTCTGGTGCTTCCTACTCCCTGTCCTCTCCCTTCCCCTTTTTCCAACCATGATTCCCCTCTCTCTGCCCCTTCCTATTCTCAGTCCACAATAGACCCATAGCAGAATCAGGATTATCATCACTCATATATGTCATGAAAATTATTTATTTATTTGCAGAATTATGAGGAAAGTACAGCAATGAATTGCCACAACAAGAGTGCTCCAATGCACTTTATACACAAAGAAATGCCAGAATATTGGACTTTAATTCCATTGCAAATGCAAGAGCCTGTTTGCACAGAGCATGCACACTCAAATGCCAGTGTGATGCTGGCCAGTTAACAAGCTTCTGTGATTCTGTGTGAGGTCTATATGTTGGCCAAGACCCTATGGATAACTTGGCAGCTCCTCCAATTTCATCATCTCCACAACAAGCAGAATAGAGTGAAAATTCTTTTGCTTCCGCACAGCTCTTTCAACACAGCTGGAGAATCTGTGCTATAATTCTGAAAGATAACCGGCTCCATGCAAGGAATACGCTTTATGTAACAGCAAGTGGTTTGTTTTGTAGAAGTCATTGCTGACAAGCAGATTATTGATTGTTACAGCAAAGGCATTCTTTAATAAATTCCTTTCTTTTCCCTGTGCCCAAATTTCCTCTAATTAACAGCTAATTCTAAATGGATAACATTCCTGAATTTGGAGGTGAGAAAATTCATAGAGTACGTTAAAACCTATCAAATCTCCTGCTTTGGGTTAGACAGCACAGTATAGATCTGAATAGGAACAAGTTTATCAAATGGAGAATGTCAATTGCCTAAAGCACGCAGCAGAAACATTGAAAGCAAGGAAAAATAATTCTATAGCAGTGTGGTGGAGAGAATATTGATTGGGAGCATCACAGCCTGGTATTCAATGCCCTTGAATGGAAAATCCTACAAAAAGTAATGGATACAGTCCAGTCCATCATGGGTAACACTCTCCCCACCATTCAGAACATCAACATGAAACATGAAACAGCATCCATCACTAGGGACCCCCACCACTCAGGACGTGCTCTCTTCTCCTTGCTGCCTTCAGGAAGGAGGTGCAAGTGCCTCAGAACTCTCATCATCAGATTCAGGAGCAGTTATTACCCCTCAAACTTCTGGCTCTGAACAAAGGAGATATCTTCACTCAGCTTCACTTGCCCCATCACTGAAATGTCCCCACACCAGTGGACTCACTTTCAAGGACCCTTCATCTCAAGTCCTCAGTCTATACTGCTTATTATTTTATTATTATTATTATATCTTTCTTTTTGTAATTGCACAGTTTGTTGCACTTTGCACTCTGGTTGAACAGCCACATTGGCTGGATTCCGTAATGGCTATTATTCTGTCGAGTTATAGAGAATGCCTGCAAGAAAATAAATCTCAGGCTTTATATGGTGACATATATGTACTTTGATAATAAGTTTCTTTCAACTTTGAAAAATAATGAGGTAGCAACTAAAGACGTAAAAAAATATATAGGTGTATAAACACAGCAGTGCAACGGCAGCTGGCTCTGATGCACCACTGTTTAGAAGTCACAAAGCTTTAAGACAACACTACATAGGAGCAGAATCAGACCATTCAGCCCATTGAATCCGCTCCAGCATTCCATCATGCCTGATGTTTTATCCCTCTCAACCCCATTCTCCCATAACCTTTGATACTCTTATTAATCAAGAACCTCCACTTTAAATACACTCAACGACTTTTCCTCCACAGTGGTCTCTGGCAATGAGTTAGACAGATTTACCATCCTCTGGCTGAAGAAATTTCTCTTCATCACTGTTCTAAATGGACGCCCCTCTATTCTGAGGCTGCGCCCCCTGGTCCTAGACTCCTGCATAATAGGAAACATCCTCTCCACATCAACTCCCTCGAGGCTTTTCAATATTCAAAGAGGTCCCTCCTTCATTCTTGTAAACTCCAGTGAGTACAAGCCCAGAGTTACTTGAAAATTTTTGTAAGTAACTAACAAGCTTACAGCAGTTTTACACAAGCTGTTTTATTCTTTATTCTCAGGATACTGGTGACGCTAGCAGAACCACGTGTATTGCTCAGTGCTGCCTGCTGTTTATCAGCTCTGCCTTAGTTGGAGACATTAATGATTCTGCAATAGAACATCTTAGGTTCAGATCTGTCGGATCTGACTATTTAATTTTAATTACCATTTTCTTTGCAGTCCAACAATTATCTGCTTATATTTTATGAGGACACTATGTACATAACAGTTTAATCTGTCTCTAGTGGCTATACAAAGTTCAAAGCAAATTTATTATCAAAGTACATTTATGTCAGCATATTCAATCATGAGATTCATTTTCATCTGGCTATACTTAATAAATCCATAACAGAATCAATGAAAGACCACACCAACTTGGGTGTTCAACCAGTCTGCAAAAGACAACAAACTGTGCAAAGATAAAAAGAAGGAAATAAAAATAATAAATAAATAAACAATAAGTCAAGTTTAGTGTCATTTCACTATGTACATGTATATAATGTATAGTGGAACGAGACAATGCTTCTTCAATGCTTCTGCTAAAGCACAGTAGTACACATAACACACCAAACACATGATAAGTATCAAGAACATGAGATTAAATGTTCTTGGAAGTGAGACCGTTGGTTGTGCGAACATTTCAATGATGGGGCAAGTGAAGTTGAGTGAAGATGTCCTTTGGTTCAAGAATCTGATAGTTGAGGGATAGTAACTGTTCCTGAACCTGGTGGTGTGAGTCCTGAAGCTCCTGTACCTTCTCCCATCATAGGTTGGGATACCGTTTCACCATGCATCTACGCTCCGTCCGCCAGAAAAAGCAGTGTCTCCCAGTGGCCACCCATTTTAATTCCACTTCCCATTCCCATTCCAAGATGTCCATCCATGGTCTCCTCCACTGTCATGTTGAGTCCACGCTTAAGTTGGAGGAACAACACCTTATATTCTGTTTGAGTCACCTCCAACCTGATGGCGTGAACACAGATTTCTTAAACTTCTGGTAATGTTTCCCAACCCTTCCCCTCCTTCACCATCTTCCATCCTCTTGTCCCTCCCACACCTTGCCTGCCCATCAGCTCTTTCTGGTGCTTCTCCCCAACCCCCTTTTTATTTCTGCCATGGCCTTCTCTCTCTTTCACCAATCAACTTCCCAGCTCTTTACTTCATCCCTCCTCCTCCAAGTTGCACTCATCACCTGGCGTTTCTCTCTCCCCTCCCCCCCACCTTTTAAATCTACTCCTTAGAGATTTGGGTTCAAAAGCCTGATGGTTAGGGTAATAACTGTTCCTGAACCTGGTGATATGAGTCCAGAGGCTTCCATACTTTTATACAAAATATAATTCTAAAGCTGCTTTGCCATTCATTACCTAGCTAGTATTTTCTCATTAGCTATCTTTTTACTGCAGTATTGAATAAGTATTGTCTAATTTGATCATTATTATCTGTAGATAAGAATGGAATTTTTCTAATCTCATGGTATAAAAGTAATTGTTTTGTGCTAGGCACCATCGTTCACTTTTCTTTAGATCTTCTCTTCTTCAAGCAGAAAGACCCCGTCACTGTTCTGTTCCTGGTCTATTAATTATATTAACTCTAAATAAAACCATCATGAAGCAAGAAGTTATGCTTTGTTCCTGACTTATACAATAACCTTGCATTTAAACACCAAAATCCACCAGATCCAACAGAAATCAAACAGAAAGAGGCACACAACCTAGCAGTCAGTGCAACAGAGACGGACTGCTGTATTGTTGGATTTCCTATAACATTAAAACAAGGACTGGTCCAGTGGTTGAAAACACTATGAGGAAAGAGAGTAGGCACAAGAGTTTCTGCAGATGCTGGGAATCCAGAGAAACACAGACAAAAATGCTGGAGGTACTCAGCAGGTCAGACAGCATCTATGGTGGGGATGATTGCGGGAACTAAGGGGTTAACATATGAGGTGCATTTGGCACCTTTGTGTCTGTACTCAGTAGAAGAATGCGAGGGGATCTCATTGAATCCTACTGAATGTTGAAAGAACTAGATAAGATGGATGTGGGGAGGGTGTTTCCTCTGGTGGGGGTATCCAGAACTAGAGGGCACAGCCTCAAAATTGAGAGGTGACCATTTAGAATAGAAGTACAAAGGGATTTTTTTAGCCAAAGAGTGGTAAATCTGTGGAATGGAGGCCAAGTCCATGGGTATACTTAAAGTGGAAGTTGGCAGATTCCTAATCAGTCGGGACATCAAGGGATATGGTGAGACGGCAGGTGTATGAGGTTGAATGAGAGCAAGGATCAGCTATGATTAAATAGTAGAATGGTGTTGATGGGCTGAATGCCCAAAAGGTGCCAAATTCACCACTGGTCTTATGGCCAATATTTTGTGCTGAAGCCCTTCATTGGAACTGGGAAGGAAGGGTGAAAAAGCAAGAATAAGAAGATTGGGGAGGGGAATTACTACAAGCTGGCAGGTGATAGGTGAAACCAGATGAGGGGAAGGTGGGTGGGTAGGCTTGAGGAAACTGGGAAATATTAGTTGGAGGGGGTAAAGGTCTGAAGGATAGGGAATATGACAGGAAAAGAGAGTGGAACGTGGGAGAAATGGAAGCAGGCAAAGCACCAAAGGGAGCTGTAAGGGCTGAATAATTAACTTATATTTAAAATTGCATTGAATTTCAAAGAATCAGAATCAGGTTTATTATCATCAGCATGTGACGTGAAATTTGTTAACTTAGCAGCAGCAGTTCAATGCAATACATTAAATAGAAAAGAGAAAAAAAAATAATGCAAGAATGCAATGCATTCTTCAATGCATGAAGCATCAGGAACAAAGGTGATGAACTGAGAGCTTGGATACATACATGGAATTATGATGTAGTGGCCATTACGGAGACTTGGCTGGCACCAGGGCAGGAATGGATTCTCAATATTCCTGTATTTCAGTGCTTTAAAAGGGATAGAGAGGGGGGGAAAGGGGAGGAGGGGTGGTATTACTGGTCAGGGATACTATTACAGCTGCAGAAAGGGTGGGTAATGTAGCAGGATCCTCTTTTGAGTCAGTATGGGTGGAAGTCAGGAACAGGAAGGGAGCAGTTACTCTACTGAGGGTATTCTATAGGCCCCCTGGTAGCAGCAGAGATACCGAGGAGCAGATTGGGAGGCAGATTTTGGAAAGGTGCAAAAATAACAGGGTTGTTATCATGGGTGACTTTAACTTCCCTAATATTGATTGGCACTTGATTAGTTCCAAGGGTTTAGATGGGGCAGAGTTTGTTAAGTGTGTCCAGGATGGATTCCTGTCACAGTATGTTGACAGGCCGACTAGGGGGAATGCCATACTAGATCTAGTATTAGGTAACGAAACGGGTCAGGTCACAGATCTGTCAATGGTTGAGCATCTGGGGGACAGTGATCACCACTCCCTGACCTTTAGCATTATCATGGAAAAAGATGGACCCAGAGAGGATAGGAAAATTTTTAAATGGGGAAGGGCAAATTATGAGGCTATGAGGCTAGAACTTGCGGGTGTGAACTGGGATGATGTTTTTTCAGGGAAATATACTATGGACATGTGGTCGATGTTTAAGGATCTCTTGCAGGATGTTAGGGATAAATTTGTCCCAGTGAGGAAGATAAAGAATGGTAGGGTGAAGGAACCATGTGTGACAAGTGAAGTGGAAAATCTAGTCAGGTGGCAGAAGGCAGCATACATGAGGTTTAGGAAGCAAGGATCAGATGGGTCTATTGAGGAATATAGGGTAGCAAGAAAGGAGCTTAAGAAGGGGTTGAGAAGAGCAAGAAGGGGGCATGAGAAGGCCTTGATGAGTAGGGTAAAGGAAAACCCCAAGGCATTCTTCAATTATGTGAAGAACAAAAGGATGATAGGAGTGAACATAGGACCGATTAGAGATAAAAATGGGAAGATGTGCCTGGAGGCTGTGGAAGTGAGCGAGTTCCTCAATGAATACTTCTCTTTGGCATTCACCACTGAGAGGGAACTTGATGATGGTGAGGACAATATGAGTGAGGTTGATGTTCTGGAGCATGTTGATATTAAGGGAGAGGAGGTGTTGGAGTTGTTAAAATACATTAGGACAGATAAGTCCCCGGGGCCTGAGGAGTATTCCCCAGGCTGCTCCACAAGGTGAGGGAAGAGATTGCTGAACCTCTGGCTAGGATCTTTATGTCCTCGTTGTCCACGGGAATGGTACCGGAGGATTGGAAGGAGGCCAATAGACAATAGACAATAGGTGCAGAAGTAGACCATTTGGCCCTTGTCCCCTTGTTCAAAACAGGTAGTAGGGATAGTCCAGGTAATTACAGACCAGTGAGCCTTACGTCTGTGGTGGGAAAGCTGTTGGAAAAGATTCTTAGAGATAGGATCTATGGGTATTTAGAGAATCATGGTCTGATCAGGGACAGTCAGCATGGCTTTGTGAAGGGCAGATTGTGCCTAACAAGCCTGATAGAGTTCTTTGAGGAGATGACCAGGCATATAGATGAGGGTAGTGCAGTGGATGTGATCTACATGGATTTTAGTAAGGCATTTAACAAGGTTCCACATGGTAGGCTTATTCAGAAAGTCAGAAGGCATGGGATCCAGGGAAGTTTGGCCAGGTGGATTCAGAATTGGCTTGCCTGCAGAAGGCAGAGGGTTGTGGTGGAGGGAGTACACTCAGATTGGAGGGTTGTGACTAGTGGTGTCCCACAGGGATCTGTTCTGGGACATGTACTTCTTGTGATTTTTATTAATGACCTAGATGTAGGGGTAGAAGGGTGGGTTGGCAAGTTTGCAGACGACACAAAGGTTGGTGGTGTTGTAGATAGTGTAGAGGATTGTCGAAGATTGCATAGAGACATTGATAGGATGCAGTAGTGGGTTGAGAAGTGGCAGATGGAGTTCAACCCAGAGAAGTGTGAGGTGGTACACTTTGGAAGGACAAACTCCAAGGCAGAGTACAAAGTACGGTAAATGGCAGGAATCTTGGTAGTGTGGAGGTGCAGAGAGATCTGGGGGTACATGTCCACAGATCCCTGAAAGTTGCCTCACAGGTCGATGGGGTAGTTAAGAAAGCTTATGGGGTGTTAGCTTTCATAAATAGAGGGATAGATTTTAAGAGTCGCAGGGTAATGATGCAGCTCTATAAAACTCTAGTTAGGCCACACTTGGAGTACTGTGTCCAGTTCTGGTCGCCTCATGATAGGAAGGATGTGGAAGCATTGGAAAGGGTACAGAGGAGATTTACCAGGATGCTGCCTGGTTTAGAGAGTATGGACTATGATCAGAGATTAAGGGAGCTAGGGCTTTACTCTTTGGAGGGAAGGAGGATGAGGGGAGACATGATAGAGGTGTACAAGATATTAAGAGGAATAGACAGACAATGGACAGCCAGCACCTCTTCCCCAGGGCACCACTGCTCAGTACAAGAGGACATGGCTTTAAGGTAAGGGGAAGGAAGTTCAAGGGGGATATTAGAGGAAAGTTTTTCACTCAGAGAGTGGTTGGTGCATGGAATGCACTGCCTGAGTCAGTGGTGGAGGCAGATACACTAGTGAAATTTAAGAGAGTACTAGACAGGTATATGGAGGAATTTAAGGTGGGGGTTTATATGGGAGGCAGGTTTTGAGGGTCGGCACAACATTGTGGGCCGAAGGGCCTGTAATGTGCTGTACTATTCTATGTTCTATGTTCTAATAATAATTAATTAATAAGTAAATCAATTACAGTATACGTATATTTAATAGATTCAAAATCATGCAAAACTACAGAAAAAAAAATATATTAAAAAAGTGAGGTAGTGTCAAAGGGTTCAATGTCCATTTAGGAATCGGATGGCAGAGGGGAAGAAGCTGTTCCTGAATTGCTGAGTGTGTGCCTTCAGGCTTCTGTATCTCCTACCTGATGCTAACTGTGAGAAAAGGGCATGCCCTGGGTGCTGGGGGGCCTTAATAATGGACACTGCCTTTCTGAGACACTACTCCTCGAAGATGTCTGGGATACTTTGTAGGGTAGGATCTAAGATGGAGCCAGCTAAATTTACGACCCTCTGCAGCTTCTCTTAGTCCTGTGCAGTAGTCTCCACCTCGCCCCCTCCATACCAGACAGTGATGCAGCCTGTCAGAATGCTCTCCACAGTACATCTATAGAAATTTTCGAGTGTATTTGTTGACATGCCAGATCTCCTCAAACTCCCTATGAAGTCAAAGTATATTATTATCGAAGTATATATGCAGTATACAGCCCTGGGATTCTTCCCGCAGATATCCACGAAACAATAGACACCACGGAACTCGTTCAAAGAAAACATCAAGCACCCCATGTGCAAAAAGAGAACATATCACACAAACGGCAAAAAACGAGTGAAAATACAGAATATAAATGATCACGGACATAGTGTAGGAATGTTCAGTTTAGTTCAGCTCAGTCCAGTTTAGTGCTGTGTCCTTCATTGATTGCAGGCCATATAGCCTGTCCACCCTGATTAAAATCACACAAAATAGCAATTAAAAAAGGAATAACCGGAAACCAAAAACACATCATAACAGTTTTCAGAAACAAGCCATTCGGCATCTTATGTCTGAATGCAAACAGGGAAATAAAAGATTGTAAACACGAGGAAATCTGCAGATGCTGGAAATTCAAGCAACACACACAAAATGCTTGTGGAACGCAGCAGGCCAGGCAGCATCTATAGGGAGAAGCGCTGTCGACGTTTCGGGCCGAGACCCTTTGTCAGGACTAACCGAAAGGAAAGATAGTAAGAGATTTGAAAGTAGGAGGGGGAGGGGAAATGCGAAATGATAGGAGAAGACCGGAGGGAATGGGGTGAAGCTGAGAGCTGGAAAGGTGATTGGCAAAAGTGATACAGAGCTGGAGAAGGGAAAGGATCATGGGACAGGAGACCTAGGGAGAAAGAAAGGGGGAGGGGAGCACCAGAGGGAGATGGAGAACAGGCAGAGTGATGGGCAGAGAGAGAGAAAAAAAGAGGAGGGGGGGGAGAAAACTAAAAATATCAGGGATGGGGTAAGCAGGGGAGGAGGGGCATTAACAGAAGTTAGGAAAGTCAATGTTCATGCCATCAGGTTGGAGGCTACCCAGCCGGTATATAAGGTGTTGTTCCTCCAACCTGAGTGTGGCTTCATCTTGGCAGTAGAGGAGACCATGGATAGACATATCAGAATGGGAATGGGATGTGGAATTAAAATGTGTGGCCACTGGGAGATCCTGCTTTCTCTGGCGGACCGAGCGTAGGTTGGATTGCTATTTTCCTTGTAGTATGATTTTCCTGTGCTTGAGACTATTTTTGTGTAATCACCTATATACATACAATTGTTCAATGAATTTTCCAGTAATTGTGGTACAGTTATCACTGTATTTTTCTGGAAACTTCTTGGATTCGATGGCGTCTGTCACGTTACTTGAATCTGGCCATCTAATTGGTTAACTCTGATCAATGGAATTTCTGTTATTTCTAGTCTGGTATGAGAAGACCAGAACTGCTTTTTGGATTCATTTCTTTGTCTCTCTTGATGTTTCTTCTTCCTCTTCTTTCTTGCTCTTGTAACACTTAATAGAATGCTGGTAACCATTGGCTTCTATTTCTCATTCTTCATGTCTGAAGAGCTTTTGGAATGCAAAAGCATCAGGATCCAACAAGGGACATATATGAACCAATTGGGTGATTTACTTTGTACTTCCTTCTGCTTCAACTTGTAACAGAGACAAGGCTATTCCCAATATTTCTGCCTAGAAGGATTAGAGGATGTGGTCTTGATGAAATGATCTAAATTAAGAGGGGTATAGATAGGGTACATGCAAGCAGGTTTTTTTCCACTGAGTTTGGGTGGGAGACAACCAGAGGTCATGGGTTATGGGTGAAAGGTGAAAGTTTAAAGGGAACAAGCAGGTCGTGAGAGTGTGGAACGAGCTGCCAGCACAAGTGGTGTATGCAAGCTCAATTTCAATGTTTCAGAGAGGTATGGAGAGGTACATTAACGGTATGTATGGAGGGTTATGGTTCGGGAACAGCTTGAAGAGAGGAGGCAGTTTAAATGGGTTTGCATGGACCTGATGGGCCAAGAAGCCTGTTTCTATGCTGTACTTTTCTATGTCTCAATGACTCTAATGCATTCACTGCATTTAGAGAATTTGAAAAATAGAACCCTGTAACTCAGACTCCAGGTAAATAAAGCCTAATGTTCTCAGTTGAAAATGACCAGAAAAGGTATTCCATTTGAAAACTGCTTTTCATCCTGGTAATGATCATTGCTAAAAGTAATTCAAAATGCAGGCATGAAAAGAGGAATTTCAAACATCACCCTGGCCAAAAACGTTCACAGCAATCGTAAAAAGTCAGTGTTCACTTGGAAAGAAAGAAGGCTTACACAGCATGTTACTCCGCTTTAAAATTGCTTTTAATTTAAGGAAAGCAAGAACCAGCAGTTATGGTACAGTGTTCAGTCTGGAGTAAACATACTTGTACAACAAATGAGTCTGTAAGGCACGGGCGGTGGGTGGTGGTGTGGAATAGAGGTCTGTCTGCAGGAGTAAGTGAGTGGGTGATTGGAAAGCAGGAATGGGGCTTCTTTTCACCTGCCTATTCCTTCCACCTGGGGCCCCCTCCTCCTTCCCTTTCCCCTATGGACCACTCCCCTTACCTATCAGATTCCTTCTTCACCAGCCCTTGACCTTTCCCACCCACTTACTTCACTTATCACCTTCCAGCTAGCCTCTTTCCCCGCCCCCGTGGTGAACTACATATACCTGTCTGGACACGCCCCCTGCTGACTGATCCTGTGGCTACTCCCACTGACCGTGGCTCCTCCCACAGACCCCGGTATAAAGGCGATTGAGGCCTGAGCATGGCCCTCAGTCTCCAGGATGTAGTATGGTGGTCAACTACTGCTTGTTCTTTCTTCCAGTCAATAAAAGCCGATATCTCGCCTTCACGTCTCAGAGAGTTATTGATGGTGCATCACCCCCCCACCCCACCACCCCATCTTTTCATTCTGGCATCTTCCCCCTTCCCTCTCAGACCTGATGAAGAGTCTCAGCCCGAAACATCGACTATTTACTCTTTGCCATAGGTGCTGCCTGACTTGCTGAGTTCCTACAGCATTGTGTGTGTGTTACTTTGCATTTCCAGTATATGCAGGCTTCCTTGTGTTTGTGATGGGGCTTGTTTAGTTGTTATTATTGTCTGCTTGCTGCTTGTGACATTCTGCTGAATGATGTGGGCATGCTATGGTGGCTCTGGAATGTGTGCTGACACTTCAGGCTGCCCCAAGCACAGCTATAGGTTGTGCAAATAATGCATTTCACTGTATGTTTCAATGTACATGTGATAAATAAACTAGTAAATAATGAGATGGATGGATAAATGGAACGAATGTTTCCAAAAATTTTACTGAGTGCCAAAAATATATGATAAAGATGGATTAGAGAATAGAAATATTTTGGAATTCTTTGAAGAAATAGCAAACAGTATAGGCAAAAGAGAATAGTTTGATGTCGTATACTTGAATTTTAAGAAGGCCTTTGACAAGGTGCCATACATGAGGCTACACAACAAATAAAATACCCATGGTATTACAGGAAATACACTAGTATGGATAAGATGGCAAAGAGTTCGAATAAGGGGAGACTTTTCTAGTTAGCCGTCGATAACTAGTGGTGTTCCAAGGGGTCTGTGTTGGAACTACTTTTTACGTTACATGCCAATGACTTAGATAACGGAACTGAAGAATTTGTTGTGAAGTTTACTAAGATAGATAAAGGGGCAGGTTTCTTTGAGAAAATAGAGAGGCTACAGAAGGACATAGATTAGGAGAATGGGCAAAGAAGTGGCAAATGGAACAGTGTCGGGAAGTATATGGTCATGCACTTCGGTAGAAGAAACAGAAGTGTAGACTATTTCTAAATAGAGAGAAAATTTAAAGTCAGAGGCGTTAAGTGCATTTGGAAGTCCTTGTTTAGGATTTGCTGGTTGAGTCAGTGGTGAGAAAGGGAAATGTGATGCTAGCATTCATTTCAAATGGACTAAAATATAAAAGTCAGGCTGTAATGTTGAGACTTTATAAAGCACTGGTGCGGCTTCATTTGGAGTACTGTGAGCAGTTTTAGGCCCTTTATCTTAAAAAAGGATGTGCTGACATTGGAGAGGGTTCGAAGGAGGTTCACGAAAATGATTCCAAGATTGAACGGCTTGTCTGAAGAGCATTTGACAGCTCTGTGCCTGTACTCACTGCAGTTCAGAAGAGTGAGGGATGACCTAATCGAATCCTATCGAACGGTGAAAGGTCTTGATTGAGTGGATGTGGAGAGGATGTTTCCTATGGTGCGAGATTCTAGGACCAAGGGACATAGAGGGGCGTACTTTTAGAACAAAGATGTGGAGGAATTTCTTTAGCCAGAGAGTGGTGAATCTGTGCAAAATCTTTGCCACAGGGGACTGTGGAGGCCAAGACTTTATGTATATTTAAAGCAGAGGTTGATAGATTCTTGATTAGTCAAGGCATAAAGGGATACAGGAAGAAGGCAAGCAGTTGAGGCTAGAGGGATATTACATCAGCCATGATGAAATGGCGGAGCAGACTCGATGGGCCAAGTTACCTAATTCTGCACATAAATCTTATGGTCTTATGAAACATTAGTTAGGCCACTACTGGGTACTGAGTGCAGATCCACTCTTGTCGAGGAAGGAGTGCTGCAGAGATAAGGAGAGACCGGATAGACTGGGTTTATTTTCCCTGAAGCAGAGAAAATCATTTGAGGTATAAAATTCAGTAGCGGCATTATGCCCTAATGAGAGATGCCTATGATCAGAGGGCTTTGGATAGGGGCAAAGGAGATTTAGTGCAGATTTCAGGAAGTATTTTTCTTTCATCCAGAGAGGGCATGAATTGTAAAATGCACTGCCTGAGGAAGTGGTAAAGTTAGTTTTGCGTATTTAATATTTCAGTAACATTTGAGTAATCTTGTAAATATGTTGCTGATTATGCATTCTTTGTTTAAATAATTAATTACTGATTATATGTAAAAATAAGTGAATTGCATACATCATGACACTCCAATATGAAACACGCCGCCTTGCTTTAAGTAAAGGAGTCTTTAAGTAAAGACTCTCATCTTTCTTTGATGTTCCTTTCAATTAGTTTAATGTTTTGGAGTTACAAAACATGACAGCAGGGACTTGAACAACATACAGAACTAGTCAGATGAAGAGTGTGGAACAGACAGTTGTAAACTGAGTACCTAAATCTGAGATTAGGATAGATAAGTTATTGATAGCAACCTGACTACTGTGGACTGAATGGATTTTACCATGTTGTATGTTTATATAATTAATTAGGATCAGGGCTTTGATGAAAATGATTCAAACTGGAATTGGGCTAATTAATATCTGCTCAGATTGAAATCATTTGAAAGAAAAGAACATTGATTCATTACACCAGCTGTTACTCTGAAAAATGAGGTATCGAGATTTATGTGTCAACCTGCCCTGTACTTACAGATTTGCTAATTAGATTCACTAGGTGATAATTTTAATGAGGCAATAGATTGCCTTACAAAATGTCAAAGGACAATACTTTTGGGGTACAGCCACTGGTGGCTGTGTAGACAATTCAATTTATTGCCGGTGGCTAATTGGAACGTGGTGGAGATCAGAACTTCGGGACAGCAGGTGTGCATGTCAGAGACCTCTGCACTCGAGGGATCTCTCTCTCTCCCTCCTGATAGGGGCGCGGGAGAAAGTCTGCTGGTTCACGAGACAGGTGAGCTTGAATAAGTGTCACTTGAGATTGTAACATCGAAAGAGTGATCTGTTGATCTGTGGAAAAGGTGCCACCTCTCTATTAATGAGAGAGAGAGAGAGAGAGAGAGAGAGAGAGAGCCTGTAGCATGTTGAAGTGCTGGGGTACTGTCTACAAATCACAGGCTCTTTGGGGGCTTGGTTACTGCTTACATGGTGGGTGGTGGGTGCTGATGTTTCCTATTGCAACAAGTGGGGAGACAGGGAGGGGGAGGTTTGATGCTTCGCTGCAGCTTGTGGGTGGGGTGGGGGCTGAGAGATTCAACCAAACATCTAAGATCCCCCAAGTTGCACAAACTACAAACTGCAAAACCAAATATTCAACAAAAAGGTACTCGGCTAAGAGGGCATGTGCCTTGTAAGGCTGGTGCATATTTTCCCAATGGCTCTTTGCACTAGTCTCAGGAGACAAAGGAAAGATTCCGAGCCTCCCACATTCCAAGCTCTATTCTTATACCCCAAAGGTGTTTGAAACCGGACACCAGAGCTGTGACACACAACGCAACCAATTGGAAAGAGCTGCTACAGATTGCAAAAGGGCCAATCAATGACGGCATGATGGAAGGGGCTTTATACCAGCGAATAAGCCAACATCCCACACAAAAGATATAGGGGAAGAATTAGGCCATTTAGATCATTGAGCCTTCTCTGCTATTCCATCGTGGCTGATTTATTATCCCTCTCAGACCCATTCCCCTGCCTTTTCCCCATAACCTTTGATGCCCTTACTGATCAAGAACTTATCAACCTCCACTTTAAATATACCCAATGATTTGGCCTGCACAGCATCTGTGGCAATAAATTCCACAGATTCACCACCCTCTGGCTAAACAAATTTCCCCATCATCTCTGTTCTATAGGGAAGTTCTGATGCTGTGCATCTGGCCCCCCACTATAGGAAACACCCTCTCCACATCCACTCTATCTAAGCTTTCAGTACTCAATGAGTTTCAATGAGATCCACACTCATTCTTCTAAACTCCAGTGAGATTAAAAGTTATAACCTCAATCAATTGCTAAATGCTATATTTCAGAACAGTCCAATCCTTCTATCAAACAATCCACACAGAAATGCCATAATCAAACTTCCCAAAACTCTGATTTTTGTGCACTCAGGTCCATAGAAAACATAAGCCCAGTGGGTCACGTTTCTAATTTGGAGCATGTAAGATGTGAGAATCACTGGCTACCTAGACATACTACATGTCTACACAGTGTAAAATTAAATTAAAATCCCAGCCTATTTAAGACAAAGTTTATGCCTTAAAAGATTCATCTGGATAATTAAAACATCTGTTGACCCAATATTTATGCATCAAGAATTCTCATGCTACTGGCAACAATTTCTAAAAATATTAAGTGAATTTTATAAGAGTTTTGCAAAATAAACATAAAAGGACATGTTTTAGTTTATTGTTGCTTATACATAAGGGCACTGTGGTTTGGGCTGATTAGCAGCAATGTCCAATTTAAAGGATGTGACATCATATAACGTTGAGTACTATCTTTCATTTGAAACATCTTTTGTTCCATTGCATTAATGGTGTTTGGCCTTAAACCATATACTCAGTGGCCACTTTGTTAGGGAAACCTGTACACCTGCTTGTTAAAGCAAATATCCAAACAGCCAATCATATAGCAGCAACTCAGTGCATAAAAGCATGCAGATATGGTCAAGCGGTTCCATTGTTCTTCAAACCAAACATCAGAATGGGGAAGAGATGTGATCTAACTGACTTTGACTGTGGAATTATAGTTGGTGCCAGGCAGAGTGGTTTGAGTATCTCAGACTCTGCTGATCTGCTGGGAGTTTCAAGCTTAATTGTCTCTGGAGTATACAGAGAATGGTATGAAAAACCAAAAACCAGTTCTGTGAGCAAAAATGCCTTATTAATGAGAGAAGCCAGAGGAGAATGGCAAGACTGGTTCAAGCTGACAGTAAAGTGACAGTAACCCAAATAACCATGTGTTACAACAGTAGTGGGCAGAAGAGCATGTCTGAATGCACAATACATCAAACCTTGAAGTGAGCTACAGCAGCAGACGACCATGAACATATACTCAGTGGCCACAGGAATTACCTAATTCTATGCACAGAATGCTGGTGTTGGACGTACAGTAATTGTCTTAAGCGATTCTCATGTAAATGGAAGCCTCCATTCCCCACTGAATGTGGACAACTGAGCTGAGAGTGTACTTTATTACATCATGCAGGTTTGCAAAATTCAATCACTTACCAGTGAAGATATTGGAGGAGCATTGTATCATGTTCTTTGCTGTTCCAGACAAGGTTCTTGGAAGAACTTCTTCTAATTAAAGTGCATGTTTGATCTGGTATCACTGACATGCTATTACCTGATGGGTTTGTAAATCTGAGGAGGACGGAAAGGCTGGTTCAGGCTATGGATAGTATAGAAGGTTATAGGAGGTTACAATGGGACATTAATAGGATGCAGAGACAGGCTGAGAAGTGACAGATGGCGTTCAATCCAAAAAGTATGAAGTGAAAGGTTGAATTTGAAGGCAGACTACAGGGTCAACAGCAGGATTCTTAGCAGTGTGTAGGGACAGAGGAATCTTGGGATCCACATCCATAGATCCCTCAAAGTTGGCACACAAGTTGCTAGCGTAGTTAAGAAGGTCTTTGGTGTGTTGGTCTTTGTTACTCGGGCGATTGCGCTGAAGAGCCGTGTGGTAACGTCGCAGTTCTTGAACTAATGTTGGTTTTTCTCTTTGGTGCGAATGAGGATGAGAGGTGGTTTGGTAGATTTGTATAAAATGGAAGAGGCATAGATAGATTGGACATCCATGGTAGAAAGAGCTGGTATGAGGGGGAATTTTTAATGTGATTGGATGAAAGTTTTGGAAAGATGACAGGTAGGTTTTTCACACAGAGTAACTCACTGCCAGGGGCTGTGGTAGAGGCAGATGCATTAGGGACATTTAAGAGACTCTCAGGTAGGCAATGAATGAAGGAAAAATGGAGGGCTCTGTAGGAGGAAAGCATTAAATTGAGCTTATCTAGTTTAATAGGTCAGCACCATTTGATTTGTTGAAAGGCCTGTACTGTGCTCTATTCTAGAAGAAGATGGCTCCAGCGAACAATGCAGCCAAGAGTGTCATCCTTCAGGCGGGTCATGAAACTACTTCTTTCACCTCATTTACTTCATCTTTTGCTTTCAAATGTGATTCTGCTACTGTTGGAGCCTGTGATCCATATTTTGATGGCGTGTCATTGAGCAGATTGTGTGATCTGGTGCCTTGCTGTCTCCAGGAGAGTCCGGTGAAGTTTCAGGCGAAGTACGCAGCCTGGGAGCCAAGAGGCCTGGAGTCAGGGTAGGAGCCCATGATCGACTCCATTTCTCACCAACTAAAGTGTCGAGGAAGATTGAAATCAACGAGGACAACAGTGGAAGGCAGGCGGATGGTTAGCACTGTCTGCCTGCATGAGAATGGTTTCTCACTCCCTCTTGCTCACTGCTCCTGGAGGAAGGTGCCAATGTACAAATGATTTCTCTCTGTCTCACGATGCTGCTGGAGGTGGTGCCAGAGCCCAAGGGTCTTGGGCAAGGCTTAATCAATGCAGTTTCTGGATTGGACTCTGTTGTTCATGTTATAATGCATTTCTGATTTCATTTTCCTCCTTTTTGTGTTGCTGTTTTTGTGCAATTTTGATCAGGGCAGACTGGCACTGCAGCCTGCAGACAGCGAGAGACAGGGCGCTGGATTGAACTGTTATGTATCCCGTAACTGGATTACTTACCAGCAAAGATAGAGAGGTCCACTGAAGTCTGATGGTACCATTTTTAAACGTTTTATTTCATAAAGGGGCACAAAAGTAAGGTTAATACAAACATTCAGATAACATACGTTGTCAATACTCAATCTAAAGCGCAGGTATAGTAATAATCAATAAGAAATAAGCTCTATCGTTGTCTAGGGGTAATGTATATATTGTCCGCTGTATATCTAAAAGTCTCTTGCGGTCACTGCAGTTCCACCAGCTGCCGTCTTTTGTGGTGTCGCGGTGGTGCACTTTGTTAGAGAGAGAGAGATAGAGATTGAATGGAACAGTTACCCGGCGGGTTTTTCCAACCTTTATGAGTTCGATCCGTTGGAGTCTCGTTGAGGAATGGACACTCACTTGTGGCCTCTCCTGTAGCTAAGCCGTTCTTCCGTGGTGAGGTCGCCAATCCCAGGCAAGGAAAAGACGCACACGAACCCCCCCCGCCCCCACCGGCTGTCGCTATTAAACGCTGTCACAGGATTTCTAGCGTGTGTTCTGGTGCGTCTGGGGGGCCGTCTTTACAACCTCTCTTTTATCTGAACTCACGGGGTCTCAGATGTCAATCAGGTTGGGATGATGCAATCTCTCTCCGTCTCTCCACCCACGTTGCCCTGAGGGTATACCCGTAGTACAGTTCCCAATTCACAAAGGTGTCTCCACGAGACAATGACCACAGTCGCCAGCTTTTGCCTCGCCGTGAAACAAGGGACACCGCACGTATCTTTCTCTTCTCTTGGGTCATTGACCCCCCCCTTCACTAGGGCTCTTGCGATTCTCACAAAGGAAGGGGCTGGGATCATAACAGAACTGACCTGAGCTGAACTGAATGTGTTTGGACACTTCCGATGTCTTTGCGATTATTGTTTTGCATTCTGTTTTTTTTCTGTTGTTTGCGCAATTTGTTCTTTTTTTGCGCATTGAGGGTTTGATTTTTTAATGAGTTCCATGAATTTCTTTGTTTCACGGTTGTCTGTGGGATGACAAAGCTCAGTGTTGTATACTGCATACATACTTCGATAGTAAACGTTCTTTGAATCTTTGTATTTTTCTATGTTCTATGTTAGGTCACATCTGTATGAAGAGAAATAGAGTTAATGCTTCAGGTGAAAGATCCTTTGTCAGAACACCATTAAAACCTGCAGGGTTCAATGGAGAATTTTTTAATTAAAAGGTTGAAGTGGTTTTAATGACAATAACATCCATTTGCCTGGAAAAGCTACCAGTCTGGCACCAGGACGGTACTGAGCTTGATTAGATTGTTCAAGTGTTACTGTACAGCTCTGAATCCTAACATTCCCACCATTTCATTTCAAACCTCTCTTCTCATTACTGCTCATCTCTCTCTCATTCCATTCAACTTTCCTTTAACAATATGTAATACTTCCTCTTGCCCTCTAAATTTATTGCTTGAAGGCATTATTTCAACAACACAGGGTTTCTTGTTTAATTTGTTTCGGTGCTAGTTCCATGGTACTCCTGATGATGTCTATTGTTCAGTAGCAAGCACATTGATCTTTTTCCTTAGTCTGCATGCCAAGCATAAGCCTTTGATGTTAATCCATTGTGTTTGTTAATAGTTTTTATGGTAATTTGAATTGAGATTTGCAATTATTACAGAACATAGAAGAAGAGGACATCGGCATTTAAGCATAGAACTCCAACAGTCACTAAAATGATTGCAAATCCTGAAAAAGCACTTTTGCTTAGAGTTTCAGAGACTTGAAGGAAAAGAACTCCATCTTTCAAATTATTTATTTATTCAGGGATACAGCGCAGAGTAAGCCTTCCGGCCCTTCAGGCCATGTTGCCTCAGCAACCCCTGACAAACCTGATTAACCCTGACCTAATCACAGGACAATTTTCAATGACCAATTAATCTACCTGGTATGTCTTTGAACTGTGGGAGGAAACCAGAGCACATGGGGTACATGCACACATTCCATGGGGAGGACGTGCAGAGACTCCTTACAGAACAGCGCCGGAATTGAACTCTGAACTCCAGAACACCCTGCGCTGTATTAGCGCCATACTAACCGCTACACTAATTCGCCCCAATTTTCATTAGTTTTTTCACATATGTTTGTTTTGAGACAGCAGGCTGATAAACCATCTAAAATTCACATAAAACTAAAATGTAAGCCAGAGCCCTATCTTGATGAAGAGTCTCAGCTCGAATCATTGACTGTCTATCCCTTTCTATAGATGTTTCCTGACGTGCTGAGTTCCTCCGGCATTTTGTGCATTTGGATTTCCAGCATATATCTTTGGAATGTGGGAGGAAACTGGAGCACCCACAGGACACCCACATGGTCATAGGGAGAACATACAAATGCCTTACAGACAGCGACCATAATAGAACCCCAGTGCTGGCACTGTAAAGTATTGCGCTCGCCACTCTGATACCAGGTCGTTCTTGTACATTCATCATTCCCTGCGACCCACTGATTCTAAGTGAGTCCAGTCTTCTTATGTAAGAATCACTTTATAATGATCGTATAATTAACTGTGATTGGTTTTACACAAAAGGTTTACTTCCAGACGGGGCTTAATCTAACCGTTTTGCAGTTCAAATACAGTTCTACTATCCTAGTATATTGGCAGAAGGTATTTCCATATTTCATTCATGGAAGAGAGAAGCAAGACTGAATAAAGCAATAATATGAGAGTTCTTTAGCTTTGGCTAATATTTAACAACTGCTGCTTAGAAATCTGAACTCTGAACCTGACTATTAAGATTCAAGGCTCATTTATTTATCCTGAATTTCATTGGGATAGGGTTGTTTTTGCACCAGTGGGCAGTTATCAAGGAATTGGGCAAAGAATTGGAGGCAACATTTTATGTCCATAAGACCATAAGACATGGGGACAGGATTAGGCCATTTGCTCCACCATGTCCACTCTGCCATTCAAACATGGCTAATTTATTATCTCTCTCCCGACATTATCCTCCTCTCTGCTGCAGCTCCTATCAGACTGAGTTAGGGAATTGGAGCAGGAGCTGGATGAACTACGGATCATTCGGGAGGCAGAGGCAGAGATAGATAAGAGTTATCGGGAGGTAGTCACACCGAAAAGACAGGAGGTAGGCAAATGGGTGACAGTCCAGAGAGGCGGGGGAGCAGACAGAGAGAGCAGAGCACCCCTGTGGCCGTTCCCATCAACAATAAGTATACCGTTTTGGATACTGTTGGTGGGGATGACCTACCAGGAACAAGTTGCAGTGGTCCTGTCTCTGGCACTGAGGTTGGACCCTCGACTAGGAAGGGGAGGAGGGAAGAGAAGAGAGCAGTAGTGATAGGGGATTCTATAGTCAGGGGGGCAGATAGGAGATTTTGTGGGGAAGATCGGGAGTCTCGGGTGGTATGTTGCCTCCCTGGTGCCGGGGTCCGAGACATCTCAGATCGGGTGCAGGTTATTCTCGAGAGGGAGGGCAAGAACCCAGATGTTGTGGTCCATGTAGGGACCAACGACGTGGCTAGGATGAGTGAGGGGGTCCTGCGTAGTGAGTTCAGGGAGTTAGGTGTGAAGCTGAAGGGCAGGACCTCCAGGGTAACAATCTCAGGATTGCTACCTGTGCCACATGTGAGTGAGGCAAGGAACAGAAAGATTATACAGATTAATACGTGGCTGAGAGGATGGTGCAGGAGGGAGGGCTTCAGGTTTTTAGATAATTGAGCTTTGTTCCAGGGAAGGTGGGATCTGTTCCGACGGGACAGTTTACACCTGAACTGGAGCGGTACTAACATTCTTGCAGGAAAGTTTGTTCGTGCTGCTCGGGGGGGTTTAAACTAAATTTGCAGGGGGCAGGGATCCAGAATGTGAGAGAGGATAGCGAGATGAAGAATAAAGGACAGTTGGGGACTACACGGTTCCGGAATATTAAGTGTGTAGTAGAGAAAGGTGAGGCGGAACAAATGATAAGGAGGACACATGTGCAGAGGGATGGTCTGACGGAACATGGAGTTAAATGTGCAGAAAGAATAAGTAAATTTAGGAAGGACAACAAAATTCAAGGGGCGTATAGCCTGATGGGAGTTCGGGGAGCTGGGTTAAGCACAATAGGCAGCGATTTATACAGAGAGAGGAGAAATGGGCTAAAAATTCTATATCTGAATGCACGAAGTGTCAGAAATAAGGCGGATGAGCTTGAAGCTCAGGTGCGAATGGGTAACTATGATGTTGTTGGGATAACGGAGACATGGCTGCAGGGAGATCAGACCTGGGAAATGAATGTACAAGGGTATACGTGCTATTGTAGGGACAGAAATGTGGGCAGAGGGGGTGGGGTGGCCCTGTTGGTGAGGAATGAGATTCAGTCCTTTTGCAAGGGGGTACATAGGATCAGGAGAAGTAGAGTCTGTGTGGATAGAACTGAGGAACAGTAAGGGCAAAAAGACCCTAATGGGTGTTGTCTACAGGCCCCCAAACAGTAGCTTGGATATTGGGTGAAAGTTGAATAGGGAGTTAACATTGGCATGTGGCAAAGGTAATGTCACAGTAGTTATGGGAGATTTCAACATACAGGTGAACTGGAAGAATCAGGTTGGTGCTGGACCCCAGGATAGGGAGTTTGTAGAGTGCCTACGGGATGCATTCTTGGAACAGCTTGTACGACAGCCGACCAGGGACAAGGCTATTCTGGGTTTAGTGTTGTGTAATGAACAGGATTTGATAAGTGATCTTGAAGTAAAGGAGCCATTACGAGGTAGTGACCATAATATGATAAGTTTTTATCTGCAATTTGAGAAGGATAAGGGCAGCTCAGAGGTGTCAGTGTTGCAGTTGAACAAAGGAGACTATGGAGCCATGAGGGAGGAGCTGGCCAAAGTTAAATGGACGGATATCCTAGCAGAAAAGACAGTGGAACAGCAATGGCAGGTATTCTTGGGAATAATGCACAAAGTGCAAAATCAGTTCATCCCCCGGAGAAGGAAGGATTCAAAGGGGGGAAAGGGGCCACAGCAGTTGACAAAGCAAGTCAGAGATTGCATAGCATTAAAAAAAAGTATGACAGAGCTAAAGTGAGTGGGAAGACAGATGATTGGGAAATTTTTAAGGAACAACAGAACTTAACTAAAAAGGCAATACAGGGAGAAAAAATGAGGTACGAATGCAAGCTAGCCAGGAATATAATGGAGGATAGCAAAAGCTTTTTTAGGTATGTGAAGAGAAAGAAGATAGTTAAGAACAATGTTGGGCCCTTGAAGAATGAATTGGGTGAAATTGTTATGGGAAACAGAGAAGTGGCAGAAGAATTTAATAAGTACTTTAGATCTGTCTTCACTAGGGAAGACACAAGCAATCTCCCAGATGTATGGATGGGCTAAGCACATAGGGTAACAGAGGAAATGAAACAGATTGACATTAGGAAGGAAACGGTGACGAGTAGATTGATGGGACTGAAGGCTGACAAATCCCCAGGTCCAGATGGTCTGCATCCTAGGGTACTAAAGGAGGTGGCCCTGGAAATTGCGGATACATTGGTAATCATTTTCCAATGTTCCTTAGATTCAGGATCAGTTCCTGAGGATTGGAGAATGGCTAATGTTATCCCACTTTTTAAGAAAGGAGGGAGGGAGAAAACAGAGAACTATCGTCCTGTCAGCCTAACATCAGTAGTGGGGAAGATGCTAGAGTCCATTATTAAAGATGAAATAGTGGCATATCTAGATAGCAGTGATAGGATTGGGCCGAGCCAGCATGGATTTACCAAGGGCAAATCATGCTTGACTAATCTATTGGAGTTTTTCGAGGATGTAACCAGGAAGTTAGACAAGGGAGATCCAGTGGATGTAGTGTACCTCGATTTTCAGAAGGCATTTGATAAGGTCCCACTTAGGAGATTGGTGGGTAAAATCAGAGCTCATGGCACTGGGGGGAAGATATTGACATGGATAGAAAACTGGTTGGCAGATAGAAAGCAAAGGGTAACGGTAAATGGGTGTTTCTCGGAATAGTAGGTGGTGACTAGTGGGGTGCCACAGGGCTCGGTATTGCGACCACAGCTGTTTGCGATTTACATCAACGATTTAGATGAGGGCATTGAGAATAACATCAGCAAGTTTGCTGATGATACTAAGCTGGGTGGCAGTGTGACGTGATGAGGATGTTAGGAGAATTCAGGGTGACTTGGATAGGCTGAATGAGTGGGCAGATACTTGGCAGATGACGTTTAATGTGAATAAGTGTGAGGTTATCCACTTTGGGAGTAAGAACAGGAAGGCAGATTATTATCTGAATGGTGTAGAGTTAGGTAAGGGAGAAATACGAAGAGATCTAGGAGTCCTTGTTTATCAGTCACTGAAGGTGAATGAGCAAGTGCAGCAGGCAGTGAAGAAGGCTAATGGAATGTTGGCCTTTATTACAAAGGGAATTGAGTACAAGAGCAAGGAAATCCTTTTGCATTTGTACAGGGCCCTGGTGAGACCACACCTGGAGTATTGTGTACAGTTTTGGTCTCCAGGGTTAAGGAAGGACATCCTGGCTGTAGAGGTAGTGCAGTGTAGATTCACGAGGTTAATTCCTGGGATGTCCGGACTGTCTTATGCAGAGAGGTTAGAGAGACTGGGCTTGTACACGCTGGAATTAAGGAGATTGAGAGGGGATCTGATTGCAACATATAAGATTATTAACAGATTGGACAAGATAGAGGCAGGAAATATGTTCCAGATGCTGGGAGAGTCCAGTACTAGAGGGCATGGTTTGAGAATAAGGGGTAGGTCATTTAGGACAGAGTTAAGGAAAAACTTCTTCTCCCAGAGAGTTATGGGGGTCTGGAATGCACTGCCTCGGAAGGCAGTGGAGGCCAATTCTCTGGATGCTTTCAAGAAGGAACTAGATAGGTATCTTATGGATAGGGGAATCAAGGGATATGGGGACAAGGCAGGAACCGGGTATTGATAGTAGATGATCAGCCATGATCTCAGAATGGCGGTGCAGGCTCAAAGGGCCGAATGGTCTACTTCTGCACCTATTGTCTATTGTCTATTGTCCTCTCTTCTCCCTGTAAACTTTGCCTTAGATATACCCAGTGACTTGGGCTCCACATACCATTGAATTACATAGATTCACCACCCTCTGGCTAAAGGAATTCCTTCTCATCTCTTTTCTAAAGGGACATCCCTAAATTCTGACATTGTGCCATCTGGTACTAGACTCCCCCACTATCGGAAACATCCACTCCACATCTGCTCTATCTAGGCCTTTCAATATTTGTTAGGTTTCAATTAAATCCACCCATCACGCTTCTAAACTTCAGCGAGTACAGGCACAGAGCTACCTGGTAGAGATATGTCTTTATAAAAGGAGGTGTAAGGCTCTCCTTCCCTTCACTAGACTGCAGGTTATCCTTGGGCAAGGAGTAACCCTCCCTCCTGCCCCCCACGATCAGGGACTCGTGAAGCCATATGAGCAGCTGGTGCATATCACAATTCCTGATTATATGACCACTGATGCTAGGCAGACAATCGCTGAAGAATATTGATAATGACTGGAGTCACCTGTCTTGTAAAGACACTCCCCAGAAGAAGGCAATGCAAGCCTTCGTAGAAAAACTTGCCAAGAATAATCACTGTCACGGAAAGACCAAGATCGTCCATGATCATATGAGATGGCACAGAACAAACTAAGAAACAAACTGTGCAAATTCAAAAAAAGAAAAAAGAAATAATACAAAATATATATAATAACTAGACAGCTAAATATATAAGTAAACAATTAGTAGAGAACATGAGATGAAGAGACTTTGAAAGTGAGTCCATAGATTGTGGGACAGTACGTGATGGGGCGAGTGAAGTTTGGTAAAGTTATCCCCTCTGGCTCCAGAGGTAAAAACTGTTCCTGAAACCTGGTGGTCTGGGTCATCAGGCTTGACTTCAAGGCTTAAGAAAATCTGCCAAAAAGATAGTAAAATTGTACTAAAGGCTTTAAACACTTTTGCTATACCCATATTACCATATTACGCAGAGGTGCATGTGCTGCTGAGGTCCCGCGACTCCGCCTTCAGAGCAGGCAACAAGGCAGCTTTAACAACAGCAAGGGCCAAACTGTCCCGAGCCATCAGAGGGGCAAAGCGTGCACACGCCCAGCTAATCCAGTCACTTCCAGGACAGCGGTGACACGCAGCACATGGGGAAGGGCAACCAGGACATCACCAATTACAGGACAATATCACCTGACAGTGCAGGTGATGCCTATGAAGTGTTTCGAGAGGCTCGTCATGATGCATATCAAGACCCTGCTGCCCCCCTCACTGGACCCTCTGCAGTTTGCGTACCGTCCCAACCACTCAACAGACGATGCCGTTGCCATCACCCTCCACCTGGCCCTAACCCACCTGGACAAAAAAGACACATACGTTCGGATGCTGTTCATAGACTTCAGTTCAGCATTCAACACAATCATCCCTCAGAAACTGATCGGAAAGCTGAGCCTACTGGGCCTGAACACCTCCCTCTGCAAATGGATCCTAGACTTCCTGACTGGGAGACCTCAGTCAGTCCGGATTGGGAGCAGCATCTCCAACACCATCATACTGAGCATGGGGGCTCCCCAGGGCTGTGTGCTCAGTCCACTGCTGTTCACTCTGCTGACCCATGACTGTGCTGCAACACACAGCTCGAACCATATCATCAAGTTTGCCGATGACACCACCGTGGTGGGTCTCATCAGCAAGAACGACGAGTCAGCTTACAGAGAGGAGGTGCAGCGGCTAACGGACTGGTGCAGAGCCAACAATCTGTCTCTTAATGTGAACAAAACAAAAGAGATGGTTGTTGACTTCAGGAGGGCATGGAGCGACCACTCCTCGTTGAACATGAGATGATGAGTCCTTGAAAGTGAGTACATAGTGGTGGGAGCATTTCAGTGATGGGACAAGTGAAGTTATCCCCTTTTGTTCAAGAACCTGATGGCTGAGGGTAATCACTGTTCCTGAACCTGATAGTGTGAGCACTGAAGTATTTGTACCTTCTTTTTGATGGCAACAACGAGAAGAGGGTATGACCAGGGTGGTGGGGTCCTTGATGATGGATGCTGCTTTCCTGCAACAGTGTTTTGTGTAGATGTGCTCAATGGTGGGGAGGGCTTTACCCGTCACGGACTGGGCTGTAACCACTATGCTTTGTGGGATTTTCCATTTCAGGGCATTGATGTTTCCACACCAGGCCATGATGCAGTCATTTAATATACCATCTACTACACATCTATAGAAATTTGTCAGAGTTTTAGGTGTCATGCTGAATCTTTGCAAACTTCTAAGAACGTAGAGGCAGAGCTGTGCTTTCTTCAGTGCTGAACCCAGAACAGATCCTCAGAAATGATAACACTGAGGAATTTAAAGTTGCTGACCCTCACCATCTCTGAACCCCTAATGAGGACTCTGGTGTCCATGAGGGCTCACGGACGTCCTCCTCCTGAAGTCAATAATCAGCTCCTTGGTCTTGCTGACGTTGCGTATATCTTTGCTGTTGTGGCACCACTCAGCCAGATTTTCAAACTCCCTCCTCCCACCAAGCCAAGTGCTTCTTGGGTTAAGTTATTGTATCTGCTTCAACCACTTCTTCTGACAGCTCATTCAAGATACCAATCATGCTCTGCATGAAAAGATTGCTCCTCAGATTCCCGCCAAGTCTTTTCCCTTTCACTATAAATTATGGCGCAAATTTTGGACTTCTCTCTGCCCTGGGGAAAAGACTGTACCCATTCACCTGATCAATGCCTCTCCCAATTTTAAACATTCTTTAAAAGTTTTAAAAATTTTAAACATTTTTACATTCCAGTTTGAAAGCATGCATCACCAGGATCAAAGACAGCTTCTGTTCTGCTGGTTTCACACTGGTGAATGGTCTTGGACCTCCCTAGTTGAGTTCTTAACCTCGCAATCTATCTCAGCTTGCATGTTATTGTCCACTGCACTGCACTTTCTCTGTAACTCTGATGCTATATTCTGCATTCTGTTATTGCTTTTCTCTCTCAGCTCCTTCAATGCATTTATGTGTTGAAAAAATCAGAATGGATGGCATGCAGAACAAAGATTTTCATTTTATTTCACTATATTTGTCATTAGTAAACCCATTACCAATTAGAGATCTCAATCTCTTAATTTTGGCAAAGGTGTTAAGTACCTCCAATGGGCACAGTCCTAGCCTAGTTAATATTTTTGAGATTGGTGCTTATGGCTTCAGACACCCTCTCCTCCTCTTCCCCTTTCCATGTCCCACTTTCTTACACTCTTGTCCAGCAGCTCTGCAGTCAAATACTTCCTCTTATGCCTTCTTTCATGTGCACAGCACGCTGTGTCTACCTCTTTCTCGTGTCTGGAAGTATACTGCTTCAGTATGGCAATGTAATGAGGGCCTCCATTAGCTGGGGTTGACCATGGACGTTATGTCCCAGCTTGTGATATGCAAGCCAGGGTAGTACAATATGGAGAGTAAGCTGTGGCTCAGAAAGCAGGCTCCCTCTCTCCATGCAGTTGATGAATCCAAAGGAATGGCAGAAACCGATATAGTTTGGCACCATTGGAATCGCAGGAGTTGCCAGTCAGCATTGAACTCAACGTAGGACTGCCTTTTGGACCGTAGCTCCAGATTTTTCTTCAGTGTTTACTTCTGAAGCCTTCTCCTTGAGTAGGTATAACTACACAGCAGTGGAGGTTTGAAATTAGAGTTTTCCAGCTCCTAGATGAGCTGCCAGCCACGTTGATGAGACCCATCTACCCAAAGCAACTGGTTTAAAGGCACCAGTAACCTGCAGTTGCCCCTTTTCCTGTCAGTAGAAGTAGTTCCGCTGGACATGAAGGGCAGGAGTTGGACTTGGTTTTCAGAGGTAATTTGAGATGCACGCCATGGGGAGCATTTAATAGGCAGTGGGAGCTCATCCCCACTATCATCCATGGTTATACTATCCTTATGGAACTGGCAATGTGATGACAAACATGAAAATGTGTGAATCACACTGCTATGTATTTAATATTTCAGTAGCATTTGAACAATATTGTAAATATATTGTTGATTAAGCATCAACACACACAAAATGATGGTGGAACACAGCAGGCCAGGCAGCGTCTATAGGAGAAGCACTGTTGACGTCTGGGCCCGAAATGTCGACAGTGCTTCTCCTATAGATGCTGCCTGGCCTGCTGTGTTCCACCAGCATTTTGTGTGTGTTGTTTGAATTTCCAGCATCTGCAGATTTCCTCGTGTTTGTTGATTAAGCATTCTTTGTTTAAATTATTCATTTTAGGTTATATGTAAAACTAAGTAAATTGCATACCTCATCAAGCTATCACGAGATGTGTGCATGCCTCACTTAGAGAAAACACAAAGTTAGACTCACATTTTGGACTCCCATGTCCTTCTTTGAATTAGTTTAATGTTTTGAAGTTACAAAATGTAACAGTGGCGACAAGGAATTTTAACAATGAACCCAAGATGGCTACTGACCTGCTGAAGCACAGCAATACATTCGAACTAAAAAGAATGCAGACAGGAACAGCAATAAAAAACAGCACGGCATGGCACGTGCAGAGGTAGTCAGGTTAAATAAAAGGCAGCACAGTACGTTTTGTTCAGAAGGAAAGACATGATTGATTTTTGAAAAAAGAGAACTAAAGAATTCACGGGTTCACATAGAGTGACTACTGTTATGTACTCCTAGGGTTCAATTTTTCCCCCCTGTGGTCTGTCACGCTAAAATGCCAAAAGAATTGAGACTGACTTTTGTTTATTTGGATTTCTACTGACTGCAGAATTGCTGGGTTGCTATGGTGAGCAGCTTGTGTTTATGATTTCTCACCGCTTGTTTTGAATATACAAGGACACACAGAAAGACACAGCGTAGAGTCAAGATGGAGTCGGTCAATAGAAGACACCAATGAGTCGGTTGCTGGTTTAAACTTTCAGTAGCCCAAAAGGGATGAGTTAAGATCGATCCTGAGTATTGATAAATGACTCTCACAAGTTTCTGCAACTAGAACAAGTTTGCAGGAAGAGAAGAGAGGAGAGGAAGGTTTGGAACAGAAGAAACCTAGTGAGAAAGGGATCACTGTTTGGACTCTCTCTCTAAGTAGCCCGTAAGAGTGAGTTTGTTTCCATTCAGCTACAAAACTGTGATTGTCACTTAGTTTATCTACAGGAGCGGGTTCTCTGGTGAGGGGAAAACCTTTGTGAATACCACGTATGTGTTTATTCTTTGTCTGGGTGTGGTAGTTCACTGAAAAAAGGCACCCCTGGGGCAAATCACTGTTGAAGTTATTTCGTATGTTGTGGAACTGAGTAAGTGGCTTTCACATTGTGTGTTTGGGGTAACCTTATGGGATCTACCAGTGGGTCGACTCTTGCCTGTGTGGTGGTTCCCTTGAAGGTGGTCCCTTTTTTTGTGATAAGCTATTGTTGGTGATAATCCAGGGGTCACTAACCTTTTTTGCACCGCGGACTGGTTTAATATTGATAATATTCTTGCGGACTGGCCGACGGTGGGGGGTGTTAATCATGACCGTAATACAGGTGATGAGTCAACTATGAATCACTTATAAGTGGCTAATACACTCAATTTTGTTTCTAAAAGGGTTTATCTAATGAATTTAATATTAAACACACAGCGCATATTTTCCTTGCATGAATATAGTGATAAGTCAATTATAACTCACTTATAAGTCAATAGCATCATAACATTTTAAGTAACATTTGGATATTAAACACACAGTGCATATTTTCCTCGTATGAACATATAAAATCATTGCAACACACCAATATCGCTGAATCAGTGGGAGCCCTGGCCTTGTTTCCCTGCAACAAGACGATCCCATCGAGGGTTGATGGGAGAAAGCGACACTCGAAGGGTGTTCCTTATGTCCAGTCTATTCCGCAATTTAGTTCGCATCTCAGCACTTGCTTCTGTCCCACTTGCTCACGTTTTTTCCGCTCAAAAAACTCAACGGGTTTGTCTTTAAGTGCAGGGTGCTTGGACTAAAGCTGCCTAAGCAGTTTTCATTGCCTCATTAGACAGCCTCCGGGCCTGAACTCCAGTCTCCAGCCCGTCCACCGCCAGATGCTTTGGCCAGGTGCGGTTGGTCATGGGTGGGGTGAGAGGACAAGGTAAGGGCCAGAGGTCCCCGTGCTGGGGCCGCAGTGGTCGCAGTCTGGAGAGAGCAACCGACCAACCGAGGAGTATGACAGGGCGCGCACCCGCCCCCCCCCCCCACCCGTTGGTAGGTAAAATCTATCGGCCAACAGAAGCTTGGCTCGAGGGATGACTTTCAGTAGATTGCAGCGAGGTAACTGCTCTGCTACTTACGAAACCCTGAGCCTGAATTAGGTCATCTGCAAATATTTTAGCACGGGATTCCCCACGAACATTCTGTGTGCTAAACAGGTTTAGAAGCGCCGCCCATCTGTCTGCGCTCCAGGCCAGTAGCAACGGCACTTCTTGCCGGCCGCATGAGGTGGCCGGTTACCTGAGACCTACCGGTAATTCCTGGCGCGAGGGTGTCACTGCGTTTAGACGACTAATGACCTCGCGTGGGTAATGATTTAAGTTCAACAGTGGGCGTGACAGGGAATGAGGAAAGGTGCAGCTGACTCATATCGTTTCTTGTCGCTAAATCATGTTGTTTCCTCGTGGCCCGGTAGCACATGCTTTGCGGCCCGGTACTGGTCCGCAGCCCGGTGGTTGGGACCACTGTGATAATCCGAACGTGGATTTTGTTTGAGCATCCTGTGGCCACCACTTTGAGATGTCCCGTAGCTGTATTCGGGTGTGGTACCACTTGTGTTGTGAGGATATTCGTTGAAGATCACTGTCGGTGATACTTCATGTGTGGAGTGGAACAACTTTGGAGATAAAACCTACTGCTAATGTTATTTTGTATTGCTGTCGTGGAATTTGTGGAACATTGACGTAATTGCCTTCTCATAACATATGTCTTTGGATTACAGATCTCTCTCTCTTACCAACAACAGAAACCTTGTGCATTGAACTGAATTTTCTCACATACTGTCTTAAGACTGTATCATTTACCACCTAAGCCTGAAGAAGATTGGTGTTTTATATTTACACTCTGACTTTTTACACTTTATATATATAAACTCTGCTAACCTGTTTGCCTTATCTTTTTTTATATTACCGTAGATTCCGGACTACAGAGCGCACCTGATTAAAAGCTGCTGGCTCTAATTTTAGAAAGAAAATCAATTTTTTACTTGTACAGGCCGCACCGGATTTTCGGCCGCAGGTGTCCCACGTTGTAATATGAGATATTTACACAGAAAGATATTACACGTGAGGATTTTTTAACTTTTAATTAAATCCATATGGTAACATAAACAAATACATATTGCAAATGCTTTTTTTCGAACCATGCCTGTAACGCGGCTACTTTTAAATATACGTTGCGTATACTTTTTTACTGAACAACATTCCAATATCTCCTAACGACTGGTAAAAAATATATATACTGCAGCCTACCAGGAAAAGTTATTGATCGCCTTTAACTTAAAAGCAGCGTTCGCTCAGATCCAAAGCCGCTCGCGTAATGCCGCTCCCCCCCTCCTTCCCGTTTATCGCAAACCGGTATCCCACAAGACGCGGCAAAACCGGGTGTGACGTCATAGCATCCCGCGATGTAGTACAGAAAACAAATATAGTTAAAACACTTCTAACTTTAACTAACAAATGAATTACTAAGCGAAAATATTATAAACTAAATAACTGCCATAAAGGCAGCACAATGCTTTTCTTCGAGTGTTTTCCATGTTGACGAGGGTGAGTACAAATGACTGATTTACAATAATTTAATTGTGAAAGTGCGCTTGATTTATCGTACAATTTCATTGGACCTCTGTGAACTACTCATCAATTTTATTGGTCTACTGTTACGAGGCAAAATGTTTTTGGTGGCATGAAAAAAATAATGCATTAGCCGCACCGTATTAAAGGCCGCAGAGTTCAAAGCTGTTCAAAATGTGGGGAAAAAGTAGCGGCTTATAATCCGACATCTACGGTACTCTGTTACATAGATACTAATAAATAGTGTTTTATTTATAGAAAAACCAGACTCCAGGTATGTTCCATTTCTACGGTTCTTTTAACCCATTATGGCGTACGTAACACTACCGAGTGATGCTAACCAGAAAAAAAAGAACAGATATGGTGGTAACATTGGAAAGATTGATGCATTTGATGCCACAAAATATAACTGGCTTATGTATACTGAGCTAACTCAATAGTATTTTGAAACTAATGAAATAGCCAGTGAGAAACAAATACCAATTATACTAGAGCATTAGGTTTAAAGGCAGACAGTTTGCTTTGAAGGTTAACTGCTTCAAACAAACCAGCAGAAGTGAGCTTTGCTGATATTGTCAAAGTAATGCAGGAACACTTAGAACAAAAGTCATTGTTGATTGCAGACAATTTGTTTCATAAGCAGAATCAAAAAGAAGATGAATCCAGTTCATCATGCGTGCCTGAATTGAAGGGATTTTCTGAGCATTTTCAGCTCAGTAATGGGCTGAATGATGCACTGAGTGACTGCTTAGTTTGTGGAATCTTACTCAAAAGTATTCAAAAATGACTCCTAACTAAAGGACAAATTACAGTTAAAAGAGCATTTGGAAGCTCTGTTTCACTGGAAACTGCAGACAGAGATACAATTGAATTGCAGTAAGGAATAAACAAAATTGCAATATGTGAATAAAACTCAGCCTGGCCAAACAAATTGTATTACTGTTGTGGCAGAAGCCCACATACACCAGATCAATGCCAGTTTAAATGTGAAACGTGCAGAAAATGGAACAAAGCAGGACTCATACAAAGAGCATTTCAAACAGATAAAAATAAATGGACAGCACAGAGAAGAGAAAAGATAGAAGGTCAAGTTGCAGTTTCAAAAAGGAGCACTAATCTGCATGCTGTTGATGAAAAACCTGATAATGATGAGAGTAATACACCTGCTTAATATGGTGCCAATGAACAACGCTTCCTCAGGTGACGTCTTTCAGATAGTCCACAGAATTGTTGATTTCACTTATTTCACTTTCTCTACATCTTATTTTTATCTTAAATGTCTTCCAGGAACTGTTAGAGCTTGCGACTTACAGTTTGGGGATTGACTGAGTGATCTAGCACTTTGCTATCTCTGAGAAAATTCCAGGAAGCAAGTGAGAGTGGCCTCGAGGCAAAGAAGCTTAGAGACTGGGTGCAAGCCCATGACTGTCTCCATTTCTCACCAATTAGCACATAGAGGAAGACTGAAACATCGAGGCGAATGCAGAAGCGAGCACGGGTTCAGCGCTGTCTACCTGCCTCTTTCTCTCTGTCGTGATGGCTCTCTCGCTGTTGCCAGATTAGGTGTCTGTGTGTGATGGATCTCAGAAAGCCTCTGCATTCAAGTGGTCTCTCTCTCACCCTCAATGCTGTTAGAGGATGTTACTGAAGCTCTGCAATTTATGGATTGGACTGTGGATGAAAAATTCACCCTATCCTCGTAATATGTGTCTTCAGACAATGTGGATTCACAGTTATGCAAGGAACCTATTACTACCAACTTCTCCTTATATGCATCCAAAACTCATAGTCATGCGAGGAGCACTGCTTTCCCGCCAATACAAGTCACGTGCGCACGCCTCACAGTCTCACTCCTGCCAGTCTCGCATTGGTTTTGGCAAGGTGTAGATGTGCGATCTCGCTTTCCTAAACTTTTGTTGTTTTTACCTACGGTGCAGTGATTTAGTGCTTGAAATATTTAACAATGCCTCCTAAGCGTCCGATGTCCAGTCCTGGGCCATGAGCCAAGCGGCAGAGGGTGTGCACACCCTCAAGGGGATTCCTGCTTTCACTGCAGCTGTCCAGGATTGTGTGGCCCTGAGCCGCAAAATTTGTGGGGAAGGATTCTCAGATCTCGAGACTGCTGACGCGGTAGAACTCCTGGATTCTCATGATGAAGAAATAAGTGTGGGTGACCTTCTGTGTTTAACTCAGACTGAAGATGATAACGATGAAGAAGGAAGTGTTGAGTTGCAGGTGAAGGATTTTACAGTGAAGCAACTGGCAGAATTTTTTAAGGCAGCAGAACGCATGGCACAAATGCTGATGGACATGGACCCAAGTTTAGAACGGAATCAGCATTTCAGTCATTCCCTGCAGTCAACCCTTCTTCCCTACAAGCAAATTTATGCTGAGAAACAAAATGCTGCCAAGCAAACAACCCTCACCACTTTCTTCAAATCGGTGTCATCTCCTGCTGCCGGCAGTACTGAGAGTTCTGTGGGTCTTCCCACTGTGCTGTGTTTGATATGATCCTGACGACCACAACCATCCACCTTCTCCATGTAAAGCTGCCCGACACCACAACAACCACTCATTTCCCGGAGCGAACACTGTTGGTGAATACTGTACATCCTGGTATATTAACTTTCAATGATTTATTATATTGAATATTACCTTAAATTGATGAAATATGATTCGAATGTTGCCTTGTGATACTACTTTTGTGTCGTATTGGTATGAAAATGTGAATAAATTACAGATAAAACATACTTTTTTCTCCATTTAAATAATTATTCACATTATGCGTTTTCTTATTATGCATCGTCTGCTAGGACCGTATCCCCCGCATATAATGAGGATAGGGTGTTGTTCAAATTTGTCTCTATCAGTTTGCATTCTGTGTTTTCATCTGTTCTTTTTTGTTGCTGTTTGGCATGATTTATTATTTTTTTTGTGCGAGGGAGGGGGTTGGAATTTGGGTTTAATGTTCTTGTTCCCATTTGGATCAATATATTTTTTGTGTGAGAGGGCTGGGGGTTTGGGGTTTGATGTTCTTGTTTCAGTTTGGTGTATTTTATTTTGTGCTGGGGGGAATTGACGTTTTTCTTTGCACAACTCTATGATGTTCTTAGTTTCTTAGTTTTGTAGCTATCTGGAGAAGTCAAATCTCAAAGTTGTATACTGCATACATACTTAGATAATAAAGTACAAACCTTTGACACAGGACTGCATAGCCTTAAGATTTATATTCTGAAAACTAGCAATATGGCTTACACCAGAAGTGAATGACACATTAATTAAAATGGAAATGGACAGTGGCTAAGCTGTTTCAGTCATTAGAAACATAGAAACATAGAAATTAGGTGCAGGAATAGGCCATTCGGCCCTTCGAGCCTGCACCGCCATTCAGTATGATCATGGCTGATTATCCAACTCAGAACCCTGTACCTGCTTTCTCTCCATACCCCCTGATCCCTTTAATAGAAAACTATTACACAAAATTAGTTAGGTACTAAACTGAAGCCTACTATCCAACGAAGAACATACTGGAGAAAAGATAACTCCTGAGGGAATGACTTTTATAACAGTGAAATACAACAACTAAAAGCCATGGTTGGCAAGATGTGGTAAAAACCGGAGCACCAGCATTGTGGGGTGTGTTTGGCTGCAATACCTACAGCCTGATTGGAGATCCATCCACCATTGGAGGAGTTGTGGATAGAGCTGCAGGTTGTCGAAGGTTACAAGAGGATATAGACAGGCTGCAGAGTTGGGCAGAAAAATGGCAGATGGAGTTCAATCCGGATAAGTGTGAGGTGATGCATTTTGAAAGGTCAAACCAGAAGATTGAGCACAGGATTAATGGTCAGTTACTAAAGAGTGTGGATGAACAAAGGGACCTTGGGGGTTCAAATCCATACATCCCTCAAGGTCGCCGCACAGGTTGATAGGGTAGTTAAGAAGGCCTATGGGATGCTAGGCTTCATTAACAGGGGGATTGAGTTCAAGAGTAGAGAGGTCATGCTGCAACTCTACAAATCTCTGGTGAGACCGCACTTAGAGTATTGTGTTCAATTCTGTTCACCTCATTATAGGAAGGATGTGGAAGCTATGGAGAGGGTGCAGAGGAGATTTACCAGGATGTTGCCTGGTTTGGAGAACAAGTCATATGAAGCAAGATTAGCAGAGCTGGGACTTTTCTCTTTGGAGCGTAGAAGAATGAGAGGGGACTTGATAGAGGTCTACAAGATTATGAGAGGCATAGATAGGGTGGATAGTCAGTACCTGTTTCCCAAGGCACCAATAGCAAACACCAGAGGGCATATGTACAAAATTAAGGGAGGGATGTCTGGGGAGACATCAGGGGTAAGTTTTTTACACAGAGGGTTGTGAGTGCCTGGAATGACTTGCCTGGGATGGTGGTGGAGGCTAAAACATTAGGGGTATTTAAGAGCCTCTTGGACAGGCACATGGATGAAAGAGAAATGGAGGGTTATGGGGTAGTGTGGGTTTAGTACTTTTTTAAAGGATTATATGGGTCGGCACAACATGGAGGGCTGAAGGGCCTGTACAGTGCTGTAGTGTTCTATGGTTCTATCTGCATGCCACATCCCCTGCAACAGAGTCAACTGAAATCAAATTCAGAAATATACTGGATGATGCCACAACTGTCTCCATGATGTACACCATGAACCATTGGCCAACAGAGGGCAAACAGGTGTTGATGCCAACCTTTGCACCTCATGTTGGAAAGAAAATTGGACCAGGAAAGGATCATGCTGCTCAGCAGAATCATGAAAGTGATGAACGCACTGGTCTGACTACAGCAATTTTTGCAGGCGGCATATCTGAGTAAGATTCTGATATGTTAATCAGGCAATTATCTGTGAAATGTGGCTTGGTTTTAAGCTGGAAGAGAGCTTCAGGGAAGTTGGAAGCACTTGACTTCTGTGAATGTAAAGAACCAGAAGCTATTCTGTATGCATTAAAGTTATTGCATGAGCCTCAAGTGGGAGACAAAAAGTTACTTGTAAAGATGGATGCAAAGACCCAAGCCCAGCTGGATGAATGGAAGGCCAAAAAGAAAGGAGTCAATGGAGATCGGAAAACAGAGGATTTTTCAGATGATGTTGTGTATGAGGAAATCAAGAGACCCGATGGCGAAGGGAACAATAGAAAGATTAATAAGAGAATACATGGGTGAACTAAGTGTACCTTCCTAAGATCAAGATGCAGAAACTAGAAGAAGAAAATGAAAGGAGAAGAAAGGTGTCCAGAGCTGTCAGAACCACTTCCTGCAGTCTCAGAGACAACTCCTACAACCATCAGGGAGGAGGCCCCAGAACCTGAGAGTGTTTCACAGCCGCAAGTCTCACTGGCCGAGCTGAGTGATCCCCCTTGGCAGGAAAGACATTATCCCACAAGAGTAAGAAACCGTCCACAGCAATTAAATACTTAGGCCTGAATAGGACAATTTAAACATTGATTATACTGTGGATTTCTGTATAGTAATTGTATTATATAGTACACTGTGTATATAGCTGAAATATATTCTATATTGAGTTGGTTGAGAGCTAAGTAGGAAGGAATGTTGTGTATTTAATATTTCAGTAGTATTTGAATAATATTGTAAATATGTTATTGATTGAGCATTCCTTGTTTGTTTAAGTAATTCATTATGTGTTATTTGAAAACATAAATGATTGTGTCATTACACTACCATGGGCAATTCACTTAAAGCAAACTAGAAGTTAGACTCACGTTTCAGACTCCCGTGTCTTCCTTTGAATTAGTTCAATGTTTTGAAGCTACAAAACAGAACACACGCCAACTGCAAATTAGCAATCCTGTAACAGAACTCATCTTCCGAAAATAGACACTGCCTTCAGCTGTTTGAACTGTGCTGTGCTCTCTCTCTCTCCCCCTCTCCCACTCATTCTCTTCTTGAAGCAATTCATCATCTCTGAAATATTTAATTGCACTTCTCAGAGATTTATGAATGTTCCCACACGGTTGGCAGAGTTGAGAATGAGTGATCATTTCTACTTCATTGTAATCTGCACCTTCCAGATTATGACATGAATTTGAATAAAATGATTCCATTCAGGATGTAAGCCTATTTGTACCAGGAGACATATCAAGCCAGTCAGTTTATCATGTACCATGCCAAGAGAAGTAAAAACTGTTTTCTATTAATTGTTCTCATCATATTTTGGCGCTGTCAGATTTTGCTACTACTATGTATCCTTACAATCCAGTGATCAGTGGGCCAAATCCTCTCAGGCTCAATTACTCCTCTGCATGAAATGACAATTGACACAGTTTTATTTTATTTAGAGAAACAGGATGGTAATAGACAATTCTGGCCAAACAAGCCCTCACTACCCAATTACTGATAAACCTACTAATGTCAGTGGTGGGTAAATTAATGGAAAGTATTCTTAGAGATGGTATATATAACTATCTGGATAGACAGGGTCTGATTAGGAACAGTCAACATGGATTTGTGCATGGAAGGTCATGTTTGACAAATCTTATTGAATTTTTTGAAGAGGTTACGAGGAAAGTTGACGAGGGTAAAACAGTGGATGTTGTCTATATGGACTTCGGTAAGGCCTTTGACAAGGTTCCGCCTGGAAGGTTAGTTAGGAAGGTTCAATTGTTAGATATTAATAATGAAGTAGTAAAATGGATTCAACAGTGGCTGGATGGGAGATGCCAGAGAGTAGTGGTGGATAACTGTTTGTCAGGTTGGAGGCCGGTGACTAGTGGTATGCCTCAGGGATCTGTACTGGGTCAAATGTTGTTTGTCATATACATTAATGATCTGGATGATGGGGTGGTAAATTGGATTAGTAAGTATGCATATGATACTAAGGTAGGTGGCGTTGTGGATAATGAAGTAGGTTTTCAAAGTTTGCAGAGAGATTTAGGCCAGTTAGAAGAGTAGGATGAACGATGGCAGATGGAGTTTAAGTGTGAGGTGCTACATTTTCGTAGGAACAATCCAAATAGGACATACATGGTAAATGGTAGGGCATTGAAGAATGCAGTAGAACAGAGTGATCTAGGAATAATGGTGCATAGTTCCCTGAAGGTGGAATCTCATGTGGATAGGGTGGTGAAGAAAGCTTTTGGTATGCTGGCCTTTATAAATCAGAGCATTGAGTATAGGAGTTGGGATGTAATGTTAAAGTTGTACAAGGCATTGGTAAGGCCGAATTTGGAGTATTGTGTACAGTTCTGGTCACCGAATTATAGGAAAGATGTCAACAAATTAGAGAGAGTGCAGAGAAGATTAACTAGAATGTTACCTGGGTTTCAGCACCTAAGTTACAGGGAAAAGTTGAACAAGTTACTTCTTTATCCTTTAGAGCGTAAAAGGTTGAGGGGGGAACTTGATAGAGGTATTTAAAATTATGAGGGGGATAGATAGAGTTGACGTGGATAGGCTTTTTCCAATGAGAGCAGGGGAGATTCAAACAAGAGGACATGAGTTGAGAGTTAGGGGGCAAAAGTTTAAGGGTAACACGAGGGGGAATTTCTTTACTCAGAGAGTGGTAGCTGTGTGGAACGAGCTTCCAGTAGAAGTGGTAGAGACAGGTTTGGTATTGTCATTTAAAGTAAAATTGGTTAGGTATATGGACAAGAAAGGAATGGAGGGTTTTGGGCTGAGTGCGAGTCAGTGGGACTAGGTGAGAGTAAGCATTCGGCACGGACTAGAAGGACCGAGATGGCCTGTTTCCGTGCTGTAATTGTTATATGGTTATATACTAACCCCGTATGCCATTGGAATGTATGAGGAAACGCATGCAGTCACGGGGGAATGTATAACTCCTTACAGACAGCAGCTGGAATTGAATGCCAGTTGCTACTGCTGTAATCGGGTTGCACAAGCCACAAACCAATTTACCAAGAGAGAGTTTAACCCTCTATCTTTGATGTTCAGTGGGATCACCATCAACAAGTCCCCTCAGCATCTGCATTTTGAAGCATCACATTAAGTGCTGTGGCTCCAGGGACAGGTGTCCTGTGGCATGTGAATAAGCTCTTGATACATAAAATATCCTATGAGGCACAACGGTGGCATGGTAATGTGACACACTTCACAACCCTGCCACTGTCCATGGCTGTGTAGATTTCCTCCGGGAGCTGCACCTCATTCCAAAGATGTACGAGTCAGAGTTAGTAAGCTATGGGAATAGAGACAACAGCGGAATAGGACCCCACTCACTGGTGCAGTAATAGATTTACACTGACTGCCATGCTACCACGCCACACCTAAGGCGCTCTGTTGTAGGTTCCTTTACTTTCTGGTGCTATGCAAACGAGAATGATTTGGTAAGACTCGATAATGATGATCCAAACCAGCCAAATGGAAAGAAGGTTGATCTTGGCTCTGATGTCTTGCAGGTTGAGTAGTATCGCTACATTTAGACTGTGCAGACATAAATGAAACAGAGGCCAGTTGTGTGGCACCACAGCCCAGTAGGAGATGCAGCATTTGAGGCACAAAGGAAGGGGAAAAGGAAAGAAACAAACCAAATTGAAAGGAATAATTTAAACTTAGGGGACATTGTGAAACTATTAGATTAAGTATACTAGGAATAGAAACACAGAGAAAATGCTGGAGGAACTCAGCAGGCCAGGCAGCATCTATGGAAAAGAGTGAACAGTAAATGTTTTGGGCCAAGCCCCTTCATCAGGACTGGAGAAAAAGGATGAGAAGTCAGAGTAAGAAGCTGGGAGGAGGGGAGTGGAAGAAGTACAAGGTGAAAGGTAATAGGTGAAACCTGAAGAGGGGCTGAGGGGGAAGCAAAGAGCTGGGAGGCTGGTTGGTGAAAGAGATAAAGGGCTGGAGAAGAGGAATCTATTAGGAGAGGGTAGAAGCCCATAGAAGAAAGGGAAGGAAAAGGAGCACCAGAAGAAGGTGATGGGCAGGTAAGGAAATAAGTTGAGAGAGATGGAAACAGGATGGGGAATGGGGAAGGAGAGTGGGGGGGGAGACATTAACGGAAGTTCGAGAAATCGATACTCATGCCATCAGGTTGGAGGCTACACAGACAGAATATAAGTTGTTGCTCCTCCATCCTGAGAGTGGCCTCATCGTGGCAGTAGAGGAGGCCATGGACTGACATGGCGGAATGGGAATAGGAAGTAGAATTGAAATGGGTGGTCACCAAGAAATCTGTGTTTTTTGTGGCCAATGGAGCAAAGGCGCTGAATCTCCGTCAGAATTCACTTACTTACCGAAGGCCACGCCAAAAGCAGCAGGTATAGTAGATGACCCAATAGACTCACAGATGAGGTGTCGCCTCACCTAGAAGGACTGTTTAGTGCCCTTGATGGTAGTGAGGGAGGAGGTGTAGGAGCAGGTGAGGCACTTGTTCTGCTTGCAAGGATAAGTAAGAGGAGAGAGATTAGTGGGGAGGGACAAATGGACAAGAGAGTCATGTAGAAAGCAATCCTTGCAGTTAGTGGGAAGGGGGGTAAGTGTAAGATATGCTTGGTGGTGGGATCCGGTTGGAGATAGTGGAAGTTAGGAAGAATTATGTGCTGGACTCAGAGGCTGGGGGAGGTGGTAGCTGAGGACAAGAGGAACCCTCTCCTTGGTATAGCAGCAGAATGATGGTGCATGAAATGGAAGATCTGCAGCTAAGGGCAGTGTTGTTGGTAGAGGAAAGGAAGTCCCTCTCTTTGAATGAGGAGGATATCTCTATTGTTCTGGAATGAAAAGCCTCATCCTGAGAGCAGATGTAGCGGGGACAGAGGAAATGAAAGAAGGGAATGGCATTTTTACCAGCAACAGGGTGGGAAAAGGTATAGTCCAGTTAGCTGTGAGAGTCAGTGGGTTCAAAAAGACATCAGTAGATAAACTCTCTCCAGAGATAGAGACAGAGAGATTCAGAAAGGGGAGAGATGTGTCAAAAATGGGCCAAGTAAACCTGAGGCAGGATGGAAGTTGGAGACAAAGTTGATGAAATCGATAAGCTCAGTATGGTTGCAAGAAGCAGCACCAATGCAGTCATCAATGAGGCAAAGGAAAAGTTGGGGAGTGAAGTCCACACATCCCTCTCCACTGTTCTCCCTCCTGGTACTTATCTTCGCAAACAGAACAAGTGCCACACCTGCCCGTACACCTTCTCCCTTATGACCATTCAGGGCCCCAAGCAATCCTTGCAAGTGAGGCGACACTTCACCTGCATATCTGCTGGGGTCATCTAATGTATCTGGTGCTCACGGTGTGGCCTCCTGTGTATCAGTGAAACCTGACATAGGTTGGGAGATCGGTTCATTGAGCACCCTCGCTCTGTCTGCAGAAAAAACAGGATCTCCCAGTGGCCAATTCTACTACCATTTCCATTCCAGCATATCAGTCCATAGCCTCCTCTACTGCCACGATGAGGCCACACAACACTTTATATTTAGTCTGGGTATCCTCCAACATGATGGCATCAACATTGAATTCTCAAAATTCTAGTAAATGCACCCCCCCAGCCGCCTTTCCTTCACCATTCCCCCCTCCTGTTCCCTCTCTCATCTTAAATCCTTACTAGCCCATCACTTCCCTGAGCTGCCCCTCCCCTTTTCCATTCTTCCATGCTCTTGTCTTCTCCCTTCTCCAGTCCTTTATCGCTTTCACCAATCAAATTCTCAGCTCTTTTCTTCACCCATTCCCCTTCCCAGTTTCACCTATCAGCTGCCATCTAGAACTGCTTCCTCCCCCCTCCACACCTTCTTCATCCGACTCCTCCCCCTTCCTTTCCAGTCCTGATGAAGAATCTCAGCTCAAAACATCAACTGTTTACTCTTTTCCATCGATGCTGCCTGACCTGCTGAGTTTCTCCAGCATTTTGTATGTGTTTCTTTTGATTTCCAGCATCTGAAGATTTCCTCCTGTTTGATATGTTAGGAATAACTGTGCACTTTCTACTATCACAAACTCAATCAGGGTCTTGGCCCAGAACATAGACTCGTTATTCTTCTCCATACACGCTGCCTGACCTGCTGAGTTCCTCCAGCATTCTGTGTGTGTTACTCAGGACTTTCAGCATCTGCAGATTATCTTGTGTTTACAATTTCCAAATCTGCCTCAGTTCCTATATTAGCAAAGGAATTTACATCAAATATAGAAGTGTATAGCAGAATACAGGCCCTTTGGTCCACGATATTCTGCTGACTTTTTAACCTACTCTAAGATCAATCTAACCCTTCCCTCTCACATAGCCCTCCATTTTCAACCATATACCTATCTGAAGTCTCTTAAATGTCCCCATTGTACATATATATATATATATATCTACCAGCCCCCTGGCAGTATGTTCCATGCACCTACCACCACTTATTTAAAAAATTAACCTCCGGATACATTTTTTCAATCACCTTAAAGTCATGCCCACTTGTATTTACTTTTTCCACCCTGGAAAAGTGAAATTGGATTCTCTCTGTTGATCTTATCACCTTGTACACCTCTATCAAGTCATCTGTCATTCTCCTTTGCTCCAGAGAGAAAAGCCCTGGCTTGCTCAACCTATCCTCATAAGACATACAATACCTTGTAATCCAGGCAGCATCTAGGGAATCTCCTCTGCACCCTCTCTAAAACTTCCATAGTTAAATACTTTGAATATTAAAGTGGCAACTTCAGCTTTCTTGAAGTTTGATCTCCTTTGAACTTTTTTTAATATATATTTTAATTAATTTTTTAAGAGAATTACATACAGTGAATAGAATAATAGAATAATGAAAATTAATATTAGCCCTCCCCCTCCCCTTAACCCTTCCCCCCTTACATCCCCGTCTAAAAAAAAAGAAAAAAGAAAGAAAGGAAGAAGAAAGAAAGAACGATTGCCTGGATATCGGAGGATCCCCACATGCTCCATGGAGTTCAAAATAACTTTAGTATACATCTTTATTTTTTCCCCATATGACTAATAATTTTATCTTCAAAGTGTTACGTACCCCGTAACTGGGTGTCTGACCAACAGAGAAAGAAGAATCCGTTGGAGTCAGGTGGTACCAAACTAAAGGTGTTTATTAGTAAACTACACAATACAATATCAAAAATGCAAATATACATATAAAACGAGTTAGCAGTAATAAACTTAAAAGTGTAGGAATAATAATAATCAATAATAAACAAGCTCTATTGGTGTCTAGGGGTAAGTGAATTGTCATAGGAAAGCATAGAGTTCAGTTCAGTTCATAAATGCTGAGGTGGTTATGGTTGTTGTATTGAGATTGTTGGAGAGAGAGAGAGAGAGCGAGCGAGATGTAACAGCAACAGTTGCGGCAGGCAAACCTTTTGGTGGCTTTCTTAATCCGTTGTATCGTTGTAGTTATTCAGTTATGACCCCTCTGGTCTTCAGCTAGACCGTTCTTCTGTGGTGGACTCGTCGCTCTGGCATGAGTGGACACACACACAAGTCCCCACCGGCCCTGCTGTAACATTGTGAGTTTAACTGACCGATCTCCTGGTTCGGTCTCCGAAGCCCCCACCTTTCTGTGGGTTCCCAACACTCAGTCAGTGTCCACTAGTGTGTCTGAAGGGTGTCTCTCCAGACCTGTCTTTTTATCCCCACTCACGGGGTCTCAGCTATCCATCAACTCTGAATGACCGTGTCCATCAAATCAGGCCACTCCTGCTATCTCCTGAGGAATGTTAACGAGTAAAGTAAAGTCCTTGTAGTGGAAGGTAAATAATCCAGGAAGAGTCATAATACAGTAAATCAACAGTCTCTCTCTCTCCCTCTTATCTGTAGCAAACGTTCTTGCCTGGGCTTTATCTTTCTCTCATGAGCAGCATAACAACAGCAATAGTTCGTAGTTCTCAGGAGGGGAGTTGGGAATGGTTAACTCTGCACCCCATTGACCATCAGGTCTGTTCATCACTCATAACAAAAGGACCTATATATTTAATCCTATCTTTTGTAGATAGGGATGCCAAATTTTCAAAAATATGTCATATTCATTTCTTAATTTATAAGTAATTTTTTCAAGTGGAATACAGCTATATGTTTCATTATTCCAACGGTCCATAGTTAAGTATGAATCTGATTTCCAAGTAACTGCAATAGCTTTTTTGGCTACTGCCAATGCAATTTTTATAAATTTTTTCTGATATTTATTCAATTTAGGTTTTGCTATTATCCTTTCAATATCGTCTAATAAGAATAATGTTGGGTTATGTGGAAGTTGTATTCCAATAATTTGTTCCAGTAAAAGTCTTAGACAAAAAGTGGGAAACTGATTTGAATATTAAAATTGATGAAAAAAATTGGTCAAGACTATGTCTTGATAGTATGACAAATACAATAAATGTCTGACTTAGATTAGTACAATACAATTTTTTACATCAATTATATATTACACCACAAAAAATAAACAGATTAAACCCAAATTTATCTGACCAATGTTTCCGATGTAATCAAGAAATCGGTCCTTTTTTACACTCTACTTAGTCTTGTTTTAAAATTCAACCTTTTTGGATAAATCTAAGACTTTTTCTGGAACAAATTATTGGAATATAACTTCCACATAACCCAACATTATTCTTATTAGGCGATATTGAAGGGATAATACCGAGATCTCCTTTGATCTGATTTCCTTAAACCCTTTGTATTAGGTGGAACTGACATCACTTTGATGTTGGAGGCACATTATCTCAAGCTGTGAGTAAATTCTCATCCTAAATTGAGAACACATACCAATTGTGTAAGGATTAGATTTCTTCCTTTAGATGAAAGAAAGAAAAAGATTAAAAACACAAAATGCTGGCAGAACTCAGCAGGCCAGACAGCATCTATGGGAGGAGGTAGTGACGACGTTTCGGGCCGAAACCCTTCATCTATGGGTACCTCCTCCCATAGATGCTGTCTGGCCTGCTGAGTTCTGCCAGCATTTTGTGTTTTTATTTATTTCCAGCACCTGCAGATTCACTCGTGTTGCCAAAGAGAAAGATTAACTTTGTTTGTCACATCAGTACCAAAACATCAAAGCATTCTGTGAAATTTGTTGTTTTGCATTAATGATCAATGTTGACTGAGAATTGTGTTGAGGGCAACCCGCAAGTGTTGCCACATGTCCGCTGCCGACAAAGTATGCTCACAACTCACTACACCTAACTGTATGCCTCTGGGATGTGAGAGGAATCATAAAACCATAAGATATACAAGCAGATTTAGGCCATTTGTTCCATCGAGTTTCCTTTGCCATTTCATGATGGCTCATACGTTTCTCTCTCAGCCCTTGCCTCCTGCCTTCTCCCCATAAACCTTCATGTCCTGACTAATCAAGAACCTCTGTATTAAATATACCCAAGGACTTGGCCTCCACAGCCACTTGTGGCAACAAATTCCACAGGTTCGCCACTCCCTGGCAAAATAAATTCCTCCTTATCTCCATTCTAAATGGATGTCCTTCTATTCTCAGGCTGTGCCCTCTGGTGCTCTGGTTGTGAATTTTACTGCTATGCTGTAGGTATTTCATTTTAGCAGTCTGTTCTGCCTTCAGCCTGTTTGGGTTTGGGCTTTGTTGTTCAATTTAGAAGCATCATATCAGCCAATTAGGATGGTGGAATTGGGAGAAGGTTCTAGAGAACTCTGGGTTTTGTGAGGAACTGGTATGGGTGAAGTTCTTTTTTTGACGGGAGCTTGGAGAAGACAGAAGGAAAGATGGCTGAGGATGATGTCCCTGTTGCACGAGGCGTTTTGTGCAGATGAATGGCTTCAAGGAGGAAAGAGCAATACTCCTGTGGGACAGCCTGTTTGTTCAAGATGGATTTCGAGTGACATTTGGAAGGAGGTGTGTGCTTTCACACAGGCCGAGGCTCCAGCACTTGAGTTGCAGACAGCTTCAGGATAAGCTCTAACTTATGTGCACATTTGACTTTAATTATAATGGGCCCTTTTCGCTTTTTTCTTTCTTTCATAATTTAATAACTTTAATAATTCTTTGGTTAAGTTAACATTCATAAATATAGTTTTTTTATAATTGCACACAGTGTATAATCTGTTATTTCTTGCCAAAGGGCAATGGCAGCTGAGCGGTAAATCACACGGCGTTCACACAAACCTGGTTTGGATGGGTGAGCCAACCCAACCTCATGGGTTTGGCGGGACCAGGATGGAACACACCCCAGATGTACAGGGCCTGAGAAAGATGGGTTTCTTGCTGCAGAGTCCAGTGGCTGTTAGCAAGGGGCTAATGAGCCGCATTTCCAGAGATGCCCAGTAAAAAGGGGTTTCAGTAGGAAATTCCTCTCCACATCCATTCTATTGAGGCCATTCAACGTTTGATAGGTTTCAATGGGATCCTCAATTGGTAATGCTTTCAATTCTGGAATCATTCTTGTGAACCTCCTCTGAACCCTCTCCAATCCTTTCTTCAACAAGGGACCCAAAGCTGCACCACCACTCCCAGTGAGGCCTCTCCTGTATCTTAAAAAGCCTCAACATTAGAACCTTACTTTTATATTCTAGTCCTCTCAAAATGAATACTAACATTGCATTTGCCTTCCTCACCACAGACTCAACCTGAAAATTAACCCTTAGGGAATCCTGCACGAGGACTCTCAAGTCCCTTTGCACCTCAGATTTTTGAATTTTCTCTCCATTTAGAAATAGTTGACCCTTTTATTTCTTCTATCAAAGTGCATGACCATACACTTTCCGACAGCCCCTTCTTTTCCCATTCTCCTAATCAGTCTAAGTCCTTCTGCAGCCTTGCTGCTTCCTCAAAATTACCCTCACCTCCACCTATCTTCATGTCATCTGTAAACTTGACCATAAAGCCATCAATTCCGTCAGCCAAATCATTGACATCAAAAAAAGTTGCCACAACACAAACCCCTGTGAAACCATTAGTTACCAGCAGCAAACAGAAAAGGCTCCCTTTATTTCCACCTTTTACCTACCGCCAATCAGCTCATGCTTTATCCAGGCTAGTATCTTTCCTGTATTTCCATGGGCTCTTAACTTGTTAAGCAACCTCATGAGCAACACCTTGTCAAAGGCCTTCTGAAATCCAACAATATTATTCACTAGCTTGCTTTCATATTCCATCTTTTCCTTCTTAATGACATTTTAGTTGTTTTCTGTTAGTTTTTAAAAGCTTCCTGACACTCTAACTTCCCACTAATTTTTGCTCTGTTATATGCCTTCTTTGTGACTTTTACGTTGGTTTTGACTTCCTTTGTCAGCAAGTTTTGTTTTCTTTCCTTCAGAAAACTTTTTCTTCTTTGGGATGTCTCTATACTACGCTTTCCAAATTGCTTCCAGAAATTCCAGTCATGCTGCTCTGCCTTCATTTGTGCTAGCGTCGCCTTCCAATCAACTTTGGCCAGTACCTCTCTCATGCCTCTGTAATCCCCCTTACTTTGTTGTATTACTGCTACATCTGACTTTAGCTTCACCCTCTCAAGTTGCAGGGTGAATTCTAACACATTATGATCACCAAATCCTAAGGCTTCCTTTACCTTAAGCTCACTAATCAATTCTGGTTCATTGCACAACAGCCAATCCAGAATAGCTGACCCCATCATTGGTTCCACCACAAGCTGCCCTAAAAGTCCATCTTGTAGGCAGTCTATAAATTCCCCCTCTTGCAATCCAGCATCAACCTGATCTTTCCACTCCACCTGCATATTGAAATCCCCTATGACAATTCCAACATTAACCTTTTGACATGCTTTTTCTATCTCCTATAATTTATAGCCCGCATCCTGGCTGCTCTTCGAGGCCTGTATATAACACCCATCAGGGTCTTCTTACCCTTGTTTCTTTGATCTACCCACAAGGATTCTGCACCTTTTGATCCCATGTGACCTCTTTCTAAGAATTTCATTTTGATTTTTAACAACAGAGCCACCCGACTTCCTCTGCTGACTTGCCTGACCTTTTGATACAATGTGTATGTTAAGCTCCTAACTATACAGCAATCTTCCCAAAAGCACAATTCAGTGATGCCCACAATGTCATACATGCCAATCTGTAACTGTGCAACAAGACCATCTACCTTATTTCATATATTGCATGCATTCAAGTATAACCCCTTCAGTCCTCTATTCTCTTTTCAATTTTATCCCTGCTTTACATTGCAACCTATCCCTTTCACTGCTATTTTACCCTTTCATCAGCCTGTCCTTGCCAGCAGTCTCACTACACATTGCCTCTGTTTGTAAACCAACTCCCCCATCTCAGCTCTGTCACTCCGGTTCCCATACTCCTGACAAATTAGTTTAAATCCTCCCAAACTGTTAAGCACCTGGAGGAAACCCATAAAATCATCGGGAGAATGTACAAACTCCTTACAGACAGTGGCAGGAACTGAATCCAGATCAGTGATCGCTGTCATTGTAAAGAGAATGCACTAATTGCTACACTACTTGTGACCTACCAGGGCATATCCAAGTGTATGAATGGAGAATGAATATACCAATAGTCAGTAACTTTAAAGGCATAAGGGTGTCATCAAAACATTAGACGCTAAATCACACAACAATGAAGAGATCAAATTACAATTCCTAAATGATCAGGGATGTCATGAGTGGCATAATCTTTACCATGTAATTGATAAGAGACTTGCTGTTGTCACATGTACTAAAATATAGTGAAAAACTTTGTTGTGTATGCCATTGATACAGATCATTTCAAAACACAAGTATATCAAGGTAATAAAAGCAAAAACAGAATAGAGATATGGTGTTACAGAGAAAATGCAGTGCCATGGTCAATGGGGTTCAAGATAGAATGTGAAGTCAAGAGTTTGTCTTTATTTTACAAGTGGTCCATTCAATAGTCTTTTAACAATGAGACAAGCTTACCTTGAGTCTACTGGAGCATGTTTTCAAGCTGTTGTATTTTCTGCCTGATAGGAGAGAAGAGAGAATGTCTGGAGTGAGAGGGTATTTGATTATAAAAGGAAAACACATATAAAAGCAGTTTCCACACATCCTTTTCAGGTCACCGTGTGTTCATCACAATGCCAGTATAATTGCTCTCTGCATGCTTGACATTTATCTAGGGAAACGAGTTGCACACCGTTAATTTTTTCTGCTCTCTGTAGAAGATGGAGTTCCATCTATCATGTCTCTCAATGCCACCCCTTTCTCTCTCCTCTCTGGCTCCATCCGTCATCTTTCTTCAGTCTAACAGTCACCTACTGGACCTTGTCTCTCTTCTCTTCAGTCTGGTATGCCACCACTCTTAACCCCAATGCAAGGATTCAAGCTGAAGCATCAGCCATTTCTTCTCCCCCGGAGACACTGCTCTATATCCAATAAAATGATTGGTGCTTCACTAATAACAACCCTCTTAAATCAGTTCTACTTATTAATCAGCTGCACTTTGAAGCACATTGAATATTCTTTCATGTATCTTCTGTGCATTGGAAGGGGGGATGGAAGGATGTCTGGAGTGGGTAGGATCTTTGATTATATGACTTCTTTAGTGAGAATTATATAGGGAGTCCGTTGGGGAAAGCTGGCTTTTATGAAGTGCTGTGCTGCGTCCATAACTCTCTAGTTATTTACTGTCATATGCAGAGCAGTTGTCATACCAACCATGATGCATCTAGATAGGATGCTTTCCATGCTGAATTGTTAAAAATTGGAAATGTTCATTATGTCACATAATGTGGGAGACATACAATTATGGGACTCAATAGGTGGGACTTCAAGCATTGAACAGCTTAAGGAACTCTCCACGAACAGTCAATGTACCAAGATGATGATGATGATGATAATAGTAATAATAATACATTTACGAAGAAAATAAGAATTAAATTTCAAATTTCAGGAAATACTATTTCCACTCAAATGCACTTAGATTAACAGTACATAGGATAGAAGGAGGAAAAGGAAAAATGAACATTAAAAATTTACACAACAGTCAGACAGAACGTCTAAGGATACATTCTAAGGTGACACAACATAAAGATTTTTACACCCTCATGTTGTGAGATGGTTGCAAGAAATAAAATTCTAATTCTAATTCTAATTCATCAGTGAAAGCAAGATTCAGCACTCCACGTGAGCATATGCAATTCTGATGAGAAGTATGCACCATTAAAGCATAACCCAGAAAAATTAAGAAATTCTCCGTATTGAGGAAAAAGTTAACCAATGGAAGAGCATGACCCTCTATGGAAGACATGCCCATGATCTGAACAGACTGGGAAGCAACTCTTGGAGTTGGAGATCTCTTCCCAGAAACAGAAAGGTTCCTTGTGACAATGATGAAGCAGCTGGTTAACAATGATCAAAAATACATATTAAAAGACCAACAAATTCAAAATAATAAATGCAGAAAATGCCAAGAGAAATCAGAAACAATCCAACACGTTACAGGATCCTGCAGCATTTTAACTCAATTTGATTACTTACACAGGCACGATCAAGTGGCAAGCATCATTCACCAAAACCTGGCTTTAAAATACAAACTCATGAAAGACACCATCCCTCACTGTAAATACAAGCTTGATCCAGTGTCAGAGTCAGAGTCCCCCAGATTATATTGCAACCGATCTGTATTACAGGTAGGTCAATCCATAATAACCATCTGGATATAATAATGAGTGAAAAATGCAAGAAATATGCTGAATTAAAAGAGGAAATTGAAAAACTATGGAACATGAACAGGGTATATATTGTCCCGATAGTAATATCTACAACCAGTATCATCCCAAAGCACTACCCAATGGCATTAAACAATTAGGGCTACACAGTGATATCTATGTAAATCCTCAGAAAGCCGCAATACTAAACACCGCCAGAGTCATCCAAAAGTTCCTAGCAATTGACAAATGAGCATACTTGGTTGTGCCCATACCTCAGCTTTTTCTAGCTTGAGCTGAGAAAAATTCTAGAAGTAATTTTATTCTTAAGCTGAACGATTTGCATATTTTGGCTTTTATTTCTCTTTTAGACAGAAGAGTTTTGTTGCTTAAATGGAAAGATGCCGTTCCGCCTACTCATGCCCATTGGTTGATTGATGTTATGTCATGTTTAAATTTAGAGAAGATTAGGTGTTCTATTTCTGTACCTAGACAAGATTTTTTCACATTATGGGGGCCTATTTGGAACTACTTTCACAATCTTTGACTTGTTCAACAATGATGATGGCTATTATATGTTTGAATTTACGACTATATGTCCAGGATTTTTCTTTTCTTTTCTTTTAACCAAACAGCTGTTATTTTCTCTCTTTTCCTTTTTTTTTGTTATGGGGTTTTGATTTTGTTTTAGATTAGAATAAAATATACCTTTTTAATATTATGTTTAATTTACTATACACAGATATGGGTCATTTCAACTTTGTTTCTGTTTTCATAATATCATAATGTATTTTGTATTCATCTATGCAAGTAATCAATAAAAATATTGAAAAGAAAAATAATTACAATAATAACTTTATTTACATAGCACCATTCTTACATTAAGATGCAGGTTCGAAGTGCTTAAATACAAATGTTTGTAAATCAATATAGTCATAAAGTATGAGACAAAATTAAAAACTATAAGTAAAGGTAAACATCATATAGAAAAAATATAATCAGATATACCAAAGTATATAAATATAATCAAAATCAACAGGTGTTAAGTAATCTTATATGTGGGTCAAATTAAAATAGTAGATTTTTAGGAATGTTTTGAAATGTTCCACAATACTAGGCTGATATATCTGAGTCGGAAGAATAATCCAGATTTTTGGTGCATAGTAGAACAAAAGGCTGATTCGCTAGTTCATACTGTATGTGCTTGACTCTAGAAACACTAAGCATACCAGTGTTTGCAGATCTAAGATTACAATTAAGGATGTAAGAGGATAGACACTCCATAATAACCGGATTCGGTGTACAAGTAGTCAATGAGTTCAAAGACTGAAGTTCCCAATAGGAACGTCACAGGTCTCATTTGAAAACAAAATTTGTGCTAAATTTGATTCTTATGTATTTTTGTACAATTATGCAAACTTCTCTCTGGAGTTCACTGTGGACATTGGTGTAGGGCCTAGCTTGTGATTGGTGCAGCTAAAGTGAATAAATTCCCATTAAAACTGAGAGAAAATGAGCAACTATTTGAATAAATATGGACAAATAAAAGAATGCCAACCATATTTTGTTGAGGTCAAATTGTATCTAGCTTTGGTTAACATGAAGTTATGGATTTAATAAAATACTGTATATTTTAATAAAATATATAAATTTCTTACAGACGGCAGTGGGAATCAATCCCGATTGGTGATCACTCGTGTGGTTGAGTGACACAGGAAGCATGGTAGCGATACATTTAGTATAATTGCTTTGTAATGCCAGTGACGATTGATCACGGTTTGATTCTCACCATTGTTCTACGTTCTCCCTGTGTAACTACATGAATTTCTTCTGTGTGTTCTGGTTTTCTCCCATATTCCAAAGACATACACTTAGGGTTAGTAAGATGTGGGCATGCTATGTTTTGGCAAAACTTGCAGTCTGCCCTAGGATGATCCTCACTGACAGGATTTGATACAGACAACACATTTCACTGTATGTTTCAATGTTTAATGTACATGTGACACAAAACCAATCTCCATCTTCTTTAACCTTTATATTAGTTTTGTCAGCCCATGGGTTAAGAAAAGCAACTGCAGTTTGGAGAATAGATCTACGAAAATGTTAGAGTGACAGGTTATTTTTTACGACTGAAGGGAGGTGCACAGTGAGTTTCCTCAGGTTAACTGCATGGACAACAGTTGCATTTGATGCACATAAATGACCAAAAGTTCAAAGTTCAATCTCAAAGCTTGGAAATGTCATGAAACTTGTAGACACGGAAGATATGAATAGACGTAAGTAGGACATGGACAGATTTATGTAATTGATGGCAGCTGAAATGTAAGTTAAAAAAATAAAATCAAGTGATGCCTATGGTATGAAAAGTGAGGAGCTAAATGTTAAATATAGAACATAGCATAGAAACAGCCCCCTGAGGCCACAACCTTTTGTTGAACCAATTAAATTAGTAATCAAATGGCCAACTAGACTAATTCCTTATGCCTAAACAATGTCCATATCTTTCCATTTTCCTGACATTCATGTGCCTATCTAAACGTCTCTCAAAAGTCCCTGATGTATCCGTGTCTATGACCACCCCACACAACACATTCCAGAGACACGCCACTCTCTGTGTAAAAAACTTGCTCCTTGCATCTCCTTTGAAACTTACCCCCTCATACTTTAAATGCATGCCCTCTGGTGTTAGACATTTCAATGCCAGGAAAATGATACTGTCTGTCTACTCTGCCTATGCCTCTCAGAATCTTATAAACATCTATCAGATCTCCCATTAGCCTCTGCCACTCCGGAGAAAAGAACTGAGGTTTGTCCAACATCTTGTTATAGAACATTCCCTCTAGTCCAGGTAACCGCATCTACACCCTCTCCAAAATCTCGACATACTTCCTATAATGGGGTGACCAGAATTGTATGCAATACTCCAGAAGTGGAGTATTCCTTCGGCCTCTCCCACTTTCTCCAATCCCGAGCAGTAGCCTTCAGCACTCACCTGGGTCTAAACTATGCCTGCCTCCTCATCAGCTGGGTAGAACAGTCCAGGTTTGAAGCTTTCCCTAGTTTTACTCCCCAACTCTGCCTTGTCTACATTGATGACTGCATTGGTGCTGCTTCACGCACCCATGCTGAGTTCGTCAACTTTATCAATTTGCCTCTAACTTCCACGCTGCCCTTAAATTCACTTGGTCCATCTCTGTCTCCTCCCTACCCTTTATTGATCTTTCTGTCTCCATCTCTGGAGACAAACTGTCAACCAACATCTTTTATAAGCCTACTGATTCCAGTGACTATCTCTAACTCTATGGCTGGGGTTTCTGTGAAAGATGAGAGAAGTGCAAGACAGATATATTCCAATTAAGAAGAAATTTTTGAACAGAAGAAGGACAGTACCGTAGCTGACAAGTGAAGTCAGAGCCAAATTAAAAGTAAAAGAGAGGGCATACAAAGGAGCCAGAGCCAGTGGGAAGACAGAGGATTGGGAAGCTTTTAAAAACTTGCAGAAGGAAACTAAGGAGGTCATTAGGAAGGAAAGGATGAATTATGAAAGGAAGCTGGTGACTAATATCAAAGAAGATATTGAAAGTTTTTTAAGTATATAAAGAGTAAAAGAGAGTTGAGAGTAGATATAGGACCAATAGAAAATGATGCTGGAGATATTGTAATGAGAGATGCAGAGATGGCAAAGGAACTGAATGTGTATTTTACATCAGTCATCACAGCGGAGACATCTGCGGCATACCGGACATTCGAGAGTGTCTGAGAAGTGAAGTACGTGCAGTGAAAATTACGACTGAGAAGGTGCTCAGGAAGCATAAGGGTCTGAGGGTGGATAAGTCTCCAAGACCTGATGGAATGCAACCTCGGGTTGTGAAGGAAGAGCTGGAGAGATTGCAGAGGCATTAATAATGATCTGTCAAGAATTGATAGATTCTAGCATTGTACCTGATGACTGGAAAATTTTAAATGTTACTCCACTATTTAAGAAGGGCGGGAGGCAGCAGAAAGGAAACTATAGACCTGTTAGCCTGAGATCAGTGGTTGGGAAGTTGTTGGAATGGATTGCTAGGGATGAGATTACGGAGTACCTGGGGGCACATGACAAAATAGGCCAAAACCAACATGGTTTCCTGAAAGGAAAATCCTGTCTGACTAATCTACTGCAATTTTTGAGGAAATTACAAGCAGGGTAGATAAAGGAGATGCAGTGGGTGTGGTATACTTGGATTTTCAGAAGGCTTTTGAAGGTACAGGAGGCTGTTTAGCAAGATAAGAGTCTATGGAATTACAGGGAAGTTACTAACATGGATGGAGCATTGGCTGATCGGCAGAAAACAGAGAGTGGGAATAAAGGGATCCTATTCTGGCTGTCTGCCAGTTACCAGTGGAGTTCCACAGGGGTTGGTGTTGGGACTGCTGCTTTTTACGATGTATGTCAATGATTTGGACTATGGGATTAATGGAATTGTGGCTAAATTTGCTGATGACACAAAGATAGGTGGAGGAGCGAGTAGTGTTGAGGAAACAAAGAGCTTGCAAAGAGACTTAGATAGTTTAGGGGAATGGGCAAAGAAGTGGCAAATGAAATACAATATTGGAAAGTGTATGGTCACGCATTTTAGTGGAAGAAATAAATGGACAGACTATTATTTAGTTGGAGAGACAATATGAAATGCAGAGATGCAAAAGGTCTTGAGAGTCCTTGTGCAGGATACCCTAAAGGTTAACCTCCAAGTTGAGTCGGTGGTGAAGAAGGCAAATGCAATGTTGACATTCATTTCTAGAGGTATAGAATATAAGAGCAGGGATGTGATGATGAGGCACTATAAGGCACTCATGAGACCACACTTGGAGTATTATGTGCAGTTTTGGGCTCCTTTCTTTAGAAAGGATATACTAACATTGGAGAGGGTTCATCGAAGATTCACGAGAATGATTCCAGGAATGAAAGAGTTACTGTATGAGGAACATCTGGCAGCTCGCGGGCTGTATTCCCTGGAGTTCAGGAGAATGAGGGGGGGGGGGATCTCATAGAAACGTTCTGAATGTTAAAAGGCCTGAACAGATTAAATATCGTAAAGTTATTTCCCTTGGTAGAGGATTCTAGGACAAGAGGGCATGACTTCAGGATTGAGGGACGTCTATTTAAAACAGAGATGTGGAGAAATTACTTTAGGGTGGTAAATCTGTGGAATCTGTTGCCATGAGTCGCACTGGGGGACAAGTCCTTGCATGCATTTAAGGCAGAGATAGATCAGTTCTTGATTAGCCAGGGCATCAAAGGGTATGAGGAGAAGGCAGGGGAGTGGGGATGACTGGAAAAACTGCATCAGCCCATGACTGAATGGCAGAGCAGACTCGATGGTCAAATGGCCTACTTCTGCTGCTGTGTCTTAATGTCTTCTGGTCTTATGGACAATACCCCTTCTCACCGTATCTCCTGTAAAAATGCTATTCATTTCTCTCAGTTTCTTCACCTCACAGCATCTGTTCCCAGGATACCAATTTCCATTCTAGGACAGAAGAGCGGTCCTCCTTCTTCCAAGAACAGGGCTTCCTTTCCTCTACTTTTGATGGTGCCCTCACTTGCTTCTCCTCCATTTCCCAAACATCTGCTCTCACCCCATCTTCCTGCCACCTTAATAGTGATACCCTCTTATCCTTACCTACCACCCCATCAGCTTCTGCATCCAACACATTATCCTCGGCAACTTCCACCATCTCCAATGGGATCCGACCACTAAACGCATCTTTGCATCAAACTTCCCCCTCCCCCAAATTTTCCACAGGGATCACTCCATCCACGATTCCCTTGTCTATTTGTCCCTCCCCACTAATCTCCCTCCAGGCACTTTTCCCTACAAGTGGCCAAAGTGCTACACCACACAGCTCCTCCCTCACCTCCATTCAATGCCCCAGGTAGTCCTTCCAGGTGAGGCAGTACTTAACCTGTGAATCTGCTTGGGTCGTCTATTGCATCTGGTGCTCCTGATGCGATCCCCTCTACATTAGTGAGACCCGTCATAAATTGGGGGGCTGCTTCATTGAGCACCTCTGTTCCATCCACTGAAAGCAGAACTTCCCAGTAGTCAAATATTTTAACTCCCATTGGTATTTCCGTTCTGATGTGGCAATACAAGGCCTCCTCTGGTTCCAAGATCAGGCCATGCTCAGGGCGGAAGAGCAACACCTTATATTCCATCTGGGTATTCTCCAATTTGATGTCATGAGCATTGATTTCTCCTTCCAGTGAACAAATTTCCCCCTCCCACCCTCTCCTAATCCCCACTCTGACCTTTAAGTTCTTCTCAACTGCTAATTATTTCGTTGAGATAGAAAACCTCCAGAAGAATACAGGTCCTTTAGCCCACAAAGCTGTGCTGAACATGTCCTTACCTTATAATCTGATGTATGTAGCCCATAACAGCCCAAGGATCTATCTACCTTAATACTCTTTAAGAGACTTAATACTACCTCCTCCTTTATTTAAAAATGCACTAGCATATTAATACTCTCAGCACTGATCTCCCTATCCTCCACATTCTTTTCCTTGATACATTCTGATGTAAAGTACTCAGTAAAGGACTAACTCACGTCTTTCACATCCAAGCAAATGTTCTGTCCTTTATCTTTGAGTGGTCCCACCCTTTTCCTTGTTATTTTTTTGTTTTTCATGTATTTATAGGATACCTTGAGACTCTTTTTAATCCTACTTGCCAAGGTCTTTTCTTGGCCTCTCCTGGCTTTCCTTATACCCTTCTTGAGTTCTTTTCCAACTTCTTTATAATCCTCAAGGGATGTTTAGAAAGGGAATGCAAAAGAAGATCTTGCTCTGCTTATACGCAAATACTTATGGTAATAGGATAGATCAATAAAACAGTTACAAAAGCTTATGAGAATCTAACAAATCTCAATAAGGCACAGATGTACAAATCCAGGAAATAATCCTACATTTATGTTAAACATTAGTAAGGCATGAGCTGAAATATTGTTTCTCGCAGCTCTACAAATTCTGGTTAGACCACACTTGGAATATTGTGCTCCTCATTATCAGAAGGATATGGAAGCTTTAGAGAAGGTCCAGAATGCTCTCCACGGTACATCTATAGATGTTTTTGAGTGTTTTTGTTGATATACCAAATCTCTTCAAATTCTTAATGAAGTATTGTCACTGTCTTGCCTTCTCTATAGCTGCATCAATATGTTGGGACCAGGTTAGGTTCTTAGAGATCTTGACACCCAGCAACATGAAACTGCTCGCGCTCTCCACTTCTGATCCTTCTATGCGGATTGGTCTGTGTTCCTTTGTCTTACCCTTCCTGAAGTCCACAATCAGCTCTTTCGTCTTGACGTTGAATGCCAGGTTGTTGCTGTGACACCACTCCACTAGTCGGTATATCTCGCTCCTGTACACCCTCTCATCTCCATATGAAATTCTACCAACAATGGTTGTATCATCAGCAAATTTATAGATGGTATTTGAGCTATGCCTAGCCACCCACTCATGGGTATAGAGAGCAATGGGCTAAGCACACACCTCTGAGGTACACCAGTTGTGATCGTCAGTGAGGAGGAGATATCACCAATCCACACAGATTGTGGTCTCCTGTTTAGGAAGTCGAGGATCCAATTGAAGAGGGTGGTACAGAGGTCCAGGTTCTGTAATTACTCAATCAGGATTGTGGGAATAATGGTGTTAAATGCTGAGCTATAGTCAATGAACAGCATCCTGGCATAGATTTGTATTGTCCAGGTGGTCTAAGGCCGTGTGAAGAGCCATTGAGATTGTGTCTGCTGTTGACCTTTTGCGACGATAGGCAAATTGCAATGGGTCCAGGTCCTTGCTGAGGCAAGAGTTCAGGCTAGTCATGACCAACCTCTCAAATCATTTCATCACTGTCGATGTGAGTGCTACCGGGTAATAATCATGAAGGTAGATTACATTATTCTTCTTTCTTTCTTTCTTTCTTTTTTTTTTCCCAAATCTTTTTATTAGTTTTTAAAAAAAAACAGAAGAAAAATATTGTTACAAGACATTTGAGAGTACATAGTAGATTGATAAACATTCAAATATATATTGATCCATACATAGAATCTCTCAAACTCATATAATAATATAAATGATTAAGAGAAACCCCCCCCCAAAAAAAAAAACAAAAAACAACAACTAAATAGAAAAAAACTAACCAACATGGGCAATCGCATAATGTTATATATACAGTAGTGCCTATGACTCCCAACCTCCATCCACACAATTCAGGATAGTGACAATAAGGTTCAGGATCAGACCGTTTAATTCATATGAAAATGCTGAATAAATGGTCTCCAAGTTTCCTCAAATTTAACTGAAGAATCGAAAACCACACTTCTAATTTTTTCTAAACTTAAACAGGAAATAGTTTGGGAAAACCACTGAAATACTGTTGGAGGATTGGCTTCTTTCCAATTCAGTAAAATGGATCTTCTAGCCATTAGTGTAATAAATGCAATCATTCGTTGGAATGAAGCGGATAAACACTTATTATCTATCATTGGTAGGCCAAAAATTGCAGTAAAAGGATGTGGTTGGAGATTAATATTTAAAACTATTGAAATAATATTAAAAATATCTTTCCAATAGTTTTGTAAGCAAGGACAGGACCAAAACATATGAGTCAACGAAGCTATATCAGAATGACATCTATCACAGGTTGGATTAACATACGAGTAAAATCGAGCAAATTTATCTTTAGACATATGAGCTCTGTGTACGACCTTAAATTGTATTAGAGTATGTTTAGCACATATAGAGGATGAGTTTACCAATAATAAAATTTTTTCCCATTGCTCAGTAGAAATGGGGCAATGCAGTTCTTCCTGCCATTCCTTCTTAATTTTTTCAGATATATCTGGTTGTAGATTCATAATCATATTATAAATGATAGCAACAAGACCCTTTTGACAAGGATTAAGAGCTAAAATTCTTTCTGTAATGTCCAATGGACATTCTTTCGAAAAAGACTTTAGTTCATTATATAAAAAATTTCTAACTTGTAGATATCTAAAAAAATGGGTTTTAGATAAATTATATTTATTAGATAATTGTTCGAAGGACATAATGTTATCATCCAAAATCAGATCACGAAAACATGTTATACCTTTTGTTTTCCATAAATAAAAGGCTTGATCTATGGAAGATGGTCGAAAAAAGTAATTAGCTGTTATAGGACTTGACAGTATAAACTTATTCAAACCAAAAAATTTACGAAATTGAAACCAGATTCGTAATGTATACTTGACTATAGGATTAGGTATCTGTTTATTCATTTTAAATAACGAAAAGGGAAGTGAAGATCCTAAGATTGAAATCAATGAGAAATCTTGCACAGATTTACATTCCAAATTTACCCATTGTGGGCCAGCAACTGTAGTCGATTCTTGTGTCCAAAATATCAAATACCGTATATTAACTGCCCAATAGTAAAATCTTAAGTTTGGTAGAGCCAAACCGCCCTCCTTCTTAGGCTTCTGTAAATATTTTTTAGCTAACCTAGGATTTTTGTTCTGCCACAAATACGACGATATTTTAGAATCAACTGTATCAAAAAAAGATTTAGGAATAAAAATTGGTAATGCTTGAAATAGGTATAAAAATTTAGGTAGTATCATCATCTTAATGGCATTAATTCTACCTACCAAAGACATAGATAGTGGAGACCACCTATTAGCAAGTTGCTTAATTTGATCTATTAAAGGCAAAAAATTAGTTTTAAATAAATCTTTATGTTTTTTAGTAATTTTAATACCTAAATAAGTAAAATAGTCTGTAACAATTCTATATGGTACCCGATTATAAATTGGAGTATGCATATTTAATGGAAAAAGTTCACTCTTATTAAAATTCAATTTATACCCAGAGAAGTTACTAAATTGAGCAAGCAAAGAAGAAATAGCAGGAATAGATCTTTCAGGATCAGATATATATAATAACAAATCATCTGCATATAATGATACCTTATACATCGTCTCCCCACGGGTAATACCTAAAATATTGGGTGATTCCCGAATAGCTATAGCCAAGGGTTCCAAAGCAATGTCAAATAATAAAGGGCTTAAAGGACAACCTTGCCTTGTACCCCGAAATAGCTGAAAAAAAGGGGATCTTTGATTATTAGTGAAAACCGAAGCTAAAGGTTTCTGATATATTAATTTAATCCATGATATAAATTTTGAACTAAAATTAAAATGTTGCAAAGTATTAAATAAATATGACCATTCGACTCTATCAAATGCTTTTTCGGCATCTAAGGAGATGACACATTCTGGGATTTTAGATGAAGAAGTATAAGCAATATTAATTAATTTTCTAATATTAAAAGATGAATAACGATTTTTAATAAATCCAGTCTGATCCTCAGAAATAATCCGAGGCAATATATTTTCTAATCTAATAGCCAAGATTTTACTAAAAATCTTAAAATCCATATTCAGCAAAGATATAGGCCGATAAGATGCACATTCAGTGGGATCTTTATCTTTTTTAAGAATTAAAGAAATAGAAGCTTCATAAAAAGATTGTGGTAGTTTACCTATACTTAATGCATCTTTAAAAATTTTACAAAGCCAAGGAGAAAGTATAGAAGAAAAGGATTTAAAAAATTCTGCAGAAAAACCATCTGGGCCCGAAGCTTTACCCGAGTTCATTAAGAAAATGGCCTTTTCTATTTCAGACTCCGTAATAGGTGTATCCAAAAATACACTATCCTCAGCAGTTACTTTTGGAATATTCAATTTCCTTAAAAATTCACTCATTATAGAAGAGTCTTTAGTACATTCTGATTGATATAAAGAATTATAAAAATCTTGAAAGGCTGTATTTATCTCTTTGTGATCAATCGTCAGAGTACCATCTTGTTTACGAATCTTAGTAATTTGTCGCTTATCCGAAACAATTTTCAATTGGTTAGCTAGTAATTTACCAGACTTATCTCCATATGTATAAAATTGAGCTTTCGATTTAATTAACTGACTTTCAATCGAAGAGGTTAATCATAAACTATGCTCCATTTGAAGTTCCACCCTTTCTTTATAAAGTTCTTTACTAGGGGTCAATGCATAAATCTTATCAATTGCCTTAATTTTATCAACTAATGTTGATATTTTAGAATTAGTTCGTTTCCTAACTCCGGCAGAATATGAAATAATCTGTCCACGAATATATGCCTTAAAAGTATCCCAGAGAGTTCCACTAGAGATGTCTGCTGTGGAATTTATTGAGAAAAACAAATCAATTTGCTGTTTAATAAAGTTAATAAAGTCAGAGTCCTGCAGTAAAACAGAATTAAACCTCCAACTTTTAGTACTAATATGTGAATCCGTCACCTTAATAGATAACTTCAAAGGTGCATGATCAGATATAACAATAGAGTCGTATTTGCAATCCATGACATCTGTAAGGAAGTGCTGATCAATGAAAAAGTAGTCAATCCTTGAGTAATTATGATGCACATGGGAAAAGTATGAGAACTCTTTATCATTAGGGTGTAGAAAACGCCAGATTTCACAGATAGCTGAATCAATCATAAAAGAATTAATAAGAGAAGCCGATTTGTTCGGAAAAGTTTGAATGGGTTTGGATCTATCCATCAAAGGGTTTAAACAACAATTAAAATCCCCGCCCATTATCAATCTGTATTGATTCAGATTAGGAAAGGATGTAAATAAACATTTAAAAAATTCAGGACAGTCAGTATTTGGAGCATAAACATTAACTAAAACAACTTTTTGATTAAAAAGCAACCCAGTAATAAGCAAAAATCTACCTTGCGGGTCTGAAATTGTTTCATAATGTATAAAAGCAGTTGATGAGTCTATAAAAATAGAAACACCTCTCACTTTGGCTTGCAAATTTGAGTGATACTGTTGGCCCTTCCAAAACCTAAACAACCTCTGACTATCCACCTTCCTAACATGAGTCTCTTGTACAAAAATAACATTCGCATTCATTCTATGGAATACTTTGAATACTTTTTTTCCGTTTAATCGGATGATTTAAACCATTAGTATTCCAAGAAACAAAGTTAATAGTCTTATCCATATTGACAATACATATTACAGTTAACATATAGGTTTAAAAGAAAAGTGAACTCATGAACTCGGAAGGGGGAAATAAGTTCAAAGGGAAGCCGGAAGTCACAGCACCGCAGCCATTTTAGTAGTTTCATATAAGCCCATGAAGTAAAACTAAGCAAAAAGCAAGCAGAAAAAAGAAAAAAAAGAAAAATCTCCCTCCCACCACCCTCAAAACCCCAGGAAAAAAGCCAAACAGAGGCAAGCGAGCGATCTAATACTAAAATTACCCCCTTGTCTCAAGACGGCAACTCAGACGTAACAAAGTTAAAAAAAATAGAAACAACCCACATTATAAAAAAAAGGGTTGATATAGGAAAAATTAAAATATAAAATTAGTGTTATAAATGTATATTATCAAAAGGGTTAAAAATTAAAACAATAAATGAAGGTTTAACACTTTCGAACAGATCAAAACAGTTATGACGCTACAGACACTGGAGTCTGTCGGGAAGAAGAAACGCCATTTTATTCTTCCAAATCTTAATATTCAAATGCTAAAAATGTAAAAAAAGAGCGTATATCGATTAAAAAAAAGAAAAAAAAATAACCCTAATAGGTCATCTTCAACATTAATCGGTTAGTAATATATAAAAATATGAAATCGGAATAAACCCGGTAGAAAAAAGAGAGCTTTAATCGTATATAAGAAATACATATGAACCGTATCAAAAAAGAACCCAAACGTCAATCTATAACAGATTCAAATCTATAGGCTAGATTACATTGATCAGCCCGATCAAATGTCATTGTTCCAGAAAACCTTGAGCATCCGCTGGCGATTTAAACAGCCGAAAAGATCCATCTTGAAGGGTGACTCTCAGGTGTGCTGGAAACAGCAACGCTTGCTTGTAGCCTTTCTGGTGAAAATCCGACATAACCGATCTGAAAGCCAGCCTAGCCCGTAGTACTTCGGGGCTATAGTCCTCCAGAATGCGAAAATTAAAATTTTGATAAGTTATCATACCTTTTTTACGAGCCGCACGAATCAGTCGTTCTTTGATGTGAGGATAATGGATCCTGAGAATTATGTGCCGTGGTTTCAGACTTGAATCTGCCCGATATCTGGATACTCTGTGTGCCCGATCGATTAATTGGGGGTTATCCAGGACTTCTTCGCCCAGGACATCCACTAGAAATTTGGAGAAGAAAACGGTCAAATCACCGCTTTCAAATTTTTCCGGGATTCCAATTAACCGAAGATTTTGTCTTCGAGAACAATTTTCCAAATCAGTAATTTTAGCTTTATAGCGATCCATCTGTTGGATCGTCGAAGTTTGCTCTTCTTGCATTTTTTCGATTGTACGATCCTTCTTACGAGCAGCTTCTTCAAGAACCAAAATGCTTGCATGTTGTTCATTTGATTCCCGTGAAAGGGTCAGGAACTTATCTTCGAGTGATCTCAAACGATTGTCATAGTCTGAGAATCTTCCAAGTAATTTTTTCTCCAATTCATCAAATCTAGCGTCTATAAACTTCACAACAACTTCTAAAGTTAACGGTTCTCTCGTCTGTTTCGGTTCTTTTGCTTTAGACATTTCAACGAGTTGAGAGTAATTCAGATAGTTTTTAAAAAAAATTCTATATGTTTAGACCCCTTTAAAATAAGTTTAAGGGGTGTTTATAGGTTAAAAAAAACGTAAAAGGTTTGGAGCAAAGCCTAGATGCGGTTTACTCCATGAGCGCCATCTTGAGACCTCCCACATTATTCTTCTTAGGCACTGCTATAATTGTTGCCTTTCTGAAGCAAGTAGGAACTTACGCCTGTAGCAGTAAGAGGTTGAAAATGTCCTTAAATACTCCCGCCAATTGGTTGGCACAAGTTTTCAGAGCCTTACCAGGTGCTCTGTTGGGGCCTTCAACCTTGCAAGAGTTCATCCTGTTTAAAGGCAGCCTAACGTCAGCCTCTGAGACAGAGATCACAGGGTCACTGGGTGCAGCAAGTGGGTTATAAAAAAATGCAGGGCTATGTGGGAGGAAAAGGATTAGATTGATCTTAGAGTAGGTTTAACAGTCAGCACAACACCATGGGCCAAAGGACATATATTCTGCTGTGATGGTCTACGTTTATGTCTATGACTCTGTTTACGTTGATCAGAAAGGATCAGAAAGTCTTGGCGGCTATGACAGGTAGATGTTCCAGAATCTTCCAGAGTTGAGTGACTAAAGTTGAGCTAGGCTGGAAAAACTGGGTTTATTTTCTACAGAGAAGAGAAAGCGAAAGGGAGGTTGAACAAAGCTGCTGAAAGAAAAGAAGGGTTTGGATAGTGTATGTAAAGGGAAACTGTTCCTCATGGCTGAAGGTCATTAACCACGGGGTCAGTCTAGCAAAAAGAGCAGGGTAAGCATTGAGTATGGGAATTGGGATGTTATCTTAAGATTGATTAAGATGATGGTGAGGCCAAATGTGTAGTAACACACACAAAATGCTAGAGGAGCTCAGCAGGCAAGGCAGCATCTATTGAAAAGAGTAAACAGTTGACATTTCGGGCTGAGACCCTTCATCAGATCTGTCCTGATGGAAAGTTATGGCCCGAAACATTGAATATTTACTCATTTCCATAGCTGCTGCCTGGCCAGCTGAGCTCCTCCAGCATTTTGTATGTATTACTTTGACTTCCACTATCTGCAGACTTTCTCTTGGTTGTCTTGCAGATGTGTCGTATTGTGTGCATATAACACCAAGATTAGGGTGTAGTGGTCAATGAAGAAGGCTATCAAAGCTGGCAATGGGATCTGGGCTAGCTGGAAAAATAGGTTGAAAAATTGCAGATGGGAATTTAATGCAGATAAATTTGAAGTGTTGCACTTTGGGAGGACAAATCAGGGTAGGACTTGCATAGTGATGGTAGGGCACCAGCAAGTTGGTAGAGCAGAGGGACTTAGGAATACAGATCCATAATTCCTGGAAAGTGGCATCACAGGTAGATAAGGTCATAAAGAAAGGTTTTACTTCATAACGCAAAGTATTGGGTACAGGAGTTGGGATGTTATTTTGAAATTGTATAGTATGATGTGAGGTCAAACTTGGAGTACTATTTACTGTTTTGGTCACCTACCTACAGAATAGATTACAATAAGTTTGAAAGAGTGTAGGGAAAATTTACAAGGATGGTGCTGGGATTTGTGGGCCTGAGTTATAGGGAAGGACTGAATAATTTCAACTTTATCCCTTGGACCATACAGAATGAGGGAAGATTTGACAGAGGTATTCTTTTAAAAGATATGTGGGGTATAGATGGATGAATACATGTAGGTTTCTTCCATTGAGGTTGGGTGAGACTATAGCAAGGTCAAACACGAGAAAATCTGCAGATGCTGGAAATTCAAGCAACACACACAAAATGCTGGTGGAACGTGGCAGACCAGGCAGCATCTATAAGGAGAAGCACTGTCGATGTTTCGGGCCAAGACCCTTCGTCAGGACACTTATAAAGTGGCCACTGATATAGGCCAAGATCAGTAATAATTTGTTTTCATGAATTTAAAACAAAGGAACTGTTAATACGCAAATCTCTTCCAAGAGGTATGATTGATTATCATGGTAGCAAGATTAGAATTGTTGAAGATTACTCGCCTGAGGTTATGCAGGAACACACTAAATTCAAAGAAGTTATGTCCGAGTTTTTTAACAAGGGTTTTAAACCCTCCCTTCGCTATCCAGCTCATCTCAGAATCACACTTAAACTGGTTCTTTCAAATGGATTAATTCACTGCTGAAGCACAAAGGTTTTTTTTAAAATCCAAAGGCTAGCTGTTTAGTTTGTCCTTACATGAAGACACAAGATTGAATGAGAAACTTCTAATTTGCAAATCCTTTCGAAGGGGCATGATTCATTATAGGTGGGATATCAAGATTCTCGAAGTCTATTCACTTGAGGTTATGTAGGAATGTGCTAAGTTTAAACAAGCTTTGATGGAATTTTTTTTAACAAGAGTTTTAAGCTGTCCCTTGGCTACCTATTTTGACTGAGAATCTCATTAAAGGTGGACCCTTCAAATAGTTTTGTTTGAATGCTGAAGCATAAAGATTTTTTTTTAATTTGAAAGCTAACTGTTTAACCTGTTTTTTCATGAAGGTATAAGATTAAATGCTTAATGTCTTTCTGTATGAATAATGGTATCTTTTACTTTGGGTAAACCTTTGTAACTAATTTCCTTTTGTATTTTTTAATACCGTATTTTTGATATACGAGATTTGAATTTCTTGTTTGGATATTGTTTAGTCTAGTTTGGAATATAAACTACCTTGAAACTAATTGGAGTGATCACCAGGTTTTTTGGGGGGGCATTTGTCTGTAGTTGTAAATGCCGGCTTTCTATTGGTCGGTTTTCTTTCTTTGGTGGGTGGGTCAGGGATATGGGTTTTTTCCTCAGAAGCTGTTTTCAAATTTTTTTTAGCCAACTTGTTGCTTGGTTACCATTTCTCAACCTTTATGGATTAGTTTTAACTTACATTTTAACCCTTCCTTTAAATAATACTAAAAAAATGGACCAAACTATTAATTTACTCAGTTTTAACATGAAAGGGTTAAATCACCCTGTCAAACGTAATAAGATTTTTGCTTATATTAGGAAATGTAAGGTCCCTATTATTTTTTAAAAGAAACTCATGTTACCGATTCAGCAACAATAAATATATAAGTGAGGCAGGGATTTTTTTATAACAAATAAAACATTTATTAAACACTGAAAAACAAACCCCAAAAGTAAACAAATAACTAACGTAACCGGAAATCAGCAGCTGTGCGGCAGCTTAAACAATTCTTAAAGGAATAAAGCGAAAACAGTTCTTAAAGCGATGTTGCAAAAACAGTTCTTCAAAGTAGTACTGCAAAAGTTCAAAATGCTTCCAGTCCATTAAAGGAGAGACTTTTTAGACGATTTAAATTCTCTTTCATGTCGTGTTGCTGCGGTTCCCAGTCTAACTATTCTTTTCCCGGAGAATTTACGAAGATGAAAATGAAACAGCTTAAAGGCACTGACCTTTCCTTTACAAAACTGTACCCGACCCTTTCTGCTACCATTTGCAGGGGTTACCATAGGGACAACCAACGAATTCCTTCCGAATGAGGATCAAACAAGGTCGAACCTGTTTCACCGTCGAAATCGACTTTCCTCGATCTTCTAGCTCCCGAACTCCGATCTTCACTCTCCACTGATTTTTAACTGGCAGTATTATAAAGAAACTGCCGGCAATGACCTTTTAAACTTTAGGCATTAAATAAAACTCCACCTTTCAACCAAACTGCGTCATAATATTGGACCACGCAGTGGCATGGAGTCAAAATGGCAAATCCAGACACGAACTGCCCCTCCTCACAGGGAGGGGTCCTCCTTTTATACCCTGTAAAAAAAACTGTCACATGATCTCTACTGGCGGGAAAATGACGTCACTCCACCATCACAAGACCACTACCTTAGGTCCAGTATAGCTTCAACACCACTGTCACGTGACAAGTACAAGATACCCACAGGTACGTAACACTCACATACGCAAATGTTCTACGAGGCTGTGGTGGCCAGTGCTATCATGTTTGCTGTTGTGTGCTGGGGCAGCAGGCTGAGTGTAGCAGACACCAACAGAATCAACAAACTCATTTGTAAGGCCAGTGATGTTGTGGGTGTGGAACTGGACTCTCTGACGGAGGTGTCTGAAAAGAGGATGCTGTCCAAGTTGCATGCCATCTTGGACAATGATTCCCATCCACTCCATAAATGTACTGGTTGGGCACAGGAGTACATTCAGCCAGGGACTCATTCCACCAAGATGTAACACTGAGTGTCATAGGAAGTCATTCCTACCTGTGGCCATCAAACTTTACAACTCCTCCCTCAGAGTGTCAGACACCCTGAGCCAATAGGCTGGTCCTGGACTTATTTCCACTTGGCATGATTAAGTTATTTTTATTTAATTATTTATGGTTTTATATTGCTATATTTCTTCACTACTCTTGGTTGGTGCGGCTGTAACGAAACCCAATTTCCCTTGGGATCAATAAAGTATGTCTGTCTGTCTGTGATCATCTGCGTTTTTTAAGCCCTTGAAATGGACTTTGTTTTCATTCGTCTTTTCAGGCCAAATCTGGAGGAGTTTCTATTCTTATAGATAATACACTTTCCTTTGTCCAACATAGTGTCTGATACTAATGGACGTTTTGTTATAGTTTCAGAAAAACTAGATAATAAATTAATAGTATTTGCCAAAATGTATGCCCCAAATGTAGATGATCCAGGATTCTTTGAGCATTTTTTTTTTTCATTTTTGCCAGATCTGAGTCTTTATTCTTTGGCAATGGGAAGAGATTTTAACTGCTGGCTAGACCCAATTTTAGACCAATCATCTTCTAAACCAACGTCCCTTAATAAATCAGCTTTGTTTATTCAATCCTTTTTAATGAAATGTGGTATTGTTGATATTTGGCGTTTCTTACATCCTTTAGATAGGGGTGCTTATTTCTTTCCCATATTCATCATACATATTCCAGGGCTGATTATTTTTTATTGATAGTCAAATGATTTCATCAGTTTGTTCCTGTGAATATAAAGAGATTGCTGTTTCAGATCATGCTCCTGTATTTCTATCTGTGAATCTCCCTGGTCTTCCTCAAACAGATTTTGGCTTTTTTTTAATTTTTAATTTTTTTTTTAATTAATTTTTCAAAACATTTTACAAAATTAAAAACCCTAAATCCCAGTGAGGAGCATTAATACAGGGCAAGGTTAAGCATACAATAACAATATGCTACAAAGGAAGAGAATTTAACAAAAAAGCACCTAAATTAAAGACAAGTGAGCTTAGTGTCCTCCCCAAACCCCACAACACAAGAAAAAAAAACAACAATTCCAGACCAACCACCACACAATATAGAGAGTATAAGTCCAGACAGTCAAACTCCCAGACTGTAAATACACTTAGCAACAGAGGATAATAATGCCTACTACCAGAAAAAAAAAGGGAGCTGAAAGCAAGGGACCGAAAAGAAAAAAAACCCTAGTCAAGAGGAAGGTTATGAAAGTACTCGATAAAAGGCCCCCAGACCTTATGGAACTTTAAATCCGAATTGAGAACTGAATAATGAATTTTTTCGAGGTCCAAGCAGGCCATAATGTCGTTAAGCCATTGCGCATGAGTGGGCGGGGCAACATCTCTCCATCTAAGGAGGATCAAGCGTCTCGCCAGGAGAGAGGCAAAGGATAGTATTCGGCATTTGGTCGGACCCAGACATAAATCTGTCTCACCCCAAAAACCGAACAGAGCAATTAAGGGGTTAGGTTCTAGGTGCTGATTCAGAATACCCGATAGTGTAGTGAAGACATCCTTCCAGAATTTCTCCAAGCTAGGACAGAGCCAGTACATATGGATGAGAGAGGCCACGCCCCTCTTGCATTTATCACAGAGCAGACTAATGCCAGGGTAGAATCGAGATAGTTTAGATTTAGACATATGGGCTCTATGAACAATCTTAAACTGTAAGAGACAATGGCGAGCACAAAGAGAGGTTGAGTTAACCGACTTGAGAACTGAGTCCCAGCTCTCCTCGGATAAGGTGATATTTAAATCCTGCTCCCAGGCCATTTTAATTTTATCCACAGGGGCCCGTCGTAAGGCTGCTAGTTTATCTTGGATAATTGAAATTAAACCTTTACCTAGTGGATTAATGGAGAGAAATAGGTCCATAGCATTTTTCGCAGGCATTTCAGGAAAGTTAGGAATTAAAGGAGCAGTAAAGTGTTGGATTTGAAGATATCTGAAAAAGTGAGCATTAGGCAGGTTGAACTTAACAGAGAGCTGTTGAAAAGAAGCAAAGCGGTTATCAATGAAGAGATCTTCAAAATGTCTAATGCCCTTCCTGTACCAAACATGGAATGCTGAATCGAATGTGGTAGGTAAAAAAAGGTGATTGTGTGCAACAGGGCTAGAAATGGAAAACCCTTGGAAACCATAGCATTTCCTGAACTGAGCCCATATACGCAAAGTGTGTCTAACCAGAGGATGAGCTATTGATCTGGGCAGACTGCTAGGGAGTGCAGAGCCAAGAAGTGCAGATATAGATAATTCTTTAGTGGAGCTCAACTCCATTGCCACCCAGTTAGGGCACTCAGGTTGACCGTGGAAGAAAGACCAGAAGGCAGCACAACGTATATTAGCTGCCCAGTAATATAAGCGAAAGTTAGGTAAAGCCATGCCACCCTCTTTTTTAGATTTTTGGAGGTGGATTTTATTAATTCTAGAGCACTTATTCTGCCACAGATATGACAAAATAATAGAGTCTAAGGAATCAAAAAAGGATTTAGGAATAAAAATTGGGATAGATTGAAATAAGTATAAAAATTTGGGGAGAACATACATTTTGACAACATTGATACGACCTACCAAGGACATAGATAGAGGTGACCATTGTACCAGATTCTGTTTTGTAGCATATGAAAGATTGACAAAGTTTTCATGAAAGAGATCTTTAAACTTCCTTGTGACTGTAATTCCAAGATAAGTAAATTGATTATGGACTACTTTAAAAGGGAGATCACGAAATATTAGTTCTTGTGCTTCTTTATTAATTGGGAAAAGTTCACTCTTATGTAAGTTGAGTTTATAGCCAGAGATCTGGCTAAACTGGTCAAGAAGTGAAAACATTAGAGGTAAGGATGTAGACGGATATGAGAGAAAGAGTAGTAAGTCATCAGCATAGAGAGAGACTTTATGCTCAACACCCCCTCTCCAAATCCCGGTCAGTTCAGGACATTTCCGAAATGCTATCGCCAGAGGTTCTATAGCCAAATCAAAGAGAAAGGGACTTAAGGGGCATCCCTGACAGGTGCCACGTTTGAGATTGAATACTTGGGATTTCTGAAAGTTAGTTAGAACAGAAGCAGTAGGACACAGGTACAGCAATTGGATCCAAGAGATGAAACTTTGGCCGAGGTCAAATTTTTCTAAGACTGCAAAAAGGTAGTTCCACTCTATATGATCAAATGCTTTCTCTGCATCAAGGGAGATAACACATTCAGGATTCCCAGTTGGAACTGAGTATAAAATATTAAATAGACGCCGAATGTTAAAAAAAGGGAGACGGTTTTTAATAAAGCCTGTTTGGTCATCAGAGATAATGGAGGGAATAACGGTTTCTAATCTATGAGCCAACACTTTAGCAAGATCTTTACATCAACATTGAGCAGAGAGATCGGCGTGTACGAGGAACACTCTGTTGGGTCTTTGCCCTTTTTTAAAAGAAGAATAATAGATGCCTCATTGAAAGAGGGTGGCAATTTGCCGTAGTTAAACGAGTCAGTTAATACTGAAAGTAACTGAGGAGAAAGAAGTGAGGAGAATGATTTATAAAATTCCACAGGGAACCCATCAGGTCCAGGAGATTTCCCTGAGGACAGTGCAGAAATTGCAGAAGATATGTCTTCTAGTGATATAGTCGCATTAAGTTTGGCTTTGAAATCAGATGAAAGTGAGGGGATATTCAGATTCTGTAAAAATTGATCCACAGAGATATTGTCATTCAGGGATTCAGAGGAATAAAGCCGAGAATAAAAATTTTTAAATGCGTCATTAATTTCTAAATGATCCGATGTAAAGTCTCCGTTCTCCTTCCGGATCTTTGTAATATGTTGTTTGGCTTTAGAACGCCTCAGCTGATTGGCTAGGAATTTACCAGACTTATCCCCATGAATGTAAAAGCGGCTCTTGCTTTCGAGAAGTTGGCGTTCGACAGGTTGAGTGGACAGAAGATTAAATTTAGTTTGGAGTTCAACGCGCTTCTTGTATAATTCAGGGTTCTTAGTTTGGGCATATAATTGATCCACATCTTTAATCTGGTTAATGAGGTCTGCTCGATCTGCACGGGATCTTCTATTGAGATTTGCTGTGTAAGAGATTATTTGACCCCTCAAATATGCTTTCATGGCATCCCAGACAGTCTGGGATGGCACTTCAGGTGATGTATTAGTGTTAAAATAGAAGGTTATCTGGTCTTTAATAAATTTTACGAAATCATCATCCGATAATAAAGTTGAATCGAACCGCCAGTGTTTGTTCCTCTGAGGGAGACCAGGAAAGTTCAGAGAGAGGGTAATTGGGGCATGGTCAGAAATCAGTATACTCTGATAGTCACAAGTGTGGGCAAATGGGATAAGTTGGTTATCGAGTAGGAAATAGTCAATTCTAGTGAAGGTATGGTGAACATGTGAGAAAAAGGAATAATCTCTCTCCGTAGGATGGAGGAAATGCCATATATCAGAGATACCAAAATTAGAGAGAAACGACTGAATAGCTAAGGCAGATTTGGTAGGTGATCTGGTAACAGAGGACGATCGGTCCAGTTTAGGATCCAACCAACAGTTAAAGTCACCACCCAATAAAAGAGAGTATGAGTTTAGGTCTGGTAGTGAGGAAAAAAACCGTTCAAAGAAGTTAACATCATCAAAGTTGGAGGCATACAGGTTTGCTAGTGCAACTTTAGTGTTATATAGTTTACCAGAAACAATAATAAAACGGCCATTTGTGTCCGATATTTTATTATGGAGTTCAAAAGGAATATTTGAGTTAATAAGAACGGAGACTCCCCTAGCTTTAGCGGCAAAGGATGAATGAAAATGCTGACCCGCTCACTTGGACAGAAGCCGGGAGTTATCAAAACAACGAATATGAGTTTCTTGGAGGAAAGCAATGTCAGCTTTGAGTTGTTTAATATGTGAGAATACCTTCCTCCTTTTAACAGGGTGGTTCAGTCCCTTTACATTCCAGCTCACAAATTTAAGTGCACTAGCCATTATCAATTACTAATGCATAAAAGGCAGCAGGCATATAAAAAATCAAGCGGTACAATAGCAGTCTGGGAGCAGAGATGTAAACATAGATTCGTAAGGTCAAAATATAAACATGTCCTAAACAATAAAGAAATGTTGGAACTGGAAAATCCACCCCACCCACACAACCCAGAACTAGACGGCTACCAAAACAAGTAGCTAGCTCTACCAAAAAAATTAACCCAAATACAACTTCCAGATCTGTGTCATTGACAGCAGTTCCGTATAAATGCTATAACAAACAGTAACTAGTTTATGCACTAGAAAACATAACTACAGATTAGAACACCTTCTGCCGAGATATACAACTTAATACAGAGAAAATCAGAAAAACTAACCTACCCGCGAAATATTATAGAAGAATAAAGTAAGAGAAGGGGGAAAAAAAAGGTAAGAAGGAAAAAGAAAAAAGAGGAAGGGGAAAATTATAAATTCAAGACGAGTATTTATCAACCGTTTACCGAGAAGGGAGAAAAAAAAAATCAGAGAATGGAAAAAAAAGGGGGTGAAGAAAAGAAAGAGATAAAATAAATAAATATTTAAAACAGAGGAAAAATAAATCAGCAGTTGAACTGTGAACCAACAAACAGGGAGGCCTTCACTAAAGACTTCAAACCTCCAAAACAAGTTAGAATTAGTTGTAGAACTCTGTAGGTAAAGTTATACAGAGGTAAAAATAGATTACACACACACCAAATCCCGGGAGAGATTGTCAACAGCCTTTAGAGTTTCAGTGAATAATGTCTGAGTGATTCAAGTGAATTCCGAGTCCAGAGAAATTAATTTTACTACGAGGAGTACTTATCCACGATTTTAGGAGGCCCGATCAGATTCCGAAGATGACTGGATAGCCGGAAGACTTGCCACAAACGCTTCAGCTTCCCTCGCTGATTTGAACCACTTGAATTCCCCGGTATTAAACTTGATTCTTAGGTCAGCAAGATTACGAAAGGAAGGTTTGAAACCACGATCAAAAAGCACTTTCATTGCGCCTTTATACTCAGCGCGCATCTTTAAGGTCTGGGGTGCAAAATCTTCCACAAAGCGAATGGTTGTATCCTGGAAAGAAAAAGAGCCTCTGCGACGTGCCTCCACAATCAGACTGTGTTTTACCTGGTATTGATGGAAACACAAGACTACTGGTCGTGGACGGGATCCCAGAATTCCGGGAGGGACGTTAACTCTGTGTGCCCGTTCGAGCTCGGGCGGGTTTGGAAGCAGATCCTTCCCGAATATCTCACAGAGAAACTCGGCGAAAAACTTCACGGTTGACCCCTTCTCAGTTGCCTCTGGTAATCCCAGAATTCTGATGTTGCAGCGTCTGCTGCGATTTTCGAGATCCACCATTTTGGAAAGAAGTTTATTAGATTTTTCCTCTAAGCTGGAACAGAGAGTCTCCAAGTATCGAACCCGACTTTCTAAAGCTTCAGAAGTCGAATCGATGCGAGATAAGTGTTCAGCATGTTTGTCCACTTTATCGTTGATCCGATCCAGTTTCTCTTCTAACTGTTTGAAAGCGGTTTTAATTTCCTTTAAGATTTCGTCTCGGAGCTTTTCAAGCGCCTCCATTGTCACGCCCGACGAAGTCGTAGTTTCTTTTCTCCCGGATTTAGAACTCTTGCTAGACATTGTAAGTTAGATATATTCACAGGCAAGTAAGAGATACTGAAATAATTCCTAACTAAGCTTTATAAAATGGAGACATTTAGTGCAAAGGTAGCGACAGTAACGGAACAAAAGTTCGGAGCAGCTAAGCAATCGCCATCTTACCGGAAGTCCCATAGATTTTGGCATTTTAATACAACCTTGTTATCTGATAAGGAATTTTTAAAATTTCTAGAGAGGCATATTATTTTGTTTTTTGAAGAGAATGAAAAGGAAGAGACTTCAAATCTTATTGTATGGGATACTTTCAAGGCCTATTTTAGAGGACAAGTTATTTCTTATACTGCGTGTGTTAAGAATAAAGCTAATAAAGAAAAGAATTGAATTAGCCAATCAACTGAAGCAATTAGATCAAAAATATGCTATAGCTCCAGATCCTATTTTATATAAAAGATGTGTTGAAATTAAAACTGGATTTACTAAAAACCAACATTCCTATTTTACTATACGCTGTGTATTAAATGTTATTTACTCTCCCTCCCAGGAGATATCAGAATGTATGATATCCTTAGATGCTGAGAAGGCCTTTGATTGGGTTGAATGGAATTATTTATTTAAAACCTTAGAAAAATTTTATTGGCCCAGATTTTATTCAATGGATTAAATTACTTTAATCTATCTCTTTCTGCTCAGGTTGTTACTAATTTTCAAAATTCCAAACCATTTAAACTTCATCGTGGAACTAGACAAAGCTGTCCATTGAGCCCTTTGCTCTTTGATCTAGCTTTAGAACCACTTGCCATTGCTTTTCGAGAATCTAATGTTATCCGTGGTATTTTAAGGAGAGGTATTACTCACAAAATTTCACTTTACACTGATGATACATTGCTGTTTATCTCTAATATAGAGACCTCGTTACCTTGCGTACTTTCTTTACTCTCCCGTTTTAGCCAGTTTTCAGGATATAAATTGAAACTACGTAAGAGTGAATTAGTTCCTTTAAATAATTTGGTATCAATTAATACTAATCTCCCTTTTAAAGTTGTAAGCAATCAATTTACTTATTTGGGTGTAACAGTCACTAAGAATTACAAACACCTGTTTAAAGAAAACTTTCTTTCTTTATTGAATAGTGTAAGAAGGATATCAGTAAATTGGTCACCTCTTTCAATATCATTGATTGGACGAATTAATTCGATTAAAATGAATATTCTACCTAAATTTATATATCTTTTTCAGGCTTTACCCATTCTTATTCCTAAATCCTTTTTTGACTCTCTTGATTCTATTTTATCCTCTTATATATGGAAAAATAAATGCCCTCATTTAAATACAGTTCATCTTCAAAAATCTAATAAGTCTGGAGGTTTAGCCTTACCTAATTTTAGGTTTTATTACTAGGCAGTTAATATACAATATCTTACGTTTTGGCTTTACTATATTAATCATGTAAATTGTCCGTTGTATGGGTTTCTTTAGAAGCTAACTCTGCTAAGAAAATTTCTATTATTACTCTTCTTGGATCCTCACTTCCTTTATCTGTAAGTAAACTGACTGATAATTTAATAGCTAAACATACTCTGAGGATCTGGATACAATTTAGAAAACACTTTGGTTTATTGAGATTTTCCCTTACAAGTCCCATTTATTCTAATATTTTTTAAACCCTCCTTGACTGGTTTAGTTTTTAAGGAATGGAACAGGTAGGGTATTAAATGTTTTTGGGATCTGTTTGTTGGAGGAAACCTTTTTTCATTTGAGCAATTGTCAGCTAAATATAGCTTACCCAGAACTAATTTTTTTAGATATTTATAAATCAGAGACTTTTTAAGATCTCAATTACGTACATTCCCTATAAGCTCAGATAAGAACTTACTAGATGTAATTTTTAGTTTGACACCTTTTCATAATGGTTCAATATCTAATATTTATGGTATGTTACTGGAGATGAAGAATGTTCCTTTAGACAAAATTAAGAATCTCTGGGAACAAAATTTACAAACATCAATATCTGAGGAAACTTGGAATGAAATTTTTAAACTGGTTAATACTTCATCGCCATGTGCTCATCATTCCCTCATACAATTTAAGATGGTACATACAGCTCATATGACTAAGGATAAGCTATCTTGTTTTTATTCAGATATATCTCCCTACTGTGACAGATGTAATAATGGAGAAGCTTCATTAATTCATGTGTTTTGGACTTGTCTGAATCTTGAAAAATATTGGAAGAAAGTGTTTTCAAACTTTTTCATGACTTTTTAAAGTCAATTTTAAGCCTAACCCTTTGATGGCCCTATTCGGTATTGTTGCAGGACAAGATATTAAGCTGACGACATCCGATTTAAATATTTTTGCCTAAGACTTCCGGTAAGATGCTGATTGTTTAGTTGCTCCGAACTTTTGCTCCGTTATTCTTCTTACCTTTGCACTATGTGTCTCCCTTCTTAAACCTTAGTTAGGTATTTTATTCGTTCTCTTCTACCTGCCTGCGAATATATCTATCTTATAATGGCTACCAAAAGTACTAAAACCGGGAAAAAGGAAACTTCTACGGCTTCGCCGGCTGACATTCTCGCTGTTCTGGAACAACAACGACAAGATACTTTAATGGATTTTAGAACTGAATTTAGAACTTCTTTCAACCAGCTGAGTGTCAAACTGGATCAGATTAATGCTAGAGTGGATGATCATGCTGAACATTTATCTCGCATTGACGTAACTTCTGAAGATTTAAAATGCCGTGTTCAATATCTTGAAACTCTCTGCTCCAACCTAGAGGAGAAGAATAGTAAACTTTTTTCCAAAATGGTGGATCTTGAAAATCGGAGCAGACGTTGCAATCTACGAATTCTTGGTTTGCCAGAGGCCACCGAAAAGAGCTCTCCCATTGAATTTTTTTCCAAGTTTCTCTGTGAGATTTTCGGGAAAGAATTTTTTCCAACTCCACCTGAGCTTGAAAGGGCACACAGGATCTATGTTCCTCGAGCAATTCTGGGTTCCCGCCCACGGCTGATTATTTGATGCTTTCATCAATACCAGGTGAAAAACCGTTTGATGATGGAGGCATGCCGCAGAGGTACTTTTGCTTTTCAAAATACGGTCATTCGTTTTGTGGAGGATTTTGCCCCCCAGGTTCTGAAGATGCGTGCTGAGTTTAAAGGTGTAATGAAAGTGCTTTTTGATCGTGGTTTCAGACCCTCTCTCCGAAACCCAGCCGATCTTCGAATTACGCTTACTACTGGAGATTATAAGTGGTTTAAATCAGTGAAGGAGGCTGAGGCGTTTGTTGGAAGTTCTCCGGCCACCTTGTCTTCTTCGGATCCGGCCTGACCTTCTAAAACGGTTGATAAGTACTTCTCGAAGTAAAACTATTTTTTCCGAACTCAGACTTTACTTGAATAATTCAGTCATTATCTATTGAAATTCTAAGGGCTGTAGTCAATCTCTCCCTGGACTTGGTGCGTTTTTTCTAAATAGATAATTTAAGTTTAATGTTTCCCTGCGAACTTTTAGATCTTACCTGTGTAATCTATTTTATTTATCTATAGAGATAAATAGAGAACTTATCTATAGAGAACTACAATTGTCTTTAACTTGTTTTGGAGGTTTGGAGTTTTTATTGAAGGCCTCCCTGTTGGTTGATTCATAGTTTAAGTTTTGCTTTTTTTTCTGTAAATGGTCGATAAGGACTCTCTTTGAATTTTATAATTTCCCCCTTTTCTCCCTCCTTTTTTTTCTTTTATTCTTTTATAATTTTTCGCGGGTAGGTTAGTTTCAGTTTTCTTCTGATTTTCTTTGTATTAAGTTTTATACTTCTGTTGAAGTTGTTCCTATTTATAATTCTGTTTTCTAGTGCATAAATTAGTTATTATTTACTATATTATTTATACAGAACTTTTGTTAACGACACTGAACTGGAAGTCATACTTGGGTTAATTTTTTTGGTAGAGCTAGCTGCTTTTTTAGGTAGCCGTCTAATTTTGGGTTGCAAGGGGGGGTGGGTTCTCCAGTTCCAACACTACTCACTGTTTCTTTTGTTTTCCTTTGTTATTCAGGACATGTCTCTGTTTTGATTCTACGGATCTATGTTTACATTTTTGCTCCCAGACTGTTATTGTACTGCTTGATTTTTTATATGCCTGCTACCTTCTATGCACTAACAATTGATAATGGTTAATTCACTTAAATTTGTGAGCTGGAATGTAAAGGGATTGAATCATCCTGTTAAAAGAAGGAAGGTCTTCTCGCATATTAAACAACTCAAAGCTGACATTGTTTTCCTTCAAGAAACTCATATTCGTAGTTTTGATAATTCTCGGCTTCTGTCAAGGTGGGCGGGTCAGCATTTTCATTCATCCTTTGCTGCCAAAGCTAGGGGGGTCTCCATCCTTATTAATTCAAATATTCCTTTTGAACTCCATAATAAGATATCTGATATAAATGGCCATTTTATTATTGTTTCTGGTAAATTATACAATACTAAAGTTGTACTAGCAAACCTGTATGCTCCCAATTTTGATGATGTTAATTTTTTTGAACGTTTTTTCTCCTCGCTACCAGATTTAAACTCATACTCTCTTATACTGGGTGGCAATTTCAATTGTTGGTTAGATCCTAATTTGGATCGATCGTCCTCTGTTACTAGACTACTTACTAAATCTGCCTTAGCTATTCACTCTTTTCTCTCTAATTATGGTATCTCTGATATATGGCGTTTCCTTCATCCCACTGCGAGAGACTATTCTTTTTTTTCACATGTTCACCATACCTTTACTAGAAATGACTACTTTTTACTCGATAATCAACTTATTCCATTTGTCTATTCTTGTGACTATCAGAGTATACTGATTTCTGACCATGCCCCAATTACTTTGTCTTTAAATTTTCCTGGTCCCCCTCAGAGGAATAAACACCGGCGTTTTGACTCGACTTTATTATTGGATGATGATTTTATAAAATTTATTAAGGATCAGATAACCTTTTATTTTAACACCAATACATCATCTGAAATGTCATCCCAGATTGTCTGGGATGCCATGAAAGCATACTTGAGGGGTCAAATAATCTCCTATACAGCAAATCTTAATAGAAAGTCCTGTGCAGATCGATTAGACCTCATTAATCAGATTAAAGAATTGGATCAACTGTATGCTCAAACTAAGAATCCTGAATTATACAAGAAGCGTGTAGAACTTCAAACTAAATTTAATCTTCTGTCTACTCAACCTGTCGAACGCCAACTTCTTGAAAGTAAGAGTCGCTTCTATATTCATGGTGACAAATCTGGTAAATTTCTAGCCAATCAGCTGAGACGTTCCAAAGCCAAACAACATATTACAAAGATCCGGAAGGAGAATGGAGACTTTACATCGGATCACTTAGAAATCAATGACGGATTTAAAAATTTCTATTCTCGGCTTTATTCCTCTGAATCTTTGAATGACAATATCTCTGTTGATCACTTTTTAAATAATCTGAATATTCCTTCGCTTTCATCTGATTTTAAAGCCAAACTTAATGCGCCTATATCATCAGAAGAAATATCTTTTGCAATTTCTGCATTGTCTTCAGGGAGATCTTCTGGACCTGATGGGTTCCCCATAGAATTTTATAAATCATTCTCTTCACTTCTTTCCCCTCAGTTATTCTCAGTATTATCTGACTCGTTTAATTACGGTAAATTGCCACCCTCTTTTAATGAGGCATCTATTATTCTTTTATTTAAAAAGGGTAAAGACCCAACAGAGTGTTCCTCGTATAGGCCGATTTCTTTGCTTAATGTTGATGTTAAAATCTCGGCCAAAGTTTTGGCCAATAGATTAGAAACTGTTATTCCCTCTATTATTTCTGATGTTCAAACTGGTTTTATTAAAAGCCGTCTTCCTTTTTTTAACATTCGGCGTTTATTTAACATTTTATATTCACCTCCAACTGGGATTCCTGAATGTGTTATTTCCCTCAATGCGGAGAAAGCATTTGATCGTATAGAGTGGAACTACCTTTTTGCAGTTTTAGAAAAATTTGACTTCGGTCAAAGTTTTATCTCTTGGATCAAATTGCTGTATTTGTGTCCTACTGCCTCTGTCTTGACTAATTTTCAGAAATCCCAGTTATTTAACCTCAAACGTGGCACCCGCCAGGGATGCCCTTTAAGTCCCTTTCTCTTTGATTTGGCTATAGAATCTTTGGCGATAGCATTTCGAAGCTGTCCTGAATTGACCGGGATTTGGAGAGGGGGTGTTGAGCATAAAGTTTCTCTTTATGCTGATGACTTACTACTTTTTCTTTCAAATCCGTCTACATCCTTACCTCCAATGTTTTCACTTCTTGATCAGTTTAGCCAGTTCTCTGGCTATAAACTTAATTTACGTAAGAGTGAACTTTTCCCAATTAATAAAGAAGCACAAGAATTAACTTTTTGTGATCTCCCTTTTAAAGTAGTTCATAATCAATTTACTTACCTTGGGATTACAGTCACAAGGAAGTTTAAAGATCCCTTTCGTGAAAATTTTGCCAATCTTTCATATACTATAAAACAGAGTCTGTTACAATGGTCTCCTCTATCTATGTCTTTGGTAGGTCGTATCAATGTTGTTAAAATGTATGTTCTCCCTAAACTTCTATATTTATTTCAATCAATCCCAATTTTTATTCCTAAATCTTTTTTTGATTCCTTAGACTCTATTATCTTGTCATATCTGTGGAAGAATAAACGCTCTAGAATTAATAAAGTTTATCTCCAAAAATCTAAAAAAGAGGGTGGCATGGCTTTACCTAACTTTTGTTTATATTATTGGGCAGCCAATATACGTTGTGCTACCTTTTGGTCTTTTTTCCATGGCCAACCCGAGTGCCCTAATTGGGTGGCAATGGAGTTGAGTTCCACTAAAGATTTATCTACCTCTGCACTTCTTGGCTCTGTACTCCCTAGTAGTTTGTCCAGATTAACTGTTAATCCTCTTGTTAGACACACTTTGCGTATATGGGCTCAGTTTAGGAAGTTTTATGGTTTCCATGGTTTTTCCTTTTCTAGCCCTATCTTACACAATCACTTTTTTTTTACCTACTACGTATGATTCAGCATTCCATGATTGGTATAGGAAGGGCACTAGACATTTTGAAGATCTTTTTATTGATAATCGCTTCGCATCTTTTCAACAGCTCTCTGCTAAGTTCAATCTGCCCAATGCTCATTTTTTTAGATATCTCCAAATTAGACACTTTATTAATCCTTTAATTCCTAACTTCCCTGAAATGCCTGAGAAAAATGTTATGGATCTATTTCTTTCTATTAATCCACTAGGTAAAGGTTTAATATCATTTATTCGTGATAAATTAGCATCCTTACGGTGTGCCCCTGTGGATAAAATTAGAATGGCTTGGGAGCATGATTTAAATATCTCCTTATCTGATGAGACTTGGGATTCGATTCTCAAATCGGTTAATTCAACCTCTCTTTGTGCTCGCCATTGCCTTTTACAGTTTAAGATTGTTCATAGAGCCCATATGTCTAAATCTAAACTATCTCAATTTTACCCTAACATTAGTCCTCTCTGTGATAAATGCAAAAGGGGCGAGGCCTCTCTCATTCATATGTACTGGTTTTGTCCTAGCTTGGAGAAATTTTGGAAAGACGTCTTCATAACGTTATCTTATATTCTGAATCACCACCTAGAACCTAACCCTTTAATTGCTTTGTTCGGTTTTTTGGGTGAGACAGATTTAAGTCTGAGTTCGACTAAGTGTCGAATATTATCTTTTGCTTCTCTCCTGGCTAGACGTTTAATCCTCGTTAGATGGAGGGATGTTGCCCGGCCCACGCATGCTCAATGGCTTAATGATATTACGTCCTGCTTAGACCTTGAAAAAATTCATTATTCAGTTCTTAATTCGGATACAAAGTTCCATAAGGTCTGGGGACCTTTTATTGAGTACTTTCATAACCTTCCTCTTAACTAAGGTTTTTTTTCAGTCCCTTGCTTTCAGCTCCTTTTCTGTTGGTAGTAGGCATAAATATCTTCTGTTGCTAAGTGTATTTACAGTTTTGGGGGTTTGAATGTCCTGATGTATACTCTTTAGATTGTGTTGTGGTTGGTCTGGAGTTCTTTTTTGTTGCGGGGCTTGGGGAGGATACTAACTTTACATATCTTCAACTTGGGTGCTTTCTCAATTACCTTCTTTTGTATTATATTATTATTGTATGTTTATTTTTGCACTGTATTAATGTCCTTCATTTCGATCTGGGTTTTTTTTTATCTGTAGCGATGTAGAAAATGTATTAAAAAAAACACTAATAAATATTTTGGCCTTTAGCTCTCTTGTAGCTAGGAGGATGCTTTTGTTTAAATGGAAAGATGTTCTTCCTCCTACTCATGCTCAATGGTTATGCGACATTATGTCATGTTTAGATTTAGAGAAGATTTTTTTGTTCAATTTCTGAATCTCATCAAGACTTTCAAACATTGTGGGGACCTTTTCTGAATTATTTTCAAAACCTTCAATTCATTGTTTAAACTCAGATGTTGGCTATTATTAATTTTTATTATATGAGAAGGTATTGTACCTTCTTTTCTCCTTAATGAACAGCTTCAGTCTTGGTAGGGGTTAGATTCTTTTTTTTTGTAATAAATTATTATATTTCAATATAACTATTTAACTTATATGAATACGGGGTAATGAGATTGTCATTATAAACAGATATAATGTAATTGGTAGTTCATTTTTCTTTTTTAACCTTTTATATACACTTTCTTGTACACTGTATTCGTCTATGTACAAACTAATAAAAATATTGGAAAGAAGTGTCAGTAAGTCTATGGTCATGCATTTGGCAGAAGATATAACAGAATAGACTATTCTCTAAATGGACAGACAATACAAAAATCTGAGGTGCAAAGGGTTTTGAGAGACCTCATGCAGGATTTCCTAAAGGTCAATTTGCAGGTTGATTCAGTGGCAAGAAAGCTAAATGTGATGTTAACATTCATTTGAAGAGGACTAGAATATAAAAGCATGGATGTGATGTTGAGGTTTCATAAAGCACTGGTCAGGCCTCACTTGGAGTATCGTGAAGAGTTTTGGGCCCTTTATCTAAAACGGATGTGATGACATAGAAAACATAGAAAATAGGTGCAGGAGTAGGCCATTCGGCCCTTCGAGCCTGCACCGCCATTCAGTATGATCATGGCTGATCATCCAACTCAGAACCCTGTACCTGCTTTCTCTCCATACCCCTGATCCCTTTAGCCACAAGGGCCATATCTAATTTCCTCTTGAATGTAGCCAATGAACCGGCCTCAACTGCTTCCTGAGGCAGAGAATTCCACAGATTCAACACTCTCTGTGTGAAGAAGTTTTTCCGCATCTCGGTCCTAAAAGGCTTCCCCTTTAACAAACTCTGACCCCTCATTCTGGACTTCCCCAACATCGGAAACAATTTTCCTGCATCTAGCCTGTCCAATCCCTTTAGAATTTTATACATTTCAATAAGATCCCCCCTCAATCTTCTAAATTCCAGTGAGTATAAGCCTAGTCGATCCAGTCTTTCTTCATATGAAAGTCCTGCCATCACAGGAATCAATCTAGTGACATTGGAGAGGGTTCAAAGGAGGTTCCCAAAAATGATTCCAGGCTTGAAAAGCTTGTCATATGAAGAGCATTTGATGGCTATGGGTCTGTACTCACTAGAATTCAGAAGAATGAGGGGCGACCTCATTGAAATCTATCGAGTATTGAAAAGCCTCAATAGAGTGGATGTGGAGAGGATATTCCCTATGGTGGGTGCATCTAAGTCCAGAGAATACAGCTTCAGCAAAGAGGTGCATCCTTTTAGAACAGAGATGAGGAGGAATTTCTCCAGCCAGAATGTGGTGAATAAGTGGAATTGATTGCTACAGGCAGCTGTGGAGGCCAATCATTGGGTATATTTAAGGCACAGGTTGATAGATTCTTGATTAATCAGGCCATGAAGGGATACGAGGAGAAGGCATGAGATTGGAGCTGAGAGTGAAAATGATGAAATGGCAGAGCACTTGATGGGCCAAATGGCCTAATTCTGCTTCTATGTCTTATGGTCTTATGTTGCCATCATTTCACAAGATTTAAAAATATAATCAAAAGAAATTTTATGATAATACGTTTTCAGGCTACAGAATTACTAATTAAAGCATTATTGGTAATTCTCATTTGCTCATTGAATAATCTCTCAAATGAGTATTTCAAATCATGCAGAATGCCTTAGTTTAATGGCAAAGCACTTGGTAAAAATGTTTTTAATAAAACAAAATGTGCTAAAAAATAATGTCAATCAATTGAAGTGTCAGATCAAAATAACACTGAAACTGTTTTTCAGATTCTGCAATATCTCCTAAACATGGTATTGGAAATAAAAAGAAATTACTGGAATAAATTATTGCAGCAATTTTCAATAGGTCAAAATCTAAATATATTTTTCTTGAGTTATTACTTGCGTAATAAACTGCTTACATTAAAAATAGCTTCTACCAAATCTTGAAGCAATGTCATGCGGACTACCTTTTCAGAGAATTGTCACTTGGAATTGACGTTAGCCACTGATTAGAATTAGACTTTTTGTTTTCATTGAACTCTGCTTCTTCCAGCATACATTAACAGATTCACCACAAAGAAATGTGATTAATAATGGAAACAAATCTACTTTATATTTCGAGAGCAAACACAAGGAAATCTGCAGATGCTGGAAATTCAAACAACAACACACACAAAATGCTGGTGGAACACAGCAGGCCAGGCAGCATCTATAGGGAGAAGCACTGTCGAGAAGGGTCTCGGCCCGAAACATCGACAGCGCTTCTCCCTATAGATGCTGCCTGGTCTGCTGTGTTCCACCAGCATTTTGTGTGTGTTGTTGCTACTTTATATTTGTTTATGCAGACTGAAGATGAAAGTCTGCTTTGTGTGCTTCCTGCCTGGATTCAACATTGAAATATACTTTAGGGTAAATTTGGAAGTGGTAAGCAGAGTAAAGTGGTCTTCAAATTTTCATCAAAATCTCAACCTCTGATATCCCCCTATGATGCCTCTCGCTGGCCAGGATTGAGCATGGATGTTGCGTCTCAGCTGTCTCAATGATATCCAGACCAATGCAGTATGATATGCAGAGCAAGTTATTGCCCATGTAGCAGGCTCCCCTCTCCACACAGCTGATGAATCTAAAAGAAAGGCAGGACCGGGGGTTGCCAGTCAGCATTGAACTTAACATGAAACTTACAGATTCCAGCTTCTGATATTTCCTTAGGATTTATTCCCAAAGCCTTCCCCATGAGTGGGTATAGCTGCAAGGCAGAGGAAATTTGAGATCAGAGTTTTCCTTCTGCTAGATCAGCTGCCAAGGATGGCTGACGAGCCCCATCTGCCCAAAATGACTGGTGTTAAGGTGCCAGCAACCCACCTCTGCTACTTCTCCTGCCAGTCAAAACAGTTCTGCCAGATTTAATAGCTAAGCCACAAGAGAAGGCCAAGAGCTTGGATCTCAGAGGCTATTTGAGACGCATACCAACTAATCCTAACCCTACCACTAATGAGTGGTCTCGGCCCAAAACGTCGACTGTACTTTTATCCATAGATGCTACCTGGCCTGCTGAGTTCCTTTAGCATTCTGTGTGGGCAACTTTTAATGGGTAATGGAAGCTTATCCTGACTACCACACATGTTTAGGAACCCATCCCCCTATACTTTACTCCAATCACTTTTAAAGTATGCCCTTTCATATTAATCATTGCCACCTGGGAAAAAGTCTCTGGCTGTCCAGTCTACATGCCACATTCCATCTCGTACATCTCTATCAAGTCTCTTTTCACCCTGTGATGGACCTTTAATTTTCATGGCCCTAAAGGCTATTGCTAAGCTTGGCTTTCTAGGACAGTGTCATGAACTTTCCAAAGGATCACTGGTGTTGTTGATAAGGTTAAACATCTTATAAATATTCTTTGCCCAGATTTTTGTTGCCTTGATAGAGTGGATGTGGAGAGGATATTTCCCATGGTGGGAGAGTCTAAGACCAGAGGACACAACCTCAGAATAGAGGGGTGTCCTTTTAAAATGAAGATGAGGAGGGATTTCTTTAGCCAGACAGTGGTAAATCTGTGGAATTATTTGCCACAGGCAGCTGTAGAGGCCAAGTCTTTATGTATATTTAAGACAGAGGTTGATAGATTCTTGATTGGTCAGGACACGAAGGGATACAAGGAGAAGGCAGGAGATTGGGGCTGAGAGGAAAACTGGATTAGCCATGATGAAATGGTGGAACAGACTTGATCGGCCAAATGTCCTAATTCTGCTCCTATATCTTATGGTCTTATAAGAGCCAATCTCCAACTTTTAATGTAAATTCAAAGCAGCAATCCATTTGAAGTTGGAGGCACAGCTTTGCAAAGTGCCAGTTCATGCTGGACAAGAGTAAGTACTGAGCTATTATTATGTTTTCTTGTAGATACCTTTTTGTAAACTCTGACATTTTTTCACTACTTTCACCAACTTTCACTATCTTTTGTAGGTTTGATTTTGGTTGCACCTAAGAAAACAATCTTACACTAAATTGATAAGCGACTCCAGCCATTTTGTTCTTGGTAAAACTAAAAGTCATAACCAACATTTTTTACAAGGAGAATGATAGAAGGATGGGGTTACTGAAAGAAGAATTCATTTCTCAACCTTCTGTTTCTGTGACAGGCAACTCATTTATCTGCAACTCATTGGTATATTCTGGTTTAGAGGAATTGGACCTGTATTTGGAAATCTAGTATTTTGTAATTTTATTTGTAATTTGGAAATCTTTTTAAATCAGAAATTCTCTGTGAGCGTTAAATGAGTGTTAAAAACTATACATCAAAATTTGAACAGGTGTGACTAAAAATCAAATAAACTGCTTAAACTACTTAGCTGGAAGTACACCCTTCTTGGTAGGGAGTGGGAACTTAACAGTCAAGCAGTCCGGATTGGCAGCAAAGACTTCGCCAAAGACAGGGGAGTAAGCTATTCATTGAACAGTAGGTGGATACAGTATAATATTCCTATAGTGAGGGTATTCATAGATATTTATCTCAGGTAGGATATATTTTTTTCCTTCAGGGCTTTGCAGACAGTGAACCCAATAACATCACAAATCTCCTTTGCTCCAAAAAGAAAAGTCCCAGCTCACCCAGCCTAGCCTCAGAAGACATGCTCTCTAATTCAGCCAGTGTCCTGGTAGATTTCATCTGCATTCTCTCAAAAGCTTCCACCTGCTTCCTTTAATGAGGTGATTAGAACTGGACATGGTAATACATATAAAATGCTGGAGGAAATCAGCAGGTCGTGCAGCATTTATGGAAAAGATCGTTTTGGCTGAGATCGTTCATCAGGACTGGGAAAAAAGATGAGAATTCAGAGAAAGAAGTTGGGGGGGGGATGCAGGGCAGATGGAGGAGGAGAAAGAAGTATAATGTGGTAGGAGCTAGGTGAAATTGGGAGGGGGAGGGGGAAGTAAATAGCTGGGAATTTGATTAGCGAAAGTGATAAAGGAGCTGGAGAAAGGGGAATCTGACAGGACAGTGCAGAAGACCATAGAAGAAAGGGAAGGGGGAGGAGCACCAGATAGAGGTGATGGGTAGGTAAGGAGATAAGGTGAGAGATGGAAAGAGGAATGAGGAACGGTGATGGGGGTGCAATTAATGGAAGTTTGAGAAATTGATGTTCATGCCATCAGGTTAAAGGCTACCCAGATGGAATATAAGTTGTTGCTCCTCCAACCTGCGTGTGGCCTCATCACGACAGTAGAGGAGGCTATGGACTGACATGTTGAAATGGGAATGGGAAGTAGAATTGAAATGGGTGGCCACTGGGTGACCTCATATTTTCTGACAGACAGAGCATAGGTGCTTGTTGAAGCAGTCTCCCAATCTATGTTGGGTCTCATTGATATATAGGAGGCCACAGTGGGAGCACCAGAAAAAGTAGATGACCTCAACAGACTCACAGGTGAAATGTCACTTTACCTGGAAAGGTTCTTTGGGGCCCTGAATGTTAGTGAGGGAGGAGATGTGGAGGCAGGTGTGACACTTGGTTCAACTTGCAAGGATAAGTGCTGGGAGGGAGATCAGTAAGGAAGGCTGAATGAAAAAGGGAGTTGCGTAGGGAGCGATACTAGTGGAAAGCAGAAGTGGGGGGGCCGGGGAGAGGGAAAGGTGTGCTTGGTGGTAGGATCCCATTGGAGATGGCGGATGTTATGCAGAATTACGTGTGGGGTGGTAGGTGAGGAAAAGAGGAACACTATCCCTGGTATGGTGGTGTGAGAATGGGGTGAGGGCAGACATTTCGAAAGGAAGAGATGCTGGTGAGAGTAGCGTTAATGGAGGAAGAAAGAAAGCCACTTTCTTTGAAGAAGGAGGACATCTTAATTGTTCTGGAATGAAAAGCCTCATCCTGAGAGCAAATTTGGTAGAGTCAGAAGAATTGAGAGAAGGAGATGAAATTTTTATAAGTGACAGGGTGGGAAGTGATATAGTCCAGGTAGCTATGGAAGTCCATATCTTTATAAAAGGTATCTCCAGAGATAGAGACAGAGAGATTGAGAAAGGGGAGGGAGGTGTCAGAAATGGACCAGGTAAATTTGAGGGCAGGGTGGAAGTTGGAGGTAAAGTTGATGAAGTTAAGTTGATGATCTCAACATGGGTGCGGGAAGCAGTGTAGAGAAAGTTGGGAGTGATACCAGTGTAGGCTTGGAACATGGACTGTTCCATGCAGCCATGACTACACCTTTGGTTTGAAGGAAGTGGGAGGAGCCAAAGGAGAAATTATTGAGAGTGAGGCCCAGTTCCGCCAGACAGAGAAGAGGGATGGTGAAGGGGAGCAGGTTGGGTCAGTTGTCTAGAAAGAAGTGGAGAGCTTTAAGGCCATCCTGATGGGGATTGATGTAGAGAGACTGGACATCTATCATGAAAATGAGACAATTGGGGTCAGGGATCTTAAAGTCATTGAAAAGACCCAGAGCGTGTGAAGTGTCTCGGATGTAGGCAGGACGTGACTGAACCAGGCAGGATAAAGCAGAGTTGAAGTTTGCAGCTGCAAGTTTGGTGGGGCAGGAACAAGCAGAAACAATAGGTCTACCTAGAGATTTGTGGATTTTTGCAGGTTTAACAAGCAGGTTTGTGGATTTTGGGTGGGAAGTAGAAACATGAGGTGCAGGGTAAAGGAATGATGAAGTTTGTGGCAAGGGATGGGAGACTCTCAGGGTTAATAAGGTCAGTGATGGTGCAGGTGACAATGGCCTGGTCTCCTTAGTGGGGTCCTGCTCAAGGGTTAAGTAAGAGGCAGTGTCTAAAAGCATCCTTATGTAGGGTCACGGCCCGAAACATTGACTATTCTTTTTTCCATAGATGCTACCTAGCCTGCTGAGTTCCTGTAGTATTTTGTGTGTGTTGCTTGGATTTCCAGCATCTGCAGATTTTCTCTTGTTTACGTCTGAGAGTTGTTCCCTGGCCTCAGCAAGGTAAAGGTCAGCCGGACTACTATAACACCCGGCCCCATCTGTGAGTTTGATGGTGAGGTTAGGATTAGTGTGGAGAGAATGGTGAGCAGTACGTTTAGAAGGAGTGAGTTTAGAATTGCAGAGAGGAATGTTGACGTTAAGACAGTGATGTCTCGTTAGCAGTTAGCAATGGAAGGGTTCAGAGCAGACAGAGACTAGAACGGGGTGTCCAGGAAGAAGAGGAGTGTTGAAGAGAGGAGAAGGGATCATCTGTGCGGTCTGGAGAGTCCTTGCCAAAGCAGAAGGCACAGAGACAGAGATGTCCTCCTTCTTCAAAGAAAAGGGCTTTTCTTCATCCGCCATCATCGCCACTCTCACCCGTTTCTCGTCCATTTCGCGCATGTCTGCCTCCACCCCATCCTCCCACCACCCCACCAAGGATAGGGTTCCTCTTGTCATCTATCACCAAGCCCCTCTTTTTCTCTTGCCCCCTCCCCCCCACTTTCCATTTTCTGCAGGGATCACTCCTGACGTGATTGCCTCCTCACTGATCTCCCTCCTGGAACTTACTCTTGCAAGTGGAACAAGTGCCACACCTGCTCCTATGCATCCTCCCTCACTATTATTCAGGACCCCAAACAGTCCTTCGAGTTGTGGCAACACTTCACCTGTGAATTTGTTGGGGTCATCTACTGTATCCAGTGCTTCAGACATGGCCTCCTATATATCGGTGAGATCCAACATTGACTGGGAAACTGTTTCACCAAGCACCTATGCTCCATCTGCCAGAAAAAGCAGGATCATCTAGTAGCCACTTATTTCAATTCCTCTTCCCATTCCTATTACAACATGTAAGTCCATGGCCTCCTCTACTGGTGCAATGAGGCCACACTTGGGTTGGAGGAACAGCACCTTATATCCTGTCTTGGTAGCCTTCAACTTGATAGCATGAATATAGATTCCTTGAACTTCCGTTAATTGCTCCCCCTTCACCATTCCTCATTCCCACTTCCCTCTCTCATCTTATCTACTGACCTGCCCATCACCTCACTTTGCTGCTCCTCCCCATTCCCTTTCTTCTATGTTTTTCTTCCGTCTCCTATCAGATTCCCCCTTCTCCAGCCCTTTATCCCTTTCACAAATCAACTTCTCAGCTCTTCACATCACCCCTCACCTTCTCCAGTATTTCTTCCTCCGTGATCCCCCAACCTTCGCTTCTCTCACCTCTTTCTCTGACCTCATCTTCGTTTTCAGTCCTGATGAAGGGTCTTGGCCTGAAGCTTCAACTGTTCACTCTTTTCCATGGATTCTGCCTGGGCTGCTGAATTCTTCCAGCATTTTGTGTGTGTTATACTGTATATTTATGGTCATTTACAGTTTTTTATTATTAGATATTGCAATATACTGCTGCCATACAACTACAAATATGCCAGTGATATTAAACCTGATTCTGATACTGATTCTGAATTTCAGGATTATGTAATGTGACATATATGTACTTCAATCATAAATTTGCTTCGAACTTTTTGAACTTTGGAGGGATTCAGTTTTAAAGAGAACAGGATCAGTAATCATTGCTAATCCCTGTCAATTTTAAATCAGGAGAAGTACAAGATGCCAGCTCAATCCAGCTATATCTATGGTTTTAATGAAGTGAGTGAGCCTTCAAGTTCTCATATAGAACAGACTAGAATGTTCTCAGTCAGTGAGAGCATTACTCCAATGTGGAAGTGGTTTACAAAACCATTGCAATGTTAGTACACAGACCCCTTTTCGAAATGTACAGACTTTATTTGTTTAGTTTGTCCTTTTTGTGATACAGCATGGATCACAATGGCCCTTCTGCCATTTCGATCCATGCCACCCCAGCAACCCCACAAGCCCAATTAACATGAACCTAATCACGGGACAGTCTACAATGACCAACTAACCTACCCGGCATGTCTTCGGACTGTGGGAGGAAGCCAGAACATCCGGGTAAATCCATGCATTCCATGAGGAGGAGATACAGAGACTCCTTACAGACAGTGCTGGAATTGAACTCCGAACTCTGGAATTCCCCGTTCTGTAATAGCATCGTGCTAACCACTACACTACCCATATTTCTAGTGTTAGTGGACACTTGTGCTGAATTGAGCCAAAGCATACAGGGTCATACACCACCATTAAAAATGTTATACAAAGAAAAACATGACCCCAGCACAGTATCTTACTGAAGCACCTGAAAATTGTTTTTTCCCCCAATTTTAATCAACTAATGTAATTAGATTAAACATGCATCACATTTTTTACCATCCAAGCTGAAATAGAAAGATTTAGTCTGAATAGCTGAAAGCACAATAGAGAAGCTTTAGATCTTCCTAAGAAGCATCAGCTCACAGAATTTTGTTTGATCTGCGGATCAGTGCTTTATAGTCCCATGACAGAGTATTCTCAGGTGTAAGTGCTGATTCACACAAGATATTTCAGAGTTTTGTTCAGCTGCAGTGGAGAGGAGAGATGGAAGAAAGACAGTTGTAGCAAAGGAAACATGTATTAAATATTTCAGTAATATTTGAGTAAAATTGTAAATATATTGTTTGATTAAGCATTCTTATTTGTTTAAATGATGCATTGCTGCTTATGTGGTGGTTATCCATTGTGTCTGAAACCTGTATGGGAGAGATTTGTAAAGCAGAAAAGCCTTTGCACTGGGGCAGTTCTACTCTCTCGACCTCAGAAGTCTGGGTGCAGTGGTACACACAAGTGTCACAAGCTGGGGTCTTTCTTGGATACAGTGGATGTCTTTGGTGCTTTGTCATGCCCTTTCCTCTCTACTGAGCATTGCAGGACCATCTTCCTAGCATTTTCTTTCTTCCATGGGCTTCTGTCTCTTTCACCAGTCAACTTCCCAGCTCTTTACTTCATCCCTCCCCTCCAGGTTACACCTATCCCCTTGTGTTTCTCTCTCCCCTCCCCTCACTTTTTAACTCTACTCCTCAGCTTTTATCTCCAGTCCTGCCGCAGGATTTCAGCCTGAAATGTCGACTCTTTTCCTAGAAGCTGCCTGGCCTGCTGAGTCCCTCCAGCATTTTGTGTGTGTTCCTAGCATTTGGATCTCACTGTAGATCTCATCCGCCCAGTCCGCCGGAGCTGACTTGGCATGCTAGGGCAGGTGTTTTCCTATCTCACCAGGGTAGGAGGCCACCAGCTACCCCCACTTGGCTTAGCCTGCCTGTCGAAGCAGTGTACTGGGGTCTGGCTGTTATTGCATGCAAGTAGTTAATTGGAGCTGCTGTTGAGAGCTGAGCATCTAGAGGGGACCAATGGCGTGTGAGCTGCCCTGGCAAGCCCCTTCAACACTGGTGCTACCCCTTCCCAGATGCCCCACATATCCCACGTAATTCAGGTTATATGTAAAAGTACGTAAATGGCAGACGTTATCACATCACCAAATCAACAATATGCACTTTGATTAAAGTAAAAACAAAGTTAGATTCACATTTCAGACTCTCCATCTTTTCCTTTAAATTAGTTTTATGTTTTGGAGTTATAGAACATAACAATATAGTACAAAGTATAAAAAGAAGTGGTTCAGATTATAGATAGGGAAATGCATTTCCACCACTTGGTAGCTTAAAGACTGAAAAATGAGATATCAAGGAAGTTATAACATAGAATTCCAGGAAACATGTTGGATTGGGATGTAGAATAGTTTTTCTTGTAGTTTTAATTTCCTATGCTTGCTTATAGTTTTGTATGGTCATTGGAGAGAGTCCAGAGGAGGTTCACGATGATGATTCTGGGAATGGAGGGGTTAACATGTGAGGAGCGTTTAGCAGCTTTGGGCCTGTACTCACTAGAATTTAGAAGACTTGCGGGGGGATCTCATTGAAACCAACTGAATGTTGAAAGGACTAAATAAGGTGGATGTGGAAAGGATGTTTCCCATGTTGGAACTAGAGGGCATAGCCTCAAAATTGAGGAGCAACCCTTCAGAACAGAGGTAAGGAGGAATTTCTTTAGCAAAAGAGTAGTGAATTTGTGGAATGCTCTGCCACAGACTGCAGTGGAAGCTAAGTCTAGGCATATATTTAAGGCGAAAGTTGATCATTTCCTGATCAATCAGGGCATCAAAGGATAAGGTGAGATGGCAGGTGTATGGGGTTGAGTGGGATCTGGGATCAACCATGATGGAATGGTGGAGCAGACTCAATGGGCTGAATGGCCTAATTCTGCTCCTATGTCTTATGGTCTTAAGGCCTTAATACACCTACAGGTATACGTGGGTAATTGTTCAGTGAATATTCCATTAAATACATTTCATTTGCCTCAGTATTTTTCTAGAAGTCCTGGGTAGGCCTGTAAGTCTAGTGCAGTTGTTTGTGTTGTTTTATGTAGTTCAGTGTAGTTTTTGTATTGTTTCATGTAGCACCATGGTCCTGAAAAACGTTGTCTCATTTTTACTGTGTACTGTACCAGCAGCATTGATCGAAATGACAATAAAAAGTGACTTGACTTGAAGCTTCTTAGTTTGACTCACAGGTGTCACACGACTTGAATCAGGCTATTTTACTAGTTAATTGTTATCAATGGAATTTCTGTCATCTCTAGTCTGGTATGAGAAGACCATGACTACTTTTTAGACTGGTCTTTCTTTTGTTCTTGTCCCGCTTGGTGGCACAATAACATCAGTGTCGGACTCCGGAGCAAAGGTTCCCAAGCTCGAATCCAAATAGGGTTGAGTGTCGAGCTAGCAACTCGGCCTCGTAAAAGCAAGAACAGCTTGCTACGGAAACACTGTCATGACGGTGCCCCAATAACTCTACTGCCGAGTTAAAGGCTATTCTTCTTCTTTTTTCTTTTGTTCTCTTTTCACTTCTTCTTCTTCGCTCTTGTAACACATAATAAAATGGCCATAAGCAACAAGTCTTATGCCTCATTTTTGTTGGATTGCTAAAGCATCAGGATCCAACAAAGGCAGGAGATTCAGAATGATTCCCAATGACAAATTGATCCAAGAGAATAGTGGAGAAGAATTTGAATATACAAATGGGGTGAGCTGTACAACCATGAAGAGTTCAAAGTCAAAGTTCAAATGAATTTTATTATCAAAGTATGTATATATCACTGTATACTACCCTGAGATTCATTGTTGTAGAACAAAAAAAATAATAAAATCAAAAAAAAGCTACAAGCAAAAACTGAACAGCCGATGTGCCAAAGAAGATGAACAGTGGTATTATAAAAAAACTACTAATAATACATAAATAGGTAAATAAATACAGAGAAGATGAGTTGTAGAGCCCTTCAAAGCACGTCTGTACATTCTGGAATCAGTTCAGTGCTGAGCTGTGTGAAGTTCTCCACACTGGTTCAGGAGCTTGATAGTTGAATTGTAATACATGTGTCGAGTTGTCAGACAAATGTAGTAATGTAGTAATAATGCCACCAAACCACAGAGTCAACCTGCGCAGCAGCTTTGAGTGTCCTATGGACCCAAACCCCAAGATCCCTCTGATCCTCCACACTGCCAAGAGTCTTACCATTAGTACTATATTCTGCCATCATATTTGACTTACCAAAATGAACCACCTCACACTTACCTGGGTTGAACTCCATCTGCCACTTCTCAGCTCAGTTTTGCACCCTATCAATGTCCCTCTAACCTCTGACAGCCCTCCACACTATCCACAACACCCCCAACCTTTGTGTCATTAGCAAATTTACTAACCCATCCCCCCACTTCCTCATCCAGGTCATTTATAAAAATCACAAAGAGTAGTAGGGGTTCCAGAACAGATCCCTGAGACACACCACTGGTCACTGGCCTCCATGCAGAATATGATCTGTCTACAACCACACTTTGCCTTCTGCGGGCAAGCCAGTTCTGGATCCACAAAGCAATGTCCCCTTGGATCCCACGCCTTCTTACTTTCTCAATAAGCCTTGCATGGGTACTTTATCAAATGCCTTGCTAAAATCAATATACACTACATCTACGACTTTACCTTCATCAATGTGTTTAGTCGCATCCTCAAAAACTTCAATCAGGCTCGTAAGGCCTGACCTGCCTTTGACAAAGCCATGCTGACTATTCCTGCCTCTCAGGTACTTCTCCATCAACTTACCAACCTCTGAAGTAAGACGCACTGGCCTATAATTCTTACACTATACTACTCCCTTTCTTGAATACGAGAACAACATCCCAAAACCTCCAATCCTGTGGAATCTCTCCTGACCTCATTGATGATGCAAACCTCACGACCAGAATATGGAACAGTTTCTTTCCCCAAGGTATCAGACTCCTCAATACCCAGAGCCTGGACTGACACCTTAATGCCCTATTGTCTTGTTTATTATTTATTGTAATGCCTGCACTGTTTTGTGCACTTTATGCAGTCCTGGGTAGGTCTGTAGTCTAGTGTAGTTTTTTTTTTCTGTGTTGTTTTTTATGTAGTTCAGTCTAGTTTTTGTACTGTGTCACGTAACACCATGGTCCTGAAAAAACGTTGTCTCATTTTTACTATGTACTGTACCAGCAGTTACGGTCGAAATGACAACAAAAGTGACTTGACTTGAAGTCCGGCCTCTCCTCTTGTCGGCTTATCTACATATTGTGTCAAAAAACTTTCCTGAACACACCTAACAAACTCTACCCCATCTAAATCCCTCACTCTAGGTTGATGCCAATCAATATTTGGGAAATAAAAATCTCCCACCACAATTATTACTCCTTTCCAGAATCTGTCTCCCTATCTGCTCCTCGAAAGGAATTACAGTAAGTATTTATATATTAAATCATTAAATTAAATAAGTAATGCAAAAATAAAAAATAAAAAGTAGTGAGGTAGTGTTCATGTGTTCAATGTCCATCCAGAAATTGGATGGACTTTGTTACTTATTTTCCTAAATTACTCACACACATTTTCTCCCATACTGTTTAAATGATCAGTGGTCTACCAAATGCATTGTGATTGATCCTTTCTGTCTCTACCGATACGTTTCCTTGCCCCTTAGACGAAGCAAAAGTCCTGCTCATTCTGTCAAATATGCTTGTGGTAAACAAAGCTCTAATGGGAATGGATGTTTATCGTCATTTCACCTAGTGTGCTTAATGTTACTTAGAGTACTGATTCATGAATAATATACTTTAAAATTGAAACAAAAATTCTCAATGGTTCAGCTGACTCTCCATTCAGGATGATAATTTTTCATAACCTGAATTCTCTTTTCCTAAATGCTGCCTGACCTGCTGATTTCCTCCAGCATTTTGTGTTACATTAAAATAGCTCAGCCTAAACTAAGGGTTCATAAACTTTTTTATGCCGTAGACCCCAAGTTGGGAACCCCTGGTCTAAATTAAAAGGAATCCAGCACGGTAGCACAACACTTTACAGTACGGGTGAGCTGGGTTCAATTCCTGGGCTGCCTGTGAGGAGTTTGTATGCTCTTCCCGTGACCACGTGGGTTTCCTCTAAGTGCTCTCGTTTCCTCCCACAGTCCAAAGGCATACCGGGTAGGTTAATTGGTCATTGTAAATTGTCCCGTGATTGGGCTTGGATTAAATCAGGGGATTGCTGGGTAGTGCAATTTGAAGGGCCAGATGGGCTTATTCTGTACAGTATCTCAGTAATTAAATTAATAAATAAATGAATGATCAAACAAATGTATAAGTACATATCATTTAAGAGGGGGGAAGAAAGTTGCCTTTTTGGCATTAACTTAATGTAGTCCTTCCTCTCATCCACATCTTCTTATTCTGCCCCCTTCCTTTCTTGTCCTGATGTAGGATCTCAGCCTGAAATGTGGGTTGTTTATTCCCCTTTGTAGGTGCTGCCTGAACTGCAGAGTTCCTCCAGCATTTGGTGAGTGTTGCTCCGAATTTCCAGCATCTGCATAATATCATGTATTTGAGTTATGCAGAACCATACTGTATGTTGTTAGACACCTGCCTGTTCTGTCATCTGCCATGGTAGTTTAGTTTCAACCTGTGCACAGGTATCAGGCAATCAGTGAATTGTTCTGCTGAATATGAATGTACTGTATGGCTGCAGATACATCGGCTCAATAATTCCTATCATAAAGACATTGTCAATAAAACTAATTCATGGACCCAGCATGAAGTTCAATGTCAGATGCTCAGAAAGTTTGGGCAAACTTGTGTTTTCATCTCTGGAACAACAGAGTCTGAGTGGCAATTTAATAGACCTTTATAAGAATACGAGAGACATAGATAAATTAGACAGACAGTATCTTTTCCTCAGGGTTGAAAAATCTAATACCAGGGGCATTCATTTAAGGTGAGATGGGGTAATTTCAAAGGAATTAAAATCCGGTTTAATTTCAACAAGTGAAATTTGTTGTTATGTAGCATCAATACATTGCAACACATAATAAAATTGTAAATTACAGAAAGATTATTAAGTGTGTGTGTGTGTATATATATAAAGTTAAATTAAATGAGTAGGGCAAAAAGAAAGAAAAAAGATGTGTTAGATTTTTTTTGCACAGAGAGTGGAGGGTGCATGGAATGCACTGCCTGAGGATTTGGGAGAGGCAAATATGATAGAGGTGTTCAAGAGGCCCTTGAAAAAGCATATGATTGAGCAGGAAATGGAAGGATGTGGACCGTGTGAGCAGAATTTATTTGTTTAGTTGGCCATTTGATTATGAATTGAATTGGTTCAGCACAACATTGTGGGCTGAAGGGGCTGTTCATATGCTATACTCTTCTGCGTTCTATGTTTTAAAGGGAATAATTGAACCTGTGTAGTCTCAGTGCTCTAGGAGGCAAATTATTTCTAAAGCTTTCTGAATTTTACATGGAATTGTTTTTCAATCTATCCCTTTCTCCTCCTTCTCTCAATGTAATCTATTTTTTTTTCTCTCTAGATATTTATCTTCCTGGGTGGAAAACCAGAAGGCAGAGTTAAATCAAATAAATGTGAAGTTTTACATTTGCAAAGTACGAACAGGGCAAAGAAAATCATAATAAAGGAATACTGTGAAATTAACTTCGCTCAGAGGCTTTGGACTGCATCCATAAACTTGTTAAATTCAGCAGGAGGCATATGAGGTGGTTAACATATCCCACAGGAGCATTCCCTTCAGTAGACAAGCATTGAATATGAGATCAGGGAGATCACGGATAAAAAGGTTTTAGCTTTTAGCTGGTGTATTGCACGCAGTTCTAGTTATCACAATACGGGATGGATGTAATTGTGTTAGGGAGGATAAAACTATGAGAGCAGAGACACATGAGGCTTCAGATGCTGGAATCTGGAATGACAAATAATCTATGGATGGATTAGTTTTGAATGAAAGGTGAAATGTTTAAGGGGAACATGAGGGTGATCTTCTTCACTCAGAGGGTGGTGAGAGTGTGGAATGAGCTGCCAGGAGAAGTGGTGGATGCAGGATCCATTTCAATATTTAAAAGAAATTTGGATAGGTACATGGATGGGAGGGGTATGGAGGGCTTTGGTCCGCATACAGGTCAGTGGGACTAGGCATATCAATAGTTTGATGCGAATTAGATGGGCCAAAGGGTCTCTCTGTGTTGTGGTATTCTATGATTCTATGACTAAGAGTTCATCAGTTGAGCAGAATCTGTAAGGGGAAAGGAACTGAAGGGTTGAAATATTGAATTTCAGGATATACGGCTTATAGCAGCAGTAGGACAAGTTACTTCCTTCAGAGGGGCCGCTGGTTCAAATGGCTGCCATCAATGGTTCCCGGTGCTCTTGGAGATGTGATTGAAATTCTGAGATTTGTGGATTGGACTGTAGTTCAAACTAACTGTAGGTCATATTGGCCTCTTTCAATTCTATAATGTTCTCATGGTCTCGCCCATTCTTTCTTGTTGCAGATTGGTCTGCTGAGTTTTGGGGTTTGATGTTTTTCTTGTTGTTGCTTTAGGTGAGCAATCGGGAAGTATTTGTGTGAGGCAGGAGTTAGGGGGGTTTGGGGTTTGTGAGTTTTTGTTTCTTTTCCTTTTTGTGTGGGGTGAGGATCGATGTCTTTCTTTCAACAACTTAGATGGCTTTCTGTATTTTATGGCTATCTGGATAAGGCAGCTTGCAGAGTTGTATTCTGCATACATACTTTGATAATAAAATGAATTTCTGAACTTTTGAACTTTTGGACTTGTGTCCAGTGATGGTAATCAGGATTAGAATGAAGGTTATTATATTAATGGTTGGTGTGTGGCCAAGTGGATAAGGTGTCGGTCCAGTGATCTGAAGGTTGCTAGTTTAAGCCTTGGCTGAGGCTACGTGTGTGTCCTTGAGCAAGGCACAACCACACATTGCTCTGTGATGACACCGGTGCCAAGTTGTATGGGTCCTAATACTCTTCACTTGGACAACATAGGTGGTGTGGAGAGGGGAGACTTGCAAACTTGGGCAACTGCCAGTCTTCCGTAACAGAAAACCTTGCCCAGGCTTATGCCCTGGAAACTTTCCAAGGCGCAAATCCATGGTCTATCGAGATTAACGGAGGCCTACCTATTATATTAATGACCAATGTCATGAAATATGCTGTTTTGCACCAGCAGTACCATGCATTATATAAAAAAATTACTTTCAGTTACAAGACGAAACATATTTCAAAAATCTATGAAACACAAGAAGAGAGTAAAATATGAGGTAGTATGCGTGGGTTCATGGTCCATTCAGAAATTTGATGATGGAGAAGAAGGTGTTCTTGAAATGTTGTGTGTGTGTCTTCAAGTATCAATAAGAAAGTGGTCCTGTTCTGCCCTTAACCTTTCTGAGCACCCATTTTTGATCACCTTTGCAGCCCCATTCCAGGACTGCTTACCCATGAGTGAAACATCAAACCTCCTTGTTTGAGGAGCCCTCAGCTGTTTGTCAAGCATACTCTTTCAGAGAATGTGTTTGAGAAGATCCAAACGTGAATACAAGGGATGACTCAGGAACAGCTTAGCTGGTGGATTGTTGATTGTGGAGTGTGCCGTATTATGATATGCCAGGAGGAAATTAGCGAACTTTTGTTTCTGTGTTAGCGCAGTGTGTGCTGGTGACATTGCTCGCAATACGTTCTTTAGATTCTGTACAAACCATTTGTAGCTGGGTGGTACATTGCAGATGTTGTACATTATTCCATTCATTTCAAGAATTCATTTTCATTATTGAACCTGTTCCACTGCAAAGTGTGGTCCATTGTCATTGACAATATGTTCTGCAAACACTACTCCTTGTTGAAGAGACTTCTCAACACATCAGCGGTGTGTAAATGCTATTGGGAACACTTAGAGTCATAGAGTCTAGAACAATACACCACAGAAGCAGGCATTTTGGCTCATCTGGTCTATGCTAAGCCACTTAAACTGTATACTTCAATCGGCCTGCACCAGGACCATAACTCTCCATACCCCTACCGTTCACGTACCTGTCCAAACTTCTCTTAAACATTGAAATCAAGCTCACAGGCACTACTTGCTCTCGTGGTTTGTTACAATTCTCATGACCCCCTGAGTGAAAAAGATTCCCCTCTGTTCTCCTTAAACTTTTCACCTTTTGCCCTTTACCCATGACATCTAGTTGTGATCCCACCCAATCTCAATGGAAAAAAGAGAAATAATTTATATCTTTCTTGTAGGGTAGGTGACCAAAACTGCACACAATACTCCAAATTAAGCCTCAGCAATGTCTTGTAAAACTTCAACATCAGCTTGTATTTGCCCTATTTATATCCCTCATCATTTTGCATACCTCGATCAAATCTACTCTCAGTCTTCTACATTCCAAGGAATAAAGTCCTAACCTATTCAACTTTTCCTTATAACTCAAGTTTTCTGGACCCAGCAACACCCTTACAAATTTTCTCTGTATCCTTTCAACCTTACTTACTCCTTTCCTGTAGGTAGGTGACAAAACTACACACAAAACTCCAAATTAGGACTCACTAATGTTTTATACAGCTTCAACATAACATCCCATCTTCTGTACTCAATACTTTAATTTATGAAGGTCAATGTGCCAAAAGCTTTCTATCTACTCTTGACACCACTTTCAATGAATTATATATCTCCATTCCCAGATGCCTTTGTTCTACCACTCTCCTCTGTGTCTCACTGTGTAAGACATAATTTCTTACTGAAGTGCAACAAATCACACTTGTCTGCATTAAATTCCATCTGCCATTTTCAGCCATTTTTCCAGCTGGTCCAAATCCCGCTGCAAACCATGATAATCTTCCTCGTTTTTCACTACACCCTCCAGTCTTGGTGCCATCCACAAATTTGCTGATCCAGTTAACCACATTATCAAGTCAAACCAAGTTTATCATAATTTAACTACATACATGCATATAATGTGTATAACCATATAATGTATATAGAAACGAGACCATTTCTCTGAACCTGGATGTAAGCAACAGCATTAAACATAACACACAGAACACATGATAACTTATGAAGGTAAGGATAAAATGTACATATGACTCACTTGTAAATATCAAACTAGAGTGCATTAATATTAAATATTGTAAGGTACGGAACAGATTAATCAGTGACACTTTAAATATGATGTGGCAGGGTGATCAGAAGCCTATTGGCCTGGGGGAACACACTGTTTCTCATCCTGACCGTTCTTGTTTTTATGCATCGGAGTCTCCTGCCTGAAGGTAGAAAGTCAAAGAGGATACTGAATGGATGGGTGGGATCATTAATAATATTAAGGGCCTGAGTACACAGCGCTTCTGATAAATGTCCCAGATCATTAATTATAGATGACAAGCACTAACAGACCCAGCAACAATCCCTGTGACACTCCATGAGTTCCATTCAGAGAGACAACCTACTACCACACCCTGTCTTCTCTCACTAAGCTAATGTCTAAACCAATTTACTACCTCATCCTGAGTGCCAAGCACTGAACCTTTTTGACCAAACTCCCATGTGGGATCTTGTCAAATGCCTTGCTAAAGTCCATGAAGACATCCACTGCCTTGCCTTCATCAACTTCCCTGGTAACTTGCTAAAAAACTGTAAGATTGGTTAGATACAAGCTATCATGCACAAGGCCATGGTGACTATCTCTAATCAATCAAATACTCATATATCCAGTCCCACAAAATACTTTCCAATAACTTTTCCACAGCTGTTGTCAAACTCACCACCATACAATTTCCTAGTTTATGTTTAGAGCCTTTCTTAAACAACAGCACAACATTTAATCCTCTGGTACCTCGCCTGTTGCTAAGGTTTTAAACATCTCTGCTGGAACCCAGCAGTTTCTGCATTTGCCTCCCATAGGGTCTGAGGGAACACCTTGTCAGGCCTTGGGGATTTATCCACCATAATTCACTTCAAAACAGCAAACACCTTCTCCAGCATCTACAGATATTCTCTTGTTTGTGATTAAATACTTCCTCCTCTGTAATCTGTTTAGATTCCAAGAAGTTGATGCTGTTTTGTCTTAATTCTATCGATTCAGAGTAAACACAGATGCAAAGAATGCATTTAAGATCTCCCCCATCTCTTTTGGTTCCACACATGGATTACCATTCTGATTTTCCAGAGGACATATTTTGTCCCTTACAATCTTTTTGCTCTGAACATATCTGTAGAATTCCTTAGGATTCTCTTTCACCTTGTCTGCTAAGAAAAACTCATGCCTTCTTTTAGCCCGCTGGATTTCTTTCATAATTGTTATCTTCCATTTCCTAGATTCCATAAGCACCCCATTTGTTCTTTCCTGCCTATAGCAGCTATGTACCTCTTTTTTTCCTCTTAACCAGGGCCTCAATATCTCTTGAAATCCAAGGTTTTCTACGCCTATTATCGTTACTTTTTATTCTGACAGGCACATACAAGCTTTGTACTCACTTTTGAAGGCCTCTCACTTTTCAAGTATATCTTTGACAGAAAGCAGCCCGTCCCAATCCACACTTGCTAGATCCTTTCTGATACCAACAAAATTGGCCTTTCTCCAATTTAGAATCTCAACCCACAGACCAGACTTACGTTTTTGCATATTTACTTTGGAACTAATGGCATCATGATCACTAGATGCAAAGCGTTCACCTACACAAACTTCTGTCACCTGCCCTGTTTCATTCCTTAACAGCGCATCAAGTATCACACACTCTCTCAGAACTTCTATGTCCTGATTAAGAAAGCTTTCCTGCACACATTTGACAAACTCTATCCTACCTAGTCCTTTAACCTTGGGAGGTGATGCCTCCCTCCCAAATGCGCTGAATAACTTCTACACCTAGTTTGAGGTGGAAAATGACGTGGCGGCGAGGAAGTCCACCCCTCCTGCGAATGACCAGGTGCTGTGTCTCTCCGTGGCCGACCTGAGAAGAACCCTGTGCAGGGTCAACCCACAGAAGGCTACTGGACCAGACAGCATCCCTGGTAGAGTGCTCAGAGGATGTGCAGACCAGCTAGCAGATGTTCTCACTGACATCTTCAACATCTCCCTGAGCAGCGCCACCATTCCAACGTGCTTCAAGGCCGCCACCATCGTCCCCGTGCCGAAGAAGTATTCAGTGTCCTGCCTAAATGACTACCGTCCTGTTGCACTTACATCCATCATCATGAAGTGTTTCGAGAGGCTCGTCATGAGGCATATCAAGACCCTGCTGCCCCCCTTACTGGACCCCCTGCAGTTTGTGTACCGTCCCAACCGCTCAACAGATGACGCCATTGCCACCACCCTCCACCTGGCCCTAACCCACCTGGACAAAAAAGACACGTACGTTCGGATGCTGTTCATAGACTTTAGTTCAGCATTCAACACAATCATCCCTCAGAAACTGATTGGAAAGCTGAGCTTATTGGGCCTGAACACCTCCCTCTGCAACTGGATCCTAGACTTCCTGACTGGGAAACCTCAGTCAGTCTGGATCAGGAGCAGCATCTCCAACACCATCACACTGAGCACGGGGGCTCCCCAGGGCTGTGTGCTCAGTCCACTGCTGTTCACTCTGCTGACCCACAACTGTGCTGCAACACACAGCTCGAACCATATCACCAAGTTCGCCGATGACACCACCGTGGTGGGTCTCATCAGCAAGAACGATGAGTCAGCTTACAGAGAGGAGGTGCAGCGGCTAACGGACTGGTGCAGAGCCAACAACCTGTCTCTTAATGTGAACAAAACAAAAAGGATGGTTGTTGACTTCAGGAGGGCATGGAGCGACCACTCCCCGCTGAACATCGACGGCTCCTCGGTAGAGATCGTAAAGAGCACCAAATTTCTTGGTGTTCACCTGACGGAGAATCTCACCTGGTCCCTCAACACCAGCTCCATAGCAAAGAAAGCCCAGCAGCGTCTCTACTTTCTGCGAAGGCTGAGGAAAGTCCATCTCCCACCCCACATCCTCATCACATTCTACAGGGGTTGTATTGAGAGCGTCCTGAGCAGCTGCATCACTGCCTGGTTTGGAAATTGCTCCATCTCAGATCGCAAGACCCTGCAGCGGATAGTGAGGTCAGCTGAGAAGATCATCGGGGTCTCTCTTCCCGCCATCACGGACATTTACACCACACGCTGCATCTGCAAAGGAAACAGCATTATGAAGGACCCCATGCACCCCTCATACAATCTCTTCTCCCTCCTGCCATCTGGGAAAAGGCTCCGAAGCATTCAGGCTCTTACAACCAGACTATATAACAGTTTCTTCCCCCAAGCTAACAGACTCCTCAATACCCGAAGCCTGGACTGAGACCCTGCCCTACTGTCCTGTTTATTATTTATTGTAATGTCGGTACTGTTTTTGTGCATTTTATGCAGTCCAGTGTAGGTCTATAGTCTAGTGTAGCTTTCTCTGTGTTTTTTTTTATTACGTAGTTCAGTCTAGTTTTTTGTACTGTGTCATGTAAACCATGGTCCTGAAAAACGTTGTCTCATTTTTACTATGCACTGTACCAGCAGTTATGGTCGAAATGACAATAAAAGTTGACTTGACTTGACTTGACTTGATAACAGTATGGGAGTTCCAGTCAAAATTATGTTTTTTCAAGCTGTCGGTGATCTCGGAACAAATTTGTTCCACTAAATCCTTTGGACTGTTGGGTGACTGTAGTATAGCCACATTAACGTGATCATATCTTTTTTATTCCTAAGTTCCACTCATAACGCCTCCAGTTGATGAGTTCTCCAGTCTGTTCTGACTGAGCACTGCCATGATATTCACCTTGACTTGTAGTGCCACCCTCCTCCTTTAATACCACCGGCTCTGCCACATCAAAAACAAAGGAACCTCGGAATATTGAGCTGCTAGACCTTCTCTTCCTGCAACAATCTCATTAATGACTACAATAACATAATTCCAAGTGTTCATCCGTACCCTGAGCTCATCTGCCTTTCCTAGGATACTTCTAGCATTGAAATATATGCAGCTCAGAACATTAGTAGCACCATGCTCAACCTTTAAGGTCTTAACAACATTTGCCTCCACAACCTCTCCATTATCTGTCCTAGCACTCTGGTTCCCATCCCCCTGCGACCCCAGTTTAATTTCCGGCCACTTCATATCTGCATTCACTTCTACCAAGTAATTAGTGCCCCACGAAAGGTATGACAAAATCCACATGAATCATCTGCCAGGGCAATGCAGACCACTCCCAGGAATGGAGAGGCGCTGCTTCTGGCATCTTCTGAATGCGTTGGCATCCCAAACAGTTCAAGGTAAGCTTCTCAATCTACTGATTTATGCCAGGCCACCAGACAAAGCCTTAAGCTAATTCTTTCCTTTTAACCATGCCCAGATGACCAGCATGTACCTTCTCCAACACTTCAGCTCACAGCTTGGATGGTACAACTCTTACTCCCCATATAGGGCAACTGACCTCATGGGCAAGCTCATCCCAGTTCTGGCAAAAATGCAGGAACTGGAGGTTCTGCTGCCCATACCAGCCATTTTGTGTTGCTATGCAGACCTGAGACCTGGTGGGGTCTTTTCTGGTTTCCTTTTGGATTATCTGTGTGTAATAGGGAGATATTTTATTTATGTTAGGGAGAATACATCAAGAGGAGTGTTTTTTAACAAATTTTCCCAGTAGTTTTGCAAGGAAAAATGTGACAATCCATCAGCATTTCCATGAGTAGTCATCCTTTTGAATTCAATCTTGTAATTGTCTCCTTCAAGAAACAGAGCACATTTTCTGCATTTGTGTTGCTGCTGTTAGTGAAACGCCCTCCCTTCCGTGGATTGAAAATGGACACTAGCATTAGTAACAAGGGCAAATTCTCTCACATACAATTATTGATCTAAATGTTTTGCACTCCAAAACAGACTGTAAATCTGTGTGTAATGTTTTGCTGCAGCGGGAAGGGAACACGATGCAAAGGTATTGGTGTGTTCACTTCCATCACACATAACATGTGATATGACTGCACCTATACTGTATAGCAAGGACTCACAGGGAAGCTTCACTGGACAACATGTGTAAGTACAGTGTCTGACGTCACCTTTTCCTTTGCCTTTTGGAAAGCCACCTCCCACTGTTGAGTCTATTGCCATTTCTTCCTGATCTATAGTAATGATTTCATAGGGTACAGCATGGTAGCTAGGTCTGGCAGGAACTTGTCATAGTAGTTGATAAACCCTGAAAAGGACCGCAACTGTGACACATTGTTTGGCTTGAATTTTCTCTGCACACTTGCGTAATGTTTTGTGCATCAATGGTATCCCCACAGTAAGCGATACTTGGTTTAAACAATTCACACCTGACATTTTGTACTCTGAGCCCATAATCTTGTTAACACTGTCTTCAGATTTTGGAGATGTTCCTTGTCATCCTCAATGGTAACAATAATGTGCAGGTAACTCTGAGTGCCTTGCAGCTCCTGGTTCGTAGCTTTTTCCATAGTACAGGTGCAGATGCTACTCAAAAATAATCCTATTATAATGATAAAGCCTTATGTGAGCATTTATGGTGAGAATTACTTTGGACTCCTTTTCCATCTCTATTTGTAGGTAGGCCTACAACTTGCTGAAATGTTTTCCTCCAGAAAGGTTTGCAAATATATACTCTATCTTGGGCAGAAGGTATTGACCTACTTTCAGTACTGGGTTGATGGTGACCTTAAAATCACCACAAATCCTTTCAGACCCATTTTTCTCAGCTCCTGGGATCATTGGGATAGCCTTTGGGCAACCTCAACCTTGGAAAGAATTCTTTCAGCCTCCATGCAATCAGGTTCACTGATTACCTGATCATGGATGGTACAAAGAACTTGATGGGCCTTGCAAAACGTGGGTGTGGCATTTTCATTTATCACTATTTTACCCTTGATATGTTTGAGTTTTCAATGCCATCCTTGAAGATTGCTGTGGCATCATCCAGTACCTTTCTTAATTCACTTTCAGTTGCCTCTTGCAGGGGATGGTGCATGTAAATGGTGGATGGGTCTCCAATCAAGTTGCAATTGTCTCAGCCAATCACACCCCCACAGTGTTGGCCCTCCTGTTTTTATCACATGCATGCTCAATATGGCTTGTTGCTTGTTGTATTTCACTGTTACAAATGTCATTCCCACAAGAATGAACTTTGCTCCAGTGTAATTTCTTAGTTGGATACCTACAGGCTTCAGTTCAGTATGCTTGAAATGGCATTCAAACTCATTTTGTGGAATGACTGAAGCAGCCGAGTCAGAGTTCAATTCCATTTTAATTACTTTGCCGTTCACTTATGGTGAAAGCCATATTGCTTGTCTATTGTTAGTTTTCATATAACTTCTCAAGGCTACACAGTCCTGTGTCAACAGCATGTGAATTGGTGCTCTGTTTGAAACTGCAACTTGACTTTATCTGTTTCGCTTCCCAGTGCAGTCGATTTATTTTTGTTTGCCCAACATGCTCTTTGTATGAGTCCTACTTGGTTGCATTTCCTGCAAGTTTCACCTTTAAACCTGCATTGTACTGGTGTGTGGGAGCCCTTGACAAAACATTAACTCAATCTGTTTGGTTTCTGTTTAGGTGTTGCAATTTTCATCGTGGTCACTTTCATTCCTGATTGCAAATCAATTGTGTCTGGCTGCTGCTTCCATTTTTACTATCAACCGACATGGATGACAACAGGGCTTCACTTCCCAATGAGCTCAATACTTTTTATGCTCACTTTGATCAAAATATGGAGGAACCCTCACAAACTCCCACAGTCCCTGGTGATCCTGTGATTTCAGTCTCTGAGGTCGACGTGCAAGTGGCCTTCAAGAGTGTTAATCCTTATAAAGCATCTGACCCTGCCAGGGTACCTGGTCCAGTAATAAAGTCCAGTGCATATCAGTTGGCGAAAGTGTCCACTGAAATATTTAACTTCAGCAGTCAAAAGTACCCACCTGCTTCAAGCAGGCTTCACTTACACCAGTGCCTAAGAAGAACGTGGTAACCTACCTCAATGATTATCATCCAGTAGCACTTACATCACAGTGATGAAGTGTTTTGAGAGATTGGTGATGAAACATATAAACTATTACCTGCAAAGCAACTTGGATCTGCTCCAATTGGCCTACTGGCACAACAAATCCACAGCAGATACAATCTCCATAGGCTTACCACTCGACCCTGGAACACCCGGACTGCAAAGAGACATACAAATGGATGTTCTTTGTCAACTACAGCTCGGTATTGAATACCATCATCCTCTTAAAGCTAATCAATAAGCTTTAAGAACCTGGCCTCAATACGTCCGAAACAAGAATGACAGTGATGCTTCACTCCCAGATGAGCTCAATGTCTTTTGTGCATGCTGTGAAAGGGAGGATAAAACAGTTATGAGGATCCCTATGGCACCTGGTGACCCTGTGATCTTTGTCTTAAAGGTGACAACAGACTCTTTCCAGATGGAGAACCATTGCAAGGTGACAGGCCCCAGTGGAGTAGGGCTCTGAAAATCTGTGCCAACCAACTGGCGGCTGTGTTCAAAGGTATTTTCAATCTCTCATTGCAAAAGTCAAAAGTCCCCACCTGCTTCAAAAAGGCAATAGTCATATTAGTGCCCAATAAGAACAGAGCGAGCTGCCTTAACAACTGTCATCCAGTAGCACTCACTGCCAGGGTGATTAAGTGCTTTAAGAAGTTGATTATGGCTATAATTAACTCTGGTCTCAGCAAGGAACTGAACACTGTAACCTGCCAATTGCCATGATAGGTTTATGCAATATCTTAGGCTCTCCATGTGACTTTGGATCACCTGGGCCATATAATACTTATGTCAGGATGCTGATTATTGACTACAGCTCAGGATTTAACACAATCATTCCCACTTTTCTAATCGAAAAGCTCCAAAACTTGGGCCTTTGTACCTCCCTCTGCAACTGGATCCTCGACTTATTCACTGGAAGATCACAACTGTGTGGATCAGAAATAACATCTCCACCTCGTTGACAATCAATACTGGCACACCTCAGAGATGTGTGCCAGCCTACTGCTCTACTCTCTCAACATTCTTGACTGTGTGGCCAGGGACAGCTCAAATGCCATCTATAAATTTGCTGATAATCCAAACATTGTTGGCAGAACCTCAAATGGTGACAAAATGGTGTACAGGAGTGAGATATATTAGCTAGTTGAGTGGTGTCACAACACCAACCTTGCACTCAGCATTAGTAACTTATTGTGGACTTCAGAAATTGTGAGATGAGGGAACAAACACCAGCCCTCATATAGGTGCTCAGAAGTGGAATGGGTGAGCAATTTCAAATTCCTGGGCGTCAACATCTCTGAGGATCTATCCAACATATCAATGCAGCTACGAAGAAGTCACAACAGTGGATATATTTCATTAGAGGTTTGAGGTGATTTACTATGTCACCTAAGACACTCGCAAATTTCTACAGATGTATGGTGGAGAACGTTCTAACTGGCTGCATCACCATCTGGTATGGGGGGAGGGCTACTGCATTGATTGAAAGAAGCTGCAGAGGTTTTGAAGTTGTGATCTCTGTCAGCTCCATCATGGGCATTAGTCTTTGTAACTTCAAAGAGTGATGCCTCAAAAAGGTGGCATCCATAATTGAAGACCTCCATCACCCAGGATATGCTCTCTTCTCAATGCTACCATGAGGAAGGAGATACTTCTGTCACCTAATTTCTGAATGGACATTGAAGCCATGAACACTACCTCAGTATAGAAGGATCAAGTGCTTCCTCGAGGCAAAAGATTGAGTGCTTTCCAGCCAGGTACAAGGATTAATTTTAACTAACATTTTGATGGCTAACTCTGGCACTCACATCAGGGATGATGCCAGGGCATATTTAGTCTGGTGTCCCCTGTTGTCCATCGCTCCTGATTGTTAGTCTTCATCCAATCAGGTTTCCGCTCTCCCGCCATTTTTATAATCGAATTCCAGTTCTTACTCAGAGCAAGACTTCGGTCAGAAGTCAGTGTCATCTTTTCACTCACCTAGAACTAATTTAGTTAAGATGACACAATTCAAACCAATTGACTTTAAAGCTTCAGGAGAAATTGTTCTACACCTGAAATCCTCCTCCTGTTCCCTTGACGTTTTACCTACAACCTTTTTCAAAAATGTTTTTAATTGCATGGCACGAGACATTCTGCAAAACTTCTCTTCCATCAGACTGCTTCCCAAAAACCCTGAAAACTGCAGTTATTAAGCCTCTTCTAAAAAAGAACCAAGATGCTTCAGTAATTACCGTAATAACTACAGGCCTATATCAAACCTACCATGTTTAAGTAAAATCATTGAAAAGGTTGTTTATCAGCAACTTAAGAGCTTCTTGGCACTAAGCAACCGATTGGATGTTGTCTGGTCTGGATTTCGACAACATCAGAGCACTGAGACCGTTTTGGTCCAGGTTTTAAATGACATCCGCTTAAACCATGATGATGATAAAAGTTCAGTTTTGGTTTTACTGGATCTGAGAGCTGCTTTTGACACAGTTGACCACGGCATATTACTGGACAGACTGGAAAACTGGGTGGGACTTTTTGGTACAGTCCTAAAGTGGTTTAAATCATATTTACAGGACAGGGACTATTTTGTATCGATTGGTAGCTGCGTATCTGAGTGAACAAAAATGACATGTGGAGTGCCTCAAGGGTCTATACTAGAGCCTCCTCTGTTCAACATATACATGCTTCTTCTAGCTCAAACCATAGACAGCAACAAAATATCTGCCTTAAATATGCCGATGACACTCAGATTTGTATAACTGTCATCAAGTGACTATGGTCCCATACAAGCACTAAAAAATGTATTGAATTAATCACTGATTGGATGAGCCAAAGTTTCCTCCAGTTAAACAAAGAAAAAACTGAAATAATTGTTTTTGGTGTCAATAAAGAACGATTAAAAGTCAGTGCTCACTTAGAATCCCTGTCATTACAGACCACAAGCCAAGCCAGAAACCTTGGTGTTGTGATGGACTCTGACTTAAAATTCAACCGCCATATTAGGACAATTATAAAGTCAGCCTACTACGATCTTAAAAAAATAGCAAGAGTTAAAGGACTTATGCCTCAGCAAGATCTAGAAATACTCATCCGTGCATTTATTTTTAGTAGGCTTGACTACTGTAATGGTGTTTTCACAGGTCTCTGTTGGGGGGGGGGGGGTGTTGTATAGAAACATAGAAACACAGAAAACCTACAGCACAATACAGACCCTTCAGCCCACCAAGCCTTGCCAAACAGGTCCTTACCTTAGAAATTACCTAGGGTTACCCATAGCCCTCTATTTCTCTATGCTCCATGTACCTATCCAGGAATCTGGTAAAAGACCCTATCATATCTGCCTCCACCACCATCACTGGCAACCCATTCCATGCACTCAGCACTCCCTGTTGTAAAAAACTTACCCGTGACATCTCCTCTGTACCTACTTCCAAGCACCTTAAAACTGTGCCCCCCCCCCACCCCCTGTGATTGCCATTTCAGCCCTGGGAAAAAGCCCCTGACTATCCACATGATCATTGCCTATCATCTTATACACCTCTGTCAGGTGACCTCTCATCTTCCGTCGCTCCAAGGAAAAAAGGCCGAGTTCACTCAACCTATTCTCATAAGGCATGCTCCCCAATCCAGGCAACATCCTTGTAAATCTCCTCTGCACCCATTCTATGGTTTCCACATCCTTCCTGTAGTGAGGCGACCAGAACTGAGCACAGTACTCCAAGTGGGGTCTGACCAGGGTCCTATATAGCTGCAAAATCTCTGAGACAGCCGCAGCTCATTCAGAATGCTGCTGCTAGAGTCCTCACTGACACCAATAAAGTAGAACACATCACTTCAGTTTTCAGATCACTTCAGTCCTCAGAGACAGAGAAGCAGTTTCAGCGACAGGTTACTATCGATGCAATGCTCCTCAGACAGGATGAAGAGGTCAATACTCCCCAATGCCATTAGGCTTTACAATTCAACCGCCAGGACTTAAGAACCTTTTAAAAGCTATTATTAATGCTTTTTGAGATAGTGATTTAGATGCATATCATATTTTTTACTGAGTTAAGTATTGTATGTAATTAGTTTTGCTACAACAAGTGTATGGGACATTGGAAAAAAAGTTGAATTTCCCCATGGGGATGAATAAAGTATCTATCTATCTATCTATCTATATCAATTTAATCCAAGATATGAGTTTTGGGCTAAATCTAAATTTTTCAAGTGTGTTAAATAAATATTCCCATTCAACTCTATCAAACGCCTTCTTGGTATCAAGTGAAATAACACATTCTAGAGTTTTAGATGAAGAAATATATACAATATTCATTAACCTCCTAACATGTAAGTACAAATAACAATTTTTAATAACTCCTGCCTGGCCATCAGAGACAATTTGTGGCAATGCATTTTCCAATCTAATTGCTAATATTTTGGAAAAGATTTTGGAGTCCACATTCAACAAGGATATACGTCTATATGATGCACATTCGGTGGGGTCTTTATCTTTTTTAGGAATTAAAGAGATAGATGCTTCCTAAAAGGATTGTGGTAATTTACCTACAAATAAGGCATCCTTAAAGATTCTACATAACCAAGGAGAAAACAGATTTGAAAAAGATTTTAAAAATTCTAGTGTTCCCATTCAAACCAAGTGCTTTACCAGAATTCACTGAATAAATTGCTTTCTTTATTTCTTCTTCTGTGATGGGTGCATCTAATGCTAGACATTCTTTAAGTGGTAATTTTGGAATATTCAATTTCCTTAAAAATTCATGCATTATGGTAGAATCATCAGGAAATTCTGATTGGTATAAAGAGGTATAGAATTCTTGAGAAGATTTATTAATTTTGTCATGATCAACCGTCAAAATACCATCCCGTTTACGAACTTCAATAATCTGACGTTTAACGGAAGCAACGTTCAATTGGTTGGCCAGTAATTTACCCGATTTCTTTTCTTTTCAAATCCTTATATTATTATTATTATCCAAAATACAAAAGTATATCAAAGTAAGTAGCACCTACAATGTCTCAAAGAGAAAAAAAAACAATATTAGGGATTGAAAAATATGGTGACACAAAAAAAGAGAGGAAAAGAAAAAAACTCTACTAAAGCAAGAAAAAAGTGGAAAAAAAAGAACCCATTAGGTGATCAACCCCGGAGCCATGCATCATACAAAAAGCTTCTAAAGATAAACATCAAACCGCCAGCAAAAAAAATTATACCAAAATTTACAATTAGATCGTGGAGGAAATCTATCAATTAACTCAAATGGTAATAACAAGCAAATGAACCCCATTTTTTCTCAAAATCAAACATAGGTTCGAAGGTTCGACTGCTAATTTTCTCCAAACTAAGACATAAGATCATTTGAGAGAACCACTGTGACAGAGTAGGAGCTGATGTATCCTTCCCCTTCAACAAAATGGCCCTCCTAGCTATCAATGTAACAAACACAATAACATGTTGATCAGACAAAGAAATACCACGAATATTTTGAGGTATTATTCCAAAGAGCACAGTTAATTTGTTAGCTTGTAAATTAATTTTAAGAGCTTTAGAAATTGTAGAAAAAACTGACTTCCTAATTTCCCTGATTTATCACCATGTATATAAAATGACTCTTAGTTTTAAGTAATTGATTTTCAATCGAGGATGCTAATAACAAACTGTGTTGCATCTGAAGTTCAACTCTCTTTTTATACAGCCCCAAATTAGGAGCTGCAGAATATTTTTTATCAATTTATTTAATCTTATCAACCAATGTATATTTCATTATTAATTCGTTTTTTCAATCCAGCAGAATATGAAATAATTTGCCCACGGATATATACTTTAAAAGTATCCCATAATATCCCACAGGAAATTTCTTCCATAAAATTACTTGAAAAGAAAAAGGCAATCTGTTCTTTAATAAAATTAACAAAGTTTAAGTTCTGAAGTAGAGTAGAATTGAACCACCATTGTCTAGCACTAAACGTTACATCAGTTAATTTAATTGATAGTTTCAAGGGCACATGATCGGAAACTGCGATTGCATAGTACTCACAGGCAGTAACAGACAGAACTAATCGAGAATTGATAAAAAAGTAATCAATTCTAGAGTAATTATGATATACTTAAAAGAATGAGAACACTTTATCGTTAGGATATAAAAACCTCTGAATTTCTAAACTACCAGAGTCAACTAAAAAGGAATTAATAAGAATAGTGGATTTTTTTGGAAGTACCTGATTGAACGCAGACCTGTCCATTGAGGGATTCAGGCAACAGTTAAAATCTCCACCCACTATCAACGTATATTCATTTAAGTTAGGAAAAGATGCAAATAGATGTTTAAAGAATTCAGGATAGTCGGCATTTTGTGCATAGATATTAACCATAACAACTTTTTGGTTAGAAAGTAAACCAGTAATTAATAGAAATCTACCATTTGAGTCTGAGATTGTTCCATAGTGAACAAATGTAATCGAGGAGGCTATAAAAATAGATACACCTTTCACATTAGCCTGTGAGTTAGAGTGAAACTGTTATCTTTCCAAAACCTAAAAAAACACTGATTATCCTCCTTCCTCACATGAGTTTCCTGGACAAAGATAAACTGAGCATTCAATCTATGAAAAACTTTAAAAATCTTCTTCCTTTTAATTGGATGGTTCAAACCATTCATATTCCATGAGACGAAGTTAATTATATTATCCATTTTATTTGAATAAACCATATGGTATGTAAAGGGTTAACCTAACTGAAGGGAAACTCATGAATCAGGAAGAAAGAAAAAGGTTTAAAGGGGAATCGGAAGGTATGACAATTCAGACATATTTGTAGTTTCAGATCAGCCCAGATGAAAAAAACTAACCTAAAAATAGCCCCACCCCCACCCACAAATGTCCAAAAATTGGCCAATAGAAAGTTTACTAGAACCTCTCCTACCCCCACTCTCTTGATGGAAAATCTCCAAAACTGAGGGAAAAAAATGCAAAATACCACCCATGGTCAAAACATTGAAAGAAAAATGCCATAAAAAACACCAAACAAATGTTTTTAAAAAATCAGCCATTTGCAAAACATTTTGAAAAGCAAGATCTTGAAAATTGAAACAAAATACAATCTTATTAATATTTCAGGGAAAGAAAACAAGCAATCACCAGATCAGATTCTTAATTATTTTCCAGAAAAGAACAATTGAAAATAATAAAATAAGTTAATAAAGGAAAAAAAGAAAAAAGAACTTTAACATAGAAGTATGACAAACATCCATACTCCAAAACAAAGTATGAGTGTTATCAAACCAAGGGCAACAATCTTCAAACTTTAGAAGTCCAGGTCTATAAACTGGTTATTAGCTTATAAACTAAATGAATACAGACACAAATGTATTGGTTATATCTGCACACACTTTTTATTTCAAGTGGAAGATGACTAAATTGTTCAAAAATTGAAATATAATTCTCATAGGATCAAACTTGATGGGCTAAATGGCCTAATATGCTTCTATGTCTTATGGTCTGAAAAATATCTGTAATCTTACAAAATATTCTGCAAGAGCCTGCACGATGGGTTAAATGTGTTTGGTATGAGAAAGTAGGCACAATCTGTAGGATCATTACAGATTAGCTGAAAAACTGAATCATTCTATCTCATGGATGGATAGTCTGTGTAGGAAGTACAGAACAAAAGAGAAGGAACTTGATTTTAATTCTGACCTTGACAGTAGAAAAGAAAAACAAGAACAAAGTAGTCAATATTAATTTTGGGAAAGGGTGTACTTTGCTAAGGAGAGATAATAATTGAAAAAATTAAATTTAACTTACAAAATACTGATGAGCATTATAATGAAATACCAAGAGTCAGAAAAGAAAGTGAATTGAAGAATCTGAAGACTTAAAGTAACTAACTCCTAGCATTAAATTATAAAATTGATTAAACTATATGAGTGAGAAATTTAAAATGAAATTCTAAATTCTCAGAGGGGAGAATTCAACACAAGCAGCCAATTTCCTGCTATTTGCATGACATGGAAGAATTTCAGCTCTGATAAAATGTCATGAGAATTAATGGGAGCAGAAGGCTTAAGATTAAGATAAGGAGTGGGTAGATGCTGCCAAAGTTTGAGTGTGCTCAATTACATTGAGAAGAAAGAGGAAGCAAGAGAAATGGATATTACCTATTGTAGTTATCTCAGAATTGCATTTAATATCACCAGCATCTGTCATGAAATTTGTTATTTTGAGGCAACAGTACATTGCAATATATTAGTAATAAAAACTATAAATTGCAATATGAATTATATATATTGAAATAAATTACTTAAGTATTAAAAAGAGAAGGGAAAAATGCTAAGGAAGTGTTCATGGAAAAGTTGTTCGTTCGGACATCTGATGGCAGAGAGGAAGAAGCTGTTCCTAACATGCTGAGTGTGGGTCTTCAGAAGTGCATTCTCCTCATGGTTATTTCACACTTTTGTAGGCTCCCCAACCAATTTGACTTCAAATGGCCAGATTACTTACGTAGGTGAAATAAACTCATTTAAAATGTTCAATGATGAATAAATTCACAAAATGTTTACATCTAATTTGTGGTTTAAAAAATTAACCATATACATTGGTAAAACTAATCCTTACCTTAGTCTTTCTGTTTTCAAATCTATTGCTTTACTCATAATGTAATGTTAATTTTTATTAACTTCTACAAACTTTGAGATTCATTGAGTAATATTCATTAACTTTAGCACTGAAAATTACCATGCAATCAAGTTTGCAAATGTTTAAATGTTCATATGAAATATCTCGCTCCACAACTTTAATGAACGTATTGGCCTGTTTATTTAATCATATCCATTAAACTGCAAATGAAAGAATTTTATGAACTTATTAAATATTTATGTTACTATCCTACATGAACATTTCACTGACCTTATACATTTTATTACGTTATTTTGCTAAGACTTTATATTTTTTTATTGTTTCTTAAGTGGGCATGGAATTAAAGTAATTTTTCTTTGCTTTTATTGCATTACTTTTCAAATTTATCTTGATGGTTATCATTTATCTTGGTAATTGGGAATAATCTTTGTACTCTATAACTCAAATAAATCAGACAAGAGTACTTCGCAAAATTTTCCCAATGCATTGTCTAAGAATATTAGAAGCAGTTTTGAACAAATTCTTATCAATGTTAATAATGGTTTATTATTGTCACATATTGCAAGATACAGTGAAAAGCTTGTATTGCATACTGTTGATACAAATATGTCATTAAACAATGTGTTGTGCTGGAATAAGTTAAAACAATAACAATGCAGAATAAAGTTTAAAAGCTATCAAAAATGCAACGGAGGTAAGACTTTGTATTCTAAGGGTATGCCCTCTGTTCCTAGACTTTACCACTATTGCAAACAGTCTGCTAATGCCCACTCTATCTAGGCCTTTCAATATTCAATAGTGTTGAATGAGATGCCCCTTCATTCGTCTAAACCCAAGCGAGTACAGGCAGGATCATTGATGTGAACATCTACTTGACCCTCTCCAATGCCCGCTCATCCTTTCTTAGATAAGTGGCCCAAAACTGACTAAAATAGTGAGGTAGTGTAAATGGGTTCATTGTCCATTCAGAAATCTGACAGGGGAGAGAAAGAAGCTATTCATAAGAAGTTGAGTGTGTGTCTTCACGTACCTGTACTTCTTCCTTAATGGTGGCAATGAGAAGAGGGCATTTCCTGGATGATGGGGGTCCTTAACTATGGATGCCACCCTTTTGAGGCATCACCTTTTGAGGATGTCCTTGATGCTGGAGAGGCTAGTGCCCATGGTGGAGCTGGCTGAGTTTGCACCTTTTTGCAGCTTTTTCCGATCCTGTGCAGACAGTGATGTGACCAGTTAGAATGGTCTCGATGAAACAGCTATAGAAATTTGCTAGAGACTTTGGTGAAATACTAATTCTCCCCAAACTCCTAATGAAGTATAGCTGCTGCTGTGCCTTCTTTGTAACTGTATTGGTACGTTGGGCCCAGAAAAGATCCTCAGAAGTGTTGACACCCAGAAAGTTAAAACTGCTCACCCTTTCCACTGCTGTGTGTTCCCTTGACTTTCCCTTCCTGAAGTCCACAATTAATTCCTTATATACTCCAAATCTGATATAACCAAAGCCTTATACAGCCTCAGTTGTGGGGTTTTGGTCTCTTATGATACCATGTGAATATCACTGAGCTTGACAACTCATCACATAATGGAAATGACATTAAGCAACCTTGAATCATGAATCTTGTATATACTTAGAAAATACCATGGGATCTTTTTAATCCTACCTGTCAGTGATATTTGTCCCAGTAAGTTATTTTTAAACAATCCCTAATTTCTTGAAGGACCTTTCCCCTTTTCAATGCTTAATTCTTTTCAAAAGCTTCATTTGTGTAATCAACCCCTCAATATTGGTACTGGTGTTGGTTTATTATTGTCACATGTAACAAGATACAGTGAAAAGCTTGTCTTGTGTATGGTTCGTATAGATCAGATCATTACACTGTGCCTTGACCTAGAATAAGGTAAAACAATACCAATGCAGAATAAAATGTAAAGGCTACTGAAAAAGTGCACTGCACAAAACAATGAAGTGCATAACAAGGTAGATTGTAAGGCCAGAGCAACACACACAAAATGCAGGAGGAACTCATCAGGTCAGGCAGCACCTATGGAAGTAAATAAACAGTCAACATTTCAGGCCGAGAACCTTAATCAGGATTGATGAGCAGTAAAGAACATCCTAACAAGCTGCATCACTTCATGTTACAGAAACTGCACTGTGGTGGGCAGGAAGGCTCTAGAATGGGTAGTCAAAACATTACTGACACCTAAGCTACACACCATCAAGGGTCTCAGCCCAAAATGTTGACTGTTTAGTCCTCTCCATAGATGCTGCTTGACCTGCTGAGTTTCTCCATTTCTCCAGCATTTTACGTGCGTTGCTTTGGATATCCAGCACCTGCAGAATCTCTGCTGTTTAAAATTGTAAGGTTTTTATCATGTTTAACTGCATTAAGAGTTTGGGAGGCTTAGAACATTTGTGTTACATGTAGCTTTTATTCACATATGCTGTTTACCAATAATGTAATCCCAATCTCTTTGTACTATTATTGTTGTTATACTTATGAATTTGAAAATTAATGAAAAGATTTAAAAAGAAAGAAAGAAAATTATAAGGCCAAGAGTCCATCTTATTATATAAAAAGCCCATTCAAGAGTCTAACAACAATGGGACAGAAGCTTTCTTTGTGTCTGGTGGTACCTGCTTTAAGGCAATTGTATCTTTGGCCCAATGGGAAAGGAGACAACACAGAATGACCAGCATGGGTAGGGTCTTTCGTTACATTGGCTGCTTTACTGAGGTAGTGAGAAGTACACAGAAAGTCCATACATGGGGTCTGGTTCCTGTGATATGCTGAGCTGTGTCCACGTTTCTCTGTAGATTCTTGCAGTTCATACAAAGCAGTTGCCAGACCAAGCTGCAATCTATTCATAATACTTATGGTGTGGGCAGAAGGAACAGGAATGGGAACGAGTTCCAAACCCCTGGGTTTGCAAATCTGTGAGACTGCAGTTCGAGGCCCAAAGTTTGAATCAGAAGGCCAGAAGTCGAGGCCCATTGGAAGACAAATCTCTGTAAATCCACTGGGGAGGTTGAAGTGGGCCCGAGTCCATGTTTGCAGGAGGCTGGTGAATGGAGGCTTGAACTGGGGTTCAAAGACTGTGTACGTATGTGGGTGGGAGGGAAGAATGGGGTTTGTTTTTGCTGCTGTTGTTTAGATCATAATACCATAAGACATAGGAGCAGAATTAGGCCATCTGGCCCATTGAGTCAAAGGCCTTCTGAAAGTCCAAATATACAATGTCCACTACCTTTATCTATCCTACTTGTAACTCCTCAAAGAATTCCAACAGGTTCTTCAGGCAGGATTTTCCCTGAAGGAAGCCATGCTGACTTTGTACTATCTTGTTCTTTGTCACTATTCAATCATGGCTGATCCTTTACTTTAAAAATCTCCTCAAACCCAAACCCAGTTCCTAGCCTTCCTCCCATAACCATTGAAGCCATGTCCAATCAAGTACCTATCAATCTCTGCCTTAAATACACCCAATGACCTGGCCTCCACAGCTGTAAGTGGGAACAAATTCCACAAATTCACCACCCTTTGGCTAAAGAAATTTCTCCACATCTCTGTTTTGAAAGGGCGTCCCTCTATCCTGAGGCTGTGCCCTCTTGTCCTAGACTCTCCCACCAAGGGAAACATCCTTTCCACATCTACTCTGTCTAGGCCTTTCCATATTCGAAAGGTTTCAATGAGATCTCCCCTCATCCTTCTTAATTCCTGCATATACAGACATAGAGCCATCAAACGTTCCTCATATGATAACCCTTTCATTCCTGGAATCATCTTTGTGAACCTCCTCTGGACCATCTCCAATGCCAGCACATCTTTTCTAAGATGAGGGACCCAAAACTGTTCACAATATTCAAGGTGAGGCCTCACCAGTGCATTATTAAGCCTCAGCGTCACATCCCTGCACTTGTATTCAAGCCATCTTGAAATGAATGCTATCATTGCATTTCTTTTCTCACCACTGACTCAAGCTGCAAGTTAACCTTCAGGGTATTCTGCATAATGACTCCCAAGTCCCTTTGCATCTCAGATTTTTAGCTTTTCTCCCTGTTTAGAAAATAGCCTGCACATTTATTTCTACTACCAAAGTGCATGACCATGCATTTTCCAACATTGTATTTCATTTGCCACTTTATTCCCAATTCTCCTAATCTGTTGAATTCCTTCTGCATCCTACCTGTTTCCTCAACACTATATTCTCCTCCACCAATCTTGGTATCATCTGCAATAGTGGTCCCAACACCAACCCCTGCGGAAGACCACTAGTCACTGGCAGCAAACCAAAAAAGGATCCTTTTATTCCCACTTGCTGCCGCCTGTCAATCAGCCAATGCCCTAACCATGTTAATAATTTTCCTGTAATACCATGGGCTCATAACTTGGCAAGCAGCCTCATGTGTGGCACCTTGTCAAAGGCCTTCTGAAAGTCCAAATATACAACGTCCACTACATCTCCTTTATCTATCCTACTTGTAACTCCTCAAAGAATTCCAACAGGTTCGTCAGGCAGGATTTTCCCTGAAGGAAGCCATGCTGACTTTGTACTATCTTGTTCTTTGTCACCAAGTACTCCATTACCGCATACTTAAAAATTGGTTCTAACATCTTCCCAACCACTGAGGTCAGGCTAACTGGTCTATAATTTCCTTTCTGCTTCTACCTTCCTCCTTTTTTAAAGAGTGGAGTAACATTTGCAATTTTCCGGTCTTCTAGCACCATGCCAGAATTCAATTATTTTTGAAAGATAACTTCTAATGCCATCACAATCTCTAACTCTACCTCTTTTAGAACCCTAGGGTGCAGTTTCTCTAGTCCGGGTGACTTATGTACCTTCAGGTCTTTCAGCTTTTTGAGCACCTTCTCTCTTGTAATAGTATCTGCACCCACTCCTCTTCCTTCACACACTACAACATCAGGCACACTGCTAGTGTCTTCCACAGTGAAGATTGATGCAAAATACTCACTTAGTTCATCAGTCCTTGTCCCCCTTATTATTTCTCCTGCCTCATTTTCTAGCGGTCCTATATCCACTCTCATTTAAACATAGAAACATAGAAAACCTACAGCACAATGTTGTGCTGAACATGTACTTACTTTAGAAATGACCTAAAGTTACCCATAGCCCTCTGTTTTTCTAAGCTCCTCTGTACCTACTTCTGTACCTACTTCAAAGAACCTTAAAACTGTGCCCTCTCGTGTTAGCCATTTCAGCCCTGGGAAAAAGCCTCTGACTATCCACACGATCAATGCCTCTCATCATCTTATACACCTCTATCAGATTATCTCTCATCCTCCGCCGCTCCAAGGAGAAAAGACTGAGTTCACTCAAACTATTCTCATAAGGCATGCTCCCCAATCCAGGCAACATCCTCTGCACCCTTTCTATACTTTCTACATCCTTCCTGTAGTGAGGTGACCAGAACTGAGCACAGTACTCCAAGTGGGGTCTGACCAGGGTCCTACATAGATATAACATTACTTCTCAGCACTTAAACTCAATCCCATTTCTCTTTTATTTTTAACATACTTGAAAAAACTTTACTATCCACTTTGATATTACTTGCTAGCTTGCTTGCTTATTTCAGCTTTTCCCCTCTAATTATTTTTTAGTTGCTCTCTGTAGGTTTTTAAAAACTTCCCAATCCTCTATCTTCCCACTAATTTTTGCTTTGTTTTATACCCTTTATTTTGCTTTTACAATAGCTTTAGACTTCCCTTGTCAGCCATGGTTATATTATTTTACCATTTGAGTATTTCTTCTTTCTTGGAATACATATGTTCTGCACCTTCTTCATTTCTCTCAGAAGTGCACTCCATTGCTGCGCTGCTATCATCCCTGCTAGCAGCTCCTTCCAATTTACTTTGGCCAACTCCTCTCTCATACCACTGTAATTTCCCATATTCCACTGAAATACTGCTACATCAGACTTGACTTTCCCCCTATCAAATTTCAAGTTGAACTCAATCATATTGTGATCACTGGATCCTAAGGATTCTTTTACCTTAAGCCCCTTAATCGCCTCGGGTTCATTACATAACACCCAATCCAGTATAGCTGATCCCCTAGTAGGCTCAACGATAAACTGCTCTAAAAAGCCATCTCTTCGGCATTCAACAAACTCACTCTCTTGAGATCCATTACCAACCTGATTTTCCCAATTGACCTGCATGTTAAAGTCTCCCATTTCTACCATAACATTGCCCTTTTGACATGTTTATTGTTTGTTATGTTCTGTGTTGTTCTGCCAAGCATTGTGGGCAACTATGTTGGTGCAGGAATGTGTGGTGACAATTGCAGGCTGCCCCCAACACGTCCTTAAGCCAAACCCAGTCATTACTGGGGGTGTAGAAATTCCCTCGCACTACAACCTTACTTAATTTCTCTTCATTGTGATCTGCTATTCAATCTCATTCTGACTCTCATTTTCTCTTTTAAATGTTTATTCTCTTTTTCCTACAGCAGAAGTGGCTAATATAATGGCTAATATAATATAATGGGGCATAATATTAAAATGATTGAAGGAAACTAGGGGTGATACATTAGGGATATTTAAGATACTTGAGTATGGGCACATAGATCATAGAAATATGGAGGGTTAGGCAAGAGGAAAGAGTTAGATTGATCTTGGAGTAAGTTAAAAGGTCACCAGGGTGGTTGGGATCTTACTGGCTCTTCTCTGGCACTTTTATGAGATTGTGTCCTCGAAGGCGAGTAGACTACAGATGTTGAAATCCAGAGCAAAGAACAGAACTACTGGAAAAGTTCAATGGGTCAGGCAGCATCTGTGGAGGGAAATGGACTGCTAACATTTTGGATTGAAACTCCTCATCGGGACTGAAAGAGTAGTTGGGGATTCTCTTTAAATCTTTCATGGTCTTAAGCCTTTCTAACAATATTACTCTTTCTCTTCTCCGTTCTAAGGTAATCCATAAGACCATAGAAATAGGAGCAGAATTAGGCCATTTTGCCCATTGAGTCTGCTCCATTATCCAATCATGGCTGATCCCTCTTTTCCCCTCCTCAGCCTCCCTCTCCTGCCTTCTCCCTATAACCTCTGATGCCATGGCCAGTCAAGAACCTATCAAGCTCTGCCTTCAATACACCCAACAACTTAGCCTCCACTGCTACCTGTTGTAATAAATTCCACCCTCTGGCTCAAGAAGTTTCCCTGCATTTGTATTTTAAACAGACATCCCTCTATCCTGAGGCTGTGCCCTCTTGTCCTAGACTCCCTTTCCACATCTACTCTGTCTAGGCCTTTCAACATTCTAAAGGTTTCAATGAGATCCCCCCTCATCCTTCTAAATTCCGGCAAGTACAGACCAAGAGCTGTCAAACGTTCCTCATATGATAGTCCTTTAATTCCTGGAATCATCCTTGTGAACCTCTTCTGAAACATTTCCCTTATGTCTCCGATCAAGAATCTGAAAACAGGTTAACAGTTTCATTGGATCTAGAACTGCTGATTTATTCTCACTCAAGCTATTGTATATTTTTTCTCCATTTGATTACATATGTTTCTGCGCATTTCTGACCATTGTTCATGTTTAATTTAATTTAAATTTTGTTGTATATATGTTCTTCTTATGCCCACAAAACTATTTTCTTGGACATTGTGCAAAATGGTCATGATTCCAATGAGAAAAAAAAGACTTAGATCACATCTTCTGACTGCATCAGCTGAATGTGTACACTGTACAGCAATACATTAATCCGATCAGTTATCAGTATATGTTCAGAGGAATATGTATTCCAATTTGCCGGTGGCCCTTTCTACAATCTACACTGATGACCATGAAATCCATTTATTACAGCTTGGCTTGTGCAATTATTTCATTACTAATGTTGCTTTTAAAATAGTCGGAAGATACCTAAATTTGTATCGAGAATTCGTGATTCCAAATTATCCACTGTCACACACAAAGAACAGAAATTAATTGATTCTGCATACAAGAAACAGATAATCAACAGCATTTGGAACTAAGTATTTTTGCTTCGAGGAGTATTTAATGAGATCACGTTTTTCATCTGTGTATACATAAGTCACCTATTGACGACATGAAACTCCTTTTTACTGGGCGTCTCTAGAAACGGTTCATTAACCCCTCGCTAACAACTACTGGACTCAGCGCCGAGAAAACCAACCTCTGCACCTTGGCTCCATCAAATTGCATTTTCCGAATGGATCAAATCCTACGACCTGTTCTCTCCAGTATCTTCTCTCTTCATCTCTCACTGAACAGAGAACCACACCGGTGTCGGTCACAAAGCCCCTCCCCCAACCTTCTCTAGAACCTTCTCCCCATTCCACTCTCCTGATTGGATGGCCCACATTCCTAAGCATCCCTTCTATCTAACAGTAACCTAAACACTGCTTCTACAGAAAGACTATTACATGAAATACCCTACAACATTACCAGGTAAAACCTTTACCAAGGAGTTATATACATATTATTCAGAAAACTTTTCACATGATGGCTGAAAACTGACATTAGAATAAGGGAGTTTGTTCTCATGTCTTTATTAGGGTGTTTTTGGGATTAGCACATATAACAAATAACTTCAGCAACTAATCTTCAGATCTGAATATGGACTGTAGATTACATTTAACATGCAGCTCTGAACAATAGGTTAATTGTAAGACCAGACAATGTTGATTCAAAACTCATTTGGGTGTCTGTAGTGTGGGTGCTGAGAGAGAGGTTTAAAAGAAGCATTGTGTGTAAGTAAGGAATTGCCCTTTGATCTTTACCATTAAAGCGTCGTGTCGTGCAATGTTGGGTCGAGCAGGCCTCTTCCTCCGAAAGGGACTCAATATGATGTGTGCTGTGTCTCTGGCATGTAAGCAACAGGAAAGTGGATTCATCATCAGCACTCTACTGCTAAACTCAATCTGTGGCTTCTTCAAGTTCCACTTGTTTCTTTTGTATTTGTCCTCTTTTTCATTTTCATGATTTGTCCATCTGCCCTCGTGCGTAATTTTTCATGTATTCCAGGCACCCACCAATCTGTAAAAATCTTGCCCTCCCATCTCCTTTGAACTTACCCCCTCTCACCTTCTCTGCATGCCCTCTGGCACTAGACATTTTTACCTTGAATAAAAGATACTCTCTTTCTATTCTATCAATGCTTCTCATAATCTGTTAGATCTTCCCTCAGCCTCTGCTGTATCAGGGAAAACAACCCAAGTTTCTCATGATAACAAATCCCCTGTAAACCAGCCAATGTCCTGGTAAACCTCGTCTACACATTCTCCAAAGCCTCAATAGTGGAGGGACCCAAACTGTGCGCAATAATATAAAGAAGCACAGTACGCTGAAAGCCCGCGCCAGTCAAATTAATCTTGACAAGGTTAAACAGAAAGCACAAAAGGGTAAAGCAACAATTAACAAATAAGGTGAGCAGGCCCAGATTTATGACAAATGCATTGTTTGCAGCCTGCAAGTGTCACTACGCTCCCTGCAGCATTGTAACATGCCCACAACTTACTAACCTGTACATCTTTGGAATGTGGGAGGAAACCAGAGTACGTGGAGGAAACCTACGTGGTTACAGGGAGGATGTACAAACTCCCTACAGACAGCGGTGGGAATTGAATCCTGATCGCTGGCTCTGTGGAGGGTTACACTAAACACAGCACTACTGTGCTGCCCAGGAGCTGCGGCGACAGCAAAATGGGCTAGTAATTAAAGTCCTCAACCATTACAAAGCATTTGGCTGCCTTTCATTATTTGTCACTTTAATTCCAGCTGTAACATCAAACTGGAGGGTCCAGAATTCTGGAAGTGGTACTGGAATTGATATTGGCTTATTGTTGTGACATGCACCAGGATATAGCGAAAAGCTTGTCCTAGGTTCATAGTCCTACAGCACCCTAGCAGTGAAATTGTCCTTTCAGCCTACCTAGTCCCTGCTGACCTGTTTTTCTGCCTAGTCGCAGCTACCTGAACCCAGACCATAGCCCCCCATATCACACCTATCCACTTATACAAATTTATATTAAATGTTGCAATTGAACCCATATGCACCACCTCCACTGGTAGCTCATTCCATGCTCACATCACCCTCCAAGTGAAGAAGTACCCCTCATATTCCTCCTAAATTTTTTATCTTTGACCGTAAATCTATGACCTTTAGTTCTAGTTTGACCCAACCTCAGTGGAAAAAGTGTGCTTGCGTTTACTATATATATATATCTCCCATAATTTAGTGTACCTCTATTCAATCTCCCCTCATTCTTCTACACTCCAGGGAATAAAGCCTTATCCTATTCAGCCTGTCCGTGTAGCTCAGGTCCTCAAGTCCCAGCAGTATCTGTGCAATGGCTGGCCAACCACAAGGAAGGTAGAGGTGGTAGACAAGGTGTTCCCCTGTTGCCATTCTACACCAAAACCAAGGATGTGACGCTGAGGTGTTATAAGGTATTGGCCAGACCACACTGAAGTATTGTGAGAAAAGATATGCTGGCATTTGAAAGGGTCCAGAGGAGACTTACAAGAATGAAAGGGGTAACATATTAGAGGGTATATTAAAAACATATTAAAGGGGTAACAAAGTTGCCTCACAGGTATATAGGGTAGTTAAGAAAGCTTATGGGGTGTTAACTTTCATAAGTCCAAGGATAGAGTTTAAGAGACGCGATGTAATGATGCAGCTCTATAAAACTGTGGTTAGGCCACACTTGGAGTATTGTGTCCAGTTCTGGTTGCCTCACTATAGGAAGGATGTGGAAGCATTGGAAAGGGTACAGAAGAGATTTACCAGGATGCTGCCTGGTTTAGAGAGTATGGATTATGATCAGAGCTTAAGGGAGCTAGGACTTTACTCTTTGGAGAGAAGGATGATGAGAGGAGACATGATAGAGGTGTACAAGATATTAAGAGGAATAGACAGAGTGCACAGCCAGCACCTCTTCCCCAGGGCACCACTGCTTAGTACAAGAGGACATGGTTTTAAGGTAAGGGGAGGGAAGTTCAAGGGGGATATTAGAGGAAGGTTTTTCACTCAGAGAGTGATTGGTGCGTGGAATGCACTGCCTGAGTCAGTGTTGGAGGCAGATACACTAGTGAAGTTTAAGAGACTACTAGACAGGTATATGGAGGAATTTAAGGCGGGGGGTTATATGGGAGGCAGGGTTTGAGGGTCGGCAGAACATTGTGGGCCGAAGGGTCTGTAATGTGCTGTACTATTCTATGTTCTATATAAGGAGCATTTAATGGCTCTAGGCCTGTACTTTCTGAAATTTAGAAGAATGAGGGGGGTTCCCATTGAAATCTATCAAATGTGGAAAGTCTTAGAGAGAGTGGTATCAAGAGAATGTTTTCAATATTGGTGGAGTCTAGGACCAGAGGGCACCACATTGGAATAGAGGGATGCCCCTTTAAAACAGAGATGAGCAGAAATTTCTTCATCCAGAGGGTGGTGAATCTGTGGATTTTATTGCCACAGACAGTTGTGCAGACCAAGACGCTGGGTATATTTAGAATGGAAGTTGATAGCTTCTTGATTATTTAAGGTGCCAAAGGTTATGGGAAGAAGGCAGGAGAATGGTGTTGAGAAGGGTAATAAATCAGTCATGATGAAATGGCAGAGTAGACTCAATGGACCGAATGGCCTAATTAGGCTCCTATGCATTATGGTCTTATGGCAACAAGTATTTCTTTTTGGATACTGTTGGTGGCCTTTCAGAGAAGTGCAGTATCAGCAGCAGAGAGGTTCAGGATATGACTAGTCCTGAGCTACAACAGTGGAGGATGAGGACAAAGACTGTAGTCACAGAAAACTCAGTAGGCAGGGCAGTCAGGAACAGGACAAGAAATGAGGAAGGTCTTTGAGACAAAGCTTTATTAATGCTATGGTATTTCAATATAGAAAGCCGAACAGTTAAGGCAAGTACTAGAGGTCTAATGAAGAGTATTGGCCCAATATGTTGTCTGTTGATTCCCCTCCATAGGTACATCCTTTTTACAATATCTTTATTCAGAAGAAAAAACAAGATTTACAGAGTGCAACATATAGATACATCTCAACATAAATTGTGTACATTCATATATTGTAATAAAATTGATCAAAATGTTATAGCATATCACATAAAGGTATACCACTCCATAATCAAAAATTTAAAGATAGGTCATACATCATAAAAGAAAATTTTTATATAAAAAAAGTCAACCCCCTACCAACTACCAAAGAAAAAAGCTGATGGATGATAATGGATAATTAGAAAAAAAACATATTTGATTAAGAAGAGAAGATAGAAATATACATAAAAGTCTGTGCACTGTTAAGCTTTATAAATTGGAAAAGTAATTTAGGAAAGGTCTCCAGATATCATAAAAAGATTGTTTCGAATTTAAGACTGAGCAGCGGATCTTCTCTAAATTTAAATAAGACATAACATCGCGTGGCCATTGAAGAAGTGTAGGAGGGGTATACTCCTTCCATTTAAGCAAGATTGCTCTCCTTGCTAAAAGAGAGGTAAAAACTAAAACCTGTAGGTTAGGAGTATTTAAAGTTATATCTTCATTTGCAATAATACAAAACAAGGCGGTAAGGAGATTTGGGTCAAATTGGACCCTAAAAAGTTGTGAGAAGGTATGGAATACTTCCCGCCAAAACTTTTCAATTTTAGGGCAAAACCAAACCATATGAATTAAAGAGGCATCAGCAGAGTTGCATTTATTACAAAGTGGAGAAACGTTCAGATAAAAACTGGACAGCTTCTGTAGGCAGGGCAGTCAGGAACAGGACAAGAAATGAGGAAGGTCTTTGAGACAAAGCTTTATTAATGCTATGGTATTTCAATATAGAAAGCCGAACAGTTAAGGCAAGTACTAGAGGTCTAATGAAGAGTATTGGTCCAATATGTTGTCTGTTGATTCCCCTCCATAGGTACATCCTGACTCACAGAGCTCCTCCACTAGTTTGTGCGAATTGTAGAGCAATGGCACAATAACGGTTCTCTGACCTTGATATCAAAGACGTGAGTACAAGGAGCATTTTCCTTTTATGTCTGAGAAATTTGGCAGATATGATCCAATATGAGCCGTCCAGCATAGCCGTCATTAAAGAGAAGATCATATTAAATTTAAAATTGCATCTTCTCACTTGGCACCAGTAAGCATTGAAATGTTTGGAATTGCAAAACAGCATTCAATGAGCTTAGGGCAAAATGAAAACTGCAAACTGTTTTCTAAGCATTGAAAAGATCAAGAACTGCTTACAATTCATTATGCATCTTGTATTGAAGAATTTAAATGAATTCTTCTGTTCCCTGTGCCTATAGAATTACAAAGAGTAGCAGCTACTTGAGTTGAAAATTGATCATTATATTTACTCACATTTGGAGATGTGTCAGTGAAAGTATTGAGGGCCTTCTAGAATGTTTTAAACTTTCCATTCTGTTGTGGAAGCAGTTCCACTTTCAGTATTTGCATAGGTCACGCTTCAACCATTATTTTCCAAAAGACCTGGGCAGCCAATTTGTCTGTCTATCAAAGTACACAGCTCTGAAGGATGTGATTTCACTGTCTGTGAATCAATTAATTCATTCCTGGATAAAATTCACACTGCACATAAGAACACAGGTAACACAAGCCGGAGAAGACCATCTGGCCTGTTGAACTACTCTGCCATTCTGTAAGTTTATAGCTAATCTGGCCATGGACATCACCTTTTCCCCATTACCCTTAATTCCCCTGATATGCAAAAATCTATCTGTCTTAAATATATTTAATGAGGTCACCTCTACTGCTTCGCTGGACAGAGAATTCCACAGATTCACTACGCTTGGTGAAATAAGGCAATATCCCTTAGTTCTAGTTTCATCTACCAATGGAAACTACTTTCCTGCCTTTATCTTCTCTTTTAATATCATGATTTTATATGTTTCTATAAAAGCCCCTTTCCAGCGAGCACAGTCCCAGGTCACTCAATTTTCCTTCATAGGCTAACCCCTGAATCAACTGACTGAACTTTCAAAGCTAGTATATCTTTCTTCAAGTAGGAAGATCAAAACTGTATGCAGGTGTGGCCTAACCAGTACCCTGTACAATTGCAGCATAACCTTCTTGATCTTAATTTCAATCTCCCTGACAATGAAGGCCAAAGTTCAATTTGCCTTCTTAATAACATGTTCCACCTGCAAACAAACTTTTTGTGGTTCATTAACAATCCCTCCAAGTCCCCATATACAACTGCATGCTGCAATCTTGAACATTATTTATTTAAAATTGATCTGATAGTCTATTTTTCTTTCCAAAGTGTATGACCTTGCATTTGCTAGCATTGTATTCCATCTGCCAACCTTTGCCCACTCACTTAACCTATCTATTTTGCAAAGAGAACGGGGAGAACCCAAATGCAGGACACAGACATGGAGGTAGAATAATCTAAAGTGTTTATTAACGGTTACAAGGAAGGCCAGGGAGCGAGGACTAGGCAGAGGAAAGCTGAGGAGTGAGGAAGGCTTGACTGGAGATCGAACCCGGGTCGCTATGGTGGGAATGTGCCGTTTAACCACCGAGCCAACGGAGAGTGTAGGCGGGCGGTGGAACGAGGCAGGGATGCGGACCAGGGGGCGAGCGTGGCTTGAGGAGAACAGCAGGCGGAAGGACAAACAGGCAGACAGGCGGCATGCAATGCTACTATTAACACAGGGAGACAGGGTTAACACAGGCAAACAGTGCGGGAACAGAACTTAGAATGCACAATTCTAAGCGGTTGAGAAACAGGGCTAACACAGGCAAACAACGCGAGTGAGCGGAGAAGCAGGAGGCAGGCAAAACTTTTCTTGACACAGGGCATTGCTGGAGCTGAACGGCAAACAGGAGACAGGCGGTGAGCAACACTTAACATGGAGAGACAGAGTTACACAGGTAATCCTCGGTACTGAAGTAAAACTTAGAATCCTTATCTTGACACGGAGAGACACAGTCTCACAGGTAAACCTCGGTACTGAAGTATAACTTAGAATACACCATTCTAAGTGGCTGGGAACATGAATTACCGCACTGGCTGAGGCAACGGTCTGGCAACGAGTGGACGCAAAGCCAGGGTTTTTATGCTGCAGGTTTAGAAGAGAATCAGGGGCTGCAATCAAGAAGCCCAGAAGAACACGGGAAAAGGGAATTAGGATAATAAGAGGAATTAATGGTCAGCACTGTGACAATACCCCCCCCCCCTCCTCAACGGGAGTCTCCAGGCGATCCACCAGGCTTGCCCGGATTGTCGACGACCCGGGCAGGTGGAGGGGTTTTGGCAGGAGGGCACAGCAGGCTGACAGACTAATGCATTATACTTCTTATGAACATCCAGAATTGTCTGAACATACATCTTGGGATCATTCAGAGCAGCTTCTCCTCACTCCTCAATGGCAGCCAAGCCCCATTTGGGGATATGTGTTTCTAGAAGTTTCTTCAGCTCCCCAAGGCCATCTTGGATGCGAGACACTAAGTTATACTTTTATCCAAGTCCTCATTTCCATCAGCATCCAATAAGTTCTGGAATTCCATATGAGAAATGTCCAAATGTTTCTCAGTAAGTACTTGTTCACATTTACGAGCCAGCTCATCCTGGGTACTTTCATCACATCCATGATGGACTCAACGTCGACTGAGGTTGGCACAGATTCCATTCAACACTTTTACTAGAAACCCTGCAATCTTCCCACTGCTGGGTATAACATTTCAAAACACTTTCATCCAAAAAAATCTTCACCATCCTTAACATAGTTTGTCAATTCTCTGATTTCAATTGCATGTTTTACCAATCATTGCACAACGGGGAATATGTGTATGAATAGCAGACCCTGTATTTGATATGGTTCCAAATGGTGAGGGCACTTCATGTTTAACAACACAGACAATTTTCTCAGTCAAGGCTATTTTCTGACCAATTGTAGAATTTTCTTGAAAAACAAATCAACATCAAAATCAAAGTTGCATGTTGTTATACATCATGTCATACCACGCCCTACCTTGTCAAATGGTGACAGTCCCTTAATCCTTGCTCTGAAATATGATTCAGTTTGTGACAAGACATTGGCTTCTTCCACTTGTCTTTGGAATTGCACAATTTTCTCATTTGATACCTGGGAGCTCTTTCTTCAAGTTGCTCTCTGGGTGGGGTTTCAGTAGGGGACTCTGGCTGGTGAAGGCTCGTAGGATAGTATTTGTGTCTGCTGGGTCTAATCTGGCCAGGTTGTTCCGTTGCAAAGAGAATGGGGTGAACCCAAACACAGGACACAGACACGGAGGTAGAGTAATATAAAGTGTTTATTAATGGTTACAGGGAAGGCTGGGAAGCGAGGATTAGGCAGGGAAAAGCCGAGGAGCGAGGAAGGCTTGACCAGGGATCAAACCCGGGTTGCGACAGTGGGAACATGGCATTTAACCACCGAGTCAACGGAGAGTGTAGGTGGGTGGCAGAATGAGGCAGAGCAGGGATGCAGAGCAGGGTGCGAGTGTGGCTTGAGAACAGCAGGCAGAAGGATGAACGGGAAGACAGGCAGCATGCCTATTAACATGGAGAGACAGGGTTAACACAGGCAAACAGCATGGGAACAGAAATAAAATACACAATTCTAAGTGGCCGAGAGACAGGGTTAACACAGGCAAACAGCATGGGAACAGAAATAAAATACACAATTCTAAGTGGCCGAGAGACAGGGTTAACACAGGCAAAGAGTGTAGAAACAGAGCTTAGAATACACAATTCTAAGCAGTCGAGAGTTAGAATTATCACAGGCAAACAGCACGGGTGAACAGAGGAAAATGAGGCAGGCAAAACTTTTCTTGACACAGGGCGTTGCTGGAGCTGAACGGCAAACTGGAGACAGGCATTAGGCAAAACTTGTCTTGGCATGGAGCGTAGAAAGACACGTGGCAGACAATACTTTTCTTAACACGGAGAGACGGAGTTACGCAGGTAAACCTCGGTACTGAAGTAAAACTTAGAATCCTCATCTTGACATGGAGAGACACAGTCTGACAGGTAAACCTTGGTACTGAAGTATAACTTAGAATACACCATTCTAAGTGGCTGGGAACATGAATTACCGCACTGGCTGAGGCAACAGTCTGGCAACGAGTGGACGCAAAGCCAGGGTTTTTATGCTGCAGGTTTAGAAGAGAATCAGGTGATGCACTCAAGGAGCGCAGGAAAACACGGGGAAAAGGGAATTAGGATAATGAGAGGAATTAACGGTCGGGACCATGACAATCTATATCTCTCTGCAGACCCTCTCCATTCTCTGCACAATTTGATTTGCCACTGAATTTAGTGGATCAGGAAAATTTGATGCGTTTTACTTGTATCACATAGACACTTGACATGTGGCATTGACTGCACTTTGGAGCAACAGTGCTGAAACAGCTCTTTGAAATATTGAAGTATTGGTGCATCTTGGAAGATCAAAACACCAGTGCTAGCAATGATGGAAGGCAAATGTGGAGGAAAGACAGACTCCCACAGAGAGATGGCAAACAGAGTTTATGCATAGGAATTCCTATAGAACATTGGTGGCTCGAACAAGCGACACTGCGAGGTGAAGCATTCTCCAAAGCTAGGACCTTGGAATAACTGCGAAGTATGGTCTGCTGAAAAGTACAAGTGATGCAGTAGTCCTGAGCCTATCAAAATAAACCTAACAAGGTTAAACAATTAATGATACAAATTGAGAGCATCCTGACTAGCTGCATCACTGCCTGGTGTGGGAACTGTACTTCCCTCAATCACACGACTCTGCAGAGAGTGGTGCAGACAGCCCAGCACATCTGTAGATGTGAACTTACCACTATCCAGGACATTTGCAAAGACATGTGTGTAAAAAGGACCAAAAGGATCTTTGGAGACCCGAGTCACCCTAAACGCAAACTAGATAGATAGATAGATACTTTATTCATCCCCATGGGGAAATTCAATTTTTTTCCAATGTCCCATACACTTGTTGTAGCAAAACTAATTACATACAATACTTAACTCAGTAAAAAATATGATATGCATCTAAATCACTATCTCAAAAAGCATTAATAATAGCTTTTAAAAAGTTCTTAAGTCCTGGCGGTAGAATTGTAAAGCCTAATGGCATTGGGGAGTATTGACCTCTTCATCCTGTCTGAGGAGCATTGCATCGATAGTAACCTGTCGCTGAAACTGCTTCTCTGTCTCTGGATGGTGCTATGTAGAGGATGTTCAGAGTTATCCATAATTGACCGTAGCCTACTCAGCGCCCTTCGCTCAGCTACCGATGTTAAACTCTCCAGTACTTTGCCCACGACAGAGCCAGCCTTCCTTACCAGCTTATTAAGACGTGAGGCGTCCCTCTTCTTAATGCTTCCTCCCCAACACGCCACCACAAAGAAGAGGGCGCTCTCCACAACTGACCTATAGAACATCTTCAGCATCTCACTACAGACATTGAATGACGCCAACCTTCTTAGGAAGTACAGTCAACTCTGTGCCTTCCTGCACAAGGCATCTGTGTTGGCAGTCCAGTCTAGCTTCTCGTCTAACTGTACTCCCAGATACTTGTAGGTCTTAACCTGCTCCACACATTCTCCATTAATGATCACTGGCTCCATATGAGGCCTAGATCTCCTAAAGTCCACCACCATCCCCTTGGTCTTGGTGATATTGAGACGCAGGTAGTTTGAGTTGCACCATATCACAAAGTCCTGTATCAGTTTCCTATACTCCTCCTCCTGTCCATTCCTGACACACCCCATTATGGCCATGTCATCAGCGAACTTCTGCACATGGCAGGACTCCGAGTTATATTGGAAGTCTGATGTGTACAGGGTGAACAGGACCGGAGAGAGTATGGTTCCCTGCGGCGCCCCTGTGCTGCTGACCACCGTGTCAGACCTACAGTCTCCCAACCGCACATACTGAGGTCTATCTGTCAAGTAGTCCACTATCCAATCCACCATGTGAGAGTCTACTCCCATCTCCGTTACTTTGTGCCTTAAGATCTTGGGCTGGATGGTGTTAAAGGCACTAGAGAAGTCAAGGAATGTAATCCTCACAGCACAACTGACCCCATCTAGGTGAGAGAGTGATTTGTGCAGCAAATACGTGATAGCATCCTCCACTCCCACCTTCTCCTTATACGCAAACTGAAGAGGATCCTGGGCGTGCCTGGTTTGTGGCCTCAGATTCTGTATTATCAGCCGCTCCATGGTCTTCATCACGTGCGACGTCAGGGCAACAGGTCTGAAGTCATTCAACTCCTTTGGTTGTGGTTTCTTCGGTACCGGGACAATACAGGATGTTTTCCACTGTCTGGGTACTCTTCTCTGCTCCAGGCTCATGTTGAAGATGCAACTGTTCTAGTTGCTACCATCCAGGCAGCGTAAAAGCCAGTACTAATAGGCTCTGGGACAGCTTCTTCCACCAGGCCATCAGAGTGACTAATTCAGGCTGACACAACTGTATTTCAATGTTATATTGCTGTACATATTATGTATTATAAATTACTATAAATTGCACATTGCACATTTTGATGGAGACCTAACAAAAAGATTTTTACTCCTCATGTATATGAAGGATGCAAGTAATAAAGTCAATTCAATTCAAACAATTCAATTAAACAACAATTAACCAATTAAGGTACTTTAGAAACCACAGAGCAAAGTGCTCTCTGGCTCCCCATACAGGTCTGGAAAGCTCATTACAGTACTAGATATTATGCCCATTTCTTTGGTGCTATGAGTTTAGAATACACAATATGAGAGGATTAATTCTTAGAAACACTGGATTCTCCAAATGGTGGAAATCTTGAGTTGCATGCATAATATGCTAGAGCAACTCATTAAGTTAGGCAGCATCTATGGAGGGAAATAAGCAGTCAACATTTCAGGCTGAGACCCTTCATCAGGACTGGAAAGGAAGTGGAGAGAAGCCAAAATAAGAAAGTGGGGAGAGGTGAAGGACTACAAGTTTCAGGTGTGAACCCAGGTGAGGAGGAAGTTGGGTGGGTGGGGTGAGGGTGATGAAGTGGAATGCTGAGAAGTGATGGGGGGAAGAGGTAAGGGTCTGAAGGAGAAGGAATTTGATATCAGAGGATGGTGGATCATGGAAGGAGGTGGGGCACCAGAGGGAGCTGATGGGCAGGTGAGAAGAGAAGGGCTGAGAAGTGAACCAGAATTGGGAATGAAAAAAAGAGAGAAGAGAGAGGGGAGAGAAACTACCAGAAGTTAGAAAAGTTGTTGTTCGCTGCAACTGGTGACACTGAAACTTGTGACATCTTGTATGCTGCTTCAGAAATATTAAACTCTGCAAGCACATGGAACTGCAAATCAAAAGGTGCAGTTGTTTACAGAGTATTTTTTGCAGTAAACAGTACAGCAAACCTCTGTTAATCCTTTTACCCAGATTCTGGATATCCCAGTGGTTTAGCATCTCGACCATTGAATGCTGATTGGAAGAGACAGTCTGGATCTGTAGATAATGTGGTTAAGAATGCATACGGGATAATGGACTTCATTAGCTGGGGCACTGAGTACTAGAGTAGGGAGGTTGTGCTCCAGCTTTATAAAATATAGGTCAGACCTCAGCTGGGGTACTGCTCAGAGTTGTGGGTACCACTCCATAGGAAAGATGTAATAATGACAAAAAAGTACAGAGGAGGTTCAGCAGGATAGTTCAGCAGGATAGTATGTGCGGTTGGGAGACTGTAGGTCTGACACGGTGGTCAGCAGCACAGGAGCGCCGCAGGGAACCGTACTCTCTCCGGTCCTGTTCACCCTGTACACATCAGACTTCCAATATAACTCGGAGTCCTGCCATGTGCAGAAGTTCGCCGATGACACGGCCATAGTGGGGTGTGTCAGGAATGGACAGGAGGAGGAGTATAGGAAACTGATACAGGACTTTGTGATATGGTGCAACTCAAACTACCTGCGTCTCAATATCACCAAGACCAAGGAGATGGTGGTGGACTTTAGGAGATCTAGGCCTCATATGGAGCCAGTGATCATTAATGGAGAATGTGTGGAGCAGGTTAAGACCTACAAGTATCTGGGAGTACAGTTAGACGAGAAGCTAGACTGGACTGCCAACACAGATGCCTTGTGCAGGAAGGCACAGAGTCGACTGTACTTCCTTAGAAGGTTGGCGTCATTCAATGTCTGTAGTGAGATGCTGAAGATGTTCTATAGGTCAGTTGTGGAGAGCGCCCTCTTCTTTGTGGTGGCGTGTTGGGGAGGAAGCATAAAGAATAGGGACGCCTCACGTCTTAATAAGCTGGTAAGGAAGGCGGGCTCTGTCGTGGGCAAAGTACTGGAGAGTTTAACATCGGTAGCTGAGCGAAGGGCGCTGAGTAGGCTACGGTCAATTATGGATAACTCTGAACATCCTCTACATAGCACCATCCAGAGACAGAGAAGCAGTTTCAGCGACAGGTTACTATCGATGCAATGCTCCTCAGACAGGATGAAGAGGTCAATACTCCCCAATGCCATTAGGCTTTACAATTCTACCGCCAGGACTTAAGAACTTTTTAAAAGCTATTATTAATGCTTTTTGAGATAGTGATTTAGATGCATATCATATTTTTTACTGAGTTAAGTATTGTATGTAATTAGTTTTGCTACAACAAGTGTATGGGACATTGGAAAAAAGTTGAATTTCCCCATGGGGATGAATAAAGTATCTATCTATCTATCTAGTTCATGGGATAGAGTGTTTTAGCTATGAGGAGAGTTTAGAAGGTTTTCCCAGAAGAGGAGATGGTAAAGAGGCTACGTGATGTAGAATTGCCTCAACTGAGCCTGAGTCCATGAATGCACTGAAGGCTGGAGGCCTGGAGACGGCCTATCCTGGGGCTGGAGGGCTGGAGACGGCCTATCCTGGGGTTGGAGGGCTGGAGACGGCCTACCCTGGGGCTGGAGGGCTGGAGACGGCCTATCCTGGGGCTGGAGGCCTGAAGACGGCCTATCCTGGGGCTGGAGGCCTGGGGACGGCCTATCCTGGGGCTGGAGGGCTGGAGACGGCCTATCCTGGGGTTGGAGGGCTGGAGACGGCCTACCCTGGGGCTGGAGGGCTGGAGACGGCCTACCCTGGGGCTGGAGGCCTGGAGACGGCCTACCCTGGGGCTGGAGGCCTGGGGACGGCCTATCCTGGGGCTGGAGGCCTGGAAATGGCCTATCCTGGGGCTGGAGGCCTGTGTATGTTGGTGAATGAATGGGTGGGTGGATGAGAGAAGGAAAGAGATTTGTCTTGCTGCTCTTGCTTTGTTTTACTTTCTTGCATTATTTTTGATGCCTTTGTGGAAATTTCAGCAAAGCAAGGGTTAAAGTATGTCTAACCAAACAGAGTGCAGGCACTTTGAACAGCCTTTCTACTGTGAAAGGTCACTTAGACAACAGTCAAGATAAAGTGACAGAGTCAGTGTGCAGACACGGTACAACAGTAAAAAGTCTAACTCTTGTATAGCCTTTCAGTTCAAGCCTAAGAACCACAGTCACTAGCCTACCATTATAAAATAAAATGCAAAGGAAGGATCCTAAGGCAACACTTACTATTGGACAGTTATATTACTAACTCTCAAGAATTATTGACCTTTAACATGCAGATATAATTGGTTATTAGCACCTGACATATGTATTATGATTGGTACTTAAAAATGCAACTGATTGGATTCAGAAGTGCATAAAGTTTCAATTGAGTCAATATTTGTATGCAACCAGTCAATTTCTGTATAAAAATGGCATTTCCTTGTTTAGACTTTAGAACAGTGGGGTGACAGGGGGCCATGCTGTTCTCCTTGTGCACAAGCAAATAAAGAGTGTTTGAGGAATGTATGTGAGTTGTCAGAGTCCAGTTAATCGGTGATAACACTTGTGTTGCTCTGCTTAACGTTGCAGGCATGCTACGTTTGCGTCGGAATGTGTAGTGGCACTTATGGGCTGCCCCCAATACATCAATAGGTTAATGCTAACCATGTAGCTCACTGAATGTTTCCATGAACATGTGAATCTGGACCTGAATATGAAGAGTATACATAGGCTACGTTTCAGAAAGGAGCTGATAAGCTTCAACACCAGCCTCTCAAAACACTTCAGCATTGTAGATGTAAATGCCACTGAGCGATAGTCATTTAGACAGGTTACCACGCTCTTCTTGGGCACCGGTACGATTGAAGACTGCTGGAGTGAGACGTTGAAGAGATTGGGACTAACTCCAGTAGGCTACCTGGATGGTATTGTACAATGGGACTAACTCCAGTAGGCTACCTGGATGGTATTGTACAATGGGACTAACTCCAGTAGGCTACCTGGATGGTATTGTACAATGGGACTAACTCCAGTAGGCTACCTGGATGGTATTGTACAATGGGACTAACTCCAGTAGGCTACCTGGATGGTATTGTACAATGGGACTAACTCCAGAAGGCTACCTGGATGGTATTGTACAATGGGGCTAACTCCAGTAGGCTACCTGGATGGTATTGTACAATGGGACTAACTCCAGTAGGCTACCTGGATGGTATTGTACAATGGGACTAACTCCAGAAGGCTACCTGGATGGTATTGTACAATGGGGCTAACTCCAGTAGGCTACCTGGATGGTATTGTACAATGGGACTAACTCCAGTAGGCTACCTGGATGGTATTGTGCAATGGGACTAACTCAAGTAGGCTACCTGGATGATGTGGTACAATGGGACTAGCTCATGGTATGGTACAATGGGACTAGCTCAGGTAGGCTACCTGGAGAGTGTAGTATAATAGGCTAAAGGGCCTATTTTTATGCTGCTTTTTCTCTGGATATTATTGGATGTTTTTCCTCTAAAGCTGGGGTTCCCAACCTTTTTTATGCTATGGACCTTTACCATTAACCGAGGGGTCTGTGACCCCAGATTGGGAACCCCTGCTCTAAAAGATAATCTTTGAGACAATTTGGCATCATTGCCCATTATTAGAAAATATAATTACATTAAATGGACATACAATTTGTTTCCGAGTTAATTGCAATGCCTAAGTGGATTATGAGTCAGGCACTAGTCTGACACCATGTTTGCAATATTGCAGCCTGATGAGACATGAACACTCTTCTCGCAGCAATTCACATGAAATATTACCATTTAACATCTCTCCCTGCCAGTATGTTATCATTTAATCTGTCATTTTCATACTTTTCAAGACTTATTATACAGGACAATATTTGACTGGATTCATGATTTAGAAATTATGCAATGATACTCAAAAGCAACTAGCAGTGTTCAGTAGAAACAGCAGATATTAAGGAAATTGCAAATGAAGGCCATAACCATTTACCAATAGCAGACTAATGTGAATTAACTTGAGCAAAACTGCAGAAATTTGTAAACTCGGCCAGCTCTGTCTTGGGCATCGTCTTCCCTGGCATTGAGGACTTCTTCAAAAGGCGATGCCTCAAAAAGGCGGCATCCATTATTAAGGACCTGCAGCATCCAGGACATGCCCTCCTCTCATTGCTACCATCTGGAAGGATGTGTACTGGAGCCGGAAGACGCACCCTCAACATTTTAAGAACAGCTTCTTCCCCTCCACCATCAGATTTATGAACAGGCAATGAACAAACCTAAGAACACTACCTCACTATTTTTTCTCTCTTTAATGACCATCAGTCAATATAATTAAAATGTTACATTGTATTTTCTATCTTGACAGCACAATTAATTATTGAGTTAAGGTTTCATCAGTTCTCTGCCACTTCACATATCACCATTTTTCCTGTGCTCACTGTAGTAGTATTGCAATATCGAGTCAAGTAGAATTTCTCCTAAGGGGTTGTCTATTGATTGGTTCTCAGGTGGCTATAAACACTGATCTGGTTTCTAGTTCTCTGTTACAGCATGTAGGAAACCATTCAGCCTGGAGGCTCTGTGAATCTGTGTTGATTCCATACAGAGCAGTCCAGTAGACTCTGAGGGGAGATTCGATAGAGGTATACAAACTTATAACTAGAGGAGCATAAGTAGGGTAAATGCCAACGGGCCTTTTCCACTGATGTTGGGTGAGACTACAACTAGATGAAGTCCCCTCGTTTCCTTGGCTGCATATGTCTAGGAAAAACACTCTTTGGTTCTGTCAATCGTGTGAGACTGAGACAGCTCTCCCAACCCAAACCCCAGTTTGTGAGTTTGCTGTGTAATTTGCTACCGTTACAAATTAGTGCCACAAAAAAACAGACAGCACACTGCATACGATTAAAGGAATTATATTTATGAATCTTAACTTAACTAAAGGGTTAGTAAAGAAAAACAAAAGGAAAAGACCCATTCTAATTAAACAGTCAAATGTGCACAAGTTGGACCTTAACGTGAACTTCTCTGTCACTCACACACTGGGTCGGTCAGCATGCAAGCACACACCACCTTCTGAATATCAGTCGCAATCCATCTCGAGCAAACGGGTCTCCCACTGGGTCGCATCGTACGACCAGTTCTCCCCAGTGTCTTCTCTCTTCATCTCCCGCTGAAACAAATCTAAACCCTCAAGACCAAACTTAGTGCCCCTCACCAAGAAAGCCCACCTCTAATTCCACCATCCGAGCTGGATGGCACACATTCCTCATCATCCCTTATCTTCAACAATAATCCAGACAGGCTGACAGCAGAACAGACTGCTCTTACAGCACTGATAAATGAAATACCCACAGCAGAACAGTAAAAATATGAACCAGGACATTACATACAGATGACGGGTTTAGGGTGAAAGGAACATGAGAGAGAACTTCTTCATTCTGAGAACGGTGAGTGTGGAATGAGCTACCAGTGGATGCAGGTTTGATTTTAACATTTAAGAGAAATTTGGACAGGTACATAGGTGGGAGGGGCATTGAAGGCTGTGGTCTGGGTGCAGGTTGATAGGACTTGGCGGTCGCATCATTCGACACGGACCAGATGAGCTGAAGGTCCTGTTTCTGACTCTATAATTCTATGACAAAACTCATTTGCCTACGCTCTGCTGACACTTGTAAAGTATTTCATTTTAAAACCTATCCAGTGCCTTTTAAATACTAAAATTCAATCACCTTTACTACTATACCTGACAGGATTTAATCATGCAGTGTGGAAAATATAATTCTTACACCACAGGGATGTATCAGTTAGTGTAGATTTTACAACTCTAGTGATCGGGGTTCACTTCCTGACTCTGTCTCTGAGGAGTTTGTACATTCTCCTCTGTGTGATTCCTCCGAGTGCTCCTGATTCCTTCTACATTGCATGACATATGGAGTAGCACGGGTTTGTAGGTTGTGAGCACGTAATGATGGGACAGGAAGCACAGCTACACTTGAAGGCTACATCCATCATTTCCTCGGACTGTGTTGGTCATTGAGGCAAACAGTGCATGTTAATGTCTGTTTCAATGTTTCAACGTACATGTGACAAAGATAGCTAACCTTTATCTTTACTTTTAAGTCTTTGTCAGTCACCTTCTTTGAATGATGTACAGATGGACCATGGAGAGCATTCTAACTGGCTGCATCACGATCTGGTATGGGTAACTGTACAGGATCAAAATAAGCTGCAGAAAGTTGGTAAATCATGGGCACTGCACTAGCCTCCCAACCATCCAGGACATCTTTAAGAAGCGATGACTCAAAAAGGTGGCATCCATTATTAAGGGCTCCCATCACCCAGTACATGCCCACTTCTCTATGCTATCATGAGGAAGACACACCCTTAATGTTTCAGGAACAGCTTTCTCCCCTCGACCATCTGATTTTTTGATTGACAATGAATCTATGTACACTACTACACTACACATATTTTCTCTTTCTGCATTTACATAATTATTTTACTTCATTTATTTTCTAAAATATATTGGAATACATTGGAAAGGATACAGAGGAGATTTACCAGGAAGCTGCCTGGTTTAGAGAGTATGGATTATGATCAGAGATTAAGGGAGCTAGGGCTTTACTCTTTGGAGAGAAGGAGGATGAGAGGAGACATGATAGAGGTGTACAAGATATTAAGAGGAATAGACAGAGTGGACAGCCAGTGCCTCTTCCCCAGGGCGCCACTGCTCAGTACAAGAGGACATGGCTTTAAGGTAAGGGGAGGGAAATTCAAGGGGGATATTAGAGGAAGGTTTTTTTACTCAGAGAGTGGTTGGTGTGTGGAATGCACTGCCTGAGTCAGTGGTGGAGGCAGACACACTAGTGAAATTTAAGAGACTACTAGACGGTATATGGAGGAATTTAAGGTGGAGAGTTATATGGGAGGCAGGGTTTAAGGGTCATTACAACATTTGGGGCCGAATGGCCTGTACTGTGCTGTATTGTTCTTTGTTCTTCTTTGTTCTTATATTATATACTTCTTGCTGTAATTTACAGTTTTTGTTATTATGTATTGCATTGTACATTGTACTGCTGCCACATGACAACAAATATCACGAGATACGCCTATGATATTAAACCTGATTCTGATTCTGATCTTGATCCCTCAGCCAATTCAAGCAGTACCTTTATCTAAAGTTCTCTGTCTATATCCTTCAGTTCTAACTTGTTTTAGAACTCTGCAAAATCCTCTGCTTAAAGGAGAAAACCCAACTTCAAAGTACATTTATTATCAAAGTATGCATGCAGTATACAAACCTGAGATTCTCCAGTCTATTCACGTTTTAAGGTTATACTTTCAGGGTGAATGAAACATTAAAAGACTGGCATACTAAGGTAGATTAATAGAATTCTGATCATTCTTGCGATGGATATGGTACATAAGAGTAGAAATGCTTCAATACAATGTTAAGGGTTCATCATAATTATTTTACTATGGTATTGAGCCTTTAGTTTGCAAAATACAGAATAGGACTGGATTTTTGAACATCTTTAACCTGCCCTTCTATATTCAATCAACTAAAGTACGCACACACAAGTGTTTCTGCAGATACAGGAAATTCAGAGCAACACGTGCACACGCAGTGCTAGGAGAACTCAGCCAGTCAGGGAGCACAAAGGAGAGGAATAAACAGTCAATGCTTCCGGCCAAGATCCTTCATCAACACTGGAAAAGAAGAGGGAGGGAGCCAGAGAAGGTGGGAAGAGGGGAAGGAGTACAAGTTGGGGAAGAGTTGAAGACCAACAGAGAGAGGGAGAGCCGTGTGTGGTGCTTACTAAACCCCTGTTGAAGAGAAAATTTAAGCTTCTTCAGGATAGGCACCCCTCGAAGAGACTTCACAGTGGAGCAGAAGATCATAAACACAAGTGATTCTGCAGATACTGGTAATCCAGATATGAATTGATTCTTAAACTCACAATCTAGGCTAGAACTTAACCTCACAAAGGCTAGAACTTGCGGGTGTGAATTGGGATGATGTTTTTGCAGGGAATGTACTATGGACATGTGGTCGATGTTTAAGGATCTCTTGCAGGATGTTAGGGATAAATTTGTCCCAGTGAGGAAGATAAAGAATGGTAGGGTGAAGGAACCAAGGGTGACAAGTGAAGTGGAAAATCTAGTCAGGTGGAAGAAGGCAGCATACATGAGGTTTAGGAAGCAAGGATCAGATGGGTCTATTGAGGAATATAGGGTAGCAAGAAAGGAGCATAAGAAGGGGCTGAGAAGAGCAAGAAGAGGGCATGAGAAGGCCTTGGCGAGTAGGGTAAAGGAAAACCCCAAGGCATTCTTCAATTATGTAAAGAACAAAAGGATGACAGGAGTGAACGTAGGACCGATTAGAGATAAAAGTGGGAAGATGTGCCTGGTGGCTGTGGAAGTGAGCAAGGCCCTCAATGAATACTTCTCTTTGGTATTCACCACTGAGAGGGAATTTGATGATGGTGAGGACAATATGAGTGAGGTTGATGTTCTGGAGCATGTTGATATTAAGTGAGAGGAGGTGTTGGAGTTGTTAAAATACATTAGGACGGATAAGTCCCTGGGGCCTGAGGAGTATTCCCCAGGCTGCTCCACGAGGCAAGGGAAGAGATTGCTGAAACTCTGGCTAGGATCTTTATGTCCTCGTTGTCCACGGGAATGATACTGGAGGATTGGAGGGAGGCGAATATTGTCCCCTTGTTCAAAAAAGGTAGTAGCGATAGTCCAGGTAATTACAGACCAGTGAGCCTTACCTCTGTGGTGGGAAAGCTGTTGGAAGATAGCTTAGAGATAGGATCTATGAGCATTTAGAGAATCATGGTCTGATCAGGAACAGTCAGCATGGCTTTGTGAAGGGCAGATCGTGCCTAACAAGCCTGATAGAGTTCTTTGAGGAGGTGACCAGGCATATAGATGAGGGTAGTGCAGTGGATATGATCTACATGGATTTTAGTAAGGCATTTGACAAGGTTCCACTTGGTAGGCTTATTCAGAAAGTCAGAAGGCATGGGATCCAGGGAAGTTTGGCCAGGTGGATTCAGAATTGGCTTGCCTGCAGAAGGCAGAGGGTCGTGGTGGAGGGAGTACATTCAGATTGGAGGGTTGTGACTAGTGGTGTCCCACAAGGATCCGTTCTGGGACCTCTACATTTTGTGATTTTTATTAACGACCTGGATGAGGGGGTAGAAGGGTGGGTTGGCAAGTTTGCAGACGACACAAATGTTGGTGGTGTTGTAGATAGTGTAGAGGATTGTCGAAGATTGCAGAGAGACATTGATAGGATGCAGAAGTGGGCTGAGAAGTGGCAGATGGAGTTCAACCCAGAGAAGTGTGAGGTGGTACACTTTGGAAGGACAAACTCCAAGGCAGATTACAAAGTAAATGGCAGGATACTTGGTAGTGTGGAGGAGCAGAGGGATCTAGGGGTACATGTCCACAGATCCCTGAAAGTTGCCTCACAGGTAGATAGGGTAGTTAAGAAAGCTTATGGGGTGTTAGATTTCATAAGTCGAGCGATAGAGTTTAAGAGATGTGATGTAATGATGCAGCTCTATAAAACTCTAGTTAGGCCACACGGAGTACTGAATCCCATTCTGGTCGCCTCACTACAGGAAGGATGTGGAAGCATTGGAAAGGGTACAGAGGAGATTTACCAGGATGCTGCCTGGTTTAGAGAGTATGGATTATGATCAGAGATTAAGGGGGCTAGGGCTTTACTTTTTGGAGAGAAGGAGGATGAGAGGAGACATGATAGAGGTGTACAAGATATTAAGAGGAATAGACAGAGTGGACAGCCAGTGCCTCTTCCCCAGGGCGCCACTGCTCAGTACAAGAGGACATGGCTTTAAGGTAAGGGGAGGGAAGTTCAAGGGGGATATTAGAGGAAAGTTTTTCACTCAGAGAGTGGTTGGTGTGTGGAATGCTCTGCCTGAGTCAGTGGTGGAGGCAGACACACTAGTGAAGTTTAAGAGACTACTAAACAGGTATATGGAGGAACTTAAGGTGGGGGGTTATTTGGGAGGCAGGGTTTGAGGGTCGGCACAATATTGTGGGCCGAAGGGCCTGTAATGTGCTGTACTATTCTATGTTCTATGTTCTATCTACCTCGTTATGACCTTTTACTTTATTATCTGCCTGCACTGCACTTTCTCTGTATCTGTTGCACTTTATTCTGCATTGTTATTGTCTTAACTTGTTCTGCCTCAATGCACTGTGTAATGAATAAATCTGCATGAACAGTATGCAAGACACTATCTCAGTACATGTGACAATAAGAAATTAATTTCATTTCCAGTTCTAATTGCTGAAATCTCTCTGTTCTCGTGCTCTGAGCATTGATATTGCCTCTTCTCATTCTTCTACCAGAGTCCATTGTTCTAAGTTTTTCAGCAATACATTTCATCTGCTTCTCTGCTCACTTCTTGTGTCTTGTGTCTTTTGCACATCGATTGAAGGCCTAAGCTGGTGTGGTCTTTTATTGATTCTATTATGGATTTATTGGGTATGCCTACATGAAAATGAATCTCAGGGTTTTATATGGTGATATACTGTAAATGTACTTTGATAATAAATTTACTTGGAATTTTGAACTTCATTCACCTTCCTGGGTCTCATTGAAATCTATTGTTATCATTCTCATAATTCAAGTCTCCAGCTTTTAGGTCATATGTCTAAGGGCAAATCATTAAGACCATAAGAACATGAGACATGGGAGCAGAAGTGAACTATTCAGCCCATTGAGTCTGTCCCACCATTTGATTATGGCTGATTTGTTTTCTCTCTCAAGCCCATTCTCATAACTTCTCCCTGTAACCTTTGACTCCCTTATTAATGAAGAAACTATCAACCTCTGATTTAAAAATACCCAGTGACTTGGCTTCCACAACCATCTGTGGCAATAAATTTCACAGATTCACAACCCCTTGTTAAGAAAAATTCCCCCTCATCTCTGTTCTAAAAAGATTCCCCCACTATAGGAAACGTGTCCTCCATGCCTACTCTATCTCGGCATTTCAATATTCAGTAGGTAGCAATGAGGTCACCCCACGCCCTTTGTCTAAACACCAGGGAGTACAGATCCTGTTGATAAAAGCACATTGATTGTTGATTGTTACCAAGTATTTTTGGAAGTTTTCATGTACATTGACTACATTTCCCTTTTACAATAAAAAATTTCTATTAAATTGGATAGATACAAATTGCTTTAATAAATACATGCTTGCTTTTCCTAATCAATCTAAACCTGTCCAAATGGTTTTAAATTTTGTCCCTGAGCATTTCCCATAGATTATATTTAAAGTAATGGAAAGTTCAGCAAAAAAAAATTGGAATTATTTTCAAGATTTTTGAATAAGAATTGGTTGGGTCCTACACTGCCCTTGTGCCCACGGCTTTGTCTCCTGGGTGATAGGACAATGATGCCTAATGTGAACAATGACAAATTTACTATTTTAAAGGTGTGTCTCATCACAGCTGCAAGAATTATATTGCAAAACTGGAAAAAAACCCACATGTCCCACTGTGAGGGAATGGACTGAGGAATGGTTAAGATTTCATCATATGAACACATGTTGAGAAGAATTAACAGTGAGGGTAAAGTGCAAGATACGTGGGATCAATTTTGGTTGTATGTTAATTTAATGTTAAATTAGAAGTTTTTTTTTCTGTTTCTTAGTTTTATATGTTTTCCTGTCATGGCTTGGCTGTTTAAATATGCTGTACTGTATCTGCTCCATGATATGCTGTGCTGCTTTATAAAATAAGAACAAATAATAATAATAATAATTTGAATTACAAAAAAAAGATTCTTGAATAAAACGGGTCAATTAAATGTTGTGACCTAATTCAGAGGACACATTGAAGTGAATTGGCTGCAATTGTTGTGAGAGATGACATTGAAGGAAAGTCACAAAGTATGTGACCACAATCATCTTGTCAACATGACATTGTTTGGAAATAGAATCCAATCAATAAAATATCTAATTCTTGTAATATATCGTATTCATATTGTTTATTTTCTTACAGCACTTTTCTATTGACTATGCCAGCTCTCAGAACATCCCAGCAATCTCATTCCCCTACTTAATGGCTCAATGTTTAAAAATTGGCTTCTTCCTTTCTGCCACAGGTTTCTGAGCAGTCAATGAACACCACCTTATTATTCCTCTTTTGTACAATATAGTTATTTTTGTAAATTATGACAATGTTTATCTCTTGCACTGAATAATAAAACTGATTCTGATTCCTCTGTGGTCTAGAGATTGTCAAGTCCTTTTGCACCTCTGAATTTTGAATCTTCTCTGTTTAGAAAATAGTCTGCATTTATTACCTGTCAAAGTACGTTTATGATGTACATATATTATTCTACAATATATTCCATCTGCCACTTCTTTACCCATTTTTCTGATCTATGACCTTCTGTAGACTCCCTACTTCCTCAACACCATCTGCCCCTCCACCTATTTTCATCTTATTCACTAACTTGGCTACATTTGACAGAGGTATACAAAATTATGAGGGATAAAGATAAAGACAGGGGCAAAGCAGGCAGGCTTTTTTTGCTGAGGTTGGATTGGCCAAGGATGTTGCCAGGACTTGAGGACCCGAGTTATAGGGAAAGTTTGAACAGGTTAGGACTTTATTCCTTGGAGAGTAGGAGAATGAAGGGAGATTTAGTAGAGGTATATAAAAATATAGATAGCGTAGATGCAAGTAGACCTTTTCTACTGAGTTTGAGTGAGAGGAACACGAGGGGAAATTTTGTAGAGGTAAATAAAATCATGAAGGGTATAGTAGTTTAAATGTAAGCATACTTCTTCTGCTGAAGATGGTTGAGACTAGAACTGGAGGTCATAGGTTAAGGGTGAGAGGTGAAATGTCTAAAGGGAACATGAGGGGGGAACTTCTTCACTCTGAGGGTAGTGAAACAAGCTGCCAGCAGAAGTGGTGGATGCAAATTGAATTGTAATATTTAAGAGCGGTTTGAATAAGTAACTGGATGGGAAAGGTAGGAAGGGCTATGTTGTAGGTGTGGGTCAATGGAACAAGGCAGTATAACAGATCAGCATGGACTGGATGGACTGAATGGCCTGCTTCTGTGTCTAGTGCTCTATGAATCGAGGGGCTGTTTACTGATGTCTTTGGGATGTAAAAGGAATCTGGAGCACGCAAGAAGTGGTCACAGGAAGAATATGCAAGTCAGGATTGAGCCCAGTTTACAGGAGGTCTGATAAAGTTGCACTGTGTTACCAATATGATATATCACAAATGCAATGAGCAAAACTTCTGTAGTGAGAAGAATGGAATTAATTGTATGAACACAGGAGATTCTAGAGTCTAGACGGTGAAAATCCAGAGCAATGCACAAAATGCTGGAGCAACTCAGCAGTTCAGGCAGCATCTATGAAGAGGAATAAACAGCCGATGATTCAAGCTGAAAATTTTCATCAGGACTGGAAAGGAAAGGGGCAGAAGCCAGAATTAGAAGTTGGGGGAAGGGAAGAGTTGAAAACCAGCAGACACCACAGAGGGGAGAGCCCTGAGTAAAGGGGGTCATTAAACTCCCATGACAGGTGAGCGCAGGTGATGGGGAAGGTGGCTGAGTGGGGGAGGTGGGGTGAAATAAGAAGCTGGAACAGGTAAATGGCTGAAGAAGAAGGAATATGTTAGGCGAGGAGAGTGCATAATTGGAGAAAGGAAAAGAGGAAGGGCACCAGAGGATGGTAGTTAAGCAGAAGAGAAGGGGTAAGAGGGTAGCCAGAATAAGGAATGAAGAAAGAGAGAAGTGGAAGGGAGGGGTGGAAGAAAATGCTGGAAGTTACAGAAATCAATGTTCATGCTGTCAGTTTAATCAGATGGAATATGATGCATTGCAAATTAAGTACAAAATTGGCAAAGGCAATTATGATTAGTAAACTCTTCTCAGGCTTCCAGCTGGTGCAGATATCAATTGTAACTAATATTTTGATGACAACTCTGCTATCTTCATCAGGGATGATACCTGGGTATTTATACCCCTGTAGTCTAGCCCTCCTGATTGGTTCATCCTCATCCAAACAGGTTTCCACTCTCCCACCTTATTTACAATCGAATTCCAGTTTTTACTTGGAGCAAAACCTTCATCTTTGTTAAAATTCTTTTCCTGTAGTTTTATTTCAACGGCCTCCTTTACCAAGCAGTCCCAAAAGACTTTGGCGCAGCACAGTATTTTTATATCTTCAAAGTAAATTCTATGGCCATTGTGAATGCAGCGTTCTGCTACCGTCTACTTCTCCGGGTAACCTAAACGAATACACCTCCTGTGCTCTGTGATGTGGGTTTCCACCATGCACCCCATCTCACTGATAGATGCTGCTCTGCATTCCCAGGGAATCCCATAAACGCCAGCTGACTTGAGTCCCAGGTCATCTTTGACCCACATTATCTATGACTTGAGCTTCCTTACGGGTTTGTGGATGGTATTAATCCGGGATTTCTTCAGGATCCTGGTGAACCTTCCAGAAACCGTGGAAATATAGGGAAGACAGGCAGTAGCGATGGGTTCCGAAATAGTTTTTGTACACTTGATCAAAGTAGAAAGAACCGCTCTATTTTGGGAGGCGTGATGGCAGACATGCAAAAACTATTTCGGACCCAGAGGGTCCCCCACAGAAATAAGATGATTACACATGATGCTCCAAAAGATTGGCTACATGGTGAAGGAAATCAATTGAGCCCTTATGAAGGTCAAAGGGAAAACCAGGAAACCCAACAATGAGGAGGAACCCACTGCTACTGCCTGTCACTATGGATTAGAAATGCCCAGGCATTACCCCTGATGAGTATGCAATGTTTATCATTGAAACAATGGTTATAATCTATACCTGTACCCCAACTAGAAACCTGAGAATAGTTTATTTGTCATACACGATGGGAAAGCACTAGATCCTTTTTCACAATTATGACTATCACATATACAGCATTGAACTATGTGATAGTAAGCATTAAAAACCATAAAAGGGATATAATAAATTAAATAATGTTAGAATGAGAATTAAATGAGTTCTGCAGGTTCTTAATGTGAAATAAATTACCCTATGGCATTGACAAATTACTGTTTACACTGTAACTCCATAAGATAAATGGCATGAATCATCAAATACATCAACCTGTGATCAAATTTAACAGAGTCTTCTCTCATCTCTTAGGGATATTTAAACATTCTATTGAGAAGAACAATCAATAAGGCGTTAAATAATTAATATTATTCATTAACCCAGCAAGGGGAGAAGTCAAATGAAATACTTAGCTTTCATTCAGTGAAGATGACTGCAGGAGGTGCCTTGGGAGGAATGACAATTTGTACTTACGGGAGTTTTGGTTGAAGTGAAGCAAATGACAATCCTCACTCCGTTTTTGAAGCTGCTGACCTAACAATAAACTAAGGAAGTGAAATTACGGTCCAGATTAACAGTCAAAGCATGTATGATTCTAAATATCTTCTAAACAAAAATGATGGCCTGCCTACTAGTTTTTCTTTTCCTTTAATTCATTTTGCGATCTAGTTATTACTAACAAGGCCAGCAGTTACTGCATGCTGCAAACACATGCAAAATCATAGAACATAGAAAATTACAGCACACCACAGGCCATTCAGTCTATATACTTGTGTCAGCCTTTTAACCTACTCAAAGATCAATCTAATCCTTCCATCCTACATAGCCCTCCGTGGGTACCATAGTAACATAGCTATTGGCACAAGGCTATTACAGCTCGGTGCATTCCAGAGCTTAGAGTACAATTCCGGCGCCGTTCTGTAAGGAGTCTCCAAACATCATCCTGTGGAATATGTGAGTTTTCTCTGGGCCCTCCAGTCTCACCACAGCCCAAAGACAAACTGGTTATTTAATTGGTCGTTGTACAGTAAATTGTTCCGTGGTTAGGTTAGCATCAACCAGGTTTGTCAGAGGTTGCTGGGCAACATGAATGGAAGGGCCAGTAAGGCCTATTCTGTGCTGCATCCTTAAATAAATTAAAATACTATTTTTTTCATCCATGTGCCAATCTAAAAGTCCTTTAATTGCCCCTAATGTATCTGTCTCTAACACCACCCTTGGCAGGGAGTACCACACACCAGCCACTCTGTGTAAAACAAACTACTTCTGACATTCCCCCTCTACCTTCCTCCAATCATCTTCAACTTGTCCCTGGGAAAAAAAATCTCTGGATGCCCACTCGTTCTATGCCTCATTATCTTGTCCACATCTATCAAGTCACTTCTCACCATCCTTCACTCCTGAGAGTAGTCCCAACTTGCTTAACCTGTCTTCATACGACATGGTCTCTAATCCAGACTGCATCCTACTAAATCTCCTCTGCATCCTCTCCAAAGCTTCCACACCCTTCCTATAATGAGGCAACCAGAAATGAACACAATACTCCAAGGGTGCTCTAATCAAAGTTTTATAGAGCTGAAACATTACCTCGCAGCTTTGGAATTCAATCAGTCACCCGATTAATGAAGGCCAACATGCCATACACATTCTTAACCACCTTATCCAGTTGTTGCATCTTTACTCATAGTCCCCAAGATCCTTCTGTTCCTCCACACTGCTAAAAATCCACCATTAACTCTGTATTCTGAATGCAAGTTTGACCTTCTAAAGCGAATCACTTCACAATTTACTGGATTGTACTCCCTCTATCACTTCTCAGCCCAGCCCTGCATCCTATCAATGTCATTTCCTAATCTATGACAATTATCTACACTACCCACAACACCATCAACTTTCATGTCATCTGCAAACTTACTAACCAACCCTTGTACTTCCTCATCCATGTCACTTAATAAAAATCTCAAAGAGCAGGGGTCCCAGAACTGATCCCTTTGGAACACCACAGGTCACCGACCTCCGGGCAGACTCTCCATCTACAACCACACTCTGCTTTCGATAGCCAAGCCAATTCTGAATCCACACAGCAAAGTTCCCCTGGACCCCTTGCTGCCTGAGGTTCTGAATGAGACAACCTTGTCAAACGTCTTATTAAAATCCCTATACCCAATGTCCACTGCTCCACTTTCATTGATTTGTTTTGTCACTTCCTGAGGGAGTTTCAACAGGCTCATGAGACACAAGCTGCCATTTATAAAGCCACCCTGAATCAAACTGTGCTTTTCCAAATCCTTGTAAATCTAAGAATCCTCCACAGTAATTTGCCCACCAGTTATGTAAAACTCACTGGATGTATTATACTCAGGATTATCCCTATTTACATTCCTTTAACAAAGGAATAACATTCACAACCCTCCAATCTTCTGCTGCTACTCCTGTTGCCAGTGAAGATGCCTCTATTCAGTCAATGAAAACAATCCAGATAGACTACTCTTGCTCATACACTCAGCAATGACTTTATTAGGTACACCTGTACACCCGGTCATTCATATAAATATCTAATCAGCCAATCATGTAGCAGCGACTCAACGCATAAGAGCAAGTCGACATGGTCAAGACGCTCAGCTGCTGTTCAGACCAAACATCAGAATGGGAAAAGAAATGTGATCTGAGTAACTTTGACCTTGAGATAATTGCTGGTGTCAGACAAGGTGGTTTGAGTATCTCATAAGCTGCTGATCTTCTGCAATTTTCATGAACAATAGTCTCTAAAGTTTACAGGAAATGGTGTGAAAAACAAACAAAAACATCCAGTGAGCAGCAGTTCTGTGGGTGAAAATGTCTTCTTAATGAGAGATATCAGAGGAGAATGGCCTGGCTGATTCAAGCTGACAGGAAGGCAACAGTAACTCAAATAACCGCACGTTGCCACCATGGTGTGCAGAAGAGTATCTCTGAACATGCAACATGTCAAAACTTGAAGAGAATGAGCTACGGCAGCAGAAGACCACAAACATACACCCAATAACCACTTTATTAGGTAGAGGGGGTGCCTAATTGTAATGTATGGATCTATTTCTTTCAGAGCAATGATTCCTCTTAGCACTACATATGGACTGTTGTCTGTAGCAAAGCTGTCTTCATTCTGTGACCCAGCAGAAGTTTTCCCTAATGAATGGACCAGTTGCCTGTAACAAATTCTGAAATACAAAGAGAAACAAAGAAACAAACCCAACATTGAGAAAAGTCTATGAAAATAACATGCAAGGATGGCCCGGTCATGGTAACTCTAAGTTTCCAGAGATCTCAGTAAGAAGAGACCAGCTGTTGGCATGTCAAAGAATGCTGATGTGTGGATCTTGTGTTGTGGTTCCCGCTAAACTGCGCACCAGTGTTAGCAAATCTGCATGAAGGACACCTAGATACAGTCAAGGTGAAGAGTCTTGCCCTGGCTGATGATAGTTAAACAGATGATGACTTGGCCAAAAGCAGTTCGGGATGCCGAAATGCACTCCCACAGGCACCATTACACACATGAGATTGGCTGTCGTCACCATGGGAAAGAGTACATATTGACTTTGCTGGGACATTCATGGACTCCATGTTTCTGATTGCATTGGCTGCTCATTCAAAGTGGCCGGAGGTTATTCCAATGAAGTCAGCCACGTCAGAGACTGTCTCCTCTTTGAGGACTATCTTCACCAGAAATGGCTAACCAGAAGAAATTGTGAGTGACAGCAGATCACAATACACATCAGAAGAATCCTGTTCATGAGGAAAAATGGCCTCAGACATTTCAAGTCAGCACTCAGCAACGAATGGGTTAGCTGAAAGGTTTATCCAAACCTTCAGGAAGTCCATTAAATCTATGGACAAGGAAAACATATCCCGTCAGCACAAAATGGAAAAGTCCCTTTTTGTGTATCAGAACTCTGTTCATGCTATGACAAATCAAACACCTGCAGTGTTGTTCTTGAGCAGGAATCTGAGATCTCACTCAAACTTCCTGAAATCAGATCTACTGAGGAAAATGCAGAGTAGACAGTTGAGCCAGTTGCCAAGTGAATCAACAAGGAGATTTGAAGTTGGACAGGAAGTCCTAGTGCGTGGTTATCCAGAAGTTAATTGGACACCGAGTAACATAGTTACAAAAACTGAACCACTGATATACACGGGATGTTGGAGATCAGACATGGAGATGTCATGTGGACCAGATACTGGATTCTCAACTGAAGAACACACCTGAGTCGATTACGTCCAGTAAGATGGACACATCACAGCCACTAGATTTACCTTTCAGTGATGATCATGTCACTAACAGCAACGTGACATGGAAAACTGAAAACGTTGTCTTTGACAAGACACCTACCAAACCTGATGCCAATCCACAGGCCCAGAGGTGCTATCCTGAAAGAAACAGAGTGCCACTCAAAAGGCTGACACTTTAGTATAGTGAAGTTATTTATGGACCATTATTGTGAAAGCACGTTTATTTGGAATATGGGTTATGAAAGGGAAATTAAATGTTTTGTATGTTACAATTCTATGTTGTGTTAAGTGTAATTCAATTGTAAGTGGGAGAAAGTGTAATGTATGGATCTATTACTTTTAGAGCAATGACTATGGACTGTTGTCTATGCATGCGTATTGATCCATTGTCTACAGATGCGCATTGTTCCCTCTCTCGCTCGTTGCAATATGAATGCACCAGTTAAAGCCATCTCTCATTTGCATGCTTTTATTTAATTAATATGTAGTTGCACAGACACAACATTATTAAAATGGTCTCCAAATAGTTCAACATAATAGAATTGCTATTCCTATCTCATTGGCAATGTCTTCAGCCAATTCAAGGTCCATTGTTAATGAAAATTGAACAATCTAACCTGGAACCACAACACTTCCTTACTAGTCCAGAAGGCACAGCAGCACCTGTATTTTCTGAGGAGACTGATGCATGCAAGGCTCTTCGCCCCCATTCTAACAACTGTCCACAGGAGCACCATCGAGAGTCCTGTCTGGCTGCATCTTTGCATGACATGGAGGCTAAAAGGCAACAGACCACAGGACCCTACAAAGGATAGTTAAACTGCCAAGAGGATCACCCCCCACTATTTGTGACATTTACTGCAAGTGTTGTAAGTGATTGGTCCAAAGCATTGTTGAAGATCTCCACCACATCCCACAATCTCTTTGACCCACTACCATCAGGAAGGAAGAGCAGGATCATCAGGTCAACGACTTCCAGAATGGGTAACAGCTTCTTTCCTTGGCTGTGAGACAAATGAGTACTCTGCCACTACCAAGGTCTTGTCTCTAGGTCAGTGTGCTGTTGTTTACTGTATACTCTACTCTTTACTTTTTACCTGTGCTGCAGGTATTTGGAATTATATTTTAACTTATGGTAATATTTTTGGTTTATGAGCTGTGTATGTTATATGCTTTGTGGGTGCACTGTGGTCCAGAGGGACATTGTTTCATTTGATTTCATACATGTACCATCAGAAGACAATAAACTTGAACTTGAATTTGATTGAAAATACAGCATCAGAAACTCTCAGGTGCTGGAATTTTGAGGCAACACTTTTCAGGTTATCCATCAGCCACGGAGGAAACTCCTCAGGTGGTGTTTTCTTATCAAAATTCAGTCAGCACAGTCTTGTGGTAGTGGTTGCCCGTCATGTCTGGCGACGATAGGAAAACCTGTGCGGGAGAGGTTTTAAAGTGGAAAAGCCGTTGTACTGGGGCAGTTCCACTCTCTCCACCTCAGAAGTCTGGTACAAGCAAGCGTCACAAACTGGGGTCTACCTTGGGTTGCCGTGGATGACCATGATGTCTTCCGTGCTTTGTCACGCCCTTCGCTCTCCATGAGTGCTGTAGCACCTTCTTCCTGGCTGCTGGATCTCACTGCTGATCTCATCTGCCCAGTCCACTAGAGCTGACTTCACATGCTAGGGCAGTCCAGTCCCTATCTCGCCAGATTATGAGGCCGCCGGCTACGCTCACATGGATCAGGGCTGCCAGCCAAAAGGGAATGCCAGGGTGTGGCTGTTTTTGCACACAAACAGCTACAGAGAGCTGCATGTCTGGTGGAATCTAAAGTTGAGTGCACTACCCCATAATGGACATGACAAACCTCTTCACCAGAGGTGCTACCCCTCCCTGGACACCCCATACCCCCATAATGGAGTCTAATCTGATGCATCTGGTACAAAACACTGCCTCAAACTATGGGTAGGCTTTGAATCATGAGCAAAATTCTTGGAGATGGAAGAATTCATTACTCTTGGTTTCCAGAAATAACTGAATTATTCAAAATGTTTGTGTAAAATCCCTGACTATTATAAGTGAAGCTTAGATAAATGTAAAGCTGGAGGTGTTGTAATCTTCATTAAGCAAGGTGCAGTTACACATTTTGTTTCCTACATAATTTAATGCTGAATTATATTTCTCACAGCAAAATTGATTAAGATGTGACAGCGTAACAATGTCTTCATAAGATGCAATGAAATGAGCAGATGTAGATGGCAGTAGACACCATTCAATCTAAAAATATGGCTCAGACGTTTTACTGAGTGCAGCTGCAAAGGTTATTCAAAGAAGATTTGGGAGAGTCTAAGACCAGAGGACACAGCCTCAGAATAGAGGGGTGTCCTTTTAGAACGGAGATGAGGGGGAGTTTCTTTAGCTAGAGAGCGATGAATCTGTGGAATTCTCTGCCACAGGCAGCTGTGGAAGCAAGTGTTTATGTATATTTAAGGCAGAGGTTGACAGATTCTTGATTGGTCAGGGCACAAGGGATACAGAGAGAAGGCAGGACATTGGGGCTGAGATGAAAATTGGATCAGCCATGATGAAATGGCAGAGCAAACTCAATGGGCTAAATAGGCAAATTCTGCTCCTATATCTTACGGTCTTAGGATAATGTGGTAAACTGGATCAGCAAATTTGCAGGTGATAATACATTTGGGGCCATTGTGGAGACAGCAAAGAAGGATATCAAGGCTTTCAGCGGGATCTGGGCCATAACAGAAAATGGACTGAAAATGCTAGATGGAATGTAATGCAGGCAAATGTAAGGTGTTTCACTTTGGGATGACAAACCAGGATAGGACATACACAGTCAACGGTAGGGCACTGAGGTATTCAGAATTACCCCACTGTCTTTAACCATTGTCATTTCATGCACAGGGAAAGGGAATTGTAACTGTTTGGTTATTCTTGAAAGATTCCTTTGAATTTATACTTTAGGCAAAAGTTGCTGACTGTAGCAATTTTTGCATTCACAGGGCATATAATCAATTGTAACAGAGTTTTGATTTAAATAAATTGAATATCTTCACAGGTAAATTCTAACTATGATTTCAGTCTGCACAGAAACCCGGCACTTTCAGCTTTAGCAGGGTAAAGGTTCTTTTTGTTCAGTTTTTAAAATAGTGGAGGTGTTTTTGATTTGAATGTTACTTTGCTGACAAGGAGAAAGAGGATATTCGGTTTCTTCAAGTTTCAAGCAACCTCACATCACCTTCAATGGAGCAACCTTGAGAACACAAATTTCTGCATCACAGATCCAAGTGCAGAATTCTACAGGAAAAATTTCAAAGAAAAGTTGTCGGACAAACATGGGAAATAATGGATTGCACTTTTTTGTGGATTTTTCACTCATTTTCTTTATGTAATGCCTTGGTTCATATTTTCTTCTCTGTTATGCTGTTCTGTTCTGTACAAGCTGTTTCTTCGTGTTACTGTTGAAGATAAGAGATAGGAGAATAGTGTGCCTTCCAATTAGGATGGCCAGATTAAGGGGAGGTTTCTCTGGCGAGGGACACCAAGGGTGGGCTTGGAGCTTTTGTTGGGGAAGAAGAGAGAAGACATTGTAGAGAAGAGGTCATAGGAGTCGACCCAGAGTGGGGCTGTGATTTGACGTAGACTGATCGGCGAAGGGAAACCGTGAGTTCCAACTTGTGAACATTAGGCTGTTTCAGTAAAATGGCCTTTTTCTATTTTTGCTTTTTCTTTACTAACCCTTTAATCAAATTAAGAATTATAAAGCTAAATTTTTAATTGTATGCAGTGTACCGTCTGTTATTTCGTGGTACTGATTTGTAACAGGATAACGAATCACGCAGCATCCACACAAACAGGGGGATTTGGGGAGCTTGTGCTTCAATTTTGCACGTTTTCCGTGCTGTAGGTTGTCTTCCCTAGACTTACACAGCTGACAGAACCAGAGTGTTTCATTTACACTAGATTTAAAAACATAAATTAAGGCAGGTTAGAGGAGGAGAATAATTAGCCATTCTTCCCCATGTCAAAGATTCAAAGTACATTTATTATCAAAAATGTATAAATGTGGTAGGGACATGCTCAGCTCATCTTTTGTGGGCCAAAGGGCCTGTATTGTGCTGTAGGTTTTCTATGTTCTATGTTTCCATATAACCTTGAGATTTGTCTTCTTATAGACAGCTGCAAACCCAAAAGAAACCAATATAAAAATCTAAAGACCATCCGCTAATGCCAAGAGAAAGAGAGAAAAACAAATCATGCAAACAATAGAAATGAGCAACAACAACTACACTTTGATCCAAATTGAGTCCTTAGATCCAAATGCCAGAGCAGTTTGGAGTAGGCTCAAAGCCTCGGTATTCAGTTCGTCATATCAGTGGGACAATTCATCGCAAAGTTTGCAGACACGAAGCACAGCCTTAGTGTTGTGGAGAAAGGAGCCCCAAGTTCATCTGGGCCAGCATTTAAATTGTCCAAACAGAGGATCGTACCTCACGTTAGGACCTGGGCCTTGCTGCGGCGAATCGCTCCAGGCCGAGAACACACACCTAGTGTTTCGCTTCAGGCCTAGATTTTATTGTTGAAGAAGCTGTTCTTGGCCTCTCCAAACTGGCTTGGCACATTGAGAAATCCAACTTTGCCCAACTCTTGACACCCTGCCTGTCCAGGCTGGTGTTTAAGTTAACCAAAAAGTGGATCGTCCCTCATATTAGGACCTGAATTCTGCCACGACAAATCTTTCTGGGCCTAGAACACACCACACAGCAATTTGCTTCAGGCCTGGATTTCGCTGCCAAAAAAGCCGTTCTCAACCTCTCCAAATCGGCTCAGTACTTAGAGCGATCCACCCTCACACCCAGGTTAATTGATCGGAACTCCTCTACCTCAGCCTCTCCTCCTCACCGAATCGTTTACTCCAATCAGCATGACTCCAAATCCAAGTGCGTCGATTTTTGGTCAAAGAACACTGAGGCTGGCTACAAGAAGGGTCAGAGCTGTCTCTATTTCCTGAGGAGACTGAGGTCCTTTAACATCTGCTGGACGATGCTGAGGGTGTTCTATGAGGCTGTGGTGGCCAGTGCTATCATGTTTGCTGTTGTGTGCTGGGGCAGCAGGCTGAGGGTAGCAGACACCAACAGAATCAACAAACTCATTGGTAAGGCCAGTGATGTTGTGGGGGTGGAACTGGACTCTCTGACGGTGGTGTCTGAAAAGAGGATGCTGTCCAAGTTGCATACCATCTTGGACAATGACTCCCATCCACTCCATAATGTACTGGTTAGGCACAGGAGTACATTCAGCCAGCGACTCATTTCACCGAGATGTAACACTGAGCGTCATAGGAAGTCATTCCTACCTATGGCCATCAAACTTTACAACTCCTCCCTCAGAGTGTCAGACACCCTGAGCCAATAGGCTGGTCCTGGACTTATTTCCACTTGGCATGATTAACTTATTTTTATTGAATTATTTATGGTTTAATATTGCTATATTTCTTCACTATTCTTGGTTGGTGCGGCTGTAACGAAACCCAATTTCCTTTGGGATCAATAAAGTATGTCTGTCTGTCAGTCTGTCTTTGAAGTGCACATCTCTCGAATACACCATTGGATCTCTAAAGTGATACCAAGAAAAAAAAGCAAAAATGTTCAAATGATAATTTTAATCTTGACCCCCATTCAATCTTGACTCCTAGGAACTAATTTTAAATGATGGGAGTATTTTACCAAATCAGTCATATCATTTATAATTCTTGACATTGCCCATGAATAGAGTAAATGTTTTATTTTTCTGGAGTATCTTTGCTTTTTCTATCACACCAATCTTTTATTTTCTATTTATTTTATTTAGTGATATGGGAAAGTGCAGAAATTGGCCCTTCCAGCTATATGAGCCCACATCGCTTAATTACACCCACGTGACCGACTATAGCATACATCTTTGCATTGTCGGAGGAAACAAGAACGCCAAAGGAGGCCCAAACTGCTTCCAGACAGCGGTGAAATTGAACACAGGTTGCTAGTATTGTAAGTGTTACACTAACCACTCTGCTACCGAGCCAGATCATTTTTGTATCTCAAGTCTAATTTTAAGACTGTAAGACCATAAGACATGGGAGCAGAATTAGGCCATTTGGCCCATCGAGTCTGCTCTGCCATTCAATCATGACTGATCCTTTTATCCCCTCCTCAGCCCCACTCTGCCAGCCCTCTCTCCATAACTTCTGAAGCCATGTCCAACCAAGAACATATCAAGCTCTGCCTTAATTACACATGACAATCTGGCCTCCACAGCTGCCTGTGGTAATAATTCCACAAATTCACCACCCTCTGGCTAAAGACATTTCTCCACATCTCTGTTTTAACTGGACGCCTCTCTATCCTGAGGCTGTGCCCTTTTGTCCCTGACTCCTTCACCATGGGAAACTTTCTTTCCACATCTACTCTGTTTAGGTCTTTCAGTATTCGAAAGGTTTCAATGAAATCTCCTCTCATCCTTCTAAATTCCAGTGAGTACAGACACAAAGCCCTCAAATCCTTTCATTCCCAGTATTGTCCTTGTGAGCCTCCTCTGAACCCTCTCCAATGCCAGCACATCTTTTCATAGATGGGAAATCCAAAACAGATCATAATACTCAAAGTCAGGCTGCGACAGTCCTTTATAAAGCCTCAGCATCACTTCCTTGCTCTTGTATTCTAGACCTCTTGAAATGAATGCCAATATTGCATTTGCCTTCCTCACTACCTGCAAGTTAACTTTTAGGATGTTCTGCACAAGGTCTCCCAAGTCCCTTTGCATCTCATATTTTTGGATTTTCTCCCCCTCTATAAAATAGTCTGCACATTTATATACACCTCCAAAGTGCTTGTCCATGTATTTTCCAACATTGTATTTTATTTGCCACTTCCTTTTCCATTCTCCTAATTCATATAAGTCCTTCTGCAGCCTGCCTGTTTCCTCAACACTACCTGCCCCTCCACCAATCTTCATATCATCTACAAACTTGGCAACAAAGCCATCTATTTCATCATCTAAATCATTGATATACAGCATGAAAAGTCCCAACACTGACCCCTGCGAAGACCACAAGTCTCTAGCAGCCAACTAGTAAAGGATCATTTTATTCCCATTCACTGCCTCCTACCAATCTGCCAATGCTCAAACCATGCCAGTAACTTTCCTGTAATACCATGAGCTCATAACTTATTAAGCAGCCTCATGTGTGGCACATTGTCAAAGGCCTGCTGAAAGCCCAAATATACAGCATCCACTGCATTCCCTTTATCTATCCTATTTGTAATCTCCTCAAAGAATTCCAACATGTTCATCAGGCAAGATTTTCACTTTAGGAAACTATGCTGACTTTGTCCTATCTTGTCCTTGTCACCAAGTACTCCATAACTTCATCCTTAACAACTGACTCCAATGTGCTCCCAACCACTGAGGTCAGACCAACTGGTCTATAGTTTCCTTTCTGCTGTCTTCCTTCTTTCTTAAAGAGTGGAGTGACATTTCCTCTTCTCTTTCTACATTGGCCATCATACATTTATCTGTTCAGTGTTTTCACACTCAAGTCCATTGTTTTTCCTTCAGTTATCTGTGAAGGGCTATCGTCTGTTTGTGTTGTTCTGTGTTGTACAACATGGGCCATCATGGTCTTTCCATGACCATGATTGTTCTTGGAAACTTTTTCTACAGAAGTGGTTTGCCATTTCCTTCTTCTGGACAGTGTCTTTACAAGTCAGGTGACCCAGCCATTATCAATATCTTCAGAGATTACCTGCCTTGCGTCAGTGGTCGACCAGGATTTGTGAAATGCACCAGCTGCTCATAAGACCATCCACCATGACTTCATGTGATTCTGATTGAGGGCTAAGCACTTTACCTTGCCCAAGGCTGGCCTTCATGCTAGGGAAGGGAAGAAATGCCTTACACCTCCTTTGGTAGAGACATATCACCACCCTGCTGCTCTGAAGTCAGATACATATACAGTACATGTTTTAGATGCATAATGGTGAGAAGGGGAAAAGGTAACAAAAGAGAAGATTTGTTCTCCATGAAGGTTGGCATGGAAGTTTAGTGTTTAGTGTGACACTTTACAATGCCAGCAATTTGAAGTTGGCGGTTCAATTCCCATCACTGTCTATATGGAGTATGTAGTTCTCCCTACGACCAGGTGAGTTTCCTCCAGATGTTCCTACATTCCAAAAGACATACAAGTTAGGGTTAGTGAGTTGTGGGTATGCTATGTTGCTGCCATAAGTATGGCAACAATTGCAGGCTGCCCCAGCTGATCTCATACTGTGTTGGTCATTGACATAGACAATCGATTTCGCGGCCTGTTTCAATGTACATGTGAAGTTAATCCTTATAAAAAATTCCAGAGACATTGGAAGTTTTGTTTCAATGTTGATTTTTATGTCAAGCAGTGTGCACCATTTAAAGATCCAGAAATATAATGCATCATGGGATCATATAGTCTAATTTATTGTCACAGGTGATCTTTAATGTAGTTAGATGTGTCTGTTTGCTGAGTCTAACTCCTAGTTATCTCCCTTACTTAATTCATGCAGCGAATCCTTCAAAAGATTAATTGCTCCCTGCGATATGGAAAATAGAAGAGATCATTGATGAATGTCAAAAGGAATATGTGTTCTTTGGGTTAATTGTCCTATTATAATAATGCAGAAGCATTTTTTTTATAAATGCTTAATAATTAAGTTAATTGTTTTACGTATGCTTCAGTATTCATCAGATTCAAGAAAGGGACAGGCATGTACTGTTTCTCACTTCAAAATTCCTAAGATTTTAGAGTCTTACTGATTCAGCCCAGCAAAGCAAGCACCATGCTCTCTGCCACATCATTAAATTGCAGTCAGCAGTCTGAAGTTAATGAATCTGTGAAGATAAAATTAAGTCCAAGCACATTTAAAATGATGTAAAGTGATCAATACAAAGAATCAGCCCCTCTGGTACCGTAGATTAACTAATCTGAGCATGGAGTCACTTTCTCAATTTTTCTTGTTGTTACAGATATTCAAAATATCTAATATATATTTTAATATGATTTCTATCTCTAGTATTCATCTTTTACTCCTGATTTTCTTTCCCTTTACTTGATTTAGTATGAATTCACTCAATCACCTTGATATTTTCTTCTTAATCAATGTTTTGTTTATTTCATAATCCTTCAAAATGACTGGTTGAGGAGATAGACTCTAGCTTTTATTTTTCACCCCAGTTACGATGCCTGACTTTCAATGAAACTGCAATAAGTTTTGAAGGTTAAATCTGCCCAAGACATGACAAGAGAAAGTGATGGAAACAGTCTGAACCATAACAGGTAATTGCCTCCCCACCACTGAGCACATCTACAAGGAGTGCTGCCACGAGAAAGCAGCATCCATCATCAAGGACACCACTATCCAGGGCATGCTCTCTTCTCATTTCTGTTGTGCAGGAAGTACAGGAGCCTTAAACCCAAACCACCTTGTTCAGGGACAGTTATTATCCTGTAACCATCAGGCTCCTGAACCTTCTCTCAGCTCACCTCTGAGCTGGTTCCACAACCCACAGACTCACTTTCAAGGACTCTACAACTCATGCTAATATTATTATTCATTTATATTTTATTTGCACAATTTGTCTTCTTTTGAACATTGGCTGTTTGTCAGTCATTGTATATATTTTTTCATAAATTCTATTGCATTGTTCTACTGTGAATGCCTGCAAGAAAATGAACCTCAGCGTATTATGTGGAGACATACACGCGCTTTGATATTTACTTTGAACTTTGAACATATAACTTTGATTCACTCCAAAGGTCAAATTTGACCCTCAAGAGTTAAAGAAAACAAGCAGACAGAAAAGGATGAGCAGAGAGATCGAAAGGAGTTGCTGGCATGAAAAAAGAGACCGAGACAGTGAGGGGCAATGTGACCTCGTATGATTAATGACATCACATAGTTACATTCATTCATTGTGACAAACACACTTCAGCTGAAGAGGTTAAAGAGTGAACTTACAAAGCAGGCTTCACCTTCACGATGTAAACTCTAGTCGGATCTAACATCAGAATCAGATTTACTGTATTGTCACTGACTTAAATCATGAAATTGATTGTTTTCTGGCAGCAATACAGTGCAGGCTTAACAAATTACTATGAGTTACAATATTTAAAAGGTATAAATAAATAGTTCAAAAAAGGGATAATGAGGTCATGTTCATGAGTTTGTGGGCCATTTAGAAATCTTATTCACAAGAAATACCGCAGATGCTGGAAATCCATAGCAACACACACAAAATGCTGGAGGAACTCAGCAGGTCAGGCAGCAGCTATGGAAATGAATAAACAGTTGACATTTCAGGTCAAGTACCTTCTTAGAACTAACTCAGTCCTGCCATCAGATTTCTGAAACAGTCTGAACTGATCCAGAAATCTGACGAAAGAAAGGAAGAACCTGTTTCTAAAACATTGAATGTGTGTCTTTAGGTTCCTGTAGCTCCTCTCTGATGGCAGTAATAAGAAGAGGGCATGTCCTGAGTAGTGAGGGTCCTTCATCATGGATGCCACCTTTTTGAGGCATTGTCTCTTGAAGATATCTGCAATGATAGGAAGATATATCCCTGTGATGGAGCTGGCTGAATGTATAACCACCCCTGAAGCCTCTTTCAATACTCTGCATTGGAGCCTCCATACCAGACAGTAATGCAACCAGTCAGAATGCTCTCCATGGTCCGTCTGTAGAAATTTGCAAAGTCTTTGAAGACCCTGAATCTTACATGCCTTCACAACAGGACTGAAAATCTGGGAAGTTAGGTGGAAGTTCGGTTATAATTTAAATTTAAAAGAAGGAAGATTGAACTCTAGGGACCATGAATCTGAGCTGATCTACTTAGACAGTATAATGGTTGAGTAGAAAATCTGACCAGATTTACTTTATGAAAAGTATATAAATAATAGAAGTATAGGCAAATGGATTATATGGAAGATTGGAGATGTTAAAAGCTTTGTTATGTTTAATAGAAGAAGCCTTAAAAAGCAAAATTAATTTTTTAGAGGCATAGTAGTCTCGGTACAGAGCATTCTGACACATCCAAATCTGCCATTGTCAGATGACTATAATGACATTGCTTTTCGGTCAAGGAGCTGATCTGCCCACTGAGCCACGCTCCTTTATTGATTTCACTCGATATTTGCTGGTAATTCTTGAAGTGGTTGCTTTGTACCTTATGTCATGAATATACATATCTGCTTAACGTTGTTCTCCCGTGGTATTGAATGTGGTAATTTTAAAGATGGATGATGGCTGCGTTTACATTGTCCTGTTCTGAAATCTGAAGCTGACATTTAATCTCTGGTTTAATCTTGCTTAGCAGGAATGATTCATGTCCCCTGCCCCTCTCTGAAGTGCTTGAAGGAGAAACTTTATCAGAGATGAGAAAATGGAGTTGATAATAGTTCAGAGATAATTTAATTAAATGGAGCAGTAATCCCTGGATTATCGCCTATGCCACACAGCAGTGAGAGTAAGAGCAGGATGATTTGACAGGTGAATGCATGACTGAGGAATTGATATAGGGGCAGAGTTTCAGATTTCTGTATCATTTCTGGGGAAGGTATGACATCTGTACTTGAGGGAGACCAATATCCTTGCAGGCAGGTTTGCAGGAGCTATTCAGGAGGGTTTAAACTAATTTGGCAGGGGAACACGAGGGGAAACTTCTTCACTCAGAGGGCCATGAGAGTGTGGATTGAGCTGCCAGCACAAGTGGTGCATCTGAGATCGATTTCAATGTTTAAGAGAAGTTTGGATAGGAACAAGGATAGAAGAGGTATGGAGGGCTATGGTGCTGGTGCAGGGCAATGGGAGAAGGCAGTTTGAATAGTTATGCCATAGACTAGATGGGCAAAAGGGCCTGTTTCTGTGCTGTAATTTTCTATGACTCTGTGACTGTAAATGGGAAGCGGAGTGAAAGGGCTGAAGATGGGGCAGTTGGTATACAGGTAGATGCAGTATGGAGTTGGACTGTGAGGAAGGACAGGCGGACGATAGGGCAAAATTGCAGTCAGTGGGATGGCAGGGGACAAAATCAAAAAGGGTGAGTGAAGGTGTTACGTTTGAATGGAGATGACCTTGCAGTTAATTCAGAGATTGAAAGGTATGATGCTGTGGGCATCACTGAGTCGTGGGCTGAAAGAAGATAATAGTTGGGAGCTTAACCTCCAAGGAAACACATTGTATCAAAAGGATAGGTGGGTCAGCAGAGAGGGCAGGGTGGTTCTTGAGGTAAAAAATGAAATTAAACACTTGGAAAGAGGTGACATAGGATCCGACGATGTAGAATCATTGTGGGTAGAGTTAAGAAACTGCAAGGATAAAAAGACCCTGATGGGAGTTATACTGACCCTCGAACAGTAGCCAAGATGTGGGCTACAAAGTACAACAGGAGATAGAAAAGGTATGCCAAAAGGGCAGTGTTACAGTCATGATGGGGAATTTGGATACACAGGTAAATTGGGAAAATCAGGTTGGTATTGCATCCCATTAGAGGGAATCTTTTGAATGCCTTAGCGATGGATTTTTAGAACAGCTTGTGGTTAAGCCCACTAGTGTAAAGGCAATTCTGGATTGGATGTTAGATAATGACCTAGATTTCATTAGGGAGCTTAAGAAATGAACTATTAGGAAACAGTGTTCATAATATGATAGAATTCAGCCTGTAGTTTGAGAGGGAGATGACAAAGTCAGATGTATTACAATGGAGTGAATGGAATTACAGAGGCAAGAGAGAGAAGTGGCACTTCACCCTCACCATTCCCAATATCCTTTATTCCTGACAGATTTACAAACTCGCTCTCCACTTCACATTGACAACTACAGTACTGTGCAAAAGTCTTAGGCACCCTAGCCATAAATACATATAGATATAAGCTCCCAACTGTTATCTTCTTTCAGCCCACCCACGACACAGTGATGCCCACAGCATCATACCTGTCAATCTCCAAATGCACTACAAGGTTATATATATATATATAAAAGACTTTTGCACAGCACTGTGTCAGACATTTATTTCAGGATTTTCCATCAGTGATACTTTATCCATCCAGAACATGGAAGACAGAGCACTGGAACACAATAGGGGCCTTTCGTCTCACCATGCACACTGAGAGCATTCGAACCTTCCCTCCTACAGAGCCCTCCAATTTTCTTTCATTCATTTGCCTATGTAAGAGTCTCTTAAATGCCCCTGAAGTGTCTGCCTCTACCACCACCCATGGCAGTGTGTTGCAATCTCTGTGTGAAAAACCTACTTCTGACGTGTCCCCTATATTTTCACCCAAATATCTTAAAGTTATTCCCCTTTGAATTAGTCAGTTTCGACTGGGGAAAAAGTCTCTGGTTGTTCACCCTATCTATGCCATTTATCATCTTGTACACCTCTATCAAGTGATCCTCCTCTCTCCAAAGAGAAAAAAGCCTAATCTCTCTCAACCTATCCTGAATGTGGATACCTTTTCAACTATCTGATATACAGACAGACAGACAGACATACTTTATTGATCCCGAGGGAAATTGGGTTTCGTTAAAGCCGCACCAACCAAGAGTAGTGAAGAAATATAGCAATATAAAACCATAAATAATTAAAAAATAATAAGTTAATCATGCCAAGTGGAAATAAGTCCAGAACCAGCCTATTGGCTCAGGGTGTCTGACACTCTGAGGGAGGAGATGTAAAGTTTGATGGCCACAGGTAGGAATGACTTCCTATGACACTCAGTGTTACATCTCGGTGGAATGAGTCTCTGGCTGAATGTACTCCTGTGCCTAACCAGTACATTATGGAGTGGATGGGAGACATTGTCCAAGATGGCATGCAACTTGGATAGCATCCTCTTTTCAGACACCACTGTCAGAGAGTCCGAGATTCCCGGTCTGGGGCCCATGCATCTCTCAGTTAATGGTTAAGGTCCATGGCATAACAAAGGTTGGGAAATCTTGCTTTAAGTGATTGAGCCCAATTGACATCATAAAACCAGCCTCATTTTGTTACTTTTGGTGTCATAATGAGATCAGGTGTCATAATAGTGTAATAATCGGATTAAATTTGCGGGAGGAGATCAGTTAACCTGAAGCTGGAGACAGCACTGCACTAACTGGCTGACTGGTTACCCTGTCTAGGTATTGTGGTCAGGCAGTGAAAAATTAAACTGAATACCATTTCGGAAGAAGCTGAAATAATGGAAACATCAGCCAGCAGCTGAGGTGGAGGTCTGCAGATACTGGACCATTCCTCTCAGTGTTTTGTCTTGAATCATTATTTGTTAAAGTCTTAGAGAGTAAGATCTACAGTATTGCTGCTAGGTTAGTCAAGTAGCTGAATCTGTCATCGCTGGTTCACCTTCCTTGACTATGGGTGTGGGCTAGAACGAGAGGATGGACAAAACTTGGGTTTTCTCTGGAGCATCGGAAGCTGAGGGGAGATCTGATAAAAGTTTATACAATTACGAGAGGTATAGACAGAGTAGACAGCTGGTATTTCTCAGGGCATGCATTTAAGGTGAGAGGGAGGGGTAAGTTTGAGGTAAGTTCACAGGAGATGTGAGGGCAAGGTTTTACAGAGCGGTGGGCACCTGGAGTGTGCTGCCTGGGGTGGTGGTAGAGACAGATACATTGGGGACCTTTTAGAGACATTTAGCTTGTCACCTGAATGTGAGGGGAATGGAAAGTTGTGGACATTTTGTAAACAAAAGGGATTACTAATTGCTAATTTAATTGGTTTGGCACAACATTATGGGTTGAAGGACTGTTCCTGTGCTGTACTGTTCTATCACCCTGCTTGGGAGAAGTGTGAGACCTGCAGCCTGGTTAATGAGTTATACACCTGGGTGTCATATTGGGTCCCTCTTATGTCAAGGTCTGCCAATAATATCCCTTTCTCAGATCAGAATGGACTGGAATTGGAGTGGTGGAGGAGGTTGTGGGGATGTTTCATTTGTAGCTGTGATTACAGCTGTTGGAAGTCTGAGTAAAATAATTATTAGATATCATGCCCTTTTATAATCAATAATTAGAAATTAAAACCTGTTGATAAATTGTTCATAAACGTGTTTTGAACAGAACTCTATCGCAGTCCAGGGGAAAGCTGAGCTTGAACATAGAAGTTAAATGAGAACAGCAAAGACATGGGTAAAATGAAGACCAACAAGACAGACCCAGGTATCTCAGGTCCCAAAATCAACAGAATCTATTTTGTATTTTGTAACTTGCATAGAAAATGCAAACCACAATGTTCCTCATTTGCAAAACTCATTCCTGCTGCAGTCTGTAAGGAGTACATAAGAACATAAGAAACAGGAGCAGGAGTTGGCCATCTGGCCCATCGAGTCTGCACCGCCATTCAATAAGATCATGGCTGATCTGGCCATGGACTCAGTTTCACCTACCTGCCTTTTCCACATAACCCTTAATTCCCCTACTATGCAAAATATATCGATCCAACCTTGTCTTAAATATATTTACTGAAATAGCCTCCACTGCTGAGCTTGTACATTCTCCTCATGAAAGTGTGGGTTTCCTCTGGGTGCTCTGGTTTCTGCCCACACTCCAAGGACGTACCGTTTGGTCATTGTAAATTGGCTAGAATTATATTGGGTGTTGTACTGGAAAGGCCTATTGCATGTTGTATCTCAATAAATAAATGTTTTTTGTTTCCTTGGAGAACTGAATACAAGAATTGATAATGTCCTGAACTATCAAGGACAACATTCAGTGCAGACTCAGGAAAGCTAGAAACATCTTCAGATCAATGAGCAACATATGGAGATCAACCAAGTACAGTGTCCACACCAAGGCGAAACTGTACCAGAGCTGTGTTCTGTCCACACTCGTGCAGAGGTCAGAGTAGGCCACATATGCCCTACTCCTTCAGTGTCGCCAAGAGGACATGGCCACAATCATCACGAGGAAACACTGGAGATAGATTGGGCACGTAATGAGAAGGGAGGCCAATTCCATTATCAAGACAGCACTTCATTGGACCCCTGAAGGGTGGAGAAAACACAGCATACCAAAGACAACTTAGCACCTTATCATAGAGGCAGAAATTAGGACCCTGAACCACACCTGGGGCACAATAGAGAAGATGCCCAAGGACAGACAAACATGGAGGACCTTCATTACTGTCCTAAATGCCAGGGGCATAATGGGCATTTGATTAAAAATCCCAAACCAGCTGTGAAGAAGTCTTGCAGAAAGAGCATTATCAGACTCAGAGCTGGAAATGCGTAACTGATAAAGAAAAAGAAAAGAATTGAAGATGAAGAGAAAATTGAGAGAGCTCAGTGAGTGAAATGCGGGAAAAAAAAGTATTTGCAAGTTGAAGACTCTCACGGATTAAGTTGTGCCAAAAAAGAACAATTCCATTTCATTGGCACAAGTGATTCTGTAAATACTGGAAATCCAGAGTAGCATACTCAAAATGCCAGAGGAACTCAGCAGATCAGATGCATCTCTGGAGGAAATTAACTGCCAACATATCAAGCCAAGACTTTTATCAGAAGTGGGAAAGACCCTTCATCAAGATTGGAAAGGAAAGGGGGAAGAAGTCAAAGTAGGAAGGTGGGGGGAGGGGAAGGAGTACAAGCTAGCAGGTGATAGGTGAAGCCTAGTGAGGGGAGAAGTAGGTCAGTGGGAAAGAAGGAATGAAGTGAGAAGCTGGGTGGTGATAGGCTGAAGAGGAAGGAATCTGATAAGAAGGGAGTGTGGACCATGGGAGAAAGAGAGTAAGTGGGTTGTCAGAAGAAGGTGAAGAGCAGCTGAGGAGACAAGAGGAAATAAGAGGGGAGCCAGAATGGTGGAATGAAAAAGGAGAGAACCAGGAGCAAAGAGAAATTACCAGAAGTTAGGGAAATTGATGATCATGCTGTCAGGTTGGATACTATCCAGACAGGATATGAGGTGTTCCTCCAATCCAAGAGAGGCCTTATTAGACCAACATATCAGAATGTGAATAGAAAGAAAAATTAAAATGGGTGGTCACCAAGAACATCCTACTTGTGGCAGACAGAGCAAAGATGCTTGAGGAAGCAGTCCCCCAGTCTACGTCAGTTCTCACCAATGCAGAGGAGGCCACACCCAGAGCATTACAGATAACCCCGATAGACTCGCAGGTGAAGTGGTGAAGGGTTGCCTCACCTGGAAGAACTGCTTGTGGCTCTGAATGGAGGTGAGAGAGGAGGTGGAGGGGCAGGTATAACACTTGGCCTGCTTTCAGGGATAAATGCCAGGAGGGAGATCAGTGGGGAGGAAGCGGTAGACAATGGAGCAACCTCTGTGGAAAGTGGAGAGTTGAGGAGGGAAAAGATGCAACTTGCCGGCAATATTTGGAATATATACAGTACTGTGCAAAAGTTATAGGTACCCTTGATATTTTATATGGTTTTGGATGGTATGACCTCCATTGAGCCCTGATCTCAACATCATCGAGCCTGTCTGGGATTACCTGGAGAGAAAGAAGCAAGTGAGACAGCCAAAGTCTGCAGAAGATCTATGGCAAGTTCTCCAAGATGCTTGGAACAACCTACCAGTCTATTTTAGTGTATCTAAGAAAATTAATGCAGTTTTAAAGGTCACACCAAATATTGATTTGATTTAGTTTTTTTTACAGTTTAATGCTCTCTACAGTAATATTTCAGATATTTAGGAACTTTTCATTTCAATATTTTTGACAGCAACTTCACTTTACATAATTTTTTTACATGAGAGTGAGAGTGTGGAATGAACTGCCAATGAAAGTGGTCAATGTGAGCTCAATTTCAATGTTTAAGGGAAGTTTGAATAGGTACATGGATGGTAGGGGTATGGAGGGCTATAACCCTGGATAATTGTCGGTCAATGGGAGTAGGTAGTTTAAATGTCTCTGCACAGAGTAGATGAGCCAAAAGGCCTGTTCCTGTGCTTTAATTTTATATGTTTCAATCACTCTCTGTGCCTGAGACTTCTGCACAGTACTGTAGATAAAGTATTTTAGAAATTATGAGGAGAGTGGTGCTTGAAGTAGTCTGTATCAGTGAACTTACAACAAATGAATCAAGTGCATGAATTTTATACCCAGAAGTTTACCAGGCAAACAGAGAAAGCTTCAAGACTGAACTCAAGGTTTCCTTAAAGGATTTCAGAATGTCTACTGACACTGGAAATGTCATGACTGCTCAAAATGAAGAAAAAGTACTCAGGATAGTCTTGAAAACCTCTGCCATGCAAGGGGAGCTCATTAAAGCCTTAAATCTTGAGGAAGCAGTGGAAAGGGAGCATTACTTCATTATACCCTGGCACCTCTTACCCCATCTGCAGAAGAATCTTCAAATGGCTTCTTTTCCAACTGTTAAGCCCACAGAACTGGAGGGCAAGCAAGTCGGCATTGAATTGAAGGACTGCTGATGAAGAGGAAGGAAGTTGCCATTGGACCAGAATAGCGAAGTGCATGCGTTTGTACATTAAACACAAATAGAACAACGCTGCACATACAGAGGCCCTTTGGCCCATGGTGGCTGTGGTTAACACAATGCCATCTTAAATTCAATCTCTCTGCTTGCACAGGATTCAAGTCCCTCCAGACCCTACATTGTCATGTATCTATTGAAAAGCCTCTTAAAGGCACTATCACATCTGTTTCAACCACCATCGCTGGCAGCCATTCCAGGCACTGACCACTCTCAGTGTAAAAAGGCTTGACCCTGACACCACCTCGAAACTTTCTTCTCTTCACCTTAAACATGTGTCCTCGAGCACTTGGGCATTTCTTACCTTTGAAGAATCTGACTGTCAACGTCATCGAGGCCTGTCATAATTTTATAAACTTCTATCAGCCTCTGCCACTCCAATAACAACAACCCAAGTTTGACAACCTCTCCTTTTAGCTTATACGCTCTAATCCAGGTAGCATCCTGGCAAACTAATTGGATATTCATCCTCATTCTTCCTGTAATGGGATGACCAGAAATAAACACAATACTCTAAAGCATATATGTCAAACTCAAGGCCCGTGGGCCAAATCCGGCCCGCGGTGGAATTATCTTTGGCCCGCGAGATAATATCTAATTACTATTAAAGCTGGCCCCAGTAATCGAAGCGCCTATGGCGTATGATATGGCTAATGCTGAGTTTATTCAGGTACCAGGTTTTCAGGGTTTTTAGTGTTTATTTGGCAGTCTTGCTCGGCAGTCTTCTTCATAAGAAACGGAATTTGTAAAGTGAAACACTTTGTAGTTATAGCAGAGACTGAGACACATGAGAGCAGGCTGAAAAAATGGAGGCAACGAAAGCTGCATTCGCACGCGTCCGACTGATCCGGCCCGCATGAAACTGCATTTTGCTCAATCCGGCCCGTGACCTAAAATGAGTTTGACACCCCTGCCTAAAGCAATAACTCCCAACCTTTTTTAACGCCATGGATTAATATCATTAAGTAAGGGGTCTGTGGACCCCAGGTTGAGAACCCCTCTACTGTCTTAGGAGGCTGAAGCGAGCTGGACTTTGTACATCCATACTTTCTTCAGTCTGCAAACATGCAGTAGACAGCATCCTAACTAGCTGCATCACTGATTGATACAGAAACTGCTCTTCAGCAGGCAGAAGAGCTCTGCAACGGATAGTCAAAACTGCCCCATGCTTCAGCAGCACCAGCCCAATCGCCATCAACGACAATATACAGAAAGGCGCTGGAAAAGGGCCAGTAACGTCATTAAGGGTCCCACCCACCCTGCTCATGGACTGTTTCCTCCCTCACATCAGGGAGGAGGCCATGTAGCAACCACACCAGGACCTCCAGACTCAAAAACAGTTACTTTCCCTGAACAGTAAGGCTGATCAACACCTCCACCCACTAATTTCGCCACTACTTTATTATTTCCTGTCAGTCACCTATGCACAGCCAAGTGTCACTTTATGTACACACAACTGATCTATGTATTTATATCTATTGTGTCTTTATTAGTATTGTGCTCTTTATTTTTCATGGGGAGTTTTTGTGCTGCATTGCATCTGGAGTAACAATTATTTTGTGCTCCTTCTCACCTATGTACTGGAAGTGACATTAAACAACCTTGAATCTTGAAAATCTCAGAACACAACTGGTCACAAACCTCCGGTCAGAGTAACATCTTTCCACCACTATCCTTGGTCGTTTGTGGGCCAACTAATTCCAGATCCTAATGACCAAGTCACCATGGATGCTATGTATCTTCGTCTTCTGAATCAGCTTACCTTGAGGGGCCTTCTCAAATCCCGTACTGAAGTCCATGTAAACAATGTGCACTGCCTTACCCTCATCATTCACCTTCATCGCCTCCTCAAAAAAAAAAACTCGGTTTTGTAAGACATTAACTGGCCTGCACAGAACCATATTGACTTCTCTACTCGTGCCATACTTTTCCAACAATGTGTGAATCCTCTCCAATGGCTTCCCTACCACTGATCTGAGACTCAGCAGCCTATAATTTCCTGCATTGCCCTACATTTTCCTTCTTGCACAAAGGCATTGGCAACTCTACATTCCTCTGGACCATCCTGCTGCTAGTGAGGATACAAAGTTTTTTTGTCAAGGCCCTACCAGTCTCCTCTCTTGCCTCTATCAATAACCATGAATATATCCCATCAGAACCTGGGGGACATATCCACTTTTATTCTACTCTGAAGATCCAGCAATGCGTCCTCCATAACCTCAAAACTTCCCAACACATTAGCACACTCCACTCCACTCTCACTCTCCTCCGTGTCTGTCTCCTTGGTGAATAGTGATGCAAAGTACTTTAGTACCTTCTCTGCATCTTCTGAGTCTCCGCTTAAATTCCTTTCTTTGTCCTTCAGTGCTCCTATCTGCTCTCTAGTTAACATCTTGTTTTCAATGTAAGTATAAAACCCTTTGACATTCTCCTTGAGGCTCACCAAGGACATTTCATGTAGATGCAAGAGATTCTGCAGGGGCTGGAAATTTTGAGCAATACACAAAATGCTGAAGGAGAGCAACAGGCCAGGCAGCATCCATGGAGAGGGATGAACTGTCGGCATTTTGGCTGAGATTCTTCAACAGTACTGGAGAGGAAGGGGGCAGAAACCAAAATAAAAAGGTAGTAGGAGGGGAGGAAAGCAATCTGGCACGTGAGAAGTGAGATCTGGTAAAGGTGAAGTTAAGTGGGTGGGGAAGTAGGATGAAAGGGAATGTGTGTGAGTCGAGGGGGCGATATGTGGAAAAGGCAAAGGGGAAAATAAGAAGGAATGTGATAGGAGAAGACAGTAGACCATAGAACAAAACAGAAGGGAAAGGGGCTCCAAAGGGAGATGATGGGTGGGTCATTAGGGTGGGGAAGGGAAGAGAAGGACTGAGAAGGCTCTAGAGATGAGGGAAAATAACAGGCAGGGGGAGAATGGTCTGTTGGAGTTATTTGTTTTAAATCTGGTGCTCCCATGAGCCACCTGTACATGAGACCTGACACAGATTGGGAGACAGTTTCATCGAACACCTTCACCCATCTGCCACAATAGCCAGGATCTCTTGGTGGCCAAACATTTCCATTGTTGCTCCTTTCCCCATACTGACATGTCTGTGAATGCCCCAATGAAGACAGGTGTAGGTTAGAAAAGCAACACCTTCTAATCCATGTTAGAAGTTTCCAACCTGTCACATCAACACCAATTTCTTTAACTTCTTAAAACACTCCTCCCAATTTTCCTTGTTTTTCTTCTCCTTGTATGTGCAAGATCACGGTAAGTAACAGTATAAAAGTGACTTACCACCGGTAAAGTGGCAGCACACTCTGTGTCCAACCAAAGATGAAATCTTTCATCCTCACATCTTTTTTATGAACACAAGACACTGTTGGATATTAAGAACATCAAGCACAGCAGATCTAACTTATTAGCAAGCTGCTCGACAGTGAAGCAGCTGGGCTTATTGCGTACCATTGTTGTGTTGTCACCTGGACTTGTGGCGTAATGTTATTATGCCGAGGCAGTTAGCAGTGATCGTCTTGGATGTTTTTTTCGAGATCACAAGACCCTGTTGGACATTGGTAATGTAGAATACCATGAATCCAATTCAGTGGTTCATTGACAAGACCGCCGGCAGCTGGGCTGAGTTAGATAGATAGATAGATAGATACTTTATTCATCCCCATGGGGAAATTCAACTTTTTTTCCAATGTCCCATACACTTGTTGTAGCAAAACTAATTACATACAATACTTAACTCAGTAAAAAATATGATATGCATCTAAATCACTATCTCAAAAAGCATTAATAATAGCTTTTAAAAAGTTCTTAAGTCCTGGCGGTTGAATTGTAAAGCCTAATGGCATTGGGGAGTATTGACCTCTTCATCCTGTCTGAGGAGCATTGCATCGATAGTAACCTGTCGCTGAAACTGCTTCTCTGTCTCTGGATGGTGCTATGTAGAGGATGTTCAGAGTTTTCCATAATTGACCGTAGCCTACTCAGCGCCCTTCGCTCAGCTACCGATGTTAAACTTTCCAGTACTTTGCCCACGACAGAGCCCGCCTTCCTTACCAGCTTATTAAGACGTGAGGCGTCCCTCTTCTTAATGCTTCCTCCCCAACACGCCACCACAAAGAAGAGGGCGCTCTCCACAACTGACCTATAGAACATCTTCAGCATCTCACTACAGACATTGAATGACGCCAACCTTCTAAGGAAGTACAGTCGACTCTGTGCCTTCCTGCACAAGGCATCTGTGTTGGCAGTCCAGTCTAGCTTCTCGTCTAACTGTACTCCCAGATACTTGTAGGTCTTAACCTGCTCCACACATTCTCCATTAATGATCACTGCCTCTTTTGTGGCACAGACCAAGCCCTCATACCATGAGGTCACCTGTTGTAGCCACCCAGGGGAGGAGATGCAGGGGTTAGTGTGAGAGAGAGCAGAGAGAGCTGGAATCTGGACTGTTTTGGGGGATTGGCCTCTCCTGTTGGTGCTGCTCTCTGGTGTTTACACAGTGCTGCTCTCTAGTGTTCACTTTGTGGAAGAACAAGCTGGACCAGGACAACATTCCATGCACCATCAACCTACAGGGTATCCCACTCAGGGACTTGGGCTATATTATATTTTTGTAACTGTATGACTGTATGTTTTTCTGCTATCATAACCACAAGTGCTACATGCGCTCTGTGCTGTGTGCTGTTGGTTATGTGTTTTTGCACTTTGGTCCAGAAGGAAAGCTGTTTCATTTGGCTACATACCTGTATGATTGAATGACAATTAAACTTGAAGTTGAAAAGGAGACTCATATCCATTACCCAGATGTAATGGATGTAGGAGATTTATTTGTGACCTTAATAGGCAGAAGATTTCTTTTTTATTAAACTGGATTTATCCAGCTGCAGGAATTTGTTCCAGAACCCAAAGTACATTTAGAATACAAGGAACATGTTGGAACAGAAGTGAGCCATTCAGCGCATCGAATCTTTTCCACCATTCAATCCTGGCTATTGTCCTTCTCATACTTACTCTCCTATCTTCTATCCACAACCTTTGACACTCTTACTATTCAAGAAACTGTTACTAATCAATGAGCTCCACAGATTCGCAAGCCTCTTGCTAAAGAAATTCCTCTTCATCTCGGTTCAAAAAGGATGTCCTTGTCTTCTGAGACTGTGCCCTCTAGTCCACTGTAGGAAACATTCTTTCTGTGTTCACTTTACCTAGACAGTTCAAATTTTGATAGGCTTCAATGAGATTCCCCCATTCTTTTAAACTCCAGCAAGTACAGGCCCAAACCATTCCAACATTCCTCATATGTTAATTCTTTCATTCCCAGGACCATCCGCATAAACCTTCTCTGACATTCTCCAATCCCTGCAGGTCCTTTCTTAGTTAAGGGGGCCCAAAACTGCACACAATACTCCAAGTGCGGTCTGACCAGTGTTGTATAAACCCTCAGCATTACATCCTTACTTTTATGTTCTAGTCCTCTTGAAATGAATGCTAATACTGAATTACTCTTCCTTTTTCTCTATTATTAATTCCAGAGCTTTAGAGACTTGAGTTAGCTGGGACCTGTTTCTAGGAATCCACATTCCGTACCACACTTGAATCTGACTTTTTCTTAATACCAGCAGACAAACCAATATGGTTCCAGTAAAATGGCAGCAGGCTCAGATGCAGCAACTTTTCTGGGTCCGAAAGGTCCACTTGTTTGTCTTCTAAGTCTTTTTTACAATCGCAAGTCACTACTGGATACTAAGAGCATTAAGTACTACAGGACTATCCCATCACTGATAGCAATGGAGCTGGACTTATTGTGTAGCATTGTTGTGTTGTCACCTGGACTTGGTGTGTCCCTTTGTGCTAAGACGGTGCACAGACCAACAAACCGAGTGAATGATTGTCCAGGACATTTATATTTGGATCTTTAGACCCTATTGGACATTATTAACGTAGGATACATCAAGTCCAGCTTACTGGTTCATTGGTGAGATCAACAGCATAGCTTTGGTTGTGGTGAGGACTAAGCCTAGTCCACGGAGTCTCCTCAGACACAGCAGCCTATTGCAATTGTCCAGAGAAGAAAAGCCAAGCCAAATGGGAGAGAGCAGGGGCCGTCTATGAGCGCTCTAGAGTCTGTGCTGTGTTGGGGGCTGGCCTCTCCCGTCAGTGCTGCTCTCCAGTGTTCACTCGGCTTTCCCTCCGGTGTCCTTTGACTCTGACCCCCGGTGTTCGCTTGGTACTATTCTCTGGTGTTCACTCAATGTTCACTCGATGCTGCTCTCCAGTGTTCGCTCAGTGGAAAACAAGCTGGACCAGAACAATCTATAGTCATGCCACTCAGGGACGGGCTATATTGTTACTTTTTTCTTTATATTTTTGTACAGGACTGTACATTTTTCTGAAATTGTAACCATACGTTCTATTTGTGGTCTGTGTGCTGCTTTGCACCTTGACCCCAGAGGAATGCTGTTTCATTCGGCTACCTTCATTTATGGTTGAAAGAGAATTTAAATTGAACTTGAACTTAGTTCTGTTCCTAAAACTGTTGGATCCTGATACTTTTATGATCCAAAGGTGCTTCAGAAGTCAAGAGTGAGGCATGAAGCTTACTGCTTACAATTATTTAATTTAGTGTTTCTAGGGCAGAAAACAAAGAAGAAAGAGGAGCTGGGAGAACCAAGACGAAGGAAGAAAGCAGTCATGGTCTTCTCTTACTCAGACTAGAGATTACAAAATTCCAGTGATAATAATGTATAAAATAGTCAGGTTCAAGTGCCATAACAGCTGGTACTGAAAACTAAGACATTTCCAGAAAAATACAGAAGCAACTAATGGAAAATTTACTGATAAAAATTACTTGTATAAAGGTGATTATATAAAAATACAAGAAAGTATTGGAAACTTAAACTACAAGAAAAATACAAGGAAAATAACTTTGATGGATTGTGGTTGTTATTCTAATAACAACTCTAATCCGTCAGAACACTACAGCACGGAACTGTTATTCTGCCTTGTCCCATCAATCTGCACCTGGACCATAGTTCTCCATACCTCTCTTGTCCATGTTCTTAGCCAAACCTCTCTTAAATGTTGCAGTCAAGACTGCATCCACCGCTTCCACTGGTAACTTGTGAGTAGGTCTACCTAGCTTATTACCAGGAGTTCCGGGGTAAATAGTTATAGTACTATACAAATGTCTTGGGTACATATACTGGGTGTCTAACACTTTTGCCAATGTGGATTGGAGAGCAAGTTTGTAAATCTGGCGGGAGCAAAGGATGTTGGTAATGGCGAGGGTGGAGCGGCACAGCAGGGGTGTGGGACAGGTGGCAAAGAAGGGGTGCTGGGTGGGGTGGATGCAGACATACCCAGCCCTGAGACACCAGGCAAGGTCATTTGATTCTAAAAATTGATTTATTGATCAATACAGAATGTTTCTCTGGTGCTTTCCGCTCCCTCCCCTCTCAGTTCTCTTTTTCCCAACCATGAATCCCCCCTCCCTGTCCTCTTCCCACTCTCAGTCCACAATGGAAACCCATATCAGAATCAGGTTTATCGTCACTCCCATGAAATACGTTTATGTCATGAAATGTGTTATGTTTTATTGTGACAGCAGCACATTGCAATATATAGAATTGCTACAGTACTGTGCAAAAGTCTTAGGCACGCTAGCTATAGTTATGTGCCTAAGCTGTTTGCATAGTACTGTATAATCAGTGGATACATATATTATTGAGAAGCCAGCAATACTTTCAAATCCCAGCTGCTCCTCACTGAAACCCAAGTAAACAAATCTGTCATGAATACAGAACTTGGCAGGTATGAACATTAGAGAGGAGGTTTGGCAAAGGTTCAACCACAGCCACCTGGGACAATCCTGTGGTAAAACAAAATTGTGATCCAATTTTACCTTGACCTCCACAGAGGGCACAGTACAGACACAATAATGATGGCTGCCTCAGGAAACCTTAGCCTGTGAAAACTTCATCTATTTACAGATCATATCCTGGTTTTAGTTCTTTGAGTAACAGAGCATCTAATTGACATTTTAAAGATCATGACCAGATGCCAAAACCACTTTCACCTCTTTTTCCTCCTTTGGACAACTGGATTTCCATGCACCTCTTTATCCATTAATGCCACGATGAGACCAAACACAAGTCGGAGGAGCAGCACCTCATATTCCTGCAAGTGCAATTGCACTGGTGAACCACGGCGATGTTCTGTGCGCTATGGACAATACTTCCAAATATAATTCTTTCAGATCACTCCTTCTGGGTAGTCTCCAGCCTGATGGCATAAACATTGATTTTTCTAACTTCTGGTAAGCATTCCCCTTTGTTTCATACCCTACTTTGTTTTTCCTCTTTCTAATGACCCTTTCACTTGTTCTCTTCACTTACCCTACCCTCATGACCTATCCGTCTCTTCCCTTTGGCTCCCCACCTCCTTCCTTTGATTCCATGGTCCACTTTCCCCCCCCTATCAGGTTCTTTCTTCAGCTCTTTACTTCTACCTCCCACCTCCCAGCTTTTCATGTCACTCCCTGTCACCACAACTCTACCACTTCCACCCCCCTCACCTGGTCTCACCCATCACCTGCCAGCTTGAACTCCTCCCTCTCTCCCCATCTTCTTATCCTGGCTTCTACCGCCTTCCTCATCAGTCCTGATGAAGGGCCACAGTCTGAAATGCCTAACCTGCATTATGTGTGTGTGTTGCTCAAGATTTCTCGCATATGCAAAATCTCCTGTGACCCTGTGAAAATTGTGCCGAACACAAATGTCCATATAGGACATGGTGCCTTGGAGATTTCTGGGATTACGGTCCTTACTGATGGGGAATCTAAGATCACTTGCTCATATTGACTGAACTGATACACAAAAATGGCGAAATTTTGCTCCTGTATCTTATGGTCTGACGGTCTAATATAATTTTACTGATGATAGTTGCCCTCTGCCCGATTGGCTTTCATGATCTTCTTAATTCCCCTTTGTTATTCAGCAGCAAAGCAGAATCAGCAAAATTTCAAGTGAGTTCTGAACCGGGGACATTCACAAAATGCTACACTTGAGAGCTGAAAGCCTGAAATATAATGTAGAAGAGGGAAAGGGCACATGAATTGCTTGAAATTGTTCTGTGCAAAAATCAGCAGAAAAGTATTATACACAAGTGGATAAACTTTGATTAAATTAAAATGGCAGTCAAGCATAAACTAATCTAAGAGAGGTAAATTTAATTAAACCACTGAACTAAATCTGTTGACTTATTGACAAGGGAGATGCATGATTATTTATTTAAATTTCCAATTATCAATCCACAAGCTTCATAGTAAATAGAATGACACAGCAAAATAGGAGAGCATCTGATTCCATTTCTGGTTTCAGCTGGAATTATTGTTTTTGCTCTGAAAATAACCTTCATTAGGTCCTAACTGAATTTCTTGTACAGTTCTGAATCACTGGTCTCAAATGCTACAGATCTAGCCCTCAGCAGACTACAAATCTCTTGGTTTGGGTATGTCCACTATGTTCGTGAAGGCGCACGGTTATCCCCGCAGGTCAAAGATTAATCTCTGAATATTGTCCAGTCTACAGACTCAAAGTAATCCTGGAAGCGCTCCACCACCTCCCCTGAGCACCGGTGCTGTGTTCTTTATGCTCTACCTGTACACCGGGAATAAAAGTACAACCAGGTGATCAGACTTTCCTAAGTGCAGGCATGGGAAGGCACAGGAAGCATTCTTGTTGGTGGTATAACAGTGGTCAAGTGTGTTGGCACCTTTGGTTCCACAGCTGATATGTTGGTGGTAGTTATTCAGAGGCTTCTTCAAGCTGGCCTGGTTGAAATACCCACAGTGATAGGGAAGGCATCAGGATGTGCTGTTTTGTGACTGCTGATCAGGGTGTTCAGCTTCTGTAGTCCCTGTCTGACATTGGCCAGACATGGAATATACACCACTACCAGAATGATAGCAGAAAGCTCCCTTAGCTGATAAAATGATGATACTTGGCCACTAGATGTTCCAGGTCAGGTCAGCAGGATTGAGATAGAACCACTATCTGTGCACCACGATAGGTTACTGGTAAAGAATACTCTACCTCCTCTATCTTTAAAAGATTCAGATGTTCTGTCTTTGCGGTGAGTGGTGAAACACCTGAGTTGCAATACTGCGTCCAAAATGGCAAGGTGAGCCACGTATCTCTGAAGCAAAGTACACAGCAATCCCTGATGTCCCCCAGTGCTGCAATCTTGCTCTGAGCTCTTCAGTTTTATTTTCCAGGGTCTGTTAATTCATTACCACAATGTATTTGTGGTAATATTACGCTACGGGCTGTGTGTGAGTTATATGTACTGCGTTGTGCACCTTAGTCTGAAGGTTCTGCAGTTTGGTCTGGAGGGTGCTGTTTCATTTGATGGTATACACATATATAGTTAAGTGACAATAAACTTCAACTTGAATTACCGGACTCATTGACACACACCCCCAAGAGGGTCACCAGCTCTTGTGCCCTCTGCTCACATGGACATATGTTCCCAGAACCCACTGTCCTGGGGAGACTCACTGACAAGATGGGCCACCAGCCCTCATCCTTATTGATGGTTGTCCACTGTGCTTGCCTTCCCGGCATGCATGGAATTCTTTGTCCTACATCTACATCACTGACACCAAGATTGGTGGTGTAGTAGACAGCAAGAAAGCCTATGATGGTTTGCAGTAGGATCTGCACCAACTGGAAAAACAACATGACTAACTCTTGCCCTCGAAAGGCAAAGCTCCTCAAAGTACATAGAACATAAAACATGGAGTAGTACAGCACATTACAGGCCCTTTGGCCCACAATGTTGTGCCGACCCTCAAACCCTGCCTCCCATATAACCCCCCACCTTAAATTCCTCCATATACCTGTCTAGTAGTCTCTTAAACTTCACTAGTGTATCTGCCTCCACCACTGACTCAGGCAGTGCATTCCACGCACCAACCACACTGAGTGAAAAACCTTCCTCTAATATCCCCCTTGAACTTCCCACCCCTTACCTTAAAGCCATCTCCTCTTGTACTGAGCAGTGGTGCCCTGGGGAAGAGGTGCTGGCTATCCACTCTATCTATTTCTCTTAATATCTTGTACACCTCTATCATGTCTCCCCTCATCCTCCTTCCCTCCAAAGAGTAAAGCCCTAGCTCCCTTACTCTCTGATCATAATGCATACTCTCCAAACCAGGCAGCATCCTGGTAAATCTCCTCTGTACCCTTTCCAATGCTTCCACATCCTTCCTATAGTGAGGCGACCAGAACTGGAAGCAGTACTCCAAGTGTGGCCTAACCAGAGTTTTATAGAGCTGCATCATTATGTCGCGACTCTTAAACTCTATCCCTTGACTTATGAAAGTTAACACCCCATAAGCTTTCTTAACTACTCTATCTACCTGTGAGGCAACTTTCAGGGATCTGTGGACATGTACCCCAGATCCCTCTACTCTTCCTCACTCCCAAGTATCCTGCTAGTAATTTTCTATCTTCAACACTCTCATTATTATTCATTATGTCTGTACAGTAGAAAATTTGCACTGTCTTAAGTTATTTCCTACTCTTAGATGAATGATGCAGTATCCATAACAACTGGCTGGGCTCACAAGCTGCACCTTCAGTATAATCAGGATTCTGCCAGCGAATGAGCTGGCAAATGCACTTAGTATAATGTTTGCAGATCTCAGAATAGAGGAGTTGTGCTACAAGAAAATAAACTGACAAGAGAAGAGGTGATAAAACACTAGGCTCTTCTCTAATCTCTGCATTAAAATTGGTGAGATCAAATCTGTTGATATTGCTGAAACACTGCCCCATTACCCAGAAACAGGCTGGCAGTACATGTTAAATTTCCAGTCAAGATGAAGTCAAACTGTGGATTCCATGGAGGTTATAGCTCAGATTTATTTCTGTAAGTTGACAGGGATGTTTTATTGACAGAGAAGAGGGTTAGCGGTCATGCTAGGACTGCAATGTGGGGCAGTGAGAGATCAGAGTAGAGTTTAGGAACAGGGATGTGAAGGAGTTAGAGGTCAGGCTGAAGTATAGGCCTCTGCTCAGCAATCCATGGTTGAAGGCTTATGATTTAGACATTGATGAAGGAATCTGAAGTCTAGCCCTCCACTCTGGGCTCGAAGGCCAGTGATGTGGACACAGAACACAGGACATCTGGAGTCCATCGAGTCCACTCCAACATTTCATCATGGCTGATTGTGGATCCCATTCAGCCCCATACACCTGCCCTCTCACCATATCCCTTGTTGCCCCAACCAATCAAGAATCTATTAACTTCCGCTTTAAATATGCCCACAGACTTGGCCTCTACCACAGTCTGTGTCAGAGCATTCCACAGATTCACCAGTCTTCGGCTAAAGAAATTCCTCCTTATGTCTGTTCTAAAAGGTTGCCCCTCAATTTTGAGGCTGTGCTTCCTGGTTCTGGATACCCCCACCACAGGAAACATCCTCTCCACATCCATCTTATCAAGTCCTTTCAACATTCGATAGGTTTCAATGAGATTCCCAAGCATTCTTCTAAATTCCAGTGAGTACAGGCTCAAAGCTGCCAAAAGCTCCTCATCTGTTAACCCCTTCATTCCTGGAATTATCCTCGTGAACCTCCTCTGGACTCTCTCCAATGACAATACATCCTTTCTGAAACAAGGAGCCCAAAACTGTTGATAATTGTCTAAGTGCAGCTTGACTAGTGTCTTATAAAGGTTCAGCATATCTCCTTGCTTTTGAATTCTATTCCCCTCGAAATAAATGCCAAAATTGCATTTGTCTTCTTTACCATAGACTCACCCTGTGAATTAACCTTCTGGGAGTCTTGCATAAGGACTCCGAAGTCCCTTTGCACCTCTGATGTTTGAATTTACTCCCCATTTAGATAGTCTGCAGTATTGTTCCTTTACCAAAATATGTTATCATACATATCCCAACACTGTATTCCATCTGCCATATTTCTGCCCATTCTTTCAATTTGTCTAAGTCCTGCTGTAATCACTTTGCTTCCTCAGCACTACCTATCCCTCCACCCATCTTCATATCATCCGCAAACTTTGCCACAAAGCCATCAATTCCACTATCTGAATCATTGTCAAACAGCATGAGATGTAGCGGTCCATGTCTTATGGTCTAAGATGTCCAATCAAACATTATTCTTTCTATTCAATGGAAAAGCCATTTCTGAAACCAAGATATGAAGATTCTGATGTCCTTCAGACTTCACCCACGAAATCCATCCGTACTTTGATTTTGGCTGGCCTGTTGTAACTCACTCTTCTCTGTCACACTTTGTAAACACTGACACTACTTCAGCAGCTTCCAGTCCTTCAGCACCACACCTCTAGCAGAGGAGGACGGAAAGATAATCAGCAGACTCTCTGCTTTTCCAGCCCCCTTGTTTCTGAACAGCCCGGGCTTGTTTGCAGATCTGTTGATTTATTGGTTTGTAAAGATGCTGAAGAAAATTTCTTCCCTTTGATACGTTACTCCCATCCACACCACCTGTTCCTATTCAGTTCCCACCCGTTCCTGCTGCACCATTCCACAATGTGACAGATGGTCTCTCCCTTGGCACCACTTTGCTGCACCAGTCTCAGATGCATAAACACCAGAAGAGTAACCAGAGGCAATTGATTACAGCCTTGCTCATATTCAGCCACTGAACTTCAGCAGTGCCTACTAAAAGTAATAAGTAACAAGATTAACCACATCATGATTAAAATTACACAATTTCCTTCTCATCTTTCTCCTAAAAGCCCAACCCTCATCAGGACTGTGACTCTTGGTGATAGAATCCTCAATCGGGGGCAGGGTGGTGAGTGGGGAATGTCCAGCATCCAGCCATTTTGTCATAACTCCTCTGATTTTGCATGTCTCCATTGGATCTTAACTTAATTATCCCCTTAGATGTGCTCCCCTTCCACAGCCAAGCTGCCATTCTAATAACCAGTTCAGTCAGTGTGCGGAGCTCACTCTGGCAGAGATATGCTGTCTGAGGTACTTTGACCAGACCTGAACACAATATTCAACGTTTGGCCAAACCAGTGCCCGATGCAATCTCACTGAGACCTTTCTGCTTCTGTACTCCAACTATCCTATATCACAGCACAAAATACGGTTTGCCCCCTAATTGCTTGCTGTATCTGCATGTTAATTCGCAGTGATTTGTTTAAAAAGACACCCCGATCCCTCTGAACATTTCAGTCTGCCTTCATGTAAAATGTGCTCTTCTTTTCTGTTTTTCTTCTTGGGACAGATGATCTCACATTTTCCCATGTTCTCTTCCATCTGTAACATCCTCATTCATTCAATTACCCTGTCTACATCCTGTCTAAATATTCTCTACAACCTTTACACCACTGACACTGCCATCCAGCTCTGTAACACCAACAGGTTTAGAGCCATAGGGTAATTCAGCATGGGTGCCTTCTGTGGTAAAGAAGGCAAATACAATGTTAGCATTTGTTTCAAGGGGAATAGGATATAAAAACAAGGAAACAAAGCTGAAACTTTATAAGACACTAGTCAGGCCACAGTTGGAGTATTATCAACAGCTTTGGGCTCCTTATCTCAGAAAGGATGTATTGTAATTGGAAAGAGTCCAGAGGAGTTCATAAGGGTGGCTCTGGATATGAAGGGGTTAACATATGAGGAGCTTTTGGCAGCTTTGAGCCTGTACTCACTGGAATTTAGAAGAATGCTTAGGGATCTCATTGAAATGAACCGAATGTTGAAAGGACTTGATAAGGTGGATGTGGAGAGGATGTTTCCTATGGTGGGGGTATCCAGAACTAGAGGGCACAGCCTCGACAGTGAGGGGTGATCTTTTAGAACAGAAGGAGGAATTGATTTAGCCAACAAGTGGTGAATCTGTGGAATGCTGTGCCACAGACTGCGATGGAGGCCAAGTCCGTGGGCATATTTAAAACAGAAGTTGATAGATTTCTGGTTGGTCAGGGCATCAGGGGATCTGGTGAGAGGGCAGGTGTATGGGGTTGACTGGGATCCGGGATCAGCCAGGATGAAATGGCAAAGCGGACTCAGTGAGCAGAATGGCCTAATTCTGCTCCTAAGTCTTATGGAAAGTAGACCGGCCAGGGATGTGGACATATGATTAAGGACATATGGAGTCTGTGCTGCATTCTGGGCAGGGAGCTTAGTGCTGTGGACACAGGACAAAGGACATCTGGAGTCTATGCCAGCTCTCTAGGCTCAAAGGCCTGTGATATAGATGTAGGACAAAGAATTCCATGCATGTCGGGAAGGCAAGCACAGTGGACGACGATCAACAAGGATGAAGGCAGGTGGCCCATCTTGTCAGAGAGTCTCCCCAGGCCAGTGGATCCTCGGATCATATGCCTATGCAAGCAGAGGGCACGGAAGCTGGTGATCCTCTAGGGGTGTGTGTCCAGCTGGTCCACTAATTCAAGTTGAAGTTTATTGTCACTTAACCACCTACATGTATACCATCAAATGAAAAAGCATCCTCCAGACCAAGGTACACAACACAGTACATATAACTCACACACAACACATAAAGTAATATTACCACAAATAAATTATGGCAATGAACTTACAGTCTCTGGAAAATAAAATTGAGGAGTTCAAAGCAAGATTGCAGAACCACAGGGATATGAGGGATTGCTGTCTATTTTGCCTCAGAGATACGTGGCTCACCCAGCCATTTTGGAGGTGTGGTAGACAGAGAGAAAGCCTATGATGGCTTGCAGTGGGATCCAGACCAGCTGGAAAACTGAGCTGAAAAATGACAGATGGAATTTAATGCAAACAAGTGCAAGGTTTTTCACTTCAGTGGTCCGAAACAGGGTAGGTCTTATATAGTCAACAGTAGAGCACTGAGGAGTGTGGTGGAACAAAGCGACCTGGGAATACAGGTCCATAATTTGTTGAAAGCAGTGTCACAGGTAGATAGGGTCTTAACAAAAGCTTTTGACACATCGGCCTTCATAAATCAAAGTATTTTGCACAGGAGATGGGATGTTATGTTGAAGTTGTATAAGACATTGATGAAGCTTAATTTGGATATTGTGCAAACACGAGGAAATCTGCAGATGCTGGAAATTCAAGCAACACACACAAAATGCTGGTGGAACACAGCAGGCTAGGCAGCATCTATAGGGAGAAGCGATGTCGACGTTTCGGGCCGAGACCCTTCGTCAGGACTAACCGAAAGGAAAGATAGTAAGAGATTTGAAAGTAGAGGGAGGAGAGGGAAATGCGAAATGATAGGAGTAGACCGGAGGGGGTGGGATGAAGCTAAGAGCTGGAAAGGTGATTGGCGAAAGTGATACAGAGCTGGAGAAGGGAAACTATCATGGGACAGGAGGCCTCAGGAGAAAGAAAGGAGGGTGGGGGGGGAGCACCAGAGGGAGACGGAGAACAGGCAAACAACTAAATATGTCAGGGATGGGGTAAGAAGGGGAGGAGGGGCATTAACAGAAGTTAGAGAAGTCAATGTTCATGCCATCAGGTTGGTGGCTACCCAGCCAGAATATAAGGTGTTGTTCCTCCAACCTGAGTTTGGATTCATTTTGACAATAGAGGAGGCCATGGATAGACATATCAGAATGGGAATGGGACGTGGAATTAAAATGTGTGGCCACTGGGAGATCCTGCTTTTTCTGGTGGACCGAGCGTAGGTGTTCCACGAAACGGTCTCCCAGTCTGCGTCAGGTCTCGCCAATATATAAAAGGCCACACCGGGAGCACCAGACGCAGTATATCACACCAGCCGACTCACAGGTGAAGTGTCGCCTCACCTGGAAGGACTGTCTGGGGCCCTGAATGGTGGTGAGGGAGGAAGTGTAAGGGCAGGTGTAGCACTTGTTCCGTTTACAAGGATAAGTGCCAGGAGGGAGATCGGTGGGAAGGGATGGGGGGAACGAGTAGACAAGGGAGTCGCGTAGGGAGCGATCCCTGCGAAAAGCAGAAAGAGGGGGGGAGGGAAAAATGTGTTTGGTAGTGGGATCCCGATGGAGGTGGCAGAAGTTACGGAGAATTACATGTTGGACCTGGAGGCTGGTGGGGTGGTAGGTAAGGACAAGGGGAACACTATCCCGAATGGGTTGGCGGGTGGATGGGGTGAGGGCAGATGTGCAGGAAATGGGAGAGATGTGTTTGAGAGCAGAGTTGATGGTGGACGAAGGGAAGCCCCTTTGCTTAAAAAAGGAAGACATCTCCTTCATCCTGGAAAGAAAAGCCTCATCCTGAGAGCAGATGCGGCGGAGACGGAGGAATTGTGAGAAGGGGATAGCCTTTTTGCAAGAGACAGGGTGGGAAGAGGAATAGTCCAGGTAGCTGTGAGAGTCTGTAGGTTTATAGTAGATATCAGTAGATAGGCCATCTCCAGAGATGGAGACAGAAAGATGAAGAAAGGGGAGGGAGGTGTCAGAAATGGACCAGGTAAATTTGAGGGCAGGGTGAAAGTTGGAGGCAAAGTTAATGAAGTCGACGAACTCAGCACGCGTGCAAGAGGCAGCGCCAATGCAGTCGTCGATGTAGCGAAGGAAAAGAGGGGGATGGATACCGGTATAGCCTTGGAACAAGGACTGTTCCACAAAGCCAACAAAAAGGCAGGCATAGCTGGGACCCATACGGGTGCCCATGGCTACACCCTTGGTTTGGAGGAAGTGGGAGGAGCCAAAGGGGAAATTATTGAGAGTAAGAACTAATTCCGCTAGACGGAGGAGATTGGTGGTAGAGGGGATTTGGTTATGTCTGGAATCCAGAAAAAACCGAAGAGCTTCGAGACCATCTCGGTGGGGGATGGAGGTATATAGGGACTGGACGTCCATGGTGAAAATAAGACAGAGGGGACCAGGGAACTTAAAATCATTGAAAAAATTCAAAGCATGAGAAGTGTCACGAACATAGGTGGGAAAAGATTGAACAAGGGGGATAAGACAGTGTCAAGTTATACAGAAATAAGTTTGGTGGGGGAGGAGCAAGCTGAGACAATGGGTCTACCTGGACAGGCAGGTTTGTGGATCTTGGGTAGGAGGTAGAAACAGGAAGTGCGGGGTGTGGGAACTATGAGGTTTGTGGCAGTGGATATTGTGTGCAGTTTTGGTCACCTACCTACAGGAAAGATGTAAATAAGGTTGAAACATTACAGAGGGAATTCACAAGGATGCTGCTGGGTCTGGAGGAACTGAATTATAAGGAAAGATTCAATAGGTTAAGACTTCATTCCTTGGAACATAAAAGGTTGAGAAAAGATTTGATAGAGACACACAAAATTATGAGGGGTATAGATAGGGTAAATGCAAGCAGGCTTTTTCCACTGAGGTTGGGTGGGACGACAACCAGAGGTCATGGCTGAAGGATGAAAGCTGAAAAGTTTAAGAGGAACATGGGGAGAAACTTCTTCACTCAGAGGGTCATGAGAGTGTGGAACAATCTGCCAGCACAAGTGGTGCATGCGAGCTCAATTTCAATGTGTGACAGAAGTTTGGATAGGTACGTGGATGGTAGGTGTATGCAGGGCTATGGAAGTCGAAGGGAGTAAGCTGTTTAAAAGGTTTTGCATGGACTAGATAAGCCGAAGGACCTACCTCTGTGTTGTACTTTTCTATGACTATGAGAACCTATAACAATAGATATGATATCTGATAGTCTCCAGTTCTAAACTGCCCAGAACAAAGCAGGAATACGTAACTAATTCTTTTGCTTTTACCATGCCCTCATTCACTTGACCAGCTACTATTCGCCACAGTAAATGCGTGACACACAATACAATGCAGATAGAGAACAGATGCATGGTTCCTACACTAACAATATCACTACAGGTCCACAATCCCTTACCTGAAATCCTTGGGGCCTGTTGCATTTTGTCAGCATTCTCATAGAAAATAGAATACATCATAAACCTGAATTGGAGTCTAAATCTACAATGTGTGTTGATTAAACCTGGCCCTGACACCATCCGCCGACAGCATTGAGGGAGAAAGAGGTCACTCAAATCCAATGACCTTCTCTCGGGAGCAGTGCGTAAGAGATGACCATAGGCAGACACCTTCTCCGGCAGCAGTGAGTGAGAGAGTGTGAGATGACTACACTCAGTAAGTGAGAGGCTGGTAGATGGCACTGAGCACTTGTTTGCCTTCACACCCACCTCACTGATTTCAGTTTACCTTGGTGCTTTAATCAGAGAGAGATGGAGTCACTCATGGGCTCGCACCCGATCTCCCAGCTTCCTGGCCTCCATGCCACACACTTTGGTCACACTCTCGGAGATAGCTAAGCACCAGATCACCCAATCGGCCCGAAATCTCACCGCCAGAATGTAGATTACAATCTCTAACAGTAGCAGCCATATCAGAAGAAAGAATATGTAAAAGAAGTGAAAAGAATAGTTTTGTGACTTGTCTTGAGGATGTTGCCTTTGGTAGCATTGTTCACTGGTGCCATCTTCTCCCAGTTTGCTCTGCATCTTTTTGAAGTTTAGAATAGTTTCAGCTTAAGCCTTTATATTGAAGCTGTGCCAAATGTTATGTGAATCTCCACAGTACCTCAGCTGCTCTTGGCAGCCCTTTATTATTTTTATATCACACTTCATTATGTGAAGAAACAGAAGCTGTGCCTCTCCTTGGCTTCCTGCTTTGAAGGCCAAATATACATTCAGTTGATTTGCACTGCTCAGCAAATGCTACGACAGCTCATGTATTACTCAAGGGCACATTTTATCCTGCCTGGGAATGTGTGTTACTATTAAGGTCAGGTTTTATTACCATCTCTAATTGCCTTTTAGAAGGAGATAGTGAACCACTTTTACTTACATATTAATGGAATGAAGTGTTGTTAAAATTGTGAACCTTGACAGTTTGGTTCTGTAGAGTGCTCTTCTGTTCAGATTCAGATGTCTTTCTCACACAGGCATCGAAACGGGCAGTGAAATATGCCAATGCTGAGACGACAGCCCACGAGCGTCGCCACACATTCCGGTGTCAACAGAGCACGCCCACAGTGCTTGCCAGAACAACACAACGCAACAAGCAACGAAACAAAGACAGGAAAACAAACCATTTTTCTCCTTCCCATACACACGGGCTGTTCTCCAGCTCCAGGAGAGGCTTCTGGGCCACCAGGATTCAGCCACTGGCCCCCAACTTCCAGACTTTTGATCAACCTTCAGGCCTCCCTTTTCGGTACTGACCACTGAAGTAGCTGATACGGGACTACAAGCGCCAGGCTCAAACTCTCAAGCGTCCTGCTTGCACGGACATCTGATCCTGGGACACTGTGCCACAAGCTTTCAAGTGTGGAGCAGAGACCCGGACTGCAGATATCCTTTGACCCGTCGAATACGAAGCAGGGTCCTAGACTGCACATCCCTGTCCCTAAACCCTGTTTAGTGCTGTTGAAATTGGGAATCTTGGCAGTTTGGTTCTGCAGAGTACCTTACTAGGGGTTTTCTGAGGCAGATAACTGCCTACCACAATTTTCTTAGGCCAGAGCCACCCATCAGATTGACCAGAGAAACTTCTCGTACAATTACATACATTCAGTTTATTAGGTAATGAAGTTCCACTGCGTACATGTTTGTCATCTTCTACTGCTGTAGCCCATCCAATTCAAGGTGCAACATGTTGTGCATTCTGAGATGCTCACCTGCACACCACTGCTATAACACATTGTTATTTGAGTTACTGTTGCCTTCCTGTCAGCTTGAACCAGTCTGACCATTCTCCTCTGACCTCTCTCATTAACATTTTCACCCACAGACCTACAGCTCACTGGATTATTTTTTTGTCTCTCGCACCACTCTCTGTAAACTCTAGAGACTTGTGTGTGAAAATCCCAGGAGATCAGCAGTTAGTCAAACCACCCCATCTGGCACCAACAATCATTCCATGGTCAAAGCCACATAGATCACATTTCTCCCCCATTCTGATGTTTGGTCTGAACAACAACTGAACCTCTTGACCATGTCTGCATGCTTTTATGCACTGAGTTGCAGCCACATGATTGGTTGTTTAGATATTTGCATTAACGAGCAGGTGTGCAGACGTACATAATAAAGTGGCCACTGAGTGTAGATTTATTTATTCAGATTTAAATGTTCACATCTGCCATGGTATGTTTGAACTCAGGTCAACCACTGTCTCACACTTTGCTACTTAAACGTGCCTCCTGGAGACTGTTGATTGTTTATATTCATTCAGTACTAAACTCTCAGGCCTTTATAATGCAATAATTTCACATTCCTGCTCTTGCAGCTACTAAATCTGACCAACTATTTTCACTGCTTGGAGATGAGAGCTAACTACTCAACCATGACCTGCACAAATCCATGAGAGTCGGGCAAAGAAGAGAGTAAAGAGTCAGTGCGGTACTGTAGTGGTTAGCGTTACTGTTATGTCTTGAACTTCAAAACATTAAACTAATTCAAGGGAAGACACGGGAGTCCGAAGTGTGAGTCTAATTTCATGTTTACATTTATGTATGCATGTATCATGTGATAGTGTGATGACATGCAATTCACATATTTATACATATAACTTGAACAGACAAGGATAATGATCACCCTATGTATATATACACAAGATTACTCAAATATTACTGAAATATTAAATACACAATTGTAATGCTATTACAACACCAGCTGTAATATCGAGGTTTAATTCCTGCCGCTGCCTGTATGGAGTTTGTACATTCTCTCTGTGACTGTGTGGGTTTCCTCCAGGAGCTCCGGTTTCCTCCCACATTCCAAAGACATACTGGTTAGGGTTCATAAGTTGTGGGCATGCTATGTTGGCGACTCTTGTGGGCTGCCCCCAGCACTTCCTTGGAGTGTGTTGGTCATTGACACAAAATGACACATTTCAATGTACACGTGACAATGATAGTCTTTAAAATCCTGCCTGACCTGCTGAGAATTTGTTCACCTCATCTTATGTGTGATACAAGGTATTTCCTTTTACTCAATAATCAGGTACAATTTCAAAATAATGTACTTAAACCTGGAAATAGGCTCTCAATCTGTCTTTACAATGCATAGAAATGACAGCAGTCTGAGGCTGCATGACTAAAACCTGTGCCTTCGTGGCAAAACACAGTCATCGGGGGTTTCTTAGGATATTATGTTCTGTTCTGGTTGCCTCATGATAGGAAGGATGTGGAAGATTCAGAGAAGGATACAGAGGAGATTTACCAGAATGCTGCCTGGATTTGAGAGTATGTCTTATGGGGATAGGATGAGTGAGCTAGGACTTTTCTCTTTGGAACGAAGAATGTTACAAAGTACCTGATAAAAGTGTATAAGATAATGAGGGGCACAGAGAACACCTTCTTCCCCCTGTGGTGATGGCTATTACCAGGGGCATAACTTTAATGTGATTGGAGGAAAGAATATGGGGATGTCAGAGGCAGATGCTTTCTACGCATAGAGTAGTGGCTGAATGGAGCATGTTGGTAGAGGTAGATACAATAGAGACGGAGGTGGAGTCAAGATGGCGCTAAAAGGTGACTCTTTTGCTTGCATCTTTGGAAACAGCTCTATTTCTATCTTTAATATTTTTATTTTTCTCTTTCAGGCTTTTTTTTGAAAATCCTGACCTGGAGTTATATGCTGACTGGTTCTTTGTGGAAATGGGACTCGTTCTCGGAGGTTTCAGGACTGGCCGTTGTTTGGCATGCCAAGGGTTCAGCCGGAGAGTCCGGCTCGTATTTGGAAGCCTAAATCTCAGGGCTCTGGAGACGGGCAGAGCAAGGGTCGGTGTCATGGCAGGAGACCCGTGTGTCATCGGGGGTGTCGGAAAATCTGCTGTGTGCCCGAAGACGCGAGATCTTTGCGATCTTATTAGGGAGAGAGAAAGCCTGTGATATATCAATTGCCAGTGTGAAACGCAAAGTCATTGGAGTAACTGCAAGTCCGTGTCTTTGCTGTTGCTTTGCTCACGCTTGAGTGCGATGCTTGCTGTTTTTTCCCATTGGGGGGGAGGGGGGATTGTTGCTCGCTGACACTTACACGCAGGAGGGGAGAGCTGGGGGGACTTTGGGGTTCTCACATTTAACTGTTGTTCATTCTTTAGTACTTCTCTGTTTTCGTGGCTGTTTTGCGAAGAAAAAGCATTTCAGGATGTATATTGTATACATTTCTCCGATGTTAAATTGGACCTTTGAACCTTTGACATTTAAGAGACTCTTAGTTAGGTATCCATTGGCACTCACCTTAGCACTGAATCTGGCTCACGTCTGTGGCCGGCAGCTATCAGGCTCCTGGACCGGCTACAGTGCTGAACCTGGCTCACGTCTGTGGCCGGCAGCTATCAGGCTCCTGGACCGGCTACAGTGCTGAACCTGGCTCACGTCTGTGGCCGGCAGCTATCAGGCTCCTGGACCGGCTACAGTACTGAACCTGGCTCACGTCTGTGGGCTTACTCTGCCATTCATGTTCTGTGGATCATTCTTTGCTTCTTTACAATATGTTCTTTCTTTTTTGCAAACTGGATGTATGACAAAGTTTGTGGTGTGAGTTTTTTCATGAAATTCTATTGAGTTTCCTTGTGGTGTGTCTGCCTGCAAGAAGATACTGTAAATCTCAAGGTTGTATATGGTATACTGTACGTACTTTCATAACAAATTTACTTTAAACTTTGAACATAGATGAAAGAGAAAATGGAGAGCTATGTGGGAGGGAAGGGTTAGATTGATCTTGCTGAAGGTTAAAAGGTCAGTTCAACATCATGGGACACAAAGCCTGAACAGTACTTTACTGTGTTCTATGTTCTCATTGTACTGAAGCAGAAGTGGAGAAATCAACCATTAGATTCTGCACCATCACAGGATTCACAAGTCTTTCCATGCAGCAGGACACAGTGTCAGAATAACAATTACAGACTCAAGTCCTGTTCAATTTGCAGGTCTCGAGGAGAAAGGGGAAGGGGTTTGCAGCAGGCAGAAACCAGCAATGAGATGCAGGGCTGAATGTCTTCCTTCTGTGCCCTTGTTAAGGGGGAAGTAAGGATGAGGTGGGCTCAGCTACAACCCACCATATTTCACATACCCTTTCAGGGTGAGTGTCAATGCCTCAGGCATCTTGGCTTGAATCAATTCGGGCAGCAGCTGTATCTATAGGGATGGCACCAGGATTCGGATTGTCAGCTGTGACCACAAACCGGACATGTCCATCAATCCCTCACATGCAGATCCCTTCTGATGTACATATTTCCAGAATCAGGTTCATTCTCACTGATATATGTGATATTTATTGTTTTCGGCAGTAGTACAGTGCAATGTATAAACAATTACTGTAACTTACGATAATGATCGTCATTATCATCATGAAGTTCCACGTTGTTTTCCGTGGGCAATCGTAGTCTTTCCACCAGCATGACTGTCCTTGTCAATTTTTTCTACTGAAGTGGTTTGCCTTCTTCTGGGCAACGTCTTTACAAAATGGGTGACCCCAGCTATTATCAGTGCTCCAGAGATTGTCTGCCTGGTGTCAGTGCTCACATAACTAGGACTTGTGATGTGCACCAGCTGCTCATACAACCATCCACCACCTGCTCCCATGGCTTCCCATGACCCTGATCGAGGGGCTAAGCAGATGCTACACTTTGCCTGAGAGTGACCTGCAGGTTAGCAGAGGGAAGGAGCATCTTATACCTCCTTTGGTAGAGACGTATCTCTAACCCGACACCCACAAAATAATTAAAAAAATAAAAAAGTAGGGCAAGGAGAGAGCAAAATAGTGAGGTAATGTTCATGTGTTTATGAATCATTCAGAAATCTGATGGCAGAGGGGAAGATACTGTTCCTAAAATGTTGTGTGTGTGTTTTCAAGCTGTTTCTAGAACAATGAGTTTGTGTACAGTCTGGTTACGTATGCATGAGGAGGAACAACAGGAACAGGATTAAATGTTTCTAGTGAGTTATGTTAGCAACAGTACATGCTGGGGAACATACAGTTTGGGAGCAAAGAACCAGACCCCACAGGTCAAAACACATGCACATTTGAAAGCCTGCACTAAAAGAGAGCACCTCCTGTGTGTAGGAGGCTAAACTGATGATCCATTGGTGACATGCACACTCTTGCTGCATTCTTGCAATCAATCCAATATGGCTTAAACACCAGTGGCTGTAAATATCAACTCAAGCCACAGATGCTTCCCTCTTAGGTCCAGTGCTCAGGAGGCAAGGCCAAAACAGATGGGTATCTGAAAACATGTACAGTAAGCTGGAAGTTTAAAGAATCAAGATTCAAGATTGTTTAATGTCCTTTCCGGTACATTAGTAATAAAGAGAACAAGATAATTGTTCTAGTGAGCAGTGATGCAGTCTGTCAGGATGCTCTCTACTGCACACTGATAGAATGACATGAGTCTGAATGTGCAAAGTCCAGCTTGTTTCAGCCTCCTCAGAAAGCAGAGTTGTTAGTGAGCTTTACTGACTGTGTGGGATGTGTTCTGGAACTATGAGAGGTTGTACGAGACATGTACTTGCAGGAGTTTGAAACTCTCGCAGTTTCCAATGCTGTGCCGCCAGTGTAAAGGAGGATTTGGGTGATGCAAGTTCTCCTGAAGTTCATAACCATATCCTTTGTCTTGCTGACTTTGAGGAAGAAGTTGTTTCCCTGACAACAGGCCTTGAGGTCTTCCACCTCCTCTTTCTAGGCCCTCTCATCCTTGTTGGTGATGAGCCCCACCACTGTCATGTCACTGACAAACTTGACATTGTGATTATTCAGGTGTTTGGCCATGCAGTCATGTGTGAGCAGAGTCTACAACAATGGGTTCAGCAGACAGCCCTGGGGGACACTTGTGTTGAGAATGATGGGGAGGGAGGAGCGATTGAGCATTGGTCTGTCTGAGAATGATGATGAGGCTTGCAAGTACACGTTTATACCACCTGCATCTACTGGATATCAGATTGTACAGTGAGGGACATATGGAATACAAGAAGGAAGATCAGATTTGATTTCCACTGCGTTCTATGCTGACTCTGGGCAATGACTTTTTAATGGACAACAATGGCCAGCACATTGCTCTCAGCTATATGTTGAAGGACAAATCCGTCAGCCTGGTGAGAATTATCAGCCATTTTCTGTGTACATGATAAAAGAGTAAAAGATTATCTTTATTTGTCACGTGTATATTGGAACATCAAAATATACAGTAAAATACGTTGTTCTGTGTCCACGGCCAACTCAGTATGAAGATTGTGCTAGTGCAAGTGTCTGGCACCAACATAGCTTGCCCACGGCTCACTAACCCTAATCTGTATGTCTTTGGAATGTAGGAGAAAACTGGAGAACCCGGAGGAAACCCCCATGGTAATGGGGAGAACATGCAAACTCCTTACAGGCAGCGGTGGGAATTGAACCCCGATCGCTGGCACAAAGTTATAATGAGTTAATCCACTGTGGAACACATTGTAAAAGCAAACCAATCACCATCAGTGGCGGGAATCGAAACAGGATCAATGACCGCTGGTGCCGTAAATCGATTGCGCCAACTATGCCAGCGTTACACTACTGAGCCATTCCTGTGTTACCTACAGGAATGTGTTCCACTGAATCACAGGACGTGTGTGGGACAGGGGGCAGAGAAGGAGTGCCGGGACAGGGGTGATGTGGGTGCAGACACACCCAGCCCTGAGACACCAGGCAAGGTAATTTAATTCCAAATAATTGGTCATTACAGAATGTCTCTTTGATGTATCCAGCTCTCTCTCTCCCAAGCATAATCCCCCTCTCCCTACGCCCTTCCCACTTTCAGTCTACAGTAGAGACCCATATCAGAATCAGGTTGATAATCACTCATATCTGTCATGAAATCTGTTTTATTTTGCGGCAGTAGTACTGGGCAATGCATAAAATTACTACAGTACTGTGTAAAGGTCTAAGGCACTATATATATACTCTTTATATTTACACAGTGCTACACATAAGCTACAAGATACTCTATGTATTTGGGTTTGTAACAGTGGTAGGTGTATGATAATGTGACAAAGCACACAAAAGCTGAATAGCAGTTTGTGACTGATAGAGTTCACATGTAAGGTGAATGTTAGGAATGTGTGGACCAGTGTTGTTTGACTCTGCGGATGGGTTGCTGACGTGTGGGATTTCTTTGATAATCATGTTCCAAGAAGTGAAGCTGTCAATTTATTTCTGGAGCTGTATTCATGTTTTTGGCACTTTGTTCCTTGCGTTCACCTCCTACTGTTGCCACTTCATCGCTCCCCCGGCGGGATTCCTGGGCCCTCCGTGTTTATCAAACTTCTCTAATGATCATTTTGCATCAACCAGCAAATGAGAAATTTGGAATGAGTGCTAGATCTCTATCCTATTCTGCCATGGTGGGGTAGAACTAGATTTCAGATCAACAGGTCTCTGGTTCAAATCCAAGTGCCTTCTGCCTTGGATGGTTCTTTCCGTTTATGTGTTGGAGTGCAATGGTCCAGGTGTAGGTCAGTAGGAATGGGAAAGTACTAGATGGCTGAAAGACCTATTTCTACACTGTAGTGCTTGATTTTATGCTTTATGCTTTGGCTCTTGGTAGGTTCACCCATGACAAACAGCTCAGAAGGTAGAGGCCAGACTAAGAATGGTCCACCAGTCTTCCAGGTTCAATAGACAATAGACAATAGACAGTAGGTGCGGGAGTAGGCCCTTCAGCCCTTCTAGCCAGCACCGCCATTCACTGTGATCATGGCTGATCATACACTATCAGTACCCTGTCCCTGCCCTCTCCCCATATCCCTTGACCCCACTATCTATAAGAGCTCTATCTAACTCTCTCTTGAAAGCATCCAGGGAATTGGCCTCCACTGCCTTCTGGGGCAGAGCATTCCACATATCCACCACTCTCTGGGTGAAAAAGTTTTTCCGCATCTCTGTTCTAAATGGCCTACCCCTTATTCTTAAACCGTGGCCTCTAGTTCTGGACTCACTCATCAGCGGGAACATGCTTCCTGCCTCCAGTGTGCCCAATCCCTTAATAATCTTATATGTTTCAATCAGATCCCCTCTTATCCTTCTAAATTCCAGTGTATACAAGCCCAGTCACTGCAATCTTTCAACATATGACAGTCCCGCCATTCCGGGAATTAACCTTGTGAACCTACGCTGCACTCCCTCAATAACAAGAATATCCTTCCTCAAATTTGGAGACCAAAACTGCACACAATACTCCAGGTGTGGTCTCACCAGGGCCCTGTACAGCTGCAGAAGGACCTCTTTACTCCTATACTCAATTCCTCTTGTTATAAAGGCCAGCATGCCATTAGCTTTCTTCACTGCCTGCTGTACCTGCATGCTTGCTTTCAGTGACTGATGTACAAGAACACCTAGATCTCGTTGTACTTCCCCTTTTCCTAAATTGACTCCATTTAGATAGTAATCTGAATCTCAGAGGTTCAGCACAGGGCTAGCAACCCTGATGGGTAAAACAAACTTGTTACAGAAACAGCAATGAAGAATCCTTCTACACCTGAGTATGATGGTATTCCTGAGTTTTCACCTGGAACTTGCATGACTGACAGTAGTGAAAACCGAGAGGAAGCTACTGTGATGATGAACACCGGCAGAGATAGAGAACTTTCATTGTGACCCTGCACCTCAATGGCGTTATGACCAGTAACACACACACTCGTTGAGATTTTTATAGCAGCCGCATGCCAGCATAGCGGTTCGCATAACGCTAGTACAGCACCAGCAACCAGGATTCAGAATCATTTAGTATCACCGGTATATGTCATGGAAATTCATTGTTTTTGAGGCGGTAAGTAGATATAATAGTTAAATAAGTAGTGTGAATAAAGTAGTGAGGTTGTGTTCATGTCCATTCATAAATCTGATGGCAGAGGGGAAGAAGCTGTTCCTGAATCATTGAGTGTGTGCCTTCAGGCTCCTGTCCCTCCTCCCTGATGGTAGCAAAGAGAAGAGGGCATGTTCTGGGTGATGGGGCCTGTTACTGATGGATGCCACCATTGTGATGCATTGCTCCTTGCAGATGTCTTGGATACTATAGTGCTCATGGTGGAGCTGACTGAATACATAACTTTCTGCAACTCCTTTCGGTGCTGTGCGGTCGCACCCCCCCCCCACCCTCATATCAGACAAAGATGCAGCCAGTCAGGATGCTCTCCACTGTACATCTGTGGAAATTTTGAATTCCCATCATGGCCCTAAGGAGTCTATATATTCTCTCCGTCATCGCGTGGGTTTTCTCCGAGTGCTCCGGCTTCCTCCCACATTCCAAAGACGTACAGGTTTGTACTTTAATGGGTCATATGGGTTTAACTGGACAGCATGGGCTCGCCAGGCTGGAAGGCCCTGTACCTCTAAACAAAACTTTCCAAACCTGTGGAGTCTTTCCCATTAGCAGTCTGAAGCAACAAGCTCCTTTCTTTTAGGAAGACTAAGCATGGCAATAATGAGCTAACATTAACATGGGCAAACAATAAACTGTGCAGCTGAGGCTGCCTGGATGCTACAATCATGACCATCAAGTGGGAGTACTTGCTTTATGAGAAATCTTTACCAGAATAAATTGGATTGTGTTTATCACTCATATTGTCAGCACTTCCCCGCTTTTCTTCTATTTGTTAGTTATTTCACTCTTCATTCGCATCATCTGACCTGCTGAGTACCTTCAGTTTTGTTTCACTACAGGATCAGCCTGATATCCTTAATTCAAAATCAAGTCAAAGTGATTGAAAGAACCACTCTCAGCTTGTGCAGAATCGTAATGCTGGCAAAAGGGGATTTTAAAAACAGGGAGCAGTGACAGCGCCAGTGATCACGGATTGGGGATCATTTTCCACTCTTGCCTCTGAGGAATTTGTATGCTCTCCTCGTGACTGTGTGAGTTTCTTCAGGGTGCTCCGGTTTCCTCCCATCGACGGTTAGGGTTAGGGTCACTGAGTTAAGGGCATGCCAGATTGGCTCTGGAAGTATGACAACTGCAGGCAGCCTCGAGCACAATCCTCAGACTGTGCTGATTGTTGATGTAAATGATACATTTTACTATACAGTACTGTGCAAAAGTCTTAGGTACATATACAGTATATAGTTAGGGTGTCAAAGACATTCCCAAGGTGTCAAAGGTTGCAAAGGTTCATTTTTTATCAAAGTATACAACTCTGAACTTCTTCTCCAGATAGCCACAAAACCAAGAAAGAAAAGAACAGCAGCACAATCATCAACCCCAAAATCCCTCCTTCCTGCACGAAAATGGAACAGGCATATTGAGTTCCAAATCCACTAGAAAGATCATGTGAAAAACACAGAATATAAAGAGCAATAAGTATGAAAAAAGTCTACAGTCCAAGTCCATATACAAAAAGTAGAAAACCTGGGTAACGTTCTCCAAGCACAGTGGCAGGTCTTTCCCTCTCCGGAGCAGAGCGATCCCACCAGTGATCAAAAGGCAGTCTCCCCTCTCCGTAGCAGAGCGATCCCACCAGTGATCAAAAGGCAGTCTCCCCTCTCCGTAGCAGAGCGATCCCACCAGTGATCAAAAGGCAGTCTCCCCTCTCCGTAGCAGAGCGATCCCACCAGTGATCAAAAGGCAGTCTCCCCTCTCCGTAGCAGAGCGATCCCACCAGTGATCAAAAGGCAGTCTCCCCTCTCCGTAGCAGAGCGATCCCACCAGTGATCAAAAGGCAGTCTCCCCTCTCCGTAGCAGAGCGATCCCACCAGTGATCAAAAGGCAGTCTCCCCTCTCCGTAGCAGAGCGATCCCACCAGTGATCAAAAGGCAGTCTCCCCTCTCCGTAGCAGAGCGATCCCACCAGTGATCAAAAGGCAGTCTCCCCTCTCCATAGCAGAGCGATCCCACCAGTGATCAAAAGGCAGTCTCCCCTCTCCATAGCAGAGCAATCCCCAGTGAACAAAAGAGTTTCCCCTCTACGGTAGCAGTGCGATCCCCAGCAATCAAAAGGCACTCTCCCCCCCTCAGTAGCAGATCGATCTCACTAGCAGTCAAAAGGTAGTCTCCACTCTCCATAGCAGAAAAATCACACCAGCGATAAAAAAGCAGGCAGCCAATGTTCAACTTCCGCATTTTGCCCCAATGTTTCAATCTCTCTCATCATTTTAATCAGTAAACAATGGAAGCTTTCATCGGCGTAATGGAGTCGAACATCAGCTGGCAGCCATCTTTCCATGAGATTAGCACACGCTGCCTCTGCCTCCCAGAATCCTCTCAGAGTGCTGGAACTCCCAAACTATCTCCAAATTGCAAATCACAGGTTCCAGAGTCACATTCAAGACAAAAGACAAAAGTAAAAGATATTTTAAAAAAGTGAAATAGTAGCACACACAAAATGCTGGAGGAATTCAGCAGGCCAGGCAGCATCTATGGAAAAGCATAAACAGTTGACTTTTTGGGCTGAGACCCTTAATCAGGACTGGCAAAAAAAGACAAGAAGTTCATGCAAGAAGGTGGGTGGAGGGGAGGAGGAAGTACAAGGTAGTGGGTGATGGGTGAAACTTGGGGGAAGAAGTGAGGTAAAGATCTGGGAAGCTGTTTGGTGAAAGCGATAAAGGGCTAGAGAAGGGAAATCTAATAGGACAGAGTAGAAGACAATGGAGGAAAGGGAAGGGGTAGGAGCACCAGAGGGAGGTGATGCGCAGGTAAGGAGATGAGGGGAGGGAAGGGAACAGGAATGGAATGGTGAAGGGGAGGAATCACCGGAAGGGCGAGTAACCAATGTTCATGCCATCACGTTGGAGGCTACCCAGACAGAACACAAGGTATTGCTCTCCAAGCAAAGTGTGGCTCATCGTGGCATTAGAGGAGGCCATGGAATGTCATATCAGAATTGGAATGGGAAGTAGAATTGAAATGGGTCATCCCGCATTTTCTGGTGGATGTAGCATTGGTGCTCAGTGAAGTGGTTTCACTGGGTCTCACTGATATACAGGAGGCCACCCTGGGAGTACCAGATACAGTATACTACACCAACAGACTCACGGGTGAAGTACTGCCTCGGCTGGAAGGACTGTTTGAGGCCCTGAATGGTAGTGAGGGAGGAGGTATAGAGGCAGTTATAGTACTTGTTCGGCTTGCAAGGGTAAGTACTGGGAGAGAGATCAGTGGGGAGAGATGAATGGACATGTAACGAGTGATCCCTGCGGAAAGCAGAAAATGGTGGGGGGGGGGATGGGGTGAGGTCAGATGTGCTTGGTGATGGGATCCCATCGGAGATGGTGGAAGTTATGGAGAATTTTGTGCTGGACATGGAGGCAAGTGGGTGGTAGGTGAGGACAAGAGGAACCCTCTTCCTGATGGGGTGGGGGGAGGATGGGGTGAGGTCAGATGTGAATGAAATGGAAGAAATGCAGGTAAGGGCAGCATTGATGGTGAAGAAAGGAAAGCCCATTGAAGAAGGAGGACATCTCATTAGCTCTGGAATGAAAAGCCTTATCCTGAGAGCAGATGCTGCGAAGACAGAGGAATAGAGAGAAAGGAATGGCATTTTCACAAGCGACAGTGTGGGAAGAAGTATAGTCCAGGTAGCTGTGACAATCTGTGGGTTTGTAAAAGATAACAGCAGATAAACTCTCTTCAGAGATAGAGACAGACAGATTGAGAAAAGGGATGGAGTTGGCGGAAATGGATCAAGTAAATTTGAGGGCAGGGTGGAAGTTGGAGGCAAAGTTGATGAAGTTGATGAGCGCAGTACAGGTGCAAGAAGCAGCTCCATTGCAGTCATTGATGTAACGTAGGAAAAGTTGTGGAGTGACACCAGTATAGGCTTGGAACGCAGACAGTCCCATGTAGCCAACTAAAAGGCAGGCACAGCTGGGTACCATACGAGTGCCCACGGCTACACCTTTGGTTTGGAGGAAGTGGGAGGAACTGAAGGAGAAATTATTGAGAGTGAGAGCAATTCCGCTAGAAAGAGGACAGTGGTGTTAGAAGGGAACAGTTTGGGTCTGTCATCTAGCACAAAGCTGAGAGCGTTAAGGACCTCCTGATGGGGGATGGAGGCATATAGGAACTGGACGTCCATGGTGAAAATTAGATGATCTGGACCAGGGAACTGAAAAGATCCAGGGCATGTGAAGTGTCACAGATAGGAAGGGATTGAACCGGGGGGAATAAAACAGAGTTGAGGTATGCAGATATAAGTTCGGTGGGGCAGGAACAAGCAGAAACAATGGGTCTACTTGGACAGGCAGGTTTGTGGATCTTGGGTAGAAGGTAGAAACAGGAGGTGTGGGGTAAGGTAACTATGAGGTTGCAGGCAGTACATGGGAAATCCCAAGGGTTAATAAGGTCAGTGATATTATGGGTGACAACGGCCTGGTGAGGAAGTCAAGACAATTGATGTCTCATCCACAGTTAGCATCAGAAAGATCCAGAGCAGGCATAAGATCAGAGCAAGGTTACCAGGAGGAGGAGGAGGGTTGAAGACAGGAGAAGGAGTCATTACTGCAGGCTGGAGAGTCCTTGCCAAAGAAGCAGGCATGGAGACAGAGATAGTGGAAGAAGAGCTCAGTGTCATGGCCAGCGCAGAACACACTGATATTTGGCTGCAGGGGTACAAAGGTGAGGCCCTTACTGATGACAGAACATCCTGCCTCAGAAGAGGACTGCAAGTGGTGGCACGGGTGCAGACACACCCAGCCTTGTGACACACTAGGCCAGGTCATTTGATTCCAAGCAACTAGTTTATTGATCAGTACAGAATGCCTCTCTAGTGCTTACTGCATCCCCCCTCTCCCTTCCTCATTTCCCAACCATGATTCCCCTCTCCCTTACCACTCTCAGGCCACGATAGAGACCCATATCAGAATCAGGAGTACCATGAGCCATCTATCCCACAGCACCCCACCCTTGCCATTCCCAATATCCTTTGCTTCTGCCAGATTTACAAACTCATTCTCCACCCTACGTTGACAAATACTGCACTGCGCAAAAGTCTTTGGCACGCTAGCTATGATCATGAGGCCTCTGTCAGTCAGGGTCGGGCATGGATGTTGTGCCCTAGCTGTCTAGATGCACAAGCTATGGCAGTACAGGATGGAGAGCAAGCTGTTGCTCATGTAGCAAGCTCCCCCTCTCCATGCATGTCATGAATCCAAAGAACAGCAGAGACCAATACACTTTGTTACCAGCAGTGTCGCAGGAGTTGCCAGTTAGTGGTGAACTCAACCTCGGATTGCCTTAGGGGTTTACTCCCAAAGCCTTCCCTATGTGTGAGTACAGCTGCAAGGCTGCAGAGTTTTGAGATCAGGAATTTTTCTTCTCTTAGTTGAACTGCTAACCACGGCTGAAGAGCCCCATCTGCCCAAAGCAACTTGCTTCAAGGTGCCAGTAGCCTGTCATTTCCCCTTCATCTGTCAGTAGAAATGGTTCCGCTGGGCTTAGTAGCTAAGACATACATGAAGGCCAGGAGCTGGACTCTGTCAGAGGTTATTTGAAATGCACACCATTGGGATCATTTAATAGGTAGTGAGAGCTTGTCCACATTACCACCTCAAGCTACAACATCCTTAAGGAACCACCGGCTAAGGTTATGTGCCTAAGACTTTTGTACAGTACTGTATGTTTCAATGTACATATGACAAATAAGAAAGAAATTTAAATCTCTAAAACCTTTAATACATTAGCCTGAAAGAAGATGAGTCTCAAGGTATACACACATTGTTAATAAACTTCAACTTTGAACTTGGAAATTATCATACTTACTGAACAGGGATCAATTAAAAAAGTGAGTCTGTAGAATTTTTCACGTCAGAAGAAGTCACTTTATTATGAAGCAGCTAACCGTGGCTTATGTAGACATTAACTATAGAGAGGAGTGAGAATAACGATGGGTGTTTGGTTTGTAATTGGCATGTTTGTCTTTTCCTCTTGCATTGGTGATTTCCTCTGCTCTGGTAATGATGGTGACATAAATTTTAGTAGCAATCTTGGAAGAGTTTCTTTGAAAATCCTCCGGTAGTTAAAGTAGTGTGACTAGTTGTAGCTCTGTTAATAATCATTCTGTATCTATGTCAGAACAGGGAGATTGCATGCACCATTTACACAGGTATTCAATGCAGCCTGTTAATTCAGTGGTGTACTGAGAGGATGCTGTTGCCATATTTTGGATGAGAAGTTAAAATGAGACCTTACCTGTTCGCACAGGACACTACAAATTATCCCACTGCACAGAAGAACCATGAGGCTTTTTCAGTCAAGGAGCAATTTTGAATGTAAGATCAAAGGAAAAGGATCAGGTTTCCTCCTTGATCTTTTTGTGTGATTTCAGTAAATGTTTTCTTCTATGGTCAAAGTTCAAAGTATATTTATTATCAAAGTATGTAGACGTTATACAGCCTTGAGATTCATCTCCTAACAGGCAGCCTTGAAACAAAGAAACCCAAAAGAACCCATATTAAAAAAAGACCGTCAAACACCCAATGTTCAGAGACAATAAAAACACATCATGCCTATAAAAATGTAGGCACAGGGAACAACCCATTAAAAAGTAGAACCCTTAAAAATAAAGACTGTCGAACACCCAATGTGCAGAAAAGAACACGTGACACAAGCAGTAATTGCAAGCAAATAGTGTTCTGAATTGAAGTCCATGAAGAGAGTCCCATAATTCACTATAGTTCGACACAGAGCTGAGTCATGGAGCAGTGATTTGAACTGGCCCATCCCTCACCTCGACTCAACATGCTCTGGGGCCAAGGTCCCACGGCCTCGGTTCTGCCTGTAGCTGACCTTTCCAATTCAGCTCTGCGCTTAAGTCTCCATCCAAACATTGGGTTCAGTCGCCCGGATTGGCTCTGGTGCCTCGACCCTGCCACCTTGATTCAGCCTATACCCGACCTTTCCGATTTGACCCTGCACTCAAGTCTCCATCCAACCATCAAGTTCTGTCAATGATACACTCTGGTACCCAGACCTCACTGCCTCAATTTGGCCTTTGCCACAGCGCTTAAATCGACTGAAGCTCAGGTCTTCCTCACTCTCAGCAATGGACTCGCCACCTCACTTCGCTTCACTTCTGCCACATCGAATTGTCTTCCAGTCCAAAGGGAAGTTACAGATTATTACTTGTGATGATCGTTTGCCAGAAAAAGTGTGGTTAACAAAGTACTTAGTTGTTTCCCTTGTTTCGTTAGCTACCAGCCAGAAGTCGCTGATGTTCACCAGCACCATTTAAACCGGGAGTGAATTATGAACTTTACTCAGTCAAGAGAACAGGCAATTCCCGAACATACTTTGACTGTTTCCACTGGCAGTTTGTGCCACACTTGCACCACCCTCTGAGTGAAGAAGGTGAAGAAATTCTACCTCTCCTTAAATATTTCCTTTTTCACCCTTAACCTGTCACTTTCAGCTCCAGTCTCACTGAACCTCAGTGGAAAAAGTTAACTTGAATTTACCCCTCATCATTTTGTATACCTCTATCAAATCTCCTCTCATTCTTCTTCGCTGCAGAAAATTAAGTCCTAACCTATTTAACCTTCCCTATAACTTAGGTCCTCAAGTCCCAGCAACATCTTTGTAAATTTTCTCCGCACTCTTTCAATCTTATTGATGTCTTTCCTGTAGGTAGTGGTTGGAACTGCACACAGTACTCCAAATTTGACCACACCTATGTCTTCAACATAACATCTCGACTCCTGTACTGAATGCTCTGATTTAGAATCAGGATCAGGTTTACTATCACTGGCATATGTTGTGAAATTTGATGTTTTGTGGCAGCAGCACATTGCAATACATAATAAAAAACTTAAAAATTATAGCAAACAGTAGTAAATCAAGGCAGCTGGACTTGCTGTGCTGTCTAGAAGACATCTCGCCACTCATCCGAGAGGCTTCTTCATTTCCAATCCATGGTGGGTAGTCTTCTGGCTTAGAAATTCTGAGCTGATAAAGGGTATAGCAATCACATGAAGGTCCTTTCATCATAGAGGTAATGAGAGGGTCATTAGTCTTATTTTTGCATGAATAGAGGTGTGAACTATTGTGTTGATGTCGGGATAGAGATGTTAGGACTGTATTGTAAGTAGCTGATAGGTGGCATCATACCCCACCCCCTCTGTTCAGAAATGGGTTTTCCTGTTAGACAAAGATGGCTTCTTTAACCCCTCTTTCAAACCATCGTTCCTCTAGACAACACAGCAAGTCTAGTTACCTTGATTTACTACTGCTTGATATACAATGATTTGATGACTGAGAACCTTCATAGACTTACAAATTATAATACATATATAATTAAATAAGTCATGCAAAAAGAGAGCAAAAACAAAGTGAGCTAGTGTACAATGGTTCAGCGTCCACTCGGAAATTGGATGGCAAAGGGGAAGAAGCTGTTCCTCAGTCATTGAGTTTGTGCCTTCAGACTCCTGTACCTTTTCCTTGATGGTAGCAATGAGAAGAGGGCATGTCCTGGGCAATGGGGTCCAAAATGACAGATGACACTTAATTGAGGCCTTTTGAAGATGTCTTCAGTGTTGGTGGGGGTGGTACCCATGATGGAGATGGAAGAGTTTACAACTTACTGCTGCTTTTTCCAATCTTGTGCAGAGACCTCTCCATACCAGACAGTGATACAGTACTGTGCAAAAGTCTTAGGCACATACATATAGCTCGGGTTCCTAAGACTTTTGCACAGTACTGTATTTGTCAACGTTGAGCACAGAGTGAGTTTGTAGATCTGGAGGGAGTAAAGGATGTTGTGAACATCGAGGGTGGGGTGCCACAGGAGGGATGAGGGACAGGTGGCAGAGAAGGAGTACCGGGGTGAGGGAGTGTGGCACAGGTACAGACACACCCAGCCCTGAGACACCAGGCAAGGTCATTTGATTCCAAACACCTGGTTACTAATCATTACAGAATGTCTCTCTGGTGTTTCCTGCTCCCTACTGTACATAAAATTACTACAGTACTGTGCAAAGGTTCTAGGTACCCTAAGTATACATGTGCTGAAGACCTTTCTACAGTATTGTACAATTGATTAGAATGCTCTCCACAGTATGTCTGCAGAAATTTGCAAGAGTCTTTGGTGACATACCAAGTTTCCTCAAACTCCTAATGAAATATAGCAGCTGTCATGCCTTCTTTGTAACTGTACCAATATGTTGGGCCTAGGAATCAGAACGTTAGATCTTTGGAGATGTTGACACCCAGGAATTTGGAACCACACACCCTTTCCACTGCTGATCCCTTGATGAGGATGGGTGTGTGTTCCCTCGACTTCTCCTTCCTGAAGTCCACAAGCAATTCCTAGGTCTCAATGACATTGGGTACAAGGTTGTTGTTTTGGCACCATTCAACCAGCTGATCTATCTCACTGTTGTGTGGCTCCTTGTCACTAATTGGTTTAATGAAAACTAATGTGCCAAAAGCTCTCTTTACAACCCTATCTACCTGTGATGCCACTTTCAAGGAATTATGGATCTGTATTCCCAGATTCCTCCATTCTAACGCACTCTTCAGTTACCTACTGTTCATTGTGTATGTCCTACCCCAGTCTGTCCTCCAAAATGCAACACCTCACACTTATCTGAATTAAATTCTATCTGTAATTTTCCAGCTCATTCAGACCCCACAGCCTTCCTTGCTGTCTACTATACTCCCAGTCTTGGTGTTATCCACAAATTTGCTAATCTAGTTACCAGTCTCCAGTCTGAGAGGCAACCATCTACTACCACTCTCTGTCCTCTTACCCTCACACTACGAGTGGGCGTGGCAGGAATAATTTAGCTCTCTGCCATCCAATTACCATTAGAGAGCGTCTGCCAAGTATATTTGACCATTGCTACCTAAAAGTGAGAATTCACAGTCTGTTGGTGCGTCAGATATTTTCCACATTTCTTTACAATGTAGGAGGAAGCCAAAAAAATCTAACTGCAGGAGGACCTAATCAGGGTGATCAGTATCTGTGAAGAAAAAGAGACAAGTCAACATTTTGGGTCTAGATGCTGTATCAGGACGGATACTACGGGTGGCCATTGGTAATGATTAATAACAGTTCTGATCAATCTGGCAGACAGCATTACACTGAGGTGCTCAATACAGGGAATAGAAAGTGTGTGAACTGGCCATGGAATGGCAGAGTCTACAGGGGAAAATATATTCCCACGGGGCACCTTAGTTCATATCCGTTTGCTGATTTGCTGCAAAAGTTACTCTTTATCTTGTGCTTACTGAGGGCAGTCCATAGCTTGCTCCTGGGCACACCAACTTAGTTCGGTAACTATGGAAATGATTTCTGCTCGTACAATGACATCTTTGGGTATGCAACTGACATAAGGCAAACGTCAGCTGTGCTAAAGGAAAGCGTGCATGTCCATTTTTACTGTGCATGCAAAGTGCTCTGCAAATGATTGTTAGCTCAATTAAATCAGAGGTCGTGGAAATCAGGCACAACACGATTTCTACTGCTGTGCTATGAGGTATTTTATTTTGGCTGTTTTCTGTTTGTCTTGGTGTCTTGCTGGTAAGAGTGTTTTGGCTTTGGCTAAAGATAAGGAGCCATGTTGTCCAACTTAGGAATGTTGTGTGAGCTGATCAGGATTGTGGGATGTGAGAGAAGTATCTGGAGAGATGGGCGGGAAGAGCTTTCTGAAGGACAGTAGTCTGGTTTAGGATCTTTTGGTGGGAGCTGTGGAGCGGGGCACGAGGGAAGGTGCCGCAGAATGCCATTCGAAGCAGAGTCCCCGTCATAGCAAGTGCTTTGTGTAGATGAATGCACAATGGAGGAAGCGCCAATACTCCTGAGAGAGCCAGTTCATCGAGATGGTCTTTGAGGGAAGTTCAGGCTGTGGTCGGTGCTTTCACTCAGACCGTGGGTCTAGCACGTGAGTGAAGCAATACACCTCCGACTTCTCCCAGAATGAGCTCCAATGTTTATGTGCACATTGGAGTGGTTTAACTATAAAGGACCTTTTTGTGTTTCTTTCTGTAACTTAAATTTGGTAAATATATTTCTTTATAACTTTAAGCTGGTGTACAATCTGTTAATTTTCTGGGGAATGACAACTTTGCATGGAGCAGTATTTACACAGCATTCTGTACAATTAATGTTCCTTAATCAGAACATCCCAGCTCTGCACATCTGGGTACTGCAATTTTCTCCCATTCTTCTTTAAAAAACTGCACAATCTCTGTCAGATTGCATGGGTATCATGAGTGAACAGCTCTTTTCAAGTCCAGCCACAAATTCTCAATTGGATTGAGGTCTGGACTCTGACTTGGCTACTCCAGGACATTAACTTTGCTGTTTTAAGCCATTCCTGTGCAGCTTTGACTTTATACTTGGGGTCGTTGTCTTGTTAGAAAATAAATCTTCTCCCATGCAGCAGTTCTCTCCCACAGGGTGATGCAGCCACCACCATGCTTCACGGTAAGGATGGTGTGTTTTTGATGATGTGTGGTGTTTAGCTCACGGCAAATATTACGCTTAGTCTGATGGCCAAAAAGTTCAGTTTTGGTTTCACCAGACCATAGAATCTTCTTCTAGCTGACTCCTACATGACTTCTGGCAATCTCTAGTTGAGATTTCATGTGAGTTTTTCTCAACTGTGGTTTTCTCTTTGACACTCTCCCAGAAAGCTGTGACTGGTGAAGCACCCGGGCAACAGTTGTTAAATGCGCAGTCTCTCCCATCTCAGCCATAGAAGCTTCTGTGACCCTCAGGCTCACCTACCTCATGTTCGTCTAGGGGGAAACAGCCTCTGGCCCCGCCAAACCGGGAAAACACATCTGTGTGGATGCTGTGTAATGCACTGTCCAGCTACAGACCCACAATGCAAAAGATCAGACAGTACACCATATGCAATTAAATGATTGAACTTTATGAATCTTAATCTGAATATAGGGTTAGTAATGAAAACAAAAAAGGTCCCGATTCAAGGAAAAGTCAAAAGTGCACATTGAAGCTCACTCATTCGCCATTCTTCCACCATCGATCTCCTCCGAGCGTCGCCAACCTCCAGGCCCTCAGATCCCAGTCCACTCCAGCTCTCTCCACACATGTCTTCCCTCTTCATCTCTCCTCAACCAAAGAACGCGAAAAATCTCCTTCCAGATTCACAAGACAGAGCAACAATCTGTGATTGGCTAACATGTATACCACAGTCCTGTTTTCTCCAGCCATAACTCAAACATTGCTGCTACAGAGAAACCATTACCTCAACAGTGAACATTGCAGAGAAGCCATTACATTAGCAGTGAATCATTACAGTGCATGACACTTGGAACTCCTCCAGAGTTGCCAAAGGTTTCTTGGTGGCTTCCCTCACTTACACAGTCACTCAGTTTTTGAGGCCTGTTCTAGGCAGATTTACAGCTCTTTCCATTTCTTGGTGATTGACTTAACTGTACTCCAAAGGACGTTCAGTGACTTGGAAATTTTCTGGTATTCATCTCCTGACTTGTGCTTTTCAATAACCTTTTCATAGAGTTGCTTGGTGTGTTCTTTTTGTCTTCATGGTGTAGTTTTTGCCAGGATACTGACTCACCCGCAGTCGGACCTTCCAGATACAGGCGTATTTTTACTACAATCAGTTGAAACACCTTGACTGCAGACGATAATTTCCATTTAACTAATTATGTGACTTCTAAAGCTATCTGGCTGCACCAGTCCTGACGAAGGGTCTCGGCCCAAAACGTCGACAGCACTTCTCCCCATAGATGCTGCCTGGCCTGCAGTGTTCCACCAGCATTTTGTGTGTGTGGCTGCACCAGTGATGGTGTGTCATATTAAGGGGGTGAATACTTATGCAATCTATTATTTTGTGCTTTACGTCTGTAATGAACTTATATCACTTTGCGGAGACCTGTTTTCACTTTGACAGGAAAGTCTTTTTCTGTTGATCAGTGTCAAAAAAACCAAATTAAATTCATTGTGTTTCAAAGTTGCAAAAATGAAAACTTCCAAGGGTGGTGAATACTTTTTATAGGCACTAAATGCGTGCTAAGGTTTTGCACAGTAGTGTAATTACGTACCTGTATGTAATTGTTCAGCGAGCTTTTTAGTGATTACAGTTGCTTTTGTACCTTCTTGGTTTCAGTGCAAGTATTGCATTACTTGAATGGAGGCTATTTTATAGATTAATTGAAGCAAATTGGTGAAAGGCCCAACCATGCTGGTTCTCTCTTTGTCTTTTTTCTCTTTCCACATTCAAATTCTCCTCACTACTAGGCTCTGCTTCTGTTATTCCCCTTTCCTCGTTCCTTGGATCTTTTAGTACTTAATAAACACAGCCATGAGCAACAAATTTTACACCCTTCCTTGACTTCCGACGAACCTTGGATCAAAAACATCAGGATACAACAGGTACACGGATGGGAGGGGTATGGATGGCCACAGACTGGGTGCAGTTAAATGGTACTAGGCAGATATAAGAGATCAGCTTGGAATAAATGGGCTGAAGGGCCTTTTTCTGAGCTGCCCTATGCGGTGACTCTAAAAATTATACTGTATATGCACTCCGATCCCAAAAAAAGTCAGAATAGAAGAGATCACAGTGACATCAGGAAAAAAACGTATATGCTGTGAAGTGTTGTGCTTTGAGTAAACTGGTGATACAGCAATTTCCTTACTGCATTGATATTCCTGGGTTCAAATCCCACTGTGGCAGCTATGGATTATAAATTGTGTTATTAATCTGGAGCTCAAGTTAAAATGGCGCTAAACAGTGACTCCTTTGCTTGCATCTTCAGAAACAGCTCTATTTCCATCTTTAATATCTCTATTTTCCCCTTTCAGGGTTCTTTTGAAGACCCTGACCTGGAGTTACACGCAGACTTCGGTTCTTTGCGGGAATGGGACCCGTTCTCAGGGTTTCATAACCAGCCATTGTTGTTCGGCATGCCAAAGTTCGTCCTGAGAGTCCGGCTCGAATTGGAAAGCCTAAGACCTCGGGGATCTGGAGAGGGATGGATCGAGGGTCGGTGTCACGAAAGGAAACTCGTGTGTCATCGGGGAGGTCAGAAAATCTCTCACTGTGGGCCCGAAGGCCCGAGATCTTTGCGATCTTCAGGCACAGAGCTCGTAAGAAGTGACAAAACGGACTTTTTAACATCATAAACCAGCCGGTTGTTGTTACGTCTCCAGCTTGCTGTGAAAATGGGAGAGGGAGAACCTGTCATTTGACGAATGCCGGATGAACTGCGATAGTCTTTGGGGTAACTGCAAGGTCTGTGTCTTTGCTATCGCCTTGCTCACGCTTGTGCTCGGTAGCGGGTGCACTCTTTTTTGCTGGGGGGTGGAGGGGATCGTTGCTTGCTGCCGCTTACGCATGGGAGTGGGGTGCTGGGAGGGACTTTGGGGTTCTCATGTTTAACTGTCATTCATTCTTTGGGGCACTTCTCTGTTTTTGTGGATGTTGGCGAAGAAAAAGCATTTCAGGATATATATTGTATACATTTCTCTGACATTAAATTGGACCTTTGAACCTTTGAGTAAATGAAAATATTGCCATTATTAATGGTGAAGGAAGAGCTGTCATACCGTGGCCAGAAACACATTTGCTTCACTAATATTTTCAGGGTAAGCAGTCTGATGTTCTTTCCTGATCTGATTTATATGTAACCCCATGCACAATTCTTAAATGGCCAAGAAAACCATTTAATTTAAGGAGAATTGGGATAAGCAATAATGGCAGGCCTTGCCAATGAAGCCCAGGGCTCTGGAAAGCATATTGAATGAAAAATTTGCTTATCCTTTTAATAATGTTAACTTTCTGAATCAATGACATTCACTAATTTAGGTGATATAGTTAATACAAACTTCTGAAGTTCAGAGACTAGCTGAAAGTCAAAAGCTATTCTTGCTGAGTGCTAGTTCCAAAATCGATCTCTCGAGGAATAGAAATCTGTCTTGGGTTACTTACAGCAGAACCAATCCCACTGTGCAGCACAGAATTAGTGTATTTGGCTGTATTCAACTTAATAGATCATTTTGAAAAGACTTGACTGATAACAAAATAATTGATCGGCCTTTGCAAAATTGATCTGAGTATTTCCTTTCAATAAACCGCTTGGCATGTTCAGAATTCTTCCTCTGCAAGTGATGGTTTACGATCAATAAATTTCAATTAAGTTTCTGTTGAAGCCAGGTTATCTGCTTTGTGAATTTTAAGCATTAATTTTCCCTGTATATGGTCTCCTATTGTTACACCTTGGATTAGAATTCCATTGCTTGCTGCATTTGATTGTGCCAAAAAATTGCAACTTGGGCTATTTCCAATGAAGTTAAAAACAATGTAGCAGAAAGAGATTTTTAAAATTTTATTGAGATGTAGCATGGAGTAGGCCCTGCCAGCCCTTTGAGCCGCGCTGCTCCGCAACTCCCAATTTAACCCTAACCTAATCACATGACCATTTACACTGACCTATTAAACCTACCAACCAGTACATCTTTGGACTGTGAGAGGGAACTGGAGCACGTAGAGGAAACTCATGCAGAAGGACAAACTCCTTACAGACAGCAGCGGGAATTGAACCCAGGTCAATGGTACTATAAAGCATTGTGCTAACCATTCTTCTCAATGGTGATTCTTAACTCACGATTTATTTTAAATTATTTACTTAATCCACTACTTTAAATTAACCATATAACATATAACAATCATATAACAATCACAGCACGGAAACAGGCCATCTCGGCCCTCCTAGTCCGTGCCGAACTCTTAATCTCACCTAGTCCCACCTACCCGCACTCAGCCCATAACCCTCCACTCCTTTCCTGTCCATATACCTATCCAATTTTACCTTAAATGACACAACTGAACTGGCCTCTACTACTTCTACAGGAAGCTCATTCCACACAGCTATCACTCTCTGAGTAAAGAAATACCCCCTCGTGTTTCCCTTAAACTTTTGCCCCCTAACTCTCAAATCATGTCCTCTCATTTGAATCTCCCCTACTCTCAATGGAAACAGCCTATTCACGTCAACTCTATCTATCCCTCTCAAAATTTTAAATACCTTGATCAAATCCCCCCTCAACCTTCTACGCTCCAATGAATAGAGACCTAACTTGTTCAACCTTTCTCTGTAACTTAAGTGCTGAAACCCAGGTAACATCCTAGTAAATCATCTCTGCACTCTCTCTAATTTATTGATATCTTTCCTATAATTCGGTGACCAGAACTGTACACAATATTCCAAATTTGGCCTTACCAAAGCCTTGTACAATTTTAACATTACATCCCAACTTCTGTACTCAATGCTCTGATTTATAAAGGCCAGCGTTCCAAAAGCCTTCTTCACCACCCTATCTACATGAGACTCCACCTTCGGGGAACTATGCACTGTTATTTCTAGATCTCTCTGTTCCACTGCATTCCTCAATGCCCTACCATTTACCCTGTATGTTCTATTTGGATTATTCCTGCCAAAATGTAGAACCTCACACTTCTCAGCATTAAACTCCATCTGCCAACGTTCAGCCCATTCTTCTAACCGGCATAAATCTCCCTGCAAGCTTTGAAAACCCACCTCATTATCCACAACACCTCCTACCTTAGTATCATCGGCATACTTACTAATCCAATTTACCACCCCATCATCCAGATCATTTATGTATATTACAAACAACATTGGGCCCAAAACAGATCCCTGAGGCACCCCGCTAGTCACCGGCCTCCATCCCGATAAACAATTATCCACCACTACTCTCTGGCATCTCCCATCTAGCCACTGTTGAATCCATTTTATTACTCCAGCATTAATACCTAATGACTGAACCTTCTTAACTAACCTTCCATGTGGAACTTTGTCAAAGGCCTTGCTGAAGTCCATATAGACTACATCCACTGCCTTACCCTTGTCAACATTCCTCGTAACTTCTTCAAAAAATTCAATAAGGTTTGTCAAACATGACCTTCCACGCACAAATCCATGCTGGCTACTCCTAATCAGATCCTGTCTATCCAGATAATTATAAATACTATCTCTAAGAATACTTTCCATTAATTTACCCACCACTGATGTCAAACTGACAGGTCTATAATTGCTAGGCTTACTTCTAGAACCCTTTTTAAACAATGGAACCACATGAGCAATACGCCAATCCTCCGGCACAATCCCTGTTTCTAATGACATCTGAAAGATCTCCGTCAGAGCTCCTGCTATCTCTACACAAACTTCCCTCAAGGTCCTGGGGAATATCCTGTCAGGACCCAGAGATTTATCCACTTTTAAATTTCTTAAAAGCGCCAGTACTTCCACCTCTTTAATTGTCATAGGTTCCATAACTTCCTTACTTGTTTCCCACACCTTACACAATCCAATATCCTTCTCCTTAGTGAATACCGAAGAGAAGAAATCGTTCAAAATCTCTCCCATCTCCCTCGGCTCCACACATAGCTGACCACCCTGATTCTCTAAGGGACCAATTTTATCCCTCACTATCCTCTTGCTTTTAATATAACTGTAGAAACCTTTTGGATTTACTTCCACCTTATTTGCCAAACCAAACTCGTATCTTCTTTTAGCTTTTCTAATCTCTTTCTTAAGATTCCTTTTACACTCTTTATATTCCTCAAGCAATCCCTTTACTCCATGCTGCCTATATCTATTGTAGACATCCCTCTTTTTCCGAACCAAGTTTCTAATATCCCTTGAAAACCATGGCGCTTTCAAACTTTTAACCTTTCCTTTCAACCTAACAGGAACATAAAGATTCTGTACCCTCATAATTTCACCCTTAAATAACCTCCATTTCTCTATTACATCCTTCCCATAAAACAACTTGACCCAATCCACTCTCTCTAAATCCCTTCGCATCTCCTCAAAGTTAGCCTTTCTCCAATCAAAAATCTCAACTCTAGATCCAGTCCTGTCCTTCTCCATAATTATATTGAAGCTAATGCTATTGTGATCACTGGACCCGAAGTGCTCCCCAACACATACATCTGTCAGCTGACCTATCGTATTCCCTAACAGGAGATCCAACACTGCCCCATCTCTAGTTGGTACTTCTATGTATTGTTGCAAAAAACTATCCTGCACACATTTCACAAACTCTAAACCATCCAGCCCTTTTACAGAATGAGCTTCCCAATCTATGTGTGGAAAATTAAAATCTCCCACAATCACCACCTTGTGTTTACTACAAATATCTGCTATCTCCTTACACATTTGCTCTTCCAACTCATGCTCCCCATTAGGTGGCCTATAATACACTCCTATCAGTGTTACTACACCTTTCCCATTCCTCAATTCCACCCAAATAGTCTCCCTAGAGGAGCTCTCTAATCTATCCTTCCAAAGCACCGCCATAAGATTTTCTCGGACAAGCAATGCAACACCTCCTCCTCTGGCCCCTCCTACTCTATCACACCTGAAGCAACTAAATCCAGGAATATTTAGTTGCCAATCACACCCTTCCTGCAACCATGTTTCACCAATAGCTACAACATCATAATTCCAGGTATCAATCCACGCTTTAAGCTCATCCACCTTTCTTACAATGCTCCTAGCATTAAAATAGATACATTTAAGATACTCTCCACCTCCTCCTCTCTTTTCATCCCTAACAATGCATTCAAATTTATTATCCTTTTCTTTCTTCTCCCCTACATCTTCGGGCTGAGCGCATCCCTTCTCCATCACCTGCCTTTCCTCCCTCACACACTGTCTACTAACTTGCTCTACTGGTGAACTAACCTCCTCTCCCATAGTTTCCTCAAATTGATTCCCGCCCCCCCCATCTTACTAGTTTAAAGTCTGCCCTGTAGCCCTAGCAAACCTCCCTGCTAGGATATTGGTCCCCCCAGGATTCAAGTGTAACCCGTCCTTCTTGAACAGGTCACGCCAGCCCCAGAAGAGGTCCCAATGATCCAGAAACTTGAATCCCTGCCCCCTGCTCCAATCCCTCAGCCACGCATTCATCCTCCACCTAATTCCATTCCTACTCTCACTGTCGCGTGGCACAGGCAGTAATCCCGAGATTACTACCTTTGCGGTCCTTCTTCTTAACTGCCTTCCTAACTCCCTATACTCTCGTTTCAGGACCTCTTCCCCTTTCCTACCTATGTCATTGGTATCTACATGTACCACGACCTCTGGCTCCTCACCCTCCCACTTCAGGATATCTTGGACGTGATCAGAAACGTCACGAACCCTGGCACCAGGGAGGCAAACTACCATCCGGGACTCCCAATCACCTCCACAGAACCGCCTGTCTGAACCCCTGACTATCGAGTCCCCTATTACTATTTCTTAAGTATTTTTATATTAATAGCATACACAGGCAAATGATGCAAAGCCATTAGGACAAATGGTGTACTGAGGAAGCTAATCAATAAAATCTTCTGCCTAATTTATTACCTGATTGTCAGTAAATGCCCTGAAGTCCTTTAAAAGTTATTAAAATAATGCAGCATACAAAAATGCTGGAGGAACTCTGCAGGTCACAAGGGATCAAAAAGAGGAATAAAAAGTCGAGGTTTCGGGCTGAGACCCTTCATGAGTGCAGTGATAGGTGTTAAGTGTCAGGGTAGGTATCAGGGACAGGGATATGGGGGAATTAGAGGGGAGGTCGGGTCCATTCATCTGCTCCATGTTTGAAGGCCAGAGGTGATGGTGTGGTTAGATGGTGGCTGGCAACCAGTGAGTTTGTTCAAGGTCCCTTCATCAGCGAGAATGCAGTTTGAGGCATGGAGTTCAGGGTTCTCCTTCATCATCATCTGCGAGCCCTAGATCGATACTGTTATGAACCCCATAACTGGGTCACTTACCAGCAAAGATAGAGAGGTCCGCTGAAGTCTGATGGTACCATTTTTAAACGTTTTTATTTATAAAGGGGCACAAAAGTAAGGTTAATACAAACATTCAGATAATATACGTCGTCAATACTCAATCTAAAGCACGGGTATAGTAATAATCAACAATAAGAAGTAGCTCTATCGTTTGTCTAGGGGTAAAACTATTGTCCGATGGAAATATAAAAGTCTCGCCAGTTCATGAAGGCTTTTAGCCGTTTGAGGGACCGCTGGGTGTTCACGGGTTGGAGAGAGAAAATAAACTTGCCAGCCTGTTGAACTCAAATTGTGTTCGGGACCGTGAGTTCCCCATTGTCAGTTCAGAACCCTTTTCGGGGTTATTAGCCACTCGATTCCCTAGCTAGGGGAACCAAATCACACGTGGCTCCCGAACAGCTTCCCATTCTTACAGGAACGATCAGCGATGGTGTCTCCGTCTGGTGCGTCGCTGGAGTACCGCCTCCTGCAGTCTCCGTTTTATCATGGCTGGCAGATTTGTAAATGTCAATCAAGGTAGGCTGATACAATCCCCACCCCCACATTGCCCGAGGGTGTCCATGTCCCTGATAGCTGGCACGTACTATAGAGTTGCAATTCACACAGGTGCCTCTAAGAACAATGGTCAAATCCGTTGCATTGTCTCTCATTTCCTGGGTCCAAGACCCGAATTAATAGCGATCTTGCGATTCTCCGGAAGGAGGGGGCTGGTCCCGCACCCTTCGGCCCCTCAGAGCTGTGGTACATTCATAACACCCCCTTTCTTCAGAGTGTTTTCACCAGTCTTACAGGATTTTAGAATCTAACACAATACACAAGCTTTCCGTGTCACTACAGAGCTATACAGTCATACATTTAGTTCAGCATCTAAACAGGTAACGAGTACAGTGGCACTTCCTTTAATATTTTTTTTGTTTCTCTTGTACCTGACTAAAGGCTGGTAGCATCAGATTTCAACTTAACAGGCAGGTTCCAAGGGGGTTGTCTTTGTTATTCACATGCTTTGTCAAAATCCCGTACAGCCAGTTTTCCTATTTAAAATGGCGCCCCCATTAACCATCACCTTTTTCTCGGTGAGCTTCTACGGGAGGAACTTGAGTAGTTTGGCAGGGTAAACTCCCGTCCGCCTTATTCATAGGAGTTCTCGTATCAACACTGGCTCCCAGACCTAATTCATTCCTACCCAATTCTTTAGTTTTAAGCAAGTTGCTATTTTTCTCTTCAGGACCCGTCATGCTATTCGTTTCCAATTTAAGATCCACAAGCGATCCCGCTTTTCCCAGACAGCCTGTCAAGTGCTGCCTGTTCACTCCACATCCTTGAATAACAATAGCGTGTGGGGCCCCGGCAGCTCTCGACTTACTCTGTAAGCGAGCTGCCGGGTTTAAAATTTTTTCATTCGATTTGGGAACTACAAACTTTCCGTTCCCTTCAATAATAATGTTTATCCCCCCATGGTCGAGTTCCACTTTAAGGTTCACCACCCCTTCGTGTACAAACACCTGGGAACCCTCCCTTCCCCCAATTACCAGGGTTAACCCTGTCTTCACTGAACCCAGTCCATCTGACCCACAGGGACTGCATTCCTTTTCAACTGAATCAAATACCTCAGACTTTTTCTGAGCTCCATTACTAGGTTCAGTACCACGTGCATCCACATCTTGGACACACTCAAACGGGACATCTGCCTCTTCCAGGCTTTCAATACCCGTACCCTTTTCAAATTCTAAATTCCCCTGATCCTCCCAGTTCCTCTCTGGGCAACTCCCTTCCGGAGTAAACTCAACCCCGCGGGCTGAAACAACCTCATCTGCCAACCCAGCAGACCTCTCCAAGGTAGTGGCATCCTTTTCATCTAGGACTGCCTTCATCTCATTATCAGGAACACCTTGATAACTCTCAACTTCTTCAAACAGGGCTGCCACCCCCGATAGATCATCCATGTCCAACTCTGGACCTTTTAACAGCTTTTTCCGTTTCTCATCTTTATTTCCTACCTCTAGGACCTTTCTCTTCGCTAAGGAAAGATCTAGCTCCTCTCCCTTAACCTCTTTCACTTTACTACTCTTCGGTTTACCACCCTCAGAACCCTCGTAGTACAGGGTCGGTAGGACCGTCTTGGCCAAATCAATACTGGCCAGATTTAAACTGATCGCTTTCTCAGCTGCCTTTCTCGACAGTCTGCGAATGCTCGCGCCTGTGGTACAGACTGGAGATGCGAGGGGCGGGGCTGCAATCCTCACAGGCTGTTTGAGCCATGTCACCCTTGTCCAAACCTGCCTCCCGGCTAAATCATTTCCGAGGAGGACGTCCGCGTCAGTTCTCGGGAATTCTGATGGCACCCCTATTTTGACTGGTCCAGATACCAGCTCACAATCCATAATTACCTGATGTAGGGGCACCATTTCTATTCTTGTACCTATCCCCTTCACGGCGACCATTCCCTTTCTCCGACCGAAATCTAGTATCTCACGGCGGATCAACGACAGCTCCGCCCTGGTGTCTCGCCAGATTCGGACGGGAATGGGTGGGTCTCCCCCCTTCACGGACACGGTTCCGGGTGACAGCCAAGTCTCTGACCCCTCTCGTACTCTGTCTACCCGGGGCTCTCTCGTTGATTTACTGATTACCACGGCACACATGATAGGGACCGCTGCTTTCCCTTTTTCTGGCTCCTTTCTCGGAGCAAAGCACCTAGATGCAATATGTCCTCCCTTCCCACAATTAAAACAGGTCAAGCCCGGAAATCTCGGGCCGCCTGGCCTTTCCCCCTCAACTTTACCACTAGCTCCCGGCGGGACCTCTGCCTCAGCCGGCGGACTTTCTCGGTCGTTCCCACGGTCTCTCGGGTAACCTTTTGGCGAGGAAAACTTTGTCTTGTGGGTTAGGGCATATTCATCTGCGAACCTAGCAATTTCCGAGATGGACTTATTCGGCTTCTCATTCAAATACATCCGGATCTCCTCCGGAACACACCCTTTTAATTCCTCAATCAAAAATAACTCCCTGATACACCCATAATCCCCGTCCACCTGTTCCGCGGTGCACCAACGGTCCAAGAGCACACCCTTTTCATAGGCTAGCTCGGTATACATTTGATTCCACCCTTTTCGTAAATTTCTGAACCTTTGTCTATAAGCTTCAGGTACTAGCTCGTAACTCCGGAGAATGGCCTCCTTTACTTTGGCATAATTCTCCGCTTCCCCTTCCTCGACGGCCAAGGCCGCATATGCTCGTTGTGCCTTCCCTTTTAACACACTTTGTAACAACGCCACCCACTGCTCTTTGGGCCACTTCTGATTTACTGCCACCTTTTCAAAAAGCAAGAAATAACTATCAACATCCGACTCTTCGAATGGAGGTACTACCCTCAACTCCCGACTAACATTAAACCTCTCCTCTCGATCTAACCCTAGATCTCTTCGCTCTTTCTTTAACTTCTCCATCTCCAAGTCATATTCCCTCTGTTTCTGTTTCTCCTCATACTCTCTTTGCTTTTCAGCTCGGTCCTTCTCTGTTTTCACCTCTAACCCCTTTAGTTGGAGCTCCTGGTCCCGTTTCACCTCTAACTCCTTTATGTGGAACGCCTGCTCTCTCTCTTTCTCAGCCCTTTCTTTCTCTCTCTCAGTCCGTTCTTTCTCCTTCTCAGCTGCTTCCAGCTGCTTTATTTTAAATTCATGTTCCAACCTTAATTTCTCCAACTCTAGCTGATCCATCCCACTAGCTGGTACTTTTTCAGGGATATTTTCCAACTCCGCAGCTGCAAACACCTTCTTCCCAATGTAATACTGAGTTATGACCCTTCGCACTTCCCGCTTTTTCATTGATGACCTCACCTCTGTGAGGCTTAACCCCTTCGCCAGATTTACCAAGTCTAATTTTGTAGCCGCCTCTAGCGCCCCCAGAGTCGGGTTTTTCATAAATTCATCCACGTCCATCTTTGCTGGTTTCCCGTCTGGCTACCCGTGTACCAGATCCAAATTTTTTGACTTACAAACCCAATTCACTGACCTCCCAATTTGGTATCAAATCTCGAGACGAGGCCCCACGTTGTTATGAACCCCATAACTGGGTCACTTACTAGCAAAGATAGAGAGGTCCGCTGAAGTCTGATGGTACCATTTTTAAACGTTTTTATTTATAAAGGGGCACAAAAGTAAGGTTAATACAAACATTCAGATAATATACGTCGTCAATACTCAATCTAAAGCACGGGTATAGTAATAATCAACAATTCAAAGTAGCTCTATCGTTTGTCTAGGGGTAAAACGATTGTTTGATGGAAATATAAAAAGTCTCGCCAGTTCATGAAGGCTTTTAGCCGTTTGAGGGACCGCTGGGTGTTCACGGGTTGGAGAGAGAAAATAAACTTGCCAGCCTGTTGAACTCAAATCGTGTTCGGGACCGTGAGTTCCCCGTTGTCAGTTCGGAATCCTTTTCGGGGTTATTAGCCACTCGATTCCCTAGCTAGGGGAACCAAATCACACGTGGCTCCCGAACAGCTTCCCATTCTTACGGGAACGATCAGCGATGGTGTCTCCGTCTGGTGCGTCGCTGGAGTACCGCCTCCTGCAGTCTCCGTTTTATCATGGCTGGCAGATTTGTAAATGTCAATCAAGGTAGGGTGATACCATCCCCACACCACATTGCCCGAGGGTGTCCATGTCCCTGATAGCTGGCACGTACTATAGAGTTGCAATTCACACAGGTGCCTCTAAGAACAATGATCAAATCCGTTGCATTGTCTCTCATTTCCTGGGTCCAAGACCCGAATTAATAGCGATCTTGCGATTCTCCGGAAGGAGGGGGCTGGTCCCACACCCTTCGGCCCCTCAGAGCTGTGGTACATTCATAACAATACCAAGGACTGAAGGCTGATTAGAGGTCCAGATCAAACCCCAAAAGTTGATCAGTGAGCTGGATTGAAGCCCAAAGGTCGATCGGATGTCTGAAGCCGGAAATTTGATCGCAGGTCCAGATCGAAAGATGAAGATTGATTAGAAGTCCAGAAGTCAACGCCCCATGTCAGAGCCCAATTCTGTGAATTTCTGTGAGTCTGCTGTAGAAGTTGGAGCCCAGAGTCTGCAAATCCATGAGTCCACTGGAGACTGAAGACAGCCTGTCCTAGCATTGCAGCACTGTATATGCAAATAGTTTGGTGGGTGGGAGGGAGGGAGGGACGAAAGGGGTTGTTTTGTCTGGCATTGCTTTGTTGTTTGTTGTGTTCTGTGTTCTGCCCAGCATTGTGAGTATGTTATGGTGGCACTGAAATGGGTGGAGACACTTGCAGGCTGCCCCCAGCACAGCTTTGGTTGTGTTGGTTGTTAACACAAATTAAGCATTTTACTGTATGTTTCAATGCACAAATTCTAGTCTTATAAAAACTGTTAACATTTAGATGTTATTCAGAATGAGAATCAAGTTTAACATCACTGACATATTTATGAAATCTATTGTTTTAAGACAGCAGTTTAGTGCAATACATAAAAAATATTCTAATCGTGTACAGTGGTCCGTCCATACCAGACAGTATTGCAACCAGTTAGAACGCTCTTCACTTTTAACATTTTAAGTTTACAATTCTGACTTCCAACTTAAAATTTTAACTTACAAAAATTGCTGATGTTCTGAGTTCGTATGGTACTCCTGGACTTCCCACACAGAGTTATTTACCCTTGGACTCCGGGCTTCCTTCTTCCTCCTCTCATCCCCAAAACTTTTTCTCCACAATCCACAAATGAAACTGTGCACAAATGAAGAACAATATTGTTACATGTTCTGTGATTCCTTCTGTCCTTTTGATTATTTTCTGTCAAACATTTCACATATAGAGCCTATGAAAAGTATTCACCACCCTTGAAGTTTTCATGTTTTGTTGTTTTACAAAATTGAATCACTGTGGATCTAATTTGGATTTTTTGACATTGATCAACAGAAAAAGACTTTTGTGTCAGTGAAAATGGATCTCCACAAAATTATCAAAAATAATTACAAATATAAAACACATTTATTGGAAAAAGTATTTACCCCTTTAATATGACATACCAAATCATTACTTGCACAGCCAATTGGTTTTAGAAGTCACATGATTAGTTAAATGGACATCGCCTGTGTGCAGTCAAGGTGTTTCAACTGATTGTAGTAAAAATACACCTGTATCTGGAAGGTCCAACTGCCGGTGAGTCAGTATCCTGGCAAAAACTACACCATGAAGACAAAAGAACACTCCAAGCAACTCTGTGAAAAGGATATTGAAAAGTACAAGTCAGGAGATGGATACAAGAGCATTTCTAGTGTCTCTGAATATCCCTTGCAGTACAGTTAAGTCAATCATTAAGGAATGGAAAGAATGTGGCACAGCTATAAATCTTCCTGGAGCAGGCTGTCCTCATAAACTGAGTGACCGTGCAGGAAGGGAACCTATGACAACTCTGGAGGAGTTACAAGCTTCAGTGGCTGAGATAGGAGAGACTGTGCATACAACAGGTTTTGCCTGGGTGCTTCACCAGTCACAGCTTTATCAGAGAGAGGCAAAGAGAAAGCCACTGTTAAAAAATTTCACATGAAATCTCAGCTAGAGTGAGCCAGAAGGCAAGTGGGATACTTTTGAGTCAGCTGGAAGAAGACTCTTTGGTCTGATGAAACCAAAATCGAGCTTTTTGGACATCAGACTAAATACTGTTTGGTTTAAGCCAAACATCGCACATCATCAAAAACACACCATCCCTACCTGGAGGAGGAAGTGGAGGAATGGGTTAGTAAGTTTGCTGATGACACAAAGGTTGGAGGTGTTGTAGATAGTGTGGAGGGCTGTCAGAGGTTACAGCGGGACATTGATAAGATGCAAAACTGAGCTGAGAAGTGGTAGATGGAGTTTAACCAGATAAGTGTGAAATGCAAACATGAGGAAATCTGCTGGAAATTCAAGCAACACACACAAAATGCTGGCGGAACGCAGCAGGCAAGACAACATCTATAGGAAGAAGCACTGTCGATGTTTCTGGCTGATACCCTTTGTCAGGACGAAGTGTGAAGTGGTTCATTTTGGTAGGTCAATTATGATGGAAGAATATAGTGTTAATGGTAAGACTCTTGGCAGTGTGGAAGATCAGAGGGATCTTGGGGTCCGAGTCCAAAGGATGCTCAAAGCAGCTGCACAGGTTGACTTTGTGGTTAAGAAGGCATACGGTGCATTGGCCTTCATTAGTCGTGGAATTGAATTTAGGAGCCGAGAGGTAATGTTGCAGCTACATAGAACCCTGGTCAGACCCCACTTGGAGTACTGTGCTCAGCTCTGGTTGCCTCACTACAGGAAGGATGTGGAAACCATAGAAAGGGTGCAAAGGAGATTTACAAGGATGTTGCCTGAATTGGGGAACATGCCTTATGAAAACAGGTTGAGTGAAATCAGCCTTTTCTCCTTGGAGTGACAGAGGATGAGGGGTGACCTGATAGAGGTGTATAAGATAATGAGAGGCATTGATTTTGTGTGGATAGTCAGAGGCTTTTTCCAAGGGCTGAAATGGTTGCCACAAGAGGACACATGTTTAGATATCAGGGGTATTTTTTTACGCAGAGAGTGGTGAGTGCGTGGAATGGGCTGCCGGCAACAGTGGTGGTGTGATAAGGTCTTTTAAGAGACTTTTGGATAGATATGGAGCTTAGAAAAATAGAGGGCTATGGGTAACCCTAGTAATTTCTAAGGTAGGGACATGTTCGGCACAACTTTGTGGGCCGAAGGGCCTGTATTGTGCTGTAGGTTTTCTATGTTTCTATGTTTTTACCATGAAACATGGTTGTGGCTGCAATATGCAGTGGGAATGCTTCACTAGAAGGCTTGTGACGTCAGAAAGTACAATGAATGCAACATACAGGGAAATCCTGGAAGAAAACCTGATGTAGTCTGCAAGAGAACTGTGATTTGGGATCTGTCTTCTAGCAAGGCAATGACCCCAAATATACAACCAAAACTAGACAGGAATAGCTTCTCAATAACAAAGTTAATGTCCTGGAGTGGCCATGTCAGAGTTCAGACCTCAATCCAATTGAGAGTTTGTGGCTGGACTTGAAAAGGGCTGTTCGCTCATGATACCCATGCAATCTGACAGAGCTTGAGCAATTTTGTAAAGAAGAATGGGAGAAAAATTGTGGTGTCCAGATGTGCAAAGCTGATAGAGACCTATCAACACAGACACAAGGCTGAAATTGTCTCCAAAGGTGCATCTGGTAAATATTGACTTGAAAGGGGTGAATACTTGTGCAATCAATTATTTTGTTTTATATTTGTAATTAATTTTGATCATTTTATAGAGATCTGTTTTCATTTTGTCATGAGTCTTTACTTGTTGATCAGTGTCAAAAAAGCCAAATCAAATCCATTGTGATTCAACGTTATAAAACATAAAATCTTCCAAAGGGGTGTGAATACTTTTTATATGCACTGTATTAGTTGTCTGAATAAAGTTACTTAACCAATTTTGACTCTTCCTTCAAAGTTAAAATCCCCTCACATCAACATAAAATATTGCAATGCAGTAATGTATTGGTGCTCACGCAAGGCAGTCTATTGTTGTTGCTGTTGGGCCCTTAGCTTCCAGTGGAGCGTAGACCATAGAGGAGTTCCTGTCTCCACCACCCTCTGAAGTCAATAGCATGGTTGGATTTCATCAACACTTCTGCAATCCATTGCATCCCCTGTACAGGGGATTGGCCGATACAGCTTCACCAGAGGCCTGCTGGCTGGTCTCACTCGTTTTCACTTCTCATGATGGGGACGTAGGGCTGGATTTTGAGAGGCAAGGTATGTTTTTGTATTTGCTGATTGATTTCAGGTTTTTACTTTCCACATATTAGTCTTGCAGATAATTTCATTTCTGAAAGAAACTGCAGAACACTGAGTAAGTGCACCTGCAGCACCTGATGGGTGCAGTCTTTCACAGATTCTATTATGGTTATTGGATTTATCAAGTATGCCCGTTAGAAAACTAATCTCAGGGTTGTATATGGTGACATGTACTGTATGTACTTTGATAATAAACTTATTTTGAACTTTGAAGAAATATACATGATTATTAAGGTTTAAATCATGATAATGCATGATTTTGATGCCACCAAGTCAAAAGAAATTGGTAGGAAAAGCTCATAACGGTTGAGTGGTGACAACATTTGATTTCAAAATGAAGGCATTGCTCAGGAAATTTGATAGGTGTCGTGATTATAAGATTGGTGTAATTAAATTTATTTGTCACAAGTACATCAATGCATACAATGAAACTCATCATTTTGCATCAACGAAGAACACAGTCTGAGGATTGTTCTGGGGGCAGCCACTTCCGGTGCCAGCTCACTAACCCTTAGGAGCCCCGTGCAAGACTCCCAGAAGGTTAATTCCCATGTTGAGTCTGTGGTAAAGAAGGCAAATGCAATATTGACATTTATTTCAAGGGGAAGAGAATATAAAAACAAGAAGATAATGCTGAAGCTTTAAAAGACACTAGTCAGGGTACACTTGGAGTATTGGCAACAGTTTTGGGCCACTTATCTGAAAGGATGCATTGCCACTGGAGAGAGTCCAGAGGAGGTTCACAAGGATGATTATTCCAGGAGTGAAGGGGTTAGCATATGAGGAGCGTTTGGCAGCTTTGGGTCTGTACTCACTAGAATTTAGATGAATGCTTGGATATCTCACTGAAACCAACCGAATGTTGAAAGGTCGAGATAAGGTGGATGTGGAAAGGGTATTTCTTCTGTTGAGGGTTTCCAGAACCAGAGGACACAGCCTCAAAATTATGGTATAACCTTTTTGAACAGAGGTAAGGAGGAATTCTTTTAGCCAAAGAGTGGTGAATTTGTAGAATGTTCAACCACAGACTGCGGTTCAGGGGTATTTTTAAAGCAGAAGTTGATAAATTCCCGATTGGTTGGGGCTTCAAGGGTTATGGTGAGAGGGCAGGGTTACGGGATTGAATAGAATCCAAGATCAGCCATGATTAAATGGTGGAGAAAACCTAATGGGCTGAATGGCCTAATTTGCTCCTATGTCTTATGGTCTTATGGAAATTAGCAGTTTCTGAGATACTCAAACCACCCCGTCTGGCACCAACAATCATTCCACGGTCAAAGTCACTTAGATCACATTTCTTCCCCATTCTGACGTTTGGACTGAACAACAACTGGACCTCTTGGCCATGTCTGCATGCTTTTATGCATTGATTCGTTACTATGATTAGCTGGTTAGATATTTGCTTTAATGAGCAAGTGCACAGGTGTTTGTAATAAAGTGGCCACTGAGTGTATAATGCAGGAGATGATGAAAAATTTGATTAATTTACAATTAATGTCAATTAAGTTGTTAGCTATTGCTGTACAATACTGTAGAAACATCTCAAGCACATATACTCTATATGTAAAAAGCTAGGGTGCCTAAGAATTTGCACAGCACTATATTTGTCAACGTGAAGCAGAGAGCAAGTTTGTAAATCTGACAGGAGCAAAGGATGTTGGGAATGGCAAGGGTGGGGTACCACAGGAGGGGTGTGGGACAGGGGGCAGACAAGAAGCGTCAGAGGCAAGGGATGGTGCAGGTGCAGTCACACCCAGCCCTGAGACACCAGGTAAGGTCATTTGATTCCAAATAATTGGTTTATTAATCATTGCAGGATGTCTCTCTGGTGTTTTTACCCTTCTCTGTTCTCCTTTTCCCAATCATGATTCCCCTCTCCCTGCCCCTTCCCACCCTCAATCCTAAATTGAGAGCAGTGTCAGAATCAGGATTATTTTCACTCACATATGTCATGAAATTTGTTTTTTTTTTTGCAGTGGCAGTACAGTGCAATACATAAAATTTCTACAGTATTGAGTAAAAGCCTTAGGCTACGCATGCACACGTGCACACACACGCATCCTAGCTGTCTACATGTATGCAATCTGGTGTGCAAGCTAGGGCATTACATTATGGAGAGCAAGCAGGCAGTGTTAGTTTGAGATCAGAGTGTTCCTTCTCTTAGGTGAGATGCCAGCCACAGCCCAACAAGCCCCATCAATCCAAAGTGACTAATTTTAAGGTACCAGTAACCAGCGTTGCCCCTTCTCCCTGTCAGTAAAGACAATTCAACTGAGCTTAGTAGCTAAGCCACATATGAAGGCCAGGAGCTGGACTTGGTTGTCAGAAGCCAGTTGAGACGCAGACCATTGGGAGTGTTTAATGGATCGTGGAGCTTATCCCCATTAAACCCACTCCCAGCTATGACAACATTAAGGAACCAGAACCTCACTAGAATTAAATATAACACCAAAAAAGCTTTCTTTCAAAGGGAAGTTTCTTCCTTAACTCCAAACCTATAGATGTTACAAATAAATCAGTAAATGCTTGAAAATTGTTTGCCAGACCCTTCAATCTTGTTATCTCTATTTTACTTTCCATAGGGACTGTTTGAACTCTTGAATGTTTCCAACATTTTCTGTTTTAAATTATTACCGTCCAATGCACTGAGGTACAGTGAAAAATTTTGTTTTGCATGCCCTCCCTATAGATCAGTTCATTACAATCGTGCATTGTGGTAGCACAAGTTAAAACAATAACAGTGTGCAGGATAAACTGCTACAGCACAGAGGAAGGGCAGTGCAGGTAGACAATAAGATGCAAGATTGTAACGAGGTAGACTGAGAGATCAAGAACCCATCTTGTCACACTAGGGAACCATTCAATAGTCTGATAACAGTGCGATAGACGCTGCCCTTGCACCTGGTGGTACCGGCTCTCAGGAAGGTGAGTGGATGTTCAGCACCATCAGCCTGTATTTGACCAGTCTCCCTCTCCCTGTTGCCCACTGATGCCAGAGGAATGTGCAGGAGACTGGGGTCCCACGCTGCAATATCTGATCCGCACTGCTTGCTCATTTTTGGAGAAATCTGCCAGCCACGTTACAAGGTTTTCTGGTTAAACTTTTTATTTTGCTATTTTGCGTAATTTGATTGGGCTGCCTTGGTGTGGACTGGCTCTGTGGCCTGCAGTCAGTGAATGGCACATTGCTGAACTGAACTGAATACTCTTAGAGTGTTGCGAGGACTCTGCCATTTGTTTAATACACTTGCTTTTTGCTGTTTGCACAACTTGTTCTTTTTCTTGCGCGTGGGGAGTTTGGTGTTCTTTTAAAATGGGTTCTGTTGTGTTTTTCCTTGTTTTGTGACTGCGTGCAGGAGGACAAATTTCAGGATTGTATGCTACATTTCCAATTGGATAATAACTGTACCGGTACTTTGAACCTTACTGCCTGATGGTGCTGGGAATAAGAAGGAATGGTCCAGGTGGATCTTTGGTTACTTTGGCTGATTTACCGAGGCAGGAAGCACTGTAGACAGAGTCCATGAATGGAAGGTGGGTTCTGTGACGTGCTGAGTTGTGTCCACAGCCTTCTGCAGTTTCTTGCAGTCACAAGCAGAGGAGTTGTTTCTCGACCTCAGCACTGTTAATATAAGAAGGACATGTGCACTGCGTACACCATTCTCCACCCCCTGCCTGTTTCCTGAAGACATTGACCAGCTCTTTTGTTTTTCTGACCTTGAGAGAAGGTTGGTTGCTGTGACACTATGATACGAGGCTCCATATCTCCTTGCTCTACTCCGATTCACCATTGTTTGAGATACAGCCCACTACGCTGGTATTATCTGCAAACCTGTAGGTCCGGGTTCCCAGCCTGGGTCGCACAGAAACCTTGTTTAATAGTATTGATCCTTGGCATAAGAAAGGTTGGGAACCCTGCTGGAGATGGGATTTGAGCAGAGACTGGCCATGCGATTATGAACATATGGGAAATAGAAGGCTGAGGTCCCAGTCTCGCGGGGTACCAGTGTTGAAGATAAATCAAGGCAAAGCAGTTTCTGCTTATCCTCATCCATTGTAGTTTGTTGGCCAGGAAGTGAGGGATCTACTTGCAAAGGGAAGTGTTGATTCCCAGGTCCGGGAACTTGGTGGTAAGTTTTGTGAAAATTATAATATTGAAGGTGGAGCTGTCGTCAATAAATTTGGCTGGCTTTCCTGTCCAGGTGCTCCAGAGATGAGTGTGGGGTCAGCGAGATGGCGTCTGCCATGGAACTGTTACTGCAGGTGAATGGCAGTGGATCAGGGTTGTCTGGGAGGCTGGAGGTGACATGAATGGCCTTTGTCAGAACCATTGGATGATAGCTATTAAGAAATACACAGTGCCTTTATTTTCTTAGGTACCAGAATGATAGTGGTTTAAAACCAGGGCAGGAAGCACAGGAGATTAAAAATGACTGCAAGGACTGATGCAGCTGATCTGCTTGGGCACCTCTTCTAACTTACCCCTTGTAAAGGACCCCACTTCAGATCAGCAAACCACTGTCTCCTGCAACATCTCTAACTTCATCATACTGGAGATCTCCCATCCAATGCCACCAAACTCATTGTTCCCTCTGCTTATGACTGCTTGCTTCTACCTCCTACCCAAGATCCAGAAACTGATTATCCATGTAGGCCCATTGTCTCTGCCTGCTCCTGCCCCACTGAACTCATGTCAGCATACCTCAACTCCATTTTATACCTTCCCACCTGCACCCCTGGGTCAATCCCTTCCGCCTACATCCTCAACACTTCACACTCTCTCAATCTCCTCAACAAATTTCAATTGCCTGGGCCTAATCAGCTCAGTTCCACCATGGATGTCCAGTCCCTATACACTTCTATACCCCATCAAGAAGGCCTTAAGGCTGTTTCTGGACAAAAGACCCAACTTGTTCCCCTTTCCACCCACCTCTAGCTGGCAGAACTGGTCCTTACCCTCAACAATTCCTCCTTCACCTGCTCTCACTTTCTATAAACTCAAGAGTTAGACATGGGCACCCACGTGGGCCCCAGCTATGTCTGTCTTTTTGTTCACTACATAGAACAGTTAAAATCAGTCAGGTCTGAGTGCTACTGGTACCATGTAACCCAGTACTACCTGTTGCATGGTTGGGTGGTCGGCAACTAAACCGGCTCCCCCCACCCCCAGGCTTGCCTGGTGAGGAGGATGACTAGACACCCTGCAGGACGAAAAACAAGACCTGTCAAAGAGCGGGTGAACCCTCGCGTAGGGTCAATGGCCATCTAACAAACACGTGCCGTGAAGCGCGGAAAGGTCGTCCCTTGCATCGAAGGTCGGTCTGGCCATTCACTGCAACAGAACTTCCTCCAGCCGTCTTGGACCCCACCATGCCACTGGATCCGGGAGGGGATGTTGAGACGGTGGCTCTGGACCTGTGCAACCCCCTACTCACCTAAAATCCATTCACGCACACGCTGTTCCCTTCTGAGGGGTGGGGTATCCTCAACACACCCAGGTCCTGTAGCGACAGACAAGTGGCGAAGCAGTAGGCTTGACCAGCTGGGGGCCGTGGTCACAAGCCTGCATGTGGGTGGCAGGGGGAGAGTGGTTGCACATGGACTACAGAGCGGAGATCCGGTGAGGCAGCACCCTCTATGTCTGAGCAGCCCTGTTAGGGAGGCACTGCTCACCCTACAATTAGGGAAGGGCCTAGAAAAAGTGGCTCAGACAAAGCCCACTCACACCAACCTGGCCAGTCTGCCGCGGCTGGAGGGTCGTCCAATTCCAGCAGTAGGAATCACAAGCAGAATCTGATCGTCGCCTCACAGAACATACGAACTCTGTTGGACAATACTAACTCTGATCGCCCTGATGGACGCACTGCACTCATTGCTCGTGTGCTCAACGACTACAACGTGGACATTGCGGCTCTTCAGGAGTCCCGACTCGCTGGAGAGGGCGCACTTTGTGAAGAGAAAGGAGGGTACCCATTCTTCTGGTCTGGCAGGCCCAAAGAAGAACGAAGAGAATCTGGTGTGGGATTGGCTCTCAAGAACTGCCTCACAGCGAAGCTACCAACCCTGCCTGTTGCTGTAAGTGACCGAATCCAGACCTTGCGTACACCTCTGCAAAGAAAGCACCACCTCACCATAGTCAACGTTTACGCCCCAACTCTGACTAATCCCACTTAAGTCAAGGAGGTATTCTACAGTGAGCTGAAAACCAGCATCAGTAGCGTGGCAACTTCCAATAAGCTGCTGTTGCTGGGAGACTTTAATGCTCAGGTTGGCAAGGAGTCCACTGTGTGGCCTGGTGTGATTGGACGCCAGTGGGTTGGCAACAGTAATGGCAATGGTCTACTGCTCCTCTCCATGTGCACAGAATTCAGACTGCATCACTAACACTCTGTTCAGATTGCCAGACAAGCTCAAATGCACATGGATGCATCCACAATCTAAAAGCTGGCATCTCATTGACTTTGTCATCACCCGACAACAAGACATCTCTGACGTTCGTATCACCAGAGTTAAGCGTGGAGCTGAGTGCTCAACTGATCATCAAGTGGTGTGGTCGGATCTATGTCTATCGATCAAACCTTCACGCAGGCTGAATGCTGCCAAACCACTCAAAAGGCTGAACACCACCAAACTGAAACACCATGAGTGTGCTGATGCCCTGAAATCCTCTATGGAAACTGCTGTAAGCAGACTGGTTGAGAATCCACCAGACGATATCACTGAGCACTGGAATGCCTTCAAAGAAACGGTCCACGGCGCTGCCCAGGACACCCTGAGGAAAGTCAAGCACAAGCATCAGGACTGGTTTGATGAGAGCAACCAATCTGTGCAAGACCTTCTAAGAGCTAAGGCAGCTGCACACCAGGCTCTTCTTCGACACTCAAACTCAAGTCCCAATAAACGTGCCTTTTTGAGTGAAAAATCAGCTTTGCAGAGGCAGCTCAGAGCTGTGAAAGACCAGTGGTGGGCGAACTCGGCCAAGGAGTTACAAGCCTTCGCTGACTGTAATGACTCAAGAAGCTTCTTCAAAGCAATCAAGGTTGTGTATGGTCCATGAAAACAAGGCACCTCACAACTCCTGAGCAAGGACAGTGCATCCATCTTCACTGAGAAGTCAGAGCACATGGAAAGACGGCAAGAGCACTTCCCCACTAATCCCGATAAGCAACATAAATGCTACACCTGCCAATTCAACTCCTCCCTCACCTCCATTCAAGGCCCCAAACAGTCTTCTAGGTGAGGCAACACTTCACCTGTGAATCTGCTGGGGGTCATCTGTTATATCCGGTGCTCCTGATGTAGCTTTCTCCACATCGGTAAGATGCAGTAGAAATTGGGGGACTGCTTTGTTGAGCACCTTCAATCCATCTACCAAAAGCAGAATTTTCCAGTGGCCAGCCATTTAGTCCCTATCCCCATTCTCGTTCTTACATGTCAGTCCGCAGCCTCCTCGTCTGCCATGATGAGGCCACTCTCAGGGCAGAGGAGCAACACCTCATATTTGGTTTAGGTAGCCTCCAACCTGATGGCATGAACATTGATTCCCCTTTCCAGAAATGTTTTACTCTTTTCTTTTCCCCTACACCTTCCCTTTTCTTCCAATTCCTACTCAAGCCTCTTACATCTTCTCCTCACCTCCTGCTTGTGCCCTCCTCCTTTCCTTTCTCCTGTGGTACATTCTCCTCTCTTATTGGATTCCTTCTTTCCAGTCTTTTATCTTTCCCACCCACCTGCCTTCATCTATCACCTTCTAGCTAGTCCTTCCCCTCCCACAACATCTCTTTATTCTGGTGTCTCCCCTCTTTCTTTCCAGTCCCAATGAAGGTTCTTGGCCTGAAGCATTGACAGTTCATTCATTTCCATAGATGCTGCCTGACCTGCAGAGTTTCTCCAGCAGTTTGTGTGTGTTGCTCTGCTTTGGATCGAAGGACAACAGCTGGGGACATCAGCTGGGCCAGATGATTTTGCTTCAGATTTACAGCACCTTTTTATTTTAAATTTTCATTCATTAATAAAGTGACATCAGCATTTCTCCTCTTATTAGAAAGTGACATCTTTTCAAAGCAACTATGATGATCATTCTAAAGGGATAAATTAAGAGTTGGTGCCTTATTTATTTAGAGATACAACACAGTATTAGGCCCTCCTCGCCCAATGAATCCATGCTACCCAATGACACACATTTTACCTACAAAACCCGTACATCTTTGGAACGTGGGTGGAAGCTGGAGCACCCGGAGGAATCCCAGGCAGTCACGTATGAACATCTTACAGACAGCAGGTTGCTAGTGGCATGATAGTGTTGCGCTAACTGCTACACTACTGCACTACCCATATGTCATGATTCGATTACCATTCAAGGTTCAAGTGCTCTGTGGCTTCAAGCATGGTAGTGAGTTTGATGTTCGCAATTTTTCAGATTAACATTCAAATTGCATTCATTTTAAAAAGGAAAACATATCTCAAACAAATGCTTTGCTTCAGCACAAATTCATGTTATTATCGACATATTAGCCAAGCAATTGATAGAGGTGTCCAAGATGATAAGAAGCATAGATTGTGTGGACAGCCAGAGACGTTGGCCCCTGGGCAGAAATGGCCAAAATGAGGTGTGTAATTTTAAGGAGGATTTTTTCGCACAGAGAGCAGAGAGTGTAATGTGTTCTGAGGGGGCAATGGTAGAGGGAAATACATTAGGAATAAGTATGAAACTTTTAGAGAGGCATATGGATGATAGAAAAATGGAGAACTATGTAGTAGGGAAGCATTAGATTGATCTTACAGTAAGTTAAAAGATTGGCATAACATCATGGGACGAAGAGACTGTACTGTGTTGTAGTGTTCTGTGTTCTAATTCCTGTCAGTTATGCAAGATTAGCAGTATGACAATTAGCATTCTACTGCTGAAATGGAATTAATATTTTGATAATTGATGTGGCCATCCTTAGCGTCTGGATTTTGGTGATTAAATACACAGAAAATAAACTCACTGTACTGCAGTGGGGCTATACTGATTTCACCCTGTAGAAAGAAGTTAATATTAGGAAACTGAATTATTCATTTAAAAGGATTTTTGTTTAAACAATCTTTCCAAGATTAAGGAGATTGATTCAATCTATTAGCTCTCCACTTGTCAAAAAAATATGATCACGAGCAAGGTAAATCAAGTAATGATGCTTTAACATCTCAACAGAGAAGCAGCTGCAAACATGAAGCTCCTTTGATGATGAAGTCAGAGACATTCAGCACTGCAGCACCAAAACTGGCCACTTGGCCCATCTAGTCCATGCTGAACAGTTATTCTACCTAGTCTCATTGACACGCATGTGGACCATAGTCCTCTCATCCATGTACTTATCCAAATTTTTCTTAAATATTGAAATCAAACACAGATCCAACACTTTCCCCTGGGAGCTCATTCTGCACCTGCTCCACCCCCTGTGTGAAGAATTCCCCCCTCGGGTGGCCCTTAAATATTTCCCCTTTCACCCTTAACTCTAGTCCTCGTCTCACCCAATTGGGAAACCCTGATTGCATTTAACCTATCTATAACCCTCAAAAGTTTGTATACGTATATCAAATCTCCCCTCATTCTCCTGCACTCTGAAGAATAAAGTCCTAACCTATTCAGCCTTTCCCTATAGCTCAGCTCCCAGCAACATCCTTGTAATTTTCTCTGCACTCTTTCAATCTTATTGATATCTTTCCTACAGGTTAGTGACCAAAACTACACACAATACTCTCAATTAGAATTCACTGTAGGTCATGCATATCTGCCACAGTTACCAATTTGCAATAAAAGGATGTAAGAAGCTCTGTCAGCAAGTGTGATTCAATATATTGCTGATGAGCTGTGTCCTTATCTTTCTGCATTACCCGTGGAGTTGTCAAAGTTAATGTGCTTCTGAAATTATATTTTTAAATCTCCTATCATTCACATTTACAACACTGGCTGGATTTCCTCCACAAACCTATCCAAGGGGCTTCAGATTTATTTATCTGCATGGAGCCAATGTTCTCAGCCGAAACCAGTGGAATCACTTTTAAGGACCCTGCATCTCATGTTCTTGATATTTATTTCTTCTTCTTCTTCTTCTTCTTCTTCTTCTTCTTCTTCTTCTTCTTCTTCTTCTTCTTCTTCTTCTTCTTCTTCTTCTTCTTCTTCTTCTTCTTCTTCTTCTTCTTCTTCTTCTTCTTCTTCTTCTTATCATTATTATTGTATTTGCACACTTTATTGTCTTCTGCACTCTGGTTGAAAACCCTAGTTGGGTGGTGATGCACCATCAATAACTCTCAGAGACATGAAGCGAGATAGAGGCTTTTATTCGCTGGAAGAGAGCAGTCAGCGGGGGGGGGCGGGGGGGGCCTGTCCAGACAGGTATATGTAGTTCACCACATTCACCCCCGCCTTTTGTTTTAAAAGAGGGTCCACATGCATGGTCTTACCTGATGGGCGGGAGGACACGGTCTCCATGTTTTAAAACTTCCAGCGAATAAAATTGATGCACCATCAATAACTCTCGGAGACGTGAGGTGAGATATAGGCTTTTATTCGCTGGAAGAGAGCAGTCAGCAGCAAGAGATCCCCATACGACATCTGGAGACTAAGGGAGGAGCCGTGCCTCCAATCACCTTTATACAGGGGTCAGTAGGAGGAGCCACAGGAGCAGTCAGCGGGGGGCGGGGGGGGGGCGTGTCCAGACAGGTATATGTAGTTCACCACAGGTGGATTTTCATTGATTCTGTTATGGTTATTATTCTATAGATTTATTGAGAATTCCCACATGAAAATGAATCTTGGAGTTGGATATGGTGACATATATATCCTTTGATAATTAAATTTACCTTGAACATTGACTTTGAAAATTTACTTTGAACACCTGTAACAATTAGACTGGCCAACCAAAATATATAGAATCATTGTTTTTCCAGAAAGGCTTGGTCCAAGTAACTCATGAATTTACAAGCACACTTTTGTTGTTTGAACTAAAAACCTGACACTGCAGTAAATCCATCTGCTCATTGTAAACCTTTTCTCTGTACAACTGGATGGACTTAGCACAGAGTTAACTGGACACCCTTTAAAGAGTTTCTGTACTCTGAAAGCTTGTATTGGAGTTAACGTACAACATGGCGAATGTATTAAAGTGGATCTGAAAATCGGGTCCTGCCAAACATGAAATATTTTGAGTTGTGATATTTGGAAGTCAGTTATGCACAACCAATACTTTAAATGAAGTCAATCAGAGAAGCAATTATTAATTCATGAAAGCATATATAAGGAGATGAACCAATCATATCTTATTTAAAGTGGTTGGAGAAGAAACATAGGAGAAGGCTGCCTTGGTAGTGTAGCGTTTAGACTGACAATAATACAGTTCAGGGTGTTACAATTCCGCTGCTGTCTTGTAAGGGGTCTATGTATTATCCATCCTTTCTGTGGAATGCGTGAGTTTTATCCAGGAGCTCTGGTTTCCTCCCACAGACATATCGAGTAGGTTAAATGCTCATTGTAAGTTATCCCTTGATTGAGTTAGGGTTAATCATAGTTTGTGGGGTTGCTGGGGCAATGCGGCTGAAAGGGCTATAAGAACCAACTCTCGCTGTATCATTAAGTAAATAAAATAAACATAATCAATGGGTTTGTGGAAAATATGTAGCTCAGGAATGAAATGGTTTTAGATAATCGAATGCTCAGTCAATATTTGATTCTATACCTCATACACAGCAGTAGTTTTAATTGTTTGTCCTTTTTCACCTCTTTCTCTTAATCAGTATAATAATAATAATTTAAATTGTTATTAAATTTACTTCGATTTGTACTTCAGGGAGCGCGAAGCGCAGAATCAAATATCGCTGTGATGCTCTGGTATCAATTGTTTGGTGACAATAAAGTAAAGTTGGTAGTCTATAATCTTTTGGATGCTTAGCTTCTCTGTTTAAAATCACACAGTACAGAATGTAGAGGATACAGAAACCACTGGGGGCTCTGTAAATCTCAGTTGATCAGTCTAAACTTAGGATATACTGCTTCAGCATCTTGTTCAAAAAGTTCACTGCAGGCATGAGCCTCAATGCACACTTGGTATCAGAAATGCAACTTGTCTAATTGGCTGGAATAGGAAATGTAGTAATTAGGCCCATAGAATTGGTGTTATGTCTGTGGTAAACCATGTATATCTGTCTGGACACGCCCCTCTGCTGACGACTCCTGTGGCTCCTCCCACAGACCCCTGGATAAAGGCGATTGTGTCACTGCTCCTCCCACGGTCATCCAGCATGGACGTGGTCCATTTTTCTGCTAATAAAAGCCTTTCAATATTTACTCTACTTCCAGTCTTTTGGAGTTATTGATGGTGCGTCAATGTCATTATTTGTCTAGCAATAACTATTGATGAAAGTTTTAATTCAAGCAACATAGTTTGCAGATTCAAATTCAATGAATAAGTATTGGAAAGCTATTAATTTAGCAAATGAAAGAATGGAGCCATCAGACTTGTAAGAATCAAGGACATACTCCATGCTCTATCTCAACAAATAATGAGGACTTTTGATATGCATCAGCTGCTCATACGACCATCCATCTCCTGCTCCCGTGGCTTCACATGACCCTGATCAGGGGAGGGGGCTAAGCAGGTGCTACACCTTGCTCAAGGGTGACCTGCAGGCTAGCGGAGGGAATGCTTTACGACTCTATTAGTAGAGACATATCTCCACCCTGCTACACGTAGCTGACAAGCAAAGTGGTTACATGGCAGCATATCTGTAACATGATGGGGATGGAATAGCTCTGCCTTGAATCTGAATCAGGTTTATTATCACTGAAAGACTGTAGGATGTGACTTGCCTATCCAGGTAGGTCCATTGTTTCTGCCTGCTTCTGGCCCACTGACTCCATTTTATCCCACATCTGTCCGGCCCTTCCCACAAACATCCACAACACTTCACGTGCTCTCAATCATTTCAACAACTTTCAGTTCCCTGGGTCTGATTGCCTTATTTTCACCATGGATGTCCATTCCCTATACACTTCTATCCCCCTCCAACAAGACCTTAAAGATCTCTGCTTTTTTCTTGATAAAAGCCCCAACCAGTTCCTCTCCTCCACCACCCTCTTCCGTCTGGCAGAACTTGTCCTGACCCTCATCAATTTCTCCTTCAGTCCCTCCCACTTTCTCCAAACTCAATGTGTAGCCATGGTCACCTGCATGGACCCCAGCTATGCTTGCCTTTTCATTGGCTACACAGAACAGTACAACTTCCAACTGTTCCCTGGTAACTCTTCCCAACTCTTTCTGCACTACATTGGTTCTGCTTCCTGCACCCATGCTGAGCTCATCAAATGTGCCCTGAGCTTCCACCCTGCCCTTAAATTCACTTGGTCCATTTCCGACACTTTTCTCTGGTAACAAACTGTCTACCAACATCTTTTACAAACCTACTGACTCTCACAGCTACTTTGACTATACCTCTACTCATCCTGTCAGCTGTAAAAATGCCATTTCCTTTTCTCAATTCGTTTGCCTTTGCTGCACCTGTTCCTAGGACACAGCTTTCCTTTCCAGGACAACAGAGATATCCTCCATCTTCAAAGAATAGGGTTTCCCTACTCCAATATTGATGCTGCCCTCACCTGCATCTCCTCCATTTTCCGGACTTTGCCCTCAAACCTATCGTCCTGCCACCTTAATAGGGCCAGAGTTCCTCTTGTCGTTAGCTGCCACTGCATGTGCCTCTGCATCCAGCACATTATTCTCTGTAACTTCCGCCATTTTCACTGTGATCCTACTATCAAATATATCCTGTCTCCCATTCTCCGCTTTCCACAGGGATCACTCTGTCTGCGTGATTCCCTTGTCAATTCATACCTCCTCACTAATCTCCCTTCTGTCACTTACCCCGCAAGCTACTCATCCCCTTTCACCTCTTCCCGCACCTCTATTCGGGGCCCCAAACTGTCCTTCCAGGTGAGGCAGCACTTCACCTGCAAATCTTTAGGGGCCATCTACTGTATCTGATGCCTCCTCTACATTGGTGAGACCCAATGAAGATTGGGGGATTGCTTTGTTGAGCACCTTCAACCATGTGCAACAAGCCAGATCTTTAATTCTAATTCCCATTCCGACATGTAGTTCCATGGTCTCCTCCACCACCACGATGAGGAGTTTCATGTTGGAATAGCAACACCTCATATTCCAAGCTGATAGCCTGAACATCGATTTCTCTAACCTCTGGCAAATTTTCCCCCCCCCCTTCCATTCCCCACTCTGGTTCCCCTCTTCTCCTCACCAGCCTTCCCCTCCTCCTGGTGCCCCCCTTCCTTCCCTTTCTTCCATGGCCTGCTCTCCTATCAGATTCCTTCTTCAATCCTTAACTTTGCCACCTATCACCTCCCAGCTTCTCACTTCATTCCACCCTACCCCACCCACCCATCAGCACAATTTGTACTCCTTTCCCACCCAGATTTTCTTATTCAAGCTTCTTCCCCCTTCCTTTCCAGTCCAAATGAAAGACCCAGGCCCAAAACATCAATGTTCCTTTCCATATATGCTGCCTGTCCTGCTGAGTTCCTCCAGCATCTTATACGTGTTATGAAATGTGTTATTTTGTGACAGGAGTACAATAGAAGACATAAAAAATCACTACAATTTATACATAAATAGATAGTGCAAAAGAGGAATACTGAGGAAGTGATCATGGGTTCATGGACCGTTCAGAAATCTATTGGAAGAGAGGATGAAGTTGTTCCAAAAATATTGAGTGTGGGTATTCATGTTCCTGTACCTTCTCCTTGATGGTAGCAATAAAAAGATGGCATGTCCCGGCTGGCGACCCATATCAGAATCAGGTTTATCATCACTCACATATGTCAGTGAAATTGATTTTTTTGTGGCAGCAGTACAGTGCAATACATAAAATTACTGCAGTACTTTGGAAAAGTCCTAGCCAGATATATATATATATGCACCTAAGACCTTTGCACAGTACTGAATATTAAAACTGTACAATCCTGCCACATCCTATCATTAAAGTTAGTGAACAATCAATTACAAGTAAGAGGCAAGAACAATTGACTGTCCTCAGTGATGATGGCACCCAGCATGTGAGAACTTGGCCAGTAGGGACAAATGCTTTCTGGTTGACTCCTTTCAGGAAAGTGATAACCATTACTACCTTACTAAATAAATCTGAACTGACGTGATATAGCATGTGGATGACTTCCTTATCTTAAAGCACTGGCTTAAAATGAGTTGGCAATGAATATGTAGTCAAAAATAGCAGTAACAAGCAAGGCTGACTCTTAGCTGGTTGCTCCCTGCAGTCAAATCCCCCAAGTTAAACACACTGTATCAGGATTTTGTAAAAAGAATTTATTTCATCTACATGTTACACATTTTCCAATACGTGAAGGGAGTAGGAATGGCAATGAATGCAAATTTGTTTTGCATTTATTGCAATTACTTTCAGATGTTGCTTACTTTTAAGTTTAAAACATTTCTAATACTTTGCCTTAAAAATAATGATGCCATTATTTTGTATTCCGTCACTGAATTCCAGATGTAAAATAGTCTTAGAGTAAAGAAGTCTTTCCTTACGCCACTTCTCTTAGCTTACTTACTGCCCATTGTGCCTCTAGCATTTAGGGCAGCAATGGAAGTCCTCCAATTCTGTCCGTCCTTGGCCATTTTCCCAGGTGTGGAGCACAATGACTTATCTCATCATGTCATGGCCATCATTTTAAATTTTGGTTCCTCTGGTCATTGAATCTTTCATTGGAGGCAAGTATTTTTCTCTGATTACCCAATCTAAACCGGAGGTGATATTGTTCATCTCTACAGATTTGCTCATATCTATCGATCTTTGCTTCACTGGTAACAACCCCAGTTTCTCCACTCCAACCTTACAGAGCACTGGCACTCCCCAAGGCTGTGTGCTCCGCCCGCTGCTGTTCACACTGCTGACGCATGACCATGTCACAGGATCCAGCTCAAACTGTGTCATCAAGTTTGCAGATGACACCACAGTGATTGGCCTCATTAACAGCGAAGACGAGATGGAGCACAGAGAGGAAGTGGATAGACTGGTGGATTGGCACTAGAAAACAACCTGAGCCTGAACATGGAAAAGACCAAGGAAATCATTGTGGACTTCAGGAAGGTAGAGATGAACTATCCCTCTCTGTGAATTTACAGTTCCTCTGTCGAGAGTTAAATGCACCAAGTTCCTGGGAGTTCACATCATAAATGACCTCTCCTGGTTCCTTAATATCACCTTACTGAACAAGAAGGCACAGCAGCACCTCACTTCCTAAGAAGATTGAGGAGCGCAAGACCCTCTCCCCCATCCCATCTATACTGTGTTTTACAGGAGCACCATTGAGGGTATTGTTATGTGTGCTGAACAAACCAGGTGGAAATGGGGTCCAGAGCTGACCCCCCCCCCCCCCGGGAACTATGCTGCTAATGAGAGAGAGAGATGAAGAACAGAGGTAGAGGCATCTATGCTACAGATAAGAGAGAGAGAGAGAGAGACGGATGATTTATGTATTATGGCTTCTTCACTGATTATTTACCTTCTGCTACAAGGATACTTCTTTGCTTGTTAACATTTCTGAGGAGACAGCAGGGAGTGGACTAGTTTGATGGACATGGACATATTGAGTTGATGGATGGCTGATACCCCGTCAGTGGGGATAAAAGACAGGTCTGGGGAGACACCCTCGGACACACCAGTGGACACTGAAAGAGTGTAGTGCACCCACAGGAATGTGGGGGCCTGGAGGATCGGTTCAGGAGAATCGGTCCGGAGTACGGTAGATGAAGGCAGACCGGTGGGGACTTGTGTATGTGTCCGCCCTTGCCTGGGTGATGAGTCCATCACTGAAGAACAGTCTAGCCTAGAACGGAAGGGTCATAACCGGTGACCCCAACGGTACAACGGAACAAGAAGACGATGGAAGGTTTGCCTGCTGCAGCTGCTCATCTCTTGCTCGTTTGCTCTCTCTCTCTCTCTCTCCAACATTGCAACACAACAACTACCTCAGCATGAACTGAACTGAACTCTACATTCTCTTATGACAATACACTTACCCCTAGACTTTGATAGAGCTTGGTTTTGATTCTTATTCCTACACTTCTGTGTTGATCATTGCTAACCTGTTTTATATGTATATCGGCATTTTTGATACTGTATTGCTTAGCTTACTAATAAACACCTTTAGTTTCAGTACCACCAGACTCCAACATATCATTCCATTTCTGCTGGTCTGTTAACCCAGTTACGGGGTACGTAACAGTATCTTGACAAGGTGCATCTCCATCTGGTATGGGAGCAGTCAAGCATCAGACTAGAAGTCCCTATGAAGGACTGTGAGAACAGCTGAGAGGATCACAGTAATCTCCCTAACATCCATCAGGGACATTTATCAGAAGTGCTGCGTATGCAGGGCCCTTAGTATTATTAAGGATTGCGCCCATTCATCCAGCATCCCCTTTGAGTTTCTTCCATCACGCAGAAGACTTTAATGCATAAAAACAAGAACAGTCAGGATGAGAAACGATTTCTTTTCCCAGGCCATTAGGCTTCTGAACACTCTGCCACATCATATTCTAACTGTCACTGGTTAATCTGTTCTGTACTTTACAATATTTAATTTATGCACTTTATTTTGCTATTTATACATGATTCATCTGTAGATTTTATCCTTATCTTCATAAGTTATTGTGTGTTTTATGTGCTACTGTGTTTTACACCCTGATTCAGAGCAATATCTCATTTCTATATATAGTTAAATGACAATTAACTTGACGACTTCAAATCCCTCTTCTACAGAAATTATCACAATAATTCCTTCCTGCATCCTCTTTAGAACATTAGAAGGTTTTTAACAAAACAGGCCTTTTGGCCCAACAAAGTTTGTTAAATTCCTGTTCACATAGTGTGTGGAAATAACTATCAAGTTTAGATTTGTAAGTCTCTAAGGTACTACTCTCAACTACACAACTAGGTTGTTTGTTCCATGTGTCTACAACCCGCTGCGTAAAGAAATGCTTCCTGACGTTAGTCTGAAATCTCCCTTTAACCAGTCTCCACCTAAGGCCCTGTGTCCTCATTGATGGATTCATTTTGAAGTAGCTGCTGGCATCTACCTTACTTATACCCTTAATGAGTTTGAACACTTCTATCATGTCTCCTCTCATTCTATGTCTACTTAGGCTAAAAAGATTTAACTCTTTCAATCTTTCTTCAAGCAGACCTGGAATAAGTCTCGTTGCCCTTCTCTGGACCTACTCCAGTGCCTTCACATCTTTCACGTAATATGGAGAGCAAAATAGTACACAGTATTCAAGGTGTGGCCTCACAAGCTCATTATACAGTTTAAGGAGAACATCTCGACTTGAACTCCATTGAATGGATTATACAGCCCAATATTCTATTAGCCTTCCTAATCGCTTCTGTGTATTCTCTAGATGTTGATGGTGATGAGTTTACCAGGACACCCAAGTCCTTCTCATACAGAGCACTTTCTAACTCAAGACCCCACATTGTATATTTATATCTAATATTTCTACTTCCTATATGTAATATTTTACATTTACTTATATTAAATTTCATCCGCCATTTATCTGCCCACACTTGGATATTGTTCAGATCTAACTGCATTGATTCTGCTGCTTGAATATTATCAGCCTGTCCCCCTAATTTTGTGTCATCTGCAAACTTCATTACTTTTTTTGTTATTTTCTTATCCAGATCATTAATATACATTAAAAACAGTTATTACATATTATGCATATACATTAATATACATGATTTTCCCCTTCCTGAACCCATGCTGGATTTTTGCTAATGTGCCTCTTCTTATCATCTGCTCTTCCATTCGTTCTTTATTATTGTTTCCATTATCTTACATACGATACACGTTAAGCTTACTGGTCTATAGTTTACCAAGTTCAGTGTGGTCACCCTTCATATATACTGGGACAATGTTAGCCCATTTCCAGTCCTTTGGGAATTCCCCAGTCTTCACTGACTTTTGAAAATTACATGTAAGGGATTTGTACCTATCATCACAGACCTCGTTAAGTACCCTTGGATATGTTTTCTGGCCCTGGAGATTTATTATCTTTCAGCCTTTTCAGCTGAAGCAGAACCTAATTTTCTAAGATTTATAAGTCATTTAAAACAACCTTATTTTTCTCTACACTTACTGGCATCTTGCTAACATCTTCACAGCTGAATACTTTAGCAAAATATGAGTTAAGAGTATCCTTTATGTCCTTCTCTGTATTATGTAATACCCCACTATTATTCCAAATACACTTAACTTCCTCCTTGATTTTTTGTTTACTACTAATGTATTGTAAATCTCTTGGGGTCAATCTTAGTATTTATACTAATATCCTTCTCAGCCTGCCTTTTGGCAATCTGAATTTCCCTATAGCTCTCATACAGTTAACCCTACGGTCATATAGCCCTACGGTTAACGTTATTACAATTTTTTCAGTATTTCTTATATAGCTGTATAATGAATAATTTTATGTGTCTTTATTCATCCATATAGTTGATATGTTGTTTTTATTGCTTCTCCTGACCTTGGGGCATGAACATTTCCTGCGTTGCATGTGTTACCTCTTTAAATTGACCCCATTGTTCCATAACTGACTCAACAACAAACATTTCCTTCCAGTTTAACTTCTGGAGTCTTTGCTGCATCTACACAAACTTTGCCTTTCTGAAATTCAATTTAATAGCTTTGGTTTTTACTGATAAACTTTGGGACTTTACATTCTAGTGCAGAGACCTTCTCATCTCCATAGATGCTAGGGTTCAGCTCAAGTTTTGATATGATCCTGCAATTTCCTGGTCAGGAATACTGCCATTATGCAGTGAGGTACTTCATTTTAGTTGTTTCTGTAAAAGCAGTGTGTCCTGTTGGGATAATGGTTTGATTTCAGGTAGAGATAAGGAGCCACATTGTTCAACTTAGGAATGTTGCGTCAGCCAATCAGGATGATGGGATCGGGAGAAGGTTCTAGAGAAAGCTGGGTGGAGAGAGATTTGTGATAGATAGTGGTCAGGTTTGTGGTCTTTTGGCAGGAAATGTGGAGAAGAGAAGATCAGTTAGATGCCCGTAAAATTCAACCCGACGGGAACACACTATTGCAAGGAGTGCTTTGCAAGATGGAGTCCAAGAGGGGAAGTTCTACTGATGATTGGTGATGAGACTTCCATGTTGTAACTGTTATAGCCAGTTTTTGGAAATGATGAACTCAAATGTTCATGTGCACATTTAAACTGGTAAAACTGTAATGAGTCCTTTTATTTTTTTTTACTTTCTTTTCTTTCTATTAGTAACTGTTTGATAAAAGTGAAATTGGCAAATATACTTTCTTTATAATTTTATGCTGGTGTATGATTTGTCATTTTCAGCGACCGGTACCTCTGTATTGGCAGTATTTACACAGCATTCACTCAAATCGAGCTTCTGTTAACGGGAACATCCCAAATGACCTGTTTGGTTGGACCCCAACCCTACCAACCCTAGACATATATTGTTATAAAGGTGGCTTTCGCACCACTCAGTCACGTGGCTGTTAGCCAAGTTTGTATATGAGCTCAGTGAGAGGGTTGCAATCTTTATTTGTGTTTCAAAAACACAGAGAACTTTGGCAACAACAGGGCAGAATCTCCACCAATGGTGGAATTGACAACCCTAATGAAGTACTTTGGAGATGGAGACACAAAGCACCAGAGAACAGAAACAAGACCTTTGGCCCATCTAGTCCATGCTGAACTGTTATTCTGCCTAGTTCCATTGACACACACCTGGACAGTAGCCCTCCATACCCTTCCTATCTACAGTGCTGTTGAAAAGTCTTAGGCACATATTATTAATGTGGAGCACTAAGCGATTTTGAAAATCTGGCAGGAGCAAAGCATGGTTGGGGGGGGGGCGGGTGGAGTGTGCGACAGGTGGCAGAGGACTGTCGAGGTGGGATGGCGCAGGTGCAGACGCACCCAGCCCTGAGGCACCAGGAATAATCATTTGATTCCAAACAACTGGTTTATTGATCATTACAGAATGTCTCTCTGGTGCTTCCCACTCCCTCTCCGCTCTATTCCCCTTTGCACAACAATGATACCCCTCTCTCTGCACCCTTCTCACTCTCAGTCCACATTAGTGATTCATATCAGAATCACGTTTATCATCACGTTTATCATGGCAGCAGTACAGTGCAATACATAAAATTACTACAATACTGATCAAAAGTCTTATACACCTCAGCTGTATATGTGCCTGAGACTTCTGTACAGCGGTGTATGTACCTATCCAAACTACTCTTTAATGTTGTAATTGAACCCATATTCATCACTTCTGCTGGCAGGTTGTTCAACACTCTGAGTGAAGAAATTCCCTTTCAATTTTTCCTGAAATATTTCATCTTTCACCCTTAACCTAAGACCTCCAGATCTTGTCTAACCCAACTTCAGATGAAAAAGCCCGTTTGCATTTACCCTGATAATTTTGTGTGCTTCTATCAAATCTTCTCTCATTCTCTCATGCTCCAGAGAGAAAACAAAACATGCTTACCTATTCAAACTTACCGTTTAACTCAGGTCCTCATGTCCCATCAACAGCCTTGTAAATTTTCTCTGTACTTCCAGGTACGTATGTATAAGGTACTTAAAAATTTAGTGATATAGCGCAGAGTGGCCCCTTTGAGCCACAACCACCAATACCCCTAATTAACCCTAACGTTTAACACAGGCATTTAACACAGGCAATTAACACAGGCATTTAAGAATGACCAATTAACCTACCCAGTACTTCTTTGGAGTGTGGGAGGATACCAGAACACCCAGAGAAAACCCACGCTTTCCACAGAGAGAATTTACAGAGAGTCCTTACAGAACAGTGTAATTGGACTCTGAACTCCAGAACACCCTGAGCTGTGATAGTATTGTGCTGACCACTATGCTACCATGGTGCTACTTTCAGTTTTATTGGTATTTTTTGCTGGACCATAATATTTATTTTGATAAGAAGCAAAGAAGTTTAAATGCAGTCCTTAAATAATACCTGTAGTTTCTGGCAGATTTTATATAGACCAGCACAATACAGAATTCTGTAAATATGTAAATCTCTTCTATTTAATTACAGTTTGTGTAAGAACATAAACTATAAGAGAGGGAATGGGCCACTCAATTCTACTACACCATTCAAAAAGAAAATGGGTGAACTTACCATTCAGTGGTTAATTTCCATCTCAAATTTGTTGATTACTTGAAAATCAAGGAAGTAATCTGAGGTACTGTGTCTCCTATGCCCTTTAGTGTAGAGAATTTGAAGAACTCACCAGCTTCTGAGTGGAGAGGTTTCAAACCCTTATTTCAATTCTAAATGGCTGTCTTATTCTGAGACTGTGACTTCCAGATCACCTTTCGTTCATAGCTCAACACGTCTAATGCAGCTCGTAACACAAGACTGAGAATAGGATGAGTTCAGCTCCTTAAGTTCTGGTCGCTTCATTTTAGGAAGGATGGAGAAGCTTTAAAGAGAGTACAGAGGAGATTCACCAGGATGCTGCCTGGATTACAAAGCATGTTTTATGAGAATAGTTCAAAGTTCAAGTTATATTTATTACCAAAGTGAGTACATTATATACAACTTCGAGATTCGTCTCCTTCCAGACAGCCACAAAATAAAGAAACACAAAAGAACCCATTTAAAAAAGACTGACGAACACCCAATGTGCAGGGAAATAAACACATACCTTGCAAACAATATAAGTAAGAAAAGAGCATTCAAAAGTGAGTTCACAGCCACGAAGCCAGTCATCCCTACTGTTGAACCAGGACACAGCCTCAGTTCGGTGCAGTGATGAGTAAACCTCGCGAGCAGTGAGCTGAACACGGGCCTGTCCCTCTCCTCCTGCTCCAACTCCCTGACCCTTTCCATCTGATCCGGAGCTTGAATCAGCCAAACCTCAGGTTGTTCCTTGCTCTTGGACACAGGTTCTCCCGCTTGGTTGGGTGAGCTAGGGCTTTTCTCTTTGAAGCGAAGAATGATGAGGGGGTGACTTAATAGAGTAGTGTAAGATAATAAGAGACATGGAGTGAGTGAACAGAGACTTTTTCCCAGTGTGGAAATGAGGCACAATTTTATGGTGATTGGAGGAAAGTATGGGAGGATGCCAGAGGTTGTTTTATAACAGTATGTGGCGAGTACATGTGGGGGGTGGGTGTGCAAGGTGTTCCTTCTCTCCGTTGGCCTTCAGGTCATCCTTGGGAAAGGTGTAGCACCTGCTTAGCCACCCCCTTCCCCGCTGCCGATCAGGGTTACGCGAAGCCATGGCAGCAGGTGGTGGATGGTCAAATGAGCAGCTGATGCTTTTCACAAGTCCTGCTTATGTGACTGCTGACATCAGGCAGACAATCTCTGAAGTGTATTGATAATGGCTGGGGTCACCCGTCTTGTAAAGACACTGCCTGGAAGAAGGCAATGGAAAACCACTTCTGTAGAACAAATTGGCAAGAGCAATCATAGACATAAGACCATGATCACCTACAACATATGACATGGCACATGATGATGATGATAGGGGTATGTGGAACACTCTGCCAGAGGTGACGGTAAAGGCAGATACATTGGAGATATTTAAGAGACTCCTAGTTAGGCACACTAATGAAATAAAATAAAGGGCTATGTGGGAGGGAAGCATAAAGTAGGTTCAAAGGTTGGCACCAATTCGTGGACAATAGGGCCTGTGTTGTATTGTGCTGGTCTGTTTTCTAATTTCTGTTTTTCTCCATGGATGCTGTCTGATCATCTGAAAACAAACACAGTAATACCGGAAGCCTTCAGCAGGTTGGGTAGCATCAGGAGAAATCGGCACAACATTGTGGGCTGAAGGGCCTGTACTGTGCTATAATATTTGATCAAATTATGAAGTCTTTAATCTGAAACACTGATTTTGCTTCTCTCTACACTGATTTACAGTGTTGGATAGTGCTAAAAATTTGCCCAGATTCTCTCATCTTTTGAAATGGATTTAAGTTCCATATTAAAAACTCACACAAAATGCTAAAGGAACTCAGCAGGCCAGGCAGAATCTATGGAAAAGAGTACAGTCGACATTTTGCGCCATGACGTTTCAGATTTCCAGCCTCTGCAGATTTTCATTTGTTTGTTTAAATTCCATACTCCTGTGTCCAGAGGTGGGGTACAGCCTTGCCGTGCTTTCCTCAACCCCATTGATTTCAATAGAGATTCTGGTTCAGGTAGCAAAGAGGAAATTTTTATCACTTTAAAAAAATATATATATTCCTTCAGATAATGTGGTTAATACTTCTTTTAGGTATTCCTGCTTTTTCTCCGATAATCATTTTTTACTTTCTTTAGTTTTAATCGTTTTTGAATGCCTGAAATGTCAGAAACATTTGAGAATCATTAGAGACAGTGAAAAAATTCCACCCTCAATCCAGCCCTCTGTGAAGGACATTTTGGGCAGGTTTCCTGTACTATGCCAGTTAAAACTCAGTCCTACACTAACCACACGTTCTGGCCTCTGGGCTTCAAAGACTAGTGATAAAAATTGCTCTACAACCAGAGTTTGAGAACAATGAGATTGGAGGCAGGAATTCATCTGGGGTTGTGGCCTCCTCTGCCTGCACCTTCCTGCCTTTTGTAAAACTTCAGTTCTGAATGCTATTTGCTTACTTTTATTGCTTGCACTTCTGTTTAGCTTTCTCTCTGCAGATCGGATGCTTGACAGTATTCTTTTCCCCCTATTTTAATGGGATATTTTGTTATTTTTTGTGCTGTGGCTGCCTGTAAGGAGACAAATCTCAAGGCTGTATAACGTACAGTTACTGCTTGTTATGTAGCAGGCATTTAGGGCAGGAATTAAGGTCCTCCACCTCTATCTGTTCTTGGCCATTTTCTCTTTTGTGTCCCATGTATGGTTCATGGTCAAATCCTGCTGGAGTCTCGGGAATACTGTCGCAAACAGATAAAGGATTCTTCATTTCTGTTTCCGTTACAATTTTGTTTTGATCAGTCAAGCTGTTAGCAGTGAGTTGAATTCCTGAATCTGGAAGACTAGTAGACCTGTCTTAGCCTGGCCTCTCCCCTTGTGCTTTGGCTGTTGGCCTTGACTCTCATCAACATAATTCTCTGGGTCTTTGAAGCATGCATGCTTCCAAACCCAACCACAAGGTTGTGGTCCTCTTGTTGGATAATATATACATACTTTGATAATAAATGTACTTTGAACTTTGAAACTAGAAAGTATTGTTTTTCAAACACGAGACAATCTACAGATGCCGGAAATCTAAAGCAACGCACACAAAATGCTGGAGGAACTCAACCGGCCAGGCAGCATCTATGGAAAAGAGTAAACAGTCGACGTTTCGGGCCGAGAACCTTCATCAGGACCCTTCATCAAGTATTTTATTTTGCCTTTACTTCAGATTACATACATCTGTGGTATTATATTTTTGTACATTTTGTGTACATTAAAGAATATGATTAAGTGAATAAAAATATTGACAAACTCATTCAATTCACCATTTTGCCTTTATGAAACTGAAAACATTGACATTATCAAAATGAATGATTATTGCACAGCACCTAAATGTTTGCTTAATGTAATCAATAACAAAAGTACATTATGCATTATTTGAAATTCATATGGTGTTAATGATATGTTACAAACATAATGTAAATAATTTCTTCCACAAAACCTTGAAATGATTGCGTGTACTTTGAATTCACACTGATCCTCTTTTGGCAAAAGAACAAGTTATAAATCAAAGCAGTGCGTTTACAATCCTATTTCATTTTAATTCATTTTTGCAAATGCCATTTTTTAAATTGCACATAAATGAATGTGCTTTGCTGTTCAAACATTGTGCTTTCTATATGCCCCCAAAATTGCTTCCATCACCAGTAGTGGGACTTGTGAGCACGCTGCTATCCTGCTGTTTTTATGCAAGTTAAAGAGTCTCCAGTCAGAACCTCACTCCAGAAAAATAACTTCTGCATTACTCTTAAAGTTCCTTTTTCTCTCTCTCTCTCTCTCTCTCTCAAATTCGAGAGAGTTCAACTGGGTCAATTTTCAGATAGTTCATAGTGGATGCGAAAACATAAACACAAGAGATTCTACTGATGCTGGAAATCCAGAGTAACACACATAAAATGCTGGAGGAAGCCAGCAGGTCAGGCAGCATCAATGGAAGGGAATAAAGAGTTGACACTTCAGGTGGAGACCATTCTTCAGGACTCATCATCAAGAGCCTGGTAACGTCGACTCGTTATTCCTTTCTATAGATGCTGCCTGGTCTGCTAACTGCCCCAAGCATTTTGTGTTGCTCTGGATTTCTAGCATCTGCAGAATCTCTTGTGCTTTTGACTGTCCATCAGAAACTTGATTTTGCAGAAAACTATTTGAATATGTTTGACACATAGGCCAATATGTAAATATTTGATAAAAAGTCAATGATCTTAAATATTACTTATTTTCTCTTTCTACAGCAATGACTGATCCACTAAAGGTTCCTCTATTTTCTGTTGTTTTATTTCCGATTTCCAGCATTTTGCATTGTTTTTGTCCTTTAACTAAAATCCTGTTATATGTGTTCAGTACGCACAAAATCTGCAGCGAGCGGCATAACATTAAATGCACAGTTTGAGTGTTGAACAGAAGACTTACGGAAATCCCTAAGATGGTATTGTGGTAAGATCTAAAAGAGTAAATAATCTTTAAAAGTCTATTTTCATCAATTGCTTTATTTAATAAGATTTTGCATTTATTTTCATCAGCAGACAAAATATACTAAAGACTTAAGTGCTGCCCAGCAACACAGTCATAGGGAAGGTAAGGTAAGCTGTTTATTGGGGGAAGCACCATCATTCAATAGCACCATGTTGCAATTAGATGACACAAACCACATACCCTGAGGACTAGAACTGTCAGCTGCTGACAGTCAGTCACAACAATAGCTATTAAAGAAATAATTTATCAAAATGAGGCATGCACCATTGAACGTAAAAGAGCAACGTAAAAGAGTTCAAGATTGCCCCTGAATATTTGTGCACCTTATTTATAAGAATATTTTTATATAGAATCATAGGAAAATACAGAACAGAAACAGGCCCTTCAGTCCAAGTAGTCCATGCTGAACCATTTAAGCAAACTACTCCCATCAACCTGCACTGGGACCGCAGCCCTCCATAACTCCTACCATCCATGTATCTATCCAAACCTCTCTTAAAAGTTAAAAGGAAGCTCGCAAGCTGGCAGCTCATTCCCCACACTCTCACCACCTCTGAGTGCTGAATGCATATTTATTTCTTCAACTTTTGCTGCAGTGCTTTCATCATCTCCTTGTAACATATGTCACAGGAGAGAGTTTCAGCTTTCATTCACCCAGTTGCAGAAACATCTTTCATTTTCAAGCAACAATTAGGCAGGGAGGGCTGGATGGTCCGTTCTTGCAGCAGGCAATGGGAGCATTCTTATTATGTGCTAACTTTAATTTCCTTGTTTCCCAACAAAGTCCACAGACAAAACAAAGGAAGTAGGAGCAGCGATGTAAAGCAGTGCAGTGATCTTCAAGCAGTAAACATACAAACATAATTGTTTTTATATTAAAATGAATAATTACATACTTTTCATTCACAATGTAAGGACGCTTCAAAGTTGGTTGACTTTTCAATTAAACGCTACTGAAGGGATTCCTCAATAAGTATTAACAGAGCTGTCATATTGATTCTGTGCCATTAGAGTAAATAATCTATTGTTATTTAATCTAATAGTGAATTAATGGGGTAAACGGGTTGTCCAGGGAAGGGTAGCAGCTCTGGTGAAAGGGCTTGTCATGTCCAATCTGGAGCCGCTCACTCACCTTGGGGCCACCGGACACTCAGCTCTCACCTGTGGCCCCAAGTAGCCATCTGCATGCATCAGTGGCCACACCCCAGTACACCACTTTGATACGCGGGCTAAACCAGGTGACCTCATACCCCAGGGAGTTACGGGCATACATGTGCCAGCATGTGAAGTCAGCTCCAGCGGACAGGGTGGATGAAATTGACAGAGAGATCCAAGGGCCAGAAAGATGATCTTGCAACGCTCCGTGGAGAGCGAAGGGATGACTAGGCACAGAAGATGTCATGGTTATCCACTGAAACCAAGGAAGAGCCCAGTTTGTGACACTTGTTCGTGCCACTGGACCTGGACTTCTGAGGTCGAGAGAGTGGAACTGCCCCAGAGCAATGGCTTTTCCGTTTTAATAACTCTCCTGTACAGGTCTCCTGTCATTGTCAGCATGACGAACAACCACCATATTAATTAATGTCATTCAGATGAGGGTCACTGATCTGAAATATTAACACTTCGTTTCACTCTCCTCAGATATTTGCTCATCTGCTGAGCATTTCCAGCGCTTATCACTTCTATTTTGTAAGACATAGGAGCAGAATAAGGCCATTCAGCCTTATCAGAAGAGGACAGAAACCGGAAAAGGGTGTGAAAATGAAAGGGAGGACAAGCTGTTAGGTGGTAGGTGAGACTGGGTGAGAGGGAAGCTGGGTGGGAGGGCAAGGCAGGGGGATGGATTAAGAAGCTGGGAGGTGATAGGTGGAAAATGTAAAGAAGATAGAATCTGACAGAAGAGTGGGCCATGGAGAACAGGAAGGAGGAGGGGCAGCAGAAAAAGGTGATGGGCAGGTGAGGAGAAGAGAAAGGGTGAGAGAGGAGCCCAGTGAGAAATGGAAAAAGAGGGAAGTGAAGGCAGAGAAATTACTGGAAGTATCTTCCTCACTGGAGAAAATATGAGAAGCAGTATTTTGTTTGAAAAAGAAGTGTTTTTAAAAATACATATTATCTTTCATGAGCAGTTCCACATCTTAGCATGAACCTATACTCCTTCCCAAATAACAGTGATTGTCCTGAAGTACTTTGTGTTGCATTTCAGGGAGATGATAATGCAACATTAATCCTGCTAATTCAAAATAAGTCAAAAAATACCTGAACAGGAAATATTCTGATTGAATTTCTAAGTATTTTGCCATTGTATATAATTAAAAAATTACAGCTGGCTCATTGTATTGAGGAATCCCAGGGTGTAAGGAAAGTGACAGCAGTCACCCTTTCAGTAAATGAATGATCTTTTCCAGTTATCTTCTGACACTTTGATATGCATATCTGTGTAATACCTCAGTATCTATTCAAAAGTTCAACTGAAGAGATGTTTCTTTTTAAACAGTAATTATACTTTTATACAACTTTAACTCATTTTGTACTACTGTAACTTCTCACTATGTATAAGTGATTTCTGCTGTTTGTATGGTTAATAATTGATTTCATTAATCAAACAAGCCAAATATTAATCCTAACCCCTGTATCAGTAGCAGCTCAGCACCCTAATTTAAAATGTATATTCACTAGCCACTTAATTAGGTACAGCTGTACACCTACTCATTAATGCAAATATCTAATCAGCCAATCAAGTGGTAGCAACTCAATGTATAAAAGCACTCTGACATCTTCAAGAGGTTCAGTTGTTGTTCAGACCAAACATCAAAATGGGAAAGGAATGTAATCTAAGTGACTTTGACCGTGGAAAGATTATTGGTGCCAGATGGGGTGGTTTGAGTATCTCAGAAACTGCTGACCTATTTGGATTTTCACACAAAAGAGTCTCTAGAGCTTGCAGAGAACGGTGCAAAAAACAAAAAAAAATGTCAAGTGAGTGGCAGTTGTGTGGGCTGAAATGTTTTGTTAATGAGGACGATTAGAAGACAACAGTCAGACTGGTACAGGCAGACAGGAAGGCGACAGTAACTTGAATAACCATGCGTTACAACAGTGGTGTGTAGAAGAGCATCTCTGAATGCACAACACATTGAACCTTGAAGTGGATGGGCTACAGCAGCAGAACACCACTCCTGGACAAAATAAAGTGGCCACTGAGTGTATTTAGTGCTACCTTAACTTCTCACTGTGTTGAAGTGATTTCTACTGTTCTAAAGATTAAAAATAGATTTTATTAATCAAAACAGCAAACAAGCCAAATACTAATCCCACCTTTTACTTCTAACCCCTGATCAGATATAAATGTTTGCATTGGCAACACTTGAGCAGCCCAATTTAAAATGTATTTTAATTAAACACGAGAGCTGAAGAAGAAATTCCAGAGGAAAGGTTGGGACTCCCACATCTCTTGATATCAATGTAATGTAATCATTTTAGGGAGCTGAATTGTCGACGTCGACTCTCAGAAAAGGGTTGAATTTATATCTTAATTTAGCAACAATGAAAATGAAGGACAGCTGGGAATATATTTTTTTTATTAAATACAGTGGTATTAATACTTATTTTCCAGTGTTCTGGTTTTAAGGTTGAAAAGGTAAACAGGTGAAACTAAAAAAATACCTTTTGCCCTTGTTGATAATTTTGTAATTAAGATAGAAGAATCTGGTAAGTATGAGTCTAAGGAGTGGAGTTTTCGATGAAATTAACTAACTGAACTCACAATGATTTAGAGCTGACAAAGTAATGTGCAGTCAGACTGCTTTTCTGCACCTGTGAAAAAAATATATATACTTATTTCTTTTTGTCAACCAAGTATTGAAAGATTTTAAAAGCATCCTGGCAATGTCAACAGAAGCATTCAAAAACCTCGTTTACAGAAGTCTGTTCCATGCACTTAATTGTAAGAACAGTCTTTCATGAGCCCAATGAGGCCCCTTGGCTGGGGCCCTGTGCGATCCCCTTTCTTCTAACTGTGGCGTTAAATTTTAGGCACGTTCGACAGCACTGAATTTTGATCGCCACCATGTAGCATCGGCCCAGTTTCTTCAGGGTGAGACAAAATTTCTCTGACATTCTGTCCTTCGTACAGGTGTTGTCTGAAAGACAATGTTAACAATGTTATTTAAACATTTGGAGCAACACCATCAAATATCACCCCCTCCCTCCATGAGGTTTGGCTTGTACATCAGCTCAAGAATCACCTCCCAGCTTCTCACTTCACCTTCCTCCTCCACCCATCATCTCTTCACCTGGTCTCACTTATTCCCTGCCAGCTGTACTCCTATCCCACCCCATACCATCTTATTCTGGCTTCCTCCCCCTTCCATTCCAGTCCTGATGAAGGACCTCAGCCCAAAATATCAACAGTTTATTCCTCTCCATAGATGCTGCCTGACTTGCTGATTTTCTCCGGTATTTTGTGTGTGTTGCTCTGGATTTCCAGAATTTGCAGAAGCCCTTGTGCACCAGTCTTTGGCTTATTGTGATATAACCATAAGCTGGTCTTTTTGACCCATTGAGCCTGGTCTTTCAATTAATGTGATCATGGCTGATGCTCAATCACAGTTAATTTGCATTAGCTTCAGTCTGCAACTCATCACACCAGTAATGCAATGTTGATGCAAGTTTTGCTTCGGTTCAGCCAGTGTGAGCACTGGGACTTTTGGATCACACTGATTAGAAGTTGTAACATATGAAGACAGCATCCATCATCAAAGACCCCCATCATCCAGGCCATGCTCTCTTCTCATTACTATCGTCAGGGAGGAGGTACAGGAGCCTTATGTCCACCAGGTTCAGGATCAGTTCAACCATCAGGCTCGCAAATCAGCATGGAAAACTTCACTCACATCAGCACTAAAATAATTCCACAACCTACAGACTCACGGTCAAGGACTCGACAACTCGTGTCTTCAGTAATATTTATTTTTTATTTGTACAATTTGTCTTCTTTTGCACTTAATTGTTTGTGAGTCTTTATGCATAATTTTTCATGAATTCTACTGTTTTTCTGTATTTTCTTGTAAATGCGTGCAAGAAATGATTCTCAGGCTAGTATATGATGATGTACAGTACTTTGAACTTTGAACTTTTGACAGTGAGGTTAAGCCTCCAGAAGTCCTGACTAAACAGAAGAACATGAGGAAATGAAGCTGGAGTAGGATATTTGACCTTCTGTGACTGCTCAACCATTCATCATTGCTGATTTACCTTAGACCATTAGACATAGGAGCAGAGTTAAGTCATTCAGCCCATCGAGCCTGCTCTGCTGTCCCATCACGTTTGATTTCTTTTCCCTCTTCTTTCCTGCCTTCTCCCAGTAAACTCTGACACTCTTAAAAATTACGTAATTATTAGCCTTCACTTTGAATGTATCCAATCACTTGACCTCTACAGCTGCCCGTGGCAATGAATTCTACTGATTCACCACCCTCTGGCTAAAAAAATTCCTCCTCATCTCTGTTCTAAAGGGATGTCCTTCTAGTCTGAGACTGAGTGCTCTGGTCCCGGACCCCTCTAACTATGGAAAACATCCTCTCCACGTAAACACTATCTAGTCCTTTCAATATTCAATAGGTTTCAATGAGATTTCCCCCACCCCCATTCTTTCAATCTTCAGTGAATCCAGTGAATACAAGCACAGAGCCATCAAACACATACCTATTTGTTAACCCTTTCATTCCTGAGATCATTCTTAGCATACTCTTCTTTAATCTCTCAAGTAGAAAAAATAGATCAATCTCTGTCTTGAATAAGAGAAAGTAAATAGACACGAGGCATGAGTTGGCTGTGCCAGATTGGAAAACCAAATTAACAGGTATAATGGTGAAGCTGCAATTGATCATGTGGAAAGAATTAATACAGAAGTTACAGGTATTATAGCTCCCTTTACACTAAAAGCAGATCCAATAGAACAGAGTTGTGTTCAGTTCTGCTTGCTTGTTGTAGGAAGCATGTGAAAGCTTCAGAGAGGATGTCGAGGAGATTTACCAGGATGCTGCCAGGATTTTGAGGATAGGTTAAATGAGCTAAGTCTCTTTCTAGAGTGAAGGACTTTGAGAAATGACTTGATAGAGGTGTACAAGATGATGAGTCATAGATTGAGTGGATAGGCAGAGACTTTTACCCAGGGGGCCAATGCCAGGGGCATAACTTTAATGTGATTGGCGGGAAGTATAGGAGGGATGTCAGAGGTAAGGTTTTACACTGACAGTGGTGAGTGCATAAGAAGCCCTGTCAGAGGTGGTGGAGGCAGATACATTAGGCACATGGATGATAGAAAAATGGAGGGCTATGTGAGAGAAAAGGGCTGGTTTGATCTTAGAGTAGGTTAAAAGGTTGGTACAACACTGTGGACCGAAAGGCTTGTACTGGGTTGTGAAGTGCTCTATGTTCTATTAAATCAGCAGGATGACAATATTAATGGTTGGAAATTCCACCCATCAGCTGCTTCACATAAAATTGGTTCAGATTACAGAGAGGCATAGGGATGGAGACAACAGATAGAATGTCTGTGATAGGGTCCAGAATTTAAAATAATTAGTTCCTTGGTAACCTATCTGTCTGCTGCCTCTTGCAAAAATGTTCCTCTGTATCTGCCACTCCAACCCTCTCTGTAACTTGAAACAGGCTTTTCCTCTCACTTTCTCATTTCTGACAAAAGGCTACAGGACACACAGGTTAATTATCTATCTCTTCATGTAAGCTGATGGACCTGGTGAATGTTGGTAGCATTTTCTGCTTGTTTCAGATTTCCAGCATTTCCATTCTTTATCCAGATGTTGCAGAAAATTTCAGTTAGTTTTAATCATCTTAATTATGTTTATGAATTTCCATAGGCAATACAAGAGCATAATATCCAAGCAAGACCCAACTAGTTCCCCTCCACCAGCACCCTCATCCGTCTGGCAGGACTGGTCCTCACCCTCTACAACTTCTCCTTCAACTCCTTCCACTTCAAGAGATCGTAATGGTGCCCACATGGGCCCCAACTGCACCTGCATTTTGGTTAACTGCATGGAACAGTCCATATTCCAAGCCTTCCCTCGTAATGGTCCTCAACTCCTTCTGTACTACACGGATGGCTACAAAGGTGTTGTTTCATGCTCCCGTGCTGAGCACCTCAATTTCCTCAACTTTACCTCAAACTTCCTCCCTGCCCTTAAATACACTCGGTCCATTTTTGACACCTCACTCCCCTTTCAAGTTCAAGTTCAACCATACATGAATACAGCCAAACAAAGCAGTATTACTCCGGGGCCAAGATACAGAACATACACACACACACAGTGGAAGGCACATATAAGGTAGCAAGCACATATATTAGTAAAATACAGTCACACAAAAAATATAGTCCATGACCCTGAGTCCGTGAATGTTGCAGCAGTCTGCAGTCAAGCACAATACAGCTTGTCTTCTGCCAAGTGAACACTGGGGGGCAGCACCAACTCCAGCTTGCACACCGTGCCAAACCACCTCTGGTGGAGTGCATAACTCTCCAGGCAGCTGTAGAAGGGTGACACTGTGGCTTGAGGCCCAGTTCTCGGCGTGACTGAGGCCACACAGCTCCCCCACTGTGCCTCTCTCTGTCTCCATCTCTGCAGACAAACTTATCAATATCATTTATAAACTTACCAATTCCCACCCTATCTTCTGTAAAAATACTATTCCCTTTTCCCAGTTCATAGTCTCTACTGCATCTGTTCCCAGGATGAGGCTTCCTTTCCAGGTCATCAGCGATGTCCTCCTTCAAAGAACGGGGTTTTGTTTCCTCCACCACTGATGCTGCCCTCACTCACATCTCCTCCATTTCTTGGACTTTTGTGCTCACCTTAAGAGGGATAGAGTTGCTCTTGTCCTCACCTATGATCCCAGGAGGCTCCATATCCAACACAACATTCACAACTTCCACCATCTTCAAAGAGATCTTACCACCAAACACATCTTTACTTCCCCCTGACAACTCTCTGCTTTCTGCAGGGGGTATTGCCTCTGTGATTCCCTTGTCCATTCATCCCTCCTGACTAATCCCTGCAAACGAGAGAAATGCTACACCTGCCCATTCACCTCCTCTATTCCAGCAAAGCAACACTTCATTTAAGAATCTGTTGGGGTGTCCTATTTTATCCTGTGCTCCTGATGCAATGGTGAGACGCAACATAAACTGGAGGACAACTATGTCGAGAACCTTTGCTCCATCTGTCTGAAGTGGAATTTCTCAGAGGCCAATTATTTTAATTCCTATCCCCATTCTTGATCTGACATGTTGGTTCATGGTCTCCTCATCTGCTGTGATGAGGGCACACTCAGGTTAGAGGAGCAACATCTCACATCCCATCAAGGTAGCTTTTAAGCTGAAGGCATGAGCATTGATTTCTCTTTCCTGTATTTTTTCTCTTTTTTCTGCTACACATTCCCTCTCCTTCTATTCCAACTCTAGCCTCTTACCTCTTCTCCTCACCTGCTTAGCACCTCCCCTGGTGCCCCTCCTTCTTCCCTTTCTCCTTGGTCCACTCTCCTCTCCTATCAGATTCCTTTTTTTCCATCCTTTGCCTTTCCCACCCTACCCTGGCTTCATCTGTCACCTTCTAGCTTGTCCTCCTTCCCCTTCTCCCCACCTTTTTATTTTGGCATCTTCTACCTTCCTTTCCAGTACTGATGAAGAGTATCAGCCTGAAGCCTCAACTCTTTACTCATTTCCATAAATGATGCCTAACCTGCTGAGTTCCTTCAGCAGTTTGTGTGTTGCTCTGGATTTCCAGCGTCTGCAGAATCTCTTGTGTTTTTGAATAACATAAAAGTAGACTATTAAACCTTCCACAGAGATGTAAAATAGAAAAGTTAAGCATAAGTGATCGTACTTTAAAAACCAGAATTTCTCCCAAACTTGCTCCAATTGATCTTTAGACTCTTAGGCAATCAACTTGGATAAATCATGATATCTCATTTACAATTACAATGTAATATAATATTCAAAATATTCACGATTTTTCCCATGCACTATGGAGAAGTAGGTCAGTGCTATGAGAACTCACACAGCCCTTCTCAGAGCTCCTGAATTTGGAAATATACTCATTGGCCACTCAATTAGTTATACCTGTACACCTGCTCGTAAATGCAAATATCTAGTCAGCCAATCACATGGCAGCAACTCTATGCACAAAAGCATACAGATATGGTCAAGAGGGTCAGTTGTACAGACCAAACATCAGAATGGGGAAGAAATGTGACTGACATGGTGCCAGATGGGGTGGTTTGAGTATCTCAGAAAATGCTGATCTCTTGGAATATTCACGCACAACAGTCTCCGTAGATTAAAGACAACTGTGTGAAAAATAAAATACATCCAGTGAGCAAGTTCTGTGGGTAAAAATGGTTGTTAAAGAGAGAGGTCAGATGAGAGAATAGCCAGACTGGTTCAAGCTGACAGAAAGGAGGTGGTAATCCAAATAACCACAAGTTACAACAGTGGTGTGCAGATGAGCTGTACATTGAACCTTGAAGTAGACAACATTCTTCAAGCTTCAGCAGAAGACCATGAACATGCATGCAGTGGCCGCGTTATTAGTTACAGCAGTTACTAGTAAAGTGGGCACAGAGTGTACTAATAAATTTATTTTCTAAAGTAGGATCAACCAAGAAAATACATATCTGGAGCAGCTTTAATTTCCCAGTTACTTGAATATTACAGCAAAAAGATCTGCTGAAATATATATTCGTACAAATTGCTAATTTAAGTAAAGATCCTGAGGGTTATGTTCTCTCAAAGAGTTTCCATGTTATACACAGCAAATTTAGCAGAAATTAACAAGACTTTAATTATTCTAATCTCTTTCAGATGAGCTGGAAAGAAAATTGCAGAGCTCATGCTGTTTTGTGACACCAGCACTGTATGATTGAGGGCTTTATTCTTTGTGTTATTAAACTGAACATATTTCCAAAATGCCACCCACTGTAAGTACAAATATGTTCTGCAGGAAGCATTGGAATATTCATCTATTGTAAATGGTGTTGTCATGAATAATGTGTGCAATTAATACAGTTCCATTAAAGTAGGGGTTCCCAACCTGGGGTGCCCGCACCCCCAGGGGGTGTGAGATGGAATTTCAGGGGGTGCAACAAAGAGTGGCTTGTGTGCTTGAGTGACAAGTCATGAGTCATCACTCAGCCAGCTGCCAGTGTGCCTTGAGAAGTGGTAGTAACGTTTGTCCCAAGCACACTCCAGTCTCCCGCTGCCCAAGTTGAGAGAGATGTAAACTCACTCCTGTCTCCCACTGCCCGAGTCAGCGTTGAGGATTCTCATCAGTGTTACCTGGGAGTTACACCTCAGAGTTGAGGAGTCTCATCAATTTACTGTTTACAATATTTTCTGAATAAATTAGAATCTAATTGCTCAATTTATATTTGCATTTTATGCACTGAGTTAAAAGCTTATTTTTTTTTAAGTTCAATTTGTTCACCCGTAGTATTCTATGTGGTTCAATTTGTGGTTCAAAAATTAGAAATTAGACTTCTTCATCTTCAAATGTGATATTACTTTTGTAGGGGGTGCGAACATTAATCAAAAATTTCCTAGGGGTATGGGGCATAGAAAAGGTTGGGAACCACTGCATTAAAGGGTGCTCAGATAGCAGAGCTTGAATTCAGTGTTGTGCTGTGGCATGACTCTTAAATCATTTCTATCCTTAGCAAGTAAGCAATTTTATGGAGTAGTCCTATTAGTGACAAGTAATTGCTCATGGACTTTCCATTGTACTATAGACACTTACCCATATAGTTCTTTTGAATATACACCCTATCCTCGTTACATGTGTCTTCAGACTATGTGGATTCACAGTTATGCGAGGAGCACTGCTTTCCCGCCATTACAAGTCACATGCACACGTCTCACAGTCTCACTGTTGGGATGAGAAGCCCCGCTTCCCCGCCAATACAAGTCATGTGCGCACGCCTCACAGTCTCACTCCCACCAGTCTCGCATTGGTTTTGGCAACGTGTGAATGTGCGATCTTGTGCTCTTAAACTTTTGTTGTTTTTACCTACGCTGCAGTGATTTTGTGCCTGAAATATTTAACCATGCCTCCTAAGTGCCCGATGTCATGTCCTGGGCCATCAGCCAAGCGGCAGAGAACCACTTTAACACTTGAAAAAAAGTTGGAAATTATAAACAGGTTTATAAACAGGTCTCAGATGAGACTGGGCTTTTTTGGAAGCATATGCCAAAATGCATTTACATAAGTAAGGATGAAAAATCTGCATCAAGTTTCAAGGCAGCAGAGGATAGGCTGACTTTGCTTATGTGTTCCAATGCCGAAGGAGACTGTAAGTTGAAGCCTTTCTTAGTTTACCATTCACTAAACCCCGATGCTCTTAAGGGTTTGAGTAAGAATATGCTTCCTGTCCACTGGGCAATTAACAAGAAAGCATGGGTCACTTTGAAGATTGCTTTGCTAATCATTTTGCTGTTGAGGCTGAACGCTACTGCCGGGAACAGAATCTTGTCTTTAAAGTTCTTCTGTTGCTTGACAATGTGCCAGCCCATCCTGAACATTTGGACAGCCTTCATCTTAACATAACAGTGCGTTTCCCGCTGCTCGACACAACATCGCTGATTCAACCACTCGACCAAGGTGTATTTTTTATGGCAAACTATCTCTCAGATGCTGCAACAACAGACAATTTTGAAAATCCCAGGAGTTTACCAACGGTGAGGGAATGGTGGAAGTCCTTCAACATCAGACATGCCATCAACAACATTGATGAATCCTGGAAAGAGGTCAGGTCTGTGAGAGTTCTGTGAGTCTTCCTTCACCCCTTGCAGTCCTCGATGATCCTGATGACGAACAACCATCCACCTCATCCATGTAAAGCTGCCCGACACCACAACAACCACTCATCTCCCGGAGCGAACACACCTGCCACTGTTGGTGAATACTGCACACACTAGTATGTTAACTTTCTATGATTTATTATGTTGAATATTACCTTAAATGATGAAATATAATATGAATGTTGCCTTGTGGTACTGCTTTTGTGTCGTATTGGTATGAAAATGTGAATAAATTACAGATAAAACATAATTAGGAAGCCCTCCAGAATGCATCCCTATTTTCTCCATTTAAATGATTAGTCACATTATGCGATTTCACATTAGGCGTTGACTGCGAGGAACGTATCCCCCACATATAACGAGGATAGTGTGTATTCACCAAGCGACTGAACAAAATATTGAGCATAGGTGTTGAGATGTTATGATGGAGTTGTATAAGATGTTGGTGAGGCCTAGTTTGGGGTATTGTGTGTGGTTCTGGTCACCTGTCTACAGAAAAGATTCAAAGAGCCCAGAAAAAATATACAAGCATATTGCCAGGACTTGAGAACTTGAGTTATAGGGAAGGGTTGAATAGGTTAGAACTTTATTAGAGAGTAGGAGAATGACAGGGTATTTGATAGAGGTATGCAAAAGTTATGGGTGATATAGATAGGGTAAATGCAAGCAGGTTTTTTCCCATGAAGCTTGGGTGAGTCTAGAACTAGAGGTCATGGGTTAAGGGCGAAAGGTGAAATGTTTAAGAAAAACATGAGGGAGAACTTCTTCACTCAGAGGATGGCGAGTGTGTGAAATGAACTGCCAGCCAGTGGTGGATACAGTTTCGATTTTAACACTTAAGAGATTTGTGTAGGTACATGAAGGGGAGGAGAATGCAGAACTACTCACACAAGAAATTGTGCAGATGTTGGAAATCCAAAGCAACACACACAAACTGCTGGAGAAACTCAGCAGGTCAAGCAGCATCTATGGAAATGACTAAACAGTCAATGATTCAGTACTTCCTGAAGAAGGGTCTCAGCCAAAACCTTGACTGTTTATTCATTTCCATTGATGCTGCCTGACCTGCCGAGTTCCTGCAGCATTTTGTGTGTGTTGCAGAACTGTGGTCCAGGTGCAGGTTGATGAGATTGGGCAGATTAATAGTTCAGCACAGAATAGCTGGGCCGAAGCGTCTGTTTCCATGCTGTAGTGTTCTATGACTCTAAATCTACCACTGATGCTGTTGTTGTTTTCCTTTTACACGCTTTGTGGCGCATCGAGCTGCAACCTTGCCATTTCTTTAGCATTTTTGTCTGATTTATATGAGGCTGAGTTGCTAGCTCGATGCTCAATCCATCACGGATGGAAAGTGTGTAAGGAGCCAGCCAGATTCAAACCCAGGACTTCTTGCCTCGAAGTCTGGTGCGGGTGCCACTGCACCACCGGCCAGTTCATTGGTGTTAGCGAGAGCTAAAGCAAGGGTCAAATTTTGCCATTTACAGACAATACACAATAGGTGCAGAAGTGGACCATTTGGCCCTTCGAGCCTGCACCGCCATTCTGAGATCATGGCTGATCATCTACTATCAATACCTGGTTCCTGCCTTGTCCCCATATCCCTTGATTCCCCTATCCATAAGATACCTATCTAGCTCCTTCTTGAAAGCATCCAGAGAATTGGCCTCCACTGCCTTCCGAGGCAGTGCATTCCACACCCCCACAACTCTCTGGGAGAAGAAGTTTTTCCTTAACTCTGTCCTAAATGACCTACCCCTTATTCTCAAACCATGCCCTCTGGTACTGGACTCTCCCAGCATCTGGAACATATTTCCTGCCTCTATCTTGTCCAATCCCTTAATAATCTTATATGTTGCAATTAGATCCCCTCTCAATCTCCTTAATTCCAGTGTGTACAAGCCCAGTCTCTCTAACCCAGTGGTTCCCAACCTTTTTTTGGCCATGCCCCACCTAATCACCTCTAAAATCCTGATGCCCCCTGTGGTGATATATAATTCTTATTATTCAAAAAGTGAACTCCTATTCACCTGGAGGAAGCCTAAAAGACCATTAACTTGGTTTAAACAAGCTTCCAAAGAACATGGCATTCATGAAAGAGAAAAATAAAAGAACCAAAGGACTGTTAATGTTCTGAGGAAGAAATTACTAAGAAATTGTAAAAAAAAGAACATTAAGTGATATTAAAATAATAATAATAATAATAAATAAATAAAACAATGCCGATTCGTTTCTACAGCATACAAAGACAGATACACCGTTTAAAAGAGATGACGCAATGTACACACCTTCACACCACCAAGAACCGAAAGCTACTGCAAAAAGCAGCATTGGCGCGACCTCGTACGAGTTTCTTACGCGTTTGGACTTGTTCATTCGTTCCTTCCTACATCAGTCAATTCATTAATTTAATTATAAAAGCCATTTGATGGTTGTAATGATGGTGATACACTATATATACAGTACATACGCAATTACACATGTACATACACACAAGTATTTTTATGGATGCATACTGTATATGCACATATGTATTAACTCGCACACACACTCATACTCACACAGACTTACTAGAAAAAATTCACTGTTAATAACTCATTCTCGAATTGCCCCCCTTAAAAATCAAATTACCCCCCTGTGGGGTGTACGCCCCACGTTGGGAACCACTGCTCTAACCTCTCTGCGTAAGACAGTCCAGACATCCCAGGAATTAACCTTGTGAATCTACGCTGCACTTCCTCTACAGCCAGGATGTCCTTCCTTAACCCTGGAGACCAAAACTGTACACAATACTCCAGGTGTGGTCTCACCAGGGCCCTGTACAAATGCAAAAGGATTTCCTTGCTCTTGTACTCAATTCCCTTTGTAATAAAGGCCAACATTCCATTAGCCTTCTTCACTGCCTGCTGCACTTGCTCATTCACCTTCAGTGACTGATGAACAAGGACTCCGAGATCTCTTTGTATTTCTCCCTTACCTAACTCTACACCGTTCAGATAATAATCTGCCTTCCCTACACCGTTCAGATAATAATCTGCCTTACAGCACAGGAGCATAGTGGTTAGCACAATACTTCACAGTACCAGCGGCCTGGGTTCAATTCCCGCTGCTGCCTATAAGGAATTTGCACGTTTTCCCTGTGTGGGTTTCCTCTGGGTGCTCTGGTTTCCTCCCACAGTCCAAAGACATGGTAGGTTGGAAGGTTATTCGGTCATTGGCTAGGGTTTGACCAGGTAGGGTGAATGCAGTAAAATTTAACACTAGACCTGCCATTTCTATGCGATCCACAGAGCAGTTTCGTCAGGATGCTATTAAATTAAAGATCACAGAAATGAGACTCAGAATGATGTTTATTACCACTGCCAAATGTTGTGAAATGTGTTGTTCAGAGACAACAGTACAGTGCAATACATAAAAATTACAGTAAATTACAATAATAAATAAGTAGGGCAGAAGAGGAATAGTGAGGTAATATTCATGAGTTCCGGGACGGTACAGAAATCTGATGGCAGTGGGAAGAAATTGTTCCTGAAACATTAAGCGTGGGTCTTCAGGTTCCTGCACCTCCCCCCTCATGGTAATAATGAGATGAGGACATGTCACAGATGGTGAGTGTAGTGGGTAATGTAACACTTCACAGCACTGGCTGTAAGATCGGGGTTTCGGTCTGTAAGGAATTTGTACGTTCTCCCCGTGAATGCATGGGTTTTCTCTGGGTGCTCTGGTTTCCTCCCACATTCCAAAAATGATATACTGGGTAGGATTAGTGAGTTAGGGCATCACAGGAGCATAGTGGCTAGCACAATACTTCACAGTACCAGCGACCTGGGTTCAATTCCCGCTGCTACCTATAAGGAATTTGCATGTTTTCCCTGTGAGGGTGCTCTGGTTTCAAGACATGGTAGTCCAAGACATGGTAGGTTGGAAGGTTATTCGGTCATTGTAAATTGCCCTGTGATTAGGCTAGGGTTAAATCGAGGGTTGCTGGGTGACACGGCCTTAAGGGCTGGAAGAGCCTATTCCATGATGTATCATAATAAATAAAAAAAAACAATAAATAAAAGTTGTGGGCATGCTATGTTGGTGCTGGAAGCCTGGCAATACCTGCTCCGACTGTACTGGCCATTGATGCAAACAGCACATTTCACTGGAAGTTATGTACATCTAACCTTTCACTTTTAATGTTGTCCTCGATCACAGGGAAGGCTGTAGCCCGTTTATAACCAATATCCACACTCTCTGATGTGATTCAAACGCTACTTTACCCAGAGCAGCTGCTGGTCAAGAAACAGCAAGTTCCTGCCGATAGTGATTGCCTGAAGGTAGGTTTCAATGTTTTGCACCCGGATTGTTGTAGCTCAGGCAACCACGGACAAACAAATCCAGTGTTCACCTAACCTGCAGTAGGTACAGGATTATTGTAGCCGTTGCTCCAAGTCTGCCTCTGGTGCCACAACAAAATATTACATTAAGGACAACTATTATTTATCTCTGTTATCTACCTTGCTCTTTTTCCTTTGCACTTTTAATTTCTTTTTGAAACTTATTGTAATTTATATGTCATGCATTGTACTGCGGCTACAAAACAACAAATTTCGCAACATATGTCAGACGTGATAAACTCGATTCTGATCATAATTTCTTTACCCAAAGGAAAATAACAAGATAACAGGAACCTCTGCCATTAGATTGCTGAACAGCGCAATAACACATGAACAATACCTCGCTATTCCTCATTTGCACGCTCTATATATCTATCTATCTATTTATTGTTAATTATAATAATTTTTTTGTCCAACACTGTACTGCTGTCACAAAACAACAAATTTGATGACATGTCAGTGAGAATAAAACTGATTCTAGTTATGATTCTGCTTATCTTTCCAGATGTCCTGTTTTCAGCACAGAACTGTATAAACTAAGTTCAGATAGAAACTTCTGCTTACCTGGTGACCTCGAGCCCGACTCTGATGGTGTTTCTCATCCCCATTTTAAGTCGTCACATCATGAGGGGACACTGGTGGGTTTGAGTTCTGAATTAACTCAAATGGTGGTATGGTAGCGTAGTGGTTAGCACAACGCTTTATAATACCAGCGACCCAGGCTCAATTCCTGTAGGGAGTTTGCACATTCTCCCCGTGACCAAGTTGGTTTCCTCTGGGTGCTCTGGTTTCCTCCCACAGTCCAAAGATGTACCATTTGGTTGGTTAATTGGTCATTGTAAATTGTCCCATGATATGACTAGGATTAAATTGAGGGTTGCTGGGCAGCACAACTCGATGGGCTGGAAGGGCCTATTCTGCGCTGTATCTTAATAAATGAAATAAATAAATACACATATCCATTTATGCTGCTGGTTGCTCTTTCACACCATTCAGACTTTAGCTAGTGGGCCTACAAGAATCTTCAAACCATACTTCACTTTAGAGTTGGCACAGAACTTTCCATATCCAAATCTTGTTAACATTGATACCAGGTCATAAATTCAGGCCCTGAATCTAATGCAGTGGGTAAAATCAACAGCACTGTGTCCACGTGTACATCAAAGGCATGACTAAAATTTGGAATATTATCTCCATCTTACAGTCATAACAATAGAAATCAGTGCTTAAATGTGTGGACCAGAATATTAAAGGAAAAAAAAAATTACAGGAGGAATTCAGCAGGTCATGTAGCATCTCTGAAGGGAAATGGACAGTTGACATTTGAGTCAAGACCTATTATTTGGACGGTCAGATGAAGGGTCCTGACCTGAAAAGCAGGTTGTCCATTTCCCTCTGTAGATGACTTATATGTTCCTGATACATGTTTTTTTGTTTAAAATGTATTGTCTCCCCTGTATGTAAGTATATATAGAGCACTACAACACAGAAACAATCCCTACAGCCCATTTCGTCTGTTGAATTGTTATTCTACTTCGTCCCATCTACCCACACCTGCACCACAGCCCATCACACTCCTCCTGTCCATATACATGTCCAAACTGTTCTTAAAATGTTACAACTAAATCAGTACCCACCACATCTGCTGGCAGCTCATTCTATACTCCCAGCCAAAGTGATGGACGTGGGTTCAATTTCCACATTTGGATTAGGACATAGATGGGATGTGCAGGTCAAAGGAGCTAGGCAGAATAATTGTTAGGTATCCTCTTAATGGGCTTCTGCAGTCTCTGGGTAAGCGAGTCCATGGCTATGCTAAAGGTCAGCCAGTTGTGATTACTATCTCCAAACGTTCACCCATGGAATTGTGTCTCCTGATCACAGATTGGACAAGTTTAGGTTGTTTTCTCTGGAGTGACAGAGAAGGAGGAAGAGGGCAAAAGAATGGGGTAGAGAGGGATAATAAATCAGCCATTATCAAATGGTGGAGCAGACTCAAAAGGCAGAACAGATCTCTTGTCTTCTTAACTTTCACATCACACAAAGTAAGGTTTGACTTTCTAGGATCCATCATAAACAAAATCATACTTCCTCATGTTCTAATTCCATTTTCTCCAGCTTCGCCTACTCAATAAATCTACCAGCTTCCTGTTGTATCATTCTGCTTTCATCTGTATTCTGACATACCTCAACAATAGACTAGTGTTAAATACGGAGTTGCTGGGCAGCACAACTCGAAGGGCCAGAAGAGCCTATTCCAGGCTGTACTTCTATAAATAATCAATAAATAAGTATAAGTAATTGAAACAGATCAGATATTGGCAGTGTAAGCTGTAGAATAGTTTATAATCACTGACTATATTTGCATACCAACCAACCTGTCTGTTAATGAGTTCTGTATTGTAGTACCAATTGCCTATATTTTTTTCAGTACAGATAATTCAAATTGCTTCCATATCACAGAAATAAGAGCACAGACAATATAACAATGTTTCCTGATTGTATTAGCATACACATAAACATGAATTCTATGATTTGAAGCATATATTGCTGTAATGGCATATATTGAAATGGATCCTTGTTAAGGCAATTGTTCTTGCTTGTCCTGAATACAGTGTATCGTGCCGGTGTAATGCAAGGTGATTGGAGGAACGTATGGGGCAGGATATCAAAGGTAATGGGTGATGGGTGGCGGAGTGGAGATATGTCTCCCCCCAAAGGAAGAGTAAGGCTCTCGTTCCCACTGCTAGCCTGCAGGTCATCCTTGGGCAAGGTTTAGCACCTGATTAGCCCCCTGATCAGAGTCACATGAAACCATGGCAACAGGTGGTGGATGGTTGTATGGGCTACCGGTGCATATCACAAGTCCTGGATATGTGACCACTGTCGCCAGGCAGACAGTCTTTGAAGAGTATCGATAATGTTTGGGGTGGGTGTGTAGGATGCGCTGCCAGAGGTGGTGGTAGAGGCAGATAAGCTAGGGACATTAGATAGGTCTATGGATGGTAGAAAAAGTGAGAGCAATGTACGAGGGAAGTGTTAATCTTAGAGTAGATTAAAAGGTCAGCACAGCTTTGTTGGCCAAAAGGCCTGCACTCTGCTGTAGTTCTATGTTCTATTATATCTAGCATCAGCGGCTGCCCAACCCCCTTTCAAACCTTTACACACTCTTCAAATTATTGAGTACCAGTGGTTTATGAGTTTACCAGAGATAAATCTTGTCCTTACACATTTGGACATTTGCTGAATAGCATTCAAGGGCCTAAAGCCCTACTTCGGTTCCCGCTCTTCCTGATCCTAACAGCGTTAAAGGTACTTGAGTCATGGGAAGTACCCTCCCCATCATCCAGGACATCTTCAGAAGGCAGTGCCATAAGAAGCTGGCATTCATAATTAAGGACACTCACCATCCGGGACATGCCCTCTCCTCGTTACTACCACCGGGGAGAAGGTACCAAAACCTGAAGATGTTCACTCAACATTTCAGGAACAACTTTTACTCTCTGCGATCAGAATTCTGAATGGTCCATGAACCCTGGAACATTATCTTACTATTCCTGGTACACTATTTATTTATTTATTATTTATAAGACATAGGAGCAGATTTAGGCTATTCAACCCATCGAGTCTGCTTCACCATTTGATCATGGCTGATTTATTTTCCGTAACAACTTCATTCTCCTGTCTCTTCCCTGTAACCTTTGACACCCTTACTAATCAAGAACCTATCAACCTCTGCTTTAAATATACCCAATGACTTGGCCTCCACACTGTAACTTAGAGTAAATTTTATGTTGGCGCTGCAGACTGAAACATTGTAACAGTGAGGTGCTGGTTTCCCCTTGGATGTGGAAGGAGTGATAGCTCTCTCTTCCTCGTTAATTTGTTAGTGAGAGAGGGAGAGAGAGTGGGATGTTGCACTGTTGGGAAGAACAGTGTTTGTTGATAGATTCTAGATCACGGTCTCTTTGGAGTCTTTGCTATTGTTTGCATGTTGGGTGTGGGGCTGATGCTTTGCTGCTGCTTGTGCGTGGGGGGGGGTTCGGGGCTTAACCGTTTTTCTGACATTCATTCTTTGAGGTTTTCTGTTTTGTGGATGTCTGCAAGAGTAAAATTTCAGGTTGTTTACTCTGATATTAAATGGAACCATTAAACCATTGAACGTTCGTGTTATCTGCAAACTTACTAACCCACCCTTCTGTTTCCTCATCCAAGCCATTAGTGAAAAGGACAAAGAGCAGGGGTTCCAGATCAGATCCCTGTGGAACACCACAGGTCACTGACCTCCAAGCAAAATATGCTCCATCTACCACTACCTTCTGCCATCTGTGGGCAAGCCAGTCCATGGCTATGGTAAAGGTCAAGGAGTTGTGGTTACTATCTCCAAAAGAGTCAACCATGGAATCATGTCTCCTGACCATTTAAGACAAATTTAGGTTGTTTCCTCTGGAGCAGCAGAGACTGGGGAAGAGTGCAGGAGATTCAACCCTGAGAGTCATTTTCTTGTGAGCATACTCCATAAATCCAGAATAGAATAATAACCATAATAGAATCAATGAAAGGCTGCAACAACTTGAGTGTTCAACCTGTGTGCAAAAAACACAAACTGTGCAAAAACATGATGGAAAGAAATAATAATAATAATAATAATAATAATAATAATAATAATAATAATAATAATAAATAAGCAATAAATAATTGACAACACGAGATGAAAAATCCTTGAAAATGAGTCCATAGGTTGTGGGAACATTTCAAAGACGGGGCAGGTAAAGTTGAGTGATGTTAACCTCTTTGGTTCAGGAGCCTAATCATTGAGAGGTTCCTGAACCTGGTGGTGTGAGACCTGAGACTCTTGTACATTCTTCCTGATGATAGCAGCGAGAAGAGAGCATGACCTTGGTGGTGGGGGTCTCTGAGGATGGAACCTGCTTTCTGGAAACAACCCTCTGTGTGGTGGAGTTCCACAGTGGAGACGGCCTTATCTGTGATGAACTGGACCATACCCACTATTTTTTGTAGGATATTCCATTCAAGAGCATCAGTGCTTTCATACCAGGGTGTGATAAAACCAGTCAATATACTCTCTACCACACAACTATAGAAGTTTGTCAAAGTTTTGGATGTCATGCTAAATCTTCACAAACTTTTGAGGAAGTTGAGGTGCTGCCGTGCTTTCTTCGTAGTTGCACTCAGGTGCTGGACCCAGGCTGAGCAGTTACGTGGAAATCTAAATCCAGCATTTATAGCTCATCCCCACTGCCACACGGAATTTACCCCGTTACAGACTCCAGACTCCCACATCATCGCCTTTACACACTTCTCTTGTTTCCTGTTCAGTTGTGATGAAGTGCCCCCAACCTGAAACATTGCCTGACTCCATTCACACAGGTACAACTTGATAGAATGGAGTCATAGAGCACAACAGCACAGAAACAAGCCATTCCACCCGTTCAGAGGATGCTGAACTATTATTACTATTCTGCTTAGCTCCAGTGACCTGCACCTTAACCATAGCTCTCCGTACCCCTCCCACCACGTACTCATCCAAATTTCTCTTAAGTGGCGCAATCGGACCTGCATCCACCACTTCCGTTGACAGCTCATTCCACACTCTCACCACCCTCGGAGGAAGAAGTTCCCCCTCATGCTTTCCTCTTTTCATCTTTTACCCTTAACACATGACCTCTAGTTCTAATCTCATCCAACCTCAGTGGAAATAAACCTGCTTGTATTTATAACCATATAACAATTACAGCACAGAAACAGGCCATCTCGGCCCTTCTAGTCTGTGCCGAACGCTTACTCTCATCTAGTCCCACTGATCTGCACTCAGCCCATAACCCTCCATTCCTTTCCTGTCCATATACCTATCCAATTTTACTTTAAATGACAATACTGAACCTGCCTCTACCACTTCTACTGGAAGCTCGTTCCACACAGCTACCACTCTCTGAGTAAAGAAATTCCCTCTCGTGTTACCCTTAAACTTTTGCCCCCTAACTCTCAACTCATGTTCTTTTGTTTGAATCTCCCCTACTCTCAATGGAAAAAGCCTATCCACATCAACCCTATCTATCCCCCTCATAATTTTAAATATCTCTATCAAGTCCCCCCTCAGCCTTCTACGCTCCAAAGAATAAAGACCTAACTTGTTCAACCTTTCCCTGTAACTTAGGTGCTGAAACCCAGGTAACATTCTAGTAAATCTTTTCAGTACTCTCTCTATTTTGTTGACATCGTTCCTATAATTTGGTGACCAGAACTAAACCCTTCTATCCTTTACCCTATCTGAACCCTTCATATGATTGTTGAGTATTTCCAAAAGTTTCTCTTTATTTTGTTTTAGATTTCCTGCGTCTGCAGTTATTTTGATTTTATTTATTTGTATCTTAGGTTGAGATACAGTGTGGAACAGGCCCTTCTGGCCTAATGAGCCGTGCTGTCCAGGAAACCATCTCTTTAACCCTAGCTTAACCATGGGACTATTGACAATGACCAATTAACCTACTAACTGGTATGTCTTTGGACTGTGAGAGGAAACCGGAGCATCTGGAGGAAACCCACGCGTTCCTGGGGAGAATGTACAAACTCCTTACAGACGGTGTCAGAATTGAACACTGAACTCTGACACCTCCAGATGTAATAACATCATGTTAACTACTGTGCTGCCATGGCAACCAATTTTCATTCTGTTTGACATTTTATCCTACCTGCTCCATACATGGTAACAAAAGTGAGTGAATGGTAGAATAGGATAAGCAATAGGAAGTCATTTACGGCTTCACAGAAACATACAAAGCAGAAAGTTATATTCAAAGGAGCATTTGTGACAGTTCAAAAGATCAGTCTCTGAATTATTAAACTCAAAGGTTTTTCAAGCTTTTTCTCCCTTGACCGTTTACTGACAAAACAGTAACGAGCAGGCAGTTATGATAATTACACAGCAATAACTTAAATGTAGGATAGTTGTGAGTCACTCCAGGGCAAACTAGTTAACATTTTGGAATCATAATACATTTAAGACAGATCATATTAGGTTGCAGAGGAGATTTCATGCGAGAATCGTGAGAACCGATGCTTAAAGAGCCATTTCTTCGAGTCTATGTAAATGACATGGACAGAAAAAGGAAATCAACAGCAGGTCAGTTTTGCTGATGGAACAAAATCCACACAAGCCAACTCTGGTATTTGATTTGGTACATGAATGGACAAACACACGCTGAGTGAGCTTAATTTTTCCGAAATTAAAAATAATACTTTGGAAGAACTTTCTGCCAGATGCCAGACAGAGATGCCAAACAAAATAGCAGAAACAAAACGTAACTAAATCTTCGAGCAGGAAGATTAAAGAGATTTTTTCTTTGAAGTTTCCTTCATCTTCTACTTCAGAGAAATGCAGTGGAACTGCCAAGGAAGTGCTTTGAATATCCATTCTTAGTTATTCACTGTTACTCAGTGATGATCTAGGCCAACTTACAGTGCAAACATCAACTAGAGTGGAGAATGTGCTTTTCGATGACCTCGTAGATTTTTGCTCATATGCGAGGCCTCATTGATGGTTAATTTCTTGTAGAATTACACACACACACACACACACACACACACACACACACACACACACACACACACACACACACACACACACACACACACACACACACACACACACACACACACACACACACACACACACACACACACACACACACACACACACACTCACTTCAACTCAGGGCTAACAACCCTGACTAGTAAAACAATTTTTTTATGGAAACAACAATGAAGAATTCTACATCTGTGTGAGATGGTATTCCTGAGCCTCCACCCAGAACTTGCATGACTGGCAGTAATGAAAACCAAGAGGAAGCTACTGACATGATGAAGTAAACCCTGTACACCACCAGAAAGTGAGGGTCTTCATTGCTGCCCTAAATGGCAGCGGTGTAACGGGCAGTAAGTAAGTAAGTGTGTGTGTGTGTGTGTGTGTGTGTGTGTGTGTGTGTGTGTGTGTGTGTGTGTGTGTGTGTGTGTGTGTGTGTGTGTGTGTGTGTGTGTGTGTGTGTGTGTGTGTGTGTGTGTGTGTGTGTGTGTGTGTGTGTGTGTGTATATATATATATATATAAAATTTCTGGTTTTACTGGCTTATAGAGAAAGATAAATTGGCTAGATGTCTCGGAAACAACCTTGCATTCAATATCAGCAAGACCAAGAAACTGATTGTGGACTTCAGGAATGAGAATTCAGGGGAATACACAGCAGTCCTTAGTGAGAGGTCAGCACTGAAAAGAGTGAGCAGATTTAAGTTCATGGGTGCCAACATCTCAAAAGATCTATCTTGTGCCTAATACATTGATGTAATCACACCAGGTGTCTACTTCCATAGTTTGAGGAGATCTATTACATTTCCAAAGACTTATAAATTTGTACATATGTACAGTGGAGAGGATTCTGACTGGCTGCAGAGCTGGGCTAAGTGGCAGATGGTTTTCAACCCAGAAAGCTGTGAAGTCATTCATTTTGGAAAGTCAAACTTGAAGGCAGAATACCAGGATAATGAAAGGATTCTTGGCAGCGTATAGGAACAGAGAAATCTTGTGTTTCATGTCCGAAAGTCCCTGGAAATTGCCATGCAAGTTGATACGGTTGTTAAGAATACATATGATATGTTGGCCTTCATTTGTCAGGGATTGAGTTCAAGAGCTGCAAGGTAATGTTGCAACTCTATAAAGCCCAGGTTAGCCACACTTGGAATATTGTGTTCGGTTCTGTCACCTCATTTCAGGAAGGATGCAGAAGCTTTAGAGAGGGTGCAGAGGTGATTCACCAGCATGTTGTCAGGACTAGAGGGCATGTTTATAAAAATAGTTTGAGCAAGCTAGTGCTTCTCTCTTCACAGCATAGGAGGATGAGAGATGAATTGATAGAGGTGTACAAGATGATAAGAGGCATAGATAGTGTGTATAGCTAGAGACTTTTTCCCAGGGTGGAACTGGCTGATATCAGCGGGTCTAATTTTAAGGCTTTTGATATGTTCACTTTGAATTTATTTCCGACATTAAATTTCAATCAATTTAGCTATGCATTATCAGACAATGGATCTGTTTATTAAAATCTGAGTCCAACTAACTCAATTTAGGTTCAAATACTTTTGACAAAATGCAACCAACAGTGGAATGGGAAGGGGTGGAGATATCATGAACCAATTATCATCTGTTGGCAATGGTTTGTACATGATAGAGATCAGAAAAATAGTTGCAATACAAATAACTAGCATGAAAAAGATGATAATGTGTGTATTTTTCTAATTGTTAGCTTCTTATTAATTGACTGAGGGTAGACATGGAGAGGTTGTTTCCACTAGTCTGAGAATCTGGAACCAGAGGGCAGAGCCTCAGAATAGAGATGTCCCTTTAGAACAGAGATAAGGAGAAATTTGTTTACCCAGAGGGTGGCAAATTAGTGAAATTCATTGGAAGCGAAGTCATTGGGTATATTTAAAGCAGAGGTTGGTAGTTTCTTGATTGGTAAGGGTATCATGGGGATAAGGCAAGTGAAACGAATAGAGAGGGAAATATAAATCAGAGATAATTAAATGATAGAGCAGACTCAATGGGCCAAATGGCCTAATTCTGCTCCAATATCTTATGGTCTTACAGTCTTATGAATTAATTACTTCTTCAGAATTAAGATCTTTGTTCAAATGCATGTTTGAATAATATGATATTTAATGACTGTGCTGCAATAAATGTAAATGCCATTTAGATTTGCAAATATTGGGACAATGAACAAATATTCCAATATCTAAAATCCAAGCTGAATCCAACTGAGATTTCTTTCTTTGAACTATTATGGTTGTGTGAACTTCTTATTGACCCATACCCATCAATAATTCTCAGGTTCAATTCTGATGTGTAACATCACAGCTAAAGCCATTAAAAATAAATTACAAAAAAAAATAAGTGAGCATGCTCACTTACTAACACATCAAACATCAGTTCTCTGACACAGTGGTGTCAAGTAAACAACCTCTCCCTCAATGTCACAAAAGCAAAGGGGCTGGTTGTGGATTGCAGGAGGAATGGAGATGGGCTAACCCCTATTGATGTTAATGGATCTGGGGTTGAGAGTGTAAACAGCTTCAAGTTTCTCGGCATCCACATCACCGAGGACCTCACGTGGTCTGTACACACCAGCTGTGTGGTGAAAAAGGCATAACAGTGCCTCTTTCACCTCAGATGGTTGAGAAGTTTGGTGTGGGGCCGCAAATCTTTAGAACTTTCTACCGGGGCACAATTGAGAGCACCCTGACTGGCTGCATTCCTGCCTAGTATAGGAACTGTACCTCCCTTAATCACAGGATTCTGCAGAGAGTGGTACAGACAGCCCAGCACATAAGTAGTTGTGAACTTGTCATGATTCAGGACAATTACAAGGACAGGTGTGTAAAAAGGGCCTGTAGGATCACTGGGGACCCAACCACAGTCTATTCCAGCTGCTACCATCCAGGAAATGGTGCCGCAGCATAAAAGCCAGGACCAACAGGCTCTGGGACAGCTTCTTCCACCAGGCCATCAGACTGTTGAACCTACGCTGATTTGAGTGTACACTGTATTACATTGACTGTTCTATTTATTATAAATTACTATGATTGCACATGGCACATTTAGATGGAGACGTAACATAAAGATTTTTACTCCTCATGTTTGTGAAGGCTGTAAGAAATAAAGTCAATTCAATTCAAAACAGGCAACTGTTTGTGAGAAGTGAGGCAAATCTGCACATTGACTAAAAAGACTGGGAGGCAAAACAGAAAAGGATTGGTCAGACTGAGTGGCTTTTTTCCTTTTAAGACATTGTTGTGTATCTAATATTCCAGCAATATTTGAGTAATATTGTAAATCTACTGTTTGAGTAAGATTTCTTTATTTGTTTAATTCATTATGGGAAATTGATTATGTGAATTGTATACCACAGAGCATCACATCAGATATGGGTGCCTCATTTAACTTGATTTGACTAAAGTAAAAACAAACTAAGACACTATTCACAGCTCCATGTTTTTGCTTTTAATTAATTTTGTGTTTTGGAGTTACAAAAAATAACAAATATAATCCTTGAATATAAGGTTCTTGATTAGTCAGGGCATCAAAGGTTATAGGGGAAAGGCGGGAGAATGGGGTTGAGAAGGAAGTTAAATCAGCCAAAGTGAAATGGTGAATCAAACTCAAAGTTCAAAGTAAATTTTATTATCAAAGTACATACATGTCACCATATACTACACCCAGATTCATTTTCCTACGGACATACTCAGCTAATCTATAGAACAGTAACTATAACAGAACCAATGAAAGATCAGCCAAAATGCAGAAGACAACAAACTGTGCAAATGCAAATATAAATAAATAGCACTACATAACAAGAACATGAGCTAATGAGATAGAGACCTTAAAGTGAGACCATTGGTTGGAAGTACACCTAAATGATAGAGCCAATGAGTGCAGTTATGCCCTTTCATTCATGTTTGAGAGGTAGTAACTGTTTGTGAATCTGGTGGGGCAAGTCCTGAGGTTCTTGTACCTTCTGACTGATAGCAGCAACGAGAAGACAGCATGGCCTGGGTGATGGGGATCTCCGTTGATACTAGGCAATGATGCAGCGACACATCGACAGAAGTTTGCCAAAGTTTTAGATGTCATGTTGAATCTCCGTAGACTCCTAAAGAAGTAGAGGCACTCCCAGGCTTTCTTTGTAATTGCACTTACATGCTGGGCCCAGGACAGGTCCTCTAGAATAGTAGTAACCAGGAATTTTTAAGTTGTTCCCTCTCCACCTCTAATTCTCCAATGAGGACAGGCTCATGGACCCGTGGTTTCCTTTTCCTGAAGTGTATCATCAGCTGCTGACAACGAGTGACAGATTGTTGTTATGACTCCACTCAGCCAGATTTTCAGTCTCCCTCCTGTACGCTGATTCATCACCACTTCTGATTCAGCCACAACAGTGAAGTCATCAGCAAACTTGTATATGATGTTGGAGCCTCACAGTCACGGGTGTAAAGCAAGTAGAGCAGGGGCTAAGCCCATGGACCTGTGGTGGAGCTGCTTTGGTGAAGATCGTAGGGGAGATTTTGTTTGGCAAACCGACCATAGCCACAGACTCAGTGGCCACTTTATTAGGTACAGGAGATCCCCAATAAAGTGGTCACTGAGTGAATGATTGATTTAACCACAATAATTAATTAAAACATATGCACACACAAAATACTGGAGGACTCAACAGGTTAGACAGCATTTATACAGGGAGATGCATTTAGTTCAGAATCAGGTTTATTATCACTGACATACGTTATGAATTTTAAACATGAGAAATTCTGCAGATGCTGGAAATGCGAAGTAATACACACAAAATGCTGGTGAAACTCAGCAGGTCAGGCAACATCAATGGAAACAGTCAACATTCGGGCTGAGACCCTTCTTCAGGACTGGAAAGGAAGGGGGAAGACGGCAGATTAAAAAGATGGGGGAGGGGAAAGAAGATTGCTAGAAGGTGAAGCCTAGTGGGTAGGAAAGATAAAGGGCTGGAGAGGAAGGAATCTGATAGGAGAGGAGAGTGGACTATAGGAGAAGGGAAGGAGGAGGAGACCTGGGGGGAGGTGATTGACAGGTGAGAAGAATTAAGGGACCAGAGTTTGCGATACAAGAAGAGGGGAGGGGGAGGGAGTTTTTTTTTACCAGAAGGATAAATCAATAATCATGCCATCAAGTTGGAGGCTACCTAGAATTTTGTTGCTTTGTTGTGTCTTGCGGCAGTATATTCTTCCGATTGTATATAGTCTCTTCAGTTCAAAGTACATTTATTATCAAAGTATGTATACATTATACAACTTTGAGATTCACCTTGTCACAGGCAGCCTAAAAATTAAGAAACCCATAAGACCCCATTAAGAACGAAAACTGTCAAACACCCGATATGCAGAAAAAAAATAACAATCTTGCTCTCAAGTTGAAACATATACTTTTATATTTATACCTCTTGCAGTATGAACCAACCATTAAATGACCTCCCTAATGACTTGCTGAACCTTTGTTTCACAGACAAGGACTCCTAGGTACTTCAGTATCACATAATTCAATGTCTCACTTCCTTTAAATTATCACTTGCTTTTTCATTTGACCTTTCAATGGAGATAATTACTTCCCAACATTATGCTCCATTTGATAATTTCTTCCTCATACAGTTAATCTATTTATATCCCTTTGTGTCTGCATCACAACCTGTGAGTGCCTTTGAACCATTAACACAGAAAGGTGGGATGACTGGAGGTTGGGAGTTAAGGCCAAGCAGCAGAAGGACTTACCATTAATCACAGAGCAATGAAAATCAGGCATGCCCAAGAGGTTTGAACTGCTGCATGCCGGAGTATCAGATCATTGCAGAACTGAAGGAGCTTTAAAGGCAAGGTGGACCTGGTTGCCAGTGAGCTCAGGATTATTTGTTAAAAGCTGTCATAGGAAAGCAGCATCCGTCATCAGAGATCCTCACCAGGCAGGCCACGCTCTTTTCTCACTGCTGCTGTCAGGTAGAAGGTTCAAGAGCCTCAGGACTTGCACCACCAGGTTTAAGAACAGTTACTACCCCTCAACCATCAGGCTCTTGAACAAAAGTGGATCACTTTACTCACTTTCCCGCCCATTGAGAAGTTTCCACAACCAATGATCTCACTTTAAGACTCTTTATCTTGTTATTTATTGCTATTAGTTATACTTGCATGTGCACAGTTTATTGTCTTCTGAACCTCTCACTGATCCTGTTATAATCACTATTCTATGGATTTGCTGAGTATGCCCACAGGAAAATGAATCTCAGGTTTGTACATGATGACATATATGTATTCTGATAATATTTTGAAATGCAACATGATGAAAACTAATATATAGGTGGTTGAATTTTGGATGCACTTTCACAGAGTCATAGTCACAGGGCAATACAGCACAAAGCAGACCACAGCGTTCGCCCAGCTAGTCTCAATTTTCTGAATTCAGCCTGTATCCCTTTACGACCCTCCATGTAACCATCCTAGTGCTTCTTAAATGATACTGTTGTACCTGCCTCAGGCACATCCTCTGGCAGCTCATTCCATATACTCACCACCCTCTTGAAGGATTGCCCCTCATCTTTCCCTTCTCACCCTGAATCTATGCCCCCTAGTTTTCGGCTCCTCTGCCCTGGGGAAAAGACAGTTACCTTACCAATGCTTCTCATAAATTTCAATATTACTACAAGGTCGTCCCTCATTCTCCTATGTTCCAAGCAATAGAAACATAGCCTAGCCAATCTCTCCCTATAACTCGGGCCCTCTATTCTCGGCAACATTTAAACATTTTCTGCATTCTATCCAGTTTACCCACATCTTTTCCACAACAAGTTGACCAAAACTGTAGACAATACTTAAAGTGCAGTCTCACCAGTGGTTTAAACACCTGCAACATTACATCTCAACTCCTATGCTCAATACTCTAACATGGGTTTGGTGTGAGCAAGAGCAAGTGATGCCCGTGGTTGGTGGTTGGGTCATTTGGTTGTCCAGTCTCTCCTTTCGCAGCTGCTGTTTGTTCTCTGTGGCAGAGTGGAGGTCGTTCTCACCTACCACAGTTCCTCTTGAACAAATTTCCTGCAGATTTATTTATTGAGTGCAATGTCTTTCTAATTTTCAGATGTTATTTTGAATTTCTTCAGCCTGATTTCAGTGTTATCTTTGAAGCAACAGGGGCTTGCTGACCTTCCTTTAACTGGAAGTAAAGGATCCAAATGGGGAGACATGACTTAGGCATATGAATGACATCGGAGCTGTTGTTGCTCAGTCCTGGTGGAGATGCTGTTCATTTTGGCCTCCTCCAGTATGCTGGTGTTGGTACGTCTGTCCTTCCAGCTGACCCTCAAAGTCTTCTGTAAGGTTTTTTGGTGTTAATGTTCCAGCGATTTTAGGTGTCTCCTGTGGATGATCCATAATTCAGCTCCAAACAGTAATGTAGGAAGGATGACTGCTCTACAGACCAAAGGTTTTGGTTGGACCTGCAAGACACGGTCCTCACAGGCTCTTTTCCTGAGTCTTGCTCAGACTGCGCATGCACTACTCTGGCGATGGTTGATCTCTGAATCGATGTCTGCTTTCGAGGAGAGAATGCTGCCAAAGTAGGGGGAGTGGGCTACATTTTCAAGAGTGGCATTATCACCTTTTATGGAAGGCTAGATAAATGACTGGTTGGACTCTGGCTGATTCAGCAGGCTGATCAGCCACCTGGCGTGTACCACCATGACACTATCTTTCAGCCTGGTGGTACGTACCGAGTGCAGAAGTTATAAGGCTAGTGAGCATTCAACGAGAACAGCAAGATGGATTTATCACCTCACAATCTGCCTTCTGGTGACCGTGCACCTGCACTGCAGTTTCTCTGTATCTGCAGCAATCTATCCTGCACTCCGATACTGTTTTCCTTTGCATTACCTCAATGCACTGATGTGATGAAATGATCTGTATGGATGACAGGCAAAACAAAATTTTTCACTCCACCACAGTGTTTGTGACAATAATAAGTCAATTTATCAATCTACCAATACTCCTTGCTCTAAAATTTGACACCTGGTTCTGGGTATAATAAATTCTAAAAGAATATTCAATTGTAAACTGTGGTCCAAATTAATCAGATTACACCATATTTATCCTGAAGATTCAAAAAAATCTTAGGGTAGCTGATAGAAAAGATATTAAAATTGACCATGAGAACCTGAGCATTTTAAGCAGGAAGGTAATTTCTGACATTTAGTTAAATTCCGAGAAAACGGAGATATTCAGGAGGGAAGGGAAGCACGTAGTGCAGAGCACCAGCAACACAGGCAGGAAGCTGAAAAAATCAAAGAGCAGAGAGCTTCTGAAATGTTGTTATACTTTCAAAGCTTTCAGAAGAGAAGCGAGCCTGAGGCAGTCAAAAGGGATGTGTAAAATATGACATTTATGTAGACAGATTGACATTAATAGTGACATCATGCCATACATCTTCCTGATACTATTTCTTCTTTTCCCTGTAACTACCCTCAAGAAAATGGATCTCAATGTAACATATATCTACTTTGATAATAAACTTAATCTGAGCTTTAGTATCGTTTCTATCTATTGATAATGCTGATTTTAATTCATCATTAACTTTGCTGCTGCACTGATACATGACTTCCTCAGGTAACAAATGAGTAAATAGTACGATAGGACAATTTGGTTCATGGCGTAAAGCAGCTGGGAGTAGGCTGATGTAAATAGCTTTGTTTTTGATAAAACTAATTATCAAAGTATTTTGGGTAAATTGCATAAGGGTATTTCTGTTGTGCATATAGGTTTTCACAGGGATCAGAAAAAAGTGTTCATTTAGACCATAAGACCGAAATAGGCCATTTGGCCCATTGACTCTGCTTCACCATTCCATTTAGTCATACAATAGAATTATAGAACACTACTTTTCCCCTGTGGTGGTGGCATCCGTCGGTCTCGAGAGACCATGGATCTGCGCCTGGAGTTTCCAGGGCGCAGGCCTGGGCAGGGTTGTATGGGAGACCGGCAGTTGCCCAAACTGCAGGCCTTCCCCTCTCCATGCCACCGGTGTTGTTCAAGGGAAGGGCACTAGGACCCATGCAGCTTGGCACCGGTGTCATTGCAGAACAATGTGTTGTTAAGTGCCTTGCTCAAGGACACAACACATTGCCTCAGCTGAGGCTCGAACCAGTGACCTTCAGGTTACTAGTCTGATGCCTTGCCCACTAGGCCACGCGCCAACACTTTTCCCCTGTTCTATCATTATAATCTTTTCTACTTTTTTAAACTATTCAGGTTTGTTATTTATTTAATTATGGGATGTGCATATTGGAAATATAGGTTGGCTTCACGTGGCATGGCATAACATTTTGTGCAGTCTGTGATGAAAAACAGTCAGAAGACAAGGAATTTGCAGCTTAGTTTGTTGATGAGTTCACTAAGTTAGTTTCTGATGAAAATTTAAGTCCTGAGCAGGTCTGCTATGCAGACAAAACCACCTTATATTGGCATTGTACTCCAAAGCGAACACTGACTACAGAGGATGCATAATCACCAACAGATTATAAAGCATCAAAAGATTGTGTTACTGTGTTGGGCTGCTCTAACGCTGCAGGAGCCCCCAGGTGTAAGTTGTTATTCATTGTCAAAACTTACGTCCCAGAGCTTTCAAAGGTATGAAGCAGTTTCCAGTAATTTGCCATTAAGGATGGATTACAACAGACATTACAATGTAATGATTTAAACTTTGTTCCAGAAGTGAGAGCTCATTGTGACTGTTGGTCTGGAGAAAAATTGTAAGATAATGCTGATCTTAGATAACTGCTCTGTGCATCTAAAAGCACAACACTTGATAAAGAATAATCTTTAGAGTATCTACCTGCCACCTAACTGTCCATCATTAATTTAACCCCTGGACAATGGCATATTACGCTCTTTGAAGGCTAAGTATCACTCCTTGTTTATGAAGCGGCTACTGAGTGCAGATGATGAGTCTGGCAGACCAATACAGGAATTTGTGAAAGAATTTGCCGTTTCTTTTTTCTCTTTTGTGCAAGGGTGAGGTAATCATCAAGCGGGTTAGAGGCGTTTAATTATTTAATCCTAACCTAAACACCTGTGATTCAGCAAAGTCACTAATCCGGCACTGCACAGGTCCCAATCATTCCGGATTTCTGGTAGTCATCCTGTACTAGTATTTATTTTCCATCTTTCAGTGCCCCTCAGTTTTCTAGATGTACAACCAGACATGGAAGAGTCATACAGTACCATACAAATGTCTTGGGCACACTAGGTATTGTTTGAGATGGTATGGTCTCCACAGAGCCCTCATCTCAAAAACATCGAGTCCGTCTGGGATTATCTGGAGAGACGGTAACAAGTGAGACAGCCAATGTCTGCAGAAAAAATCAGGGTTGTATTATGGTGATCTACAGTATGAGTACTTTGATAATAAATTTAATTTGAACTTTAACCTCTTGGTCTGGTCTCACCCAACTTGAAGGGGAAAAGCCTGTAAGCATTCACCCTATCAATACGTCTGATATACTCAGTAACCACTTTATTAGATATACCTGTACACCTATACATTAATACAAATGTCTAATCAGCCAATCATGTGGCAGCAACTCAACATATAAAAGCATGCAGACATGTGTAACTTACTACTAATGTGATGGCCTCTCTGTAATGTTTCATGCCAATGTAACGGTTTCTCTGTAGCAGCAGTGTTTGGGTTATGACTAGAGATGACGGGGGCTTTGGAATGTGCACCATCCAATGAGAGGCGTGTTGTTTCTTTCTTGTGTGTCTGAGAGAAGGTATTCGCGGTCTTTTGTTGGCAAGAGAGGAAGGGAGAAGCTGCAAGTGGAGAGAGAGTTGGTAGACCGCAGGACGGAGTGGACTTGGAGTGAGGGTCCAGGGGTTGACGATGCCCGGAGGAGGTCGATGGGGAATGAATGGATGGAAAATTGTGAGCTCTTACATGCACTTTAGACTGTTTCATTAAAATGAGCCCTTTTCTTTTTGTTTTCTTTACTAACCCTACGGTCAAATTAAGAATTAGAAAGCTCTATCCTTTAATTGCATATGGTGTACTGTCTGATAGACAATAGAAAATAGACAATAGGTGCAGAAGTAGACCATTCGGCCCTTCGAGCCTGCACCGCCATTTTGAGATCATGGCTGATCAATTCCCCATCAATACCCGGTTCCTGCCTTGTCCCCATATCCTTGATTCCCCTATCCATAAGATACCTATCTAGCTCCTTCTTGAAAGCATCCAGAGAATTGGCCTCCACTACCTTCTGAGGCAGTGCATTCCAGACCCCCACAGCTCTCTGGGAGAAGAAGTTTTTCCTTAACTCTGTCCTAAATGACCTACCCCTTATTCTCAAACCATGCACTCTGGTACTGGACTCTCCCAGCATCTGGAACATATTTCCTGCCTCTATCTTGTCCAATCCCTTAATAATCTTATATGTTTCAATCAGATCCCCTCTCAATCTCCTGAATTCCTGCGTGTACAAGCCCAGTCTCTCTAACCTCTCTGCGTAAGACAGTCCAGACATCCCAGGAATTAACCTCATGAATATTTTGTGGTTTGGATTTGTAACTGGGCAACACATCACACAACATCCACAAGATTTCTCAGATTTGGCTGGATGGAGGCTGTCTTCCCCTAGCCGAACCTGAGGGTCACACATGGTCAAGAGGTTTAGTTGTTGTTCAGACCAAACATCAGAATGGGGAAGAAATGTGAAATCAGTGACGTTGACAGTTGGTGCCTGACAGGGGGCTTTGAGTATCTCAGAAACTACTGATGCCAAGGATTTTCACGCACCACAGGCTCTGGAGTTTACTGATAATGGTGTGATAAAATAAAACATCCTGAGAGCAGCTGTTCTGTGGGCAAAAACGCCTTGTTAATGAGAGAATACAGAGGACATTGGGCAGACTGATTCAAGCTGACAGTAACTCCAATAACCATGTGTTATAACAGTGGCAGAAGAGCATGTCAAATGCACGTCACATCAAGCCTTGAATTGGATGGGCTATATAATGGCAGAAGACCACTGACATTTATTCAGAGGCCATTTTATTAGGTATAAGTGGTACCAAATGAAGTGACCACTGAGTTAACTTCTAGAGACATAGAAACATAGAAAACTTAAAGCACAATACAGGCCCTTCAGCCCACAATGCTGTGCCGAACATGTACTGATTTTAGAAATTAACTAGGGTTACACATAGCCCTCTATTTTTCTAAGCTCTATGTACCTATCTAAGGGTCTCTTAAAAGACCGTATTGTATCCGCCTGCAGCACTGTTGCCAGCAGCCCATTCCACGCACTCACCACTCCCTGTGTTTAAAAACTTAACCCTGACATCTCTCCTCTGTACCTACTTCCAAGCACCTTAAAATTGTGCCCTCTCATGCCATCCATTTCAGGCCTGGGAAAAAGCACTGTATACTTCTGTAAGACCTGCCCTCATTCTTCTCTGCTCCAGGGAGTAAAGCCCTAACCTATTCAACCTTTCCGTATAATTCAGGTCCCCAAGGCTCACGAGGTCCTTGTAAATCTTTTCTATACACTTTCAAGCTTATTGTTATCTTTTTGTAGGTAGGTGACTAGAACTGCACACAATACACCAAATTTGGTGTCTCCAGCATCTTAAACAACTTCAACATAACATTCCAAACCCTGTGCTCAGTGCCCTGATTTCTGGAAGCCCAAGTGCCAAAAGCTCTCTTTATGACCTATCTATCTGTGATGTCACTTTCAATGAAATATGGATCCATGTTCCTTTTTACTCCAGCATCTCCCTGTTTCCAGTCCTGAAGAAGGGTCTCAGCCCAAAACGTTGACTGTTTATTCATTTCCATTGATCTTATCTGCCTAGCTGAGATCCTTCAGCATTTTGAGTGTGTTGTTCAGTGCCCCCAGGTCTCTTTGTTCTACTGCACATCTCAAGGTGCAACGCCTCACACTTAAATTCCACCCACCATTTTTAAGACCATTTTCCCAGCTGGTCCCAATCCCACAGTAAACTTTCATATAATTCCTCACTGTGAACCACACCCCAAATCTTTGTGTCACCCACAAATTTGCTGATCCAGTTTACAACATTATCATCCTAATTTTTAACATAGATCAGAATCAGAATCAAACTTTAATCGCCAAGTACCTATGCACATACAAGGAATTTACTTCCGGCAGATGTTGTCTCTCTGCTCATAACAATAATAATGATAAATATAAATGAAAATATAGATTATACATACAGGTAGTGCAATCCAAGTAATAGTTAGCCGACAGTTAACCGGCAGTTAACTGTTCAGCAAAGTGACCGCAGTAGGGAAAAAATTTCTCCAATGCCTATTAGTCTTAGTCTGTTTGTTAGATGACAAACAGAAATGAATCCAACACTGATGCCTGATCTAATCTAATCTCACCTCCAAGGAATACAGACCAAGCAGTCTAGACTGAATTACTACAACATCCCTCTCATCCCAGCGATGATTGTTTTTGCATCTTGCAGTACATCGGGCAGCAACTTTGCTGTTTCTTTAGCACTTTTTGTCTTTTTTTTTAATGAATCTGTGTTGCTAACTCAACACCCAACCCAACATGGATGGAAAGTGTGCAAGGAGCCAGCCTGCTTCGAACCCAAGATGACTTGCCTCGATCTCCGGTGCTGATGATACTACAGCACCAGTCGGCATCCCAAGGATTAGCTTACTGAATCTATTTATTCCTCATCATTCAATTAATGGAAATATGGACTGGATATATTGTACTTCATATATTTCTCATTCACCTACTTGACCAGTGGACTACATGATAAGGAGAGCCTGAGGGGACTGGTGACCTACTCTTACTCCTGTTTCTTGTGCTCTTCTGTGATTATCATAAACCATAAGACCATACAACATTCAGCCCACCGAGTCTGCTCCACCATTCCATTGTAGCCCCCTGGCACCGCACAATGTAGCCCCCCGGTAAGCCTCAGCTCGCTTCCGTCTAGAGGGAGCAGCCTTTGGTCCCGCCAAACTGGGTAATCAGTTTGAGTAGGTGCTGTGTGATGTCCCCACCCCGCCAAATAACAGACAGCACACCATATGCGATTAAATGATTACACTTTATAGATCTTACTGGAACTATGTACTTAATAGAGATACAATATAAAAGAAAAAGTAAAAGGCAACAAACTTATCAAAGTCCAACCACTTCGTGCACAACCGCTGGAGTTCAGTTAACGAAGTCTTCTTGCCACCATTCAATCCCCTTCGACCTCCTCGACCCGCCGCCTGGGACCAACAACGGTGGTCGACCAGACGCTCCGCACGAATCTGTTCTCGTCTCCTCTCCTCGCCGAAACCCTGGGCCTCGGACCCCCGTTGCCCAGCTTACAGCATCGCGTCTTCTCCCTCAAACTCCCTCACGCCATTTCCCCAAAAGTCCGCGCAACACTAGTTTACAGACCCACAAGAAAGAATAACATCTATCCCAATTGGTCAACAAATGAATACAATTCTCGTTATCAGTAATTATAACCCAAACAAGCTGCGAGAGAAAGCACTCCCTCAGCAGTTAACATAACAAAGAAACATTCTTACTTTTAACATAACAAAGAAGCCATTTTATTAGCCTTAGCAGTAACATAAAAGAAGAAACCCCTTACACCATCATGGCTGATTTATTATTCCTCTCAACCACATTCCCCTGCCTTCTCCTTTGACACACTGACTAATCAAGAATCTATTTCAACCTGCATTGCTTGTCAGAGAAAATATTACAGCGGTGCTCTGGCAGGATAGAATAGAGGGCTCGTCTAGGGAGGCTATTTGAGTGGATTTGAGGAATGGGAAAGGTGTAGTAACACTTATAGGGGTATATTATAGACCACCTAATAGGGAGCGAGAATTGGAGGAGCAAATTTGTAAGGATTGTGATTGTGGGAGATTTTAATTTTCCACACATAGACTGGGAAGCCCATACTGTAAAAGGGCTGGATGGTTTGGAGTTTGTAAAATGTGTGCAGGATAGTTTTTCACAGCAATACATAGAGGTACCAACTAGAGAAGGGGCAGTGTTGGATCTCCTGTTAGGGAATGAGATAGGTCAGGTGACAGAGGTATGTGTTGGGGAGCACTTTGGGTCCAGTGATCACAATGCCATTAGTTTCAATATGGTTATGGAGAAGGATAGGACTGGACCCAGGGTTGAGATTTTTGATTGGAGAAAGGCTAACTTTAAGGAGATGTGAAAGGATTTAGAAGGAGTGGATTGGGACAATTTGTTTTATGGGAAGGATGTAATAGAGAAATGGAGGTCATTTAAAGGTGAAATTTTGAGGGTACAGAATCTTTATGTTCCTGTTAGGTTGAAAGAAAAGGTTAAAAGTTTGAGAGAGCCATGGTTTTCAAGGGATATTGGAAACTTGGTTTGGTAAAAGAGAGATATCTACAATAAATATAGGCAGCATGGAGTAAATGAAGTGCTTGAGGAATATAAAGAACGTTAAAAGAATCTTAAGAAAGAAATTAGAAAAGCTAAAGGAAGATACGAGGTTGCTTTGGCAAGTAATGTGAAAATAAATCCAAAGGGTTTCTACAGTTATATTAATAGCAAAAGGATAGTGATGGATAAAATTGGTCCCTTAGAGAATCAGAGTGGACAGCTATGTGTGGAGCCAAAAGAGATGGGGGAGATTTTGAACAATTTCTTTTCTTCTGTATTCACTAAGGAGAAGGATACTTAATTGTGTAACTTAAGGGAAACAAGTAGGGAAGTTATGGAAACTATGATGATTAAAGAAGAGGAAGTACTGGCACTTTTAAGGAATATAGAAGTGGATAAGTCTCCGGATGCTGACAGGATATTTCCCTAGGACCTTGAGGGAAGTTAGTGTAGAAATAGCAAGGGCTCTGACAGAAATATTTCAAATGTCATTAGAAATGGGGAATGCGCCGGAGGATTGGCGTATTGCTCATGTGGTTACATTGTTTAAAAAGGGTTCTAAGAGTAAATCTAGCAATTATAGGCCTGTCAGTTTGATGTCAGTGGTGGGTAAATTAATGGAAAGTATTCTTAGAGATGGTATATATAATTATCTGGATAGACAGGGTCTGATTAGGAACAATCAACATGGATTTGTGCGTGGAAGGTCATGTTTGACAGATCTTATAGAATTTTTTGAAGAGGTTACGAGGAAAGTTGACGAGGGTAAAGCAGTGGATGTTGTCCATATGGACTTCAGGAAGGCCTTTGATAAGGTTCCACATGGAAGGTTAGTTAGGAATCGTTAGATATTAATATTGAAGTAGTAAAATGGATTCAACAGTGGCTGGATGGGAGATGCCAGAGAGTAGTCGTGGATAACTGTTTGTCAGGTTGGAGGCCGGTGACTAGTGGTGTGCCTCAGGGATCTGTACTGGGTCCAATGTTGTTTGTCATATACATTAATGATCTGGATGATGGGGTGGTAAATTGGATTAGTAAGTATGCAGATGATACTAAGATAGGTGGTGTTGTTTTCAAAGCTTGCAGAGAGATTTAGGCCAGTTAGAAGAGTGGGCTGAAAGATGGCAGATGGAGTTTAATGCTGATAAGTGTGAGGTGCTACATTTTGGTAGGAATAATCAAAATAGGACATACATGGTAAATGGTATGGCATTGAGGAATGCAGTAGAACAGAGTGATCTAGGAATAATGGTGCATAGTTCCCTGAAGGTGGAATCTCATGTGGATAGGGTGGTGAAGAAAGCTTTTGGTATGCTGGCCTTTATAAATCAGAGCATTGAGTATAGGAGTTGGGATGTAATGTTAAAATTGTACAAGGCATTGATAAGGCCAAATTTGGAGTATTGTGTACAGTTCTGGTCACGGAATTATTGGAAAGATGTCAACAAAATAGAGAGAGTACAGAGAAGATTTACTAGAATGTTACCTGGGTTTCAGCACCTAAGTTACAAAGAAAGTTTGAACAAGTTAGGTCTTTATTCTTTGGACTGTAGAAGGTTGAGGGGGGACTTGATAGAGGTATTTAAAATTATGAGGGGTATAGATAGAGTTGACGTGGATAGGCTTTTTCCATTGAGAGTAGGGGAGATTCAAACAAGAGGACATGAGTTGAAAGTTAGAGGGCAAAAGTTTAAGGGTAACACGAAGGGGAACTTCTTTATTCAGAGAGTGGTAGCTGTGTGGAACGGGCTTCCAGTAGAAGTGGTAGAGGCAGGTTCGATATTGTCATTTAAAGTAAAATTGGATAGGTATATGGACAGGAAAGGAATGGAGGGTTATGGGCTGAGTGCAGGTCTGTGGGACTCGGCACAGACTTGAAGGGCCGAGATGGCCTGTTTCCATGCTGTGATTGTTATATGGTTATTAACTTCTCTTTTAAATGTACCTAATGGCCTGGCCTTCACAGCCGTCTGTGACAATGAATTCCGCAGATTTACCAGCTAAAGAAATCCCTCCTCATCTCTGTTATAAAGGGACATCCTTCTAATCTGTGCACTCTGGTTCAACACACCCTCCCTCTAAAAACAACATCCTTTCTACATCCACACGATCGAGGCCTTTCAATGTTCGATAGGTCTCAATGAGATGCCTCCTTCATCGTTGTAAACTCCAGTGAGTACAGGCCCAGAGCCATCAAACAGGTCTTCATACATCAAACCTTTCATTACTAGAATCATTCTTGTGAACATCCTCTGGACCCTCACCAATGCCAACATATCCTTTCTTAAATGAGGAGCCCAAATCTGCTCACAATACTCCAAGTGCGGTCTGCCAAATGTTTTCTAAAGCCTCAGCAATACATCCCTGCTCTTACATTCTACTCTACTTGAAAGGAATGCTGATATTACATTTCCCTTCCTTATCACCAAATCAATCTGCAAGTTAGCCTTTAGGGAATCCTGTACGAGGACTCCTAAGTCCCTTTGAACCTCAGTTTTGGATTTCCTCCCTGTTTAGAAAATCGTCTACGCCTGTATTCCTTCTACCAAAATGCACGACCATATACTGTACTTTCCTACACTATATTGCATCTGACATTTCTATGCCCATTCTCCCAATTTTTAATAATATTCTCCAACATCTTTCCAACTACTGAGGTCAGACTAACTGGCCTATAATTTACTTTCTTCTGCCTCCCTCCCTTCTTCGAGTGGCGTGACATTTTCAGTTTTCCAGTCCTCCAGAACCAGGCCAGGATCTAGAGATTCTTGAAGAATAATTACTACCACAATCACTTCAGCCACCTCTTTCAGAACCCTGGGGCGTAGTCCATCTGGTCCAGGTGACCTATCTACTTCTAGACCTTTCAACTTCCAAGCACCTTCTCCTTAGTCACTGCAACGACACTCACTTCTGCCCCCTGACACTCTCAAAATTCTGGCATACTTCTTGTGTCTTCCACAGTGAAGATTGGCTGCAAACTACTTATGAAGTTTGTCCGCCATTTCTTTCTCCTCTGTTACTACCACTCCAGTGTCATTTTCCAGTGGTCTGATATCCACTCTGGTCTCTCTTTTATTTTTTATATAGCCAAATAAAGCTGTATTTTAAAATCCTATATTTTAACTTGAGGAGAAATGTTACATTATCACCCCCATGCACATTGTCATGTTCAGAATTTCTATGCAAACAAATAGCTCAATGCCATTGCTCACTTCTTATCTGAATTCTTCACAATTTGATTAATTTAGCTCTCTGAAAAAATGTGAGCATTAGTATGAAGTATTTAATTTTGCTGTAATAATTAACAAAAATTATCTGAAAAGCATCCCAAATGAACAGTTCACCAGAAGAAATAAAATACTTGTAACAAGTAGAAGTTAAAAATGTAAGAGATTTGAGAAACATTGAACGAGAACTAAATGGCTGTATAATGATATGGATTTTATATGTCCTTATCACAAAACTGTTAATTAATTGGAGTACAGCAGCATGTGTAATTATTCAACTTCGCTTTGTAAAGGTTTCTTTTAGTAAGAAATTTTGTTCTGAATTTTAATTTCCATGCTTTCAGGAGTGATGAGTCAAAAATGAAATCACTACTTTCACAAACTAGGTCAGTAACTGCATTCATTTAAATATAATTATTTATGCATGCATTTGTTTTATCTTTGACTCTTGTCAGCTTTTGGATTACTACTGGTAATTTTATTTTTGTCAATTATTAATATCACAGATTTTCTTCGTTTTATTTCCTTTCATTCCAAGAGAATGATATATGAAGATGCGCCATGGATTCATGGAGACAGTTGTAGATTCTATTGGTAAGACCACAGATATAGCAGTAGAATTAGGCCCTTCGGACCACAATTCTGCCATTCCATCATGGCTGAATTATTATCCCTCTTCACCACATTTTCCTGCTTTCTCCCTGTCACCTTTGATACCCTTCCTAATCTGGAGCCTATCAACCTCATCTTTAAATATACCCATTGACTTGGCCTCCACAGCTGTCTGTAGCAATTGTTACGTACCCGTGACACGTGACAGTGGTACCCTTGTCACGTGACTGGGATTGAAGCTATACTGGACTTGAGGTAATGGTCTTGCGATGGTGGAGTGACGTCATTTTCCCACCAGTAGAGGTCATGTGACAGGTTTTTTTTACAGGGTATAAAAGGAGGACCCCTCCCTGTGAGGAGGGGCAGTTCGTGGCTGGATTTGCCATGTTGACTTCATGCCACTGCGTGATTTAATGTTATGATGCAGTTTAGTTGAAAGATGAAGTTTTATCTAATGCCTAAAGTTTAAAAGGTCATTGCCAGCAGTTTCTTTACAATACTGCTAGTTGAGAATCAGTGGAGAGTGAAGATCGGAGTTCGGGAGTTAAAGATCGAGGAGAATCGATTTCGACGGTGAAACAGGTTCGACCTTGTTTGATCCTTATTCGGAAGGAATTTGTTGACTGTTCTCGTGTTAATCCCTGTGAAATAGCAGAAAGGATTGGGAATAGTTCTGTAAAGGAAAGGTCAGTGCCTTTAAGCCGTTTCGTTTCGGTACGTAAATTCATTGTGGGAAAAGTTCGATCTTGGGAACCGAAGCAACATGACGTGAAAGAGAATTTAAATCGTCTTAAAAAGTCTCTCCCTTAAATGGACTGTGAGCATTCTGAACTTTTGGCAATACTACTTTGAAGAACTGTTTTTACAACATCGCTTTAAGAACTGTTTAAGCTTCATTACTTTAAGAACTGTTTAAGCTGCCACACAGCAACTGATTTCCGGTTACGTTAGTGATTTGTTTACTTTTGGGGGTTTGTTTTCAGTGTTTAATAAACGTGTTATTTGTTATAAAAACCCCTGACTAACTCATATATTTATTGTTGCCTGAATCCGTAACACAATGAATCCCACAGATTCACCAGTCTCTGGTTAAAGAAGCTTTTCCTTATCTCTGTTCTACATGGATGTCCCAATGTCCCTCAATTCTGAGACTGTGCCTTCTTGACCTCCACCACAGGAAACATCTTCTCCATACCTATTTTATCCAGACATTTCAATATTCAATAGGTTTCAATTAGATCCCCATCATTCTTCTAAACTCCACTGAGTATAGGGCTAGATCTATCAAACACTCTTCATATGTTAACTTTTTCATTCCTGGGATCATTCTTGTGAACCTTCTCTGGACCCTCTCCAATGCCAGCACATATTTTCTTGGATAAGCAGTCCAGATCTGCTCACAATACTCCGTGTAGTCTGACCAATGCCTTATAAAGCCTCAGCATTACATCTTTGCTTATATATTCTAGTCCTCTTGAAACTAATGCAAACATTGCATTTGCCTTCCTCACTGCAGACTCAACCTGGAAGTTAATCTTTAGGGTATCCAGCACAAGGGTTCCCAAGATCCTCCGCATCTCTGATCTTTTAATTTACTCCCCGTCAGAAAGTTTCCAGTTCTTTGCTCATTCTCCTAATCTAAGACGTTCTGCAGACACTCTGCTTCCTCAGCGCTACCTGTGTTAGTGAAATGGTCCCAACACCGATGCCTATGGCATACAACTAGTCATCGACAGCAAACCAGAAAATGCCAAATATTCCCACTCTTCACCTCCTGCCAATCAGCCGATCTTCTATCCATGCTAGTACTTTCCCAGTAATGTCATGGACTCTTAATCTTGTTAAGCAGCCTTGTGTGCAGCTCCATGTCAAAGGCCTTCCACAAATCCAAATAAAGAGCATCCATTAACTCTCCTTTGTCTATCCTGCCTGTTGTTCCCTCAAAGAATTTGTCAAGCAAGCTTACCCCATTAGAAAACCATGCTAACTTTGGCTTATTTCATCACGTGCTTCCAAATACCCCAAAACTTCTTCCTTAATAATAGACTCCAACATGTTTGCAACCACTGAAGTCAGGTTAACTGGGCTATGATGCCTCCCTCCCTTCTTAAAGAGTGGAGTGATATTTGCAATTTTCCAGTCATTTGAAACTATTCCAGAATCTTGTGATTCTTGAAAGATCAATTCTAATGCCTCTACAATCTCTTCAGCTACCTCTTTCAGAACCCTGGGGAACAGTCCATCTGATCCAGGTGACGTATCTATCTCAGCAACACACACAAAATGCTGGAGGCACCAAGTGGGCCAGGCATTATCTATGAAAAAGAAGTACTGTTCACGTTTTGGGCTGAAATCCTTCGGTAGGACTGGAGAAAAAATGCTGAGGAGTAGATTAGAAAGGTTGGTGGAGGGGAGAGAGAAATGGCAGGTGACAGGTGAAACTTGGAGGGGGAGGGATGAAGCAAAGAGCTAGGAAGTTCTTCTAGGTGAAAGAGACGGAAGGCCATGGAAGAAAGAAGTGGGGGAGAGCACCAGAGGGAGGTGATGGGCGGGCAGGGAGATAACATGAAAGAGGGACAAGGAGTTGAGAAATGGTGAGGGGAGGGGTGTTGGAGGCATTACTGGAAGTTTATGATATTGATGTTCATGCCATCAGGTTGGAAGCCACACAAACGGAATATAAGGTGGTGTTCCTCCAATCTAAGTGTGGCCTTATCCCGGCAGTGGAGGAGGCCATGGATCAGCAAATTGGAATGGGAATGTGAAGTGGAATCAAAATGGGTGGCCACTGAGAGATTCCATTTATTCTGGCAGATGGAGTGTAAATGCTCAGCGAAGCGATCTCCCCATCTACGTCGGGTCTCACCGATATACAAGAGGCCACACTGGGAACACCGAACACAGTGCGTGACCCCCAACAGACTCACATGTGAAGCATTGCCTCACCTGGAAAGACTGTTTGGGGCCCTGAATGGTGGTCAGGGAGGAAAACTAGGTGCAGGTGAAGCACTTGTTCTGCTTGCAAGGGTAAGTGCCAGGAGGGAGATCAGTGAGGAGGGGATGAATGGACAAGGGAGTCACCTAGGGAGCAATCCCTGCAGAAAGCAGAAAGTAGGGGGGGAGGGAAAAATGTGTTTGGTGGTGGGATCCAGTTGGAGGTGGTGGAAGTTTTGGAGAATTAAGTGCTGGATGCGGAGGCTGGTGGGGTGGTAGGTGAGGACAAGAGGAGCCCTATCCCTAGTAGCGTGGCGGGAGGATGGAGTAAGAGCAGATGTGTATGAAATGGAAGAGATGTGGTGATGGTTTCCTCTTTTACTCTTTACATATCTGAAAAAATTGTACTCTTTTTTATATTATTAGCTAGCCTATCTTCATATTTCATCTTTTTTCTCATTATGGCTTTTTAGTTGCCTTCAGTTGGTTTTTAAAAGCTTCCCAATCCTCTACCTTCAAATTTTTTTTTGTTATTTATATGTCCTCTCTTTTGCTTTTATGTTGTCTTTGACTTTCTTTGTCAGCATGGTTTCCTCATCCTCCCTTTAGAATACTTATTCATCTTCAGGCTGTATCTTTCCTGTTCCTCCCAAGTTTCCCCCATAAACACCAGCCATTGCTGTTCTGCCATCATCCGGGCTAGTAACCCCTTCTAATCAATTTTGACTATCTCCTCTCTCATGTCTCTGTAATTCCATTTACTCCACTGTAATACCGATACATTTAATTTGTATCTTCTTCTCAAGCTGTAGGGTGAATTCTATCATATGATTGCTGCCTCCTAAAGGTTCCTTTATCTTAAGCTCCCGAATCAAGTCTGATTCATTACACAACATCCAATCCAGAATTGCCATTCCTCCAGTGGGCTCAACCACAGGCTGTTCTAAAAAAAACCATCTCGTAGGCATTCTACAAATTCCCTCTCTGGTATTCAGCACAAAACAGATTTTCCCAATCTACCCGCATATTGAAATCTTCCATGATTACTACAACACTGCCCATTTTACATGCATTTTCTATCTCCCACTTAATTTGTAGCCCACATACTCGCTATTGTACAGAGGCCTGTATATCATTCCCAGCAGGGTCATTTTACTTTTGCAGTTTCATAACTCTACCTACGAGGATTCTACATCTTCTGATCCTACGTCACCTCTGTCCTAGGATTTGATTTGATCTTTTACAAATAGAGCCAACACACCCTCTCTGCCTGCCCTTTTGATTCAACGTTAAGCTCCTAATTATGATTTTCGTTCAGCCATGGCTCATGATGCTCACAACATCTTATCAGCCAATCTCTAACTGTGGCACAAGATCATCTTCCATATTCTGTGCACTGCGTGCATTTCTGTCCTGTTTTCATCACCCTGTCTGATTTTGGCCCCATGTTACTCTTCAACTCATCCCACTGACTGCAATTTTGCCCCATCATCTGCCTATCCTTCTTCACAGACTTACTACAAACTGCCACCTGCCAAACCCTCAACCCCATTGCTTTGGTTCCAATCCCCCTGCAAAATTAGTTTAAACCCTCCCCAACAGTTCTAGCAAACCTGCCCACAAGGGTATTGGTTCCCCTTGGGTTCTGGTGTAACCTGTACTATTTGTACAGGTCATACCTTCCTCAGAAGAGATCCCAATGACCCAATGATCCAACATAGAGGGCTATGGGTAAGCCTAGTAATTTCTAAGGTAGGGACATGTTCAGCATAACTTTGTGGGCTGAAGGGCCTGTATTGTGCTGTAGGTTTTCTATGTTTCTAAATCTGAAACCTGCACCCTGCACCAACTCCTCAGCCATGCATTCCAAATCATCCTATTCTTACCCTCACTGGCGCGTGGCACAGGCAACAATCTACCCTGGAAGCCCTGCTTCTCAGCTTATAGCCTAACTCCCTATTCTCTCTTTTCAGGACCTCCTCCTTATCCCTACTTACATTGCAGGTACCAGTATGTTCACCCTCCCCCTTTAGAAAGCTGTGGACCTGAGACATCCTTGGCCCTGGGAGGAAATATACCATCTGGGTGTCTCTTTCACATGCAAAGAATCTTTGAGACAGAGCACAAGCCGATGTTCGACTCCATTAATCATTAATTAAAGCATCGAGGATGAAGCAGAAGGCGAGTGAGTGTTCAGCGCTGACTGCCTTCTTTTCCATCACTGCCGGAGAAGGTACTTACGAGCTGCTTACTGCTGTGTGGCTTGCTATGGTAGGCAGGTAGGCTTCTGTGCCTCATGTGGTGTCTCTCTCTTTTGATGAATGGATTGGACTATTGTGATTATGCATTGTGAACTTTTATTGCCTGTTCCTTTTCCATTTTGTTGTGCAAGAGGAGGCGGTTTGGGAATTGATGTTCTCTTGTGTTCTATTAGTATTTTGGGTGGGAGAGGGTTGCTTTTAGGGGGTTGATGTTGCTGTTCCATTTTGTGTGGAGAGTGGTGAGTTTGATGTTTGTCTCTGAACTACTGTCTTTGTTCTTGCTTTGTTTTGTTGCTATCTGGAGATGACAAATTTCAGAGTTGCATATGGATACATGCTTTGATAATATATGAACCTTTGAACCTTTGAAAATAGTTACAGAAACAGCAATGAGGATTCTTCTACATCTGAGTGCAATGGTATTCCAATGGTTCCACGCAGGACTTGCATGACTGACAGAAGTGCAAATCGAGAGGAAGCTACTGACATGATGAAGGAAGCCTGAACACCACCAGAGATGGAGGGTCTTCATTGCAGCCCTAAATGTCAGGGGTATAATGGGCAGTAAGTAGGTAAGAGAGATGAAAATTAAGGTCAGTTGGGGAAACATTAAATATTCAAGTCCAATCAACGTACAGTACCGTGCAAAAGTCTTCGGCATGCTAGATTTTTAAAAATGGTTTCAGATGTTATGGCCTCCAAAAGGCCCTGATCTCAATATCATCAAGGCTGTCTAGGATTACTTGGAGAGACAGAAGCAAGCAAGTCAGTCAAAGCCTGCAGGAGAACTGTGGGAAGTTCTCCAAGATGTTTGGAACAACCTTCCAGATGATTCTCTTAGCTTCTAATTCCTTGGCGTCAATGTATCAGAGAATCTGTCTTGAAACCTGTATGTAAGTGTCATCACAAAGAAAATACGACAACATCTCTACTTTCTTGGAATTAGTGTAGATTTGGCATGACCTCAAAAGCTTTGACAATCTCTTACAGTGGAGAGTATCATAACTGGTTGCAACAGGTCCTGTAATGAAAACACTAATGCCCAGGAACTGTAAAAGCTAAAGAAGGTGGAAGATAGAGCCCGATTCATCACAGCAAAGCCCTCCCACTGAGCAATTTAACTGAGTAAATGCCACACGAAAGCAGAGACCATCATCAAAGACCCCCACCTTCAAGACAGGGGTTTTTCAACCGGGGTTCCACAGAACCCTAGGATTCCACGAGAGGTCACCTGGGGTTTTGCAAGAGATCATGACTAAAAAAGAATAAACATCATTTTTTGAACTTCGGGCAATACATGATGCTAGCGCACACACTGATGGGCAGTGACCAAGGAGACCCATTAGCAATCTCATTAAAGGTCTCTCATCCCAGATTGGCAGTGTGCCATGTTAAACATGGACCATGTTTATTTGTCACAAGTGCTACACCTGCCCATACACTTCCTCCCTCACCACCATTCAGGGCCCCAGACAGTCCTTTCAGGTGAGGCGACACTTCACCTGTGAGTCGGCTGGTGTGGTATACTGCGCCTGGTTCTCCCTGTGTGGCCTTTTATATATTGGTGAGAGCTGACGCAGACTGGGAGACCGTTTCGCTGAACACCTACGCTCTGTCCGTCAGAGAAAGCAGGATCTCCCAGTGGCCACACATTTTAATTCCACATCCCATTCCCATTCTGATATGTCTATCCATGGCCTCCTCTACTGTCAAAATGAAGCCACACTCAGATTGGAGGAACAACACCTTGTTGTTACTGGCTGGGTAGCCTCCAACCTGATGTCATGAACATTGACTTCCCTAACTTCTGTTAATGCCCCTCCTCCACCTTCTTACCCCATCCCTGATATATTTAGTTTTTTTCTCCCTCCTTTTTTTTCTTTCTCTCTCTGCCCATCACTCTGCCTGTTCTCCATCTCCCTCTGGTGCTCCCCTCCCCCTTTCTTTCTCCCTAGGCCACCCATCCCATGATCCTTTCCCTTCTCCAGCTCTGTGTCCCTTTTGCCAATCACCTTTCCAGCTCTCAGCTTCACCCCACCCCCTCCGGTCTTCTCCTATCATTTCGCATTTTCCCCTCCCCCTCTTACTTTCAAATCGCTTACTATCTTTCCTTTCAGTTAGGCCTGATGAAGGGTCTCGGCCCAAAACGTCGACAGCGCTTCTCCCTATAGATGCTGCCTGGCCTGCTGCGTTCCACCAGCATTTTGTGTGAGTTGCCTGAATTTCCAGCATCTGCAGATTTCCTTGTGTTTGCCATGTTTATTTGGTTGAGTCCATGCTCAGTTTTTATGAGATAGGGGAGGCCGTTGATAGTTGGTGAGCAGTTCACAATGCTACAGTAGTGTTGACAATCCAGTGGTAGCTGGCTGTGATATTGCACGGACAGGACGACGGTAAGCTGATTATTGGTGAGCACTGTACTGCAAGGAGGAGAGGACGGTAGGTTGATGAGGAGCGTGAAGTGTGTTTTCTGAGCATTGTGTGGACTAGCCTATTTTTATATTTTATTAACCCTGAAGTGTTTCGAGAGGCTCCTCATGATGCACAACAAGACCCTACTGCCCCCCTCACTGGACCCCCTGCAGTTTGCGTACCGTCCCAACTGCTCAACAGACGACGCCATTGCCACCACACTCCACCTGGCCCTCACCCACCTAGACAAAAAAGACATGTACATTCAAATGCTGTTCATAGACTTCAGCTCAGCATTCAACACAATCATCCCTCAGAAACTGATTGGAAAGCTGCGCCTACTGGGCCTGAACACTCCCTCTGCAATTGGATCCTAGACTTCCTGACTGGGAGACCTTAGTCAGTCTGGATCGGGAGCAGCATCTCCAACACCATCACACTGAGCATGGGGGCTCCCCAGGGTTGCGTGCTCAGTCCACTGCTGTTCACTCTGCTGACCCACGACTGTGCTGCAACACACAGCTTGAACCTCATCATCAAGTTCGCCGATGACACGACCGTGGTGGGTCTCATCAGCAAGAACGACGAGTCAGCTTACAGAGAGGAGGTGCAGCAGCTAACGGACTGGTGCAGAGCCAACAACCTGTCTCTTAATGTGAACAAAACAAAAAAGATGGTTGTTAACTTCAGGAGGGCCCGGAGCGACCACTCCCCACTGAACATCGACGGCTCCTCGGTAGAGATCGTTAAGAGCACCAAATTTCTTGGTGTTCACTTGGTGGAGAACCTCACCTGGTCCCTCAACACCAGCTCCATAGCAAAGAAAGCCCAGCAGCGTCTCTACTTTCTGCGAAGGCTGAGGAAAGTCCATCTCCTACCCCCCATCCTCATCACATTCTACAGGGGTTGTATTGAGAGCATCCTGAGCAGCTGCATCACTGCCTGGTTCAGAAATTGCACCATCTTGGATCGCAAGACCCTGCAGTGGATAGTGAGGTCAGCTGAGAAGATCATTGGGGTCTCTCTTCCCACCATCACGGACATTTACACTACACGCTGCATCCACAAAGCAAACAGCATTATGAAGGACCCCACACACCCCTCATACAAACTATTCTCCCTCCTGCCGTCTGGGAAAAGGCTCCGAAGCATTTGGGCTCTCACGACCAGACTATGTAACAGTTTCTTTCCCCATGCTATCAGATTCCTCAATACTCAGAGCCTGGACTGACACGTTACTGCCCTATTGTCCTGTTTATTATTTATTGTAATGCCTGCACTGTTTTGTGCACTTTATGCAGTCCTGGGTAGGTCTGTAGTCTAGTGTAGTTGTCTGTTTTTTTTTTCTGTGTTGTTTTTTACGTAGTTCAGTCTAGTTTTTGTACTGTGTCATGTAACACCATTGTCCTGAAAAACATTGTCTCATTTTTACTATGTACTGTACCAGCAGTTATGGTCGAAATCACAATAAAAGTGACTTGACTTGACTTGACTTTTACAGACATGTCTGACAGTCCAATGTGACGATTTTCGAATTATAATCTTCTGAGCCACTGCACTGCAATAGTGCAACAATGGACACAAAAACATCTGTCTTTACAAAGAAAGCTACCTATCAATGGCTTTTCCATGGACTGGTGATCCAAGTTGTCCTATTCCATCGTGCCTAGTCTGGCAAACAACTTACTAATGCAGCAATGGCTCCGGCAAAATTGAAAAGACTCTTAACTACAAATCACAGCCATATGACATGTAAAAGTGCTGATTATTTTAAACGGCTCTTGGAATCTGAAAACAAAGCTTTTGTTAATAACGTACTGTCAGTAAAAAAACACAGAATGCAAGTTATTTAGTAGCAGAACTTATTACCCAGAGAAGGAAAAGTCACACTATTGATGAGAACCTAATAATGTTGGCATGTAAAATTATAGTGTGTAAAATTCTAGGACAAGATGCAGAACCAAAAATTGAAAAGGTTTCATATTCAATGATGATGTTGCCTGGCTCTTTGTTTACGAAGACCAGGAATGAAGAAGAGTTCTCAGGAGCGACAGCACGATCGTTGTGACCATAGAGGCCAATTCTGCACCTGCAGACTCTGGAACAGTAGGAACACGGGAACAGCTGGGATGCAGGCACTGGATAATAGGATCATTCCTGCGTCCCCTCTTCTCTTCAGCAGTCTCTGTCACAAGCCAGTGGCTGCTAATCATTGATCTCAATAATTTCCTGATAGAGCTGCGGCTTAAGTTGGTCTTTGTACCTCGTCCACAGGGTACCACGATCCCTCTTGCCCTGAGAGCGCTCTCCATAGAGTACTGCTTTTGGTAACCTGGAGTTGTCCATGTGAGACACGTGGCCTGGCCAGCAGAGCTGCTGGAGCAGCAAAGTGGCTTCAATGCTTGGAAGTTGTGCCTTCCCCGTGTCCTCGTTGTTGGAGACACGATCCTGCCAGCTGATACCCATGATGGAGTGGAGGCAGCACTGATGGAAGCGCTTGAGCAACCGGATTTGCTTGTGGTACAAGACCAGGTTTCAGAGCTGTATAGCAGTTTTGTGCTGATGGCAGCCATGTACATCTGGATTTTTGTGGACAGACAAGCTAGTGGTTCTTCCACAGATGTTGCTGAAGGTACTGTGAAGAGCACTACTAGCTCTGGTGAGTCGACTGTCAATATCCCTTACTACCGAAGTATTATTGGAGATGACACTGCTCTTGAGCTACTATGTGCGAATGGCTGTGCTCTTCTCATGCACACGTAGGCTGTGCTCAAGCACTTCCATCAGTGCTGCCTCCACTCCATCATGGGTATCAGCTGGCAGGATCGTGTCTCCAACAACGAGGACACGGGCAAGGCACAACTCCCAAGCATTGAAGCCACTTTGCTGCTCCAGCAGCTCTGCTGGCCAGGCCACGTGTCTCACATGGACAACTCCAGGTTACCAAAAGCAGTACTCTATGGACTGGTATCTGTGGTTGAGGTACAAAGACCAACTTAAGCCGCAGCTCTATCAGGAAATTATTGAGATCATTGATTAGCAGCCATTGGCTTGTGACAGACTGCTGAAGGGAAGAGGGGACGCAGGAATGATCCTACTACCCATTCAAGAAAATAGTAGGCCAGATTTTGCTGAGTGCATTGAAGATGGAGAATGGCTGCAGAAACTAGCCTACTTAGCAGACATTTTTTATCATGTGAACCAGCTGAACAAGTTGCTGCAACGCCCTGGAAAAAAGTTGTTTTGATTTTAAGTGACAAAATTCTTGGATTTAAAAGGAAACTGAATCTTTGGAAAAATCATGTTGCAAAAGGAAACCTTGAAGTATTTCCACTGCTCCTTGGGCTTGAGAGTGAGGGAGGACCAGAAAGTCTCAAGTCTGATTGAAAATGACCTGGAAGAACTGCAGAATAAAACTGAACAGTATTTTTTCACCCTTTCAACACAAGTGTATGGGACCCTGTCTCTGAATCTTCTGCTCTTCCTGAGAAATTGACTTTGGAGAAGAGAAAGAACTTGGTTAGCTGTAGTCTGATTGTGCACTCAAGATGAGAATTACTGACTTGTCCCTGGACAAGTTCTGGAAAGAAGAGTATCCTGCCATTCATAGCAAAGCAATGAACATTTTGCTGCCATTTTCAACTTCTTACATGAGTGAGCAAGCTTCTTCTTGTTTAACAAGCATCAAGAACAAGGGTAGAGATAATCTCATTACAATTTGAAGGTGAAATCCATGTGTGCTTATCTCACGTTTGACCCAGAATTGAGTATTTGTGCAGCAAAAATCAAGCGGAGGTTTCACATGTTAGGCTTATATTTGTGCTTCATTGTGTCACATAATAAGAAAATGTTTTTTCAAAGTCTTGTATAAAATTGTGTCTTAAGCAATATTTTCACTGATGTTGTTTCGGCTTATAGTTTTTAGTAACTTTACTATTCAACATTGTCAATAAATTTTCATGATGTAAATTGCATTAATTAAAATCAATTTACAATCTTTATTTAAGTTGAATCTACTGAACTTAACTTGAGAAAAATTAGATCCCATTTTGGCTTAAGCCAGTTATTTAGCAAAAATTTATTATGTTTGCCTTAGGAGTTTTTAAAATTTATGAAAGGAAAAGAAAGAGATTAATTTCAAGAAAGGTGAGCTAAGCTTAACTAGCTGTTTTTCTTTCAAGAAAGGTTGGCTAAAAATTCATTCTCTACTCAGAAGAGCAACAACAATTATTTTTGGATTATTATATCTACAACTTCTTGATCACGCTAATGTGCCGTGAGCTGTAGATATAATAATTTTTATGCAGGGGTTCCCTGAGATTTGAAAAAATATTTTAAGTGTACCTCCAGGGCAAAATGGTTGAGAAAGGCTGTTGTAGACCATGCACTCTTCACACCATTGGGTGGACAGCACAGAAACCTTAGGTCCCACACCAACTGGTTTAGGAACTGTTACTACCCTACAAACATCAAGCCTCTGAACCTTTGTGGATAATGTCATTCACCACTACTCTGAAATGATTCTACAAGTTCCAAGGACTCTTCTGGTTAAATGGTAAAAATCTTCTGGGTAGATGGTGGCGCATTTTTACGCAACAACCTCTTGGGGGCCAACCAAAGGTGCACCTTTCTTTTTAAAACGTGTTTTTTTATGAATGTAAGACTATACTGGACTCCAAGAACAATGAGTACTGCATCAGTAGTTGTTTGGAGCTGCCGGCCGGGGTGTTGAAGTAGCTGGCCGACGAGTCAGAGAAGGAGAAGCTGGTGTTCAGCTTGGAGAAGGAGAAGCCGGCAGATAGCCAGAAGAAGGGGAAGCCAGTGCTCGACCAGGTGAAGCAGAAATCTGGGCTCAGCTGGGAGAAAGAGAAGCTGGCAGATGGTTGGGAGAAGGGGAAGCTAGCAGAGGTTTGGAGGAGCTGACCTTGGTGTAGACTGTGCTGCTGCTGCTGCTGCTACTTGAAGACATCAGCGTTGGTGCGTGAAAGAAGCGTGCAGTATAACCATGAGTGACTGTCTTAGGCGTTTTGCTTGCAATCGCAAGACCCTGTTGCTCTCTGATAATCTGAGATGCCGCAAGCCTGTTTCCCTTGTTTGGTGACAAGACAGGCGATGAGGCAGCAACGTGGCCTCGGTTGTAGCGAGGACTAGGCCTCAAGTGGGCTTACCTACCACTGCAGTCCAGGTGAGATGATACTGGAGGTGGCGTAGCATGGAGTCTGTGCTTGGTTGGGAGCTGGCCCCTTCCATCAGTGCTGCCCTCCAGTGTTCAACTGGTGGAAGGGCAGGCTGGACTGCCAGGAGCTATACCATCATTCCTCTGGGGCTTAGGCGTATAACAAACATTCAAGCCAGTGAGAGAGAGAGAAAAAAACACATGCATTTTTATTCAAGAAAACATATGTAGTCCGGGCTTAGGTGTATAACAAACATTCAAGCCAGCGAGAGAGAGAGAAAAAAACACATGCATTTTTATGCAAGAAAACATATGTAGTCCGGGCTTAGGCGTATAACAAACATTCAAGCCAGCGAGAGAGAGAGAAAAAAACACATGCATTTTTATTCAAGGAAACATATGTAGTCCAAGCTCAGCGACTTGGACTACATATGTTTCCTTGAATAAAAATGCATGTGTTGTTTTCTCTCTCTCTCGCTGGCTTGAATGTTTGTTATACGCCTAAGCCCCAGAGGAATGATGTCTCATTTGTCTGCATCCATGTATGGTCCGAATGATAATTAAAATTGATTTGATATGATTTGATTTACAACTCAGTTTTTCAGTAATATTCTTATTTGCACTGTCTACCTTCTTTTTCACTCTGGGGTTTGTCAGTCTTACTCTGTTCACATATAGTTTTTCAAAAATTCTTTTTTTTTCTTTTTTCCTGCAAATACCTACAGGAAATGAATCTTGAAGTACCGTAGATGTCGGATTATAAGCCGCTACTTTTTTCCCACATTTTGAACAGCTTTGAACTCTGCGGCCTTTAATACGAAGCGGCTAATGCATGGTTTTTTTTCATGCCGCCAAAAACATTTTGCCTCGTAACAGTAGACCAATAAAATTGATGAGTAGTTCACAGAGGTCCAATGAAATTGTACGATAAATCAAGCGCACTTTCACAATTAAATTATTGTAAATCAGTCATTTGTACTCACCCTCATCAACATGGAAAACACTCGAAGAAAAGCATTGTGCTGCCTTTATGGCAGTTATTTAGTTTATAATATTTTCGCTTAGTAATTCATTTTTTAGTTAAAGTTAGAACTGTTTTAACTATATTTGTTTTCTGTACTACATCCCGGGATGCTATGACGTCACACCCGGTTTCGCCGCATCTTGGGGGAAAAATGCCGGTTTGCGATAAACGGGAAGGCGGGGGGCGAGCGGCGGAGCGGCATTAGATCTGAGCGAACGCTGCTTTTAAGTTAAAGGTGATCAATAACTTTTCCTGGTAGGCTGCAGTATATATATTTTTTACCAGTCATTAGGAGATATTGGAATGTTGTTCAGTAAAAAAGTATACGCAACATATATTTAAAAGTAGCCGCGTTACAGGCACGGTTCGAAAAAAAGCATTTGCAATATGTATTTGTTTATGTTACCATATGGATTTAATTAAAAGTTAAAAAATCCTCACGTGTAATATCTTTCTGTGTAAATATCTCATATTACAACGTGGGACACCTGCGGCCGAAAATCCGGTGCGGCCTGTACAAGTACAAAATTGATTTTCTTTCTAAAATTAGAGCCAGCGGCTTTTAATCAGGTGCGCTCTGTAGTCCGGAATCTACGGTAGTATAATTTAATAATTAATTATATTTAAGATTCTGAATAACCTGACTCTAATAATCTAGTATATTTTGCAATATCTATCCCCTTACACCCCTAATCATAATCTTAGATCCATGAAGCACACACAGAATGCTGGAGGAGTTCAGCAGGCCAGGCAGCATCTATGGAAAGAGATAAATATTTAATGAATATACTGTTGGTAGCTGGTAAAAAGACTCTTACTAGGAAATGGTTATCACTGGAGAGCCCGACTTTAAATACATGGATGGAAATTACAATGGACATTTACAAAATGGAGAAGATAACAGCATCTGTTAATCATAAGCTGGAACAATTTGATTCATACTGGGAAAAATGGTTTAACTACATAATGCCTCATAGGCCTGATTTTATTCTCACAAATCAATGAATCTGTTGTAAAAAAAAGATCACTCCCTACTCGTACATAGTTCTTTCCTTTTGCTTGTTTTTTCTTTCCACTCTTTTCTATGTGTATACTCCAGATAAATACTTTGTGGAGATTTTGTGATATATATGATTATATGATGTATATGTACAATGTCTGAAATACATCTTATGGAAATGTTTGTTTGATGAACTTCAATAAAAAAATAAATTACAAAAAGGAAAAGAGTACAGTCAATGATTCAGGCTGAGACCTTCAGCAGGACTGAAGAAAAAGTAGATGATCCATGAATACGGGTTTGCTTGGTGTTCCAAGAGCCAAGCATATAAGAACTATAGGCAGCAGGCAATTTAAATAGTACGACATGGACTAGAAGGGCCGAAGGGTCTATTTATGTGTTGTACTTTTCTATGACTCCATAAGTCTAATAGATAATGTGGCCTTTTGCTCTCATGCAGCAAAAATATGGAATACTCTACCAACATGCCAGACTAGTAGTGTGGAACATTTAAAAAACACATCGAAAATCCTACTTCTTTAAGTTGACCTACGTATAGGACTACTTAATGCCTGTTGATGTTGATTATATTTATATAATCAATTTATATAATCAATTACATTTTATTCTATATAATGTTTGTCTTTAATTATGATGTTTAATTTTGTCTCGTATTTTTATGATGTTGATTTATCATTGCAACGTATGTAAAGCACATTGAACCTCCATCTTAATGTATGAAAGATGTTATTTAAATAAAGTTATTATTATTATTATTACATATATGGTAACATATAGGCATATATATGCTTTGACAATAAATTTACTTCAAACTTTTATAATCAGAAGAGCAGAGTATATGTTGAACATCAAAGGAAACTAACGCTTCGTAGACTTACAATATGACCCCTCTTGTTTACTGTATGCATAAAATGTTCTGAGCTTAACTTGCATAAAGTGATCTTCCCTTAATAAATTTTATGTAATATGCAACTGTAAAGCAGATTTCAAATTTGCATTTATTAAGTCCATAGTATTCAGCTAGATCTGTACCTAACTGTTTGCTGTCTATTTTCTTGGAGCTAATGGATGCCATCTATTAACCCACCATAGTTGTGTCAAAGACCTAATTTGAAATGCTGCAATCATTCTGAATTACATATGCATGCTAATTCAAGTATTAAATCTATAAATATGAGAGCTCATGCATACATTTACACAAATCATTTACAAGGAGCCCTTCGAAAATGTGATGTTAATCCTTTTACATTATAAGATTATTTTATTTTGAAACTCAGTCTTTTCCTCTTCCTAGCCTACATAGAAACATAGAAAACCTATAGCACAATACAGGCCCTTCGGCCCACACTGCTGTGCTGAACATGAACTTACTTAGAAATTTCTTAGGTTACCCACAGCCCTCTAATTTTTCTGAGCTCCAGGTACATGACATGCTTTGATTGTTTCTCAAACATGGGAGCAATATGTCCCCACTATACCAAACCTTCAGTTTATTTCATAAACAATTATTTGTGGTCTTCTGCTGCTGTGGTCCATCCAATTTAAAGTTCAACAAGTTGTGTGTACAGAGATGCTCACCACTGTTGTAACGCATGGCTAATTGAGTTACTGTTGCTTTCCTGTTAACTTGAATCACTTTGGCCATTCTCCTCTGAATTCTCTTAGTAACAAGGTGTTTTCATTCATAGAACTGCCACTCACTGGATGTCATTTGATCCACCATCACAACTGCCATCAACAATCATTCCAGTCAAAGTCACTTAGGTCACATTTCTTCCCCATTCTGACATTTGGTCTGAACAACAACTGAACCTCTTGACCATGTCTGCATGCTTTTATGCATTGAGTTGCTGCCACGATTGCCTAATTAGATAATTGTATTCATGAGCAGGTTTGTCAAAATTTTGAAAAACTTCAGTATATGTTTGATGGAGAGCATATTGACTGGTTGCATCATGGCCTGGTATGGAAACACTAATGCTCTTGAATGCTAAAGCCTACAAAAAGTATTGGATGCAGCCCAGTCTATCACTCATTGCGATCTTTGTGAGGAGGTAAAGCCCTCCGCACCATTAAGCACATCTACATGCAATGTAGTCAGAGGAAAGCAGCATCCTTCATCAAAGGCCCTCACCATCCAGGCCATGCTCTCTTCTCCCTGCTGTCATCAGGAAGAAGGCACAAGAGCCTGAGGACTCACACCACCAGGTTCAGGAACAGTTACTGCCCCTCAACCATCAGGCTCCTGGACTGGAAGGGATAACTTCATTCAATTTCACTCGCTCCATCACTGAGCTGTTCTCACAACCTATAAACACAATTTCAAGGACTCTTCATCTCATGTTCCCTATGTTTATTGTTTATTTCTAATAATAATTACTGTTATTTATTTGTTTCTTTCTGTTGGTAATTGCACAGTTCATTTTTTTTTTTTTGCACATTGTCCTGTTATAGAACATAGAACCATACAGCCCAGGAACAGGCCATTTGGCCCACAGTGTTGTGGCGAACCAGCTAAAGAGCAAATCAAAAACACCCAAACACTGATCCCTCCTACCTACACAATGTCCATATCCCTCCATCTTCCTAGCATCCACATGCCTATCCAAACCTCTGAGGTATTTACGTCTACCACCATACTTGGCAGCGCATTCCAGACATCCACGGCCGTCCGGGTAAAAACACTTACCCCTCACGTCCGCTTTGAATCTACCCCCCTCTCACCTTCAACGCATGCCCTCCGGGAAACAGATACTCTCTATCTATGCCTCTCCAAATCTTGGAAACCTCTAGCAGATCTCCCCTCAGCCTCCAATGCTCCAGAGAAAACAACCCAAGTTTATCTGGCCTTTTGTGATAGCACATGCCCTTTAAATCAGGTAGCATCTGGTAAACCTCTTCTACGCTCTCTCCAAAGGTTAGCATACTTTCCATAGATGGGTGACCAGACTTGTACACAGTACTCCAGATGTGGCCTAATCAAAGTTTTAGAAAGTCGCAACACAACCTCTGGACTAATAAAAGCAAACATTCTATAAGTCTTCTTAACCACCTCACCAACCTGTGTAGCCACTTGATTGGGTGTGGTTTTGTACTGATTCTGTTGTGTTCCCTGCATTTACTGTGATTGCCCATAAGAAAATGAATCTAAGAGATGTATACGGTGAGATATATATACTTTGATAATAAAATTACTTTGAAGTTTTGAACTTTGGTGTATAGGTGTACCTAATAAATTGCCATCATGTGCTCAATCCTCCCCACTGTCATACTTATTAATTCTTTGCCCATTTTCTCCAGATTCAGGCAAGAATTCCATCCTTTGTACTTAAGTGTTCTTAGCCTCTCTCTGCTTACAGTCTTGTTTTAAATGTAAAATGCCTTGGAATTCTATTTAATTTTGCTTGACAAGGTCATTTCAGGGCTTTATTTTAAGGCTTCCTGATTCCCTGTTTTCTTATATATTAATCGAGGGCCCTTTCAACATCAGCTTCCTAAACCTTACATTTGCTTCTCCTTTTTGAACAAAGTTGTAACACGTCTCATGATCCAAGGTTTCCAATCCTTGTTTTTTCTCCCTCACAGGATCATGCTAATTCTGAATTCCAGCCAGCTTGTCCTTGAACGATCCCCACATGCCTGATTTGGACTTATCCATTAACAGATGCTCTCTGCAGCTCCTGCCAAATGCTGTTATAATTAGCTTTTTTCCAAATTAACATTTCCCCAAGGGCCCTTATCGACTAACTACTTGAAAACTTATAAAAGCATGATCAATGTTACCAGCTTGCTCCCACTGAAGCTCTAGACACCTGGCCAGACTCAGTTCCTAAAAGAAGGTCTATTATAGTCCCTTCCCTGGTTGAACCTTCTACATACACTACATCAATAAACCCTCCTGTGGTATCTATCTGGCCACATCCTGCCCTATGTTAACCTATGGCACCGAGGGAGTCTGAATCAATATTGGGGAAATGGAAGTCATAAACTATATACAGTATCTCATTGCTTTTGCATCTGTTTATGATACAAAAACATTGGAAATGTTGTTAGAGTGTAGAATGAGCTGCCAGCACAACTGGTGCATATGAGCTTGATTTTGACTAAGATTAAGAGAAGTTTGAATCGGTATGAGGATAGTAGGGGTATGGAGGGCTATGGTCCTGGTGCAGGTCTATGGGTTTAGGCAGTTTAAATAGTTCTGCACAGACTAGATAGGCTGAAGGGCCTGTTTCTGTGCTGTACTTTTCCATGATCTTAATACTTTAATAAATTCCAATAGTTTACATGCTTCTTCTAGTTAGAAGCATCCAAAAGTATTTTATGATCTTAACAATTATTTCACCTGGTTTATTTAAAGGGTTTAGTTCACTAACAAAAATTCTATTCAGCAGTTTTTCAGATGGAGTTAGTTTATTTCTTACTTCAAAATACAGCATGGTAACAGGGCCTTCCAGCCAATGAGTCCACCCCATCCAATTGCACTCATGTGACAAATTAACCTACTGACCCATATGCCTTTGGAATAGGAGAGGAAAACAGATCACCCACAGGAAGTGTACACAAGGTCACAAACTCCTTATGGACAGCAGCAGAACTGAACCTGGGTTGGTGGCACTGCAATAGTGTTACATTAACCACTACGCTGACATTTCACCCTGAAGAATTTTATTTCTTCTCTTTTTTCCACCAGACCCCGCCCTCTCCCCCTTAAAAGTCCTAACTTTAGAAATCATAAGGCACCTTCTCAAATAATTTCTAACATATCTTCTGGTGGTGAATTTCAGATTTATTATCATCAATTATTTATGAACAAATAGTTCCCAATCTTCAGCTGACCTCGCAAATTAAAGCTGCTCAACTTGAAATGTGCACTAGTCATAGCTTCATTTGATTAATGTGCAATGAGTGGACAGAATATTAACACTAACTGAAATGCATCATTTATGCACCAACATAGCCTTGTGGATTTATTATTTCCTCAGGAAAGGTGTGAAGAAGCGATTGACTAATGATACATCCTGTGCTTTGTAACTAACAACGAACAGTGTTTTAACACTACTAATTAGCTTTTCACATGCATTATGAACCATACACTACTCTATGTCTGAATATAAAGCAGAGGCAAAATTTAGATTTGAATAACTTTACATTTATTATGCATGAATACACAGATAATATTCCCTTTAAAGCAGTCTTCATCTTCATGAATAGAATATTCTGACCTCCTTTATACCACACCCTTTAATGCTATATCCCTGTATATTAATTCATATTCGTTGTTTGATCTCCATACTTTATTTAAAATTTCCAATCTGTTAAAGAATTCATGTTTTGACGATAAGGAGTTTACAGTATTACATTTTGTAAAAAAATAGGCTGATTGGTATCCATTTTAGAGATGCATTTTGTATCTAAAATATGTCCCCAGCACATGACTGAAAGCCATACTGGTGAAGTTATTAGGTTCACAGGAAGTATGGGTAGATCTTGGATTCACCAGGATGCTCCCTGGATTAGAGAACATGTCTTATGAAGAAAGGATGAGTGAGCTGGGGCTTTTCTCTTTGGAGCGAAGGAGGATGAGAGGTGACTTGGTGTAGGTGTACAAGATGATGACAGCCATAAATTGTGTGGATAGCCAGCATCTTTTTTTCTTGAGCAGTAATGACTCCCTGTTCAGGTGATTGGAGGAGAGAATAGGGGGAGATGTCAGAGACAGGATATCTAACACAGACAGTGGTGGGTGCATGGAATGCACTGCTTGGGGTGGTGGTACACACTGATGCATACAAGATTACTCCAATATTATAGACATATCAAATACACAAGGATCACATTTGGTAATAAATTTGCATTGAACTTTGAACATTTATCTTGCAGTAGGTTAAAAGGTCAACACAACATTGTGGGCCAAAGGACCTGCACTGTGCTTGCTATGTTAGCATTCACTTTGTGGTGAAAAATCAACAACTATTCTTCAACTTCTAACTGAAGACTAGATTTCCTTGAATAGTGCTGGGGTTCGTGTTCTATCTATCATTTCCCACTGTGGGTAGTTAAATCTGATATTCAGGTATCTCTAGTTCATTAGACCAGGTCTCTGGTGATTAATTTAGAGTCATCCTTTAGACTTCACTATTTATTTTTTCAATAAATTTACATCTCTTAATATGAACTCTCCAGCATGACTGTTACACTTTTTCCATATTAATATGTCACGGTTCATTTAACTGCTTTCTCGCTTTTGAAGATTTATGTATGTGAAGCTCTACGTATTTCATTTATACAATACTACCTGAGGGTTATTCCATGTTAATGGGCTTAAACTTCACTCCTTCACATTCGCTTTTATCTAGTTTTCATCAAGCTATAGTTCCCCTTTCATGTCGACATCGGAAAATTAAAATTCCAACCACGTCAGTATTTTCAGAAGGACTTGTGTCAGACAGAAAATGCACTGCGATGAACCAAAGCTTGTTTGAAATTTTTTTTTTGAATTCTGAGTTTTTACTATAAATAGTTCTTACAATGTGATGAAGAGTTCAAAGTAACTTAATTATACTTTGTATATGGATTCAGATCTGACTACTGGACTAACTACTGTAGATAGATGTGGGAGGACTGTGAATCATATATGGTTATGGAAGAGAATCAGGTGGTGCAGCAACATTACTCAGTGAGCAGTAGGCAGTAACAGGTCCCTTTAAGTCACAGTTGAGAGGTCTGTTCTACTGGGAAAGTTCAGAAGAGGCATAACTGGAATGATAAGCTTCAAAGTGGCAGTGTTTACGTCAGTATTAAACATCGGAACATACACTCAGTGGCCACTTTATTAGGTACACCTGCTTCCTAATGCAAATATTTAATCAGCCAATCATGTGACAGCATGCTGACATTGTCAAGGGATTCAGTTGTTGATCAGTCCAATGTCAGAACAGGGGAAGAAATGTGATCTAAGTGACTTTGACTGTGGAATAATTGTTGGTGTCAGAAGGGGTGGTTTGAGTATCTCAGAAACTGCTCATCTCCTGGGATTTTCACACACAGCAGCCTCTAGAGTTTACAGAGAATGGTGCAGAAAGCAAAAAAAAAAAACATTCAGTGAGTGACAGTTCTGTGGGCAAAAATGCTTTGTTGATGAGAGGTCAGAGGAGAATGGCCAGGCTGGTTCAAGCTGACAGGAAGGCAACAGTAACTCACATGACCATATGTTACAACAGTGGTGTTCAGAACAGCATCCCTGAATGTACAACACATTGAATCTCGAGGTAGATGGACTACAGCAGCAGAAGATCACAAACATATACTCAGTGACCACTTCATTAGGTACCTGCTGTACAGTTGCCCTTAGAATAGTACAGCAACTCAGAGAGCAAATCAAATGATAATGTTTAATTCATGCCTATCTCAGACAAATTATTTTTAGAAAGTAATTTAACTAATAGCAACTCTTAGTCAGTGAGGTCAATTCTTCAAATAGAATTTGAGGAATAGTTGTTGACTTGTCACCAAGAAGTGAATGCAGTTGTCAGTTGTAATAGGCTACAATAGCAAGCATAAAGTTGGAATGAGCTGCTTCTCTACATTTGATAGCTAAGCTTGTTTAACTCAAAATCATGCTCCATCAATCTCTCTCTGACTCATAGGGAATAACTTCACTCGCCTCATCACTGAAGTGTTACCACTACCTATGGATTCACTTTCACTTCACAGTAACTGTACTTATTGCTAACTTATTTATTACAAATGCTTGTATTTGCACCAGTCATTGTCTTTGCACACTGGTTGCCCACCCTGTTGGTGCAGCCATTCATTGATTCTACTATGGTTATTGGAATTATTGAGTATGCTCGCAAGAAAATGACTCTCAATATTTTATATGGTGACATATAGTATATTTACATTGGTAACATATTTACTTTGAAGTGTATAAAGTATAAATGATAAGCTGTTTTTGGAGTACAGAATGTAATTAAATCATGCATTCACTTTCTACCAAAATGATAAACAAACATGGGTTCTTCAATTTAGCATTCAGGTTCAATGTTGTTTAATCCAGGATATTTTGGATTGATAAATAAGCATTTCCTTACAGAATATTTGACCAATTTTCCTCCTTTCTCACAGATCCCACTATGAATTACTTCAAAAGTTTCATAATAACCCCTCCTTTCAAATATTTTTCCTAATCTGCATGCACCACGATTGTCATGGGTGATGTGACACAGTTACAATTGCAAATCATGCACTTTGAAGAATTACGACTGCAAGGAGGTAACTTGCCTGCCAATTTTTTTCTTGACTTATTCTCACTGGGTAGAAAAAAGTTATCTTTCCTACCCATCTGGCTTCACCTACAGTATCACCTTCTAGCTTGTCCTTCTTCCCCTCCCCACACCTTTTTATTCTGGAGTCTCCTCCCTTCCTTTCCAGTCCTGAAGAAGGACCTCATCCCAAAATGCTGACTCTTAATTCATTTCCATATATGCTGTCCAACCTGCTGAGTTACACCAGCATTTTGTGTGTGTTGCTTTGGATTTCCAGCATCTACAACCTTTCTTGTGTTTAAAAGTTATATATTTCTAATAATGTTACAGTAAAAAATTGTGCACTATGGAACAGACAGGTGTTAATTTTCTTTCAGCAATTCTTGCCTGCCAGTTTATAGCTGAATTCATTAGTCTGGATCACTGATGCCATGATAATATTGATGGGCAGGAATACATAAAAACAAATCTCTGCAGATTGCATGCTGTCATATCTAAGTGAAACATTTTGAATGGAAGCATGGAAATTTCTCAGACATTAATTTAATCTAATAAACATAATACCCTAAATGTTGCTACTCGTTAAAATTCTTAATCTCTCCATCTTCAATATATTGTCATATGACTTATCTCTTCTCTGTGAAATAAAGTTCTGCATTTCTATTATATCACAAGACTTCTTACATTGGCATTAGGCCCTATGTTTGATTACCGGTGCTAATATGACTCCAATATTTTACTACAGCTCTATGAACTGGCTGGCCTCAGTTTTTTGGTGCAGCTTTTTAAAATAATTATTCATAATTTGTAATACAGTTTTCATCTTCTCTAGGAAGCTGTCCAAATGGAACAGAAATTGAGCAGAGTGAGCTTCAGAGATCTGTGCCATGCATGCCTTTTATTGGAGATTTTGATAAATCCTTTTGGAATCACCTTTCTTTACTGGATAAGATAAATTCTACACAGAAGCTCATGGGAGTTGCTTCACATCACAGTGGAATTCTCTGATGGTTAAGTGAGAAACTAAGTTTACTAAAAAAGTGATAAAGGGTATATTAACCAGAAATTTAAAAATAAGGATAGCATTTAAATACAACCATCTATTAAATACAATGGTTTAACATTGTTATAGGTGGAGGTGATAATATGGATAAGCTCCCACTACCTATCATTGATCCCAGTGGCATGTGCCTCAAATAGCCTCTGACAACCAAGTCCAGCTCTTTGCCTTCATGCGGCGTAGCCATTAAGCCAGGCGGAATCGTTTCTACTGACAGGAGAAGGACAAAGATGTACTACTGGCACTTTAAAACCAGTCGCTTTGGGCAGATGGGGCTTGTCAGTGGTGGCTGGCAGCTCATCTAGGAGCAAGAAAACTGATCTCAAGCCTCCGCTGCCGTGTGCCTATACCCACTCATGGGGAAGGCTTTGGGAGTAAACCCCAAGGGAACAGTCTGGAGCTGGAGCTCCTAAGGCAGTCCTACTTTTAGTTCAATAAGGACAAGCAACTCCTGGACACAGCTGGTGTCAAACTATATCGGTCTCTGTCATTCCTTTGGGTTCAACATGAGGTAGAGTTTGCTCTCCGTGTTGTACTACCCTGACTTGCCTATTTCAACAGCTAGGATGCCACCTCTATGGTTGACCCTGACCAACAGAGGCCTCATCATCATTAAATACACTCTAGTGTAATGGAGAATAAACAACAGCTCCTTCCCTATGGCTAGCAGAACCACTTCTTTAACAGACTTGTCCCATTGGCGCTGATTTCACCTAATCCAATCTGATCCAATATAATCTGATTTGATCTAATCCAATCTGATCCAATATAATCTGATTTGATCTAATCCAATCTGATCTAATCTACTCAGATCTAATCTGATCTGATCAAATCTAGTCTGATCTAATCTAAAATTTAACCAAACCTAAAAGATAAAGTTTAGCTTCATTTGTCACATGTACGTCAAAACATACAGTGGAATGTGTCACTTGCTTCAACAACCAACACGATCCAAGGATGTGCTGGGGAGACCGTCTGCAAGTGTTGCCATGATTTTAGTGCCAATTTACTAACCCTAACCTATACCTTTCAGAATGGAGATGAGGAGGAATGTCTTTGTCCAGAGAGTGGTGTATCTGTGGAATTCTTTGCCACAGGCAGCTGTGGAGATCAAGTCTCTATGTATATTTAAGGCAGAGGTTGATCGATTCTTGATTCTTGATTTGTCAGGGCATAAAGGGACACAGGGAGAAGGCAGGAGATTGGGGCTGGGAGGAAAATTGGATCAGCTATGATAAAATGGTAGAGCAGACTCAATGGGCCAAATGGCCTAATTCTGCTCCTATATCTCATGGTCTTGTTTTTTTGTATGGGGGGGGGGAGTAAACTGGAACACCCAGGGAAGCCCACATGATCACAAGGAGAATGTATTTACTCCTTACAGACAGCGGCTGAATGGAACCCAGATTGCTGACACTATATGGTAAACATGAGGAAATCAGTTAGTCCTGTCGAAGGGTCTCAGCCCGAAACGTCGACAGCGCTTCCCCCTATAGATGCTGCCTGGCCTGCTACGTTCCACCAGCTTTTTGTGTGTGTTGCTTGACACTATATGGTGTCCCACTAACTGCTACATTATCATGCAGCCTGAACCTAACCTAATCAATTCATTAAAATCTTAAACAAATAGATGAAAAAGATCATCACGTGACAAGACATGGAGTTTTAACCTGTAGTTTGAATTTTCAAGACACACGTCACAGCACCACGCCAGAGGGTTTAGTTGACAGAAAGCGTTTTGTGCATGTCTTGCACTTCACCCTCCTCACTTCATTCCCATGAGTTGTTTGACGTTTTCTTTAGTCCTGCTCACTGGTACTAAGCACACAGCTCTTGTTCCCTTAAAGTACAGTTCAAGTGCTTATACTTGTCCTGATTTTTTATTTCCGCATTCCTTGTTTACATACTTCCCACAAAGACTTGGATGATGCCCAGAGAATGGATTCCTCCTTCTCCGATGTCAGTTGCAGTCAGGTATCACTATAAAGGAAATCCCCGGTGATTAACATCAATGATTTCATCAACCTCCAACCTCCGAATCAAGCTATTCATTCCCGCTGGGAAAGGCAGCTCTGTGGCACACCGCTCTCACGGTATTGGCATACGTCAGTGATAATAAACCTGATTCTGATTCTGATGGATGTTTCCTTCTTGATGCATTACCTCAATCAGTCTGGTCTTTGCACCTTAAGGTTGGGAAAAACACCGGCATTTCAATAAAAAGTTTAACAATACGTCATTAGAGAAACCGAAAGCACCAAAGTTCCCTGCTTGTGAGTTTATTACACTATGGACAATTCCTAAGTACTAGAGCAGCTGCAATGGTTCAATGGATCAATTTAATATCAGAGAATGTACACAGTTCACAACCTGAAATTTTACTATTTGCAGATGTCCACGAAACAGAAAAACCCCAAAGAATGAATGACAGAAAATGTTAGAACCCCAAAACCCCCCCACACACAAGCAACAGCAAAAGCATCAACCCTCCCCCCACTTGCTCCAGCAAAAGCATCAATACCACCCTCCCCCCCACCATGCATGCAACAGCAAATCCTTGATTTTTTTAATATGTGATACCTAAACCTCACTGGTAAGGCAAATATTTAGCTCCCAGTCCTAACAGTCTCTGATCTGTGAGGCTTGTCACTTAATATCAGAGAGCAGTTAAGACCTTTACTTCAGTGGGTCTGGAAAAAAAGAGGCGCAAACAGTAAAATTTCCTTTCCCAGAAGGTGTACCTAATAAATTGGCCACTCAGAGTATACCACTGACTAAAAATATTTAATTATGCTTATTATTGAGTTTTCACATATAAACATCATAAATGAAAATAATTTATGTAAGATTAGTGAAAGTAGGTGGTTGGTGATAGGTGGAAACTCAGAGAACTGAAGGGTCTATTTCTGTGAGATATCTCCCCATCAGTTTTTGATTCTAATGTACAGAACCTACATGAACGGTTGCAAATGGTGACACCCGGGTTTAAGATTTCAACCAAAAACAGCTCATGACAGTGCAGACCTCCCTTGGACATGCACTGTAATGTTAGCTGAGATCTCTGTACTCAGGTATCAGATGATGACTTTGAACTTCCAACCATCCAACTCAAGAAGGAGGATTGCTGCAGCTGACACAAGATAAGGTCAGCTTCCAAACCAAAGTATTTTAAATTTGTATTGAAGGCCACAAAAACTCAATTGCCACATTCATTCAGAAACAGAAAATCTAAATATAAAAATGTAAGATGCAGCCATTCTGAAATGATCATCATCATTATGTGTTGTACAGTTTGACATGGGCAATCACAGCCTTTCCATGACTATGATTGTTCTTGGCAACTGTTTCTACAGAAGTGGTTTGCCATTGCCTTCTTCTGGGCAGTGTCTTTACAAGACAGGTGACCCCAGCCATCACCAATACTCTTCAGACATTGTCTGCCTGGTGTCAGTGGTTTCATAACCAGGACCTGTGATATGCACCAGCTGCTCATACGACCATCTACCACCTGCTCCCATGGCTTTACGCGACCCTGATCAGGGGCTAAGCAAGTGCTATAACTTGCTCAATGGTGACCTGCAGGCTAGCGGAGGGAAGGAGTGCCTTAGACCTTATTTGGTAGAGGTGTTTTCCTACCCCGCCACTTAAATGAAATATAAACAGAAAAATACTGGAGATACACATCAGAGCATCTTTTAGTAAAAGGTCATCAACCCGAACACTAATTGTTTCTCTCCCCAATGCTGCTGCCTGGATTGCTGAGTATTTCTAATGTTTTTTTTTCCTGATGAAGATTCTCGACCTGTTTATTCACCTCCAAAGCTGCTGCCTCACCTACTGAGTATTTCTAACAATTTTTTTTGTTTGTTTTTTTGTCCTGATAAAGATTCTTGATTGGAAACGTTGACTATTTATTCCTCTCCAGAGATGCTGCCTGATTTGCTGCGTACCCCAAGTATTTTGTGTGTGTTGCTCAAAGTTTTCAGGTTTAGAGAATCTCTGTGTTATAATTACTTATGTTTTTACTTCAGACGCAATATTTTATTTTTCCATAAGGATATAAACAGCACTGAAATCTGTAACAATTTTAGATAAGACAAAATCAAATTGCCTCTTAGACAAGAGGTAATCAAAACCGATTAACAACAAACGCTGATCCTGGAAAACAGTTCAGTATTCTACATCACAATTGCCTCCAATCTTGACAGGTTCAGAGACCTCAGCCTGCAACCCGCCTTGTGCAGCTGTGTCCTGGACTTCCTACTGGATCGCCGACAGGTGGTAAGGATGGGTTCCCTCACCTTTGCCCCTCTGACCCTCAACACAGGTGCCCCCTAGGGTTGTGTCCTGAATCCCTTTCTCTACTCCCTTTATACCCACAACTGTGCTGCCACACACAGCTCCTACCTGCTGATCAAATTTGCAGATGACTTGACTTTATTTCTAGAGATGGCGAGACAGCCTACGGAGGAGAGGTTAACACCCTGACACAGTGGTGCCAAGATAACAATTTCTCCCTCAATGTCCAAAAAAACAAAAGAGCTGATTGTGGATTGCAGGAGGAAGGGTGACAGGGTCAGCCTGATTAACATTAATGGGTCTGCAGTTCTCTTCCACCTCAGGCGACTGTAGAAGTCCGGCATGAGTCCTCTTATCCTCAAGACCTTCTACAAGGGCACTACTGAGAGCATCTTGACCGGCTGTATCACTGCCTGGTACGGGCACTGTACCAACCTTGATCGCTGGGCGCTGCAGAGAGTGGTATGGACAGCCCAGCACATCTGTGGATGTGAACTTATGTTCACTGAGGACATTTACAGCAGCAGGTACATAAAAAAAGGCCAGGACGATCATCAGGGATAAACTGTAAACTGTTTCAGCTGCTTCCATCTGGCAAATGGTATGGCAGTATTAAAGCCAGGACCAACAGGCTATGGGATAACATCTTTCTACAAGCCATTAGACTTATAAATTCACGTCTGTACATTTTGATGGAGTCATGATGTGAAATTTTTTACTCTCTCATGATGTGCGATGGATGTAAGATTTAAATAAATAAATCAACAGGCAGGAACTCCTTATTGGGAAATCCAAAGGTGGTGGACTCTCTGTGTACATTAACAAAGGTTGTTGCACAAACTCATCTGTAGATAGCAATCACTGTTGTGGGGTAATTGAGTACTTACAACACATTACCTGTCAGGGGATTAACTGTTCTGCTCATCACTACTGTCTACATCCCGCACCCCAAACCCCCAAGCTCAAATACCAAGGAGGGACAGGGAGAGCTTTACAGTCTCATCAGCTCTCTACAAAACCAGCGTCCGCACGGTCCCTGGATGCTGCCTTCAAGTCTGATGAAAGGACAGATTTCTGGGCAGCCATGAGAAACCTCATCTTCTCATCTTAGGCATTGACTAAGACTGCCTGTGCTCAAAAAATTTTCAACAACACCAGTACAATGATGATCTTTGGTAAATGAGGCTGGCCATCAATGGCATTACTTGACTACACAAGGAAATATAGCATCGACACCGCCCTCCTTGATGTGCTAAACAACTTTTCTGTATGCAACACAATGCCCGTTATGAAAGCAAATGCCCCTCCCGGGTGCACAGCCACAGTCTGTAACAGTAGTAGGGATAATGGACAGGAAAGGAATGGAGGGTTATGGGCTGAGTGCGGGTCAGTGGGACTAGGTGAGAGTAAGCGTTTGGCACGAACTAGAAGGGCTGAGATGGCCTGTTTCTGTGCTGTAATTGTTATGTGCTTATATAAGAAGGCCTCTGCAGAGGGCCAACTGCGCCCCCCCCACCCCCGTAAGGCAGCCAAGGCTAAGTACTTCGGAGTGAGCACAACAGCTCACTGACATCTTCAACACTAAGACGTTGTCCCCACATACTTCCAAATCAGCCACCCTCATCCCTGCACCAAAGAACTCCACAATCTGTTCTCTGGTCTTCATGATGATGAGTGCAAGGTTGTTGCTGCACACCACTCGCCTAGCTGGTATATCTTGCTCCTGTACACCCTCTCGTCACCATCTGAGATTCTGTCAGCAAACGTATAGATGGTGTTTGAGCTGTGCCTTGAGCAGTGGACTAAGCACACATCCCTGAGGTGCACCAGTGTTGATCGTCAGCAAGTTGGAGATGTTATTTCCAATCCGCACTAATTGTGGTCTTCCGGTTAGGAAGTTCAGGGTCCAGTTGCAGAGGGACGTAGAGAGGCCCAGGTTCTGGAGCATTTTGATCAGAATTGTAGGAATGACTGTGTTAAGTGTTGAGCTGTAGTCATTGAACAGCATCCTGACATAGGTATTGTCCAGGTGATCCAGGGCCACATGGGGAGCCAATGAGATTGCGTCCACCGTAGAACTATTGTGGCAATAGGCAAATTGCAGTAGGTCCAGGTCCTTGCTGAGGCAGGAGCTGATTCTAGCCATAACCAACCTCTCAAAGTACTTTTTCAGCATAGATGTGAGTGCTACTAGACAACAGTCATTAAGGCAGCTCAACCTGCCTGATGAAGGGTCTCGGCCCGAAACGTTGACAGTGCTTCTCCCTATAGATGCTGCCTGGCTTGCTGCGTTCCACCAGTATTTTATGTGTGTTGCATGAATTTCCAGCATCTGTAGATTTCCTCGGGTTCACTCTGCTCTTCTTGGGTACTGGTATAATTGTTGCCCCTTTGAAGCAGATGGGAACTTCCAACTCTAGCAATAAGAGAATGCAAATGTCTTTAAACACCCCTACCAGTTGGTTGGCACAGGTTTTCAGGGGCTTACCAGGTGTTCCATCGAGGCCTGTCGCCTTGCAAGGATTCACCCTCTTGAATGGCAGCCTGATGTCAGCCTTTGAGACATCGCAGGGTCACCAGTTGCTGCAGGGACCCTAACAGCTGTAGTTTTATTCTCCCATGCAAAGTGAACATAAAGGTCATGAGCTCCTCTGGGAGTATGAGTGTAAATGCAGAATTGAAAGACAAACAGAAAGAACATGTTGGCAGACAAAAATGAATGGACTGCATAGAGAAGATAAAAAGATAGAAAGCAATGCACATGAAATGCTGGAGGAACTCAGCGGGCCAGACAGCATCTGTGGAAAAGAGTACAGTTGACGTTTCGGGCTGATACCCTTCAGCTTGACAGTCAAGTTGCAATTTCAAAACGAACACTAATCGGAATGTGTTGATGAAATAGCTGACAATGATGAGATTACACAGGACTGGGTAGCCTTAAGATTTACATTATGAAAACTAACAATAGGCAAGCAATATGACTTAGACCAGAAGTGAACTGTAAATTAATTAAAATGGAAGTGGACACTAGTTCAGCTGTTTCAGGAATTCCACAAAATGAGTTTGAATGGCATTTCAACTGAAGCCTGCAGATATCCAACGTAGAAATTATACTTGAGAAAAGATCATTCCTATGGGACTAACATTCATAACAGTGAAATACGACAACTAACAACTCACACTGGACTTTTTTTGTGGTAAAAACAGGTGGACCAGCATTGTGAGGCTGAGACAATTACAACTTGATTGGAGATCCATCCACCATTTGCATGCCATATCCCCTGCAATGCAGTCCACTGAAAGCAAGTTAATAAAGGTACTGGATGATGCCACATCAGTGTTGAAGGATGGCATTGTCAAACTCAAACATATCAAGGGTAAAATAGTGTTAAATGAAAATGCCATACCCAATATTTAAAAAGCACATCCGTTTCTTTAAATGATCCATGATAAAGTAGCTAGTAAGCTAGATTGCATGGAGGCTTAAAGAATTCTTTTCCAAGGTTGAGTGGAACCTATGGGCAATACCAGTGGTCACAGAAATCAAGAAGAATGGCTCTGTCAGGATCAGAATCAGAATCAGGTTTATTATCACTGGCATGTGTCATGAAATTTGTTAACTTAGCAGCAGCAGTACAATGCAATACATTATAATTTAGAAAGATAAATAAGTCAATCAATTAAAGTATATATATGTATACTAAATAGTTTGATTAAAATAGTGCAAAAGAGAAATAAGTTTTTTTTAAAAAGCGAGGTAGTGTTTATGGGTTCAACATCCATTTAGGCATCGGATGGCAGAGGGAAAGAAGCTGTTTCTGAATCGCTGAGTGTGTGCCTTCAGGCTTCTGTACCTCCTCCCTGATGGTAACAATGAGAAGAAAGCATGTCCTGTGTGACGGGGGTCCTTAAAGATGAATGCTGCTTTTCTGAGGCACCGCTCCTTGGAGATGTCTTGGATACTACGGAGGCTGCTATCCAAGATGAAGCTGACTAATTTTATAACTTTCTGTAGCTTCTTCCTATCCTGTGCAGTAGCAACTCCCCCCCCCCCATACAAAACAATGATGCAGCCTATCAGAATGTTCTCCACAGTACATCTATAGAGGTTTTAAGTGTTTTAATTGACAAACAAAATCTTTTCAAACTCCAAATGAAATATAGCCTTCTTTATAGCTGCATTGATATGTTGGAACCAGGCTACATCCTCAGAGTTCTTGAACATGAAACTGCTCACAGTCTCTACTTCTGATCCTTCTATGAGGATTGTTTCGTGTTCCCTCGTCTTACCCTTCCAGGAATCCACAATCAGCTCTTTCGTCTTACTAACGTCGAGGGCAAGGCTGGTGCCGCGACGCCACTCAACACTGTAGCATATCTCGCTCCCGTACACCCTCTCATCTCAATCTGAGATTCTACCAATAATGGTTGTATCATCAGAAAATTTACAGATGGCATTTGAGCTACACAGTCATGGGTATAGAGAGAGTAGAGCAGTGGGCTAAGCACTCAGCCCTGCGGTGCACAGTATTGACCGTCAAGGAGGAGCTGTTATTACCAGTCAGCACAGATTGTGGTTTTCTGGTTAGGAAGCTGAGGATCCAATTGCAGAGGAAGGTACAGAGGTTCAGGTTCTGCAGCTTTTTGATCAGGACTGTGGGACTGATGGTGTTAAAATGCTGAGCTACAGTCAATGAACAACATCTTGACATTTATATACTGGAAATGACATTAAACAATCTGGAATCAGAATCTGCAAAATCCATGTACAACCATACTGAGTTGTGCATTTAAGTTTCAGCCATTTAAAATACTTTCTTTTGTTCTTTGTGGTTTAAATCAGTCTTTCATAGTTTGGAATTTAAATTGAGACCTGCAAGTTGATTGTTCAGAACAGCCTAGGCCAATAGGCTGAAGTGATAATAAACAGCTTATACAGTACATAACTAGGCACGTTGTTGTTTTCTTTGGCTTATAAAGTTTTTTTTAATTTAAAAACATTTCGGTGCTACAAAGATTGCTGTACTTAAAGAAAATGATTGACAACAAAATTTCATTTTGAAATTGTTCTATCAGAGTCCAAGCTCTGTGATTTAAGGACAATCATCGAGGTAGTTAGAAAAAACATTTTTGTTTTTTTTGTGTGTGAAAAGTCTGAACTAGTCAATGCAGCCAGCAATCCTAGCCATTGGACTCTCCACCAATTACTATAAACTTTGTGAATCCATGAGGCCATATGACTGTTAGACATAGGGGCAGAATTAAGCCATATGGCTCATCGAGTCTGCTCTGCCATTCCATATAGCTGATTAATTATACCTCTGAACCCTACTCTCCTGCCTTCTCCCTGTGACCTTTGACAGTCAAGAACATACCAACCTCTGCATTAAATATACCTAATGACTTGGCCTCCATAGCCATCTGTGGCAATGAATTCCACAGATTCACCACCCTCTGGCTAAAGAAATTCCTCCTCATTTCTATTCTAAAGAGAATAAAAATGATAGAATGCATCTTGTATTCTAAGGCAGTGCTCTCTAGTCCTAGATACTCTCAATCTATTTTCCTCATCCACTCAAATTTGGTTGGTTTCAATGACATCCCCCTCCACCCCACCCCCCCATACTTCTAAACTCCACTGAGTATAGACCCAGAGCCATAAAAGGTTCCTCATACATTTTTCATTTTTCATTCTCATTATCTTCCTCAGGGCACTATCCAAAGCCAGCACATCCTTTCTTAGATAAGGGGCCAAAACTGCTCGCAATGCTCCAAGTATGAATCAACCACAGCTTCCTTTTACTTCTTCCCAACAGCGTATTTCAAAGCAGCAACTTTGCATCAGGAAGTAAGTTATCAAGTCACGGGTAGCACTGCGCGAAACAGGCCTTTTGGCCCATCTCATCCAAGCCTACCAAGATGCTATCTAGGCTAGTCTCATTTCCCTGTAAACCCGGACTCTCCAAGTTCTTACCTAAATGCCTCAACCACTTCCTCTGGCAGCTTGTTCCTTCATTTTTCAATCTTTTTTATTGATTTTCAAATAAAGAATATACAAATCGAAAGAGGAGTTTAACAAATAGATAATATAAAAGACATATAAACAGCAATAGTAAAAACAGGGTATATAACATCAAAATCAAATAGGTAATATATTATGCTGTTATATATACAATAGTCAGAAAGAAACTACAACTCCTCATAGCAATCGTAAAAAAAGACTGGAAATTTTATTAATAGAGAAAGAAGAACCCTACTAACTAAACTGAAACAAAAAAAAGAGAAAGAAAAGAAAAGAAAGAAAAAGAAAGATTGGGCAGTCCAATTGAAGATAAACTTTAAAAAAGAGAGAGAGAAAAAAACACATCCTTCCAGTCATTTCCAAACCTTCATGGATAAGGATATTCTCCAAAGAGAATAAAGAAAAATAAACAAATAAAGATAAATTAAATCATGTGAAAATATTAAATAAAGGGTCACCAGACTTGTTCAAAATCAAAGGATGTATCAAATGACCAGCTTCTAATTTTCTCCAAACTTAAACATGACATGATGGAGGAGAGCCAATAGAAAACAGTAGGCGAATTAGATTCTTTCCAGTGTAGCAAAATAGCTCTCTTAGCCAGTAAAGTTGAAAATGCTATCACATGTTGGGCGGAAGCAGACACTTTGCTTGCTTCCTCTGGAATAATCCCAAAAATTGCTGTAAGTGGATTAGGTTGAACATCCATATCTACAACTTTAGATAATATTCCAAACACATCCCTCCAAAAATTATTTAAACTTACACATGACCAAAATATATGGGTTAGAGTAGCCACTTCTGCATTACATCTGTCACAAATAGGGCTTATATTAGGAAAAATATGCGCCAATTTATCTTTGGACATATGGGCCCTGTGTACTATCTTAAACTGAATTAAAATATGGCTTGCGCAGATAGATGAATTATTGACTAAATAATAAATTTTACTCCATTGGTTATCTGAGAGTGAATGTTGAAGTTCTACTTCCCAGGTATGTTGAACCCTATCATTAGGCGATGTGCGGGCATTCATTAACTGTTTATAAATGATAGCTATTAATCGTTTTTGAAAAGGTTTAAACTGAAAAATAACATGAGCCAAATTTAAAGAGCAGGCCAAGGGGTAATTTGGTAAAAAATCAAGTAAGAAATTCCTAACCTGTAAATACCTGAAAAAATGTGTACTAGAGATATCATATTTATCCATTAACTGTGAAAAAGACATTAAACAGTCTTGTAAAAACAAATCTAAAAAAGTTTTAATTCCCTTAATTTTCCATGTTAGAAAAGCCTTATCCAAAGTTGATGGTTTAAAAAAGAAATTAGAATAAACATTACTAGAAAGTAAAAAATCATTTAATTCAAAGAATCTATGAAATTGAAACCAAATTTTTAAAGTATGTTTAACAATAGGGTTAAGAACTTGTCTACCTATTCTGGAGAGCGAAAAGGGAAGAGGAGCTCCTAATAAAGAAGCTAACGAAAACCCCACTACTGAATTTTCCTCCAGCTGTAACCATGAAGGGCGATCTTGGTCGTCTATATCATAAATCCAAAAAGCAATATAGCGAATATTAATTGCCCAATAATAAAATGATTTTCCACTCTGCAGCATATGGAGTAGGTCGCATTTTTAGCGGCTCTATCTCTTTTAATATATTTTATAGCCCACTAACAGATCCCTTTTAGTTCTGATGAGTTACTACTTCTACTGAAGGATTTATTATTTCTACTGAAGGATTTACGACTTAATTACAATGGCCGAAAAAAATCGTTCTGGTATTGAATTGAGAAGCGGCAAGACTTTCCCTGAAATGGAGCAAACGGAACAAACCAAGAAAACAGAGAAATCTGTTACACTAGCGGGAATATTTTATTCAATACAAGACATGAAGTTGGAATTCGGATCACTTAATACTAAAATTGATAAGCCGACCGGTTCAAACGGGAAGCTTGAGAAAGCTATTTCCACGATTCAAGACTCGCTGAAAAACTTGGACTCTCAACTTCAAACACTTCAGCAGACTACAACCCAAATCGAGAGTGAGCATGGTTTATTCAAGCAAACTATTAAAGATCAAGGAATGAAGGTATCTTCGGTGAAAAAGAAAATCAATGAAATCACCTCGGAACTATCTAAAACAAAGAAAAGAATGGTTGATTTAGATAGTAGAGGGCGTCGGAAGGATCTGCGTATTCTGGGACTGCCTGAAAATACTGAAACTGGCGATCTGTTAAAATTCTTTTCAGATATGCTGTATTCACTTTTCAATGGAACCCTCGAATCTAGCCCCTTAATCGACAGAGCTCACAGAATTCCATTCTCTCGGCGTTCAGCCGAATTACATCCTCGAGCAGTTGTACTTTCTTTGCATTATTACACGACTAAAGAAGCTATTCTTCGAGAAGCCAGAAAGAAATGGAAATTACTTTTTAATTCAACACAGATTCGTATAGTTCAAGACTATCCTCCCGAAATCATTGCCAAAAGAAAGAAATATCAAGAAGTTATGAGTGAAATGTATAAATTAGATTTAAATCCCTCCCTTTGCTTTCCAGCAAAGCTGATAATTTTTCCTGTAAAATCTCAACCATTGAGGATCTACTCTCCTCAGGAGGGATGGGAGTATATTAAAAACCTTAAAGTTAAGCCTACTGAATAAAATATTAAAGTTACACCGATTATTCAAAAGGCAATATTGAAGTATCTGCTGTATGAATTGTTTTTTAGAACTTTTGAGTTAAGTACATGCTATACCTTTTCGTTCTCTGGTATGGGATGTGTTCGATTTAATATTTTTTACCTTATTAATAATTACTATATATATAACTGTTTTGTAGGGAACCTTTATAGTATTGTATTTTAGTGGTCCGTGTAGGACCTGTTTTGTTAATCTTTTTATTTCTTTTATTTGTTTCAATACTTATAGTTTTAGGTCTCTTATATACATATACTCATTTACTTTTCTTTTTTGAGAGAAAGAATATTGTTTGTAACATTATTTGCTCAGATTTATTCCTTCTTTTGAATATTTGTTTAAGCTACTTTAGCTGATTCTAAGATGGCCATTGTTGATTATGTTTTTATTAATGTTAGACACAACATTATAGTAGTTGAATTCTGTTTGTGCCTTTTATTATGGCTATTTTTCATGGGATTTTTGCTTTTTTATATATATGGAGCTGCAAGATGGAGAACAGGGTTAAAGGTGATTAGTTAGCATGGGACCAGCCTATCGGTTCCTTCCTTTCTATCTATTGAGTGGGGGGAGGGGACAGGGGTCTATTAGAGTAGGTTTTTTTCTTGATTGGGCAGTTCTTTTGATGGATTTCTCTTTCGTAAATGTGTCACTCCTTCTGGTTGTACCCGCGCCTTTTGGTTTAATCTGTACTTGCCTTTCTTTTATATAATATTAAACAATTTTAAACATGGATGTTAATAAAATTAATATAATATCTTGGAATTTGAACGGTGTCAATCATCCTATTAAGTGTAAAAAGATTTTTAAGAAATTAAAAACACTTAATGCTGATATTATTTTTGCGCAAGAAAATCATATATGAAAACAGGATCAGGATAGTTTTTTCTGCTTCTGGAAAGGACCTTTGTTTCACTTGCTGTCGGATAGTAAAACAAGAGGCGTTTCTATATTTCTTAGTCCCAAAATCCCTTTTGTACACCTTAATACTACTACTGATTTGATTGGAAGATATTTAATTGTTACTGGTTTATTATGCGAGCAAAAGGTAGCTCTGGTGTGTGTATACGCACCTAATGTAGATATTTCTGATTTTTTTAAGAAACTTTTTTCAGAGTTACCGAATCTCAATGAATATAAGCTGATCATGGATGGTGACTTTAATTGTTGTTTAAATCCGGCGATTGACAGGTCTTCAACCAATCTGTCGCTTCCCAATAAAGCGGCAGCTTGTATTAACTCTTTTTTATTAGAATATGGCCTTGTCGATATTTGGAGATATAAACACCCTAATGATAAAGATTTCTCTTTTTCTCACATGTTCATCATAAATATTCTCGAATTGATTACTTTTTATTAGATACACGTCTGTTAAATTCCGTTGTTGAATGTGCGCATGACATCATTGCGCTTTCAGATCACGTGCCTTTAAAGTTAACCCTTAAGTTCCTGGATAGATTTTTGAAAATTTCACAGTAGAGATTGAACCCCATTTTGTTACAGGATCCAGCTTTTGTTAATTTTATTAAGGAGCAAATTTCTATATTTTTTGAATTTAATACAACTGAAGGAATGTCAAATTTGGTAATATGGGACACCTTGAAATCTTTTCTTAGGGGACAGATAATCTCATATTCAGCAGCCTTGAGAAAGAAAACTAAAGCAGAATTGTCAGTGATTATCAATAAAATTAAACAGATAGATAAAGCGTATTCAGTTAAACCTACTGAGGACCTATATAAAGAAAGGGTCGAACTTCAATCACAGTATGATTTGCTTCTGACCTTTCCCATTGAACAGCAAATTTTTAAATCTAAAAGTTTATTTTATATACATGGGGAAAAATCTGCCAAACTTTTAGCGGGTCAGTTAAAGGCTGGGATGGTCAGAAGACAGATTTTAAAAATTCGCCGACCAGGTAGAACAGAAACTTTAGATCCTTATGAAATTAATAAGATATTTATGATAGATAGATAGATAGATAGATAGATACTTTATTCATCCCCATGGGGAAATTCAACTTTTTTCCAATGTCCCATACACTTGTTGTGACAAAACTAATTACATACAATACTTAACTCAGTAAAAAATACGATATGCATCTAAATCACTATCTCAACAAGCATTAATAATAGCTTTTAAAAAGTTCTTAAGTCCTGGCGGTAGAATTGTAAAGCCTAATGGCATTGGGGAGTATTGACCTCTTCATCCTGTCTGAGGAGCATTGCATCGATAGTAACCTGTCGCTGAAACTGCTTCTCTGTCTCTGGATGGTGCTATGTAGAGGATGTTCAGAGTTATCCATAATTGACCGTAGCCTACTCAGCGTCCTTCGCTCAGCTACCGATGTTAAACTCTCCAGTACTTTGCCCACGACAGAGCCCGCCTTCCTTACCAGCTTATTAAGACGTGAGGCGTCCCTCTTCTCAATGCTTCCTCCCCAACACGCCACCACAAAGAAGAGGGCGCTCTCCACAACTGACCTATAGAACATCTTCAGCATCTCACTACAGACATTGAATGACGCCAACCTTCTAAGGAAGTACAGTCGACTCTGTGCCTTCCTGCACAAGGCATCTGTGTTGGCAGTCCAGTCTAGCTTCTCGTCTAACTGTACTCCCAGATACTTGTAGGTCTTAACCTGCTCCACACATTCTCCATTAATGATCCATATGAGGCCTAGATCTCCTAAAGTCCACCACCATCTCCTTGGTCTTGGTGATATTGAGACGCAGGTAGTTTGAGTTGCACCATATCACAAAGTCCTGTATCAGTTTCCTATACTCCTCCTCCTGTCCATTCCTGACACACCCCACTATGGCCGTGTCATCAGCGAACTTCTGCACATGGCAGGACTCCGAGATATATTGGAAGTCTGATGTGTACAGGGTGAACAGGACTGGAGAGAGTACGGTTACCTGCGGCGCTCCTGTGCTGCTGACCACCGTGTCAGACCTACAGTCTCCCAACCGCACATACTTTTATTCTAATCTTTATAAATCTGAATTCTCTGATAGTAATATTACTATGAATAGATTTTTGCAAAGGTTAAACATACCTCAAATTTCGATTCAAGATACTGATATGTTAGATGTACCTATTAAACACGAGGAGATAGCCAAGGCTATATCCTCTATGCAATTAGGTAAAGCTCCGGGACCTGATGGTTATACGGTAGAATTTTACAAGACCTTTCATGAAATGCTTATACCACATCTTCATCAAACGTTCACCGATTCTACATCCTCTGGGAACCTTCCTAAAACTTTTTATGAAGCACTAATTTCATTGATTCCAAAAAAAGGAAAAGACCCACTGGAATGTGTATCCTATAGACCTATTTCTTTACTGAATGTAGATTTTAAAATCCTCTCTAAGATTCTAGCAAATAGGCTTGAGAGTATCTTGCCTAATGTTATCTCAAATGATCAAACAGGATTTATTAAAAACAGGTACTCACATTTTAATATTTGAAGCTTATTAAATATAATTTATTCCCCCTCAGCCAAAGAATCAGAATGTATTGTATCTCTGGATGCAGAGAAAGCCTTTGATAGGGGTGAGTAGCTTTATCTATTTCAGGTTTTGAAGAGGTTCAATTTTGGTCCAGGATTTATCTCCTGGATTAAATTGATTTATCATGCCCCAGTAGCTGCGGTTCTAACTAATAATCAAAAGTCTCCTTACTTTAGATTATATAGAGGTACCCGTCAGGGCTGTCCCCTTAGCCCTTTATTATTTAATTTGGCTTTAGAACCACTTGCTATTGCTCTTAGGGATTCTAATTCTGTGCAGGGTATTGGGAGAGGGGATAAATTACATAAGGGTTTGTTATACGCGGATGATTTATTAGTTTACATTTCAAATCCTAAGAAATCTATTCCTTCTATGTTATCTATATTTATGGAATTTGGTACTTTTTCTGGATATAAACTTAATCTACATAAAAGTGAATTATTTCCTATTAATAATTATTCTGATTATTATGATCAAATACCTTTTGATATTGCCAAAAACCATTTTACTTACCTTGGTATCAAAATTACAAAAAATTTTAAAGACCTATATAGGTATAATTTTTTTCCCTTTAGTCGAATATACTCAACAGGCGCTTTCCAAATGGTCACCTATGTCAATGTCATTGATAGGGCGAATAAATGCTATAAAAATGGTTATTCTACCGAAATTTTTATATATATTTCAAGCAGTTCCCTCTTTTGTTCCAAAAACATTTTTTGATAAAATAGACTCTCTGATTTTGTCTTATGTTTGGAATAATAAAAGCTCTAGAGTGGACAAACTTTTATTGCAAAAATCAAAAAAAGATGGAGGACTGGCTTTACCAAACTTTAGCTTGTTCCTTATATGCACTACTCTCTGCATGTTGTCCCTCAAGTACTGTTCAAACCTATCCCTCTCACCTTAAACTCATACCCTCATGAGGGGCATGAGTTTAAAGAGAGAGGGATAGGTCTGAACAGTACTTGAGGAGAAACATCTTCATGTGGGGGGGTAATATGATTCTCTTTTAATGGGAAAATGATAAGTTGTTACCTTGTACTTCAGCTGTGAGTCTGTCGGGGTCAGCTACTGTATCTGGTGAGGCCTCCTGTAGATCAGTGAGACCCAATGTAGACTGGGAGAACACTCTGCTGAGCACCTTCACTCCGTCAGCTAGAAGTGGGATCTCCCAGTGGCCACCAATTTTAATTCCATTTTCCATTCCCATTCCTACATGTCCATCCATGGCCTCCTCTACTGGTGTGAGGAGGACACACTCAGGTTGGAGTAGCAACACCTTGTATTCCATCTGAGTAGCCTCCAAGCTGATGGCATGAACATCGATTTCTTGAACTTCTGGTAATGCCCCCCCCCCCCACTTCTCTATTCTCCATCCCCTTTTCCCTCTCTCACCTGATTTCCATGCCTGCCCATCAACTCCCTCTGCTGTTCCTCCACCCTTTTCTTTCTTCCATGGCCTTCTGTCCTCTGCTATTAGACTCCCCCTTCTCCAGCCCTGTACCTCTTCCAATAATCAACTTCCCAGATCTTTACCTCACCTCTCCCCCTCCCAGTTTCACCTGTCACCTTGTGTTTCTTCCTCCCTCCCCCACCTTCTAACTCTGACTCCTCATCTTTTTTTCTTCAACCCTGCTGAAGGATCTCAGCCTGAAACATTGGCTGTACTCTTTTCTATAGATGCTGCCTGGCCAGCTGAGTTCCTCCGGCATTCTGTGTCTGTTACAATGCCCCCGTGGTTTTATACATCTCTGTAGGGTGACTCCGTCTCCTATGATTCAAGGAATAACACAGTTTTCCTTATTCACTGGAATTCCGAGGAATGAGGGGTGATCAAATTGAAACCTATCAAAAGTTGAAACGGCTCATAGACTGCATGTGGAGAAGATGTTTCCTATCGTGGGAGAGTCTAAGGCCAGAGAGCACAGCCTCAGAATACAGGGGTCTTCTTTCAGATCGGAGATGAGGAGGAATTTCTTTAGCCAGAGAGTGGTGAATCTGTGGAATTCATTGCCACAGGCAGCTGTGGAGGTCAAGTCTTTATTTATATTTGAGAGAGATTGATAGATTCTTGATTGTTCAGGGCATGAAGTATTGGAGCTGAGGGGGAAAATGGATCAGCCATGCTGAAATGGCAGAGCAGACTTGATGGACCAAATGGCCTAATTCTTTTCCGATATCTTATGGTCTTATGGAACAAGAGTGCTGGTCTGACCAACATCTCCCCATAACATAGGTCTTTGAGTCCTTGCAATATTCTCATAAATGCATACACAAGAATTTCTGCTGATGCTGGAAATCCTGAGCAACACACACACACACACACACACACACACACACACACACGGTGGAACTCAGCAGGGCAGGAAGCTGCTTCATGGGAAGAAATAAACAGTCAATCTTTCATCATTCCATTTGGTTACCTCTTCAACGAACTTGAGAAAGTATATTGTCATGATTTCCTGCACTGAAACCCATGCTGAATATCCTATCCAGCCTTGTCTATTTAAATACACGTAGATCCTGTCCCTCAGAATCCTCTCCAGCAATTTACCAACCACTGATGTCAGGGTAACTTGCATGTGATTCTCTGGCTTGTCATTGAGAGTACAACATTAGCCACCCTCCAATGTTCTTCCTGGGTTCCCCACAAGGTCTGATGATGATCAGGCCCTGCTGATTTATCCACTAAGTAAGGTACCCCAACAAAAATTATCAGACAGAAGGAGATATTATTTCTGATCTGCACAGACTGTGGTTTCCATTGAGGAAGTCAAGGATCGAGCTGCAGAGGGAGGTATGGATGCCTAAGTTTTGGAACTTGTCAATTAGATTGGAGGGTATGATTACATTGAACATTGAGCTGAGGCAAGTATTACATTTGTCTAGTCATCCAAGGCCAAGAGGAGAGCCAGTGAGATTGCATCCACTATAGACCTATTGCGGTGATTGGCAAATTGTACTGGGTCCATGTCCTTGCTTAAGCAGGAGCTGATTCTATCTCTGACCAACTAATCAAAGCACTTCATCACCATAATCATAGAAAACTCTACGCACACAAAGACTGACAAACAGCCAATGTGTAAAAGAACACAACCTTTACAAATAATAAGTTTAATAATAATAATAAGTTGTAGAGTCCTTGAAAGTTAATCCATAGGTTGTAGAATCAGTTCAGAGTTGAGGTGAGTGAAATTATTCACACTGGTTCAGGAGACTGATGGTTAAAGGGCTGAAGAATTGATTGTTAATGTGGGTAGAGCAGATTGCTAGTTTATTTAATATCTGATATTTTAATCAATATCTATTAAATATCAAATATATTGATATGTATCTGATATTTAACCAATATTTACACTAGTATATTATATTAACATTGAAAATTTATTTATTCATTTTCATCATGAACGTGCCTTTTATTTATTATTATTTTTGTGTTAAATAATTGTTAATTTCAGTAATTATTCCAAAGTTTTTAAACATCTCCAATTGAAAAGGCCTTTCCCATGATCTGTCCAAAGACCATCAAAGCAGCTCAGGTTGGTGGGCTCTCAGGATCAGTCACCAGACTCAGACACCAACTACCGATTATTGTATTGCATAGGTCAGCCACAGGCTCAAAGTTCAAAGTTCAAATTCATTAGTAAAGTGTACTGTATACTACCTCAAAATTCAATTTCATGCAGGCATTTACATGAAAAAGTAATACCACAGAATTTATGAAATAATATATATAAACAGACCAAGACTGACAAACAACCAATGTGCAAAAGGTGACAAACTGTCCGCAGATGCAAAAAGATAATAGAATCTTAAGAATGTGAGGTGCAGATCAGGTCAAACATGAGCTGACCCAATGCATAAGTTCAGAATGTGTTGAAGTAAACATAGCTTTAGAATGGTTTTAACCAGGAACTTCAAAGACTTCATCAATATCACAATAAAAATGAATAATAGTCGATGAGAGTGTAGAAATATTATAGACATCTCCTGGGGAAAATATTTGTTGTTTTACTGTTTGCTTGTAAATACAATCTTTTAACTGAGTTTCCCCTGTTTTGGGAATCTCCTAAGACAAGGATTCTCAATCTGGGGTCCACAGACCCCTCAGTTAATGGTAAGGCTCCATGGCATAAAAAAGATTGGGAACTCCTGGTCTAAAAGGTTCAATTACAATCATCCACATACCATTACACTTCAAAAGCACTTTGTTATAAAATATAACCTGAAAGATAATGTATAAATTATTTTCTTCTATTACTCTGCATTATTGTGCCTCACTATTTGATCTATTCGCATTAGGGTCCAGTCTCTAGGTATAGGCAGTCCCCGGGTTACGTATGAGTTCCGTTCCTGAGTCAGTCTTTAAGTCGGATTTGTACGTAAGTCGGAACAAGTACATCCGGTATTATTTAGCGTCAGTTAGTCAAACGTTTGTCTTAGTATATAGTATATATTTTACCTTTCTATGCATATAAAACACTTAAGAAACGTATGTATTCCAATAATTAAACCACTGCGTTGCTTAGTAATAATTGTAGCTTTCATCAGGGCAGGGCCTTTCACATGCTCCATTATTCTAAATTTATCCTTTAAAATTGTTCCGATCATTGACCTGCTGTAGCCTAACACTTTTCCAATGACTGATGGTGTTTTACTTCTTTTCAAACACTTTATTATTTCCACTTTAGTTTCAATCGCGATTACTTCCCGTCAATGGAACAGAAACACTGCGGGCAGCGGGTCCCGAGCTGCGCCGGCTCCCGAAGTCCGCTGGGTCCTAAGGACCACCGCACTGAATTCCCCGGGTCCTAAACTCTACCGCACTGTGACAGGCTAAATGGGACAAGTGGGGGCTGTACTGGGTTTGGGTATTTGATCCTCCACAATATTCCGCATGGGAATTTAAACCGGAGGTGGCAGTGTTTTTTAAATGAGGTCGGGTTGCACGCTCGACATCAACCCCGCACGGATGGTATGGGAGTCACTGGATCGACATCAACCCGGCACGGGAGTGGTCTTTCACTGGATCGAACTCGGGAACCTCCGTTCTCCAGCTCAGCGCTGATCTCACTGCGCTACCAGCCGACCGAAACGGGGGAGCGGGGTCAAGGTGAATCTTACTAAGAAAAAATTAAGCCAAATACAAAGTTAAACGCTCAACACAGTGTCAACGGCAACCACTTAAAATGGCGGACCGCACTGCAATCCCACTTAAAATGGCGGATGGTGTTCTCCTTCCTCGGTTCGTAAGTATGAGTTGTCCATAAGTCGGACGTTCGTAACTCAGGGACTACCTGTACTTGAGAACAATAGCTTCAGCCAGTGATTTAGGAACATCTTCAATGGCAGTTTTCTTAGCTGTTGGGAGTAACAGGGAATTTTGAGATCCATGTCATAGATCCCTCAAAGTTGCTGTGCAAGTTGATAATGAGATTCAAAGGTGTATGGAGTGTTGGTTTTTATTAGTTGGGGATTGATGAAGCATAACACACCATGTGCCTTCTTAACCACCCTATCTAGATGCACAGGAATGTTGAGCTCTATAAAATCCTGGTTAGAATAAACTTGGAGTATTGTGTTTAGTGTTATGGCTAACACGAGAGGGCACAGTTTTAAGGTGCTTGGACGTAGGTACAGAGGAGATGTCAGGGGTAAGTTTTTACGCAGAGAATGATGAGGGCGTGGAGTGGGCTGCCAGATATGATAGAGTCTTTTAAGAGACTCCTGGATAGGTACATGGAGCTTAGGAAAGTAGGGCTGTGGTAACAATAACCCTCGGTAACTTCTGAAGTAAGTACATGTTTGACACAGCATTGTGGGCTGAAGGACCTGTATTGTGCTGTAGGTTTTCTATGTTTCTAGTCTCCTCATTAGCATAAGGATGTGGAAACTTTAGAGAGGGTGCCGAGGAGATTTATCATGACGCTGTCTGGACTAGAGAATGTATCTTATGTAGCAAAGTTGAGAGAGCTAGGGCTTTTCTCTTTGGAGTGAAGGAGGATGAGAGGTGAATTGATATAGGTGTACAAGATCTTAAAAGGCATGGATTACGTAGACAGCCAGAGACTTTCTCCCAGGGCAGAAATGACTAACATGAGGAGGCGTAATTTTAAGGTGATTGGAAGAAAGTATAGAGGGATATCAGAGATAGTTTTTGTTGACACCGGTTGCTGTGTGGAACTCCCTGCCAGGGTGGTGGTAGAGACAGATACACTTGGGACATTTAAGAGACTCTTAGGTAGGCACACAAATGAAAGAAAAATAGCAAACTATGTAGGAGATACGGGTTAGATTCTTCCTAGGTTAAAAGGTCGGCACATCGTGGGCCAAAGGCCCTGGACTGAGCTGTAATGTTCTATGTTCTAAGGGATATGGTGTTAAGACAAGAAGCTTTTTTAGAGGTTGGAGTTCTGGTCTGAAGAGCTGAATGCTCTCAACATTAATATTTAGATTGTTTACTTTTCTCTTTCTATCCTTCAATTTGCCTCAGATTTCACTCTTCTATTAAGGCTCGACTCAATTTAAGTGTCAAACTAAGGGTCTGTGGAATTCATTGCCACAGATGGCTGCGGAGGTCAAGTCATTGGGTACACTTAAAGCTGAGGTTGACAGGCTCTGGATTAGTCAGGGTGCCAAGAGTTACAGGGAGAAGGCAGGAGAATGGGGATGAGAGGAAAAATAAATCACCCATGAACAAATGACAGAGCAGACTCGATGGGCTGAATGGCCTATTACTGCTTCAGTATCCTAAGGTCTAAAATTTTAGGAATTTATGTGCTTGAGTTAGCACGAATCCCTACACGGGTTTACTGTTTCATTGTAAGGAGAGCTGATAGCATTTCCTGTGAGCTGCAACACAAATCATTCAACTCCACTGACAGAAACGCTGCCTTACCCTTTTTATTGCCACACTTCTGTTGGTTGCACACCTGTACCGCTCTGGGTGGTGGTTTCAGCTCACAAGTGCTGTTGTCTTCCTCTGTCTCACTGGTTTCCATGTTTACACACTTCACCATTCGGCGCTGTGAACCTCCTCCGCAGGATGCAGAGCACTACAGTATTGAAACAAGTATCTATATAAATAATACTGATACAGCAAATCATAAACACAATGCTGAAAATTCAGAGCAACACACACCACAAAATGCCGGAGGAACTCAGCAGGTCAGGCAGCATCTATGGAAATGAATAAACTGTTGATGTAGCGGGTGAAGACCCTTCATCGGGATTGGAAAGTGAGGGGGAAGAAGCCCAAATAAGAAGGTGGGGTGGGGGGGAAGGGGGCCTCTTCCCCCTTTCCTTCCAGTCCTGATGAGGGGTCTTTACCCGAAATGTCAATTGTTTATTTCCCTCCATAGATGCTGCCTGACCTGCTGAGTTGCTCCAGCATTTTGTGTGTGTCACACTGATACAACAAAGCCTTCTCTCTTCACATGAATGAAGTATTCCATTTGTCCTGGTGATAGAAGTACACTCATAGCAAGAAATAAAAATGGAGACACAACCAGCGGCAGATGTTGAAATCTGAAACAAATACAAACTGCTGGAAGAGCTTGATGAGGCAAGCAGCATCTGTGAAGAGGAAAAGGAAAATTACTGTTTCAGCTCTAATTCAAGCAGAGTTGGGAAGAATGAGAGATGAAAAGGTTTTAAATTGGAGAGAAGTACAGAGAGGAAAAAAGAATGATAAAGTAAGCAAAAGGAGCATTGGAGGATGTTATAGAGATGTATAAAATCCTGAGGGGTATAGAGAGAGTGTATGAGCGGTCCTTTTCCCAAGATTGAGGAATCTGGGACAGACAATGGAAATAATATTCACCATTTGTTCTAATTAGACCCACTACTTTCTGTCTAATTCCTTTACAATCTAATAGATGGTTTCTCATTAGATAATTTTATCTAATTAGAACAAATGGTGAATATTATTTCCACAGTCTGTTCCTGATGAGTCTGCATTTAATAGATACATGATCTGCCATGTTCAGCAATGTATTTCAGTGATGAAGAATATGCTGTTCTTATCTGGCCCGACTTATACGTGATCTCAGTTGTTGACTCTGAAATGTTGACTAGTTCCTCTTTCCACAATGATGCTGACAAGCTGGGTTCGTCCAGTGCTTCTATTTTGATTTTAGATTCCAGCATCTGTAGACTTTCAAGTAAATCATTCTGTTTGAAGCAGGGATGAAAAGCCAATGTTGGGCATCTTGACCCCAGCAATAATGAAGGTAAATACCTAACTGTTCAAATTGCTCTCACCTAGGGTTGGAATATGTACAAAATATTTGAAACCAGACTGTAGACATAAAGAGACCATAACATTATTGTAGTAGTATGAGGAGGACCTCCGTCAGTGAGAGTTGACCATGGATATTGCATCCTAGCTGTCTAGATACACAAGTCTGGGCAGTACGATACAGAGAGCGAGCTGTTGCTGATGAAACAAGCTCCCCCTCTCCATGTATGTGATGAACCCAAAGGAACGGCAGAGAATCAGAATCAGGTTTATTATCACCGGCATGTGATGTGAAATTTGTTAACTTATCAGCGGCAGTTCAATGCAATACATAATATAGAGAAAAAAAAAAGAAGAAATAATAAATAAATAAATAACTCAATTACAGTATCCATATATTGAATAGATTAAAAGAATGTGCAAAAACCAGAAATAATGTATATTAAAAAATGTTAGGTAGTGCTCAAGGGTTCAATGTCCATTTAGGAATCGGATGGCAGAGGGGAAGAAGCTGTTCCTGAATCGCTGAGGGTGTGCCTTCAGGCTTCCGTACCTCCTACCTGATGGTAACAGTGAGAAAAGGGCATACCTTGGGTGATGGAGGTCTTCTGAGACACCAGTCCCTGAAGATGTCCTAGGTACTTTGTAGGCTAGTACCCAAGATGGAGCTGACTAGATTTACAACCCTCTGCAGTTTCTTTCGGTCCTGTACAGTAGCCCCCCTCCCATATCAGACAGTGATGCAGCCTGTCAGAATGCTCTCCATGGTACATCTATAGAAGTTTTTGAGTGTATTTGTTGATATGCCAAATCTCTTCAAACTCCTGATGAAGTATAGCCACTGTCTCGCCTTCTTTATAACTACATCGATATGTTGGGACCAAGTTAGATCCTCAGAGATCATGACACTCTCTCCATTTCTGACCCCCATATGAGTATTGGTATGTGTTCCTTTATCTTACCCTTCCTAAAGTCCACAATCAGCTCTGTCGTCTTATTGACATTGAGTACCAGATTGTTGCTGTGGCACCATTCCACTAGTTGGCATGTCTCTCTCCTGTACGCCCTCTCGTCACCACCTGAGATTCTGCCAACAATGGTTGTATCATCAGCAAATTTATAGATGGTATTTGAGCTACACAATCATGTGTATAAAGAGCGCAAAGCAGTGGGCTAAGCAGTTTGGTACCAGCAGCATCATAGCATTGAACTCAATGTAAGACTGCCTTAAGGACTCCCTCAGATTTTTCCCTTGGAGTTTACTCCCAAAAGCCTTCCCCATGAGTGGGTATAGCCACAAGACAGCGGAGCTTTGAGATCAGAGTAGTGGTAAATCATTAGACATTTTCCATTGATCAGGATGATGCCTGAGAAATTCAGAAGTAGCACAATTTGGTGAATTTTTTTGTATGTAACTACATACTGTAAATTGGTAAAGACAAGAGATTCTGCAGATGTTGGAAAGTAATACATAGAAAATGTTGGAGGAACTCAGTAAGTCAGGCAGGATCTATGGAAAGGAATGACGAATGGACATTTCGGGTTGAAACCCCGCATCATTTTAGACATGAGAAATTCCTTCTCATCTCCATTCCAAATGGATGTTCCGCTATTTTGAGGTTGTGCCCTCTGGGTCTAGATTCCTGCACTACAGGAAACATCCTCTCTGCATCCACTCTATTGAGACCTTTCACTATTCCATTGATTTCAATGAAATCCCCCCATTCTTCTAAATTCCAGCCAAGAGCATTCAAACAGTCCTCATTTGATAAGCCTTTCATTCCTGGAATCATTTTTGTACACCTCCTTTGAATCGTCTTCATGAGGCGTCACTAGTGCCTTATAAAGCCTCAGCATCACATCAATGCTTTTATATACTAGTCCTCTCCAAATGAATGATAATACTGCATTTACCTTCCTCACCACGGATTCAAATTGCACGTTAGCCTTTAGGGAATACTGCACGAGGACTCCCAAGTCTGCTTGCACCTCTGATTTTTAAACTTTCTCCCCGTTTAGAAAATAGTCTGCACTTTTATTCCTTCTACCAAAGTGCATGACCATATACTTCTCAACCCTGTAATCCACCTGCTAGTTCTTTACCCATTCTCTTCATCTGTCAAAGTCCTTCTGCATCTCTCTGCTTTTTCAACTCTACCTGCCCCTCCAACCATCTTCGTATCATCTGCAAACTTGGCCACAAGGCCATCAAGTCTGTCATCCAACGTAAAAAGAAGCTGTCCAAACACCGAGCCCTGCGGAACACCACTAGTCACTGTCAGCCAATCCTAAAAGACTCCTTTTATTTTCACTCTCTGCCACCTGCCATTCAGCCAATACTTTATCCATGCTAGTATAATTCCTGTACTACCACGGACTTTTATCTTTTTCAGCAGCCTCATGTGTGTCATCTTGTTCGATGGTTGACTCCATTTAGCTGATAAGAGCCTCTGTTGTTCGCCGATTAAAGCTTCCATTGTTTGCGATGAGGGAGATTGAAACATTGAGGCGAATACAGAAGTTTGGAGACCATTTGGGTGTTCCATCGTTCTGCAGTCTCCGAGAGGATTCTGAGAGGCAGAGATAATGTGCGTGAACCTCGTGGCAGGTAGGCTGCAAGCCAATGTTTGACTCCATTTTGCTGATTAAAGCTTCCATTGTGTGCCAATTAAAGTGACAAGGGAAATTGAAACACCAAAGTCAATGCAGAAGGTGAGCGCTGGTTGCCTGTTTTTTGATCACTCTGTTACCAAAGAGGGGAGAGCCTGCCGCTGTGCCGACAGAATGTTACTCAGCTTTTCTGACTTCTTTTTTTTCTTATAGTTTTTTATATTCTGTGTTTCTCGCCTGATCTTTCTCATTTTTCATTGTGTGGGGAGGGGGGATTTGGGGGCTGATGATCGTGCTGACGTTTTTTTCTTTCATGGTTCGCAGCTATCTGGAGAAGAATTTCAGAGTTGTGTACTTTGATAAATATGAACCTTTGAACCTGGTCAAAGGTCTTTTGGAAATCCAAGTACACAACATCCACTGATCCCCCTTTGTCTATCCTGCTTGTTATTTCCTCAAAGAATTCCAACAGATTGGTCAGGCAATCCTAAGGAAACCATGCTGACTTAGGCCTATATTATCATGTGCCTCTAAGCACCCAAAACCTGATCCATAACACTGACTCTAAGATCTTCCCAACCACTGCGGTCAGGCTAACAGGCCTATAATCTCCTTTCTGCTGCCTCCCTTTTTTCTTGAAGAGTGCAGTGACATTTGCAATTTTCCAGTCCTCCAGGACCATTCTAGGATCCAGTGATTCTTGAAAGATCGTTATTAATGCTTCATAATCTCTTCAGCCACCTCTTTCAGAACCCTGAGGTGTAGTCAGTCTGGTCCAGGTGATTTATCTACCTTTAGAACTTTCAGCTTCCCAAGCATCTTCACCCTAGTAATTGTAGCGTTAATGTGACTCGGACACCGCAGTATTAAACACACACGTTTATTCACCAGACTTCCATTTTACAAAAACCCCGCGTTCTGACGTCATACGCACTCTGTCCTACGAATACTCACATAATACATTACAGTAATAGCAAGTGCACTCGTTGCTGCCCCTGACAGTGTCAAACACCAGTCATACTGCTACAGTGAAAACTGATGCAAATTACTTCTTCAGTTCTTCAAGCCACTCTTTCTTCTACCCCATTACTACCTCACCAGCATCATTTTCTGGTACTCCGATATCTACTCTCACCTCTCTTTTACTCTTTATATATGTGGGAAAAAACTCTGGTATCTTCTTTGGCATTATTGGCTAGTTTACCTTCATATTTGAGGGGCGGGTGAGGTCTGGGCCTGACATTCCGCTCACCCAGGGAAAGTGCACGCGCAGTACATCGCCTCTCCTTTCCCGGTGTAGATCGCTGCGCGGTCACTGTCTGGCTTGCTAGGCAGGAAGCCACTGCAAATGGCCTCTCCTACACTACTGCGTCTGTAGCAACACCTTCTCGTCGGTGTCTCCCGTTTCCACCGAGCTTGCTACATCATGGTGCGACCAAGTGTCCGGCGGTATAACTGGATGGGTAGACTGGGCTCGGTAGCCTTGGTTGGCAGCCAGCCTAAGAGAAGGACAACTCTGACTCCAAACCCGGGCAGGTGGGTCTTGTCAGCCTTGTCAGACCATCCACCTAGGATAAGGACATTCCGACGTAACTCCTACGACCCGAGGACCTCACTGTCACCGTCCCAGCTTGCTAGGCTATGACAAATGAACCCCGGGTGTAAAGGGTGGAGCCAGTACCGTGCACACTGCACTCCACCTAACAAAACCATTGCACAGGCCGAAGGACACGCCCACATCTCAGACGTGGGCAGCCCCCTTCCTAAATCTTCATTCGCGAAGCCAAGCCACGATAACCTTCATATTTCATCTTTTCGCTCTTTATGGCTCTTTTAGTTACCTCTGTTGGTTTTTAAAGCTTCCCAATTCTCTACCCTACCACTAAATTTTGCTGTATTATATGCCCTCTCTTTTGTCTTTATGTTGGCTTTGTCTTCCCTTGTCAACCTGCTGTGTCATCCTGTCTTTAGAATACTTTTTTTTCTTCTTTGTGATATATCAGTTCTGTGCCTTCTGAATTGTTCCAGAAACTCCAGCCATTTCTTTACTCAGAGAGTGGGGTATTTCTTTACTCAGAGAGTGATAGCTGTGTGGAATGAGCTTCCTGTAGAAGTAGTAGAGGCCAGTTCAGTTGTGTCATTTAAGGTAAAATTGGATAGGTATATGGACAGGAAAGGAGTGGAGGGTTATGGGCTGAGTGCGGGTAGGTGGGACTAGGTGAGATTAAGAGTTCGGCACGGACTAGGAGGGCCGGAATGGCCTGTTTCCGTGCTGTGATTGTTATATGGTTATTGCTTTTCTGCCATCATCCTGTTAGTGTCAACCTTGACCAGCTCTTCTCTCATGCCTCTGTAATTGCCTTTACTCCACCATAATACTGATAAATCAGATTTTAGCTTCTTCTCGAACTGCAGAGTGAATTCTATCATATTATGATCACTGCCTCCTTAGGTTTCCTTTACCTTAAGCACCTAATCAAATTTGTGTCATTACATATCTACCTGCATATTGAAATCTCTGATGACTATCATAACATTACCCTTTTGACATGCGCTTTCTATCTCCCATTGTGAATTGTAGCACACATCCTGGCTATTGTTCAGAGGCCTATATTAACTCCATCATGGTCTTGCAATTCCTTAACTTTATTCACAAGGATTCTACATCTTCCAATCCAATGTTACCGCTTTCTAAGGATTTAATTTTATTTTTTACTAAGAGCCATGCCCACCCCCCGCCTACTTGCCTGTTCTTTCGTTACAATTTGTATCCTTAGATGTCAAGCTCCCAACTATAATCTTCTTTCATCCACAGCCACGATGAATAACATAACACACAAAATCCGGAAATTTTGTGTGTTACATGAGAAGTTCAAATATGCAGCAACAATGGGCCAAATAATAACCTTTACATCTTGAATTGCTTCAAGCATGTATTATCCCAATCACTGTCCTAAAGTCGCAGAAATTTAAGTGGCGGACACTGAATGTTTCACCCACCTTGCTCCAGGTGCCAGCCACCCACTCAGTACATGGCTGAATATTGCAAGCTGAGGTTGACTGAGGTTGAGCTTTAAGATGGCATTGCTTGAGTTCCGCACAATAAACTGATCGTTCCTGGATTCCAGTGCCACATGTCTTCGAACACTGGAGGCAAATGCATGTAAGAAAAAAATTATATTTATTTTATCAATTTCAAAACTTGATTTCCATAATATGATCAGAATAGAACAACTGATTCAGTCACCTCACTCCAAGCAGAAACGTTCCATTCGCTGCAGGCCTTTACATTACAGTCGAGACTTGTGATTGGTTTGGGTCCTAGCAACTGGCAGTGGAAGGGTCGCAAAAGTCTTTTGTATCGAGTGTCCAGACACTGAAGTTCACGGGTTTTGATTCCACCTCCACAGTTCTCTGAGCACTGCAAGTACCAGTCAAAGAATAACAAATAAAAAAAGTTAATTAATAAGTTTGAAAGAGTGCAGAGAAAATTTACATAGATGTTGCCAGGACACGAGTTATGGAGAAGGTTGGAATGGAAGAGAACTTTCTTCCCTGGAACGCAGGACAATGAGGGGAGATCTTATAGAGGTATACAAAATAATGAGGGTTATAGATAGGGTAAATACAGTGCAGTATTTTCCACTCCAATTGGGTGAGGCTAAAACTAGGGGTCATGGGTTAAGGGTGAATGGATTTTAAGATGAATCTGAGGGGGATCCTCTTCACTCAGAGTGAAGTGTGGAACAAGCTACTTGCGGAAACAGTACAGGTGAATTAATTTGTAATGTTTAAGAAAAATTAGTATCAAAGTCAAATTGAAAGTGCATTTATTATCAAAGTATGTGTACAGTATATGTCACCATCAACGTTCCCTCTAATTTTTTTTTTACCTTGCTTTGAGCAGGAAACTTTTACATAGCCTGAAAAATGCACAGCAATTTAAATGTTTTTTTTGTAATGTGCATAATATGAATACTTAGAATGAAAATTTAAATCACATACTTTTGATTTTATTTATTAATTGAAGAGTGTAATGAATTACAGTACAACAAAGAATATCCTGCATGTTTTGTAAACTTCATTGTGTCTGTCTTTATAACAAATCCATTGTCTAAACACTATCCAGATTAGTTTTGCATCCAGATGAAAAATATGTCCTGATCCTTTTGAGATCATGCAAATGTTCCACTTCTAGTCTGCTTCTGGATTTACAGTTGATTAAATTCGTAAGACTGAATCCATGTTCGCAGTCAGCACTAGAAGCTTGAAGTGTTCCAACAATGTCAAAATGAGTTGACAGTTCTTCAAACTCTTTGTTTCTAAGGGCATTGTAGCAGCTACTTGAAGAAACCAACACTATTTAGAGACTAAGCACAGGGGAGTGGTGGAGGGGGGGGGGGGGTGGGAGTTAATCCTGTATGACCCGGCTTCCATCCAATCCAATAACAAGGCTCCAAAGTTGAAGAATATATTTGATTCTTTATTAAGCAACTAGCAAAACAATATTGAACGATGAAAGTAATGGAACTAAAACTAGCAATAAACAAAATAAACAGTGTTAGTGTATTAAATGTGCTTAAGCTTTCGTCAAAGTAATTAAGCTAACTAAACTAGTTTTAATGTAATTAACTGATGTTTAAGTGTTCAACAAAAAAGGTATCACCCCGACTTACTCCCTTAGCTCTAGACTAAACTTCCAAAGATGATCGCATGAAAATGTAACTAAAATTTTTCACTTTTACCATGCCCCTACTCATGTAACTAACTACCATAATAAACATAATAAGCATGCCACGCAAAATACAATGCAGATAGAAAATAGATACATGGCTACTACAAACATAATTCAACATATCAATGAAATTTGTAAATGAACCAGTTTTAACTTCCTCAGAAAGGACAAATTTCAAATCAGAATCAAAATCAGGTTTAATACACGTTGTGAAATTTGTTAACTTTACGGAATCAGTACAATGTAATACATGATAAATACAGATAAAAAATTGAATTACAGTAAGTGTATATATGTATATAAAATAGTTAAATTAAAATTACTGCAAAAACAGAAATTGAAAAAAAGTAGTGAGGGAGTGTTCACTGTCCATTCAGAAATTGGATAGCAGAGGGGAAAAAGCCATTCCTGAATCGTTGAGTGTGTGGCTTATGGCTTCTGTACCTCCTTCCTGATAATAACAATGAGAACAATGTATGACTAGGATATTGGGGGTCCTTAACGATGGACTTTCTGAAGCACTGCTCCTTGAAGAGATGCTGACTAGTTTTACAACTCTCAAGTTATTATCATTATATATTAACATAGAAAAGAAAATTCCAGCTGTGTAGTGATGAAGGCGATAAGCTAGGGAGCATTTCAGTTACTGTGCAGCTGCACATGGTCATGATCTACAACCTTGAGATTAATGTTCTTGCACGCATTTATAGGAAAATAAAGAAATGCAACAGAATTTATGAAAACCTAGTTGGAAACAAAGACTGACAAGCAACCAATGTGCAAAAGAAGAGAAATGGTGCATAAAAAATAAATAGATAGATAGGAAGATAGATGCAAAATAACAATAAATAAATAGACAAATATGTAAACACGAGGAAGTCTGCAGGTGCTGGAAATCCAAAGCAATGCACACAAAATGCTGGAGGAACTCAGCAGATCAAGCATTATCTATAGAATTGAATAGATAGCTGATATTTCGGGCCATGACCCTTCTTCAGGACTGGAAAGGAAGGGGGAAGATGCCAGAATAAAAAGATGAGGGGAGGGGGGCGGAATTTTTTTCACTGGAAGGAGAAATTGGTATTCATGCCTTCGAGTTGAAGGTTACCCAGATGAAATATAAGGTGTTGTTCCGCCACCCTGAAGGTGGCCTCACCATGGCACAAGAGGAGGCCATGGACCAACATGGTGGAATGGGAATGTTCAGCTACTGGGAAGTTTCACTTTTGGGAGATGGAGAGAAGGTGCTCGATGGTAAATAGGTACATGGATGGCAGATATTTGGAGTGCAGGTAGATGGGACTTGGCAGAAGAACAGGTCAGCATGAACAAGATGGAATGAAGGGCCTGTTTTTGTGATGTAGTACTCTGTGTCTCTATGATTGCTTAAATGGATTTCAATGTCCTCTGGATAATGGGACAAACTGGGTCAGGTTGTGGGTGATGGTGAGGGAGCAGATGTTAACAGAAACCCTTGTTCCCCTGGCTCACCTTGCTCCAGCCACCTATTTTCCACATAGCGCATGGACGTACAAAGCATCTCCGTGCAGGGACCGGCTTCTTTGTCTGTTCACAGTCGGATTCTTCATTAGTACTACACTCCACCTGCCTCCACACAGCCCCAACTCCACACGTGGTAGAGCACTGCACACAAAGTAGTAGAGAAGTGAAGCACACAAAACCATGGCAACAGAAAATGGGCACAGCAGTTTGCTAAAAGTTCAAGTACCATAAATGTACAGTAAAAATTGGTCTTACATAATTAATCTGTGGTTGCAGCAGGAATCAATGTTCTACGTCTGTGTACCAGGCACATTCTAAAGGTGCGTTTCACATAACCAAGCAATTCCACTACAGAACATCTGAGGATAGACGCACACGGTTCTGTGGTATATGCACTTCAGCTTTGCCCTATGGTACAGAAATATTGTTCCACAACACTACCTCCTGGGCAAACTGCTTTTTCCAAAAGCTCCCTTCTGAAAGTGCAAAAGTGCTATTAAAACAAAAACTGCAACCCATCTTGGACGTTTCTTCCTCCGGGCAGTCAAACTGACCAACCATTCTGTTTCAATGCCACGCCATCTATTACACCAGACACAGCACTGTGAACACTTTAAACCACTTTTCATAATGCATTGTAAATACATGCTGGTACTTATGTATTTATACACTTTTTATTTCCTATCCATACCTTATATTTGTTTAACTGTAACTTTATATTTAATTTTTTTATAATTATTGATTGTTGCTGTTTTTTGTTACATGTTGTGCCAACACAGCACAGCAAATTTCTAATACAAATGGCAAATAAGGTTAATCCTTGATCCTTGTGATCTCTGTATCTTTCAAATCAGGTCTTCTTTTGACATTCCGTATAGAATTTTTAAATGTTTGCTGCTCAGTGGTTGCAATAGTATCCCATTAAATTTTCCCTTATGCTACTAGTAGACTCCAAACAATTTGTGTTGATCATCATGAAGGGTAGAATGATGTGCACTGTATATATCCTGCTTGTATTTTCATCATCATCATTATGTGCCATGTCATATGACATGGGCAAACATGGTCTCATGACCATACTCGTTCTTGGCAAACTTTTCTACACAAGTGTTTTGCCATTGCCTTCTTCAGGGCAGTGTCTTTACATGACAGATGACCCAAGCCATTATCAATACTCTTTGGAGATTGTCTGCCTGGAGTCAGAGGTCACATAACTAGGACTTGTGATATGCAACAGCTGCTCATACACCATCCACTTTCATGGCTTCACATGACCCTGATTGGGTGGGGTGGGGGGGCACACCTTTCCCACAGATGACCTGCAGACTAGTGGAGGGAAGGAACACCTTACACCTTTGGAAGAGATGTATCTCCATCCTGCCAGCCGAAATTGTATTTTACTCCCTTCAAAACCTACAAAGGTGACAATGATCGCAAACATTATTTAAAGTAGAATGTGACCCCTCAGAAGATTTAGTTGCAAGTACATTCAGTTGCCACTTTATTGGGTATATTAGGTATTTCTGTATGCTCATGTTCTTCTGTTGCTGTGGCCCATCCAATTCAAGGTTCAAAAAATTCTGCATTCAAAGATGCTCTTCTGCACACCGCTGTTGTAACACGTGGTTACTTGAGTTACTATTGCCTTCCTGCCAGTTTGAACCAGCCTGCTTTTAGGCATTGAGTTGCTGTCACATAATTGGCTGATAAGGTAACTGCATTAACAAGCAGCTGTACAGATGTACTTAATAAAGTGGCCATTGTGTATATAAATAAAGCTAACAAACTATTTATCTTTGGGATTGATTAGCTTTTGCTTTGGCTGTTGAGCACTTCAGCCAAACTCGTCCCATCTCTCAATCGGCAATGTGTTTAATGGTGGCTTCTGTAGGGACATTTCCAGAACTGCCTTCAGCCACAGCCCTTTAATATAAAGGAGGAAGTGAAAGGTATTCTCACTCTTTGCTCATGGAAACTTCCTTACTTTCTTATCTAATGCAGGGATACAGTTATTGACATAAATTACAGATCAACAGTGAATAAAAATATCATCCTCCCTGTGATCCTCATTCCCAGAATTCACTAATCACATATATTTAACATTTTAATTTTTTATTTTTATTCTAAATATTCATATATTTAACATGGTATTAAAATCATTATATTTAGCCAGCATGGATTCAGTCTGATTAGGTTCATTTACACTTACAGTGCTCTTTGACAGATTTATGTTTATTTCACTTCTAAGACGGCTTAGTGTTAATCTGACTTGACAGCCACACATCCAGGGATGAATTTAATGTTACAATTCAGTTTATCATTTGTATTACAAAAATATTCTGCCTGATACATTTTACAGTAGATGTAATTCCTCAGATTGAAATGTTTCTTTGCTACAATGAAAAGTCTATTACAGCTTTTGACTGTTAGTCTGCACTGCCTAGTTAGGAGACAGTAATGGAAAGGCTGTTCATGATGCAAATTTCTTTTAACAATTACACTATAGAGAAATTTATTTGTCATAGTTGGAAGAACATCATGGGCAAATTCTGGATGTGAAGTTAGAGTTGTGAACCAGTGATCCAGAGGCTTCAGTTTTAATCTTATGACAAGAAATGCTTGAAATCTGGATCAATGCATGTAAAATGCTGGAGGAACTCAACAGGCCAGGCAGCATCAATGGAAACGAGTAAAGTCGACATTTTGGGCCAAAACCCCTCAGCCCGAAACGTCGACTGTACTCTTTTCCATAGATGCTGCCTGGCCTGCTGAGTTCCTCCAGCATTTTGTGTGTGTTACTTGGATTTCCGGCATCTTGTTTGTCGTACATTAAATACGTCATTTGCATCGAATCAAATCAGCCTAGATTGTGCTGAGCAGCCTGCAAGCATCACTACACTTCCAGTGCCAACACAGCATGCCCACAAATCACGAATCCTAATTTGTGTGTCTTTGGAATGTGGGAGGAAACTGGATAATAAGTCTGGAGGTGGTAGCGGCAAGGATGAGGGTTGCAGGAAACAGGAAGCCAGCAATGTTACAGGGGTAAGAGTAGCTTGCATCCACATTGATCTGAATTATTACAGAAAGAATCCTGTTCTCCTTCACACAGCCCAGGAGACAAATGAGATCTGCTTAAGGTTGCCACAAAGTTTTCAGAATTTTCCTTCTCTCATTGTCTAGCTGGTGGGAATGAGATGAGAGAGCAAATCATTGCTAATTGTTGTAAAATGGGTAGGCTCAGATAGGACATGGAGGGGTTTCCAGCAGTGGAAGAGTCCAGTACTGGAGGGCAGAACCTCAGAATACATGGACATCCCTTTAGAACAGAGATGAGGAGGAACTTCTTTAGCCAGAGGGTGGTGAATCGGTGGAATTCATAGCCACAGGGGACCGTGGAAGTCAAGTCACTAGGTATACTTAAAGTGGAGGTTGATAGGTTCTTGATTAGTCAGGGTGTCAACGGCTATGGGAAAAAGGCAGGAGAATGGAGTCGAGAGGGATAATAAATCAGCTGTGAGGGAATGGTGAAGCAGAGTCGATGGGTGGATGGCCTGAATCTGCCCCTATGTCTTATGGTCTTAAAAATGTTCATTCAAATAATTCAAGGAAGAAAATCTGGTGCCTTTGCCACAGCCTGTCTTGTTCTTGTTCTTAATCTGGACCCTTGTCAGCAAATTTGAAGGGCAATAAATGATACATGGTAATGCTGGACACTCCAGTGATGAGCCCATCCCAAAAACAAATAAATCAGAAGATATGTAAGACTTTCAAAAGTAATAAAACTTGGTGTATCCATAAACTATAATTGCTGATTTATTTATATGAAGACCTACCTCACTCCAGTTCCCAACTTTCCAGAAAACAATGTCTGTCCTAGTTAGGTTCTCAAAATCATCGTTATCTATTGTAACATTAGTCGCTATTATAGCAGGCACAGTATTCTTCAAGGGTGCTCTCGTGGTTGACTCCGCTTTGGAGAACTGAAATGTATTTCCAAATGGTTTTGAGAGATTTGCCCAAGATGAAGGCGTGGTACCAACTACATTAGACGTTGTAAGCTCAAAGGTGTCGTTGCCAGGAAGAGCTGGGTTATCAGTAGCACTGGAGAAGTGATTAGCATTCAGCATCTTCAGTAGTTTCAGTTTCAGTCGGTTAATGGTTGCTTTGATTTGAGGATCTACTTTAAATTTTGAAAAATTTATTTTTCTATGATCAAAACCTGGAGAAGGGGCTGTTGCATTTGGCTTGACTGCTTGTGCCCTACTGGGTGTTACTGTGGTCATAAGTGATTCTTGTGTAGTACTGAACAATGTAGACTTATCACCATACACAGGGGCTGTTGGTGTTTTTGCAATTGTATCATCAGATCCATCTGTTACAAGAGAAAGCTTAGGATCTTCTGTAAAGGAGGGCAGGTACGTAATCTTTTCAATGGTGACTTGACCATCTGCAGAGATACCAACAGTTTCATCTGTGGTGTTTTGAGTAGCATTCACAGTTTGAGTTGTATGTGTGATCTTTCCAGGTTCAGGAAATCCCTTTCCAATGTTAGTATTACCCTTCCTGGTTAGATTCTGATGGCTGGGATTAGAGTCATTATCATAGTGTTCATTGTATAACACAGTGCTGTTTTCTCCATTGGGCTCGAGCTTGTTTTCCAAATTCTTCTGATTTCCTGTCGTGGTAGATGCAGAGGTTGCAGGATCCGTGTCAATGGGTGGCTGCATAGTGATGTTGATGAGAAGTGGTTGTTTGGTTGTGAAAAGCATCTGTTTGTAGTTAGGTTGAACTTTACCATCTGAGTGATTTGGACCATATTTAGGCCACAGTTTATTAGGAAAGACTTTGTGAAAAATCTTGTCGCCTTTAGGCTTCCATGGAGGAAGGAGATTTTTCTTATTGACAGGACAGCTCCTTAAACCACATAAGCCTTTAGTATTTGGCCTTTTGGATATATCACAGAGCTCCTTATCAGTCAAGGTGCATATCACTGTCCGTGTGCGGAATCCACCTCCACATGTAGCTGAGCACTGAAAAATAAATAGCAAAGATCAGAAGGGGCCTTCTAAATATATGGAAAACAGACTGAAATAAAAACACAGCCAAAAATTAGCCCTTTTTGAATATTGTAATTTGGATTAAAATGATTGAGAAAATAATACTGTCTTCTGTGTCTGATTTCAACCAGTTGTGTACCACTTTGACTTTGTGTATGCCTCTCTTTATTATCTATCTCTCTATGTATGTAACTATCTATTTATTTATTGAGATAATCAAGAACCTATCAACCTCGACTTTGAGCCGCACCACCCTGCAATTCCTGGGATTTAATCCAAGACTAATCATGGGACAAATTACAAAGACCAATTAACCTATCAAATGGGTCGTCTTTGGACTGTGGGAGAAAACCCATGCAGTCATGGGGAGAACGTACAAACTCCTTAGAGGCAGCTGTCTATTAACATTTCTAAGAATTTCTGAAATTATTCTCAAATACTTCCTTGTTTTGTAAGGACATCAAAGGTTATGGGAGAAAGCAGGAAAATTAGGCTAGGATTAAATTGGGAATTGTTGGGCAGTGTGGCTTGAAGTATTTGATTTTATCTCAATAAAATAAAATGAAAAAAGAATGGGTTTGAGATAGTAATTCAGCCATGATGGAATGGCTGATTCATTGGGCCAAATGTCTGAATTCTGTTCCCTTGCCCTATGGTCTAATAACAGAATATTAAGCAAGCATTTCATTCCGCATGAACTGCTTGGTTGCTACGTCTATTGTTTTGCTCAGTATGATTTACAGCAGTGCATAGAATACACCTCACCGTCTCACTTAACAAGACCAGAAAGAAATCACAATTTATTTCTGATGCATTTGAGCAAGAAATGGATCACTGTGGTGAACAAATAAAGGAGCAATGGTCAGTACAGCTGAATCATATTATTATCATGAATTAACATTTCTTAATTAGTATTCAGTATTTCCAAGGCAATGAAATCCACAGACAAGATGCAGCCAGAATGTCCACTTCACTGAGCTTTTATAAGGCATTAGTCAACATCACATTCAGTATTGTGAGCAGTTTTAGGCCCTTTATCTAAGAAAGGATGTACTGGCATTGGAGAGGAGCCAGAAGAGTTCACGAAAGGCCTGGATAGAACGGACGTGGAGAGGATGGTTCCTATAGTGGGGGAATCTAGGACCAGAGGGCACAGCCACAGAATAGAAGGATGTCCATTTAGAACAGAGATGAGGAAGAAATTATTTAGCCAGAGTGCAGTGAAACTGAGGGATTTATTGTCACAGAGGGCTATGGAAGCTAAGACATTGGATATATTTAAAGTAGAGATTGATAGATTCTTAATTAATAAGGCTGTCAAAGGTTACAGGGAGAAGGCAGGAGAATGGGGTTGAGAGGGATAATAAATCAGCTATGATGGAATGGCGGAGAAGACCCAATGGGCCCAATGGCCTAATACTGCTCCTATATCTTATGGTCTAATATTAGAGATACATCATGCTCTTCTATAGAACATAGAAGACCTACAGCACAATACAGGCCCTTCGGCCCACAAGGTTGTGCCGAACATGTCTCTACCTTAGAAATTACTAAGCTTACCCATAGCCCTCTAGTTTTCTAAGCTCCATGTAGTTATCTAAAAGCTTTTTAAAAGACCCTATCGTATCCGCCTCTACCACCATTGCCAGCAGCCCATTCCACACACACACCACTCTCTGAGTAAAAAACTTACCCCTGACATCTCCTCTGTATCTATTCCCCAGCACCTTATCCCTGTGTCCTCTTGTGGCAACCATTTCAGCCCTGGGAAAAAGCCTCTGACTATCCACACAATCAATGCCTCTCATCATCTTGTACACCTCTATCAGGTCACCTCTCATCCTCCGTCGCTCCAAGGAGAAAAGGCTGAGTTCACTCAACCTATTCTCATAAGGCATGCTCCCCAATCCAGGCAACATCCTTGTAAGTCTCCTCTGCACCCTTTCTATGGCTTCCACATCCTTCCTGTAGTGAGGCAGCCAGAACTGAGAACAGTACTCCAAGTGGCGTCTGACCAGGATCCTATATAGCTGCACCATTACCTCTCAGCTCTTAAATTCAATTCCACAATTGATGAAGGCCAATACACCATACGCTTTCTTAAACACAGAGTCAACCTGTGCAGCTGCTTTAAGTGTCCTATGGACTCAGACCCCAAGATCCCTCTGATCCTCCACACTGCCAAGAGTCTTACCATTAATACTATAATCTGGCATCATATTTGACCTACCAAAATGAACCACTTCACACTTATCTGGGTTGAACTCCATCTGCCACTTTTCAGCCCAGTTTTGCATCCTGTCAATGTCCCACTGTAACCTCTGACAGCCCTCCACACTATCCACAACACCTCCAACCTTTGTGTCATCAGCAAACTTACTAACCCATCTCTCCACTTCCTCACATCCAGGTCATTTATAAAAATCATGAAGAGTAAGGGTTCCAGAACAGATCGCAGATCCACTGGTCACCGACCTCCATGCAGAATATGACCCTCCACAACTACACTTTGTCTTCTGTGGGCAAGCCATTTCTGGATCCACAAAGCAATGTCCCCTTGGATCCCATGCCTCCTTACTTTCTCAATAAGCCTTGCCTTGCCTTATCAAATGCCTTACTAAAATCCATATCCACTACATTTACTGCTCTACCTTCATCAATGTGTTTAGTCATGTCCTCAAAAAATTCAATCAGGTTCGTAAGGCACGACCTGCCCTTGACAAAGCCATGCTGACTACTCCTAATCATATTATACCTCTCCAAATGTTCATAAATCCTGCCTTTCAGGGTCTTCTCCATCAACATGCCAACCACTGAGGTAAGACTCACTGGTCTATAATTACCTGGGCTATCTCTACTCCCTTTCTTGAATAAAAGAACAACATCCACAACCCATCAATCCTCTGGAACCTCTCAAAGATCAGTGCAAAGATCAACGCCAGAGGCTCAGCAATCTCCTCCCTTGCTTCCCACAGTAGCCTGGGGTACATCTCATCCGGTCCCAGTGACTTATACAACTTGATGCTTTCCAAAAGCTCCAGCACATCCTCTTTCTTAACATCTACATGCTCAAGCTTTTCAGTCTGCTGTAAGTCATCACTACAATCACCAAGATCCTTTTCCATAGTGAATACTGAAGTAAAGTATTCATTAAGTACCTCTGCTATCTCCTCTGGTTCCATACATGCTTTCCCACTGTCACACTTGATAGGTCCTATTCTTTCTTGTCTTATCTTCTTGCTCTTCACATACTTGTAGAATGCCTAGGGGTTTTCCTTAATCCTGCCCACCAAGGCCTTCTCATGGCCCTTTCTGGCTCTCCTAATTTCCTTCTTAAGCACCTTCCTATTAGCCTTATACTCTTCTAGATCTCTAACATTACCTAGCTCTCTGAACCTTTTGTAAGCTTTTCCTTTCTTCTTGACTAGATTTATTACAGCCTTTGTACACCACTGTTCCTGCACCCTAACATAACTTCCCTGTCTCATTGGAACATAACTATACAGAGCTCTACACAAATATCCCCTGAATATCTGCCACATTTCTTCCGTACTTTTCCCTGAGAACATCTGTTTCCAATTTAAGCTTCCAGTTTCCTGCCTGATAGCCTCATAATTCCCCTTACTCCAATTAAATGGTTTTCTAACTTGTCTGTTCCTATCTCTATCCAATGCTATTGTAAAGAGATAGAATTATGATCACTATCTCCAAAATGCTCTCTCACTGAGGTCTGACACCTGACCGGGTTCATTTCCCAATACCAAATCAAGTACAGCCTCTCCTCTTGTAGGCTTATCTACAGACTATGTCAAGAAACCTTCCTGAACATACCTAACAAACTGCACCCCATCTAAACCCCTTGATCTAGGGAGATGCCAATCTATATTTGGGACATTAAAATCTCCCATCACGACAACTCTGTTATTATTACACCTTTCCAGGATCTGTTTCCCTATCTGCTCCTCGATATCCCTGTTACTATTGGGCGGCCTATAAAAAACACCCAGTAAAGTTATTGACGCCTTCCTGTTCCTAACCTCCACCCACAGAGACTCCGTAGACAATCCCTCCATGACGTCCACCTTTTCTGCAGCCGTGACACTATCTCTAATCAACAGTGCCACGCCCCCACCTCTTTTGCCTCCCTCCCTGTCCTTTCTGAAACATCTGAAACCCGGCACTTGAAGTAACCATTCCTGTCCCCGAGCCATCCAAGTCTCTGTAATGGCCACCACAACATATCATCCATGCTCTAAGCTCATCCGCTTTGTTCACAACACTCTTTGCGTTAAAATAGACACATCTCAAGCCTATGGTCTGAGCGCGTCCCTTCTCTATCACCTGCCTATCCTCCCTCTTGCACTGTCAACAAGCTTCCTCTATTTGTAAGGTGACCTCCCCTTCCCCAGTCTCTTCAGTTCAGTTCCCACCCCCCAACAATTCTAGTCTAAACTCTCCCCAGTAGTCTGAGCAAATCTCCCCGCCAGGATATTGGTCCCCCTGGGATTCAAGTGCAACCCGTCCTTTTTGTACAGGTCACACCTGCCCCAAAGGAGGTCCCAATGATCCAGAAATCTGAATCCCTGCCCCCGCTCCAATCCCTCAGCCACGCATTTATCCTCCACCTCATTCTATTCCTATACTCACTGTCACATGGCACGGGCAGTAATCCCGAAATTACTACCTTTGCGGTCCTGCTTCTCAACTTCCTTCCTAACTCCCTAAGTCTTTTTTCAGGACCTCTTCCCTTTTATATAACCATACAACAATTACAGCACGGAAACAGGCCATCTCGGCCCTTCTAGTCCATGCCGACGCCTACACTCACCTAGTCCCACCTACCCGCACTCAGCCCATAACCCTCCATTCCTTTCCTGTCCATATACCTATCCAATTTTACTTTAAATGACAATACCAAACCTGCCTCTACCACTTCTACTGGAAGCTCATTCCTACCTCATTTTCCTACCTATGTCGTTGGTACCAATATGTACCATGACCTCTGGCTGTTCTCCCTCCCACTGCAGGATATCTTGGACGCGACTGGAAACATCCCGGACCCTGGCACCTGGAAGGCAAACTACCATCCGAGTTTCTTTCCTGCGTCCACAGAATCGCCTGTCTGACTCCCTAAGTATAGAGTCCCCTATCACTACTGCCTTCCTCTTCCTTTCCCTACCCTTCTGAGCCACAGGGCCGGACTCTGTGCCAGAGGCATGGCCACCGCTGCTTCTCCCAGGTTGGCTGTCCGCCCCAACAGGAGTACTTATTGTCAAGGGGGACAGCCACAGGGGTACTCTCTAGTACCTGACTCTTCCCCTTCCCCCTGCTGACTGTGACCCACTTGTCCATCTCCCGTGGCCCCAGTGTGACCACCTGCCTGTAACTCCCCTCTATCACCTCCTCGCTCTCCCTGACTAGGCGAAGGTCATCGAGCTGCATCTCCAGTTCCCTAACTCAGTCCCTCAAGATCTGCAGCTCGACACACCTGGCTGGGAGACTCCAGGACACCCCACATCTGACACTGAGCACAGAAAACTAGCCTCACACACATACTTCCTATCTCGCCCCATCCCGTTACTGCCTAAGCTCATTGAGCCAAAGCCCTACCACTCTGCTGTCCGCTCTGATGCTGCCCGCTGGATATGGCTGCCTTCATTTAAAACCTTTTGCGCTCTACTGGCTGATGTCATGCGCCAGCGCAGTCTCGCCTCTCTTTAACCTGAGTACTAAAAAAAACTCCCTTCGCTCCAAAAAAATCAGCAGTTCACTCACTGCCTTCTTGCTCCGAATTTAATTAATAATATATAATTACAATTTATTTGAAAAAACTTTGAATGATGGTAAGCATAAATTTTGTCAAGCAGATTTCAAATCAGTTGAATGGGATTGAAATGATGAAAAGATAAAAGCTTTTAAAACAATTATTACCAAAGAATAGACTTATTAGAACACATTTAGCTTGTATTTAACTGGGAAGGGGTAGGATGCAGCTCATAGAACTGCTGCCTAGCAGCGTGAGAGATCCAGGTTCAGACCTTAGGTGCTATTTGGGTGGGATTTGATGCCCTCCATCTGACCAAGTGAGTTTCCTCATACCACATCCCAAAATCATGCCAGTGTGGTAAATTACCTGGCAATTGTACATTGCCCCTCGTATGCAGGTGTGTGGTGTAATCTGGACAGAATTAATGAGAATGCATGAGTAATAGCAAATGGCATGTATGTCGGATTGGTGGAAAATGTAGCTGAATGGTCAGCATAGAGTAGATGGGCCAAATAGCCTATTTCTGTGCTGTATCTTTCTGTGATACAATGATATAAGACCATAAGGTATAACAGCAGAAGTAGGCCATTCAGCCCATCAAGTCTGCTCCACCATTCAATCATGGGCTGATTTAATTCTTCCATTCATCCCCACTTCCCTGCTTTCACCCCATACCCTTTGATGCCCTGGCTAATTAAGAACCTATCTACCTCTGCCTTAAATACACGCAGTGACTTAGACTCCACAGATAATTGTGGCAACAAATGCCACAGATTTACTACCCTCTGACTAAAGTAATTTCTCTGCATCTCAGTTCTAAAAGGACGTCCTTCAATCCTGAAGTCATGCCGTCTTGTCCTAGAATCCCCACCACGGGAAATAACTTTGCTATATCAAATCTGTTCAGGCCTTTTAACATTCCGAATGTTTCTATGAGATCCCCCCTCATTTTCCTGAACTCCAGGGAATACAGCCCAAGAGCTAGTAGACGTTCCTCATACGGTATCCCTTTCATTCCTGGGATCATTCTTGTGAATCTTCTCTCAACCCTCTCCAATATCAAAATATCCTTTCTAAAATAAGGAGCCCAAAACTGCATACAATAAATACTCCAGGTGTGGTCTCATGGTTGCCTTAAAGAGCCTCATCATCACATTATATTCTATACTTCTAGAAATGGATGCCAAAATTGCATTTGCCTTCTTCACAACCGACTCAACCTGGAGGGTATCTTGCACAAGGACTTCCAAGTCCCTTGGCATCTCTGCATTTTAAATTCTCTCCCCATCTAAAATAGTGCTTTCTTTCATTGATTCTGCTATGGTTATTATTCTATAGATTTATTGAGTAAGCCTGCAAGAAAATGAATCTCCATGTGGTGACATATATGTACTTTGATAATAAATTTATTTAGAACTTTAGAAAGAGTAAGAAGTTGGAAATTGGGCCTATTCTGGATAAATTAATTCATGATCACCATGCAAGTACAAAGCAAACCGGATTATATTAGTACTTTGTACCCATTTTCATTCTATGGAAGTTTAAATCAATTATTAACCTGTTGAAAATAATATATCATGGAGAATATCCAAGACCCGGTGGCTTCCATCCTGGAGTATAAAAAGAACTAAAAGAATGAGTTACAGGTGTGTTATGATTTCCTAATTACACAGAAAATGTTCTGAAATTTGCAAATGTTATTCCATTATTGAAGATGGAGAGATAATGAATCAAACTGCGTGTCATTCCAGTGTGACATTACTTTTGTCACAAGTTCCAGCCAATCATGCTTCACTCGGTGGAATATGCCATTATACGAAGTGAACGTCATTCCTACAGTGGTATTTATAGAAGCCGTATCCAGGCAACAAACATTACCTGTTAAAGTGAAAGACGTCTCTTTGTTTAGCTATGAATCAATTATCCAAGATTGGGGTAAAAATTGAAATAAGGGTAAATAATGAAGAATGAGTTCCATTGTTAGGATGGTTTGAGGTTAAAGCTAATTCTAACAAGATTGTTAGAAAGCTTCATACAATTTGATGCTGGAAGTTCGCCCTTTAAAGCCAGATTCTGAACAAGCATTTTTAGACAATATTAAAAGGAAATAAGGAAATTGAGTTATAATGGATATTTCTTATTTCTTGGGACTGTAATAATGTTCAATACTAAACTTTTGTATATACGCCTAGATTGACAATGAAATTTTGGATGCCATAGGCATAAAATACACTAGCATCATATGAATAAATAATAAATAAATAAAATAAATCAGCCATGATTGAATGATGGAGCAGGCTCAATGGACCAAATGGCTATGTCTTATAGTATTCTGTTCTACTGCACTGATTAAAGTTGACATAGCTGCTTTGAGAGGCAGTAGCAATTACACACCCAGTGGCCATTTTATGAGGTGCCTCCTGTACCTAAGAAAGTGGCCGCTGAGTGTATGCTTGTGGTCCTCTGTAGCCCATCCACTTCAAGGTTCAACAGATTATGCTTTCAGAGATGCTCTTCTGCACACCAATGTTGTGACACATGGTTATCTGAGTTACTGTCACCTCCCTGTCAGCTTGAACTAGCCTGGCCAATTTCATCTGATCGCTCGTCCACAGACTTGCCGTTCACTGCATGCTTTTTTGTTTCTCACACCATTCTCGGCAAAATCTAGAGACTGCTGTGCATGAAAATCCCGGGTGATCGTCAGTTTCTGAGATAGACAATAGACATTAGGTGCAGGAGTAGGCTATTTGGCCCTTCGAGCCAGCACCGCCATTCACTGTGATCATGGCTGATCATCCACAATCAGTACCCCGTTTCTGCCTTTGTCCCATATCCCTTGACTCCGCTATCTTTAAGAGCTCTATCCAACTCTTTCTTGAAAGCATCCAGAGAATTGGCCTCCACTGCCTTCTGAGGCAGAGCATTCCATAGATCCACAACTCTCTGGGTGAAAAAGTTTTTCCTCAATTCTGTTCTAAATGGCCTACCCCTTATTCTTAAACTGTGGCCTCTGGTTCTGGACTCCCCCAACATTGGGAACATTTTTCCTGCCTCTAGCGTGTCCAATCCCTTAATAATCTTATATGTTTCAATCAGATCCCCTCTCATCCTTCTAAATTCCAGTGTATACAAGCCCAGTCGCTTCAATCTTTCAACATATGACAGTCCCACCATCCCGGGAATTAACCTTGTGAACCTACGCTGCACTCCCTCAATAGCAAGAATGTCCTTCCTCAAATTTGGAGACCAAAACTGCACACAATACTCCAGGTGTGGTCTCACCAGGGCCCTGTACAACTGCAGAAGGACCTCTTTGCTCCTATACTCAACTCCCCTTGTTATGAAGGCCAACATGCCATTAGCTTTCTTGATACACAAACCTCCCCATCTAGCATCAACACTCATTCCAGAGTGAAAGTCACTGATATCACATCTCTTCCCCCATTGTAATACGAGCACAGCAGGTCAGGAACCACCTATGAATTCGAATAAACAGTTTACATTTTTTGTTGGGGCCCTCTTGGGCCAAGATGTCAACTGCTTACCTCCCATCCATAGATGCTGCCTGACCTGCTGAGCTCCTCCAGCACATTGTGTGTATTGCTCTAGATATCCAGCATCTGTAGTGCCTCTGGTGTCTTCCCCTATTGTGATGTTTGATCGGATCAACCACTGAACCTCTTGACCATGTCCGCATGCTTTTATGCATTGAGTTGCTGCCACATGATTGGCTGATCAGATATTTGCATTAATGAACAGGTGTACAGGTGTACCCAATAAACTGACTGTACATCACTACCTCCATTAGTGTAGTTCTCCACATGAAAATTTTAGATGTTGTAAATGAAATCAATGGGTATTCTTTTATCCTACAGTTAATATGTTTGTAAATAATTATTGGAGAACATACTGATCTACAAATGGTGTATTCAAATATATTTACGCATTACATTTTGAAGCCTCTGCTAACAATTCATATTTCATTACAATCATTTGGAATGTATATGTTCATGTTTTGGGAATCCTGAAGCATTTTGGTGGCTCTTTGACAAATCTAAGGAAAATAACATCCCTTTGATGCATCATGCGCCACCGATGATGTGTGGAGTAGGAGGCTACAGGTTCTCGTGGAATTAAAACTAAAATTAGATGCTATTTCGATGCTATTTCAAGGGGCTGAATAGGCTTTGAGACTGGTGGTTAACCAGACTTGTAATGTGATGTGAAGCAATTTGACTGTAAATGTATTCTATTTGGAAGAATGACATAAGCCTTTCTTACTGAGGAGATTAACAAGTTATATATAACTACTGTTAGACCTACTTCATAATTAGCTCACAAAATGAATTTGGAAGTTCAAAATTCTGAATCCTTAAGTAATTAGTCTCCTATAATTTGAACGGATGATGTACAGTATATTCTCACCACAGCCTTGGCTGAATACTGCATATCAGCCCAATCAAATTGTATTGGAGTTTTGTTTCTTATCAATGTATGGCAATTGCCAAATAAATGCAATTATTTAAAGCAGTTAAGATTTACAATATTAAATTAGGGTTATTTACTTTTTATGCTTTGACAGGTGATTATATGAAGCTTTTAATGCTAAGTGTAATTTACCCACACCTTTAATTTTGTGCATTAACTTTATCTGTTGAACTGATTAAAACAAGATATAATCTGTCAAGTATACAATAAGGTTTGTTAATTTGAAGTAAATTACCCTTTTGATTTATAGCATCCTTGCATTCTCTTCAAGCTCTTATGATTAAACAAGTTCTCTACTCAGTTCCCAACACATAATCTTTCCCTTGTGCCTTTTTGATACAAGATAATGTGGAGTCGCTGGACTAGGCAGAGTATTAGGTCAATATGGAATAGATGGGCTGAATGGCCTGTTTCAGTGCTGTAGTGCTCTATGACTATGACTCTATTAAGATTGCAATATGAAGGCACATGGTCATGCAATCTCACACCAATTGATACTAAATTAGGGGATCTTGATGATAGTGAACAGATAGAGCTGAAACTGGAGAGGTTTCAAAAGAGGTTCACAAAAGTTAGTCCAGGATTGAATGGCATCTGAAAAGTGTTTGATGGCTCTAGACCTGTATTCACTGGAATTCGGAAGAATGAGGGGTGACCTCATTGAAACCTATTGAATGGTGAAAGGTCTTGATAGAGTGAATGGGGAGAGGATGCTTCCTATGGTGGGACAGTCTAAGACCAGAGTACACAACCTCAGAATAGAGGAGCATTCTTTCAGAATGGAGATGAAGAGGAACTTCTTTAGCCAAAGAGTGATGAATCTGTGGAGTTTGCTGCCATGAGCAGCTGGGGAGGCCAATTTTTTATGGATATTTAAGGCAGAGATTGATGGACTCTTGATTAACCAAGGCATGAAGGGATATGGGGAGAAGGCAGCAGATTGAGGCTAGGAGGAAAATTGGATTATCCATGTCTTAATTCTGCTCCTACAGTAATACAGTATCTAGATAGATAGATAGATAGATACTTTATTCATCCCCAAGGGGAAATTCAATGTTCCTCCAGTATGATATCACATAAACACAAGACAGACCAAGACTAACTGACCAAAAAAACCACATAATTATAACATACAGTTACAACAGTGCAAAGCAATACCATAATTTGATAAGAGCAGACCATGGGCACGGTAAAAAAAAGTCTCAAAGTCCCAGATAGCCCATCATCTCACGCAGATGGCAGAAGGAAGAAACCTCCAACGTGGCAAAACTTCCCGATGCAGCCTCTGGAAGCACCCGAGCACAGCCAACTGTGAGTCCGTCCGAAAACTTCCGACAACTTCGTGCCTCCGACCAGCCCTCCGACACCGAGCACCGAGCACCATCTCTGCCGAGTGCTTCAACCCCGGCTCCGGCCACCAAGCAACAGGCAAAGCCGAGGATTCGGGGCCTTCCTCTCTGGAGATCTCTCCGATCGCTCAGTAGCAGCGTCAGCAGCACAGGCATGTCAGAAGTTTCGCCAGATGTTCCTCCGTGCTTCACACATCCGTCTCAATCAAATCAGGATTGTGCACGGCCCCTACTTACAGATAACGGATATTCCTTACTGGAGTGGCCGCTGCGCCCTGCGTCGTCGCGCCGCCATCTTGATGGTCTTATGAAGCAGATTGCATTGAATTACAAAGGGATCTCGATCAGTTACGGAGAAAGGCTGAGGAATGGCAAATGGATTTCAACTGGATAAGTGTAGTGATGCACGTTGAATATTCAACATAGTGTGGCAGGGTGGAGATACATCTTTACCAAAGGCAGTGTAAGGCACTCCATCCTTCCTTTAGCCTGCCAGTCACCCTTAGGTAAGGTCTAACACCTGCTTAGCTCCCCAGTCAGGGTCATGTGAAGCCATGGGAGCAGGTGGTGGATGGCCATATGAGCACTGGTGCAGATCACAAATCCTGTTTATGCAACCATTGAAGCCAGGCAGTCTCTGAAGAGTATTGATAATGGCTGGTGTTAGCCATTTTGTAAAGACACTGCCCAGAATAATAGAATGATAAACCACGTCTGTAGAAAAATTTGGCAAGAACAATCATGGCCATGGAAAGACCATGATGCCCACATCGTACGATACCACACATGATGATGACACGTACGGTGGATGGGAGGCCACTGACAAGAATCATGGAACAGAGAATTCTGCGAGTACTAGTGCACAGTTCACTGAAAGTGGCTGCAAAATTAGACAGGGTGGTGAATAAGGTGTTTAGTATGCTGGCCTTCATGAATCAGGGCATCAAGTTTAGGAATAGGGGAATTATGTTGCAGTTGTAGAAGTTATTGATGAGACTGCACTTGGAGTATTGTGTACAGTTTTAGTCACCCAGAACATTTGGTGCAGTTCTACTCTGCCGTTACAGAGAGCATCCTCACATTAACCATTACTGTCTGGTTTGGTGCAGCATTCTCTCAGAATATACAAATACTGTCCAGTCAGCAGAAAAGAACATTGGCCACAGTCTACCATCACTGCACGACTTGTATGTGTTCAGGATGAAGAAGTGGGCTGGAAAAAAATCATTGCAGACACTTCCCACCCAGCAAATCGCCTTTTTCAAAAACTCCCCCCGGAAAGCACTAAACAAAACTTCACACCATCTTTAAAGTTTCTTCCCCTAGCAGTTAACTGAATCAGCTATTCCAGTAGCTCCCCACTCCCTACATCTATTGCTTCAGTCATGACACTGCACTGAAAACACTTTAAACTGCTTTTTATAATGTTCTTTCTCCCTTCCATCCACTGGGGACGTTTATTAGGAGAGCTGCATGCACAGAGCCCTTACTATTATTAATGATCCCACCTATTCATCCAGCATTCTCTCTGACTTTCTACCATCAGGCAGGAGACTGATGCATAAAAACAAGAATGGTCAGGATGGAAACAGTTTCTTTCCCAGGCTATTGGTCTTCTGAACTCCCTGCCGCATCATGTTCGGTGTCATTGGTTAATCTGATCTGTACCTTACAGTATTTAATTTATGCACTTTACTTCATTATTTATGCATGATTCATCTGTAGATTTTACCCTTACCATCATAAACTATTTACGTTATGTGTCTTATGTGTAATGTTGTGCTTTGCACCTTGGTTCAGAGGAATATTGTGTCATTTCTATATATGTCAATTATGTTTATATACATTATAAACATGTACATAGTTAAATGACAATAAGCTTGACTTGACTTACATTGTATGTACATATAAGCTGATATTTAAGTATTTATGCACATTATATTCCATATCTGTATTTTAACTTTAATTTTAATATAATTTTTTATTCTTTATAATTGTTGAATGTCGATGTTTTTGTTCCATGTCGCACCAACACACCACAGCAAATTTGTAATGCATATAAATGTAGAGGGTGAATAAAGATGGTCCCTGATCCTTGACCTTGCTATACGGAAGAAATTGTCAAGCTGGAGAGGGTGCGGGAGGGTGGTCAGTATTTTCCAAATGGATGGGGAGTCCAAAAATGAAGCATACAGATAAAGATCATAGTAAACTACAGCACAGAAACAGTCCTTTCTAGTCCATGCTGAATCATTTAAACTGCCTAATTCCATAGACATGCACCAAGATCATAGCTCTCCATACCCCTCCCATCCACTTACCTATCCAAATTTAAATATTGAAATGGAAATCACATCCACCACTACCACTGGCAGCTCGTTCCACACTCTCACCACCCTCTGAGTGAAGAAGTTTCCCCTCATGTTCCCTTTAAACTTTTTACCTTTCACTCATAACCCATGATTTCTAGTTGTAGAGCGGAGGTATTTAAAAGAGGCCTGAGATGTAATTTCTTTGCACAGATAGTAGTGAGTATCTGGAATAAGCTGCCAGACGTGGATACAATTGCAAAATTTAAAAGATTGCAACTGAGGGGAAAGGCTTTGGGGGATATAGACTGAACATGGGGAACTGGGACTGGCAGGGAGAATGCTGTGATCAGTTGGGCCAAAGGGCCTGTTTACTCTATGAGGCTCTGATTCGACTGCAGTCAACAGTTCAGACACTCCATGTACTGTAGAAGCTGATGAGGATGTGGAAGACTTTGGTGGAATAGCCTCATGGTTAAGTGCAGTGAAATACAAACATTTGTAAATATGTGGGACATTGGCAAAGTTGATAGTAACCAGGCAATACCAGCTGCAACTCTGTACATGACCTTGAGCTTGGAGACCATGTTCCAGGATGAAACTGGTACCCATCATCATTATGACCAACTTGTTATTCAATTCAAGTTTAATACACTGGAAAAGAAATTTTTTCAGAAGTGTTTCTTTTTCAGATTTTTTTTTGTTTATGATAGCTTGATGCTGAACATGAACATAATTTCAGTGTACTTGCACCACATAAGAATGTGGAGAAACCAGAAGTTAGCTATTGACTGTAATGCTTTTAATTGCACGACTGTGCTGATACTTTGCAGTAGTTCATCTATGTTAAAAATATCTTGTTGATGATTTACATTTGTACTCAGTGTCTGAGGCTTCTCACTTAAGTGTCCAACAATAATCAGTAGCATTGATGGATTCCAGTCGCCCTGATACCATTTCTCCATGACTTCCATGTCCTGGTGAAACCTTTCACCATGCTCGTCACTAACAGTGCCAAGATTTGTAGGGATGAAGGCTATATGGGAATGCAACAAATGTGAACAGCCCACGCTTAGTCTTGGTTGCCAATTTTATACCCAAAGTAGAGCTTAAAGGTTTTCTCAATAAGAGCAGTCATAGATTCATAGAGAAGTACAGCATAGAAATAGGCCATTTGGCCCATCTAGTCCATGCCAAAACCATTTAAACTGTGTACTCCCATCAACCTGCACTGGGACCATAGCCCTCCATATCTCTACTATCCATGTACCTAACAAATCTTCTCTTAAAACTTGACATCAAACTCACATGCACCACTTGTACTGGCATCTTATTCCACACTCTCACAAACCCCTGAGTGAAGAGGTTTCTCCTCGTATTCACCTTGAAAATCTCACCTTTTACCTTTTGTTATGTGTGATGAGCAAACCAAGGGGTCCAGAGTTGACCCCCCCGTGAACTATGCTGCTAACGAGAGAGAGAGAGATAAAGAGGGAGAGAGGCACCATGCTGCACATGCTGATAATGAGAGAGAGAGAGACAAGGATTAAAGTTATGGCTCCATGGATGATTTAGTATTGTGGTTTCTTCGCTGATTGTTGACTTGAGCGCTAAGGACATTTGGCCTGTTTATGTGGATCCCTGCTGACACAGCAAGGAGGAGCCAGGTGATGGACATGGACAGTTGATGGATGGCTGGTACCCCAGCAGGGAAGATAAAAGACGAGTCTGCTGAGACACAGACAGACATGCCACAGGACACTGAAAGAGTGGTGTGCACCCACAGGAAGGTGGGGGCTTGGAGGATTGATTCGGGGGAATCAGAGGCTCACAGTGTGTGAAGGCAGGCCGGTGGGGGCTTGTGTGTGTGTCCACCCTCGCCTGGGTGACGAACCCACCACTGAAGAATGGTCTGGCCTGGAACAGAGGGGTCATAATCCGTAACCACAATGGTACAACGGAACAAGAAGACAACGGAAGGTTTACCTTCTGTAGCTGCTCATTTCTCGCTCGCTCGCTCTCTCTCTCTCCAACATCACAACAGCAACTACCTCAACTCAAACTGAACTGATCTGAACTCTGCATTATCTTAAGACTATTCATTTACCCCTAGACTTCGATAGAGCTTGGTTTTGGCTTATATTTCCACACTTCTGTATATATCATTGCTATCTTGCTTTATATGTATATTTGCATTTTTGATACTGTATTACTTAGTTTACTAATAAACACTTTTAGTTACAGTACCACTGGACTCCAACGTATCATTCCATTTCTGCTGGTTTGGTAACCCAGTCACGGGGTACATAACAAATTGGGGGCTCGTCTGGGATTTTGAAAATCCTATTGGGAGGTTGTTGAATTGATTGGGGTAAGTTCCCTTATTTGATTCGGTGTGTGGAAAATAAAGGTAAAGAGCAGAAATGGAGATTGACAAATTTCTAAGGGAACCAACTTCGGAGGCATTAGAGGATGCCAGAAAGTTGGAATTGTTGAATATTGCGAGATGGTTGAAACTCTCGACGGTGAAACTGGCAATGAGGAAGTTGGAGATACAGAGAGCCATAGTCAACCACTGTGTATCTGAGGGGGTGTTTTCCGAAGAGGAACGGGAGATGTTTTCCGAGAGTAAACCTAGTGGGGTTGAGCTTCAGCTTCAGATGGAAAGATTAAGAATAGCGGCCAAGGAGAGGAAAAGGGAGGATGAGTTCCAAGAAAGGAAGCTGGAGGCTGAGGAAAGGGAGAAGGTAAGGCAGTTTGAGATGGAAAGGTTAAGAGCATTGCAGGAAGGGGGACCCGTGGTGGACCCAGACAGGGGTTCAAGGTTGGTCGGGAGTTTAAGTTGGTACCCCCATTCGAGGAGATGGATGTCGATATGTACTTCCTCCATTTTGAGAAAGTTGCTATGAATCAGGACTGGCCTAAGGAGAAGTGGGCTGTTCTGTTACAGAGTGTACTTAAGGGGAAGGCTCAGCAAGCCTATTCGGTATTGTCTATGGACGAGGATAAAGATTATGATGAAGTACAAGGGGCTATACTGAGCAGTTACGAGTTGGTTCCAGAGGCATACTGGCAGAAGTTCCGGAATTTGAGAAAGCCGGGGGACCGCACGTATTTAGAGTTTGCCCGTGAAATGCAAATGTATTGTGAGCGTTGGTGCACCTCAAAAGGGGTTAGTGAGGATCTGGACAAATTAGAACAGCTGATGCTGATTGAGCAGTTTAAAAGCTGCGTCCCTGAGGGTATGAGGACGTACTTGGACGAGAAGGAGGCAGAGACTCTGTCTCCGACTGCCAAGTTAGCAGACGAGTACGCCTTAACTCACAAGATAAAATTTCCCCAAAATAAGAGCTACCAGAGAGGTAGTAGGGACGGTAGAGAAAGCCCACTCGCTAAGTCAGAGAATAAGCCAGGGACTAGTGGAAAGGGTAAGCAGGAGGAAAAGCAGGCTGGAAGGAAGTTTCCCAGCTTTACGTGTTATAATTGTGAGAAGGCTGGTCACATAGCATCTAAGTGCCTAGCTCTGAAGAAAGAGACAGGAAAAGGAAAGGCGACAACCCAGACTGGCTGCATTGCACCGGTCAACAGACCAATGAGGAAGGACAGGTCAGATAGAGTTCAAGAGGGGTGCGAAAAGTTTATTTTGGACGAGTTGGTATCGGTGAAGGAGGGGTCAACCCCAGTTCCAGTGCGGATCTGGAGAGACACTGGGGCTTGTCCGTCATTGATCTTAAGAAAGGTGTTAGAATTCAGTGCTGAGACCAAGACCGGGGAGGTGAATGTGATAAAAGGTATAGGACAAGGGTCTGAAGCCGTACCTTTTCACAAGATATTTCTGAACTGTGACTTGGTATCCGGACCAGTCACTATAGGGGTGTGGTCTGAACTACCGATGGACAATGTGGATGTCTTACTCGGTAATGATCTTGCAGGTGGGGATGTGTATTCAGCAGTGAAGCTGACGAGCAAGCCTGTAAGTGCTGAGCACCCGCCCATAGATTCTAAGGTTTATCCCGCCTGCGCAGTAACCCACAGCATGTCGAAAAAGGCGGCTGGGGTAGGCACAAATTTAACTGAGTCCGGCATTGATTTAGCTGAGACGTTTTTATCAGCTTTGTACCAGGAGGGGTTAAAGGATGAGAAGAAAGAGCTGAGGAAAGTAAGGGAGAGAAGGTGGATTTACCATTAGCGAGGAAGGAACTTATAAAGGAGCAGAGATGTGATGAGGAGCTTGTGGCGTTGAAAGAGACAGCTCTCTCTGAAGCGGGAATTAAGAAGGAATCAGTGGGCTACTATATGAAGGAGGGAGTATTAATGAGAAACTGGAGGCCGATCACCATGCCTGCAGATGAGGACTGGGCGGTGGTACACCAGGTGGTGGTTCCGAAGGTTTATAGGGACAAAATTTTGAACCTGGCCCATAAGATACCCCTAGGTGGACATTTTGGAGTAAGGAAAACGGTAGTTAGAGTATGAGAGAATTTTACTGGCCTAATATGAGGAAGGAATTTATGGAGGCACAGAGCCAAGATGAGAAACAGATGTGGCAGCTAGAAGGTCCAGGGTTGGACACTGGTGATTTATATAGCTTGAAAGAGCTGGTTGTAGTTGAAGAATTTAAGCAGTGTGTTCCCGATAATGCAAAGGCATTCCGAGATGAAAAGGATGCCGCTACCTTGAGGGAGTCTGCTGGGTTAACAGACGAGGTTGATTTAACCCACAAGGGTTGAGTTTACTCTGGATGGGAGTTGCCCAGAGAGTAACCGGGAGGATTAAGGAAACTTGGAATTTGAAACTGAGACTGGTATTGAATGCCTATAAGAGGCAGATGTCCCGTTTGCCTGTGTTCAGGTTGTTGAGGTACCTGTGGATTCACAGGGTACTGAGCCTTGTGTTGAAACTCAGGAAAGGTCTGAGGTATCTGACTTGGTTAAAAAGGAATGCAATCCTTTTGGGTCAGATGGACTTGGTTCAGTGAGTAAGGGGTTAACCCTGGCAACAGTGGAAAATGAGGATTCTCAGTCACTTGTGTTAGAAGGTGTTCTAAAAGTTAATGATGAGATGAAAGCTGGTGATTTGCATATTATTGAAGATATTGAGAAAAGTGTTACTGGACTTTTGAATAAGGAAAATTTAAAGTCGGGATTGGTTTTAGAAGTAGTAACCATGCTGAAGGGTCAGTGGTCTGATAACAAGATGCCTGCTGGTCTGTTACAGTTTGTTTTGAAATTTAAGGATAAACAACTTGGTGATGTTGTTCAAGTAAGTGATTTGGAGAGGCAAAACTTGAAGTGGTGTTTTGACCAAGAGGGATCACCTGCTGGTGTTGTTATAAGAACTAATAGACTTAAAGATCTTGATGATAACATTAGTGACTTGCTTAAAATTAATGAGTTGTTTGGAAGTTCAGCAAATGGGCTTAGTCTGGAAAACATTAGTGATAAGCTAGCCCCTGTGTAGGGAGTCTGTGAAGGCCTAGTCCAAGCTGGTGAGCACGCTGATCACGTGAGGGTTAAGTGTTCTGTGTCGAAGTGGAAAAGAGATAATGGTGGACAAAACACCACTTTGAATAACAAAGATCTGGTTCTGCAGGAATTTGATTTTATTTTGTAACAAAGCATGTGAATAATAAAGACAATGTCATGGTAGATTGACTGACTGAATGTTAAGTTTAAAAGTGAAATATAGATTAGTATTTGTACATGCTTCAGGAATGTGTTACATGATGATCACACATGTACTAGTTTAAATTCTGTAAAATGCACCTAATTTAAAAATTATTCCACTGTAGAAAAAGAATTACTGTCACTTATTCTGGCGTTACAGCATTTTGAGGTTTACATTTGTCCGGCACAGAAGCCATTGATACTGATCACAACCCATTGGTATTTTTGACTAACATGAAGCATAAGAATAGATGACTATTAAGTTGGAGTGTAATGTTACAAGAATTTGATATTAAAATACAACATGTAAAGGTAATTGACAATGTAATTGCTGATTGTTTATCTAGGTGTTAGAATTGAAATTATATCTGTGTTACTCTGTTAGTTAATGACTACTTCTGTATTATATTAGACTCTGTAATGTGCATTTATGTTTTAATTTTTACCCCCATAAAAATTCTTTTAAGGGTGGGGGTAAACCATGAGCAAACCATGGGGTCCAGAGTTGACCCCCCCCCCCCCTGTGAACTATGCTGCTATTGAGAGAGAGAGAGATAAAGAGGGAGAGAGGCACCATGCTGCACATGCTGGTAATGAGAGAGAGAGAGACAAGGATTAAAGTTATGGCTCCATGGATGATTTAGTATTGTGGCTTCTTCGCTGATTGTTGACTTGAGCGCTAAGGACATTTGGCCTGTTTATGTGGATCCCTGCTGACACAGCAAGGAGGAGCCAGGTGATGGACATGGACAGTTGATGGATGGCTGGTACCCCAGCAGGGAAGATAAAAGACGAGTCTGCTGAGACACAGACAGACACGCCACTGGACACTGAAAGAGTGGTGTGCACCCACAGGAAGGTGGGGGCTTGGAGGATCGATTTGGGGGAATCGGTCAGAGGCTCACAGTGTGTGAAGGCAGGCCGGTGGGGCTTGTGTGTGTGTGTGTCCACCCTCACCTAGGTGACGAACCCACCACTAAAGAACGGACTGGCCTGGAACAGAAGGGTCATAATCGGTGACCACAACAGTACAACGGAACAAGAAGACAACGTAAGGTTTACCTGCTGTAGCTGCTCATCTCTCGCTCGCTCTCTCTCTCCAACGTCACAACAGCAACTACCTCAACCCAAACTGAACTGATCTGAACTCTGCATTATCTTAAGACTATTCATTTACCCCTAGACTTGGATAGAGCTTGGTTTTCGCTTATATTTCCACACTTCTGTATATATCATTGCTAACTTGCTTTATATGTATATTTGCATTTTTGATACTGTATTACTTAGTTTACTAATAACCACTTTTAGTTACAGTACCACTGGACTCCAACAAATCATTCCATTTCTGCTGGTTTGGTAACCCAGTCAGGGGGTATGTGACACTTTAAATCATGACCTCTGGTTGAAATCCCACCCAAGCTCAATGGAAAAAGCCTGCTTACAATTACACTATCTGTACCCCTCATAAATTTGCATACCTCTACCAAATCTCATCTCAATCTTCTACATTCTATAGAATACAGTCCTAACCTATTCAATGTTTTCTTATAACTCAGGTCCCCTAGACCCAAAAACATCCTTGTAAATTTTCTCTGTACTCTTTCAAACTTATTTATATCTTTCCTGTAGGTAGGTTACCAAAACTGCTCACAATACTCCAAATTAGGTCTCAGCAACATCTTATACAACTTCAACATAACATCCCATTGTTAGTACATTGATCTATGAAGGCCAATGTGCCTAAGCCTTTCTTTATGACCCTTTCTAACTGTGACATCACATTCAATGAATTATGTATCTGTATTCCCAGATCCCTTCATTCTACCACACTCCTTAGTGCCCTACTATTCACTGTGTAAGACCTATCCTGGTTGGTCCTACCTTGCATTTGTCTGCAATAAGTTCCACTTTCCATGTCTTAACCCATTTTTCCAGCTGATGTAAATCCCTCTGCAAGCCATGATAGCCTTCCTCACTGTGCACTACACCCCAACCTTGGTGTCATCCACAAATTTGCTTGTCCAGTTAACCACATTACCATCCAGATCATTGATATAGATGACAAACATCAAAGGACCCAGCACTGATCCCTGTGGCACACCACTAGTCATGGGCCTCCAGCTACCTCTTCCTGAAGGCCCAGCATCTGAAACTTCTTGACCAGCCCCCCACAAGGGACCTTAAGAAAGTCAATGTAGACAACATCCACTGCCTTGCCTTCATCCACTTTCCTGGTAACTTCCTCGAAAAGCTCTGTAAGATTGGTAGACATGACTTTCCATGCACAAAGACACGTGGACTATCCTTAATCAATCCATGTCCTACATATCTGGTGTTCTCATTAACGTGCTTACACCTTTCTTATTTCTTAGTTCCACCCATAACATCTCACTAGTCGTGTCCTCCAGCTGTCCTGACAGGGCACTTTTGAGTTAAGCTCTGTCCTTTGAGATTTAAGCATATGCTCACCACAAATATAATAGAAACTTTCAGTAGGAATTTAAAGAGATTTGGTTTGTCAACTAAAACACTCGAAAATGTCTGTAGATGTATCATAGAGAGCATTCCGACAGGCTGCATTACTGCCTGGTATGGGGGGTGGGGGCTGCTGCTCAGGACCGAAAGAAACAACAGAATGTAAAGTTAGTCAGCTCCATTTTTTGTACTAGCCTCTGTAATATCCAAGACATCTGCAAGGAGTGGTGCCTCAGAAAGATGACGTCCATGATTAAGGACTCCCATCACCCAGGGCATGCCCTCTTCTCATTGTTATTGTCCAGCAGGAGGTACAGAAGCTCGAAGGCACACACTCAGTGATTCAGGAACAGCTTCTTCCCCTCTGCCATATAATTCCTAAATGGACATTGAACCCATGAACACCAACTCACTTTGTTTAATATACTGTATTGTACTTCTGTGTTTGCACTATTTTTAATCTATTTTATATACATACATTTACACTTACTGCAATTTATTTATTTATTTTTTATATTATCATGTGTTGCATTGAACTGCTGCTGCTAAGTTAACAAATTTCGCGACACACGCCGGTGATAATAAACCTGATTCTGATTCTGACTCTGACAGTCAGGCTGTTGCAACATTGGTGAGACATTTTGCTATCATAAATACTCCTGAAAATACAATTATTTTATTACAATGAGTACACACAATATGCGATGTGTGTAGAGCTCACACATTCACATGATCGCAAACCGATATACATGTAAGCACAATGCATTGAATGGTTTGTGCATGCTGCTTCTGTAGCTGTTCTAAATCCTGGATAGACAAAATAGAAAATTTTTCAGCTTATATTGTGGGCAACATTATTAATTGACTTGAATTATGATTTGAAATAATAAATATAGGTGATTACAAAATAATGGTGTGAGATGGGGAAATTTCATGGTGATTTTCATGAACAGCAGACCAAGATCAATAAGATACACTCAAAAGTATTCAGGAAGCAATATTTTCATTGTCATTGAATCATACATGAATATCCATGAATACAGCCAAATGAGACAGCGTTACTGAAGGACCAAGGTGCAAGACACAGTACCAATGGTCACACACAACACAAAACACACATAACACACATCAGATAGCAAACACGTGTAAGATATCAGTGAAATAGAGCCACAGAAAAAGCATCCAGACCTTGAGTCCATGAATACTGCGGAAATCTACATTCGACCACATCTCTTCTTCTGCCAAGCGAGCACTGGGAGACGGCAGCACTGACTCCAGCCTGGCTGCTGTGCCACACTGCCCCCAGTGGAGAAAATCGGCTCTGGCAACTCCTTCTTGGCAGCAGTAAGCAGGCAACACCACAGCTTGAGGCCTAGTCCTCACTACAACCAAGGCCATTCGGCTTGCCAACCGACCACCCTTGCAACCGCCAATATCAGTGAATCGGATTTGCAGCACTCCACATTAACAATGTCCAAAAGGATCTTGAGATCACAAGAAAAGTGACTCAGTCCGTCACTCGCTATTAGACTGCATGCCTTCTTCTCGCGCCGACTCCTCTGAAGCAAGCAGCAACACGACCTGCTCTTTACTTTCTCCTCCAATTGGCAAGCAACTCGCTGATGGGCTAGAACTCCAGTACTTTAAGTTCTTAATGTCTAGCTGGATGTTGCATTCATAAAAATATGCTTTAAAAGGACAGTAGCACCTTTTGCTGATCACGTAGGAGCCGCTGCGATCGAATGTGCTGCCATCTTACGAAAAGCCAGATAACTAAGCTATGTGACATTAGCTGTTGATGTCGAACATCCACTGCAGCATAAACTGAAACCACCGCATATCCTGAGTGAGGATTCAGGGGCTTGGAGATCTGACTGTGCAAGGTGTGATTGCAGCCATCACATTCCTGATTTATTTCATCCCTTTCTGGCTTTTCTCTAAGCTGTGATACGTTTGCTCCAGACTGCGGGTGCTGTGGCAGCATGGTGATTGGTGTAATGCTTTACAGCACCAGCGATTGTGCTACAATTCCCACCGCCGTCTGTGAGGAGTTTGTACAATTTCTCCGTGATCGCATGGGCTTCCTCCTGGCTTTCCGGATTCCTCCAGATTCCAGACGTATGGATTAGTATGAGTTTGTAAATTGCGGCTCTACTACATTGGCACAGGAAGCATGCAACTCTTGAGGAACTGCTGTCAGCACATCCGTGCACGGTGTTAGTCATTGTTGCAAATAACACATTTACCGTATGTTTCGAAGTACAAATTACAAAATAAAGCCAATCTTAATCCAATTCTAATTAAAACTAATTGACAGAAAATTAGATTTTTCTTTTCTTTCCCTTCACACTGTCTACCCAATTTACCATCTTCAGTTTTCTTAGTTTTATTTCAGATTTGCAGAACCAACCCACCTTAGACATTCTCTCTTCTCCCCTCTTCCACCAGGCAGAAGATACAAAAGCCTGAAAGTACGTACCATAAGGCTCAAGGACAGTTTCTACCTCACAGTTTGAAGAATATTATAGGGTTCCCTGGTACAATAAAATCCCTTTTGACATCTTGCGGGACTAACCTTGTTATAATCTTGCACTAAATTTTCTCTGTAGCTGTTAGACACAGATCTGCCAACACAGATGCCTTGTGCAGGAAGGCACAGAGTCGACTGTACTTCCTTAGAAGGTTGGCGTCATTCAATGTCTGTAGTGAGATGCTGAAGATGTTCTATAGGTCAGTTGTGGAGAGCGCCCTCTTCTTTGTGGTGGCATGTTGGGGAGGAAACATTAAGAAGAGGGACGCCTCACGTCTTAATAAGCTGGTAAGGAAGGCGGGCTCTGTCGTGGGCAAAGTACTGGAGAGTTTAACATCGGTAGCTGAGCGAAGGGCGCTGAGTAGGCTACGGTCAATTATGGATAACTCTGAACATCCTCTACATAGCACCATCCAGAGACAGAGAAGCAGTTTCAGCGACAGGTTACTATCGATGCAATGCTCCTCAGACAGGATGAAGAGGTCAATACTCCCCAATGCCATTAGGCTTTACAATTCTACCGCCAGGACTTAAGAACTTTTTAAAAGCTATTATTAATGCTTTTTGAGATGGTGATTTAGATGCATATCATATTTTTTTTTTACTGAGTTAAGTATTGTATGTAATTAGTTCTGCTACAACAAGTGTATGGGACATTGGAAAAAAAGTTGAATTTCCCCATGGGGATGAATAAAGTATCTATCTATCTATCTATCTAGACGATTCTGCATTGTTGTAGTTTCAACATGTTCTACAACAATGTACAGTAGAATGTTTTGCTTTGGGTGGACAGTGTGAAAGGAAAGCTTTCACTGTTATCTTGGTATATGTGACAAGAATAAATCAAATCCAAATCCATTTCCCAAAATTCCACAATATTTGCATTTGTAAGTGTGCCCTCAAAATTACACTGAACCTGCTCCAGACTTGAGAGGAAGTTGGGATTGACATCCTTTGGTTACAAAAACTGTGGCTTCCTAATCAAAACAGAGTCAGTGGTGTATATTACACAAAAAGGATGTTATTTTCCCTAGATATGTCAAAGGACCACTGAAATACTTCAGGAGCCTTGAATAGTGAACATATAAGACCATAGCACAAGGAGCAGAATTAGGACATTTAGCCCATTGAGTCTGCTCCACCATTTTATTATGGCTGGTCCATTTTTCCTCCTCAATCTCCCGCCTTTTCCACGTACCCCTTCATGTCCATAAGACCATAAGACATAGGAGCAGAATTAGGCCAGTCAGCGCATTGAATCTATTCCGTCATTCCATCATAGCTGATCTTGGATCCCATTCAACCCTATACATCAGCCTTCTCACCATATCTTTGATGCCCTGACCAATCAGGAAATTATCAGCTCCTGCTTAAATATTTCCACAGACTTGACTTCCAGCTCAGTCTGTGGCAGAGCATTCCACAGATTCACTACACTCTGGATAAAAAATAATTCCTCTTTACCTCAGTTCTAAAATATTGCCCCACGATTTTGAGGTTGTGCCCTCTAGTTCTGAATGCCCCACCCATCCCGTCCATCACCACCATAGGAAATATCCTCTCCACATCTCCCTAATCTAGTTCTTTCAACATACGGTAGGTTTCAATAAGATCCCCCACATTCTTCTAAATTCCAGTGAGTACAGGCCCAAAGCTGCCAAAGGCTCCTCATGTTAACCCCTTCATTCCCGGAATCATCCTCATGAACCTCCTCTGGACTTTCTCCAATGGCAACACTTTCTTTCTGAGATATGGGACTCAGAACACTTACCAACCCTCCAAGTGTGGCCTGATTAGTGTTTTATAAAGCTTTGGCAATATCTCCTTGATTTTATATTTTATTCCCCTTGAAATAAATGCCAACATTGCATTTGCCTTCTTTACCATAGAGTCAACCTGTAAATTAACCTTCTGGGAGTCTTGCACGAGGAATCCTAAGTTCCTCTGAACTGCTGATGTTTGAATTTTCTCCCCAGTTAGATAATAGTCTGCCTATTGTTCCTTTTATCAAAATGCATTTTCATACATTTTCCTGCACTGTATTCCATCTGCCACTATTTTACCTATTTCAATTTGTCTAAGTCCTGCCGCAATCGTATTGCTTCCTCAGCACTACCTACCCCTCTACCCATCTTCATACCATCTGCAAACTATGCCACAAAGCCATCAATTCCATTATCTAAATCACTGACAAACAATATGAAAAGTAACGGTCCTAATATTGACCCCTGAGGAACACCACTAGTCACTGGCAGCCAACCAGAAAAGGTTGATTTTATTCGTACTCCATGCCTCCGGCCCATCAGCCATTCCTCTATCCATGCCAGTAACTTTCCTGTAATGCCATAGGATTTTATCTTTTTAAGCTGCTCCATTTGTGGCACTCTATCAAATGCCTTCTGAAAATCCAAGCAAATGACATCCACTGCCTTTTCTTTGTCCAACCCACTTGTTACTTCCTTGAATAACTCCAAGAGTTTAGTCTGGCAAGATTCCCCTTCATAGAAACCATGCTGACTTTGACTTATTTTATCATTAGTTTCCAAGTACCCCAAAACCTCATAGACTCCAACACTTTCCAAGTGACAGAGGTTAGCAAACTGGCCTATAATTTCCTTTCTTTTGCCTTCCTCCCTTCTTAAAGTGTGGAGTGACATTTGCAATTTTCCAGTCCTCTGAGACCATGCCAGAGTCAAGTGATTCTTGAAAGATCATGACCAATACATCTGTTATCTCTTTAGTAACCTCTCTGAGGACTCTGGGATGTAGCCCACCTGGTCCAGGTGACTTATCCATTTAAGACCTTTGAAGATGCCACACTTTTTCCGTTATAATAGCAACAGCACTCACTTCTGCTCTCTGACACTCACAGACCTCTGGCACACTGCTAGTGTCTACCACAGTGAAGAATGATGCAAAGTACTCATTAATTTCCTGTGCCATTTCATTGTTCCCCATTATTCCCTTACCAGCATCATTTTCCAGTGGTCCAACATCAACTCTCACCTCCCTTTTACTCTTTATATAACTGAGAAAAAATGTTGATATCCTATTTTATATTATTGGCTAGTCTGGCCTCATATTTCATCTTTTCCCTTCTTATAGCTTTTTACTTGCCTTGAATTTTAAAAGCTTCCCAATCATCCAACTTTCCATTCCCTTTTGCTATCTTATATGCCTTTTCCTTGGCTTTTACACAGTTCTTAACTTCCCTTGTCAGCCACAGTTGCCATTTGAGAACAACTTCTTCTGTGGGACATATTTATCTTACACCTTATGAACTATTCCCAGCAATTTCAGCCCCCTCTGTTCTACTGTCATCCCTGCTAGTATCCTCCTCCAATCCACCTGGACAAGCTCCTCTCACATGCCTCTGTAATTCCCTTTATTCCATTATGATACTGATACATGTGCCTTACGCTTCTCCCTCTCAAATTGCAGTATGAATTCAATCATATTATGATCACTGCCTCCTAAGGGTTCCATTGCATTAAACTCCCTAATAAGATCTGGGTTATCACACAACACCCAATGTAAGATAGCCTTTCTTCTAGTAGGGTCAAGCACAAGCTGCTCTAAAAATGTAGCCATTCAGCAAATTCCCTCTCTTGTGATCCAACACCAAACTGATTTTCCGAATCCCCTTGCATATTGAAGTAATGTGGCATTACCCTTAATACATGCCTTTTCCAGCTCCCTTTGAAATCACAACCCTCCATCTTCACTACTATTTGGAGGTCTATTTATGATTCCCAGAATGGTTTCTTTACCCTTGTAGTTTCTCAACTCTATCCACAAAGATTTAACATTCTCTGTCCTTATATCACCTCTTCTAAAGATGTAACTTGTCTCTTGGCAACAGAGCCACATCATTGCCTATGTCTTCTTGGCTGTCATTTTGATAGAAAGTGTATTCTTTAATGTTAAGCTCCCAATTATGGCCTTCTTTTAGCCACAACTCTGTGACGCCCACAACGTCATGAATGAATTGAATGAATGAATGGATTGACTTTATTTCTTACATCCTTCACAAACTTAAGTAAAAATCTTTACGTTACATCTCCGTCTAATTGTGAAATGTGTAATCATAGCAATTTATAATAATTTATAATAAATAGAACAGTCAACGTAACATAGAATACACTCAAATCAGCGTGAGTTCATCAGTCTGATGGCCTGGTGGAAGAAGCTGTCCCAGAGCCTGTTGGTCCTGGCTTTTATGCTGTAGTACCATTTCCCAGATGGTAGCAGCTGGAATAGATTGTGGTTGGGGTGACTCGGGTCCTCAATAATCCTTCAGGCCCTTTTTTCACACCTGTCTTTGTAAATGTCCTAAATCATGGGAGGTTCACAACTGCAGATGTGCTGGGCTGTCCACACCACTCTCTGCAGAGTCCTGTGATTAAGGGAGGTACAGTTCCCATACCAGACAGTGATGCAGCCAGTCAGGATGCTCTCAATTGTGCCCCTGTAGAAAGTTCTTAGGAGTTGGGGGCCCATACCAAACTTCCTCAACCGAGGTAAAAGAGGCCAGTCTTATGTTTATCCACCTTATTCTGAATGCTACGTGCATTTAAATACAGCACCTTCAGTCCTGCGTTCTTCGCCCTTTTGAACTTTGCCTCTGTGGTACAATTTAACTCTTTGCCCTGTTTGCAATTGTACAGAATCATTGTCTTGTTCCTCCTTACATTCGTGTTACACCCATCATCTACTAGTAAACCTGCTGGCTCATCCTCAGCTCTATCATTATCATTCCCTCCCACTGCCATATTAGTTTAAACTACTCCCAACAGCTCTAGTAAACGTGCCCCTAAGAATATTGGTCTCCTCTGGATTCAAGTGCAACCTGTCCCTTTTGTACAGGTCCTAGCTTCCCCAGAAAAGGTCCCAAAAATCCAGAAATCTGAATCCTTGCCCCCTGCTCCAGTTCCTCAGCCACACATTTATCTGCCACCTTCTCTTTTCAGGATATTCTGGATGTGTTCAGAAACATCATGGACCCTGGCACCTGGGAGGCAAACTACCATTCGTGATTCTTTTTTGCATCCACAGAATAACCTATCTGTCCCCCTAACTATACAGTTATCGATTACTGTCGCCATTGTCTTCAGCTCCCAACCCTTCTGAGCCACAGGGCCAGACTCAGTGCCAAAGGCATGACCTCTGTTGTTTTCCCCAGGTAGGTCATCTCCCTCAACAGAACTCAAAATGGCCTCCAGAGTGCTCTCCTCTAGCTGATGTTCTCCCTTCCCTCTGCTGGCAGTCACCCATTTGTCTGTTTCCTGTAGCCTTGGGGTGACTATCTCCCTGTACCTCCAGCCTATCACATCTTCACCTCCCCTAACAAGCTGCAGGTCATCGAGCTGCATCTTCAGTTCCCTAACATGGTGTCTAAGGAGTTGTATCTCAATGCAGCTGGTGCAGAAGTGGCCAACAGGGAGGCTGGTAGCCTCCCTGTAATCCCACATCTGACACCCAGAACAGATCACTGGCCCGGTACACATACTACCTATTCTCACAAGATTTAAATAAGAAAAAAGAGATAAGAAATTAGGAATTAACTTACCTACTTACATTGCCTCCGCCTGTTCTCACTGAAACCTTATCAAGCTTTACCACTCTGACTCAGACCACTCCGACAATTACCAACTCTGCTCATCGTGTCCTGACCAATCAAGAATCTATTTATCACTGTCTTAAATATACATAAAGATTTCACCTCCACAGCTGCCTGTGGCAAAGAATTCCACTGATTCACCACTCTCTGACTAAAGAAATTCCTCCTCATCTCTATTCTAAAAGGATGCCTGTCTATTGTGAGACTGTCCTCTGGTCTTAGACACTCCCATTATACCCTCTCCACATCCACTCTATCAAGGCCTTTCACCATTTGATAAGGTTTTAAGAAAGTCACCCCTCATTCTTCTGAAATTTGGTGAATAGAGGCTCAGAATCACCAAGCGCTCTTCATATGACAAGCCATTCAGTCCTGGAATCATTTTCATGTTAATACCCATTCCAAATGTTTGTAACGAAATGTAATGAATAAACGTAACTGAATATAGCTTTTTTGGTTCAGTATATTCCCCAGTGATTATTTATACAAAAATGAATGATAAAGGAGTAATCATTGATGTTATTTAGAACACCTAAATCCCATCAGTGAAGACAAGCCACTGACATATCATTGCTACCACCTCCCAAAGCAGCAATATTAACCTTAGCCAGTGCAGTAGAGCTTGAGAGTATTTGATATAGGAGAAGATTAGGTCATATGGGCCCATTGAGTCTGTTCCACCACTCGAACACGGCTGATTTATTTTCCCTCTTGATCTGTGTCAGATTCATTGTAGGAATGGTGTAAATGTGCATGCAGCTGATTGACTCCGGGCCCTCCTACGTGCCATGTGCTCTCCTGTTTGGTGCTGGCTTTCAGGTGCACGTTATTTGTATCTCAACAGGCCCAGTTCAGCGCCCCCACACTGCAAGTTGCTCAGCTTGTACCGTTACTAATGTGGCTCAGTAATAATGTTTAATTTTACGACTCTGTTGTCATTCTTGCTCCGTGCCTACGTAACACCTCTCAACCCAGTTGCCCTGTCTTTTCCCTGTGATTACTGACGTCCTTACAACCAACTCACTATTTACAGCAGAGTCAACCCCCACGGTAAATGCTCTCAGTACAACTGCTGAGCAAACTTCAATGAATTCACAGCTTTGATGTCGTGTTGTTTTACTTAAAATGAGAAATGCTTGTTCAAAAAGCAGCAACTCAAATATTAAACTAAAAGTAACCTGTAGTATTTGAAATGATCCTTCCTGATTCAGAGATGCAGTGTTATAACTCTCTAGTTAAGCCGCACCAGGAGTATTGCATACCAATCCGGTCACCCCGTTATAGGAAGATATTGAGGCTTTGGAGAGGGTGCAGGAGAGGTTTACCAGGATGTGGCCTGGACTAGAGGGCATGTGTTATAATGAGAAATTGGACAAACTTGGCTTGTTGCTCTGGAGTAGCAGAGGCTGAGGGGAGATCTGATAGAGGTTTAAAAGATTATGAGAGGCATAATACCCTTTTCCAAGAGTTGAACTGTCTAACACAAGAGGGCATGCATTTAAGGTGAGAGGGAGTAATTTTAAAGGAAGGGCAAGTTTTTTATACAGAGAGTGTAGAGTGACTAGAATGCACTGCCTGGGGTAGTGGTAGAGGCAGGTACATTATGGATTTATAAGAGACACTTAGAGGGGCACATGAATGTCTGGAAAATGAAAGGATGTTAACGTTGTTGGCAGAGGGGATTTGTTTAGCTGGCCACCTGAATACTAATTTAATTGGTTTGGCACAACATTATGGACCGAAGGACCTGTTCCTGTGCTGTACTGTTCTATAATCCAACTGTATTGTCATGCATTGGAAATACTGTAAGATAGAGTAACTCATTTCCTGATTGGTCAGAAATCCAACCAAAACCCACCTTAGAGTTGAGTTTAAAAGTTAAACCAAAAGTATGGCTAATTGATGCAACAATTAGTGGATTGAAACATCCCAACTTTCTGAATTCATTATGAGGAAAGAGTTGAATCAAAGTTTCACTAACATGTATAACTTAACTCCGAGAATACAATCGACCGTATTAAATTACGCATGAATTTACATTAAATTGCACATGAATTGCATCTCAATCTTTTGTGCTACACACCAAATGCAGATCTAAAACAGCTCATTAATTAAAACACTTCAAGCCATTTTTGCAGTAGTTTTTTAAAATAAATTTATGCAAAATTGTATAAAAACAGGTAAAAAAAGGTAGTTTTTGATATAGCATGACATAATAGGCCTTCCAGCCCAATAAGCTTCTGCCACCTAATTACATCTATATGACAGGCAGCACAGTGGTGTAATGGTTAGAACAACATTTTTACAGTTCCAGGGACCCGAGTTCATTGCCTATGAGTTTGTGCATTCTCCAGGGTTTCCTCCAGGTGTCCTGGTTTCTCCCACAGTCCAAAGACCTACCAGTCGGTAGGTTAATTGATTATTGTAAATTGCCCTGGGATTAGGCTGGGATTAAGATAGGGGATTGCAGGGAGGTGAAGGGCAGGAAGGACCTAATCCACGCTGAATCTTACTTAAAAACATTTTAAAAACTACTAACCTGTTTGGAATCTGGGAGGTAACCAGGGTGTCTGGAGAAAATTCAAATAGTCATCAGAAGGACGTATAAACTCCTTATACATAGTAGCATGCAACTCCATATAGATTTACAGATAACCTGGGTTACTGGCGCTGTACAGTGTGACGTTAACTGTGATGTCCTATGTATTATTATACACTTCACTTTTAATTTATAAAGGATACATAAATGAAAGCATGAACATATTGTACTTGAGGAAAAATTGTGCCTTACTTCACTCCAATTGCCCACGGTCCAGTTTGAAGGGCACGAGATGTCTCTGTTGCATGGCATTTGTGTCCTTGGCTTTAGAAGCTGTTTGCACTCTGAGTTGGGAAGAGCTTGCTCCTCTGTCCCCACGGTGCGGGTACACAGGACTGTGCGTTTCTTGATACCAGTGTTTCCACACGATGCTGAGCATTCCTGCCATTCACCGGTCCACCATCTGCACAGAAAAAGGAGACAGATACAAGAGACGTCACAGGTCCAAGATAGACTTCATCAGTTTAAAAGAAGTTTCAGTCTGAAACAATTTTGTGTATGACCTTCATCTTTTTTATAAAGTCAAGATTTTACTGTAACTTTTTCAAGATGTGGCATTGGAGTGGCTGTTTGCTTAAAACTCTAGCCCAAATACAATTGGAATTTATTTATTTATTTTTATTTAGCGATACTGCCGGAACAGGCCCTTCTAATCCAACAAGCTGTGCTGCCCAGCTCCCACTGGCGTTCAGGGCAGTAATGAAGGTCCCCCATCTGTAGTGGTGTTCAGGGATTCCTTCATCATGTCAGTAGCTTCCCCTCAGTTTTCATTACTGTCAGTCATGTGTCCTAGGTGGAGACTCAGGAATACTGTCACACTCAGATATGGAAGGACTTTTTGTTGCCATTTCTGTAACTACTTTATTTAACCAGTCAAAGTTGTTAGCCCTGAGCTGAACACCCGAACCTGGAGGACTGGTGGACCTCTCCTAGTCTGGTCATTCCAGCCTTTGACCTGTTTGACATGGGTGACCCTACCAAGCGCCAAAGCACATAGCCATATTCCAGCTAACATAGCTCTCCAGGTCATTGAAAATGTCTAAACCCAATGACAATTTGTGGTCCTCTTGTGGTCCCACCTATTTAAATCTAGCCTAATCACAGGACAACTTACAATGACCAATTAACCTACTAGCTGGTACGACTGAGGAAACCGCAGTGGTCATGGGGGAATGTAGAAGCTCCCTGTAGGCAGCAATGGATTAGAGTCCAGACTCCAGAATGCCCTGAACTGTAATGGCACCACACTAATCGCAACTCTACTGTGGTGCCCAAAAGTGGATGTTGCAATAGACCTGAGCAGCCAAGGGGAAATCAATGTGGCTGCAAACGCAACATAGAGAAAACCTCCAAGTTCAGCATCGAACCCAGGTCTCTGCCACTGTGAAACAGTGGCTCCATATTTTAGCTAAACTTCACTGTATTTTCTGAGAATCCACAGTCATGGACTGGGAGGGTCAGAAATTGTTAAATTTCTCCAGTATTTGGCTGCATTTTCTGATTGTCTGTGAAAAAGTATCAATTTCATCATAACCTTGTTGGTGCACCAAGAAATGTAACCATGGTGGTAACTAGAGATGTAGTTGACCATGAGGCTGTCATAGCCTGGGATGGTAATGGGGACGAGCTGCCACTACCTATTATATGCTCCCAATGGTGTGCATCTCAAATAGACTCTGAGAACCAAGTCCAGCTCCTGGCCTTCATGTGTGGCTTAGCTACAAAGCCCAGCGAGACCATATCTACTGACAGAAGGAACAAATGCAGGTTACTGGTGCCTTAAAAACAACTGCTTATGAGAAATGGGGCTCATCAGCCATGACTAGCAGCTCATCTAGAGGGAAAACTCTGATCTCAAACCTCCGCTGTCTTGCAGCTATACCCACTCACAGGGAAGGCTTCAAGGGTAAACCCCAATGAGAAATCCAGAGTTAGTGTCCCTATGTTGAGTTCAACACTGACTGGTAGCTCCTGCAATGCCGCTGGTGCCAAACTGCATTAGCCTCTGCCTTTGGTTTAGATTCATCCGCTGCATGGAGAAGTCAACGGCTGTACGGTCAACAGCTTGCTCTCCATGTTGTACTGCCCTGGCTTGCGTAGCACATAGACGAATAGGACACGATATCCATGGTCGACCCCCATGAAGCACCTCAGTATCTGACCATACAATTTACAAGATCCGTGCCCATTTTTGAGGAGACACTTCTGACATCCAGTGCAGGTATTGCTGAAAGGTGGAAATGGTGGATGCGGCCTAGTCCTTTATAGGCAAAGCCTTCTCCACCTCTGCACATATCTCCAGGGAACACTGCCACAAGAAAGCAGCATTTGTCATTCAGGCCAAGCTCTCTTCACGCTAGTACCGTCCCACACCAGCAGGTTCAAGAGCAGTTATTAGCAGCGGGATAATTTTAGCCACCACAACTGTGAACTGATTCTACAACCCACAGACTCACTTTGAAGGACTCCTTACAATTCATGTTTTCTTATTTGTACAATTTTTCTTCTTTTCCACATGAATCAGTCTTTTTATGTATAGTTTTTCATAAATTCGAATGTATTTCTTTATTTTTCTGTAAATAACTGCAAGAAAATACATCTCAAGGTAGTATATGTGACAGATGCATATGTACTTTGTTAATTAAATTTTACTTTCAACTTTGAACTCTAAAATCATCACAGAAGGAGCCCTCATTTAGTGGAATCAGCCACAGGTGAATGTACCATTGTTTTATGGAACTAGCGCTATGTTTTATGGACCTACAGCACGTTACAGGCCCTTCGGCCCACAATGTTGTGCCGACCATGTAACCTGCCACCAATTCAGTGATTTATAGTGGAGAGTATTTGCAATGCCGTTTTGAATACTTTATGGCGGGGTGGAGGTACGTCTCTAACAAACTAAGTGCAAGCTAATCCTACCCTCTGCTATCCCTCAGGTCGCCCTTGGGCAAGGTGTAGCACCCACGTAGCCCCCAATCCGAATCACCTGCTTCGACCCCCCCCCCCCACTCCTTATCAGGATCATGGGAGCAGGTGGTGGGTGGTCGTATTGGCAGCTGGTGTATATCCTGTGTCCTAGTTATAAGATCACTGACGCCAAGGGGACAATCTCTGAAGAGTGTTGATAATGGTTTGGGTCACCAACTTGTGAAGACACTGCGCCCAGAAGAAGGCAATGGCAAACCACTTCTGTGGAACAATTTGCCAAGCACAATCCAAGTCAAGTCAAGTCAAGTCAAGTCAACTTTTATTGTCATTTCGACCGTAACTGCTGGTACAGTGCATAGTAAAACTGAGACAACATTTTTCAGGACCATGGTGCAACATGACATAGTACAAAAAAACTAGACTGAACTACGTAATAATAAAAAAAACAACACAGAGAAAGCTATACTAGACTACAGACCTACACGGGACTGCATAAAGTGCACAAAAACAGTACCGGCATTACAATAAATAATAAACAGGACAGTAGGGCAAGGTGTCAGTCCAGGCTTCGGGTATTGAGGAGTCTGATAGCTTGGGGGAAGAAACTGTTATATAGTCTGGTCGTGAGAGCCCGAATGCTTTGGAGCCTTTTCCCAGATGGCAGGAGAGAGAAGAGATTGTACGAGGGGTGCATGGGGTCCTTCATAATGTTGTTTCATTTGCGGATGCTGCGTGTAGGGTAAATGTCTGTGATGGCAGGAAGGGAGACTGCAATGATCTTCTCAGCTGGCCTCACTATCCACTGCAGGGTCTTGCGATCCGAGATGGTGCAATTACCAAACCAGGCGGTGATGCAGCTGCTCAGGATGCTCTCAATACAACCCCTGTAGAATGTGATGAAGATGGTGGGTGGGGGGGGGGGGGGGTGGAAGATGGACTTTCCTCAGCCTTCACAAAAAGTAGAGACGCTGCTGGGCTTTTTTTGCTATGGAGCTGGTGTTGAGGGACCAGGTAAGATTCTCCATCAGGTGAACACCAAGAAATTTGGTGCTGTTTACGATCTTTACTGAGGAGCTGTCGATGTTCAGCGGGGAGTGGTTATGATCAATCATGATTATGGATAAGACCATGATCGCCCATGTCACACGACATGGCACATAATGATGATGATGATACATAGAAACATTCGGCCCTTCAAGCCTACACCACCATTCAGTATGATCATGGCTGATCATCCAACTCAGAACCCTGTGTACCTGCTTTCTCTCCATACCCCCTGATCCCTTTAGCCACAAGGGCCATATCTAACTCCCTTTTAAATATAGCCAATGAACTCGCTTCAATGAACTGTTTCCTGTGGCAGAGAATTCCACAGACTCACCACTCTCTGTGTGAAGAAGCTTTTCCTCATCTCGGTCCTAAAAGGCTTCCCCTTTATCCTTAAACTCTGACCCCTTGTTCTGGACTTCCCAAACATCGGAAACAATCTTCCTGCATCTAGCCTGTCCAATCCCTTTAGAATTTTATACATTTCAATAAAATCCCCCCTCAATCTTCTAAATTCCAGCAAGTATACTTTATAAATTCAAGTGTAACTGCACACAGCTTAGGTTCCATATATTCAGGTAATAATGTAGACTAGAAGATATAGGAGCAGAATTATGCCATTTAGCCCACTAGGTCTGCTTCACAGTATAGGCAATAATAATAATATATGTTAAACTATTATATATGTCTTATATCACATGATATCCTATCACACACACACACACACACACACACACACACACACACACACACACACACACACACACACACACACACACACACACACACACACACACACACACACACACACACACACACACACACACACACACACAATATATCTATATAATACATAATGTAATAAGTATACAATAAGGACATGGGAGTCCTCATACATTATTCCCTAAAGGTTAACTTGCAGGTTGAGCCAGTAGTATGTAAGACAATTGCAATGTTAGCACTCATACTGAGCATGGGTGTAACGCTGAGTCTTTAAAGGGCATTTTTCATACCTTATCCGGAGTATTATGAACAGTTTGGGGCAGCTTTTCAAAGAGAGGACACACTAGCTTTGGAGAGGATCTAGAAGAACAATCCTGGGAATGAAAGGTTAATTTATGAGAGTATTTGATGGCTCTGGGATTGTACTAGCTGGTATTTAGAAGAATGTGGGGGGAGGGGGGTCTCATTAAAACTTATCAAACACTGAATGGTCTATATAGAGTGGGGGTGGAGAGATTGTTTCCTCTAGTGGTGGAGTCTATGAGCAGAGTCTAGGACCAGAGGACCACTGCCTCAGAAGAAAAAAATGTCCCTTTAGAACAGAGATGAGGAAGATTTCTTCAGCCAGAGGGTGGTGAAATCTGTGGAATTCATTGCCACAGATGGCTGTGGAGGCCAAATCATTTGGTATATTTAAGGCAGAGGTTGACAAGTTCTTGATTATCCAGGGCATCAAAGGTTACAGGGAGAAGGCAGGTGAATGGGGTTGAGAGGAATAATAAATAGAACATAGAATAATACAGCACATTACAGGCCCTTTGGCCCACAATGGTGTGCTGACCCTCAAACCCTGCCTCCCATATAACCCCCCACCTTAAATTCCTCCATATACCTGTCTAGAAGTCTCTTAAACTTCACTAGTGTATCTGCCTCCACCACTGACTCAGGCAGTGCATTCCACGCACCAACCACTCTCTGAGTAAAAAACCTTCCTCTAATATCCCCCTTGAACTTCCCTCCCCTTACCTTAAAGCCATGTCCTCTTGTATTGAGCAGTGGTGCCCTGGGGAAGAGGCGCTGGCTATCCACACTATCTATTCCTCTTAATATCTTGTACACCTCTATCATGTCTCCTCTCATCCTCCTCTCCAAAGAGAAAAGCCCTAGCTCCCTTAATCTCTGATCATAATCCATACTCTCTAAACCAGGCAGCATTCTGGTAAATCTCCTCTGTACCCTTTCCAATGCTTCCACATCCTTCCTATAGTGAGGCGACCAGAACTGGACTCAGTACTCCAAGTGTGGCCTAACCAGAGTTTTATAGAGCTGCATCATTACCTCACGACTCTTAAACTCTATCCCTCGACTTATGAAAGCTAACACCCCATAAGCTTTCTTAACAAACCTATCTACCTGTGAGGCAACTTTCAGGGATCTGTGGACATGTACCCCCAGATCCCTCTGCTCCTCCACACTACCAAGTATCCTGCCATTTACTTTGTACTCTGCCTTGGAGTTTGTCCTTCCAAAGTGTACCACCTCACAGTTCTCCAGGTTGAACTCCATCTGCCAAATTCTCTGTCCACTTCTGCATCCTATCAATGTCTCTCTGCAATCTTCGACAATCCTCTACACTATCTACAACACCACCAACCTTTGCATCATCTGCAAACTTGCCAACCCACCCTGCTACCCACTCATCCAGTTCGTTAATAAAAATCATGAAAAGTAGAGGTCCCAGAATGGATCCTTGTGGGACACCACTAGTCACAACCCTCCAATCTGAATGTACTCGCTCCACCACGACCCTCTGCCTTCTGCAGGCAAGCCAATTCTGAATCCACCTGGCCAAACTTCGCTGGATCCCATGCCTTCTGACTTTCTGAATAACCCTACCGTGTGGAACCTTGTCAAATGACTTACTAAAATCCATGTAGATCACATCCACTGCACTACCCTCATCTATATGCCTGGTCACCTCCTCAAAGAACTCTATCAGGCTTGTTAGACACAATCTGCCCTTCACAAAGCCATGCTGACTGTCCCTGATCAGACTGTGATTCTCTAAATGCCCATAGATCCTATCTCTAAGAATATTTTCCAACAGCTTTCCCACCACAGACGTAAGGCTCACTGGTCTACAATTGCCCAGACTATCCCTACTACCTTTTTTGAACAAGGGGACAACATATGCTTCCCTCCAATCCTCCAGTACCATTCCCGTGGACAACGAGGACATAAAGATCATAGCCAGAGGCTCAGCAATCTCTTCCCTTGCCTCGTGGAGCAGCCTGGGGAATATTCCGTCAGGCCCCAGGGACTTATCTGTCCTAATGTATTTTAACAACCTCCTCTCCCTTAATATCAACATGCTCCAGAACATCAACCTCACTCATATTGTCCTCATCGTCATCAAGTTCCCTCTCATTGGTGAATACCGAAGAGAAGTATTCATTGAGGAACTCGCTCACTTCCACAGCCTCCAGGCACATCTTCCCACTTTTATCTCTAATCGGTCCTACCTTTACTCCTGTCATCCTTTTGTTCTTCACATAATTGAAGAATGCCTTGGGGTTTTCCTTTACCCTACTCGCCAAGGCCTTCTCATGCCCCCTTCTTGCTCTTCTCAGCCCCTTCTTAAGCTCCTTTCTTGCTACCTTATATTCCTCAATAGACCCATCTGATCCTTGCTTCCTAAACCTCATGTATGCTGCCTTCTTCCACCTGACTAGATTTTCCACTTCACTTGTCACCCATGGTTCCTTCACCTTATCATTCTTTATCTTCCTCACTGGGACAAATTTATCCCTAACATCCTGCAAGAGATCCTTGAACAACGACCATACGTCCATAGTACATTTCCCTGCAAAAACATCATCCCAATTCACACCTGCAAGTTCTAGCCTTATAGCCTCATAATTTGCCCTTCCTCAATTAAAAAATTTCCTGTCCTCTCTGATTCTATCCTTTTCGATGATAATGCTAAAGGCCAGGGAGCGGTGATCACTGTCCCCCAGATGCTCACCCACTGACAGATCTGTGACCTGACCCAGTTCGTTACCTAATACTAGATCTAGTATGGCATTCCCCCTAGTCGGCCTGCCAACATACTGTGACAGGAATCCATCCTGGACACACTTAACAAACTCTGCCCCATCTAAACCCTTGGAACTAATCAGGTGCCAATCAATATTAGGGAAGTTAAAGTCACCCATGATAACAACCCTGTTATTTTTGCAACTTCCCGAAATCTGCCTCCCAATCTGCACCTCGGTATCTCTGCTGCTACCAGGGGGCCTATAGAATACCCTCAGTAGAGTAACTGCTCCCTTCCTGTTCCTGACTTTCACCCATACTGACTCAAAAGAGGATCCTGCTACATTACCCACCCTTTCTGTAGCTATAATAGTATCCCTGATCAGTAATGCCACCCCTCCTTCCCTTTCCCCTCCCCCATCCCCTTTAAAGCACTGAAATCCAGGAATATTGAGAATCCATTCCTGTCCTGGTGCCAACCAAGTCTCTGTAATGGCCACTACATCATAATTCCATGTATGTATCCAAGCTCTCAGTTCATCACCTTTGTTCCTGATGCTTCTTGCATTGAGGTACACACACTTTAGCCCTTCTACCTTAACACCCTTTATTCTGCTTCTCTTTCATCAAAGCCTCTCTATATGTTAGATCTGGCTTCACTCCATGCACTTCTTTCACTCCTCTATCGCTCCGGGTCCCATCCCCCTTGCAAATTAGTTTAAACCCTCCCAAACCATGGATTAGCCAGGATGGAATGGTGCAGCAGACTTGATGGGCTGAATGGCCTAATTCTGCTCCCATGTCTATGGTCTTATAATGTGCAAATTATTACCTGGCAGGGCAATCCATTTTGTTGCATTTTCGTTGTCTGTCATCAGGCCGAGTCCTTGGATTGCAGAATCTGTCTTCCACAACTCTGGGTGTCTTTTCCACACATCGAACAATTTGGCGCTGAACTCCTGACATAACAATAAGTATATTGCATTAATTTATATCTTTATTAACGTTGGAGTTCTCGCCCAACTCCAAGCACTTCCTATGTCTTCCTCAGAAGGGCTTACAGAACAAGCATCACTGACATTTTGCAGTTTTGCTGTCAAGTAACCAATCTTTCATGAAGTAATATCATAAGCAAGCTGGTTTGCACTGTAGCATTTTGAAGTTTCCAGTGTTTTATCTCTCCATCTTTACTTGCTGTCATTCACATTATGTGCTGGCAGTGCAGAGGCTGGTGACAGCAGAGTGTTGATGTAGCATCTATAAGGGCGTAGAAATCAGAAAGCTTTTGTTGTTTTTTCTAACAAGCTGAGACAGGAGCCTGTTAAAATTCTGAGCACCCAGGCAGCAGGATAATTAGGCAAAACATATTGGATTAATTGGAATTGGTTTATTACTGTCATATGTACTGGGTGGTGAGGTGGAGATACATCTCTTCCAAAGGAAGTGTAAAGTGTTCCCTCCCTCCTCTAGCCTGCAGTCACCCTTGGGCACCTGCTTAGTGGCCCTCCCTCGATCAGGGTCACATGAAGTCATGGGAGCAGGTGGTGGATGGTCGTATGAGCAGCTGGTCTTGGCGATGTGACCACTGACGCCAGGCAGACAATCTCTGAAGAGTATTGATAATGGCTGGGGTCACTGGTCTGGTAAAGACACTGCCCAGAAGAAGGCAATGGCAAAACCCTTCTGTAGAAAAATTTGCCAAGAACAATCATGGTCATGAGACCATGATTGCCCAAATCAAAAGGCATGGCACATAATGATGATGATGATATTGACTGAGGTAACAGTGAAAAGCTTGTCTTCCCTATCGTTCACAGATCAAATCATTACACAGTGCATTGAAATAGTACAAGGTAAGAAGGCATACAAGAGCAAACACTTATCCTGACAATGGATGTTAATCATTGTTGCCTCAAGCTTGTGTGCAACAAACATTGGGTGTGTGCTTAGTCCACTGCTCAGCTCTCTCTACACTCAGAACTGTGTGACTAGGCACAGCACGAATGACATCTATCAATGTGCTAATGACTTTATTGTTGTTGGCAGAATCTCACATGGTGAGCAGGAGGCGTACAGGATTAAGTTAGATCATTGCAACAACAATCTTGCACACAACATCAGTAAGACCAAGGATTTGCTTGTAGACTACGGGAAAGGGAAATCGAGGGAACCCACACCAGTTCTCCTCGAGGGATCAGCAGTGGAAAGGGTGAGTCGCTTCAAGTTTGTGGTGTCAACATCTTTCAAGACCTATCCTGGGCCCAACATATTCATGCAGTTACGAAGACGGCAGATGAGCCGCTATATTTCATTAGGTAGAGTTCATGAGTTCATTGTCCATTCAGAAATCTGATGGCAAAGGGAAAGAAGCTGTTCCCACAAAATTAAGTGTTTGTCTTCAGGCTCCTGTGCCACTTCTCTGATGGCAGTATGAGAAGAGGGCATGTCCTGTGTGTTGTTCCCTCGACTTACCCTTCCTGAAGTCTACAAGCAATTTCTTAGTCCTACTGATGTTGAGTGCAAGATGGCTGTTGCAATGATCTGGCTTAATCCTGTATGCCTCCTGCTCACCTGGTGAGATTCTGCCAACAACAGCAGTGTCATTGGCGATTTTATAGAGGTCGTTTGCGCCTAGCCTAGGAAATTGGTATGTCATCAAAGACTCTTGTAAATTTCCTAAAGATGTACAATGGAGAGAATTCTGACTGTGTTGCATCACCATCTGGTATGCAGAGGCCAATGCATAGGTTCAGAAAATGCTGCAAAGGGTTGTAAACTCAGCCAGCTCCTTTACGGACAACAGCCTCCCCACCATTCTGGACATCTGCAAAAGGTGATGTCACATAAAGGTAGCGTTCATCATTTTGGATCCCAACGACTGAGGACATCATCAGATTTCTGAACGGACAATGAACCCATGAACACTACCTCACGATAATATTTTTATGGGGTGGTGAATTTGTGGAAATTGTTGCCACATGTGGCTGTGGAGGCCAGGTCATTGGGTGTATTTAAGGCAGAGATTGTTAGGTCCTTGATTGGACATGGCATCAAAGGTTACAGGAAGAAGGTTGGGAACTGGGGTTGAGGAGGAGTAAAAACAAGAATCAGCCACGATTGAATGGCGGAGCAGACTTGATGGGCCAGATGGCCTAATTCAGCTCCCACATCCAATGGTCTTATTTTGTTCTGTAAGTTAGAGTATACATTATGTATACAACAAATCTTATGACATGTATCAGTCTTAATAAACCTGATTCTGACTGTGAAATCATACAGGTTTGCTTGCCTATTGTCCATGCTTTCTGATAAAGATAGCTCCAAAGTGCAAGTTATTAAACTGTATTACCATTGAATAAACTAACTTTTCTTTTCTGGCAATGCTAATTTCTGATTATTTTCTGATAAAATGTTCTGACAAAATACTCAAAGGCTAACACAGCTAGAAAACAGGCTGTCTCCTAAACATTACCCGTTCTGCCATCCCAGAGTCAGACAGTCTAGAATGAATTACATTGTGATAGATGTGGGTTCAGACCCAAAAGCTTCCTGAAGGAAGCAGTCAGACTTTCCTTCTGTCAAGTTTTATAATGAATATTTGTATTATCGTAGGGTTCGCAGCCAAAACACATAAAGGAGTGTCAGTGTAGTCACAGCCATGTTCTTCAAAGCCAGAAGTTGCTGTCAATGGGTCTAGTACAAAGGGAACCTTTACAGAAATGAAGTGTGTAATATGATTTCTTGAACAGCTTCATCTCCTTGGCTAAGCCTCCTAAGGATGGTTCATAAAGAGGTCTCCTCTCTCTCTCTCTTCCCTCACCTCTCTCTCTCTCTCTCTCTACCCTTTTCTTTCTCTCTATCTCTCCTCTGTCCCTCTCTCCACCCTCACCTTTCTCTTTCCCTCTGCCCTCTCACTTTTCTTTTTCTTTCTCTCATCCTCCTTCACCTTTTTCTTTCCCTCTCTGCCTCTCACCTTTCTTTCTCTCTCTCTCTCTTCCTCCTCACTTCTGTCTCTCAACCCTAGCCCTTTTCTTTCTCTCTCTCTCCATCTCATGAGGAAAGTTTAACAGTGGATGACAAAATTTGCAGTCACTGTGCTCTACATCATACAAGCTTTTAATGGTTATTATTATAAATGCAATCAACTAAATTGTAAAACCTGTGCCCTATTTAAACTAGAGTAACACACTCTAAATTCTGGAGGAACTCAGTAGGATGGGCAGCACCTATGGAAATGATTCAATAGTTAACGTTTTGGGCCGAGACTATTCTTCAGGACTGGAGAGGAAGGGGAAAGATGCCTGAATAAGAAGGAGGGTGGGGGAAGGAGGACAAGCTAGGAGGTGATAGATGAAGTCAGGTGCATGTGAGAGGGGAGATGAGGTAAGAAGATGGGAGGTTTTAAGTGGAAAAAGGAAGGGCTGGAGAAGAAGGAAACTAAAAGGGAAGGAGAGTGGACCAAGGGAGGAGGAGGAGGAGGAGGAGGAGATGATAGGCAGGTGAGGAGAAGAGGTAAGAGACCAGGGTGGGTAAATAAAAAAGAGGAATGGCGTAGGGGAAGAAAAAAACTTACAGGTTGGAGAAATTGATGTTCATGTTGTCAGGTTGGAGGCTACATAGATAGAATATTAAGTGTTGCTCTTCCAACGTGGGAGTGGCCTCATCATGGCAAAAGAGGGGACTATGGACTGAGATGTCAGAAGTGGAATGGGGATGGGAATTCAAATGGTTGGCCTCTGGGAAACTCAACTTCTTGCAGATGGAGGTGAGGTGCTCAACTAAGCTGTCCCCCAATTTACGACGGGTCTCACCAATGTGGAGAAGGCTGCACTGGGAGCACCGGGTACAGCAGATGACCCTAACAGATTTGCAGGTGAAGTGTTGCCTCACCTGAAAGGACTGTTTCAGGTCTAAGTAACAAAAGAGCAAAATTTCATTTAAAGAGAAGTGTGATAGAAGAGGAAATTAGTCAATGTTTCATAAAAGGGAAAATAATGCGGTGTTACATATCCCAGTTTAATTTTATCTAGCCTATACACTCAGTGGAGCAAGCAGGTGGTGTAGTGGCCTCAGCTTAGCACGTAAAGGAGAAATGGTCCTGAGTTTGAACCTGTCTGACTCTTTGCACACTTTCCATCTGTGCTGGGTTGTACGTCGAGCTAGCAACTCGTCTTCATAAAAATTTGTCAAATGCTTCAGAAATGGCAAAGGTGCCGCCTAATGCGCCACATGGCTTGAAAAGGAACACAACAAAACACCCAGTGGCCACTTTATTAGGTACTCTTTTACATTAATGCGGATATCTAATCAGCCAATTACGTGATAGCAACTCAATGCATAAAAGCATGCAGTTGTTCAGACCAAACATCAGAATGGGGAAGAAATGTGATCTAAGTGATTTTGACTGTGGAATTATTGTTGGTACCAGATGGGGTGATTTGAGTATCTCAGAAACTGCTGAACTCCTAGGGTTTTCACACGCAACAGTCACTAAAGTTTACGGAGAACGGCATGAAAAATAAAAGACATCTAGTGAGCAGCAGTTCTGTGGGCAGAAGTGCCTTGTTAATGAGAGAAGTCAGAGGAGAATCCAGACTGGTTCAAGCTGATAGTAAGGTGACAGTAACTCAGATAACCAGGCATCACAACAGTGGTGTGCAGAAGAGATCTCTGAATGCATAAATGTTCAAACCTTGAAGTGGATGGGCTACAGCCACAGGAGACCATGAACATACACTCAGAAGCCACTTTATTAGATACTTGCTGTACATATCTCATATTTTTACTGAGAAACAATGTGATATGTATGTGTTGGTCAATATGCTAGTTTAATAGGTTAATATTGATAACTGCCAATGTCACCTCACACTGAAAACATACTTCTTACATCATTAATCAAAAATTATCAATCATCAATAAATTCATCATTTCAATCTCTCACATTTGAGTAAACACAATTTGTTGCAAATGTTTTTCTCTTTTAAATATAACACACCAACAAAATGAACATCATTTAAAGTAGTGGTAACCAACCTTTTTAAGCCAAAGATCCCCTACCTCGGCCTCAGTGAAAGGCGAGATCGACCCCAGATCGATTAGTCACACACATGCGCACTGGGGCAGAAAAGACCAGAAGTAAAACCCCACGACCCGGAAGTAGAAATAATGCATAAACACCAGGGGTACCCACCCTTTTTTGCACCGTAGACCGGTTTAATATTGACAATATTCTTGCGGACCAGCTGACGGGGGGGGGGGGGGGGTGGTGGTGGGGGATGTGGTGGCCACGCTCCGGGCCAGTAGCATCAGCACTCTCCGCCAGACGTGCTCCGGGCCAATAGCATCGGTACTTCCCACTGGCCATGCTCCGGGCCAGTAGCATCGGCACTTCCCAATGGCCACGTTCCGGGCCAGTAGCATCGGCACTTCCCAATGGCCACGCTCCGGGCCAGTAGCATCGGCACTTCCCACTGGCCACGCTCCGGGCCAGTAGCATCGGCACTTCCCAATGGCCACGCTCCGGGCCAGTAGCATCGGCACTTCCCAATGGCCACGCTCCGGGCCAGTAGCATCGGCACTTCCCACTGGCCACGCTCCGGGCCAGTAGCATCGGCACTTCCCACTGGCCACGCTCCGGGCCAGTAGCATCGGCACTTCCCACTGGCCACGCTCCGGGCCAGTAGCATCGGCACTTCCCAATGGCCACGCTCCAGGCCAGTAGCATCGGCACTTCCCACTGGCCACGCTCCGGGCCAGTAGCATCGGCACTTCCCGCCAGCCGCGCTCCGGGCCAGTAGCATCGGCACTCTCCGCCAGCCGTGCTCCGGGCCAGTAGCATCGGCACTTCCCACTGGCCACGCTCCGGGCCAGTAGCATCGGCACTTCTCACTGGCCACGCTCCGGGCCAGTAGCATCGGCACTTCCCGCCAGCCGCGCTCCGGGCCAGTAGCATCGGCACTTCCCACCGGCCGCGCTCCGGGCCAGTAGCATCGGCACTTCCCACCGGCCACGCTCCGGGCCAGTAGCATCGGCACTTCCCACTGGCCACGCTCCGGGCCAGTAGCATCGGCACTTCCCACTGACCACGCACCAGGCCAATAGCATCGGCACTTGCCGCCAGCCACGCTCCGGGCCAGTAGCATCGGCAGTTCTAGCCGGCCGTGCATTTAGGCGATTGATGACCTCACGTGGGTTCAAGTTCAACAGTGGCCGTGACAGGGACTGAGGAAAGGTGCAGCTGACTCATATAGTTTCCTCGCGGCCCAGTGGTTGGGGACCACTGAAGTACACTGTGTAGTGCGGGGGAACTATGCGCATGCGCACTGGGCAGAAAGAACAGAACTAAAACCCCGCAACCTGGAAACAATCTCTCAATGGTATTTGTGTATTTATTTATTTATTTTTGGGGGGATCTACTGGGAAAGTCTCAAAGATCGACAGGTTGGCGACCACTAATTTAAAGCAAGAATTATATTATTTATCGACCCATATTTATTTCTAATATTTTGATAGGTAATAATGCTCTATCATTTTTATGTAAATGCTGCCTACATACATCTAAGTTTTGCTTCAAATACGAATCTATAAAAATGAAAATAAATCTTGACAACTAAGGGTCAATAAAATCCACTGAAATGATGAAAAATATAAAATTTGAATGATGCCAAACACAGTTATGTAACAAAATTACAGAGGGACTTTGACCAACTAAGCAGAGGTATCTATGGACATATTTCTTAGGGGGAAATTTGAAATTATTCACTTTGATTCTGAAAATAGACAATACATTTTTACTGCTATGAGGACAGGAGGTGGAAAGGAGAAATGGATTACATATTCTTGTATGGAAATCACTAAAAGCACTTGTTCATCTATAAAGAATTACAAGGAAATCAAATAGAACGGCTTTTCTTTCAAGAATGGAAATCAAATGTGTACAAATGACTTCTCGGTTAGAGATTTGTTCAGACCCCAGTGTAGCAGTGCTTGGAGGTGAGATTTTACAGAATTATTTGACTCCTATCATATTTAAAGGATTAAATCATGAGTTAGGTTATAGAAATTGATTTGATTTCCCTTCAGTTCAAAAAGATTAAAAGGGTAAAACAAAATAAAGGTGTTAAAATTATTTGCTGAAGCAAGTTATGATGGATGCTGAAAATGTAGGTAAGATATACAATGTTGAAAATACACAGCAGGTCAGGCAACACCTGAGACCCTTCATCAGAATGGAAAAGGAAGGAGGGAGAAGCCAGAGTGAGAAGGTGGGGGAAGGGGAAGGAGTACAAGCTGCAGGCGATAGGTAAAACCAGGTGACAGGAAGGTAGGTGTGGATATCTTTCACTCACATGGATATCTAAAAAAAGCCTCTCTGAATATAGGAGGATTTGCAAGACTGAGAACAATAGATTTTTGTTGACATCAATAGTCACAGAACAAAGATTGTTAACCAAGACCAAGGAGATGGTGGTGGACTTTAGGAGATCTAGGCCTCATATGGAGAGTGATCATTAATGGAGAATGTGTGGAGCAGGTTAAGACCTACAAGTATCTGGGAGTACAGTTGGACGAGAAGCTAGACTGGACTGACAACACAGATGCCTTGTGCAGGAAGGCACAGAGTCGACTGTACTTCCTTAGAAGGTTGGCGTCATTCAATGTCTGCAGTGAGATGCTGAAGATGTTCTATAGGTCAGTTGTGGAGAGCGCCCTCTTCTTTGTGGTGGCGTGTTGGGGAGGAAGCATTAAGAAGAAGGACGCCTCACGTCTTAATAAGCTGATAAGGAAGGCGGGCTCTGTCGTGGGCAAAGTACTGGAGAGTTTAACATCGGTAGCTGAGCGAAGGGCGCTGAGTAGGCTACGGTCAATTATGGAAAACCCTGAACATCCTCTACATAGCACCATCCAGAGACAGAGAAGCAGTTTCAGCGACAGGTTACTGTCGATGCAATGCTCCTCAGACAGGATGAAGAGGTCAATACTCCCCAATGCCATTAGGCTTTACAATTCAACTGCCAGGACTTAAGAACTTTTTTAAAGCTATTATTAATGCTTTTTGAGTTAGTGATGTAGATGCATATCATATTATTACTGAGTTAAGTATTGTATGTAATGAGTTTTTGCTACAACAAGTGTATGGGACATTGGAAAAAATGTTGAATTTCCCCATGGGGATGAATAAAGTATCTATCTATCTATCTATCTAAATGAAGCTGCAGGTCAGATTAGCCCTGAATGATGGAACGGCTACTTCCATCCATAAGTTACTACAGTTACTTCCACCCATAAGATCCTACGCTGTTTTGTCAATGTAGTCACATGATAGTCATATGAAGTAATTTCCTGTATTTAGACCCAGTGAGAGTTAATGATAATATCACATTTCAATCACTATTTTAATTGCACTCAAAACATGCTTACAGAACCATTTGATAGAATTATTCACTGACCTGTAATATATAAAATAATTAATAATAAAATTGATTCATAATTCATGATTCTTCTTGTTTTGGAGATTCAAACAAGAGGACATGAGTTGAGAGTTAGGGGGCAAAAGTTTAGGGGTAACATGAGGGGGAACTTCTTTACTCAGAGAGTGGTAGCTGTGTGGAACAAGCTTCCAGTAGAAGTGGTAGAGGCAGGTTTGGTATTGTCATTTAAAAAAAAAAATTGGATAGGTATATGGACAGGAAAGGAATGGAGGGTTATGGGCTGAGTGCAGGTCGGTGGGACTAGATGAGAGTAAGTGTTCAGCACGGACTAGAAGGGCTGAGATGGCCTGAGATAATCCAAGGTTATGAAGAGGAAGAATTTCTTCTCTCAGAGGACTCTGAATAAATAACAATACATTTAAGGTTGAGGTATCCTCCAGGGGCTTCAAACGTGAAGGGATTGGACAGGAAAATTGAGCAAATGTGAAAGATCAAATCATTATATTATTGTACACTGGAGCAGACATGGGATGGGGCACATGGCCAGTTCCTTTCTTATTTTGTTGCTTCTTAGTAACAGGATGCTCCAAACTGACTAAGTCTGGGATTCAGATAAAGTTTAAAGTTCAGAGTAAATTTTATTATCAAGGTAAATATACATCACCAAGTTTGCTGATGACACCACTGTCGTGGGCCGAATTAAAGTGATAAAAGTGAAAGGTTTGGTTTAGGTTCTCTGAGACACAGGATGTATAATGGATGAAACTTTGTCTCAAGAATTTGTAGAGTGACAATTCCCAGGTCCACAAGCGCCCCCACCCCTCACCAGCACAGGATAAATCACCCAGACACTGCATTGTGGAGATATACACTCAGTGGCCAATTCCCTGCCAGATAGTCCTCTATTTTTCTTTCATTAATGTGCCTATCTAATAGTTTCTTGAATGTCCCTACAGTATCTGCCTTTACTGCCATCCCTGGCAGCTGTTATACATACCAACCACTTACTATGTAAAAAACATACCTCTGATATCCCCCCTATACTTTCCACCAATCACCAAAATTCTGCCCCTCGTACTTGTCAGTGTGTTACCTTGTCCACAAGGGGCGCTGCATGCTGTCCAGGCTCCATATTTCCAGAAGAACTCCGGCTGACTAATGGTGTTCTCTTCCTCTGTATGTTTCTTGATCGTGTACTCATATCGAATTCCAGGGTTTGTTTCTTGGAACAGTAGCTGCAATTTACCATTTTAGTGTTAGTCATAAGTTGCAATGAAAAACCAGACATCCACTTTGTAATATCCTGCACACTTGGAACAGTACCTTGAAAAAGTTTTGAGCTCATGTATATAGATAGGGTGCCCAAGACTTTTGCACAGTACTGTATTAGTCAATGTGGAGTGGAGAGTGAGACTATAAATCTGGCAGGAGCAAAGGATGTTAGGAATGGTGAGTGTAGAGAACTGCGGGTGGGGTGTGCATCAGGTGGCAGAGAAGGAGTTCTGGGGGGTGGGGAAGGGGGTGTCACAGGTGCAGACACACCCAGTGCTGAGATACCAGGTAAGGTTATTTGATTCCAAACAATTGGTTTGTTGATCATTACAGAATGTTTCTCTGGTGCTTCCCGCTTCCTCCTTTCCCAACTACAATTGCCCTCTCCCTGCCCACTTCCCATTCTCTTTTTCTTTTTCAATCTTTTTATTATTATTATCAATATATATTGGGATTACAAACTTACAAATTTATACTAAACATGAAAGGATACACAAGCAATAGTTACAATATAATTAAGTCTTCCCAAATCATAAATGATACAAATAACATATAAACAAAGCAAAACTAGGTTATATCATAATATATATTAAAAAAAAACAAAAAAGAGAAAAAGCAAAAAAAATTATGCTAGAAAAAAACTAATCTAACAACCTAATAACTAATAAAGAGAAAAAAGAAGAAAAAAAAGAGAAAAAATAATTTTTAAAAATGGGCTGTTTATAATATCTATTAAACAAAAATACAAAATCATCAGTGTCGCCAACTCCAATGCTCTCAACATATGTATAATCAAAATTGGAAAAATGAATAGGTTTGGAACAGGGTCTCATTACATCATACGAAAATATTGAATAAATGGTCTCCATGTCTTTTCAAATTTAATAGAAGGGTCAAATACAACACTTACAATTTTCTCCAAATTTAGACATAACATAGTTTGAGAAAGCCAATAAAATACGGTAGGGGGATTAATTTCTTTCCGATTCAACAAAATAGATCTTCTAGCCATTAATGTAAGAAATGCAATCATTCGACAAGCAGCAGAAGATAAATGGATTGAGTCCATCATTGTTAAACCAAAAATTGCAGTAATAGGATGAGGTTGTAAATCAATGTTCAATATCGTAGAAATAATATCAAAAATGTCTTTCCAATATTTTTTCAAAAGCGGACATGACCAAAACATATGAGTTAAAGATGCTATCTCAGAATGACATTTGTCACAAATAGGATTTATATAGGAATAAAAATGAGCCAATTTATCCTTAGACATATGAGCCCTATGCACAACTTTAAACTGTATTAATGAATGTTTAGCACATATAGATGATAAATTGACTAATTGAAGAATTTTATCCCAATTCTCAATAGGGATAGTAAGGTTAAGTTCTCTTTCCCAATCATTTTTAATCTTACAGAAGGGCTCTGAATGTATTTTCATAATTATATTGTAGAGTTTTGATATTACACCTTTCTGAGAAGGATTTAGTTCAAACAAATTCTCCAAAATACCTGAAGACACAAAATTTGAAAAAGTAGGAAGTACAGTATTTAAGAAATTCCTAATCTGTAAATATCTAAAAAAATGAAATCTAGGCAAATTATATTTATTAGATAATTGTTCAAAAGACATAAAACAATTATCCAAAAATAAATCGGAAAATCGTAGTAATCCTTTAGTCTTCCAAGCTGAATAAGCTTGGTCTATAATAGAAGGATAAAAAAAGAAATTGGATACAATAGGAATAGTTAAAACAAACTGATTCAACCCAAAAAATTTCCGAAATTGAAACCATATACGTAAAGTATGTTTAACTATCGGATTGTCAATTCGTTTCTGCAATTTAGAAAGAGCAAAGGGAAGAGAAGACCCTAAAATAGAACCCAATGAAAATCCTTGTACAGATTTAGTTTCCAGGTTTACCCAATGAGGGCTAAAAGATAAATCCCAATCCTTTAACCAACATATCAAATATCGGATATTGACTGCCCAATAATAAAATCTAAAATTAGGCAATGCTAGTCCACCTTCCTTCCTTGCCTTCTGTAAATATTTTTTACCTAATCTAGGATTTTTATTCTGCCATATATATAAAGACATTTTTGAATCAACATTAGCAAAAAAAGATTTTGGAATAAAAATTGGTATCGCTTGAAATATATATAAAAACTTGGGTAAAATAATCATCTTAATAGCATTAATCCGACCTATCAGAAATAAAGATAATGGTGACCATTTAGTGAACAAACATTTAATCTGATCAATTAAGGGTAAAAAATTAACCTTAAATAATTTTTAGTAATTTTAATCCCTAAGTATATAAAAGAGTTATTAACTAATTTAAAAGGCAAATTTCCATAAATTGGAACCTGCCTATTTAAAGGAAACAATTCACTCTTATTAAGATTTAATTTATACCCGAAAAAATTACTAAATTGAGCCAACAATGATATAACTGCAGGAATGGATTTCTCAGGATCAGAAATAAATAATAATAAATCATCTGTGTATAATGATAACTTATGTATATCCATCCCACGAGTAATGCCAAAAATGTTCGGTGATTCTCTCATAGCAATTGCCAAAGATTCTAAAGCAATATCAAATAATAATGGACTAAGAGGACAGCCTTGTCTAATACCCCGAAATAAACGAAAAAAGGGAGATCTTTGATTGTTAGTAAAAACCGAGGCTACTAGAGTATGATGTATCAGTTTAATCCAGGAAATGAATGTCAGACTAAAATTAAACTTCTCAAGCACAGTAAATAAGTATGGCCATTCAACTCTATCAAATGCTTTCTCCGCATCTAATGAAATGATACATTCTGAGGTGCTACGTGAAGGAGTATAAACAATATTCAATAATCTCCTAATATTGAAAAAAGAATAGCGATTTTTAATAAAACCAGTTTGATCTTCCGAAATAATTTGAGGTAATACCTTCTCCAGCCTGAATGCCAGTAACTTGGAAAAGATCTTGGAATCTACATTCAATAAGGATATTGGTCTATAGGATGCACAGTCAGTAGGGTCTTTATCTTTTTTCAATATTAAAGAAATGGAAGCTCTATAAAAAGATTGTGGCAGTTTACCCAATCTAATTGCTTCTTCAAACACCCTGCATAACCAAGGAGAAAGAGTAGAGGAAAAACACTTAAAAAATTCCACTGTATACCCATCTGGACCTGGTGCTTTCCCAGAATTCATAGAGGAAATAACCCCTTTAATTTCTGCATCCGTAATAGGACTTTTTAATTTTGAAAGATCATCTGATGATAATTTTGGAAAATTCAATTTCCCAAGAAAATCATACATGGTATTATGATCATGAGGGAATTCAGAATGATACAGGGAGGTATAAAAATCTTGAAAAGATTTGTTTATCTCATCATGGTTAACTGTCAATTCACCATTCTGTTGACGAATCTTAATAATTTTACGTTTAACCAAAGCATTCTTCAATTGATTAGCTAACAGTTTACCCGATTTATCACTATGTATATAAAAATCAGATCTGGTTTTCATTAATTGATTTTCAATTGAAGATGTAAGTAATAAACTGTGTTCCATTTGAAGTTCAACCCTTTGTTTGTAAAGCTCCTTACTAGAAGCAGTCGAATATTTCTTGTCAATTTCTTTAATTTTATCAACCAATAAAAGAGTTTCCTTCTTAATACGTTTTCTCAAACCAACAGAATAGGAGATAATCTGTCCACGTATATATGCTTTAAAAGTGTCCCAAAGTGTTCCGCAAGAAATATCATCTGTGGAATTAGTTGAAAAGAAGAAATTGATCTGTTCCTTCATAAATTTAATGAAATCCGGATCTTGCAGTAAGGTAGAATCAAATCACCATTGCCTAATACTAGAAGCTGTATCCATTAATTTAATAGAAAGTTTCAATGGAGCATGATCAGAGATGGCTATAATATCATAATTACAACCAATTACAGATGGAATAAAACAAGAGTCAATAAAAAAAATCAATTCTCGAGTAAGAATGATAAAGATGTGAGAAAAATGAAAACTCTTTGTCCTTAGAATGCCGAAATCTCCAAACATCAAAAATTCCATTATCCGTCAAAAAAGAATTAATGTAAGTGGCCGACTTATTAGGTAACGTCTGAGTGGATATAGATCTGTCCAGCAAAGGATTTAAAAAACAATTAAAGTCACCACCCATTAACAACATATATTCATTTAGATTAGGTAGAGAAGTAAATAAGGACTTAAAAAAATCAGGACAATCCACATTTGGAGCATAAACATTAAACATAGCAACCTTTTTGTTAAAAAGTAACCCAGTAATTAACAAAGATCTACCATTCAGATCCGAAATAATATCGTGTTGGACAAATGTAATAGAGGAGTCAATAAAAATTGAAACTCCCTTTACTTTGGCATTCAAATTCGAATAGTACTGTTGATCCCTCCAAAACCTAAAAAAACGTTGATTATCCTCTTTCTTCACATGAGTTTCTTGTACAAAAATAATATGTGCATTCAGTCTTTGGAATACTTTGAAAATCTTTTTCCGTTTAATCGGATGGTTTAAGCCATTATTATTCCAAGAGACAAAATTAATGGTCTGAGCCATATTTCTAAAATCAACCCTTTGGTATATAAAGAGTTAACCAAATTATGAACTCATGCACCGGGAAGAGGAACAAAAATAAGGAGCGGTCCCAGAAGTGACGACATTGCGGACATTTTAGTAGTTTAAAATCAGCCCAAATGAAAAACCTAAAAAAAACTGGTAAAAAGAACAATAGATTTAGAAATGAGACCCCCACCCCCCACCCACGAAAAAAAGTCCATCCCCAGCCTGGAGAAGGCTGGGAAAAAAAAAGGAATGATACTAAATCTACCCCCATATCAGCAGAAGGCAACTCCAAATATATAAAGGAGAGAAAAAAAGATCCACCCAAACTCCAAAAAAGTAATTATCACTATACTAAAACAAACTTCTTAATATAATTGCTAGTAAAAAAAACCAAAAAGAATATAAACACTAGTAACTTATAAATCGGGTTAAAACCCAAACAAAAAGTTAAAATGTGATAAGAAATGCATTATAGGAAGTAGATGAGAGAAAAAAAATGGCGAAATCAAAAAAAAGCAAGAAATATTTTAGAGAAGAAACCGCCATCTTAGTCACACAAAAAATGAAAAGGATATATATCAAACTGTTAAAAAAAATTCACCTTCAAAGGGTTAATAATAATGACCAAAAATAAAGTACAGTGGTTAAAGTAAGTAAAATAAGATTAGTACGTCGAAAAAAAACTTTAATTAAAATATAAAATATAGAATAAACCTACACCAATAGCCAGAAACAAAATCTGGTTTTGGAAACAAAAACTATCTTGTAACGATCAAAATCACTCATTTATTAGAGACGAGAATCCGAAGCAGTAGGGTAGTTCTCATCCAGAAAGCTTTGAGCTTCAGATGTGGAGAGAAAAACACGTCGTGGTGCATTCGGAGGCGAGATTCTAGGCTTCGCAGGGTATAAAAGCGCTGGTTTTAGATTTTTCTTATAACATTCGGACATCAGAGGTTTAAAAAGAAGCCTTGCCTTCATTACTTCTGGGCTAAAATCCTCCACTAATCTAAACTCGAAATCTTTGAATTTAACCATCCCTGAACGCTGAGCCACACGAATAAGTTGCTCTTTGACATGCACATAATGAAATCGAACAATTACAACAGGTGGTTTAGATGAAGAACTCAATGATCGGCGCATAAATCTGTGGGTGCGATCAAGTAATGGAGGACTGTCTGGGAATACAGAAGGGAACGCATCCTTTAAAAGTTGAGCAAAATACTTCGAGGGGTCCCCTTGTTCAATACCTTCCGGGAGACTAAGTATGCGTAAGTTCTGTCTTCTGGACCGATTTTCAAAGTCGACACTCTTGGCTTTAAGTGTTTCCACCTGTTTAATCGTCGAAGATAATTTCTGCTCCAGTTTTTCAATTATCAAGTCTCACTTCCGAGCGTCCTCTTGCAAAGTTGCGATTAGAGCTTGCTGCTGGTTAACTACTGAATCAGTCTTATCCATATAATCCTGAAAAGCCTTTATATCTTGTTTGAAAATTTGTCATTGTTCTTCAAATTTTTCATTTAAAAGCTCCAATAACATTTCATAAGTCAATTCAGTGCGCTTAAGATCGGGCTTTTTTTTCTTTCCGTTGCTGTTAGAATCTTTCCCAGGGTCTCGCCCTTTAGATCTCAAAGCCATTTCTGTACTCATTTCTTCAAAATTCACAGTACACTCTTAAAGATAAGTCCAAAAAAGTAGCAAGAATCTTTTGGTGTAGGTAAAAGTAAGTTAAATAAGGGTGATCATAGGTTAAGAAAAGTAAAGGTTATGGAGCGAATCTGAAACAATACTCACTCCATGAGCGTCTCCTGGTGACCTCCCCCCTTCCCATTCTCAGTCCACAATAGAGACCCATATCAGAATCAGGTGTGTCATCACCCACATAGGTCATGGAATTTGTTTTGTTTCTTTTTTGCAGCAGCAGTACATAAAGTGTAATACATAAATGTTGGAGGGAGGGAGAGAGAGAGAGAGAGAGAGAGAGAGCGAGAGAGAGAGAGAGAGAGAGAGAGAGAGGGAGGGAGAGAGAGAGAGAGAGAGAGAGAGAGAGCGAGAGAGAGAGAGAGAGAGAGAGAGAGAGGGAGGGAGAGAGAGAGAGAGAGAGAGAGAGAGAGAGAGAGAGAGAGAGAGAGAGAGAGAGAGAACGAAAAGAAACAGGCTCTTTAGTCCATATAGTCCATTCCAAAACCATTTATATTCCTCCTCCCATTGACCAACACCATGGCTCTCATGACCCTACCATCCAAACTTCCTTGAAATGCTGAAATCGAGCTCACATGCACCAGTTGTGCTGGCAGCTCATTCCACATTCTCACAACCCTCTGAGTCAGGTTCCCCTTAAACTTCACACCTTTCACCCTAAACCCATAACCTTTGGTTGCAGTATCACCCAAACTTAGTGGAAAAAGCCTATTTGCATTCATCCTCATAACTTTGTATACCTCTATCAAATCTCCTCTCAATCTTCTACATTCTAAAGAATGCGGTCCTAACCTATTCAATCTACTCGGCAACATCCTTGTAAATTTTCTCTGTGTGGTTTCAAACTTGTTTACGTCTTTCCTGTAGGTAGGTGTCCAAAACTGTACACGATGTTCTAAATTAGACCTCATTAGTCTTATGCAACTTCAACATAACATTACATCTCATGGAGTCAATACATTTATTTATGAAGGCCAATATGCCAAAAGTTTTCTTTACATCCCGTATCTATCTGTGATGCCACTTTAAACAAATTGTGCACCTGTATACCCAGATCCCTTTGTTCTACTACATTCCTCAGTGCCCTACTGTTCACTGCGTAAGACCTACCTTGGATGGTCCTTCCAAACCTTGCACTTGTCTGCACTAAATTCCATCTGCCACTTTTCAGTGCATTTTTCCAGCTTATCTGCAAGCCATGAAAGCCTTCCTCACTGTCCACTACACCCTCTCCCCATCTTAACGTCATTCGCAAATTTGCCGATCCAGTTAATCACATTATCATCCAGATCACTGATATAGATAACAGACAACAATGGACATAACATTGATCCCTGAAACACACCACTAGTCACAGGCCTCCAGTCAGAGAGGCAATCCTCTACTACCACTCTCTCGCTTCTCCCACAAAGCCAAAGTCTAATCCAATTTACTACCGAATCTGGATTGCAAGCGACTAAACCTTCTTGACCAGCCTCGCATGCAGGACGATGTCCTGCCTAAGATATTTGCTCAGTCCTGCACATAAGAGTCTCCCTAATGTATCTGCCTCTACAACCATACCTGGCAGTAGGCTCCATGCACTCGTTACTCTTTGTGTAAAGATTTTATCTCTGAGAACCATCCAATACTTTTCTCCAAGTCACCTTAAAAATTATGCCCCTTCTAAAGGCAAGGAGCGCAAGAATTTGAGGGAAGCCTTGAAAGCTTGCAGCTACCCTGATTGGGCCTTCATCAAGACAGCAACATAAACAAGCCGTGTCCTCAGCCCACAAGGCAGAGGAAAGGAGTAAAGCAGACAGAAAAACATAGTCATCCCACGTGTAGCTAGAGTTCCGGAGAAGCTCAGAAGGATTTCCACCAAACACTAAATTCCTGTGTTCTTCAAACCAATGGATACATTCAGACACAAACTCGTCCACCCCAAGGATCTTACACCCAATCATAAACAGAGCAATATTGTAAATGCTATCCAAAGCAATGAGAACTCCACAGATCTGTGTATCGGTGAGACAAAACAACCACTTCACAAACGGATGGCCCAACATGGGAGTGCTTACACCTCAGGTCAAGACTCGGCTGTATATCTACACCAAAAGGGAAAGGGACACTCCTTTGATGATAACATTGTGCACATTTTGGACAGGGAAGATAAGTGGTTTGAAAGAGGGATTAAAGAAGCCAAATTCATCAAACTGGAAAACCCACCCCTGAACAGAGGGGGCGGAGTACGGCACAACCTATCAGCTACTTATAATGCAGTCCTAGCATCTCTACCCCGGCATCTCCACAACAGTTCACACCTTCATTCATGCAAAGGTAGGATTAATGCTCCTCTCATTACCTCTCATGACTCTTGACCTCATACCTCACATGACAACCCTCATGTGATTGCTATACCTTTAAACAACTCTTTACTTTATTGTCACCAAACAATTGATACTAGAGCGTACAATCATCACAGCGATATTTGATTCTGCGCTTCGCGCTCCCTGAAGTACAAATCGAATTAAATATAATAAAAATTTAAATTATAAATCATAATTAGAAAATAGAAAAGGGAAAGTAAGGTAGTGCAAGTCAGGTCCGGATATTTGGAAGGTACGGCCCAGATCCGGGTCAGGATCTGTTCAGCAGTCTTATCACAGTTGGAAAGAAGCTGTTCCCAAATCTGGCCGTATGAATCTTCATGTTCCTGAACCTTCTTCCAGAGGGACGAGGGACAAAAAGTGTGTTGGCTGGGTGGGTCGTGTCCTTAGATAGATAGATAGATAGATAGATAGATAGATAGATAGATAGATAGATAGATAGATAGATAGATAGATAGATAGATAGATAGATAGATACTTTATTCATCCCCATGGGGAAATTCAACTTTTTTTCCAATGTCCCATACACTTGTTGTAGCAAAACTACTTACATACAATACTTAACTCAGTAAAAAAAATATGATATGCATCTAAATTATCTTGATTATGTGATTATATGATATGCATCTTGATTATCCTGGCAGCACTGCTCCGACAGCGTGCGGTGTAAAGTGAGTCCAAGGATGGAAGATTGGTTTGTGTGATGTGCTGGGCTATGTTCACGATCTTCTGCAGCTTCTCTCGGTCTTGGACAGGACAACTTCCATACCAGGTTGTGATGCACCCTAGAAGAATGCTTTCTACGATGCACCTATAAAAATTAGTGAGGGTTTTAGGGGACAGGCCAAATTTCTTCAGCTTTCTCAGGAAGTAAAGGCGCTTTTGGGCCTTCTTGACAGTGGACTCTGCTTGGTTAGACTAAGTCAGGTCATTTGTGATATTCACCCCGAGGAACTTAAAGCTCTTGACCTGTTCCTCCTGCGTACCACCGATGTAGATGGGGTCATGCGGTCCGCTAATCCTTCTGAAGTCAACAACCAACTCCTTTATAAACTCATAGAGTTTATAAACCAGAAGACTACCCACCATGGATTAGAACTGAAGAAGCCTCTTGGATGAGTGGCAAACATCTACTAGACAACACAGAAAGTCCAGTTACCTTGATTTACTACTGCTTGATAAACAATGACCTGGATGACTGAGAACCTTCATAGACATATGCCCCCTTGTATTAGAAGTTTTATGCCCAGGCAAAAAGTATTTGGTTGTCCATTCAAATTATACCCCTTACCTCTTGTAGACCTCTACCAAGTCACCTTTTGTCCTCCTTTTATCTAAAGAGAAAAGCCCTAGGTCACTCAACCTATCCTCTTTGAACATTATCTCTAATTCAGGCAACATTCTGGTAAATCTCTGCACCCTCTCTAAATCTTCCACATCCTTCCTATAACGAAGTACCAGAACTGAACACAATATTCTCAGTGTGGTCTAACCATGCTGTTTAGAGCTGCAACATTACCTTGTGCCTCTTAAACTCAATCGCCCGACTAATAAAGGACAACACACCATATGCCTTCTTACCAACCATATCAACTTGAAGTTGATGCTAAGTAAAGGAAATTCAAGACAAAGATGGAAGGGGACAGCTTGATCATTTTGTTGGTGGTGGTATATACTTTTCTGCAAATGTCTATTTGATAAGCAACTTTCTACTTTGTATTTAGGAGAGTTTCACTTTTTATATAAACAATTTTAGATGTTCAATAATTGTTTTAATCTCACATCATAAGCCTTTTTCTAAAATATTTCAAACAGAAAATTGCTTATGACAAAACAACGATAACTCATCTCATTCACCTCATCTCTTATACTTCAGATCTCAAGGTTCTGATAGTCACTTCAGGATCTCCTTTTTTAAACAATTAAATACTAAATTGTTTGCAGCTACGGATGTAATTTAGAAACCTGTCAGAATTTTGCACATAACTGGATATATACTGGAGCAACAAATAATTTATTGGAGGGACCCAGTGGGTCATGCGACATCTGTGACAGAAAACATCAGGTTGGCTCAGTGGATCTCTCCAAGCCAGGGGACAGGTGAAAAAGGAAAAGAGCTGAAAAGAAAGAATCTAATAGGTGAGGACAGTGGATCATAGAAGGAAAGCAAGGAGGAGGAGAACCAGAGGGAGCAGATGGGCAGGTGAGGAATGAAAAAAGAGAGAAGGCAAATGGCTATCCATCACCTCCTTCTGGCTCCCCACCAGCTTCCCGTTATTTCATGGTTCACTGTCCTCTCCTATCAGATTTCTTCTTCTTCTTCTGCAGTCCTTCTCCTATTCCACCTATCCTGTCCAGCTTCATACTTTATTCCCCTCCTCCATCACCTTCTCTCTCATGTTCCCCTTTAATTGGTCTCATTACTGGCTCATTCTCCTCCCTCTCTCCCCCACCTTCCTATTCTGGCTTCCGACCCCGTCCTTTCCAGTCCTGATGAGGGGTCTCAGCACAAAACTTTGATTCTTTATTCCCCTCCGTAGATGTTGCCTGAGCTACTGGATTCCTTCGGGGGGGGGGGGGGGGGGGCGGGGAGGGGTGTGTGGTGTGTGTGTGTGTGTGTGTGTGTGTGTGTGTGTGTGTGTGTGTGTGTGTGTGTGTGTGTGTGTGTGTGTGTGTGAATCAGCATCTTCAGCAGCTGCAGAATCTCTTGTGTTAATGAACAGATGAAAAGATATGTTCTGCCCACGCACACTTCAGTCTATCAGGCACACTGTGTTCATTAACCAACATATAAATACCGGATTCTGCAGATGCTGGAAATCCACAGCAACATGCACAGAGCAGGTCAGGCTGCATCTACGGAGGGGAATAAACAGTTGACGTTTCGGCCATGACCCTTCATCAGGATTCGTCTCCTGAACATCAGTACAATATACAGTAAATGCTGCAAAACTAAGATTATTTTGAATTAGCATTGCATATTTACCAGTTTTGACATTTTGACTATTTTATAGTTTTTGCTCAAGCATGAATTACCTGAATCCAGACAGGTTCTTTTGTGGGTCCTGGTGCAGTTAGATTTTCAAGATTACCATTTCTTTCATATTTAAATATTGTTCCCGCTGCACTGTAGTCTCCATTCCACTGAATAATAAACCCTCCATTGAGGAAATATTTCTCTGGATCTTCACTTCTCAAGGCTAAGAAATTGCCTGCTTCAGCTATCTCTTCCACCCGAATATCTCTTGCTCCCTTCGGAATCAGAGCCACGTCGACATAACCTGTAATGAGAATAGAATGAGACTCCGGAGAGTTTTATTGAATCTTAAAAGCTGAATCTGCTTCCCCTTTTGCATAAATTATATTTAAACTGTATTAAGCTTCCGTTAAGGGAAAGATATCACCATGGCACAGTTAATTACTATTCTTCCTCACAGTACCAGAGACCTGCATTGAATCCTGATCTCTGACATCGTCTGCGTATTTGGTAAATTGGTTGAGGCGGCACAGTTGTGTGATGCTATTACAGCACCAGTGGCCCGTTCAATTCCTGCTGCTGTCTGTAAGGAGTTTGCACGTTCGGCCTGTGACCATATAGGTTTCCTCCGGGTGCTCTGGTTTCCGTCTACATTTGAAAGTAGGTTAATTGGTCACATGGGTGTAATTGGGCATCACTGGACTGAAAGGGCCTGTTACCGTGCTGTATCCATAAATACATAAATAAATATCTTTATTTTGTAAAAGATGTAATGTAGCTTCATTAAACTTGATTTTTTCTGTGCATGGGGAGGGTTGATGTTTTCCTTAAATGGGTTCCATAGTTTTCTTTGTTTTGTAGTTGTCTGTGGATAGGGTGAATCTCAAGGTTGTATACTGCATACATACTTCAATAATAAAAGTACTTTGAACTTTGAACACTACAGGCAGCTGTTGTTTCAGGAAGGTCAGCTTACTCTTACTGGAAATTAAAATAATGTGAGGTAATGTTGTAGCCGTATAATCCCCGGCTGGACAACACTTGGAATGTTGTGTTCAGTTCTGACCAACTCAGTATAGGAAGGATGCGGAGGAGCTTTACCAGGATGCTGCCTGGATTAGAGAGCATGACTTATGAGGATAGGTTGAGTGAGCTAGGACGTTTCTCCTTGGCGTGAAGGAGTATGAGAGGTAATTTGATATGTGTACAAGATGAAAGACATGGATTAAATGGACAAACTGAGGGCAGCAATAGCTAATACCAGAGGACATAACTCTGAAGTGACTGGAGGAAGGTATTGGGAAAGGGAACGCCAGAGAAAGTGGTAAATGCTCTCTACGTTCAAACATCAGAGGTGCAGAGGGACTTAGGAGGCCAGGTGCAAGACTCCAAGAATGTTCATTCACAGGTTGAGTCTGTGGTAAAGAAGGCAAATGCAATGTTGGCATTCACTTCAAGGAGAATAGAATAAAAAGCAAGGAGATAATGTTGAGGCTTTATAAGACACTACTCAGGCTGCACTTAGAGTACTGTCAACAGTTTTGGGCCCTATATCTCAGAAAGGATGTGTTGTCATTGGAGAGAGTCTAGAGGAGGTTCACAAGGATGGTTTTGGGAATGAAGGGGTTAACATATGAGGAACATTTGGCAGCTTTGGACCTGTACTCACTGGAACTTAGAAGAATGTGGGGGATCTCATTGAAACCTACTGAAAGTTGATAGGACTAGATCAGGTGGATGTGGAGAAGATATTTCATATAGTCAGGGTATCCAGAACTAGAGGGCACAGCCTCAAAATAGAGGGGTAACCCTTTAGGACGGAGGTTAGGAGGTTGTATTTTAGCCTGAGAGTAGTAAATCTGTGGAATGCTCTGCCACAGACTGTGGTGGAGGCCAAGTCCATGCGTATATTTAACAGGGAACTTGACCGTTTCCTAATCGGTCAGAGCATCAAAGGATGTGGTGAGAAGACAGGTGTGGAGTGGGATCTGGGATCAGCCGTGATGGAATGGTGGAGCTGACTCGATGGGCTGAATGGCCTGATTCTGCTCCTATGTCTCTTATTTTATGGTCTTATGCCTGGAACACACTATCGGGGAGGTGATGGAGACAGATACATTAGGGACATTTAACAGACTGTTAGATAAGCATATTGATGAAAGAATAATGGAGGGCTATTTGGGAGGGATGTGTTTGATTGATCTTAGAGTAGCAACCTCACAAACCAAAAGGCCTCTTCTGTGCTTTAATGTTCTATGCTCTCTGTTCTATATTTTATAGTTTATAGTAGCTTGTACCATTTCCTTTGCAAAAATTTCAACTCTTGTGTCGTTTCTTGTGTTTTACATTACTTGTAACATTTTACATTATGTTACTGTAAGTGGTACTTAGTTTCAATAAACATATAAAAAAGTGTTCTGCTATATAAGTCATGAGTTGGGACAATGCAATGGTACTGTGGTTAGTGTAATTGCTTTACAGCACCAACAAGCACTGATAGGGGTTTGAATCCTTCCACTGTCTGTTAGAGCTTATACGTTCTCCCTGTGTTTGTGTGGGTTTCCAACAGATGCTCTGATTTGCTCCTACATTCCACAGGCAAACTCCAGTGAGTACAAGCCCAGAGTCATCAAAAACTCCTCATTCCCAGACTTTAGTCATTCTAGCAAACCTTTCCTGCATCCTCTAAATGCCAGTACAACCTTTCTTAGATAAAGGGCCCGAAACTGCTCTCAATACTCCAAGTGCAGTCTGACCATTTCCGTAAATACCCTCAGCATTACATCTTCGCTTTTCTATTCCAGCCTTCTCAAAATGAATGCTGAGATTTGCATTTGCCTTCCTCACCACCAACTCAACCTTTAAGTCTATCTTTAGGGTATCCTGCTCAAGAACCCCAAATTCTGTTTGCACCTCTGATTTCTGAACTTGCTCCCCATTTTGAAAATAGTCAACTCCTTTATTTGTACTCCCAAAGTGTAAGACCAAACACTTCCCCCTCACTGCTATTTCTTCACCCATTCTCCTAATCTGCCTGTCCTTCTGCAACACTACCCCTGTTTCCTCAACATTACCTGTCCCTCTACCTATCTTTGAGTTGTCTTTAAACTTGGCTACACAGCCATCAGTCCCAAAATACTGGAGAAGGTACTTGAATTTTTAAAGGAAACATAAAATGTAAAAAGTGAAAGAATGACATGTAAAAGGAAACGATTCACGACTGTCAGAAAACAGCAGAAGTGTGTAAAGCTTCAGGACAGAATGTCATATTTACAAGATTGATGAATAAATTGGCAGAGATTAAATAGGAAAGGGACACAGGGAAGGGAAAGACTGACAAAGACATTGCACAAGGAAGATGGAATAATAGAAAATCTCATCAGAAATGATTACTGATTAAACAGAGTGATTGCCGTGGAGTGGCAGGCTTATCAGGATGAGAATGCAAAGGATTTTATCAGAATTGTTTGATCTGTGCTGTTCATAATCCTGAGCCACAAACAAGGAGAGAACTTCTAAGGCGTTTTCAAAGATCAGACGCAGCATGACAGTATGTAGAAATAGAATTAATTGGATGCCTTCTTCAGGGGGAATAAGCACTGTCACATTCTGGTGAATAAGTTTGCAAGATGAATTGAAGTTTTTCTACTATTCTAATTACATAAGATATTAATGTGGGAGACATTTCTTGGATGAGGACTGCCAAAATCTATCAAATCAGATCATTTAAGGCGCCTTACTGGGAACAGTGCAGGTATCATTGAGGATATTAGATATTGAAGAGAAGCAGTGAAATATAATCCACAAACTTAGGAATCATTGAACATATAAACAGAACAATAAATGAGAGACTGTGAAAGAGATGGATTTGTTGAAGACCATGGCCTGCTCTGGCTGTTCCAGGCTTTGTGTCTACCTCAGCATTAAGGCTGAGGCTGTGGTTGTGGGCCTGCTCCGACTGCTCTGGGCTTCATGTCTATGGACTCGCTTTCAATGTGAACGCTGTTGCTTGCTTTTATTGTTTGGACGATTTGTGTTTTACTTTCCCTCTCTGCACGCTGGGTGATTTTTTTTTGTCTTTTTTTAATGGGTTATTTCAGGTTTTTTTCTGTTGCGGCATCCTGTAAGGCGATGAGTCTCAAGATTGTATCATGTATACATGCTTGGATAATAAATGTACTTTGAGCTCTGGGCTTTGGAGGTACCTCACCTCCAACGGGACACTCAGGAGTTCACGGTTTGCATCTATCGCCCTTCCTAGACAAAGGAACAACATTGGCTATTCTTCAGCCTGCTGTGAATAATGCAGATACAAAGATCTCAGATCTAAAGCGTTTTAAATGATTCCTGGGTGGTTTGTTGCCTCTCGAGTGCTAGGATCAGAGATATCACAGATCTAGTCCTTAGCATTCTTAACTGGGCCGGTGAGCATCCAGAGGTTGTGGTCCTTGTCAGTACCGATGTTATGGGTAGGATGGGTGACAAGGTACTGCAAAGAGAGTTCAGGGAGTTAGGTGCTATGTTAAAGGATAGGACCTCCAGTTTTGTGATCTCAGGATCATTATTCACACCACGTGCTAGTGAAAACAGAACTAGGAAGATCATACAGTTTAACATGTGCTTAAGGAGTTGGTGCAGGAAAGACAGAATCCGATTTTTGGATCATTGGACTCTCTTCCAGGGAATGTGGGACAGCTTGCACCTGAACTGGATGAGGACTAATATCCTAGAAGGAAGGGTTTCTAATGCTGAACGGGGGGGGGGGGGGGGGGGGGCAGATTTAAACTGGAGCTGTAGAGGTTGGGAACCAGAGCACCTGATCAGATAGTGGAGTGGTTCTGTAGGTTAGGAAGCCTACTTGCAAGGTCAGGAATCAAACTGTTGAACATGCTGGGACTGGGGTTCTGAGCTGCGTATATTTCAATGGAAGGAGTTTGGTCAAAAAGGCATATGAACTTAGGGCATGGATCAGCACGTGGAATTATGACATTATAGCCATTAATGAGACACTTGGTTGCAGGACGGGCAGGACTGGTAGCTCAATGTTCAGGGGTTCCATTGTTTTTTAGGCCTGATAGAGCAGGAGCGATTAAAGGGAGAGAGGTGGCATTATGAGTCAGTGAAAATGTCAGGGCAGTGCACAGTCAGGTTAGACTGGAGAGCTCATCTAGTGAGGCTTTATAGGTACAACTGAGAAATAAGAAAGGTACGAACATGTAAATGAGATCTTAATCCCACTACATAGACTACCTACTATTCCTCAGATTTAGAGGAGCAAATTTGTAGAGAACTCGCACACTGTTGCAAGAAACATAAAGTTGTGATAGTAGGTGATTTTAACTTTCTATATATTGAGTGGGACTTCCATACTGTAAAAGGGCTGGATGGGAAAGAGTTTGTCAAATCTGTTCAGGAAAGTTTCCTTAATCAGTACGTAGAAGTCCCAAAGAGAGAGATAATGATACTATCTCCTATTAGGGAATGAGACAGGACAGATGTCAGAAGTTTGTGCAGGGGAACTCTGCATCTAGTGATCATTATGCATTAGCTTCAAGGTCGTTATGGAAAAGAATAGGTCTGGACATTGGGTCGAGATTCTAAATTGGAGAAAAGCCACTGATGACGCTATCAGAAAGGATCTGGGCAAGTGTGGATTGGGATAGGTTATTTCTGGCAAATGTGTGCTCGGTAAGTGGGAGACTTCAAAAGTGAAATTTTGAGAGACAAGAGTTTGTATGTTCCTGTAAGAATAAAACTCAAAGGTAGCTGGTTTCCAAGAGATATTGAGGCCCTGGTTAAGGAAAAGGAGGGTATACACAGTAGGCATAGGCAGACAGTAAATAAAGGAAGTACTTGAGGAGTATTAGAAATGCAAGAGAACGCTTAAAAAGAAAATCAGGAGAGGTAAAAGAAGACATGAGGTTGCTGTAATGGACAAGATGAAGGAGCTTCTACAGATATATTAAGAGCAAGAGGATAGCAAAGGACAAAATTGGTCCTCTGATCAGAGTGGTCATCTATGTGTGGAGTTGGAAGATGGGGAGATCCTCAATGGGATTTTTACATCTGTGTTTAATTGGGAGGTGCAGTCAGAAACTACAACAATCCAACAGTGAGGTCATGCACCATATACAGACTACAGAGGAGGGGAGGTTTGCTGTCTTGGGGCAGGTTAGGGTGGGTAATTCCCCAGGAACTGACAAGGTGTTCCCTTGGATCCGGTGATTCAAAGGTTCATTTATTATCGAAGTACACAACTCTGAAATTCTTCTTCTATAGGTAGCCATGAAACCAAGAGAGGGAACAAAGGCAGCACAATCAGCAACCCCCAAATACCTCTCCCTGCACAAAAAAACAAATAAAAATGGAACAGGTGCAATCGAACCCCTAACCCCTCCCCACACTAAAAAAACAAAGAAAGGTTGAGCAAAAAACACATGATATAAGTACCTATAAGACAAAAACACTCTATAGTCCAAGTCCACATCTAAAACACAGAAAATCTGGGAACACTCTCCGGGCCCAGTGGCAAACGTTTCCTCCCTGTAGCAGAGTGATCAAAAGATAGGCATCCTCCACACTCGCTTTGACTCTTTGATCTCCCTCGTCACTTTAATCGGCGCACAATGGAAGCTTTCATTGGCGAAATGGAGTTAAACATTGGCTTGTGCCGCATCCCACAGTCCACCTGCCAGGAAGTTCACGCAGGCTGCCTCGGTCTCCCGAAATCTTCTCAGAGACTGCAGAGCGCTGAAGCACCCAAACAATCTCCAAACTTCCGCATTCGCTTTGATGTTTCAGGCTCCAATGCCATTTTAATTAGCGAGCAATGGAAGCTTTAATCGGCGAAATGGAGTCAGGCATTGGCTCCTGCCTCGCGCCGCAGCCTGCCCAAGCTTGTCACCTCTGCCTCTCAGAATCCTCTTGGAAACTACAGAATGGTGGAAAACTCAATCACAGCAAATCACAGGCTCCAACAGACCCAGAATCATATCCAAGATGAAAGCAAACGTAAAAGGCATAAAAGAAGTGAAATATATGGTTTCATGATCTATCCAGATGTCGGATGAAGAAGTGTTGTATGCAGGTGCCATCTTGACCAGAAGGCTGTGGCAGACAGGTGCAGATATGGCAGGGGCCCTAGCAGAGTTATTTCAAACATCCTTGACCTCAGGTTAGGTGTCAGAGGACTGAAGGATGGTGAATGCTCTTCCATTGTTTAAGAAAGACTCTATGAATAAGCCAGGAAATTATAGGCCAGTCAGTGATCCTGACATAATTAGTGGGACAGTTATTGGAAGGTATTCTAAGGGACCAGATAAATGAGTATATGGATAGACATGGACTGATTAGGGATAGTCAACATGGCTTTGTGTGTGGCAAGTCAATTTATAGAAACTTTTGAGGAACTAACCAGGATAGTTGATCAAGGCAGTGGATGTTGTCTGCATGGAATTTAGCAAGGCAGTTGACAAGGTTCCACGTGGGATGATGGTCAAGAGAGTTCAGTTACCCAGCATTCAAGATGAGGTTGTAAATTTAATTAGACATTGGTTTTGTGGAAGAAGCTAGAGAGTGGTAGTAGATGGTTGCCTTTCTGACTGGAAGCCTGTTACTTGTGGTATGCCACAGGGACTGGTGGTGGGTCCACTGTTGCTTGGCATCTATATCAGTGATCTGGATGACAATGTAGTAAACTAGGACCAAAAAATTTGCAGATGACACCAAGACTGGGGGTAGTGGACAGCAAGGAATACTATCACGACTTGCAGTGGGATCTGGACCAGCTGGAATTTAATGCAGACAAGTGTGAGTGGTGCTCTTCAGGATCTCCAACCAGGGCTCGGAGAGTGTGCTGGAACAGAGAGCTCTGAGAATATTCCAGTTGATCAGCAGAGGCTTTAGTACTCAGTCAGCTACCCCATCTGGACAGTTTGGTTACGTGTGCTCCTGAAGAACTCTCTCACATCAGCCTCAGAGACTGAAATCATAGGGCCACTGGGGGCTGTGTGAGTTCATGAAAGTGTCTCCGTGTTTTGACAATCAGAGCAAACTTAAAAGGTATTGAGCTCATCTGGGAGTGAAACCTTATTGTTACCCATGTTGCTTGGATTTACTTCGTCGGAGGTGATAACATTCAAGCCCTGCACGGCTGTTGAGCATCTTTCAGTGATTCGCGTTTAGTCAAGGATTGTCACTTTGCATGTGAGATGGCTTTCCAAAGATCAAACCTGTACCTCTTGTATTTTAATTGATCACCAGACCTGAATTCCACTCAGCAGATTGTGATGTCATGGTTCACCTGGGACTTCTGGCTGGGGAAGGTGCTGAATGATTTTGTGGGGACACAGTCGTCTGCAACTGATTTATAAAATCAGTGGTGTATTTGTTCAGATCCTCTGATGAGTCCTTGAACACAGCCCAGTCCATCGACTTGAAGCAATCCCATAGCCACTCCTCTGCCTCCTGTGACCACATTTTTGTGGTCCTTATCTCTGGAGCCTTCCTGTTTAGCCTCTGCCTGTATAGAGGTAGGAGGAGAGCAGCCAAGTGTACAGATTTCCCTAAGTGTGGTCTAGGTTTCCAATGACAGGCATTCCTTTTGCTAGTATAGCAGTGGTTAAGTGTGTTGGGACCCCTGGTGCAGAAGGTGATATGTTGATGTTAATTGGAGAGATATTTCTTCAAACAGGCCTAACTGAAGTCTCCGACAATGACCTGAAAGGCTTTGCGGTGGACTGTTTATTGTTTGCTGATGGCAGCGCTCAGTAATTCCAGCGGGTGTTTAACGTCAGTATTTGACTGGTAAACTGCAGTCAGGAACACATGGCAGAACTCTCCTGATAAGTAGAATTGTCAGCACTTAATCATTAGATGTTCCAGGTCAGGGGAACAAGAGTGTGACAAGACTGCTGCATCTGAGCATGACAGAGTTTATCATGAGACACAGACCCCAACCTTTTGCCTTCTCTGAAGCAGCAGTCCAGTCCATCCTGTGTATCTGATTCCCAAATCCAATGTGAGCCATGTCTCCATGAAACACAGACCGCAGCAATTCCTCATTTCCCTCCAATACAGAAATCTTACCTTTAAGTCCTCAGTCTTGTTCTCCAGCAACTGTATATTTGCTAACAAGATACTTGGTAGAGAATGTTTTATGCCCTGCTGTTTTAGTCTGGCTTGGAGTTCTTAATCACTATATGGTTGAAAAGTATGTTACTTAAATGGAAATTACAGGCTGCAAATTGCAGTGAGAGTAGTTCAGAAGAAGCATATTCATAAGTTTTGCTAGCAGTCTGCAAAATGTCACCATTTTTCACCAGTGCCATCTTGTGATTTTACGTTATTTATGTAGGAAAGAATAAAGATGCTGTTAACACTTATCCTGGGACTGATTTGGGGGAAGATTTAAATGATGAAGCAGATTATTGCTTGTTAGATGTCACTTATTAGGGGGGAGCAACTGAACATGGGAGGTATCTGAAAATGTCTGTTTTACCTCTCCATTTCACAACATTGCCAGCTCAGAGAAGAGTAAATAGAACAGGAGGGGAACTTCGCTTTCTTACAAATAATTTACATTAGAGAGACAAATTTTTGCAAAATAATACAATTTTATGAATAGTTATTCTTGATACTTAAAATAAAACATAGAACAGTGTAGCACAGTAAGGGCCTTTGTGCCAACATTTTAACCTGTTCCACAAACAACCTAAACCTCCTCTCCTACACAAACCCAAACCCTCCATTTCGCTTACATCCATGTGCCTATCTGTGAGTCTCTAAAATGTCCCCAACATGTCTGCCTCTATCACCACTCCCTGCAGTGCACTGTAGACACTCACCACTTCCTGCTTAAAACAAACTACCTCTACCATCTCCCCTCAACTTTCCTCCAGTCACCTTAAACAGATACCCTCCTCTGGTATGTCCTCCATCTGGGAAAGGGTGCTGGCAATCCGCAGTATCTATGCCTCTCATAATCTTAAACGCCTCTATCGAGTCACCTCTCATCCATACCCTTGAACTTTCCAGATGAAGCAAAGCAGATCATCTCAGAACTCTTTCTGTATTTTTATATTGGAGCTACGTTAAGTAATGTAAGGTAAGTCAAAGTGGGGCAGGACGATAGTGTAATGGTTAGCACAACGATTTACAGCCCCAGCAACATGGGTTCAATTCCTGCCACTGTCTGTAAGGAGTTCAGTGGTTGGGATGCTGGTCATGACCTACAGGTTTCCTCGAGGTGCTCCAAGGAACTCAGACTGTGTTAGTCGTTGACATCAGTGGCATATTCCACTGTATGTTTCAATGTGCTTGTGACAAATAAAGCTTATCTTTAATAATATACAATTTAAGAAATTACAAGAAAATATAACATTTAATATGTATAGCTTTGTAACAGGTGTCTCAGGAATTTTGAATATTCCCAGGCCAGAGATCTCCAATTTTACAATTTTTCAAGTGGACTTTGAGAACATCTTTGAAGTATTTTCTTTTGCTATGATGGAGCTCAGGAAGGTATCAGAAAAGGGCCAGCAACATCATGAAGGATCCCATCTACCCTGCTCATGGACTGTTTGCCCCATCAGGGAGGAGGCTAGGTAGCATCCACACCAGGGTCACCAGACTTAACAACAGTTTCTTTCCTGAAGCAGTAAAGCTGATCTACACCTCCACCCACTAACCCACCCCTCCATGACCCCACCAACACTACTTTACATTTCCAGTCAGAGTTACCTAATGTACATTATCCTATGGATATACAATCTATGTATGCAAGCTATCTTATATGTATTTTTGTGATACATCAGAATCAGAACCAGGTTTAATATCACCAGCATATATTGTGAAATTTGTTAACATAGTGGCAGCAGTACAATGCAATACGTGATAAATATAGAAAAAAACTAAATAAATGAATTACAGTAAGCATATTTAGATCAGATCCAGAGAAACAAATACTTTGTTCTCCTTAGACTTAGGTGCTGGAAATGGCAGTAATCCGTCTTGAAATCTTGAAAAGAAAGTGCCAGTTTCAGAACTGTTGTGCCAGGCAAGTGAATATTGTGGCCAACCAGGTAGAGATGGCGAAGTGCAATTTGAAGTTCAGCGGTTAGGATGCTTGACTTGACAGGATGCAAGCAAACCCACCGAGGATTTGGAGAATTTAAAAGTAAAGAACCCTGCTCAAAAGAAGAAAAATGACTCTACATCAGGGCTCTGAACCTGCAGTCCACAGACCCCTCGGTTAATGATCAAGGTCCATGGCGTAAAAAAGGTTCGGAACTCCTGATCGAGATACATTTTTTTAATTTATTCATTTACAGGATTTGGTCACTGTCAACTAAGCCAGCATTTATTGCCCATCCCTAGTTGCCCTGGAGAAGGTGAAGATGAGCTGCCTTCTTGAACTGCTGCAGTCCCTGAGGTGTAGGTACACCCACAGTGCTGCTATGATTTTGACCCAGTGACAATTAAGGAATGACAATAAATGATTGGAGGGCAGAGCTTAGTCAAGATGGTGTTAAACAGTGACTCCTTTGCTTGCATATTCGAAAACAGCTCTATTTCCATCTTTAATATCTCTATTTTTCCCTTTCAGTATTCTTTTAAAGACCCTGACCTGGAGTTACATGCTGTCTTTGGGTCTTTGCAGGAATGGGACCCCCTCTCAGGGTGTCATGACTGGCTGTTATCTGACGTGCCAAGGGCGCCGTCTGAGAGTTCAGTTTGCTTTTGGAGGCCCAGGATCTCGGGGCTCTGGAGACAGGTGGATCGAAGGTCAGTGTGCCAGACCAGTGTTTCGTGGGAGTCGTAAGATCTCTGGCTGTGTGCCTAGAGACCTGAGATCTTTGGGCACAGAGCTCTGAAAAAGCGACGCAACGGACTTTTAACGTCATAGATCAGCGAGTTGTCTGTTATGTCTCCCCTCTCACTGTGAAACGGAGATGCCTCTTTCTCCCTTATTAGAGAGAGAGAGAGCCTGTGGTATGTCAAATATCAGGTGAACACATAGTCTTTGGAGTAACTGCAAGTCTGTGTCTTTGCTGTTGCTTTTGCTGCACGTTTGAGTGCTCGGTGGCAGGTGTCGATGCTTTCTCTTGCCAGTGGGGGGAGGGAGGATCATTGCTTGGTGCCACTTATGCACGGGAGGTAGAGGGGCTGGGGGGAGAACTTTGGAGTTCTAACATTTAACTGTCATTCATTCTTTGGGGCACTCCTGTTTTCATGGATGGTTGCGAAGGAAAAGCATTTCAGGATGTATATTGTATACATTTCTCTGACATGAAATGAACCTTTGAAACCTTCATCTCCTGATGAAGGGTTTCGGCCCAAAACGTCGTCACTACCTCCTCCCATAGATGCTGTCTGGCCTGCTGAGTTCTGCCAGCATTTTGTGTTTTTATTTATATTTAGCATCTGCAGATTCACTCGTGTTGCCTTTGAACCCTTTGATGGAGGGATTGGACGCTTGTGGAGGGGGTACCAATCAAGTGGGCTGCCTTGTACTGGATGGTGTCGAGCTTCCCGAGTGTTGATGGAGCTGCACTCATCCAGGTGAGAGGCGAGTATTCCTTTACACTCCTGACCCGAGCTGGAGTGTAGATGGTGGACAGGCTTTGTGGAGGTGAGTTACATCCTGCAGGATTCCTAGCCTTTGACCTACTCTGGTAGCCAAGGTGCTTATATGGCTAGAAGTAATTAAATAGAGGGAAAACATTGCTCAGTAATGTAAATAGGAAAAGAAATAAAGAACGTAAGTATAAAAAGCTGCAATTTAATATTCTTTCAAATTCTGCATTTCAGTATGACTTGCTGACTCATAATATTTAATTTCTACTTTGTTATTCTGTGTTTAATAAAGCTAACAGACATAACTTTACACAGGTTCATCCACTAGGTGGCAGTTAGGAGCAGTTCCTGTGATTACTTGATTCAGAACTAGATAACCAGATCGATGAGAATCAGGTTTTATTTGTAAGGCATATACCATGGAATTTATTGTTTTGTGGCACCAGTACAGGGCAAAGGCATAAAAATGTATAAATTACAGAAATAAACAAAATAAATAAAGGAATAAATGAGGTTGTGTTTGTGGATTCATGGTCCACTCAGAAATCAATAAGTGTGAGGGTAGAAGCTGTTCCTAAATTGTTGAGTGTGTGTCTTCAGGCTCTTGTACCTCCTCCTTGATGGTAGTAATGAGAAGAGGTCATGTCCTGGATGGTGAGAGCTCTTAATAATGGATGCCACCTTCTTGAGACAATGACTTTGGAGATGTCTTCATTAGTGTCTTTGATGGAGATGGTTGAGTCAACAACCTCCTGTCAGTCCTGTGCATTGGAGTCTCCACACCAGGCCGTGACACAGCCTGGCAGAATCCTCTCCAAAGCACATCTGTAGAAACTTGCTACAGTCTTGGACGGTATGCGAAACCTCCTCAAATTCCTAATTAAATAGAACCACCAACACATTTGTGACGCAGAATACACATTTCACTGTCTGTTTTGAAACTTTGATATACATGTGACAAATAAAGCTATATCTTTATCTTAATAATAGTGTCCTAGCTTCTAAATTCTCTGCCCTGACCAGTGAAGGAAAACGAGCCATACACCTTCTTCACCACCTTACTTGTTTGGGCATCAGGACTGGTTTGGGTTTGGGTCCTTGCACACTTCGAATGGGGCACAGCCATGGACACAGCAGAGAAAGAAAGAGCAGTTCTGTGTTCGCAGTTCAGTCACATTGGAAATATTTGGATCGGAATTGAGGTAGCAAGGCATTTAATATAATGCCAGTGGCCCAGGTTCAATTCCACCACTCTCTGTAAGCATTTCTTATGTCCCCCCATCCCCTGTGACACTGTGGGTTTCCTATGGATGCTCTGGTTTCTTCCCACAGCATGCTAGTTTGGCACAGTAGCATGGTGACTCTCGTGGGCTGCCCAAGCACAATCCTTGGACTATGTTGTCCATTGACACAAATAAGCCACTTCACTGTATTTTTGGCCTACATATGACAAAAGAAGCTAATCTTTACCTTGAAAATAACTTTTTTTTAAATTTAGAGATACAACACAGTAACAGGCCCTGCTGGTCCAATGAGCCTGCGCTGCCCAATTACACACATGACAAGTAAACCTACTAAATGCTTTGAAATGCGGGGCAAAACCAGAGCCACTGGATGAAATCCACACATCACCAGGAGAACGTGCACGCTCCATACGGACTGCGGTGGAATTGAACGTAAGTTGCTCATTTCTCTAACAGCATTGAACTAATTGTTATACTAACCGCTACACTATGTGCCACCTCTAAATCCACCTGTGTGTATATACAGAACGGTGTGTAAACTTGGCGGTCAAGATGAGGGCAAGAGGTACAGTACTGTGCAAAAGTCTTAGGCACATTTACATAGACAGGGTGGCCAAGACTTTTGCATGGTACTGCATTTGTCATCATGGAGTGGAGAGCAAGTTTGTAAATCTGGCGGGAGCAAAGAATGTTGGGAATGGTGAGGTGTGGGACAGGTGGCAGAGAGGGAGTGCCTGGTCAGGGGTGACATGGGTCCAAACACGCCCAGCCATGAGACACTGGGCAAAGTCATTTAATTCCAAGCTATTCGTTCATTGATCGTTACAGAATATCTCTCTGGTGCCTCCCACTCCCTCGCTCTCCGTTCCCCCTTTTCCCAACCATGATACCCCTCTCCCTGCCCCCTTCCCACTCTCAGTCCACAGTAGAGACCCATATCAGAATCAGGTTTATCATCACTCATATACATCATCAATTTTGTTTTTACTTATGGCAGAAGTACAGTGCAATACATAAAATTACTGCAGTACTGTGCAAAAGTCTTAGGCTCCCTAGCTATATATACGTGACTTTTGCACAGCACTGTATGTCTTATGGTCTAATGAAAGGATCCTAGCCAAACAAATTGAAAGAGAGATAAATGTAAATAAGCACAATAATTCAATGTTATTCTCTGTATACGATAGCACAAAATTTGAGCAATGAGATGAGATACTGGTAGACTAATATTCTATATCATTAAGGAAAAGTATGTACATTTATGCACTTCTTGACCCTGAATGTCTGACAATGATTCAAAGCCAATTAAATATCTTTTGTGTTATAGGCAACAGTTAAATCAAAACTGGTCTCCAAATTGCACCTTGCAAGATCTTACAAACAGTACAGCGCAATACGTAAAATTACTACAGTATTATGCAACAGTCTTAGGCAAACTAGCTACATACATGTGCTTGAAAATTTTACACTGTACTCTGTTAAATTTCTCATGACTACAGAGCTAAACAGTACATATACGCCATTCAAGTCTACTTCTAAAAGTGGTTGCTTTTCACTTTGGAGCTTTGTCAAATAAAAAGCATTGCAATCAAAGAAAGCTTTTAGACTCAAATGCAGATTATTATTTCAATAGCCATAACCTTCCACTGGGACTCTGCAAGATATGCTGGTGCCTTTTCTTCCCTTTGCTCCAATGCAAGCTCCAAGAATAAGATGAAGGACAATCTCACTAAATTCCTAATGTGCTCAATGTAGAAATCAGCTTCAAAGAAACTTTGGTTTTGAATAGCTTTGCCTTCTCTCAGAAAAAAAGGAAAGGAAATTGAAGATAGATGTCAAAGAAGGGCCTGAAAGAAAACATGACGGCTACAGAGGAGCTCAGAAATTCACTAGGAAGGAAGGAGGACGAGAGGGGAAGCTGGAAACTGTACAGTGTGTGTACATGGAAATGCAGACTGAAAGGCAGAAAACCGCATGAAAGCCTTATCTACTGATAGAAGATCAAAGATAAAACAGAGTACACAAGGAATGACTTCAGAGGCTGGTGGACAGAAACATGGCTAGTGACGCGTACTGTGTAAAGGGGAATTTTTCATGGGAGTCTCAGATCCATTATGCATTCCAATCAATTAGATCACTGCTAAAATCTCACCACTGCTGATCTATAATGCTCAGTACATACAGAACTGTGCAAAAGACATAGTCTCATATATGTTATTTTCTTGTTGAATGCCCAAGTAGAGCAGTTTTTTATTGATTCGATTATGGTTATTATTCTGTAGATTTATTCCCACAAGACAATAAATCTTTGGGTTCTTTTTGGTGTACTTTGCTAATAAATTTACTTTGATATAACTAAGGGGCCTTAGACATTTGCACAGTATTGTATTTGCCAGCATGGAGTGGAGAGTGAATTTGTAAATCTAGCAGGAGCAAAGGATGTTGGGAATAATGAGGGAGGAGGGCTATAGGAGGGGTGTGAGGCAGGTGGCAGAGAAGGAGTGCCAGGGCAGGGTGATGGGGTTGTTGTTGGCATGGGTGCAGACCCACCCAGCACTGACACACCAGGAAAGGTAATTTGATAACAAACAATTGGTTCATTGATTATTACCGAATATCTGTCTGGTGCTTCCCAATCCCACCCTTCTCCCTTCCCCTTTTTCCAACCATGATTTCCCTGCCACCTTCCCACTCTCAGTCCACAATAGAGATCCATATCAGAATCAAGTTTATCATCACTCACATATGTCATGAAATTCGTTTCTTTTTTGTGGCAGCAATGCAGTGTAATAAGTAAAATTACTATAGTATCATGCAAAAGTCTTAAGCGCCCTAGCTATATATGTGTGCTTAAGACTTTTGCACGGTATTGTACTTGACATGACTAGAAATTTAAGTTCAGCATGATGGTTTCAGTAGAAAGCATGGTTTCCTCCTCCTGAAGTCAATAATCAGCCGCTTGGTCTTGCTGGCACTGAGTGAGTGGCTGTTATTGTGGCCCTACTCAGCCTGGTTTTCAGTCTCCCTTCTATACGCTAATTCATCCCCACTTTTGATTCGGCCGATGACACAGTGGTGCCTTCAGCAAACTGGAATACAGTATGGCATTGGAGCTGTGTAAGTAGACCAGGGGGGTAAGGACACAGACTTGTGGTGCACCTGTGCTAATGGAAATTGTGCAGGAGATGTTGTCAATCCAAACTGACTGGGGTCTGCAAGTGAGGAAATCAAGGATTTAATTGTACAAAGAGGTATTGAGGCAAAGGACTTGAAGCTTATTGGTTGGATTTGAGGGGACGATAGTATTGAATACCAAGCTGTAGTTGATGAAGATCATTCTGATGCATGCATCTTTACTATCCAGTGTTCCAGGGTTGAGTGAAGAACCAATGAGATGGCATCTGCTGTGAACCTGTTGTGCCGGGAGGCAAATTTGAGAGGATCCAAGTCATTTCTCAGGCAGGAGCTGATACGTTTCATCACTAACCTCTCAAAACACTTAATCACTGTGGATGTAAGTGCTATTGGACAATCGCCTGAGCTGTAATAATACCGTGCTAACAGCTACGCTACTGTGGCTTAGCCATGTGGTATTGTGCCCTCCCTCCCCCTGTCCTCCTGACTCTAATCAGATGAAGGTTGCTTCCTGCCTGGAACTAGGCACAATAACTAGCAGATGAGCTTGGAACAGGATGCATTGCTTGATCCAAATAATTCATTGGAGAGGAAGTATGGCAAGCAATTGCATTGATTCTCGAAAGCGCTATAGGACTATTAAAACAAAAATTTCACACCATCTTAAAATTCCCTAGGCAGTTAATCTGGCAACCATTCAGTTAACTTTCTCCACCCCTCCTCTAAGTATTACCTCAGTCACTGCATTGTAAATACTTTCAGCTACTTTTTATAATGCTGTTTACATTGCAAATACAGTCGTCTCTCCTTATTCGCGGGTTCCACGTGTGTGGATTCAACCAACCGCGGATCGGGAAAACCTGGAAGTTGAGCGTTGTTCGTCTTGCGTCTCGTTCATTTGCTACTTGTGTTCTGAGCGAGAGGAAGGAGTTTAAGGCTAGTAAGGGATGGCTGGCTAGCTATGTAAAGCACTACAGCCTCAAGAACTTAAAGATCACGGGAGAATGGGGATCGGCTGATGCCGAGGCAGCATCAGCGTTCCTGGAAGAGCTACGATGGTTGCGTCTGTACTGAACATGTACAGACTTTTTTACTTGTCATTATTCCCTAAACAATACAGTATTAGCAATTATCTACATAGCATTTACATTGTATTAGATAGCATAAGTAATCTAGAGATGATTTAAAGTATATGGGAGGATGTGTGTAGGTTATATGCAAATACTAATACTACGCCATTTTATATAAGGGACTTGAGCATCCGTGTTTTTGGTATCTGCGGGGGATCCCGGAACCAATCCCCCGTGGATAAGGAGGGCCGACTGTACATACTGGCATTTATGCACTTTTTATTCCATATCCACACTTTAAACATACAATTTCCGCCACTGCCCATAAGGAGTTCTCCCGTTAAGTGTGTGGGTTTCGTTCAGGTGTTCCACTTTCCTCCCACAGTCCAAAGATATGCTGGTTGGTAGGTTAATGAATCGTCGTAAATTGTCTCGTTATTAAACTCGGATTAAATAGGGGGATTGCTGGGCAGCACGGCTTGAGTGGGTCTAAAGAGCCTGTTCTGCTCTGTATCTCAATAAGTAAATTTTGTAAATAAAGCTTTAGTCTTTGCAATTGTTGACTGTTTTTTGTTGCATTTCAGGCCAACACAGCACAGCAGATTCTTAATGAATGTAAATGTATACGGTGTATAAAGTTGATCCGTGATTCAATAAAATCTCAGACGGAGATACAGAAAATTATTCAGGTATAAATATGCTGAGCTGCCATCTATTTAAAGTGTTAATTACTCGGGCCTTGTTGATGACTTAAATTGATAAGAATGAAGGAGAATGCTAAGCATTCAGGTGTTTGCCGCATTTCTGCCTTTAACAGTCTCAAAGTACATTTATTATCAAAGTATGCATATGTCACCATGTACTATCCTGAGATACATTTTCTTGCAGGAATTCACAGTGGACCATAGAAATACAAAAGAATAAATGAAAATCTACACAGGAAGACTAATGAGCAACAAATGTGCAAAAGAAGTCAAGCTGTGCAAATGCAAAAAAAAAGATAAAAATCCATCAATCTGAGAGCACGAGTTGTGGAGTCCTTGAAGGTGAGTTCCTAGGTTGTGTTCTGTAATCAGTTGAGTGTTGAGGAGAGCGAAGTTATCCGCACTGGTTCAGGAGCCTGATTGTTGATGTGTGATAACTGCTCCTGAACCTGATGGTGTGGGGCCTAAGGCTCCTGTACCTTCTTCCTAAATGTAGCAGCGACAGTGAGCTTGGCCTGGATGGAGGGGTTCCTTGATGATAGATGCTGCTTTCATGTGGCAGAATTCTTTCTTGATGTGCTCAGTGGTGGGGAGGGCTTTTGCTGTGATGCCCTGGGCTGTAACCGCTACTTTCTATTATGTTTTTCATTAATAGGCACAGGTGTTTCTTTACCAAACTGTGATGCATTTAAAAAGGATAATCTCCACCGTGCATCTATAGAAGTTTGTTGATATTTTAGATGACATACCAAATCTGCACAAATTTCCAAGAAAGTCGAAGCACTGTTCTGCGTACTTTGAAATAGCAGTTACATGCTGGCCCCAGGACTGCTCCTCTGATACGGTAACACCCAGGAATTTAAAGTTACTGACCATCACCAGCAAAAATTGTCACCTTAACTGTGAGAATCTAGGTCGAAGCCATTTACAATGAGGTGTAATTTTCATCAACATAGCGAGGAATGTTAGTTGAAGGACATTTACCTTGAAATGTTTGTATCTCACATCATAACAGGAGGTTAAGGGCACAACATTTGACAACAGCTGAAAGTCAGAGCAGATTCAGGGACTAAAAGGTCTCAGCTGTGGGTAACGACTTTATGAGCTAAAATGTCAGTCTTGCCTGTGTTTATGCAAAATCACATCTTGATACAAGAAAATGCCTTTTATAAGGAACAGCGTGTCAGAAGCATTACTAGAACTGCCACGTAATCTGCCTTCTGGAGCTTATAATGGAAGCAAGCTGCTGGATAACACTTATGAGATTTCTAATTGTGACCAGCTGATTGGAAGCTTGCTGAGAATTCTCCATTTTACATAGTGTTAATTTGATTTGAAGCCAATGACACATTTTACTGTATGTTCCCATGTACTTGTGACAAATAAAGCTCATCTTCAAATCGTTAAGCAAAATCTTCAATGTCTCTCTGGGGATCTTCCCAGGCGGACACTCAGTTGTCACATTAGTTAAGTTTCTATGTTTAAGAATTACACTGCACTTTTTAAGTGAACACATGGACGGGAAATACAGGGAATATTCTAGTGGTTAGATAGTACTACTGAAGACAGGAACAGAATTATGGAACGTGCATCAGGAACAATGATAATTTTGACCAAAGATCAATAATCAGAAGTTCTATCTTTTTTTAAATCTCAGTTGTATGTCTCTAAAAATGACTAATAATGTTCTTTTACCTGCACGACACTTCCTTTGTAGCAGTTAAACATTATTCTGCATTCTGCACTATTCAGCTCAATGCACTGAGTGATGATTTGATTTCTATGAAGAGGTTGCAAAGATAGGTATTTTAATGTATCTTGGTTTGCAGAGCATAAAACATACAGTACAGTACAGGCCCTTCTGCCCATGATGTTACGCCAACCCTTTAACCTACTCCAAAATCAGCCTAACACTTCCCACAAACAGAGTGCTCCAGTTTTCTTTCAGCCATGGGCATATCTAACTATCTTTTAAGTTCCCCTAATACATCTGCTTCCACCAACATGCCTAGCAGGTCATTCCACACACCCACCAATCTGTGTAAAATACCCACCACCGACATCACCTCTTTAATTTCCTTCAACCACCTTAAAATTCTGTCCTTTTGTATTAGCCACATCTACCCTGGGAGAAAGTCGCTGGCTGTCTATGCCTCTTGTCATCTTATACATCTCTATCAAGTCACCTACTTTGCTCCAAAGAGAACAACCCAAACTCCCTCAATCTATCCTCATAAGACAAGCTCTCTAATTCAGGCAACATCCTGCTAAATCTCTTCCGCACTTAGAAATCTTTTCTATAATGAGGTGACCAGAAATGAGCACAATACTCCAAGTGTTGACTAACCAGGATTTTATAGAGCTGCAACATTACCTAATGGCTCTCGAACTCAATCCTCCTACAAATGAAGGCCAACACAACATATACACTCTATCAACGTGTGTAGCAACTTTGAGCGATCTGTGGATGTGGTCCCAAAGACACCTCTGTTCATCCACATTGCTAAGAAACCTTCCTGCCTTCAAGTTCAACCTTCCAAGTGCATCACTTCACACTTTCCTCACACTATGTTTTGATTATGTGACAAATAAAGCTAATCTTAATCTTCCCTTCTTCATTCTCCTTCACCCATCATCCACCAAATTCCTCTCGCTAGTTCCCCGTCGCACCCCCTAACCTTTATTTCACGGCCCACTGTCCTCAGCTATCAGCTCAGATCTTCTTCAGCCCTTTGTCACTTCCACCTAACACTTCTCAGCTTTGTACCTCATCCCCAGTAACCTGCCTGTCACCCCTTCAGTGAAATGCGCCATCTGCCTCAAATCAAATCCACGAGGATGTGCCAGGCGCAGCCTGCAAGTGTCACCATGCTTCTGGGACCAACATAGCATGACTACGACTCACTAACCCTAACTCTATGTCTTTAGAATGTGGGAGGAAACTGAAGCCCATGCAGGAAACCCCCATAGTCATGAAGAGAATGTAAAGCAGTGGCAGGAATTGAACACTAATTGGTCATCACTGGCAGTGTAAAGCGATGAAATAACTGCTGCACAAATGCTAACATTTATAGTGAACAGTTATTACCCTACAAACACCAGGCTCCTGAACCACTGTGAAGAACTTCATTCACCTCAGCAATCTGATTCCAAGACCTACAGACTCTATTTTCAATGGTTCTGCAACTCAGTGTTATTTATTTACTGCTGTTCATTACTGGCATGGTTTGCCTCCCTCTGCTCATTGCCTGTTTGTCGGTCTTTGTTATTTACAGTTTTTCATAAATTCTAAAGCACTGCTTTATTTTTCCCGTGAATGCTTAGAAGAAAATGGAATAGAGCTTTTGGAAGTTTGAGAGGAGGGGTTTCACTCTGGTCCACAGTCAGCATCAGATCGTAGCAGTGTATTTGAACTCTGACAGGAGATCAATCTGCATTTGGGATTGATTAGCAAGAGCAAATTATAGGAAGGCAGGAGCAAGCACAGTGGCCATCATCAGAGTGTGATCTTGAAAGTTTAGCTATTCGAGGCTTCAGTCAGAGAAAACAAAGGAAAGGGAAGCTCTAGGTTAAGTTGTTTTTTTTCCTACCCTTCTTTATATCTGCTCAGCTAGGAGAGTAGAGATGCCAGGTTAAATGCTCCCACTTGGGAAGAGGGATGGTAGAGAGACTCACAGTGTCTGATGACTACAACTGTGAGAAGTACATCCAGTTGCAGCTTCTAACAATTTGCGTTAATGATTTGAGCTGGAACTGGACGAATTCCAGATCAATCGGCAGGTTGAAGGAATGACAGATAGGACATCTAAAGGGGTAGTTACACCCAAGGTGCAGGAAACTGGGTGACAGTCAGGAAGGGAAAGGGGTTAAGGAGTCAGTGCAGAGCACCCTCGTGGCCATCACGATATATCACTTTGGATACTGTTGGGGGGTTAAACTACAGAGGAAAGTCTCAGTGGTCAGGTCTCTGGCATTGAGTATGGCTAAGAAGGGAAGGGGGAAGAAGAGGCACATAGTGCTGATAGGAGGTTCGTTAGTCAGGGGAAAGGACAGGACATTCTGCCACATCCAGCCGTGATTTGTGGTGGACAATCAAACAACTCACTGGAGGAGGAGGCTCTACAAATATCCCCATCCTCAATGACAGAGGAGCCGAGCACATCTGCGCAAAAGATAAGGCTGGGTATTTGCAACAATCTTCAGTCAGAAGTGTTGAGTAGATGATCCAGCTTGGCCTCCACCAGAAGCCTCCAGCATCCTAGATGTTGGTCTGCAGCAAATCTGATTCACTCCATTGGACATCAAGAAACGGCTGAAAGCACTGGATACTGCAAAGACTACGGGCCAAGATAATATCCCGGCAATAGTCCTGAAGACTTGTGCTCCAGAACTTGCCGCACCACTAGCCAAGCTGTTCCAGCACAGCTACAACACCGGCATCTACCCGGCAGTGTGGGAAATTGCCCAGATATGTCCTGTACAAAGGAAACAGGACAAGTCCAACTCAGCAAATTACCGCCCTATCTGCCTACTCTCACTTATCAGCAAAGTAATGGAAGGGGTCATCAACAGAGCTATCATGCAGCACCAATAACCTGCTTACGGATGCCCAGTTTGAGCTCCATCAAAGCCACTCAGCTCCTGAACCTTATCATCTTCTTGGTCCAAACATGGACCAAAGAGCTAAATACCAAAGGTGAGGATTGCCCTCAACATCAATGCAGCATTTGACCAAGTATGGCAGCAAGGTGCCCTAGCTAAAACAGAGTCAATGGGAATTAGGGGGGAAACTCTCCGCTGGTTGGAATCACACCTGACAGAAAGGAAGATGGTTGTGGTGGCTGCAGGTCAATCATCTCATCCTCAGGACATCACTGCAGGAGTTGCTCAGGGAGGTGTCCTAGAACCAACCATCTTCAGGTGCTTCATCAATGACCTTTCTTCCATCATAAGGTCAGAAGCAGGGATGTTCACAGATGACTGCACTATGTTCTGCACTATTCGTGACTCCTCAGATAGTGAAGCAATTCATACCCAAGTTCAGCAGGACCTGGACAATATCCAGGCTTGGTCTGACAAGTGGCAAATAACATTCGAGCTACGCAAATGCCAGACCATCTCCATCATCCCCTGACATTCAACAGCATCCCCTACTATCAACATCCTGGAGGTTACAATTGACAGGAAACTGAACTGGTCCAGCCATATAAAAACTGTGGCTACCAGAGCAGGTCAAAAGCTGGGGAATCCTACAGTGCGTAACTCACCTCCTGGCTCCTGAAAGCCTGTCCACCATCTACAAGGCTCAGGTCAGGAGTGTAATGGAATACTCAGCACTCACCTGGATGAGTGCAGCTCCATCAACACTCAATAAGTTTGACACCATCCAGTACAAGGCAGCCCTCTAGATTGGTGACACTTCCAGAAGCGTCCAATCTCTCCACCATCGATGAACGGTTGCAGCAGTGTGTACTATCTACAAGATGCACTGCATCAACACACCAAAGTTCCCAAGGCAGCACCTTCTAGACCCATGACCACTACCATCTAGAAGGACGAGAACAGCAGATACTTGGAAACACCACCACTTGGATTCCCCCTCCAAGGCACTCACCATTCTGACTTGGAAATGTATCACTGTTCCTTCATTGTCACTGGTTCAAAATCATGGAATTCACTCCCTAACAGCACTGTGGGTGTACCTACAACCTCAGGGCTGCAGCGGTTCAAGGGGGCAGCTGATCACCACCTTCTCAATGGCAACTAGGAATGGGCAATAAATGCTGGCTTAGCTGGTGACGCCCACATCCTGTAAGTGAATAGAACGAGATTCTCAGATGGAAAATTGCCTCCCAGGTTCAAGGTCCAGGACATCTTGGATCGACTCCTCAACATTTTTAAGTGGCAGGGTGAACAGCCAGAGGCCGTGGTCCATGTAGGTATCAAAGACATGGGTAGGATGAGTGACGAGGTTTTGCATAGGGAGTTCTGGGAGTTAGGTGCTAAGTTAAAGGGAAAGTCCTACTGGGTTGTGATCTCAGGATTGCTACTTGTGCCATGTGCTACTGAGGCCAAAACTAGGAAGATTTTACAGTTTAACGTGTGGCTAAGGAGTTGGTGAAGGAGTGAGGGCATAAGAGTTTTTGATTATTAGGCTCTCTTTCAGGGAAGGTGGGACCTGTATAGAATGGACGGTTTGCAACTGAACTGGAGGGGGTCTAATATCTGAGTGGGAAGTTTTGTAAATGCTGCATGCTGGGGTTTAAACTATAGTTGCAGGGGGACAGGAACCAGGGTGCCAGAACAATTGGTAGAGAGATTGTGGAGGCAGATATTGATAAAACTTCAGACAAAGTCATGAATCAAAAGGTCGAACATAGTGTGACTGCTATCCTGAGTTGCATATATTTCAATGCATGAAATATCATAGGAAAGGTACATAAGCTCAGGGAAAGGATCAACATTAGAGGGGTGCTGTTACTAGTCAAGGAAAATGTCACACCAGTGCTCCATCATGACAGACCGGAGAACTCAACTAGTGAGGTATTATGGGTGGAACTGAGAAAGAAATGTATGAACATGTTAATGGGGGTACATTACAAGCCATCCAACCATCCTTGGGATTCAGAGGAACAAACTTGTAAGGAGATCATAGTCTGTTACAAGAAGCATAAGGTTGTTAGAGTAGGTGATTTTAACTTTCCACATATGTCAACAAATTAGAGAGAGTACAGAGGAGATTTACTAGAATATTACCTGGGTTTCAGCACCTAAGTTAAAGAGAAAGGTTGAATAAGCTAGGTCTTTATTCTTTGAAGTGTAGTAGGTTGAGGGGGTACTTGATAGAGGTATTTAAAATTATGAGGGGGATAGACAGAGTTGACGTGGATAGGTTTTTTCCATTGAGAGCAGGGGAGATTCAAACAAGAGGATATGAGTTGAGAGTTAAGGGGCAAAAGTTTAGGGGTAACACGAGGGGGAACTTCTTTACTCAGAGAGTGATAGCTGTGTGGAATGAGCTTCCAGTAGAAGTGGTAGAGGCAAGTTCGATTTTGTAATTTAAAAAAAAATTGGATAGGTATATGTACAGGAAAGGAATGGAGGGTTATGGGCTGAGTGCGGGTAGGTGGGACTAGGTGAGAGTAAGTGTTCGGCACGGACTAGAAGGGCCGAGATGGCCTGTTTCCATGCTGTAATTGTTATATGGTTATATTGACTGGAAATCCAGTTATGTAAAAGGATTACTTTGTAAATATGTTCAGTAAAGTTTCCTTCATCAGTACCTTGAAGTCCCACAAGAGAGCATGTGATATTGGATCTGCTGTTAAGGAATGAGACAGGGCAGGTGACAGAACTTTATGTAGGGGAACATTTAACAACCAGTGATCACAATGCCATTAGTTTCAAAGTAAATATGCAGAAAGATAGGTCTGGTCACAGGTTGAGATTCTAAATGGGAGAAAGACCAATTTTGATGGTATCGGAAATGATCTGACAAGTGTGGATTGGGACAGACTACTTTCTGGCAAAGGCCTACTTGGAAAGTGGAAGGCCTTCAAAAACAAAATTTTGAAAGTACAAAACTTGTATATGCCTATCAGAATAAAAGGTAAAAACAGAGAAACATGAAAAATAGCACAGTACAGGCCCACTACTGAACATGCACTTAAGATAAAGATAACAAGTGTAGAGAACTTTGGTTTTCAAGACATATTGAGGGCCTGGTTAAGAGAAATAAAAAGGAACATAGCAGGTATGGGCTAGTAAGAACAAGTAAGGTGTTTATGGAGTACAGGGAATGCAAGAGAATACTGAAAAGAACATCACAAAGGCTAAAAGAAGACATGAAGTTGCTCCAGCAGACAATGTGAAGAACTGAACTGAATTGAATCAAATTGATTTTATTTCTTACATCCTTCACATACATGAGGAGTAAAAATCTTTATGTAACGTCTCCATTCAAATGTGCAATCATAGTAATTTATAATAATTTATAATAAACAGAACAATAAATGTAATATAGAGTACATTCAAATCAGCGTGAGTTCATCAGTCTGATGCCCTGGTGGACAGATATGTTAAGAACAAAAGGATTGCGAGGGATCCTTGCAATGGGCTGAAAAATGGCAGATGGAGTTTAATACGGACAAGTGTGAGGTATTGCACTTCAGAAGGTCAAACCAAGGTAGAACATACAAGGTAAATGGTAGGACACTGAGAAGTGCAGATGGATCTGGGAGTACAGATACATAATTCCCTAAAAGTGGCTTCACAAATAGTTAGGGTCGTAAAGAAAGCTTTTGGTACATTGGCCTTTATAAATCAAAGTATTGAGTATAAGAGTTGGAACGTAATGGTGAGGTTGTATAAGACATTGGTGAGACTGAATTTGGAGTACTGTGTGCAGTTTTGGTCACCTAATTACAGGAAGGATAATAATAAGGTTGAAAGAGTGCAGAGAAGGTTTACAAGGATGTTGCCGGGACTTCAGAAACTGAGTTACAGAGAAAGGTTGTATAGGTTAGGACTTTATTCCCTGGAGCGTAGGAGAATGATGGGTGATTTGATAGAGGTGTATAAAATTATGATGGGTATAGATAGAGTGAATGCAAGCAGGCTTTTTCCACTGAGGCTAGGGGAGAAAAAAAACAGAGGTCATGGGTTAAGGGTGAAGGGGGAAAAGTTTAAAGGGACCATTGGAGGGGGGCTTCTTCACACAGAGAGTGGTGGGAGTGTGGAGCTGCCAGTTGAAGTGGTGAATGCGGGCTCACTTTTGAGATTTAAGAAAAGCTTGGACAGGTATATGGATGAGAGCGGTTTGGAGGGATATGGCCCAGGTGCAGGTCAGTGGGACTAAGCAGAAAAATGGTTCAGCACAGCCAAGAAGGGCCAAAAGGCCTGTTTCTGTGCTGTAATGTACTATGGTTCTATGGATAAAATTGGTCCTCTGGAAGACCAGAATGGTATCCATGTGTGGAGCCAAAACAGAGGGTGGGAGTGATCTTAAATGCATTCTTTGCATCTGTATTTAGTCAGGAGATGGATACAGGGTTTATAGATGTGAGGCAGAATACCATCAAATTGATGGACACTGTACAGTTTTCAGAGGAAGTGGTTTTGCTAGCCTCAGGCAAATCAGGGGGATACATCCCCAGGCATGACAAGGTGTTCCCTCAGACCCCATGGGAGGCAGGTGCAGAAATTGCCCAGGCCCTAGCAGAGATACTTAAACCATCCTTAGTGACAGGAGAGGAACCAGAGGATTGGAGGATAGCCAATATTGTTCCACTGTTTAAAAAAGGCTCTAAACAAAATCAGAAAATTACAGGCTGGTGAGTCTGACAACAGTTGTGGGAAAGTTATTGGAAGGTATTCTACAGGACTGGATATATAAGTATTTGGATAGACAGGGACTGATTAAAGATTTTCAGCTTGGCTTCATGCGTGGTTGGTCACATCTAAACAACCTTGTAGAGTTTTTCGAGGAAGTTACCAGGGAAGTGGATGAAGGTAAGGCAGTGGATGTTGTCTATATGGATTTTAGTAAGGCACTTGACAAGGCATAGGAAGCTGGTCAAGAAGGTTCAGTCGCTCAGCATTCAAGATGAGGTTGTAAATTAGATTAGACATTGGCTTTGTGGGAGAAACCAGAGAGTGGTAATAGAGAGTTACCTCTTCGAGAAGAGGCCTGTGTCTAGTGGTGTGCCACAGGGATCAGTGCCGGGTCCTTTGTTGTTTGTCATCTATATCAATGATCTGGATGTTAATGTGGTTAACTGGATCAGAAAATCTGTGGAGGGCTCGAAGCCTGGGAGTATAGTGGACAGTGAGGAAGGCTATCATGGCTTGCAGAGGGATCTGCATGAGCTGAAATAATGGGCCAGATGGAACTTAATGCAGACAAGTGCAAGGTTTTGATCCATGGCTCCTCTTGTTCAAACGTGAGGCCACCCTCAGGGTGGAGGAGCAACACCATATATTCTGTCTGGGTACCCTTCAAACTTCTAACCTGATGGCATGAATATTGATTTCTCCTTCTGGTGGACAAATCTCCACCCCACCCCTCTATTCCCCACTTTGACCTTTCACTTCTTCTCACCTGCGAATTACTTCCCCTTGGGTCCCCTCCTCCTTCCCTTTCTTTGATTGTCCATTCTCCTTTCCTATCAGATTCTTTCTTTTCCAGGCCATGACCTTTCCCACTCACCCGACTTCACCTATCACCTACCGGGTTTCCCTCTTTCCCCTCCACCCATCTTTTTATTCTGGAATCTTCTCCTTTCCTTCGCAGTCCTGAAGAAGGGTCTTGTCCTGAAATGTTGACTGTTTACTGTTTTCCATAGATTTTGCCTGACTTGAGTTTCTCCCGTGTTCTGTGTGTGTTGCTTCCGAGTTCCAGCATCTGCTGACTTTCTCCTGTCTGCAGTGACTTTGATAATAAGTTTACTTTGAACTTTGAATCATGTAGGAGAGGGGGAAGAAACAGGACACTTTGGGCTGATGCATTACCAGAAATTAGAGAAACAGATGTTGATGTCATCTGGTTGGAGACTAGCAAGGCTGAATATGGGTTGCTGTTCTCTAATTGCTTCTAGCCTCAATAAGGCAGTGAATGAGGCTGTGGGCAGACATATTGGTTTGGTAATGGTAAGTGGAAATAAAATGGCTGGCCACCAGGACATCTGTCTGGTATAGTTGACAGAGAGAAAGTGCTTGACAAAGTGATTTCCCCCTATCTGTACTGGGTGGCACAGTTGTAAAGGAAGTGTATTAAGAATACTAGAGGTAATAGATGACCCTGATGGACTACGAGGTGAAGTGCTGCCTCACCTGGAAAGACATTTTAGGGCGTTGAATGGTGGTGGGAGAGGAGGTGTAGGGGCAGGTATAACACTTAGCATATTTGCAGAGATAAGCACCTGGAAGGAAATCTATGGGAAGGGACAAGCAGACAAGGGAGTCACGGAGAGAATGATCCCAGCGGAAACAGGAGAGGAGAGGAGAGAAGCAGATATTGCTCATGGTGTAGTCCCATTGAAGATACCACGGGTGGTAAGGTCGCATAGTGGTTAGCATAACGCTTTAAAGTATCAGTGACGCGGGTTCCATTCCTGCTGCTGTCCGAAAGGAGTTTAATCATTCTCCCGTGACCACATGGGTATCCTTTGGATACTCTGGTTTCCTGCCACAGTCCAAGGACACACCAGTTGTTAGCTGAATTGATCATTGCAAATTGTCCTGTGATTAGGCTAAGGTTAAATCAGGGGTTGCTGGGCAGTGCAGCTTGAAGGGTCAGAGGGCCTGTTCCAAGATGTATCTCAATAAGAAACTAATAAATAAATAAACTCCTCTTGGTGTTCCAGCTGAGTACAGGTATCAATTATAACCAGCATTTCGTTGACAAACACTGCCATCTTCATCACGGATGATGCCTGGGCATGCCAGTAGTATATATACCCCCATCATCTACCCCTCCTGATTGGTTAGTCCTCATCCAATCAGGTTTCCACTATCCAACCTTGTTTACAGTCGAATTCCAGTTCTTACTTAGAGCAAGACCTTTGTCTTTGTTAACGTTTTCTGTCTCTAGTTTGGTTTCAATGGCTTCTTTCACCAGGTGGTCCCAAAAGCCGTTAGTGTGGCACAGTGGATGTGAGCAGTGCGGGGGCCTTCATTCACAAAGTAGGGGAGATTTAGAAGCCTTGGCCCTATTGCACTATTGTGGGTGGATCAACAGAGTCCTTGAAAACTAAGATCGATAAACTTTGGTCAGGCGATGATCACAAAACAGGATCAGACTAACAGAATGGTGGAAAGGTCTTGAAATTGGATAGTTTACTTCTTTCCCTGTAAAAGTGCAGCAGATTCCACTTGCCTGCATTAAATTCCACCTGTCATTTTTCAAGCTGGTCCAGATCCCGCCACAAGCCTTGATAGTATTCCTCACTATCCATTGCACCCTCAATCTTGGTGTCACCTGTAAATTTGCTGATTCAGTTAACCGTGTTAACATCCAGATCATTGATATAGATGACCACAGACTCAGCAGCAATCCCTGCAGCACACCACTGGTTACAGACCTCCAGTCAGAGAGGCAACTGCCTACTACCACTCTCTGGCTTCTCCCACAGAGCCAACGTCTAATCCAATTTACTACCTTATCCTGAATGTTGGTAAATCTGTTGGGATGAGAGTTGGATGAACACAGTAGGACCTGAATTACTCAGTACAGGAACAGTCAGTCAGAAATATTCATCAAAAAGAATCAGTTGAATAAACAAAGTATTCACACGGGGAATAAAAGATACCTCCAGTGCAGATAGTTAAAAAGATATACTCCCAAGCCATAAATGAAGTGGAATGTAAGTATATGCATAAATCATGTCAAACTCTTTCATAAACTCTGTTGTTGATAAAATGAGTCAAAATATGCTAGAATGCACTAGCTGTTCTCATTCTTCAAGGTCAAAGATGGATTTTGCTGAAGGTTATTGGACACATGAACCGATGACAGGAAATCAGGGATAATGAGGAGCAATGGACGTGATAGCCTGTTTCTTATACCAATGAGATTTATAATTTAAGAATGAAACAGATAAATAATGGAGAAGGGAAATTGATGAATTAGGGTCATAGAGATATCAAACATGGATAATCACTTTAGAAGGTTGAATTTGAAGGCAGAATGGCTGGATGGTTAATGGCTGGATTCTTAATAGTATTGAGTCCACTTCAAAGACTCACACAAGTTGACCCTTGGCGACTGAAACATTAAATGAAAACCATTGAAGGTTTTATGATGTAGTACACAGGGACAACAATTTTTGTGTGAGTGAGAGAGAGTGAGAGAGAAAGGAGAGGAAAGGAAAGGGAGAGGGGGAGAGAGGGAGAGAGAAAGTAGGGGAGGGAGAGAGAGGAACACAAGAGATTCTGCAGATCAATACACACAGGAAGAACTCAGCAAGTCAGGCAGCATCTATGCAAATGAACAAACAGTTAACTTTTTTGGCTGAAACCCTTCTTCAGGACTGGCAAGGAAGGTGGAATATGACAAGGTAAAAAGGTGGAGGGAGGGGAAGGAGGATACTAGGTGATAGGTGAAGCCAGGTGGGTAGGAAAGATATAGGGCTGGAGAGGATCAAAATGGATAGGAGAGGAGAGTGGATCTTAGGATAAAGGGAAGGAGGAGGTGATTGGCAGGTGAGAAGAGGTAAGAAAGCAGAGTGGAGTATAGAAGAAGAGTGGAGGGAGAAAGTTTTTTTTACTGGAAGGAGAAATCTATGTTCATGCCATCAAGTTGGAGGCAACCCAGACAGTGTTGCTCCTCCAAACTGAGGGTGGCCTCATCGTGGTACACGAGGCCATGGACCCTCACGTTGGAACAGGATGAGAAACTAAAATGTTTGGCCAATGTGAAGCTCCAGTGCATCCAGAACTTTCAATTTTCACTAAGTTCCTTTGAGATCTCCTCTTATTCTTCTAAATCTAAGCCATATCAGGTCTGACAAATGCCTTATAAAGCATCAGCATTATGTTCACGCTTACTACTGACTCAACCAGCAAGTTAACCTTTGGAGACTCCTGCACTAGGACTCCGAGGTCCCTTTGCAATAACATATAAAATCATTTTTATTTCCCATGTTTGTTCTAACCTTTCATTCTAAAACTTATATTAGTGTCTGAAAGAAATCTTGTTTAGTGTAACCATGGTGCATAAGTCTAGCTTGATTGCATATTTATTTATTTCTGTTAAACAGAATTTTTTCTTCTTGAATGCATCAAGCTCAATTATGGACTGAAAGGAACTGAAACTTTGTAGGAACTTAGGAGAGAACTGAATAAGATTAAGTCTTCCATATTATCAGCAAAGGGGATTATGACTTTGTCCTATGCTTGACTCAAATTCACATCTGCTTTCTATTTGGAGAAAATGATGAATCTACAAAAGTGACTCACACAAACTCTGATGTCACTTGGCACTTTAGCGTGTCTTTTAGAGTGCAGTCTCTTTTGCAATTTAAGAAACGCATTAGTGAAATTGCTCACACCGTGCTCTCGCAGGAATCAATTTGATAATGACCAGGTAAGCTGCTTTAGAATTCTCATTGAAGAATCAATATTGGCCAGGACACTGCATAAAATTCCTTGCTCATTTTCAGATGGATTCACGGGATCCTTGGCATCTCCTTAAGAGAACTGTTGGGCTACAGTTCAGAATCAGAATCAGAATCAGGTTTAATATCACTGGCATATGTTGTGAAATTTAAATAAAAGTGAGTAGTGTTCATGGTTTCAATACCCATTTAGAAATCAGATGGCAGAGGGGAAGAAACTGTTCCTGTATGTTTAGCATGTATCTGGTTGAAAATGTGGCTGACTGAGCAACATTCACTACGGTGTAACTCTGTCATCTTACTTTCTTAGAAGGTCATTGAGTCACAGAGCACAAAAGCACAGTAACAATCCCCTTGGCCTATCTAGTTTATGCTAAACCATTATTCTGCCTAGTTCCATTGAACTGCACATGGACCATACCCATCCATATCCCCCTCCCATAAGTTTGTACTTATCCAAGCTTCTCTTAAAAGTTCCAATTGAACTTGAGTAAAATTGAATTAAATATTTCACCTCTCGCTCTTAACCAATGACCTCTAGTTCTAGTCTCACCCAACCTCAATGGAAAAAGCCTGTATGCATTCACCCCATCTATACCTCTCATAATTTTGCATACCTCTATCAAATCTCCCCTCATTCTTCTAAGCCCCAGGGAATAAAGTCCTAACCAATTCAACCTTTTTCTGTAATTCAGGTTCTCAAGCCCTAGCAACATCCTTGTAAATTTTTTCTGTACCCTTTCAATCTTATTGATATATCTTCTACAGATAAGTGACCAAAACTGCTTAGAATACTCCAAATTAAGCCTCATCAACATCTTAAACAACTTCAACTCCTGTACTTAATAGTTTGACACCACTTTCAAGGAACTATGTATCTATATCCCTAGATCCCTCTCTTCTACTGCACTCCTCAGGGCTCTACTGTTTGCTGTGTAAGTCCTACCCTGGTTTGACCTCCCTAGGTACAACACTTCACATTTGTCTGTATTAAACTCCATCAGCAATTTTTCAACTGATTTTTCCAGCTGGTTAGATCCAGCTAAATCTTTGATAGTTTTCCTTGCTGTCCAAAGTCCCTCCAAAATCAGGTTGATTTCTACTCTGATTCTATTGGTTTGTGATTAATGTGGACTATTTAACAGATAGAACAGGAGAAACCTGCTGGAACAGGGGGTAGACTAGCATACAGACAAATACTGCCTTTACTTGTCACGTGTGCATGAAAACATCAAAACTCACAGTGAAATATGTCATTTACTTCAATCTGAATAAGTTCTGGGTCAATAAAAAGTGTCACCAGGTGCCAACACAGCAAGCCCACATCTTACTAGCCCTTACGCGTGTGTCTTTGGAATTTGGGAGGTAACAGGAGCATGTGGAGGAACCTGCATGGTCACGGGAGGAACATACATAAAATTGAACTTCGATTGCAGGTGTCAGATGGGCTACTGCTGCGAGTGTAAGGCCTCAATGTGCTCATGATACATAACCTAAGGCCCTTGATTTCATCTGCATGGTCCTTCTCCACTCCGAGGGACAGAGATTTCCAGGAGTTGGTGGGCATGTTGTATCCTTGGAAGAAGGCTTTGAATACACTCTAGAACCTTTTCCCCTGTCATCCTAGTAATCTCTTTCCATCACAGGGATCAGAAAACAGTGTGACAGCTTCAAAAGTCTAGCACTGAGCCTGCGAATGGTGTGGCCTCAATAGTATATTTCTTTTAAAGATTAGCTTTATTTGTCACATGTGTATCACAACATCAAGTGAAAGGTGTTGCTTTTGTGCCAATGACCAACAGAGCCCAAATATGTGTTGGGGGCAGTCTGCAGAAGTCTGGCACCAGCAGATTATGCCCATAACTTCTACATCTTCGGAATGTGGGAGAAAAGCGGAGCACCTGGAAAAAACCCATGCAGTCACAGGAAAAATGTACAAACTCCTTACAGACAGCAGCAGGAATTGAACCTCAACCTTCCAGCTGGCACTGTAAAGCATTATACTAACCACTATGCTCACATGCCATTCTCTAGGCTACCATGCCACCAAATATCAATAGAAAGGATGTTGTCTAAATAGCCTCCTTCTGCACTAGGCAATTTAATACTACGATTGGCATGGAAGAGGTCAGGGACCCTCCTTCCAGAGAATTTGGAAGGCTTCCAGGTGACAACGTTGCTGGTAGTTTTCAGAAAGACCTTGAGATGCCTTCTGAAGAAAGTCCACCTTCAAAAAAAAAGTCACAGAGTGACCAAATGGGCCCCTTTGATCACTACGAGTGTGCTGACCACAAAGTACCTATCCAGATTAAACAGTTTTTCCAAAGTTCAATGAGTAGCTTTCAATGGCATTTCAAGTGGTCATCAAAGCACTCCTAAACCTTGCATCTGCCTCCATGTTACATGGAGCTGAGAAAAATAGAGGGCTATGCGTTAGGGAATTTCTAGGCAGTCTCTACAGTAGCTTACACGGTCGGCACAACATTGGTGGGCCGAAGGGCCTGTAATGTGTTGTAAATTTCTATGTTCTATGTCTCCCTCAGGCAGTGCATTGGTTGCACAGCAGAAGACAAGCCATACTGTATTCAACTACAGACTGCTGCAACTTTTATGGACGACTTGGACTATTTTTTTTTCTTGTGTGACTTTGTACTTATATGTGCCTTGTGCTGTGTATTACTGTCGTTATTGTGTTTTGTACCTTGGCCCCAGAGGAACATGGTTTCGGTTGGCTGTATTTAAATATGGTTGAACGACATCCCTGACCTAGACCTTGAATTTCAGCCTGTGATCTCGCTTTAGAGTTAATTTTTCTTTCTATTAACTTACATGGCCGATCACCTATCATTACAAACTAAAACTACAGGTAGTTACGGGTTACTACTTACTAAATGTTAAGCCAATGCTAACTCATTTTGAAATCCTTGTCCCTAATCGGACCAGTCTCCTGCTTCTGGAAGTAATTCTCCCTCATTTAATTAAACTGCATGTGTTCATTGCTTTCCTAACCTGGAGAACTGGCAAGGCTACAGCACTGTTAAATGAATACAGATGTACTGCTAATCTATATAATAGCTATTCATCTTTTAAAGTAATTAATTTGTAAACTGCTTTTATTTCAAGGTCAGGAGATGGCTTGTAAATTCAAGTTTAGTTACTTATAACTTTGGAACATTTCTGCTTTCTGTCAAGCAAAAGCAAATGTTCCTGTTCTTGAAATGTTCATTCTTGCCAATTGGTAAAACATAGAACATAGAAAATTACAGCACCACCCTTTGGCCCACAATATTGTGCTGCTTTGTAACCTACTCTGAGATCAATCTGATACTTCTCTCCTACATAGCGCTCCAATTTTCTTTCATCCGTATGTCTAAGAGTCTCTTAAATATCCCTAATGTATCTGCTTCTACCACTGCCCCTAATAATGCATTCCAGGCATCTACCATTCTTTGGAAAGATCATACCTTTGACATTCCTCTATACTCCCCTCCAATTACCTTAATATTATATCCCCTTGTATTAGCCATTTCCATCTTGACAAAAAAGTCTCTGGCTGTCCATTCAATCTGTGTCTTTTATCATCTTGTACTCCTCTATCAAGTCTTTGAGTCATAGTGATAGAAAAGTACAGCACAGAAATAGGCCCTTCAGCCCATCTAGATCATGCTGAACCAATAATCTGCTTAATCCCATCAACCTGCACCCGGACTGTAACCCTCCATAACCTTCCCATCCATTTCCCTGCCCAAGTTTCTCTTAAATGTTGAAGTTGGTTCTGCATTCACCACTTGTGCTGGTAGCTTGTTTCACACTCTCACCACCTTCTGAGTGAAGAAGCTTCCCCTCATAATTCCTTTAACATTTCACCTTTCACCCTTAACCCATGACCTTGAGTTGTAGTCTCAGCCAACCTCAACGGAAAAAAGCCTGCTTGCATTTATGTATATATACCCCTAATAATTTTGTATACCTCTATCAAATCTCCCCACAACCTTCTACACTAGGGAACAAAGCCCTAACCTATTTAGCCTTTCCTTGTAATTCAGTTACACAAATTCTGGGAAATCCTTGAAAATGTTCTCTGCACTTTTTCAATCTTAGTTACATCTTCCCTGTAGGTAGTGACAAAAACTAGACACAATACTGCACATTAGGCCATAGTCACCTCTCATCATCATTCACTCCAAATTGAAATGCCCTAGTTCACTCAGCCTGTCCTCCTAAGACATAAATCACAATCAGAATCAGTTTTAATATCACTGGCAGATGCTGTGAAATTTGTTGTTTTGCAGCAGCAGTACATTGCAGTACATAGTAATAATAATGAAAAAAACTCTAATATGCAGCTCATATAAGAATATTATATTAAATAGGTAGTGTAAAAAGAAAGCAAAAAACCGTGAGCTGGTGTTCATGGGTTGGAGGGGAAGAAGCTGTTCCTGAAATGTTGAGTGTGTGTCTTCAGGCCCCTGTAACCCTTGATGGTAGCAAAGAGAAGATGGCATGTCCTGGGTGAACGAGTCGTTAATGATGGATGCTGCCCTTTTGAGGCATGACCTTTTTCTGATCCTCAGCAGTGGCCCCACCGTACCTCTCACAATCATGCAATCAATCAGAATCCTCTCCACAGTACATCCGTAGAAATTTAGCACAGCCTTCAGTGACTTAGCTGTGCACCTTCGGGTAAACATCTGAAATTCTGCCAGCAATGGTTGTGTCATCAGCAAATTTACAGATGCCATTTGAACTGTGGCTAGCCACATGGTTGTGGGGGTAGAGCAGTGGGCAAAGCACGCATCCTTGAGGTGTACCAGTGTTGACTGTCAGCAAGGAGGAGACTGCACAGACTGTGGTCTCCCGGTGAGGAAGTCAAGGATTCAGTTGCAGAGGGCAGTACAGAGGTCCAAGTTTTGAAGCTTATTGATTAGAACTGAGGGTATGATGATGTTGAATGCTGAGTTGTACACAACAAACGGCAGTCTGATGTAAGTGTTGCCTAGTCTAAGTGATTCAAGGCCGAGTAGAGAGCCATTGAGAATGCACCTCCTGCAGACCTTTTGTGGTGATCGGCAAATTGCAGCAGGTCTAGATCCTGCTGATTCTGGTCATGACTAACCTTGGAACGACAGTGATCAAGTGTGTTGGCTCCTCTGGTTCCACAGGTGATATGTTGGTGGTAGTTGCTCAGAAACTTCTTCAAGCTGGCCTGGTTGAAACCCCAGCAATGATATGGAAGGCGTCAGGGTGTGCTGTTCCTGACTGCTGATCATGCTGCACAGCTGCTCTGGTGCTTGCCTGATGCTGGCCAGAGGTAGAATGTACACCACTACCAGGACATGGCAGAAAATGCCCTCGACAGATAAAATGGACAACACTTGACTGTTTTGTGTTCCAGATCGTGTGAGTTGGATTGATGAAGGACTGCCACATCTGTGCACCACGATCAGTTAATCATAAAGCACACTCCACTTCATCTACCTTTAAAAGAGTGAGCTGTCCTGTCTGCAGAGAATGGTGAAGCCATCAGGCTGAAGTGCTGCACCTGAAATGGTAGCAGTGAGCCATGTTTTCGTGAAGCAAAGTAGACAGCAGTCCTTAATGCCCCTCTAGTTCAGCAACCTTGCTCTTGGGTCTTCAGTTTTATTTTACAGAGACCGTGCATTCAGCAGCAGGATTGTCGGAAGTGTGGGTCTAAGCCTCTGCATTTCAATTTACCCATGGACTGACTCGTCCTTTGCACTTCCGTTTTCTTAAAGGGGTACTGCACTCGAGACCTGACTCTGCAGTCTAGGATTCACCACTTTTGAGTATCAAAAGATTTTTTAAACATCGACTGTACTCTTTTTCATAGATGCTGCCTGGCCTGCTGAGTTCCTCCAGCATTTTGTGTGTGTTGATCTAAAAATGATGCTGCTTACCAAAGTACCCATGGCTGTGATCGTGGATTTCAGCTGTAGTAGTACTAACTGGATTCTCTAATCCAGACAGCATCCCAATAAATTTCTGTTCCACCTCTGAATCTTCCAAATCCTACAGAGTTAATTCTGAACAGTGTTAATTTTCAGCTCAGGTGCATATAAGGTCATCCAGCTTACTCAGAGTACTAACTTCTCACAGAAATTCAAAGTTCAAAGTAAATTTATTATAAAAGTACAAATATGTCACCATATACAAACACTGTGATTAATTTTCTAGTGGGTATTCTCAATAAATCTATTATAGAATTATAACCATAATAGAGTCAATGAAAGACTGCATCAACTTGTGTGTTTAACCAGTGTGCAAAAGTCAACAAACTGTGCAAATACAAAAAAAAGATAATAAATAAATAAGTAATAAATATCAGCAACATTTAAATCGCAGCAAGAGGCAGAGAGGGAAGAGGTAAAAGAAGCTCGGAGAGAAGCTGTTTTTTTAACTGATCGTGGCAAAGAGGCTAGACTGTGCAGGCGCATGACGTAACGCGCCAAAGGTTTAAAAACAAAGACCGCCATATACAGCGGCCATCGTCGTAGTGGACTGAGGCAGAGTGGGTCGGCTTTGGCTTAATCAGGCTTCAGCGAGAACAGGCAGAGGTGAGGTTTGAACGGGGCACAACTGCACAAGTGCATGAAAGTCGGCCTCTGAGATCAGCGGGGGAATTTAAAAAGCGAGCAGAGGCTGAGTACGAGCTTCACTCCAGGTGAGGTAAGGCCGGGTAAGCTCCTTTAATTAATCTAATTAGATAAGGAGTAGGTAATGGAGGTAGCAGTTAGGGCAGTTGAGTGCTCCGTTTGCAGTATGTGGGAAGTCAGGGTGAGCACAGCTGTCCCTGATGACTACACCTGAAAAAGGTGCATCCAGCTGCAGCTCCTGACAAACCGTGTTAGGGAACTGGAGCTGGAGCTGGATGAACTTCGGATCATTCGGGAGGCAGAGGCAAAAATAGACAGGAGTTTCAGGGAGATAGTCACCCCTAGGAGTCAGGAGACAGGTAGCTGGGTGACTGTCAGGAGAGGGAAGGGGAATAGACAGGAAGAGCAGAGCACCCCTGTGGCCATTCCCATCAACAATAAGTACACCGTTTTGGATACTGTTGTTGGGGACGACCTACCAGGGACAAGTTGCAGTGGTTGCGTCTCTGACCCTCAGCTCAGAAGGGAAGGAGGGAAAAGAGGAGAGCAGTAATGATAGGGGATTCGAAAGTTAGGGGGACAGATAGGAGGTTCTGTGGAAGAGATCGAGAATCCCGAATGGTTTGTTCCCTCCCTGGTGCCAGGGTCCGCGATATCTCGGATCGAGTTCTCAGTATTCTCAAGAGGGAGGGTAAGCAGCCAGATGTCGTGGTCCATGTAGGGACCAGACAGACAGACATACTTTATTGATCCTGAGGAAAATTGGGTAATTTCCAATGATTTCCAATTGGGAAATTGACCAATGACGTGGGTAGGAAGAGTGAGGAGGTCCTGAAAGGTGAGTTTAGGGAGCTAGGTGCCAAGTTAAAGGACAGGACCTTCAGGATAGCAATCTCAGGATTGCTACCAGTGCCACGTGCAGGTGGGTTTAGAAATAGTAAGATAGTGCAGATCAACATGTGGCTGAAGACATGGTGCAGGAGGGAGGGCTTCAGATTTATAGATAATTGGGCAGTTTTCCAGGGAAGGTGGGACCTCTTCCGGTGGGACAGTTTACACCTGAACTGGAGGGGGACAAATATTCTTGCAGTTAGGTTTGCTAGAGAGGCTCCAGTGGATTTAAACTAGATATGAGGGGGAGGGGAACAAGAGTGTAGGAACAGATATATGGGAGAAGGAAGAAAAAGAAGACAGTAAAGTTCTTTGTACTGTTAGAGATAAACAGAGAGGAAGAGGTGGAGAATTTCATAAATGCATTTATTTTAATGCTAGGAGCATTGTAAGAAAGGTGGATGAGCTTAGAGCATGGATTGATACCTGGAAATACGATGTTGTAGCTATTAGTGAAACATGGTTGCAGGAAGGGTGTGATTGGCAACTAAATATTCCTGGATTTCTTTGCTTCAGGTGGGATAGAATTGGAGGGACAAGAGGGGGAGGTGTTGCGTTGCTTCTCAGAGAAAATATTACAGCGGTGCTCTGGCAGGATAGATTAGAGGGCTCGTCTAGGGAGACTATTTGGTTAGAACTGATGAATGGGAAAGGTGTAGTAACACTTATAGGAGTGTATTATAGACCACCAAATGGGGAGCGAGAATTGGAAGAGCAAATTTGCAAGGAGATAGCAGATATTTGTAGTAAGCACAGGGTTGTGATTGTGGAAGATTTTAATTTTCCATACATAGACTGGGAAGCCCATACTGTAAAAGGGCTGGATGGTTTGGAGTTTGTAAAATGTGTGCAGGATAGTTTTTTGCAGCAATACATAGAGGTACCAACTGGAGAAGGGGCAGTGTTGGATCTCCTGTTAGGGAATGAAATAGGTCAGGTGACAGAGGTATGTGTTGGGGAGCACTTCGGGTCCAGTGATCACAATGCCAATAGTTTCAATATAATTATGGAGAAGGATAGGACTGGACCCAGGGTTGAGATTTTTGATTGGAGAAAGGCTAACTTTGAGGAGATGTGAAAGGATTTAGAAGGAGTGGATTGGGACAATTTGTTTTATGGGAAGGATGTAATAAAGAAATGGAGGTCATTTAAAGGTGAAATTTTGAGGGTACAGAATCTTTATGTTCCTGTTAGGTTGAAAGGAAAGGTTAAAAGTTTGAGAGAGCCATGGTTTTCAAGGGATTTTGGAAAATTGGTTAGGAAAGGGAGAGATATCTACAATAAATATAGGCAGCATGGAGTAAATTAGGTGCTCAAGGAATATAAAGAATGTAAGAAGAATCTTAAGAAAGAAATTAGAAAAGCTAAAAGAAGATATGAGGTTGCTTTGGCAAGTAAGGTGAAAATAAATCCAAAGGGTTTCTACAGTTATATTAATAGCAAAAGGATAGTGAGGGATAAAATTGGTCCCTTAGAGAATCAGAGTGGACAGCTATGTGTGGAGCCAAAAGAGATGGGGGAGATTTTGAACAATTTCTTTTCTTCGGTATTCACTAAGGAGAAGGAGACTGAATTTTGTAAGGTAAGGGAAACAAGTAGGGAAGTTATGGAAACTATGACGATTAAAGAGGAGAAAGTACTGTCGTTTTTAAGGAATATAAAAGTGGATAAATCTCTGGATCCTGACAGGATATTCCCTAGGAACTTGAGGGAGGTTAGTGTAGAAATAGCAGGGGCTCTGACAGAACTATTTCAAATGTCATTAGAAACAGGGATGGTGCCGGAGGATTGGCGTATTGCTCATGTGGTTCCATTGTTTAAAAAGGGTTCTAAGAGTAAACCTAGCAATTATAGGCCTGTCAGTTTGATGTCAGTGGTGGGTAAATTAATGGAAAGTATTCTTAGAGATGGTATATATAATTATCTGGATAAACAGGGTCTGATTAGGAACAGTCAACATGGATTTGTGCGTGGAAGGTCATGGTTGACAAATCTTATTGAATTTTTTGAAGAGGTTACGAGGAAAGTTGACCAGGGTAAAGCAGTGGATGTGGATAGGGACTACAGTAAGGCCTTTGACAAGGTTCCGCACGGAAGGTTCGGTAGGAAGGTTCAATCGTTAGGTATTAATATTGAAGTAGTAAAATGGATTCACCAGTGGCTGGATGGGAGATGCCAGGAAGTAGTGGCGGATAACTGTTTGTTAAGTAGGAGGCCGGTGACAAGTGGGATGCCTTAGGGATCTGTATTGGGTCAAATGTTGTTTGTCATATACGTTAATAATCTGGATGATGGGGTAGTAAATTGGATTAGTAAGTATGAGATGATACTAAGGTAGGTGGCATTGTGGATAATGAAGTAGATTTTCAAAGTTTGCAGAGAGATTTAGGCCAGTTAGAACAGTGGGCTGAATGATGGCAGATGGAGTTTAATGCTGATAAGTGTGAGGTGCTACATTTTGGTGGGAATAATCAAAATAGGACATACATGGTAAATGGTAGGGCATTGAAGAATGCAGTAGAACAGAGTGATCTAGGAATAATGGTGCATAGTTCCCTGAAGGTGGAATCTCATGTGGATAGGGTGGTGAAGAAAGCTTTTGGTATGCTGGCCTTTATAAATCAGAGCATTGAGTATAGGAGTTGGGATGTAATGTTAAAATTGTACAAGGCATTGGTAAGGCTGAATTTGGAGTATTGTGTACAGTTCCGGTCACCGAATTATAGGAGAGAGGTCATCAAAATAGAGAGAGTACAGAGAAGATTTACTAAAATGCAACCTGCGTTTCAACACCTAAGTTACAGGGAAAGATTGAACAAGTTAGGTCTTTATTCTTTGGAGCATAGAAGGTTGAGGGGGGACTTGATAGAGGTATTCAAAATTATGAGGGGGATAGATAGAGTTGAGTGGATAGGCTTTTTCCATTGAGAATAGGGGAGATTCAAACAAGAGGACATGAGTTGAAAGTTAGGGGGCAAAAGTTTAAGGGTAACACGAGGGGGAATTTCTTTACTCAGAGAGTGGTAGCTGTGTGGAATAAACTTCCAGTAGAAGTGGTAGAGGCAGGTTCGGTATTGTCATTTAAAGTAAAATTGGATAGGTATATGGACAGGAAAGGAATGGAGGGTTATGGGCTGAGTGCAGGTTAGTTGGACTAGGTGAGAGTAAGTGTTCGGCACGGACTAGAAGGGCCGTGATGGCCTGTTTCCGTGCTGTAATTGTTATATGGTTAACATGAGATGAAGAGTCTCTGTAAGAGAGTCGATAAGTTGTGGCAACATTTCAATATTGGGGCAAGAGAAAGTGAGTGAAATTACCTCCTCTGACTCAAGAGTTACCCCCCTTTGGTTATATTCTGCTTTGCTACTAAACTGGATATCTTTAAATCTGTCTGCATTCTATTCCATCTGCCACATTTCTACACTCTCATCTGAAACTGGCCTAGAAATACATCCACAGCTGATAGCACAAAATGCTTTCATATGTAATCACATTCATGCACAGTACTCTGCCCCCAAACCTCAATGGTTTGACCCACATACAAATCCACCATCTCCCTGATCAACACTGTCCACACACTGATGCAGCTCTTCTTCATAGTCTCACAGCTATTCATAGAAACATAGAAAACCTACAGCACCATACAGGCCCTTCAGCCCACAAAGCTGTGCCAAACATGTCCTTATCCTAGAAATTACCTAGGGTTACCCATAGCCCTCTATTTTTCTGAGCTTCATGTACCTGTCCAGGAGTCTCTTAAAAGACCTTTTATTTTCAAACACCAAATTGACAACCAGAGATAAAATTTAGACATTTAACTTCTCCATTGGTTCTTCCCACTTCCTCCAGATCAAGGGTGTAGCCATGGGCACTCGCATGGGCCCCAGCTATGCCTGCCTCTTTGTGGGTTGTGTGGAACAGTCTATGCTCCAAATCTATACTGGCACCACTCCCCAACTTTTCCTCCACTACATCGACGACTACATTGATGCTGCTTCCTGCACCCATGCTGAGCTCGTCAATTTCATCAACTTTGCTTCTAACTTTCACCCAGCCCTTAAATTCACTTGGTCCATCTCGGACACTTCTCTCCCCTTTCTTGATCTCTCGGTCTCCATCTCTGGAGACAGAATATCCACTGACATCTTCTACAAACCCACTGACTCCCATAACTATCTTGACTATACCTCTTCCCACCCTGCCCAATGCAAAAATGCCATTCCCTATTCCCAGTACCTCCGTCTCCGCCGCATCTGCTCCCAGGATGAGGCTTTCCGTTCCAGGACTTCTCAAATGTCCTCTTACTTTCAGGATCGTAGTTTCCCTTCTGGCGTCATCAAAGATGCCCTCACCCGCATCTCCTCCACCACCAGCACTTCAGCCCTTAACCCATCCTCCCGTCACCATAACAGGGTCAGGGTTCCCCTTGTCCTCACCTACCACCCCACCAGCCTCCGGATCCAACACATTATCCTCCGCGACTTCTGCCACCTTCAACAGGACCTCACCACCCAGCACATCTTTCCCACGCTACCCCTCTCAGCTTTTCACAGGGATCATTCCCTCCACGACTACCTGGTCCACACGTCCCTCCCCAAAGAACTCCCACCCAGCACTTATCCCTGTAAGCTCAAATGCTACACCTGTCCCCATTCCTCCCCCCTTACCACCATTCTGGGCCCCAGACAGTCCTTCCAGGTGAGGCAACATTTCACCTGCGAGTCTGCTGGAGTCCTCTATTGCACCCGGTGCTCCTGGTGTGGCCTCCTCTACATCGGCGAGACCCGACGCAGATTGGGGGACCGCTTCGTCGAGCACCTCCGCTCCATCCGTCACAATAGACAGGGCCTCCCAGTTGCCACCCACTTCAACTCTGCCTCTCATTCCCATCTAGGTATGTCCATACATGGCCTCCTCTAGATAGATAGATAGATACTTTATTCATCCCCATGGGGAAATTCAACTTTTTTTCCAATGTCCCATACACTTGTTGTAGCAAAACTAATTACATACAATACTTAACTCAGTAAAAAAATATGATATGCATCTAAATCACCATCTCAAAAAGCATTAATAATAGCTTTTAAAAAGTTCTTAAGTCCTGGCGGTAGAATTGTAAAGCCTAATGGCATTGGGGAGTATTGACCTCTTCATCCTGTCTGAGGAGCATTGCATCGATAGTAACCTGTCACTGAAACTGCTTCTCTGTCTCTGGATGGTGCTATGTAGAGGATGTTCAGAGTTATCCATAATTGACCGTAGCCTACTCAGCGCCCTTCGCTCAGCTACCGATGTTAAACTCTCCAGTACTTTGCCCACGACAGAGCCCGCCTTCCTTACCAGCTTATTAAGACGTGAGGCGTCCCTCTTCTTAATGCTTCCTCCCCAACACGCCACCACAAAGAAGAGGGCGCTCTCCACAACTGACCTATAGAACATCTTCAGCATCTCACTACAGACATTGAATGACGCCAACCTTCTTAGGAAGTACAGTCAACTCTGTGCCTTCCTGCACAAGGCATCTGTGTTGGCTGCCATGATGAGGCCAAACTCAGGTTGGAGGAGCAACACCTCATCTACCGTCTGGGTAGCCTCCAGCCTGGTGGTATGAACATTGAATTCTCCAATTTCCGGTAATTCCCTCCCCCTCCCCCTTCCCCTATCCCAGGTCCCTCTCTGCCTCTCTCCCCTTTCAACTTTCTGCTCCTTTATCTCTCCAGTTCTTTCATGCTTATCCCCTCCCCCACTTTATCCTTCCTCTGATTGGTTCTCCATCTGGCGCCTCTAGCCCTTCCCCCTCCCCTATCTCTATTACTGGGCTTCGGCCCTCTCTTCCCCCCCCCCCCCCCATTCCTGATGAAGGGTCTCGGCCCGAAACGTTGGCTACTCTTTTCTCATGGATGCTGCCTGACCTGCTGAGTTCTTCCAGTGTTATGTATGTATTCTTTGATCCACAGCATCTGCAGTTGTATTTTTGTGTTTTAACTTCTTGCAGCCTCCTTTCCATTCACTGAATAGATTATTTTCCCAACTAGCCTCAATTCATCTAAAACACTGTATACAGTATGCTCTATCCACTCATCAAAATCACTGATATTTACAATAAAGAGCAGATGCCCAAGATGCATTCCCTTTGGTACACAATATTAAATTGGTTGTAGCACAGCAACTTGATGTTATCAGTCTGAAAATTCTTTTTGGTCATACAGTTAACTTCTGTTTGCTTCAAGATTAATCGGAGTGCAGTTCAGAGACTAATTCAGAGACTGCTTTTCGTGAGTCTCTGCATACTATTCTTAATCATAACTCAGCAAAACCTTGTTGTGGCCTGGAGGCTTGGGTGCCTCATTGATCCAGTGAGCTATGCTGGCTGGAGTCAGGGCTTTATGCTTTGGCTCCTGGTAGGGTCACCCATGCCAAACAGGTCAAAGATTAGAGGCCAGACTAAGAGTGGTCCACTGGTCCTTCAGGTTCAGGTGTTCAGCTCAGGGCTAATAACTATGACTGGTAAAACAGAACAGTTACCGAAACAACAATGAAGAATCCTTCTACATCTGAGTGCAACGGTATTCCTGAGTCTCCACCCGGGACTTGCATGACTGACATTCGTGAAAATCGAGAGGAGCTACTGACCATGATGAACACCACCAGAGATGGAGGACCTTCATTGCCGCTCTAAACGCCAGTGGTCTAACAGGCAGTAAGTGTAATTCAGCAGAACTTCAAGCTCATCAGAAGCCTCTCCCTAGATCTACACCTAGATGAGCAATGCCAACTAGATGCCATGGATCTATGCATGGACGATGATAATTGATGCTATGAAGTGATCCTTATGGATGGTATGTAAGGCAAAGTTTTTCATTCTACCTCAGTGCATGTTACAATAATGAATGAATTTACCAGTTGATCCTCCCCAGGCAACCCCAATGTTTTCAATGATGAGGGAATTTCCTTAACCTTAGCATTAGACAGGCAACAAAACTGTTGGAAGTTACATTTGTGGCTACAGTGAAAAATACCTATAACTTTATTAAATTTTCCCTTACACTGACCATATTCACTTCCTCTCAGATTGTCTGAGTAGAATAGAATAGAACTTTATTGTCATTGGTCAAGACGAGATTGCGGTGCTACTCCAGTCCATGCAAAGCAGGTATTTTAATGCATGCGGTATGGTTTAATTACATACGATAGGACGAGAAGCTGGGTTGAGAAGAGGCAGATGAGTTTGAAGTAATTCACTTTGGAAGGTGGAACAGGGTTAGTGGCAGGATTCTTAGCAGTGTAGAGGAACAGAGGGATCGTGAGGTCCAGATCCATAGATCCCTCAAAGTTACCATGCTAATTGATAGGAACATAAGAAGGTCTGTGGTCTGGTGGCTTTCTATAGCCGAAGGATTAAGTTCAAGAGCCAGGAAGTATTGTTGGGAGCTGGTTAGATCATACTAGAAGTACTGTGTTCAGTTCTGGTCACCACATTATAAGAAAGATGTGGAGGCTTTGGAGAGGGGCGCAGAGGAGATTTACCAGGAATCTGCCTGGATTAGAGAGGATTTCTTATGAGGAGAATTTGAGTGAATTAGAGCTTTTCTCTTTGGAGCTTGAAAGGTGATTTGAAAAAGGTGTATAAGATGCTAAGGGTACAGGAAGAATAGATAGCCAGACACTTTTTCCCCAAGATGGAAATAATTAACATGATGTGCATATTTTTAAGGTTATTGGAGAAAAGCATGGGGGAAGGGTATTTCAGAGGTAGTTTTTTTAACACCAGAAGTCCTGGGCATGTGGAACACACTGCCAAGAATGGTGTTGCAGGCAGATACATTAGAGGCATTTAAGAGACTCTTAGATAGACACATGGATGAAAGAACAATAGAGAGCTATGAGGAAGGGAGGGGTCAGATTGATCTTGGAGTAGGACCTGAACTGTGCTGTACTGTTCCACGATGTATGCTTCAGTGACTCCTAGACCACAGTGTTTGAAGATGTGTTCATCTTCACATAGGATATCGGAACATCCCACCTGCTGGACATGGGCTAAGCCCAAAACTCCTCCAGAAATCTATCTGACTGACCCTCGGTAACCTGCCTATAAATCCAAGGGGTGCCACTTCCTCCTGGACCAATGAATTTGGGTAAATCTTTCCTTCTGTCATCACAACAACGGCTGGAGCTAATGGATGCAAAAGGCTGCAAATGGATAAATAGTTATGAGTTTCACATCTGGTTGTCAAGCTAACGATTGAAGGCTATTGTGAGTGTCATGGGAGAGCCAGATAGCTTGAAGATGTTCAACAACTCAAAGCAAAATTTTTCTGAAATATTATAAATGCAATTGTAGTTGTGGAACTTTCTCCCATAAATTCTGCTCATCACCATCAATACCTTCCTTGCTTGATAAGGAATGGCATGGCACAGTGAGGCAGGGAAGCAGAGTAGCATAGCAGTTTACTGCACCAGCGACTGAACGATCAGGGTTCAATTCCCACTGCGGTCAGTATGTACATTCTCCCCATAACAGTGTGGCTTCTTCCGGGTGCTCTGGTTTCATCCCACATTTCAATAAGAAAAAAGATGTACAGGTTAGGGTTAAGTAAGTTGTGACTATGCTCTGTTGGCACCGGAAGAATGGCACCCAGCATATCCTCAGACTTGACGCAAATGACATAGTTGACTGTGTTTTGATGTAAATGTGACAAATAAACCTAATCTTTCCAAACATTTGTTTAACCATGTTATGCAAGTGATAATAATAAACTAATCCCAAATTCAATTCTAATGCTTTTAATTAATTTATATATCTAATTGTGTAGGTTTGTACTTTCACTTTTCAATTGATGCTTTGATCTATTTTCAACCGTTACCAGTCATTTAATACTGCTGCCCTTCTTGTGACATTGCCCTGTAGGTTTGTGTCAATAAGCTTAGTAGTTTTTGCAGGCTGATAGTTCTGAACACCCGTTGTCTGTCAGAAGCTGCAGGAAGCTCATAGTATAACACCCAGGCTCAGGATTTGAATCGATTCCATCTAAGTTTGTTGCAGAAATATCTATGATGTCCTGCTTGCTTGTTCAAGGTGATGACTACAATACATTATATATGTCATATACATTTATGTAGTTAAATGACAATAAACCACTTGACTTGCCACTTGGCCTTATCAGTGCCAAGACCCAATTAAGTGCCAAGATGACTGATCACAGAAGATTAACATCAGTGAGGTTTTCAACATCAGATGAACCAAACACAGACTAAGTTATTGCTTTGTGGATCAGCTGAGCTCAGTCCATAGGAGTGACTTTATACACTTGCCTCCTTCCTGGTCCCATACTGATCTATCTGTCTGAAGCCTCCAGCATTATCACAACAAGTCCCAATGCAAACTGGAGAAACAAAACCTCATCTCCTACCCAGGTATGCCACAGCATTCCAGACTCGATATCAAACTCTCCAACTTTAGGTAACTCATTCTTGCTTTCTATATCAGAACTGGTCTTGTTGCAAGTCACCTAACCCGTGGTTTTGGCTCAGATTTCCTCTCTCATGTTCCACATCCCAACACAAAGAAGTATAACTTGTGTAACACGCCGTAAGGTTTCACTGCTAAGGCTAATGTAATGGCTTCTATGTAATGTTTCACTGCTGATGTAATGGTTTCTCTGTAGCAGCAATGTTTGGGTTATGACTAGAGATAATGAGGCTTTGGAATGTATGTTATCCAATGGGAGAAATGTTATTCTTTCTTGTTAAATCTGGAAGAGAGATTTTCAGGTTCTTTTGTCAGGGAGCGATAGACAGGGGACACGAATAGAGAGTCGGAAGAGCACCGGATGGAGTGGACTGAGGAGTGAGGGTCTGAGGGTCTGCTATGCTTGGAGGTCGACAGGAATAAATGAACGAAAAGTGAGCTCCAACGAAAAATAGACTTTTTCCTTAAAATGGGCCCTTTCACTTTTTATTTTCTTTACAAACCCTTTAGCCAGATTAAGATTTAAAAAGTTCAATCACTTAATTGCATATGGTGTAGTGTCTGATATTTTGCTGTGCAGATTTGTAACCGAGCAACACATCACGCAGCATCCACACAAACGAGATTTCTCAGTTTGGCAGGGCCAGAAGTTGTTTTCCCCGAGTGAACACATGCTGGCTGAGCCTGAGGGTTACACTTGATTCAAAGTTTAAAGTAAATTTCATATCAAAGTATGTCACCTTATACTATTTTGAGCCATAGACTCATAAAAGAGCACAGAAACAGCATTATGAAGGACCCCATGCACCCCTCATACAATCTCTTCTCCCTCCTGCCGTCTGGGAAAAGGCTCCGAAGCATTCAGGCTCTTACGACCAGACTATATAACAGTTTCTTCCCCCAAGCTATCAGACTCCTCAATACCCGAAGCCTGGACTGACACCTTGCCCTACTGTCCTGTTTATTATTTATTGTAATGTCGGTACTGTTTTTGTGCACTTTATGCAGTCCAGTGTACGTCTGTAGTCTAGTATAGCTTTCTCTGTGTTTTTTTTTATTACGTAGTTCAGTCTAATTTTTGGTACTGTGTCATGTAAACCATGGTCCTGAAAAACGTTGTCTCATTTTTACTATGCACTGTACCAGCAGTTATGGTCAAAATGACAATAAAAGTTGACTTGACTTGACTTGACTTGACTTGAGAAACAGGTCCTTTGGCCCATTTAGTCCCTGCCAAACCACTTACACTGCTTAATGCCATTGACCTGCTTTGGGTCCATAGCCCTCCATACCCTGCCATCCATGTACCTATCCAAACTTCTCTCAAATGTTGAAATTGAATTCACATGCACCACGTGCTGGCCGTTCATTTCACATAAGGTTTCTTTGCTTGCAGGCATTTACACGAAAATAAAGAAATACAATAGAATTTATGAAAATCTATAGAAACAACCAGTGTGCATAATGAAGACAAATTATACAAATAATCAAAAATACAAATAAATAGTACTGAGTTATAGAATCCTCAAAGTGTGTCTGTAGATTGTGGATTCAGTTCAATGTTGAGGTGAGTGAAGTTATCCACGCTGTTTCACGAGCCTGATCGTTCTAGGGTAATAACTATAACATTATCTTATTTTGTCCCACCCTATCAGAGCTTCTCCCTTCGTTCTACCCATCCTTCGCCTCCTGCTGTGCTAACCAATTCCAAGCTGATGTCTCTTTATCCTAGTTGTAATAAAGAGTCTTGGAGCTGAAAAGTTAACAGTTTCCCTCTCAATAGATGTTTCCAACCCATTGATTGCTTCTCAACATTTTCAAATCAAGTCACTTTTACTGTAATTTCGACCATAACTGCTGGCACAGTACACAGTAAAAATGAGACAATGTTTTTCAGGACAATGGTGTTACATGACACAGTACAAAAACTAGACTCAAATATGTAAAAAATAACACGGGGAAAAAAAACCAACTACACTAGACTACATACCTACCCAGGACTGCATAAAGTGCACAAAACAGTGCAGGCATTACAATAAATAATAAACAGGACAATAGGGCAGTAAGGTGTCAGTCCAGGCTCTGGGTATTGAGGAGTCTGATAGCTTGGGGGAAGAAACTGTTACATAGTCTGTTTGTGAGAGCACAACTGCTTTGGTGCCTTTTCCCAGATGGCAGGAGGGAGAAGAGATTGTATGAGGGGTGTGTGGGGTCTTTCATAATGCTGTTTGCTTTGCGGATGCAGTGTGTAGTGTAAATGTCCGTGATGGTGGGAAGAGAGACCCCGATGATCTTCTCAGCTGACCTCACTATCCGCTGCAGGGTCTTACGATCCGAGATGGTGCAATTTCCGACCCAGGCAGTGATGCAGCTGCTCAGGATGCTCTCAATACAACCCCTGTAGAATGTGATGAGGATGGGGGGTGGGAGATGGATGTTCCTCAGCCTTCGCAGAAAGTAGAGGTGCTGCTGGGTTTTCAGTTTTCATTACTGATAAGAAGGACATTATCTCTTCTGCAAAACTTCTCATGTGCACTTGTAGTCCAAGATGATGGCGTGACACAGCTTGCAGCGGCCACTCTGGAGCTGATATCTGTTATTTGTTAGGCGGGGTACTATGCACAATCCTAATCTGATGAAAAACGGACGTGGGAGCATGGTGGAACATCTGGAAATCTCCAGGAAGGCCTTCTTCGTTACTGCTGCTGCTGTGAGGTCTGGGACTCTGCTGAGAAGAACAGGCCCCCAGTCCTTGGGGTCGTGTTGCCGATGGCTGTTGGCGGGGGCTTCTTAATGCACTCAGCAGAGGATGGTGCTCTGAGAAGCTGTGCCGGAGGGGATGGTTGGAGGCTCGGAGGTTCGATGGACTCGGAGTCTGCTGCGGTCGTGGCACTTTCACTGTGTGCTGTGTCTGCGAGGCTGGGTACGACAGAGCTTTCATTGTGCGCTGCGTCTGCGAGGCTAAGTCTGGCGGTGCCTTGGAAGTCCACAGCGGGGGTATTCTCTTCTGCTGCCTGCGTGGGATGACGAGTCTATGGGGACCCTGAGGACTTGTGGAAACTGTGTGGGGGTTTCTTTCGAATTTATAGTCTTTTAACATTTTTGGACTATTTTTACTGTGCCCATGGTCTGTTTTTTTTTATCAATTATGCTATTGTTTGCACTGTTGTAACTATATGTTGCAACTATGTGGTTTTGTGCAGGTCTTGTAGCTTTAGTTTTTGGTTTGTTGGGTGCTAGAGTTGATCTCCTGACTTGGTGTGTCTGGGTAGTCTTGTTTTGTCTGGTGACTTTGGAGCTCCTTTCCAGGGAACATGCTAAGATGGTAGCATGATATTAATACGCATATTATTCTGAAAAATACTGACCCAGTTCACCTCTCCCTGACATCTTGTGGAAGAAGTTCAAGATTAAGACCCTCGTTGCCAGCAAAAAATATCGCTGGATCAGCAATCTGAGAGAAACAAAACCCTGCTGTGTTGAAGCAAATGAAGCTATCTACTCTCAGCCAGAGAAACAACAACAAAGATTTTTTTTCAGTAGCTCAGTAACCTGCAGTACTGTGCAAAAAAAATGCAAAATTTTCAGCCCATTTTTTCAATTCGCCCAAATCCCACTGCAAGCTCTTTAGTCTTCCTCATTCTCCAGTAAACCCCCAATCTTGGAGTTATCTGCAAAATTGCTGATCTAGTTAACTACATTATCAACCAGATCATATGGATGACAAACAACAATGGATCTAGCAGCAATCCCTGCAGCACACCACCAGTCACAAACCTCAAGTCAGAGGGGCAACCGCCTATCATCACAAAGCCAATGTCTAATCTAATTTACTACCTCATCCTGAATGTTGGTAAATCCATTGGGATGAGAGTCGGATCAACACAGTAGGACCTGAATTACTTAGTAGAAGAAGTCAATCATAAATATTGATCAAAAAGTATCAGTTGAGTGAACCAAGTATTTGTACGTGGAATAAAAGATAACTCCAAGCTGATAAACCAAGCAGGAGTCACAACAGGATTGGGCTGAAAGTGGGTCTCCAACCTGGCCATAGACCAGGCAGTGAGCTCCCTGCAATTGAGAATTCATCAGCAACCCATGCCTGGGATGACTAGGCCTCAGCTCTACCCATTTTCAGTGATGGGGCAGAGCAAGTGCAAGGGATAGTCATGACATGGTCCAGGCAGAGGTACAGAACCACGAGAACGAAGGGTGGTTATTGAAGGCGGAGGAGTTGGGGGTCACAGGGCGCCTGGATGAAATAGCATCTTCCCAAGTGCAAGATCACTTGGGCAGAGCTATGGAGACCACAGCCCTTCCATATTTCTTTCCTCCTGCACTCCATGTATGACACTCTCCCTACATCACCACAGCTGCACAAATGGGGGCTGAGAGAGGACCCTAACTGCAAGCTTTGTGGTCATTGGGGTTCACTGGCACACATACTGTCAGGATGCAAACAGCTTTAACACAAGGATGGTATAGGTGGCACCATGACAAGGCCCTGCTGTCCCTTGCTGACACACTGGAGTGGGAAAGGTGTAAAATGGGACCAGCTGGCAGAGAGGCAAACAGGGAAGTCATTTTTATCAAGGAGAGGGCCATGTCAGTCATATCAAAGAGGCCTAAATCCAATCTGCTGTAAACTTCCAAATCGTGGGAGATGAGGGTTGATATGGGGAGGAAGCTGCAGTTCTCTGAGGTGGTGCTAACTACACTTCGACCAGAGATCGTACTGAGGTCCACTGAAGACAAGAAGATTATCCTGGCGGAGCTCACAGTACCATGGGAGGAAGGATGCAAGGAGACTCATGAGAAAAAGGCCCTGAAGCACCAGTCCTTAGTCTAAGATTGCAGGGCAGACGCGTCTATTCCCCGTAGCGATCGGATGCAGAGGGCTCCCGGAAAGGTTGACATGGAGGTGTTATGATCCCAGCCCCCTCCTTTGTGAGAATCACCAGAGCCCTAGTGAAGGGGGGGGTCAATGACTCAAGAGAAGAGAGAGATAAGTGCGGTGTCCCACGTTTCACGGCGAGGCCAAGCTGGCGCCGGTGGTCATTGTCTCGTGGAGACACCTTTGTGAATTGGGAACTGTACTACGTGTATACCCTCAGGGCAACGTGGGTGGAGAGATGGAGAGAGATTGCATCATCCCAACCTGATTGACATCTGAGACCCCGTGAGTTCAGATAAAAGAGGGGTTGTAAAGACGGCCCCACAGACGCACCAGAAGACACGCTAGAAATCCTGCGACAGCGTTTTAATAGCGACAGCTGGTGGTGGGGTTCGTGTGCGTCTTTTCCTTGCCTGGGATTGGCGACCTCACCACGGAAGAACGGCTTAGCTACAGGGGAGGCCACAAATGAGCGTCCATTCCCCAACGAGACTTCGACGAACCGAACTCCTGAAGGTTGGAAAACTCTGCTGGGTAACTGTTTCATTTAATCTCTATCTCTCTCTCTCTTTAACAAAGTGCACCAACGCGACACCACAACAGACGGCAGCTGGTGGAACTGCAGTGAGCACAAGAGACTTTCAGATATACAGCGGACAATATATACATTACCCCTAGACGATAGAGTTTGTTTCTTATTGGTTATTACTCTACCTGCGCTTTAGATTGAGTATTGACGACGTATGTTATCAAAATGTTTGTATTAACCTTCCTTTTGTGCCCCTTTATAAATAAAAACGTTTGAAAATGGTACCATCAGACTTCAGTGGACCTCTCTATCTTTGCTGGTAAGTGATCCAGTTACGGGATACGTAACAGAGGTTGCTGTCTGCACTGGGCCTTGATGAAAAGAGCAAGAAGCAAGCAGCTCACAGGATGGGGGAAGAAGCAGGATGAGCCTCTTGCTGGATATGGAGCAGGTGAGAGGAGTTGAGCTGGAAGTCAGGAGCAAATGGGCACCACTGCTGACCCACCGACTGGAGAGTGTAGTGGTTAAGGACTGAAACACTCTATGAAGGTTGGACACCACCTGACAACATCTGCTCCTGGCTAAGAGCTCGTCGGGTAACTGAAGAGAACACTCTAGTGTATGATGCAAACTCATCATCATCATTACGTGCCATGTCATGTGACGTAGATGACCATGGTGTTTGACCATGATTGTTCTTGGCAAATTTTTCTACAGTAGAGGTTTGCCTTCTTCTGGACAGTGTCTTTACAAGACTGGGAGCCCCAGCCATTATCAATACCCTTCAGAGATTGCCTGGTGTCAGTAGTCACATAACCAGGACTTGTGATATGTACCATCTGCTCATACGACCATCCACCGGCTGCTCCAATAGCTTAACGAGACCCCGATTGAGGGGTTAAGCAGGGGCTACACCTTGCCCAAGGGTAAACTGCAGGCTAGAGGAGGGAAGGAGTGCCTTATACCTCCTTTGGTAGAGACATATATCCACCCCATCACCCAATTTACTACCTCATCTTGAATACCAAGCGACTGAACCTTCCAGACCAACCATCCATGCAGGACCTTGTCAAATGTTTTGCTAAAGTCAATGTACACAACATCTGCTGCCTTGCCTTCATCAACTTTTCTGGAAACTTCCTCGAAAAATTCTATAAGATTGGTTAGTCATGACCTATCACACACAAAGCTCTGCTGACTGATTCCTAATCAGTCCCTGTCTAACCAAATTCTCATATATCTGGTCCCTTAGAATATCTTCTAATAACTTTCCCACAACTGATGTCAGGCTCAGCAGCCTATGAGTTCCTGGTTTATTTTTAGAGCCTTTCTTAAGCAGCTGTAAAAATAAACCAGGAAACTATAGGTTTACAGGAATTGTACCTAAGTTTTGGAAATCCTTTGTCCTTCATTTTTCAGAAGTGGTTTATAGTTCGGGAAATGTTTAGGATAGAAATCCTTGGTGAGCTTCAGATGTGTTTTAAGAAAGTTGTGTGGATTTAAATGAGTATCCTTGAAAATAAACAAACTGTTTTTAACTACTTTGTTAACTTCTTCTTGGTAAGAAGGAGGAACTCACTGTTCAAATAGTGGATATTGGCAGCTAAACTCATTGTGGAGAATAAACAGGGGCATGAACTAGTCTTTGAAGATTGGGTAGTTACAGTATAATCTCCTGTTAGTGACAGTACGCGTGGCTATTTATATCCGATAGGGATTAAAGTATTTACTTGAGTTTAGAATTCAGTGGTCAGTAAATCCAATACCATCACAAAGCGCATTATTTTTCTGCAATGAAGCTATTTCTCAAAGATCAAACAGTGATAAAAAGTAAGCACAAACATAAATCTATATATTATTTATTTAATCATTTAGAGATACAGCATGGTGACGGACTCTTCTGCACAGTTACACACATGACCAATTAACCTACCAATTCATAAGACCATAAGATATAGGAGCAGAATTAGGCCATTTGGCCCATCGAGTCTGCTCCACCATTTCATCGTGGCTGATCCATTTTCTCTCTCAGCTCCAATCTCCTGCCCTCTCCCTGTATCCCTTCATGTCTTGACGAATTAAGAATCAATCAACCTCTGCCATAAATATATCCAATGACTTGGCCTACACAGCTGCCTGTGGCAATGAATTCCACAGCTTCACTCCTCTCTGACTAAAGAAATTCCTCCTTATCTCCATTCTAAAAGGACGCCTCTCTACTCTGAGGTTCAGTCCTCTGGTATGTCTTTAGAAGGTAGGAGGAAGCCAGAGAAGCTGGTGGAAACCCACATGGTCACAGGGAGATAGATAGATAGATAGATAGATAGATAGATAGATACTTTATTCATCCCCATGGGGAAATTCAAAATTTTTTCCAATGTCCCATACACTTGTTGTAGCAAAACTAATTACATACAATACTTAACTCAGTAAAAATATGATATGCCTCTAAATCACTCTCTCAAAAAGCATTAATAATAGCTTTTAAAAAGTTCTTAAGTAGTTTACTTAAATACATTAAATACAATCAACCCTGGCACTTTAACATATCTTACTCCTGGCGGTTGAATTGTAAAGCCTAATGGCATTGGGGAGTATTGACCTCTTCATCCTGTCTGAGGAGCATTGCATCGATAGCAACCTGTTGCTGAAACTGCTTCTCTGTCTCTGGATGGTGCTATGTAGAGGATGTTCAGGGTTTTCCATAATTGACCGTAGCCTACTCAGCGCCCTTCGCTCAGCTACTGATGTTATACTCTCCAGTACTTTGCCCACGACAGAGCCCGCCTTCCTTACCAGCTTATTAAGACGTGAGGCGTCCCTCTTCTTAATGCTGCCTCCCCAACACGCCACCACAAAGAAGAGGGCGCTCTTCACAACTGACCTATAGAACATCTTCAGCATCTCACTACAGACATTGAATGACGCCAACCTTCTAAGGAAGTACAGTCGACTCTGTGCCTTCCTGCACAAGGCATCTGTGTTGGATAGACAAACTCACTGATCTCAGGTCCTGGGTGCTGTAATGGCATTACACTAACCACTATACTACCATGCCGCCTGTAAATCTTGGGGCTACATTGATCTTCTGTCAGTACTACAACAAGAACTAGGAGTAGCCCTGAACATTTCTGTATCTTGTCTCAATTTTTCCAATCTAATTGATGATTAAAGCCAATACAGTAATAAGTCTGCAGCCAGATGCGATAATGCATTGAGATACAATTGCTTAATTTCCACCACTGCCTGTACGGATTTTTTACATTATCTCCATGACCACGGGGTTTCCTGGGCCAAAGGACAGGGTCAAATCAAATCAAGTTTAATAGTCATTCAAACCATAAATGGATACAGCCAAACGAGACAGAGTTCCTCAGGGGCCAAGGTGCAAAAACAAATATATACAATCAAAATAATGAGAAAGGGGCAGAAAAGAACTCAGTTGTGTTCATTTTTAGACCAAGGTACAGAGGAGATGTCAGGGGTAAGTTTTTTTATGCAGAGAGTGGTGAGTGTGTGTAACGGGCTGCCAGCAACAGTGGTGGAATCAGATATGATAGGGTCTTTTAAGAGACTCCTGGATAGGTACATGGAACTTAGAAAAATAGAGGGCTATGGGTAACCCTGGGTAATTTCTAAAGTAAGGACATGTTCAGCACAACTTTGTGGGCCAAAGGGCCTGCATTGTGCTGTAGGCTTTCTATGTTCTATGTTCTAAGTACCTCAGCAACATCCCGCAAATTGGTGGATCCCGGCAGTCCGGCCTGTAATTCCATCCATCCACCACTGGAAGGCAGCACAGCAGGAGAGGCCACTCCCAACCGAACCCAGACGCCACTCTACAAACAAGCCTGACAACTGAGGCCCAGTCCTAGTTATAACTGCAGCGACACTTCCTCCTTATTGCCTGCACTCCTCCACAGCACCATTCCTATGCTGTGCTATTCTATGTCCCAATCACAAAGAAGGCAAGCCACCAGCTCTGGTTCATTAGGAGTTTGAGAAGATTTGTTATGTCACCAAAGACTCTAGGAAATTTCTACAGATGTACAGTGGAAAACATTCTGACTGACATGGAAGCTCCAATGCACAGGTTTAACCTACCAAAGCGTAACCTCACATTTGTCCAGCTAAGATTCACGTGTTATTCGTTGGTCCATTTCCCCACTTAATGTAATCTCTTCACTGCCCACGATGCCACCAATTTTGGTGTCACCAAACTGTGGGCCAGATGTGCTACTGATGAAGAATTCAAAACAGGTGTGAAAAAGCTGGGTGGGGTTCAGGACTGCGGGCCAGGTGTGTAGCAGGATATGGGAGCTGGAAATGTGGGCCAGGCATGTGCTGGTATTGAAAGTTAGGATCAGCAGCCGGAACTGAGGGTTAGGAAAGGGGGCTGGAAAATCAGCCAGAACTGGGTTTTAGAATGTGGGCTGGAAGTGAAGTAAGAGTAGGGGTCACCAGTAGGTTATCACTGATGGAAAAGAAGCAGGAGCCTGAGGATCTGAACTCAGGGATTCAGGAAGAGCTTATTCCTCTCTTCCATAGATTTCCAAATGGTCTATGAACCCATGAATTGTATCTCATGATTCTTTTCATTTTTGCACCATTAGCTGTGTAATGTTATGCCTTTTCACTGTACTGCTGCTACAAAGCAAGAGATTTCACATTGTATACACTCAGTGGTCCCTCTATTAATTACCTTCCTGTACCTAATAAAGTAGCTACTGTTACGAACCCCGTAACTGGGTCACTTACCAGCAAAGATAGAGCGGTCCGTTGAAGTCTGATGGTACTATTTTTAAAAGTATTTATTGATAAAGAGGCACAAAAATAAGATTAATGCAAACATACAGATAATAGACGTCGTCAGTACTAAATCTAAAAGCGCGGATATAATAATGATCAATAAGAAGTAGCTCTATCGTTGTCTAGGGGATAATGTATTGTCCGATGGAAATATAAAAGTCACTCAGTTCATGCAGGCTTCAGCCTTTGGGGACCGCTGGGTTTGCAATTGTTGGAGAGAGAGAGATTTTGAGAAAAGAAACTTGCCCGGGTCTTTTATGAGGCCAATCCGTTGAGTCGGGGGAGTTGGTTCCCCGTTGTTAGTTCAAAGTCGTTTTCCGTGGTACCAGCCACCAGCTCCCAGGCAAGGGCTTCCGCACGTGGCTTCCTTCAAATGGCTTCCCGCTATTACGGGATCGCTAGCGTTTCTTCTGGTGCGTCTGAGGGGGCTGTTTCTACAGCCCCTCTTTTATCCTGACTTGCAGGGTTGTAGATGTCAATCAGGTTGAGGTGATGATGCAATCTCTCCCCGTCACCCAGCCCACTTTGCTCGAGGGCTTGCACGTAGCATAGTCCCCAATCCACAAATGTGTCTCCAAGAGACAAAGGCCAATGTTGCGTTACTTTGCATCGCCGGGGAACGAGGCAGACTGCACGTCTCTCTCCCATTTCCTGGGTCCCCTGACCCAACCCAAGAGTGCTCTTGCAATTCTCACAAAGGAGGGGGCTGCAGGCATAACACTACTGAGTGCATTTTTATTATCTTCTGCTGTGGGAGGACATCCACTTTAAGGTTTGAAGTGTAGCGCATTCAGAGATGCTCTTTTGCACCTCGTTACTTTCCTGTCAGCTGGTACCTGTCTGGCCATTCTCCACTGACCTCTCTCACTAACAAGCTATTTTCAACCACAGAACTATCATTCACTGTTTTTTTTTGGTTTTTTTCACAACGCTCTTTGTAAACTCTAGAGACTATTGTACATGAAAATACTAGATCAAAGGTCTCTGAGATACTCAAACTACCCCATCTGGCACCAACAACCATTCCACAGTCAAAGTCACTTAGATCACATTTCTTCCTCATTCTGATGTTTGGTCTGAACAACTGAATCTCTCGAATTTGTTTGCATGCTTTTATGAATTGAGATGCTGCCACATGATAGGATGATTAGGTATTTGCATTACCAGCAGGCATACAGGTGTACCTAATAAAGTGTCCACTGAATGTACCGATTATAACACATCTGATTCTGATTCTGAACATGGAGCTCATATGCATTCGGTTGGAAATGTGGACCAGATGTGTAACTGGAACCAGGGGTCAGATATGTGACCTCCAACCTGATGACAGGAACATTGGTTTCTCCCCCACCCCCTTCTCTGTTTTTCCACTCCCCATTCTGGCTTCCTCATACCTCTCTTCTCACCTGCCCATCACCTCCCTCGGGTGCTCCTCCTCCTTCCCTTTCTCCCATGGTCCTCTCCTGTCAGATTCCTTCTTCAACAGCTCCTCACCTCATTTATCTACCTTCTCCCAGCTCCTTACTTCAAACCCCCTCCCCCAGTCACCCACCTTCATCCTCACCTGGTTCCATCTATCACCGGCTAGTTTGTACTCCTTCCCCTCCTCCCCCTTCATATTTTGGCTACTTCCCACTTCCTTTCTGGTGCTGGTGAAGGGTCTCAGTCTGAGACATCGACTGTTCCTCTCCACAGATTCTTCCTGAACCACTGAGTTCCTCCAGCATCTTGTGAGTGTTGCCAGGGATGTGGTGGGTGGCGAGGATGGGAACCAGGTGTGTAGTCTGAGTCAAGGTCGGGAACAGATGTGTGGCTGGGACCATGGGATTGACATGTGGCCAAAGCGGTGGGTTCACTGCGTAAACCAGACTTATAGTAGGAACCGGTGGTGCTGGAAATCCGAACTACACATTCACCAGTAACAAGTAAATGCACAGGAAACTGTCCACATTCTCTTAAATATTATCAAGAACAGTCAAGAGATAAAATTGTTGATCAAATTTTTACCTAATCCTTCACTCTCTTCAAAGGTCTTCTTTACTGTCTGACAAGAAGAGCCGTTCCCATGGCACACCCCACATTGATCTTCAACTGCATTGGATTCTATTTCATAGTCACAGCCGACAGTCTGGAATAAACAGACATAAGTGATTTAATATATGTTCTATATCAAATCATAGATGTATAAATTCATTCAGCATTGAAGCAGGCCACTGGAGACATGCAGCTGGTGATATAAAATTCTTTATTCGGCACACACAAGCTGACAGCATTTCGAGTCACTCTGGAGAGAGGCTCCCTGACCCAGCGTTACATCACATTTTTATCTGCTAAAGATCAAAGGTAAAGGTAGGAGAATTCTATATTTATAATGCTTCCTTTGAGTTACATATAACTTTCAAACACCCAGATCTTTCCACCAACACACCTAAAATGCGTGTAAATCACCGCTGTCTCTGAGCTGCATTCATGCATATTCAGATATCTCAGGTTGGTGGGGTGTTTCCTGGTCTGCGATCAACCCAGTCTTCAGCTTCAGAAAGACAATCGTTTTAAACTGCATTTTAAATTCATTGTACAATCCACATTCAGATCTAAAGACTGGTTTTTTGCTGAAATTAATATTTGCTATTTTCTATGACCCCAAAATATGTCCTAACACAGCCCATTGACAGTGGCCATTGCATGCATCATCATGCCCACTGGTTCACTGCATTAGATCGGTAACCTTACTTCCCATTCAGATTCATTTACTCATCAGGACATATGGTGAAATGCATTGTTTGTGTTAACAACCAGCCAGGGTGTGCTGGGGAAAGCCCATGAATGTCGCCACACATCCCAGTGCCAACATACCATACCCACAATGCTTGGCAGGATGGCACAGAACACAACAAACAACGCACACACAAACTGCTGGAGGAACTCATCAGGCCGGGCAGCTTCAATGGAAAGGGGAAAACACCTAATGTCTCAGGCCAACAATACATGCCCATATGCTATTGTGTTGCTTTGGACTTCCAGCATCAGCAGATTTGCTTGTGTTTGTGGAACAGTAAAACAAGCTCCATTCCTCCCTCCCACCCGCCCACACTCGTGGACAGTCTTACAACTCCAGCCTCCATCCAGGCTTCAGCCATAACTGGGGACTGTCTTTGAAATACTGAAGTTAACAGAATTTCAGGAATATTTTCTTTCCTTTAGTTTTGTTAGTCAGTTTCATATTTATAAATTGATTGAAATTCTTTTTCTCTTTTAGCTGTGTCAAAGGTTCTTACATGAAAATTATTTTGAAGTAATCACATCCTAATGGAAGCAATCACAAAGCTGCTGAAAATTCTGAACAATTGTGACTAAATTGCTCAAGGAACTATAAGATCAAGTTTAGTGGAGGTCACAAGCATCACTGAGCCTTATAGAGTGTGCTCCTGAGGTTCAAATGTGCTGTTGGTGCTATGTAATTGATTACTGATCTATATTGGAAGCGGGCATTTCTCTTATTGTGACTGAACAAAGGAAATGAAACTTAGCTCATTCTTTAACACCTTATTGTGAAAAAGAATGACTATAATTAACATTTTTCTCAAAATATGCCTCTATTGATGTTTTTCTGGGGACTCGTTATAAAACAATGTGATAGCAGGAAGTTAATACTCTATCTTTATAAAACGCTACCTAGACCACACTTGGAATATTGTGTTCTGATCCGGTCACTTCATTATAGGAAGGATGTGATAGCTTTAGGCAGGAGTGTCAAACTCATTTTAGGTCACGGGCCAGATTGAGCAAAATGCAGCTTCATGCGGGCCGGATCAGTCGGACGCGTGCAAACGCAGCTTTCGTTGCCTCCGTTTTTTCTGCCTGCTCTCATGTGTCTCAGTCTCTGCTATAACTACAAAGTGTTTCACTTTACAAATTCCGTTTCTTATGAAGAAGACTGCCGAGCAAGACTGCCGAATAAACACTAAAAACCCTGAAAACCTGGTACCTGAATAAACTCAGCATTAGCCATATCACACGCCATAGGCGCTTCGATTACTGGGGCCAGCTTTAATAGTAATTAGATATTATCTCGCGGGCCAAAGATAATTCCACCGCGGGCCAGATTTGGCCCGCGGGCCTTGAGTTTGACATATATGCTTTAGAGAGAGTGCAGAGGAGATTTACCAGGATGCTCCCTGGATTGGAGACAATGTCTTATGAGGATAATATGAGCAAGCTAGGGCTTTTCTCTTTGGAGCAAAGGAGGATGAGAAATTTGCCCTCACCCCATCTGCCCACCACCCCACTCGGGATAGGGTTCCCCTTGTCCTCACCTACCACCCCAGCAGCTTCCGGGTCCAACGTATAATTCTCCGTAACTTCCACCACCTCCAACGGGATCCCACTACCAAGCACATTTTTCCCTCCCCCCCCTTCTGCTTTCCACAGGGATCGCTCCCTACGCGACTCCCTTGTCCACTCGTCCCCCCCATCGCTTCCCACCGATCTCCCTCCTGGCACTTATCCTTGTAAGCAGAACAATTGCTACACCTGCTCTTACACTTCCTCCCTCACCACCATTCAGGGACCCAGACAGTCCTTCCAGGTGAGGCGACACTTCACCTGTGAGTTGGCTGGTGTGGTATACTGCGTCCGGTGCTCCCGGTGTGGCCTTTTATATATTGGTGAGACCCAACGCAGACTGGGAGACCATTTCGCTGAACACCTACGCTCGGTCTGCCAGAGCAAGCAGGATCTCCCAGTGGCCACACATTTTAATTCCACATCCTATTCCCATTCTGATATGTCTATCCATGGCCTTCTCTACTGTCAAGATGAAGCCACACTCAGGTTGGAGGAACAACACCTTATCTACCAGCTGGGTAGCCTCCAACCTGATAGCATGAACATTGACTTCTCTAACTTCATTAATGCCCCTCATCCCCTTCTTACCCCATCCCTGATATATTTAGTTTTTCCCCCTCCTCTCTTTTTTTTCTCTCTCTCTGCCCATCACTCTGCCTGTTCTCCATCTCCCTCTGGTGCTCCCCTCCCCCTTTCTTTCTCCCTAGGCCACCCATCCCATGATCCTTTCCCTTCTCCAGCTCTGTGTCCCTTTTACCAATCACCTTTCCAGCTCTCAGCTTCACCCCACCACCTCCAGTCTTCTCCTGTCATTTCGCATTTCCCCCTCCCCCTCCTACTTTCAAATCCCTTACTATCTTTCCTTTCAGTTAGTCCCGACGAAGGGTCTCAGCCCGAAACGTCGACAGTGTTTCTCCCTATAGATGCTGCCTGGCCTGCTGTGTTCCACCAGCATTTTGTGTGTGTTGCTTGAATTTCCGGCATCTGCAGATTTCCTCGTGTTTGCATGAGAAATTTCTTCTGGTTTACAATGGCACTGGTGAGACACTGTGATACCTTACTGGCAACAAACAAGTCTACTTACTACTCCATTAATCACACGACTTCTGGACAATGATCACTGCAATCAATAGCCTGTAACTTCCATTTGAGAGTTGAGCTTTTGCAACTCCTTTATGACCTGACATTTTTATGGCATGAACTGAAGTCTCAGACGTACAAAAAGGTTGCAGCGTGGCATATAAATCAAAGCAGTGGAGCCCAGGCCCGAGAGTGAGAAACGAGCCAATATCTGACCATGGTTGGAGTGAGGCAAGGTGAGCTGAGGTGAGGCAGAGTCGAGGCGGCAGGGCCTGGGCAAAAAACAGCAAGGAACAAGCCGATATTTGACAGATTTAAGCATCGGGCCAGATTGGAATGGTTGGGTTTGTGATGAAGCGAGGGGGCAGGGCCCAGGCCAGAGAGTGCGTAATGAGTCAATGTATGGCTGAATTAAGCACCAGGCCTGATTGAAAAGATCGGGGTTTCAGGGACAGGCCAGTGTTCAGCCCACTGCTCGGAGAGGTTTACCTCTCTCTGTTCTGTGCTGAGGCTGTGGCCTGCAAACAACAGGCTCCTGAACTGGCTGCAGGGATGACTGGCTTCATGGCATGAACTCACTTTCATGAAGTTTAGTTCTGAATGTTAGCAAAATTTTGTTTTTTTAGGTGTTTGACAGTCTTCGTTTTGAATGGGTCCTATTAAATTGCTTTCTTTTGAGGCTGCCTGTAAGGAGATAAATATCAAGGGTGTTTATAGTACAGTCGGCCCTCCTTATCCACGAGTTCCGCATCCGCGGATTCAACCAACTGCAGATCAGGAAAACCTGGAAGTTCTCTTTCCAGCACTCATTGTTTGAGTAAGTACAGACTATTTTTTCTTGTCATTTTTCCTTAAACAATACAGTATAACAACTATTTACACAGCATTTACATGTTTGTACATTGTATTAGGTATCATAAGTAATCTAGAGATGATTTAAAAGTACAGGCAGTCCCCGGGTTATGAATGAGTTCCGTTTCTGAGTCTGTCTTTAAGTCGGATTTGAAGTCGGGACAGGTACTTCCGGTATTATGTAGCCTCAGTTAGTAAAACGTTTGTCTTAGTTTATAGTATTTATTTTACCTTTCTATACATATAAGACACTTAAGAAACATATGTATTTCAGTAATTAAACCACTGCGTTGCTTAGTAATAATTGTAGCTTTCCTCAGGGCAGGGCCTTTCAAATGTTCCATTAAAATTGTTCCGATTGTTGACCGACTGTAGTCTAACGCTTTTCCAACAACTGATGGCATTTCACCTCTTTCTGATCGCTTTATTACTTCCACTTTATTTTCAATCGTGATCGTGATTATTTTCGTGAACAGAAACCCTACAGATTCAGAGCTTCACCGCCAGGTCCTAATGTCCACCGCACTGAGACAGGTTAAATGAAGTCCGGGGTTCTGCTGGGTCCTGAAGACCACTGCATTGAGCAAGGTTAAATAAGGGACTTGAGCTTCCGCGTATTTTGGTATCAGCGGGGGGTCCCGGAACCAATCCCCCACGGATAAGGAGGGCCAACTGTATATATACTTCAATTAATAAATGTACTTTGAAATTTGAAGGTGACTTGAATATGGTGTACAAGATGATAAGAGGCATAGATTGAGCCAGAGACTCTTTTCCAGGGTAGAAATGGCCAATATGAGGGGGCATGATTTTAAAGTGATTAGAGGAAAGTATAGGGCATTGTCAGAGGTACTGCTGTTTCTAACACAAAGTGTGGCGGGTGCATGGAACAACCGGCTAGAGGCGGTGAAAGAGGCAGGTACATTAGGGATAGTTAAGAAATTCTTAGATAGGCATATAAATGAAGGAAAATATAAGATTATGTGGGAGGGAAGGAGGGATTAGATTGATTTTGAAGTAGGTTAAAAGGCAGACACAACATTATTGTCCAAAGATTATGCTCTCTTCTCACTGCTGCCATCAGGAAGAAGGTACAGGAGCTTCAGGGCTCACACGATCAGGTACTACCCCTGAACCATCAGGATAATACCAAACAATTAAGTAAATCAATTACATTAAGTAATGCTCAGGCATTGTGAGTGCTTGCACGGGCTTTCTCGGGTGACATGATTGCATCATGGCTAGATGACTTACAGCACCAGCGATCAGTGCTCAATTCCCACAGCTGCCTGTGAGGAGTCTGTACATTCTCACTGTGACTACATGTGCTTCCCCTGGGTGCCCTGGATTTCTCCCACATTCCAAAGCCATATAGTACTGTGCAAAAGTCTGTGGCACATATACTGTATATATAGCTGGGGTGCCTATTGACATCAATGGATCTGGGGTTGAGAGGGTGAACAACTTTAAGTTCCTTGGCATACACACTACCAAGGTCTCACTTGGTCTGTACATACTGGCTGAAATAAAAGTGCCTCTTTCACCTCAGATGGTTGAAAAAGTTTGGCAAAAGTCCCCAAGTCCTAAGGACTTTCTACAGGGGCTCAATTGGGAGTATCCTGACTATCTGTATCACTGCTTGGTATGAGAACTGTACTTACCTCAATCAGAGGGTGGTGCAGACAGTCCAACATATCTGTAGATGTGAACTTCCCACTATTCAGGACATTTACAAAGATAAGTGCGTAAAAAGGGCACAAAGGATTATTGAGGACCCAAGTCATCCCAACCACTAACTGTTTCAGCTGCTATCATTCGGGAAATGGTACTGCAGCATTAAAGCCAGGACCAACAGGCTCCAGAACAGCTTCTTTCACCAGGCCATCAGACTGATTAATTCATGCTGATACAATTGTATTTCTATGTTGTATTGACTGTCCTGGTGGCCAAAATATTTATTAGAAATTACTCTAACTTGCACATTGCACATTTAGACAGAGACATAACGTAAAGATTTTTACTCCTCATGTATGTGAAGGATATGAGAAATAAAGTCAATTCAATTCAATTCAATGCTGTATTTGTCAATGTGGAGTGGAGAGTGAGTTTGAAAACCAGGCGGGAGCAAAGGATGTTGGGAATGATGAGGGTAGAGTGCCGCAGGAGGGGTGAGAGACAGGTGGCTGAGAAGGAATGCCAAGAGCGGAGAGTGGCATGGGTGCAGATACACCCAGCACTGAGACAAAAGTCCAGGTCATTTGATTCCAAACAAGTGGTTTATTGATCATTACAGAATGTCTCTCCGTTTAATCCTCCTTAGATGGAGAGATGTTGCCCCGCCCACGCATGCTCAATGGCTTAATGATATTATGTCCTGCTTAGACCTTGAAAAAATTCATTATTCAGTTCTTAATTCGGATATAAAGTTCCATAAGGTCTGGGGACCTTTTATTGAGTACTTTCATAACCTTCCTCTTAACTAAGGTTTTTTTTTCGGTCCCTTGCTTTCAGCTCTTTTTTTTTGGTAGTAGGCATTAATATCTTCTGTTTTCAAGTGTATTTACAGTTTTGGGGGTTTGAATGTCCTGATTTATATTTTCTCTATTGTGTTGTGGTTAGTCTGGAGTTTTTTTTGTTGTGGGGCTTGGGGAGGATACTAACTTTACATGACTTCAATTTGGGTGCTTTTTCAATTATCTTTTTTGTACTATATTATTATTGTATGTTTATTTTTGCACTGTATTAATTTTCTTCATTTTGGTTTGGGTTTTTTTCCTATCTGTAGTGTTGTAGAAAATGCAAAAAAAAACAATCAAAAAAAAAGAATGTCTCTCTGATGTTTCACACTCCCTTCCCAACCATGATTCCTCTCTCCCTGCTCCCTTCCCCTTCACAACAGAGACCCATAACAGAGTCAGGTTTATTATCACTCACATGTCATGAAATTGTCATTTTTGCCACTGCAGTACAGTGCAATACAGAAAATTATTACAGGGCAATGCAAAAGTTTGTCACCCAAACAATATACTGTGCCTAATACTTCCGTACAGTATTGTGTGTCTTGTGAACTTACGTTCATTAATTAAAATAGATTGTAGGGAATTATTGACTATATAGTGCATGCTATCCCTTCCTTTTTAAGCAACAACATTTGCAAAACTTGAAACACATCCAGCACTCATTTCAACAATTGCTTCAATCTTCCTGCTGCCAAAGACGATAATGTAATTCAATTATTGCCAACTGTGTAATAAAAAGTTGCTCTCATGTAATCAGTTATGGAGTATGTTGTACATGTCCTCTGACTTTCTGTCACATCTGTAACTTGTTTAGCCCATGCATTTGGATCAAATCTAATCTCATAATTAATTTAATCAAATCTCTGCAGTTTTATCCTTTATCGGATTGGAAGGAGCCACTTCACTAGGCCTGTCACTTATAGCTTCAAGTTTAGTGAAAGCCCATTAAAACTTTTTCAGTGTCCTCTCAGCACACACCACTTGATTGCTTAAGTTGCCAAGATCTCAAAACAATTCCTGCAGGACTTCACCAAAAAACAATCAACATGCTAAACCACTGACCTTAGGACATCCATTACGACATGGATGGAAGGCAACAGAATAAGGGATTAGCCGATGACTATCTGAGAGGTAATGCAAAATAGGGAAATATGTATAGCTGATAGGGAGGTTCTGGGAATCTGCACAGGCCCAGTGCACTAAAATGCCTCCTCATTCACTACTAAAAATAAGATCTTAAACTCAACATGAGAGAAAAGCTGAAATATGCTCCATTCACTAGTTTCTAATTGGAAAATGTTTTCGACTGGGTGATTACAATCATCCTTTTTTCTAAGCTGCGGGCTCTTATTAACCATAAATTGAAGACAGATCATGAATCCCAATTGTTACTGCCGGTCCACTGGTAATGGAAAGCTAAGTATAAAGTTATTTCTTTAAATAAGCAATTAAGCTATCAGTATTTCATTTCATTTCACTTCAAATTTTCATTCATTCATTCAGTTAATCAATAAATTATTTCATGATTCAAGATTGTTTGATGCCATTTCCAGTACACAGATACAAAGGACAACAAAATAATTATTGTTCAGGATCTTTTGCAGCACAAAAAACACAGTAAGATAAAGAACACAACAAAAGAAATATAAATACGTAAGATAGCTTGATTGTATGTCCATAAAGAAATGCTAGAGCTCAGGAGTGTCTGTATCTGAGGTAACCAACAAGAAGTGATAAAGTAGTGGTGGTTGGGGGTGTGTTGGGGTGGAGTTAGTGGGTGGAGGTATTGATCAGCCTTACTACTTGGGAAAGTAACTGCTTTTAATTATTTACTTATTCATTCATTCAGTAGCCATGAACTAAATTAACTTAGCAAGTTGTGAAATTGGTCCAACAGGTGAAAGAAAGGCAGATGATAAAATTAACCAGAGGTCATCTGCAACATCTAGGTACGAAAAAATCTGTACCTTACAGAGATTCGACTAGAAATAAAGGATCGCTATTGAGTTCTGACTGTGTTAGTAGGATCGGGTATTGGAACATCTATGAACTGAAGAAATATATGGTAGACAATTGTTCTTGCAAAAACAAAATTAAGTTTCAGAATTGCTGGGAAAGAAGTAGTGTTGAAACATTCTTCTCGGAAAAGTGGAATTTTAGATACTTCTTTGAATCACTCTTTATCCCAGCAGATGATTCTTGGTTCCCATTATATTTTACCATGTGCTTCTGTCATATTCTGATGTTTTTTGATCAATAGGGTCATTTGGAAGTTGAGAATGAGGTACAAAACATGTTGCTTTTGACATTTTATTAAGGGTCACAAGAACAAAGAAGAGGAAGAGAAAGGAATGAGGTTGGTGAATTAAGAATAAAGGGGAAAAGAGGAGTGAATAGAGCTGGTCTGGTTTTGTTACACCAGACCACCAATAACAGTTGTTATAGCTGGGGATGGGGGTAGTGGGGATAGACTCCCACTGCCCATTAAATGCTCCCAATGGTCTGTGTCTCAAATAGTCTCGGACAACCAAGTCCAGCTCCTGACTTCCTTGTGTAGCTTAGCTTCTCAGCCTGACAGAACCGTTTCTACTGACAGGAGAAGGGACAAAGGTGGATTGCTAAGGCCTTAAAACCAGTCGTTCCAGGCAGAAGGGACTTGTCAGCTGTGTTTGGGAGCTCAGCTAGCAGAACGAAAACTGATCTCAAACCTCCACTGCCTTATGCCTAAACCCACTCATGGGAAAGGCTTTGGAAATAAATCCCCAGGTAAAATTTGGATCAGGAATCCCCAAGGCAGTCCTATATTGAGTTCAATGCAGACTGGCAACTCCTGCGACACCGCTGGTGCAAACTGTATCGGTCTCTGTACTTCATCAGCTGCTTGGAGAGGGGGAGCCTGCTACACGGGCAACAGCCTTGTTCTTCATACTGTACTGCCCTGGTTTGCATATGAACTACGTAGGTTGCTAGGACACACATCCATGGTTGCCCCGACCAACAGAGGGCCTCCTTAAATAACAGAAAGGTCCATTGAAATTCCAACAGATTAAATCACCAGATTCAAGTAATGTGATATCAGCCACTGAAAGCAAGAGGTTTCCAAAAAACTACAAGGGCAACTTGTAATGAGCTGGATTAATCAGACCCAATATTTCGAGTGTCCAGCAGATGAGGTAATAAGCGTGCAAGCACAACAAAGTAACTTAAGCCTGATTTATTATTATAGAAACATAGAAAAAACCTACAGCACAATACAGGCCCTTCAGCCCACAAAGTTGTGCCGAGCATGTCCCTACCTTAGAAATTACTAAGCTTACCTATAGCCCTCTATTTTTCTAAGCTCCATGTACCTATCCAAGTCTCTTAAAAGACCCTATCGTATCCACCTCCACCATCTATTATAAAATAGAAAGCACGAATAAGCAAGACAAAATACTATGTAGCAAGTCAAAAAGATTTCCACAGATATTTCAAAACTCATGATTCTTAGTCACCACTTGATTGTCACTGTTGTCATGGAACTCTGAATTCTGATCCACTTGTGAAACCACTGCTGGGTCCTTGGCACTGATTGTGATTTCTAGCCCTTGGTTGAAGTCCAACAAAAACCAGAAAGGCACCCCCATGTATACGATTTTCACAAGCACAAGGAGATCCAAAGACAGGCAAACTCTTTCAAACTCTTTCATCTTTTGTTCTCAACAGACTGTCTTTTTTCAAACCCATCCTGTGTCCATGTGTCCTGTGTCCTGTGCTCATAAATCATCTGATGTTATAATAATCACTCCTTGCATTCTCATAGCAAACAACACTCCTTTGGTCTTACAGAAGTACATTAATGTCTACATATCTGAAATAAGCTCTAATGCAGACTCTAAGAAAGAATCCTTCAACCTAGTTGTCAAAAGTGACCAACAGACATTAACAGAGCTACAGTGTTTACCTTGTACAGTCACTTCACAAACATTACACACTAACAGACCCCATGTGATACAAGATCAGAAAGAGTTAAATTGTCATTCATCCAAAGTTTTACAAAATTTAATATAACTTTGAACACTAGAAAACTCATGGAACAATTCCATGCATATAGGTGATCATATAAAAACATGAACAAACACAGGGATGTTAAACTACAAGAAAAATAACAATTCTAAAGCCTCCTAGAACAATAGTCTGTAACAACACCTGGTTGAGAGTGCCAAAGTAGATACAAATATTGTGTGGGACATCAGTATAATACCAGAGTCTAAAAAGAAATCTTAATTCAGATTCAGCTAGGGAAAGGTTGCAAGAAAATTTTAACAATGGAGTTACTCTACATGATAACTAGAGAAAAGGATAATAAAGGATATTGCAAGTCTGCCAGGGAAGTCAAAGACTCAGTGTAAGTAAAGCCATTGTTATTGCCTTAATTTGCTCTGTGTTAATGTTTGTATTGTTCTGTGTCATGTATTATGTTACAATGCTGTTCTGCTAAGCATTCTGGGCACCCTGTGTTGGCGCCGAGATGTGTGCCATCACTCATAAGGCTGCCCCCAGCGCATGATTGGGTATGTGGATTGTTAAAGCAAATGATACTGCGTGTTTCCATGTACAGGTGATAAATAAATCTAATTCTGAATCTAAATAAATAGTGAATATAATTCTTTGGAAGGTAGACTGCGTAATACTGAATTCCAAGGAGGTTACAATGTTGGTGCAAGTAGGAGGTCTGATTGCCAGTGCCATTCTGGATTTTCAAACAACTTTGTCAAGATTTGACAAGTGAGATGAAAAATTTGTTGATGTCTAGCGAGATTGGCAGGTACAACTTGAGCTGAATTTGTAATGTTAGATTCTCACAGATAGGTGGCACAATAGTGTACGGTTAGCACCACACTTGACAGTACAGGTAACTTGGGTTCCATTCCCACCGCTACCTGTTTGTACGTTCTCTCAGAAGGTTTCCTCTGGTGCTCCAGTTTCCTCCCACAGTCTGAAGACATAGCAGTTGGTAGTTTAATTGGTCTTCGTAAATTGTCTTGTAATTAGACTAGAATTGAATTAGAAGGATGTTGGACAGCGCAGCTCGAAGGGCCAGAAGGACCTGTTCTGTGCTGTATCCCCATAAATATGAATATAATATAAATAAATACAGATGGAGGATGTCATAATATCAGTGGCTGAGCATAGTGATTGATTATTGTTGCCCTGCAGGAATTGAGGCCATTGTGCTTTGAGGTCTCGGCACTTTAAGCATAACAAGTGCAGTCTGCAAAGAAAACCCTGGAAAAGACTTAATGGGTGTTCACTAAACTTGGAGCTATAAGTGACAGGCTTAGTGAGGTATCTCCTTTCAATCTGATAAAGGATAAAACTGCAGAGATTTGATTAAAACTATTAGATTACATTTAATCCAAATGCATGGGCTAAACAAGTTACAGATCTGACAGAAAGCCAGAGGATATACACAACATACTCCATAACTGGTTACATGCCAGCAACTTTTTTATTGCATAGCTGGCAATAATTGAATTACATTATCGTCTCTGGCAGCAGGCAAGATTGAAGTAATTGTTGAAATGAGAGCTGGATGTGTTTCAAGTTTTGCTAATGTAGTTGTTTTAAAAAGGGAGGGGTAGCAATGGACCATACAGTCATTAATTCTCCACAACCTATTTTAATCAATGACCATATGACCACAAGATATATAGCACTATGCAAAAGTTTTAAGCACATGTATACAGCTGGGATGCCTAAGACTTTTGAACAGTGCTGTAGTAATTTTATGTATTGCACTGTACTGCTGCCACAAAAAAAACAAATGGCATCACATATGTGAGTGAAGGTAAACCTGATTTACATTCTAATGTGGACTGAGAGTGGAAAGTGGGTAGAGAGAGGGGAATTACATTTGGGAAAAGAGGAATGGAGAGGGGAAGGAGCAGGGAGCACCAGAGAGACATTCTATTAAGAGCAATAAACCAGTTGTTTGGAATCAAATGACCTTGCCTGGAGTGTCAGGGCTGGATATGATTGTAACCGTCCCACCCCTGGGACTCCTTTGCCACCTGGCCCATTCCACTTTTACCATTCCCAATTCCTTTGCTCCTGCCAGATTTACAAACTCGTTCTCCACTCCATGTTGAGAACTACAGTACAAACTTATACTATATTACGCACACAAGATATATATATGTGCTGAAACCTTTGACCAATATTGTAGGAGCAGATTTGGCCTATTGAGTCTGGCCTGGCACTCCATCATGACTGACTTATTATCACTTTCAGCTCCATTCTCCCGCCTTCTTCCCGTAACTTTTTTTGCCCTGACTAACCAAGAACCTATCAAACTCTGCTTTAAATATACCCAATGACTAGGCATTTACAGCCATCCATGCCAAAGAATTCCAGAGAATTACCAACCACTGGCTAAAGACGTGCCTCAACTCTGTGGCTGTGCCCTGTGGTTCCAGACTCCTCCACAAAAGGAATCCTCCTCTCCACATCCACTCTATCACGGTCTTCCACCATTCGATGTCTTCCAATTAGCTCACCCCTCATTCTTCAGAATTCCAGTTAGCCATCAAATGCTCTTCATATGACAGACCATTCAATCCTGGAAAGATTTTCATGAACCTCCTTTGAACACTCTCCAGTTTCAGGACATACTTTCTAAGATAAGGGGGCCAAACCTGTGCACAATACTCCAAGTCAGGCCTCATCAGTGTTTTATAAAGTCTCAATATTATATCCTTACCTTTATATTCTAGTCCTCTTGAAATGAATGCTAACATCACATTTACATTCCTCACTACAGACTCAACTTGTGTTCAATTAACCTTTAGGGAATCTTGCCCAAGGACTCCCAAGTCCCTTTACGTCACAGTATTTTGTATTTTCTCTTCATTTAGAAAACAGTCAACCATTTAACTTTTCTCTATGAAACTGCATGATCACACATTTCCCGACATTGTATTCCGTCTGCCATTACTTTGCCCATTCTCCTAATCTGTCTAAATCCTCCTGTAGTCTCTATACTTCCTCAAAACTACCTGTGCTGATGGAGATTGTCGAGATGTTTTTGCAAATTCAAACAGACTGGGAACTGCAAATGAGGAAATTTGGGATTCAATTGCAAAAGTTGGTATTGAGGCCCAGCTCTTGGAGTTTACTGATTAGTTTAGAGGGGATGACAGCAATAAATGCCGAGTTGTAATCTATACAGACCATCTTGATGTATCCACCTCTGCTGTCCAGATGTTACAGGGCCGCGTGAAGAGCCAACGAGACAGCATCTGCTGTAGACTTGTTGCTGTGGTAGGTGAATTGGAGCGAATCCAAGTGCCACTCAGACTGGAGCTGATTTGCTTCAACACTAGCCTCCCAAGACACTTCATCACTGTGGATGTAAGTGGCACCGGATGATAGTCATTTAGCCAGCTTACCACACTCTTCTTATGTCCTATTTTATCATATGCCTCCAAGTACCCTGAGACCTCATCTTTACTAATTGACTCTAACATTTTTCCAACCACTGAGGTCAGACTAACTGGCCTAGTTTCCTTTCTTCTGCCTCTCTTGCTTCTTTTAGAGTGGAGTGATATTTGCAAATTTCCAGTCTTCTGGAACCATTCCACAATCAAGTGATTCTTGAAAGATCATTTCTAATGCCTCCACAAACTCTTCAGCCCCCTCTTTCAGAACCCTGGGGTGTACACCATCTGGTCCAGGTGACTTATCTACCTTTTGACTTTTCAGTTTCCTAGGAATTTTCTCTCTAGTTATGGTAACTTCACATACTTCATGCCCCGACACCTGGAACTCCAACCATACTGCTAGTGTTTTCCACAGTGAAGGTGGATGCAAAATACTTATTCAGTTTGTCCGGCATTTTGTTGTCCCCCACTACTCTCCAGCATCGTTTTCCAGCAGTCCAATATCCACTCTCGCCTTTCTTTTACATTTTACGCATCTGAAGAAACTTCTGGTATCCTTTTTAATATTATTGGCTAGCTTACTTTTGTATTCCATCTTTACCTTATTAATGACTTTCTAAGTTGCTTTCAGGTGGTTTTTAAAAGCTTCCCAATCTTTTAACTTCCCACTGATTTTTGCTCAATTATATGCCCTTTCTCTGGCTTTTATGTTGGCTTTAACTTCTCGTTAGCCATAGTTGTGTCATTTCGCCTTGAGAATTTCTTTCTCTTTGGGATATATATTTGTTCCATGCCTTCCAAATTACTTTGAGAAATTCCAGCTATTGCTACTCTGCCATCATACCTGCCAGTGTTCTTTTCCAATCAGTTCTGGCCAACTCCTCTCTTATGCTTCTGTAATTCCCTTTACTCCACTGTAGTACTGATCCATCTGACATTAGCCTCACCTTCTCAAATTTAAGGATGAATTTGATCATATTATGATCTCTCACCCCTAAGAGTTCTTTTACCTTAAGCTCTCTCATCAGTTCTGGTTCATTGCACAACACCAAATCCATAATAGCTAATTTCACCCCTCCACCCACTTCTGGGCTCAACCACAAGCTGCTCTAAGTAGCCATCTTGTAGGTATTCTAGAAAATCCCCCTCTTGGAATTGTGCACCAACCCGATTTTCCCAATCTACCTGCATATTAAAATCCCCCATAATTATTCTAACCTTGCCCTTTTGGCATGCATTTTCCATCTCTCATTGTAATTTTTAGCATTCATCCATACTACTGTTTAGGAGTCAGTGTACAACTCCCCTCAGGGACTTTTTACCCTTGCAGTTTCTTAGCTCTATCCACAATAATTCAACACCTTCCGACTCTATATCACCGCTTTCTCATGATTTGATTTCAATTTTTACCAACAGAACAATGCCACCCCCTCTGCCTTCCTTCTTGTCCTTTCAATACAATGCACCCTTGGACATTTAGCTCCCAGCTATAATTTCTTTCAGCCGTGATTCAGTAATGCCTACAACATCATGCTGCACGGATTCAAATGTAACACCTTCAGTCCTGTATTCACTCCTTTCAATTTTGCCTGCCTTTTATGTTGCAACTCATCCTGTTGACTGCAATTTTGCCCTATCAACAGCCTCTCCTCACTACACGTTGCATCTGCTTGTAAACCAGCTCCCTCAGCACTATCATCCGCCTTTCCTATGATACTTTTTACATGGAAATACACAGAGGTCAGAACATTAGACGCACTATGCTCAATCTTCTGATTCGTAACTTTGTCTGAGGTCTTACCAACATCTGCCTCCACAATCTCTCCACTAACTGTTCTAGCACCCTGGTTCCCATCTCCCTGCAACTCTAGTTTAAACCCCACCGTACCAGCATGTATTTTTGTATATAATGGACCCAAATCTGCTCACAATATTCCAAGTGCGGTTTGACCAAAGTTTTATAAAGCCTCACTGTTACATCCTTCCTATTTTCATTCTAGTCCTCTCGAAATGAATGATAACAATACATCTGCTTTCCATAACAAGGACTCCATTTGCAAGTTAACCTTTAGGAAATCCAACACAAGGACTCCCAAGTACCTTTGCATCTCCAATTTTTGAATTTTCTCCTCATTTAGAGAGTAGTCTTTATCTCTTCTTCACCATACACTTCCCTGCACTTTATTCCATCTGCCACTTCTTTGCCTATCCTCCCAATCTGTTTAAGTCCTTCTGCAGACATCCTGCTTCCTCAACACCTATTGGCCCTTCCCCTACAGTATCTTCATATCATCCGCAAACCTCTCCACAATCCAAAATAGCTCAAAGTTCAAAGTAAACTTGTTATCAAAGTACATATATATCACCACATATAACTCTGAGATTAATTTTCCTGTGGGCATACTTAGTTAATCTACAGAATAGTAAACATAACATGAATGAAGATCAATTAGAGTACAGAAAACAACACTGTGCAAATGCAAATATAAATAAATGATAATATATAACAACATGAAATAACAAGAAAAAGGGTAATTAAAGTGAGATCATTTGTTATGGGAGTGTCTCAATGGATGGGCAAGTGAGTGTAGTTATCACCTTTGTTCATGAGTCCAAAGGTTGTTGGGTAGTAACTGTTCTTGAACCTGGTGGTGCAAGTCCTGAGGCTCTTGTACCTTCTACCTGATGGCAACAGTGAGAGAAGAGCAAGGCCTGGGTGGTGAGGATCTCTGATGAAAGATACTGCTTTTCTACAACAGAGTTTCATGTCGATGTGCTCAGTGGTTGGGAGGGCTTTACTCATGATGTACTGAGCCAAATCCACTACCTTTTGTAGGATTTCTTATTCAAAGGCTTTGGGGTTTCCAAACCAGCATATGATGCCACCAGTCAATACATTCTTCAATGCACATCTATAGAAATTTGTCAAAATTTTTGATGCCATACCGAATCTATGCAGACTCCTAAGCAAGTAAAGTTGCTGCTGTGCTTTCTTCACAATTGCACTTAAGTGCTGGGTTTGGGACAGGTCCTCTGACATTGTAACACCCAGGAATTTAAAGTTGCTAACACACTCTCCACCTCTAATGAGGACTAGCTCATGGACCTCTGGTTTCTCTCTCTTGAAGTCTACAATCAGTTCCCTGATCTTGCTGACATTGACAGAGAGGTTGTTATTATGACACCACTCAGCCTTATTTTCAATCCCCCTCCTGTATGCACCACACTTGACTGGGTCCACATCAGTCTCCTCTCAGGCAGGATCTGATATATTTCATCACCAGCCTCTCAAAACACTTCATCACTGTGGATGTAAGTACAACTGCATGACAGTCATTGAGGCAGGTCATGACACTCTTCTTGGGCACCAGGCACCGATATGATTGAGACATGCTTGAAGTAGGTTCAAGGATTAATAGATTCAAAGTACATTTATCATCAAAGTATGTATGCAGTATACAACCCTTAGATTCATCTTCCTGCTGGTAGCGACGAAAAAAGGAAGCACCATGGAACCTGTTCAAAAAGAAGTTAAACACCCAGCACGTGTAAAAAAGAACAAATTGCACAAAATGGCAAAAAGTAAGCAATACTATACATGAAACAGCAGAGTCCTTGAAATGATCTAGGATTCTTCAGTTTAGTGCTGCGTATTTCACTGATTCAGGCCACAGAGCCAGACTGAAACACTATGATCAAATCATACGATATACCAAAAAAAGAGTAACCAGGGGTAAGATGCACGTGTAACATGAATCGCAGAGTCCTCCAGAAATGAGTCCACAGCCATGAACTGTGCAGATCAAATTTTTGCAGCCTGGCACCCAAAACCTCTGTACCTTCCTCCGGCACTAGCAAGTGAGACAGTGAGAGAGATCGGTCAACTGCAGGCAGATAGTGCTAAAAAGCCGCTTGCCTTCCCCTCTTGTCCTTGTCGACTTCATTCTTGCTCGATGCTTTAATTAGTCAGGAGAAATGGAGTCTATCGTGGGTTTGTGCTCCACTTTTAGACTGTACACTCTGCTCTCAACCTTGCCACATTCCACTGGAGACAGCAGAAGTGCCAGATCGCACAGTCAGCCCAAAAACTTATTATCAAAATGTAAATTTTGTACACAGTTTAGCAGTAGAAGCATATTTAAAAGAAGAAGAAGAAGAAGTAGTAGTTGTTTTACGAACTGTCTGCAGGATGTAGCAGTAGCTTACACTGGTCGCTGATACCATCTTGTCTCATTGACATATAATGTGAAAAGAAATGGTTCCAAAACTGACCCCTATGGAACAACACTAGTCACCTGAAGCCAACCAGAAAAGACCTCTCTTATTCACACTCTTTGCTTCCTGTCAGTCAACCAATCTTCTATCCATGTTAGTATCCTTCCTGTAATACCATGGGCCCTTAGCTTGCTAAGCAGTCTCCTCTGCGGCACCTTGTCAACGGCCTTCTGAAAATCCAAATAAACAACATCCACTGACTCATCTTTATCTATCCTGCTTGTTATTTCCTCAAAGAATTACAACACTTTTGTCAGACAAGATTTCCCCTGAAGGAAATCATGCTGACATTGGCTTATTTAATCATGTGCCTCTAAGTACCGTGAAATGTCATCATTGATAATAGACTCCCACATCTTTGAAAACACGAAGCCAGGTTAACTGGCTTAAAGTTTCCGTTCTTCTGCCTTCCTCCCTTCTTAAAGGAGTGGTGTGATCTTTGTAATTTCCAGTCCCCTGGAACCATTCCAGAATCTAGCAATTCTTGAAAGATCATTACTAATGCCTCCACAATCTGTTCAGCTCTTTTCAGATCCCTGGGGTGTAGTCCATCTGCTCAAAGTGATTTAATTACCTTTTGACTTTTCAGCCTCGTAAGCACCTTCTCCTTAGTAATAGTAGTGACACTTGTCTCCCCTCCCCCACACACACTCACGTTTCTGACATTCTGCTGATGTCTTCTTCTGTGAACACTTATGCAAGTTTATCCACTATTTCTTTGTTCCCAATTATGACCTCGCCAGCAGTCCAATACCCACACTTGTCTCCCTTTTACTTTTTAGACATATACTTGAAGAAACATGTGCAGCCTCTTTTATATTATTGACTAGCTTACCTTCACATTTCATCTTTTCTCTCTATGGTTTTTTTGTTGCCTTCTGTTGGTTTTTAAAAGCTTCCCAATTATCTACTTTTCCACTAGATTTTGCTATTTTAATTGCCCTCTCTTTTGTTTTTAAGCTGTCTTTGACTTGGTTGCCTCATCCTTCTTTCAAAATAATTCATCTTTGGAATGTATCTTTCCTGTGTCTTCTGAATTGCTCCCAGAAACTCCAACCATTGCTGCTTTGCCATCATCCCTGCTAGTGTCCCCTTCCAATCAACTTGGGCCAGCTCATCTCTCATGCCTTTGTAATTTCTTTTACTCTAACATAATACTGATTAATCAGATTTTATTTTCTCTTTCTCAAATTGCAGAATAAATTATATCATATAATGATCATTGCTTCCTTTACCTGAAGCTCCTTAATCAAACCCGGTTCATACTTAACACCTCATCCAGAATTGCCTTTCCCCTAGTGGGCTCAACCACAAACTGTTCTAAAAAGCCATCTCGTAGGCATTCTACAAATTCTTTCTCTTGGAATCCAACACCAACCCAATTTTCCTAATCTCCTTGGATATTGCAATCCCCCAAGATTATTGCAACATTGCTGTTTTTACATTACATTTCTATATCTCATTTTAATTTGTAGGCCACATCCTGGTTACTGTTCAGAAGACTGTTTACAACTCCTTTGTCATGATGACGCTAAATGGTGACTCCTTTGCTTGCATCTTTGGAAATAGCTCTATTTCCATCTTTACTATCTCTATTTTACCCTTTCAGGGTTTTTTTGAAGACCCTGACCTGGAGCTACACACTGACTTCGTTTTTTTGCAGGAATGGGACCCACTCTCAGGGTTTCACGACTGGCCATTATTCGATATGCCAAGGATGTGGCCTTAGAGCTTAGCTTACCTTCAGGGGTCAAAGATCTTGTGGCTCTGGAGAGAAGCAGACCGAAGTTCTGTGTCCCAACAGAAGATTGGTGTGTTATGGGAAACAGAAGATCTATAGCTGTGTGCCCAGCTACCTGAGATCTTTGGGCACAGAGCTCGGAAAATGTGACGCAATGGACTTTCAACTTCATAAACCAGTGATTTGTTTGTTATGTCTCCCATCTCGCTATGAAACAGAGGCACCTCTTTCTCCCTTATTAGGAAAAGAGAGAGCCTGTGGTATGTTGAATACCATGTGAACGAGTAGTCTTTGGGGTACTGCAAGTCTGTGTCAAACATGCCCACAATGCTGTGCCAAACATGTATTTACTTTAGTAATTACCTCATGTTACCCATAGGTATCTATTTTTCTAAGCTCCATGTACCAATCCAGGAGTCTCTTAAAAGCCCCTATCGTATCTACCTCTATCAGCATTGCTGGCAGCCCATTCCACGCACCCACCACTCTCTGCATAAAAAACTTACCCCTGACATCTCCTCTGTACCTACCTCCAAGCACCTCAAAACTGCCCTCGCGTTAGCCATTTCAGCCCTGGGAGAAAGGCTCTGACTAACCACACAATCAATGCCTCCCATCATCTTATACACCTCTATCAGGCCTCCGTCCGCTGCATAGAGAGGGGGAGTCTGCTACATGGGCAACAGCTTGCTCTGCATATCACATTACCCTGAATTGTGTATCAACTTAATCTGGGATTAAGTACCATCACATACTAAGGGCCAGACAAATAATATACAACTATTTCTTAAATCAGAATTAAAATCAGGTTTATTATCACTGAAATGTGCCATGAAATTTGTTAATTTGCAGAAGAAGTACAGAATACATAAAAACATTAATTACAATTAAAAAAAACATGACACAGTAGCGTAGTGGTTGGCACACTGCTTTACAGTACAAGTGACCTGGGTTCAAATCCTGCTACTGCCTGTAAGGAGTTTGTACGTTCTCCCTGTGATGGTATTGGTTTCCTCTGGGTGCTCCCAGTTCCCAATAACAACCTAAAGACGTACCAGTTGGCAAGTTAATTGTAAATTATCCTATGATTAGACTAGGGTTAAATCACAGGTTGCTGGGCCCCACAGCCCAAAGGGCCAGAAGGGCCTGCACTACACTGTCTCTCAAACAAACAGTTTGAAAAGAGAGTAAAAAAAACAATAGTGTTCATGATTCATGGATGTTCAGAAATCCGATGACAGAGGGGAAGAAATTGTGAAAATGTGAGTGTGGGTCTTCATGCTCCTGTACTGTGGTGAACTACATATACCTGTCTGGACACGCCTGTCTGACTGCTCCTGTGGCTCCTCCCACAGACCCCGGTATAAAGGCGATTGGAGCCTGGTCTCAGTCTCCAGGATGTAGTGTGGTGGTCAATTGCTGTTTGTTCTTTCTTCCAGCCAATAAAAGCCTATATCTCGCCTCACATCTCGGAGAGTTATTGATGGTGCATCATGTACCTCCTCCCAGACAACGGTAATGAGAAGAGGGCATGTCCTGGATGCTGAGGGCCCTTAACGATGAATGCTAACTTCTTGAGGCACAACCTTTTGCGAGCTTCTCGCTCATGCCCAAGATGGTGCTGGCTGAGTTCACGACTCTCTGTAGCCTCTTTCAATCCTCTACACTGGAGTCTCCATCGCTGATGGTGCTACAACCAGGATCAGGTTTAATATCACCGGAATTTGTCATGACATCTGTTGTTAGGTGGCAGCAACACATTGCAATACATAATAATAAAAAAAACTGTAAGTGTGTTTGTGTGTCTATATATGTATATATGTAAGAATATATATTTTTAAAGTTAAATTAAATAAATGGTGCGTTAAGCAGAAAAAAATTAGAGGTCGTGTTCATGGGTTCAGTGACAATTCAGAAAATTGATGGCAGAGGGGAAGAAGCTGTTCCTAAATAACTGAGTATGTGCCTTCAGGCTCCTGTACCTCCTCCCTGATGATAGTAATGAGAAGAGGACATTTCCTGGGTGATGGGGGTCCTAATAATGGATACTGACTTTTTAGAGCTTTGCTTCTTGAAGACGTCCTGGGTGCTGGGGAGGCTGGTGCCCATGATGGAGCTGACAAGAGTTCACAACTTTCTGCAGTTTATTTTGGTCCGTGCAGTGCCTCTCTCCTGCCCCCAATACCAGACAGTGATGCAGCCAATTAAAATGCTCTCCACAGTACATTTGCAGAAATTTGAGACTGTCTTTGGTGACATACCAAATCACCTCAAACTCCAAATGAAATATAGCTGTGTTGTGCCTCTTTTGCAACTGTGTCGATATTCTGGGCCCAGGTTAGAACCCCAGAGATGCTGACACCCAGGGATCAGTCAGAATCCTCCCCATGATACATCTGTGGAAATTGGCGAGAGTCTTTGGTAACATGTGAAATCTTCTCAAATCCTAATAAAGTATAGCCACGAGTGTGCCTTCCTCCTAACTGCCTCAATAAGTTAGCCCCAGGACAAGTCCTCTGAGGTATCAGAGAAATTCAGGTTTGAAGCTTATTAATCAGTGTGGAGGGGACGGTGGTGTTGATCACTGAGCTGTAATCAATGAACAGCCGTCAGTCATGGGCATTGTTGTTGTTCACATTATCCAAGGTCCAGTGGAAAGTCACTGAGATTGCATTCATTGCAGACTGGTTGTGGTGGTTTTCAAACTGCAGTTGGTCTTTGTTCAGGCAGTAGTCAATTCTAACCGTGACTAAACTCTCAAAGCACTTCATCACAGTAGATACGAATGCTACCTTCAAACCATTTATTTTCCATTTTTTCCTTCTCCTCCGCCACCTAATTAGCTTATGTCCATCGACTTAATGCCATGAGGATGTTACAGCACTCATTAACATAATCCTCATTACTGTACATCTATCAGCTATCGCCTGCAGTGCTCATATTGAATTGTGATGGTTCTCTCGTTATGCTTAATGGAGCATGGACATTAAGTTAGTCCTAAATAAATGTATTCTCTCGATTAGCTGCCATTTGAAAAATCAATTAAATAGATTTGAAAAATTAATTACTTGAGGCTCTATGTCAGAGTGCTACAGAAACACCACAGTTCACGTTGCTAAGTGCCCCGAAGATCCCCACTTACACAGAAAAGTGGAAGAGTCAAATAATAGGTATTTCAATCTCTCCTGCCCTAGCTGTGGATCATGGGACATAAAACATAGAATATTATGTCACGTCTGCTCCATCCACCTGCCAAAAGCAGAAATTCTTAATGGTCAAATGTTTCCCGGTGGTCATTCCGATTTACATTCCCATCCACGGCCTCCTCTTGTGTCACAATGAGGCCAACTTCACAGTGGAGAAACAATGCTTTATTTTCCATCTGGGTACCCTGCAACCTGAAGGCCTGCATATCGATTTCTCCCTCTATTTCACCTATTCCTCACTCTGACCTTTTACCTTTCTCATCTGTCTATCACTCTCCCCCGGATACCTTTCTCCTATGGTCCATTCTGCTCTCCTATCAGATTCCTTCCTTTTCGGCTCTTCATGTTTCCTACCCAACTGGCATTGCCTATCACTTCGAGCTTTCCTACTTCCCCAACACCCCCCAGTCCTGAAGAAATATCGTCTGTTTATTCTTTTCCATAGATGCTACCTGACGTGTGGAGTCCCTTCAGCATTTGTCTGCGTGTTATATTACTACACAGTACAAGCCCTTCAGCCCATAATGCTGTGCCAACCTGTTAACCTACTCTAACATCAATTTAATCCTTCCCTCCTACATAACCCTCCATTTTTTCTATAAGTAATGTGTCTATCTAAGAGTCTTTTAAATGTCCCTAATGCAACTGCCCTCCCACTACTGCTAGCAGGGCGTTCTACGCACGCATCACCAACTGTGTAAAAAAAACCTGCCTTTGATATCTCCTCTATACTTCCCGCTAATCACCTTAAAATTAAACTCTCTAGTATTTCCATCTTGGGAATAAAATCTCTAGCTATCTACTCGATCTATGAGGGGTGATTGATAAGTTTGTGTACTAAGGTAGAAGGAGTCAATTTTAGAAAACCTAGCACATTTATTTTTCAACATAGTCCCCTCCTACATTTACACACTTAGTCCAGCGGTTGTGGAGCATAGGGATCTTGGACCCCCAGAAAGTGTCCACAGATGGGTGATTGATAAGTTTGTGGCCTAAGGTAGAAGGAGATGAGTTATACAGCTCTCGTTACATGCACATGCAGGTCAACTCTTTGAGTGATTATGCAGAAAGTTTGAAGTTAATAACTCATCTCCTTCTAGCTTAGGCCACAAACTTATTAATCACCCCGATGAGTTATTAACTTCAAACTTTCAAATTTCGATACAGATCATCCGAGCCTCAAGATTCATATCTACTCCATCTCTTGTCAGTTTCAGGGCTGGGAAGCTAAAAATTTTTCTAGATTTTTTTGGGTGATTTTGCCCTGTTGCATATTCTGCAGAATTTTGAGCAGCTAGAATGTTTTAAAACTTCTGCCAAACTGCAACAACTTATTGCAATGTAGGTCACTCTAGTCTGTTAGATAAGTAGGCAATTCTTTGTACATCCAGATGCCACAAAGACTTGTCAACGTTGTATGTTCATATTATGGAAATAAATAAGAACCAAAAAACAAAGTTATATTATCAGTAAGAAATTAGCATTTGTACCATGTTGACTAAGATGAAACATTAAAAATCAAGACAGCCATGAGCAAAGGTCATTAAAAAAATTTCAGATCAATAATTAGCATTCTAACTGATTGCGTTACCATCTGGTATGAAGGCATCAATGCACAGGATCGAAAAATGCTTCAGGGGGTTGAAAATTCAGCCGGCTCCATCATGGGCAGTAGCCTCCCCAGCATCAAGAACATCTTCATAAGGTAATTCCTCAAAAGGTAGCATCCATCATTAAGGACCCCCACAACTCAGAACATGCTGTCTTCTCATTACTACTAGCAGGGAGGAGGTACAAGAGCTTGAAGACACATACTCAACTTTTTAAAAACACCTTTATCCCCTCCATCATCAGATATTTGAACGGACAATGAACCCATAAACATTACCTCATTATTTTTGCTCTTGTTTTGCACAATCTCATTAATTTTGCTACTTATTTGTTCTAATATATATTCAGTATTGAAATTTATAGTAATTTTAATGCATTGTACTGCTGCTGCATAGCAACAAGTTTCACAATTGACTGATAAAAAACATGATTCTGATTCTAGATCTGACTCTCGGTATCATGCAGCATAAGGTGAAACATTAAGAATCAAGCAGGCTTTGAGGTCCAATTTCAAACATCATTAAAATGGCGGATGAACTGAATAAGAATTTTGCATCAGTTTTCACTGTGGAAAATGCTAGCAGCATGTTAGAAGCTTAAGAGTGTTGTGTGGCAGAAGTGTATGAAATTGACATTACAAGGGTGAATGTTCTTTGGAAACTGAAAGGTCTGAAGGTAAATAAATCACCTGGACCAGATGGCAGGGTTCTGAAAGAGGTGGGTGCAGATATTGTGGAGACATTAGTAATAAACTTTCAAGAATCAATTGATTCAGGCATGGGTCCCGAAGACTGGATAATTGCAAATGTCACTCCACTCTTCAAGAAGGAAGAGAGGCCAGTTAGTCAGACCTCAGTGGTTGGGAAGTTGATTGTTTCAGGTGTCATTTCAGGGTACTTGGAGGCACATGATAAAATGGGCCTTCGTCAGCATATTCTCCTCAAGAGAAAATCTTTCCTAACAAATCTGTTGGAATTCTTTGAAGAAATAACAAGCAGGATAGATAAAGGAGATTTGGTGGATGTTGTGTACTTGTATTTTCAAAAAGGCCTTTGACGAGGTGTCACACATGAGGCCATTTAACAAGATACTAGCTCGTGGTATTACAGGTGAGATTCTAGCATGGATAAAGCAGTGGTTGACTGGCAGAAGGCAAATAGTGGGAATAAAGGAAGCCTTTTCTGGATGGCTGTCAATGACTAGTAGTGGTCCACCGGGGTCTGTGTTGGGACCACTTCATTTTACGTTGTGGCCAAGTTTGCAGACAATATGAAGATAGCTGGAGGGGCAGTTAGTTTTGAGGAAGCAGAGAGACTACAGAAGAGGACTGCAATATAAAAGCAAGGATGTAACTTTGAGGTTTTACAAAGCACTGGTGAGGCCTCACTTGAAGTATTGTCATCAATTTTGGGCCTCCTATCTGGTAATGGATGTGCTGACATTGGAGAGGGTTCAAAGGAAATTGACAAAAATCATTCTAGGATTGAAAGGCTTATTATATGAGGAACATTTGATAACTTTGAGCCTGTACTCACTGGAATTCAGAAGAATGAGGGGAGGAGCTAATTGAAACATGTCAAATGGTGAAAGGCCTCAATAGAATGGATGCAGAGAGGATGCTTCCTATAGAGGGACAATCGAGGACCAGAGGCCACAGCCTCGGAACAGAAGGATGTCCCTTTAGAACAGAGGTAACGAATTTCTTTAGTCAGAGAGTGGTAAATCTGTGGAATTTGTTGCTACAGATGGCTGTAGAGGCCAAGCCATTGGGTATATTTAAGGCAGAGGGAGATATATTCTTGATTAGTCAGGACGTAAAGGAGTATGGGGAGAAGGCAAGAGATTGAGGCTGAGAGGAAGAATGGACCAGCCATGATGAAATGGCGCAGCAGGCCTGATGGGCCAAATGGCCTAATTCTTCCCCTATATCTTATACGCAGGGGTGTCAAACTCATTTTAGGTCACAGGCCGGATTGAGCAAAATGCAGCTTCATGCGGGCCGGATCAGTCGGACGCGTGCGAACGCAGCTTTCGTTGCCTCCGTTTTTTCAGCCTGCTCTCATGTGTCTCAGTCTCTGCTATAACTACAAAGTGTTTCACTTTACAAATTCCATTTCTTATGAAGAAGACTGCCGAGCAAGACTGCCGAATAAACACTAAAAACCCTGAAAACCTGGTACCTGAATAAACTCAGCATTAGCCATATCATACGCCATAGGCGCTTCGATTACTGGGGCCAGCTTTAATAGTAATTAGATATTATCTCGCGGGCCAAAGATAATTCCACCGTGGGCCGGATTTGGCCCGCGGGCCTTGAGTTTGACATATATGTCTTATAGTGTTAATGATTTATTAACCCTGTTTCATGCCTTCAATATTGACCTTCAAAAATTATTCACTTCCCACACTCTTGAAATCTGCACTAACCTTTGTATCATCACTTAACCTTTTGATTGTCTCCCACATCCACATCCAAGTTAGAAGACTATAATACCATAAGACATAGGGACATAATAAGGCCAAGGGGTCTGCTTCACCATGCAATCAGGGCTGATTCATTTTCCCTCATAACCCCATTCTCCTGCCGTCACCCCATAACCTTTGATGCTTTTACCAATCACGAACCTATCAACCTCCATTTTAAATATACCCAATGACTTAGCCTTAGTAAGCCAAGCCACTGGCTGTCTGTGGCAATTAATTCCACCAATTCAGCACCCTCTGGCTAAAGAAATACCTTTTCATCTCTGTTCTAAAGGGACGTTCTTCTTTAAGAATCCTCATTATCTAGCAAATACACTCTTCCAATTACTACCATCAGGGAGTACATTTCAAAATTGTATATGTACATAACATCAGTGCCAAGCCATTCCTTGTTGGGCACCATAGTTGCAAGCATCTAAGTGCAAAAACAGCCCTCTACCATCACCCTCTTTCTCCTAATTCCAAGTCAGTTGTGGATCCAGTTTACCAACTGATACAAAATTCCAAGGGCTGTAATCTTTTGAACCAGTTTTCCATGTGGGACCTTGCCTTACAAATGCCTCACTCTTATGTCCTGCAACAACTGAAGAACCTTGGTCAGAGCCCCAGCTAATCCCTTCTTTGCCTGCTCGAGCAGCCAGGATAAATCTCATCCAGTTCTAGGGACTTATCACCCCTCAGACGGTTAAGGCATTGAGTACCTGTTCTTTATTTATGGAAATCTGAATGGGACTTTCACCTACTCCTGTAATGAATTCTGCATCCAAAAGCATAGGAAAACATAGAACAGTACAGTCGGATAACAGGATCATCATCCCATGAGTTATGTACTGACCATGCCAATTTTAACCAATCTCACCTGCCTACACATGGTCCGTATCTCTCTATTCCCTGCCTGTCTAAATGTCTTATGACTGTTATCATCTTATCTGCTTCCATCACAACCGTGGCAGTGCACTCCAGACACCCACCATTCCCTCTGTAAGAGAAACTTGCTTCATAAATCCTCCTTAAACTTTCCTCCTCTCACCACACAGCTATGCCCTCTGGCATTCAAAATCTGCACCTTGGAAATAAGACTATCTACCCCTATCCATGCCTGTCATAATTTTGATTCAGTTTGCTCCTTAGCCTCACAAGCTCCAAAGGAAATCTGCACCATTTGTCCATCTTTCCCTTATAGCTGATGCTGTCCAATCCAGGCAACATACTGGTGAATGTTTCCTGCTCTAACTGAGGCAACTGACAGGTGAACCTTTCCTGCTCTGATCCAAGCAACAGACAGGTGAATTTTTCCTGCTGTAATCCAGACAACACACTGGTGAATCTTTCCTGCACTCTTTCCAAAGCCTCTACATCCTTCCTGTAATGCAGAAACTAGAAGTGCACACAATTCTCTATCTGGGGCCTAACCACAGTTTTATACAGTTGGAACATGAACGCCTGACTTTTATACTCAATACCCCAATTATTGAAAGCAAGCAAGCCATACACATTCTTTACCACCCTATCTAATATCTGTTTCCTTTTCCAAATCTGATGAAATATTCACTTATCATTTCTGGGTCGATGCGCAGATCACCTGTGTAGCCTCTAATGGGTTCTACATTTCATGTGGTTATCCTTTTGCCTTTAATATCCTTATGGAATGCCTTCAGATTTATTTTAATCCTATCTGCCAGTGATATGTTATTAGTCTTAGTCTTCCTGATTTTCTTTTTAAATTCTCCAGCACCCTGTCCAACACTCGATGACTCTTCACCATCATTAGTTTTCCCGACCCGTTATATGCTTTATTTTTTTCTCTCTCTCCAGTCCTTAATATCCCTCAAGATCCAGGTTTAACATTTCTTACTAGAGTACCATGTAAAAGTCTCAGTTTATAAGACCATATGATATAGGAGCAGAATTAGGCCATTTGGCCCATCAAGTATGCTCTGCCATTTCATAATGGCTGATGCATTTTCCTTCTCAGCCCCAATCTCCTGCCTTCTCCCCATAGACCTTCATGACCTGACCAATCAAGAACCTATCAACTTCTGTCTTAAATATACAATGACGGCCTATATATATATATATATATATATATATATATATATATATATAGATATAGCCTGCCTAGGTCTTTTGCACAGTACTGTTGTAATTTTATGTATTGCACTGTACTGCTGCTACAAATAAAAACTCATTCATGACATATGTGAATGATGATAAACCTGATTCTGATATTGGTCTCTACTGTGGATTGAGACTGGGAAGATGGCAGGGAGAGGGGAATCATGGTTGGGAAAAGGGGAAGGGAGAGGGGAGGGAGCAGGAAGCAGCAGAGAGACATTCTGTAATGATCAGTAAACCAATTGTTTGGAATCAAATGATCTTGCCTGGTGTCCCAACATCACCACGTCAACAAAACTTTGGATGAGCTTTGAATACTGTCCTTGGCAGCGATTTGCAACTCCCTACAAAAGTCAGAGCTGCTGCTTTCAATGGTAAGTGAATGATTACTGGGTTGTTACAGCCAAACAAGTTCCGTGACCAGGAAAACTGAACAAATATTCTGTAGGAATCAAATTATTGCTGTTGAAGCCTTTGAATGCCCTACCTTTACCTTTTATCTTTCATCTCACATAACTTCCTCCATCATTTTTTGCTTGTGTACAGTAACTTACATTGTAATCACTATTGTTGCTTCAAGGTTATCACACTTGCCAGGAGATCAACAAGGAATTATCTGTTATAATGTGTATATAAGTTCCACTGATGATCTGCAAAGAATCTTTAAATAAGATTCATGTAATACCTCGTTTCAAATTTACTAAAATTCCTGTTGGGTGAAGTCTTTCATTGATTCTATTATGGTTATTGGATTTACAGAGTATGCCTGCAAAAAAGCAAATCTCAGGGTTGTATATGGTGACACACAGTGCCTATAAGAAGCACTCACCCTCCATGGAAGTTTCTGTGTTTTATTGTTTACATTGAATCACAGTGGATTTAATTTGGATTTTTTGACACTGAAAACACTCTTTCGTGTCAAAGTGAAAACATATCCCTACAAAGTTATTAATTACAAATTAAAAAACGCAAAATAAATGATTGCATAAGTATTCACCCCACCCCCATAACATGACACACCAAATTATCACTGGTGCAGCAAACTGGTTTTAGAAGTCACATAATTAGCTAAACAGAAATCTGTTTTTGGAGGCCTGTGTGCAGTCAATATGTTTCAATTGACTGTAGTAAAAATACACCTCTGTCTGGAAGGTCCAGTTGCTGGTGAGTCAGTATCCTGACAAAAACTGCACCATGAAGACAAAAGAACACTCCAAGTAACTCCACAAAAAGGTTATTGGAAAGCACAAGTCAGGAGATGGATACAAGAAAGTTTACAAGTCACTGTATATCCCTTGGAGTACAGTTAAGTCAGTCATCAAAAAATGGAAAAATATGGCACAGCTGTATATCTCCCTGGAACAGACTATCCTCAAAAACTGAGTGACCATGCAAGAAGGGGACTACTGAGGGAGGCCACCAAGAGATCTGTGACAACTCTGGAGGAGTTACAAACTTCAGTGGCTGAGATGGGAGAGACTGCACATACAACTGTTGCCCAGGTGCTTCACCAGTCACAGCTTTATGTGAGAGTGGCAAAGAGAAAGCCATTGTCGAAAAAAAAACCTCACATGAAATCTCGGCCACAGTTTGCCAGAAGGTATGTGGGAGACTCTGAAGTCAGCTGGAAGAAGGTTCCATGGGCCGATGAGACCAAAATTGAGCTTTTTGGCCAACAGACTAAACGCTATGATTGGCATAACCAACACTGCACATCATCAAAAACACACCATCCCTACCATGAAACAAGGTGGTGGCTGCATCGTGCTGTGGGGATGCTTCACTGCAGCAGGCCCCGGAAGGCTTATCAAGGCAGAGAGTAAAATAAATGCAGCAAAAAACAGGGAAATCCTGATACAGTCTGCAAGAGAACTGTGACTTGGGAGAAGATTTATTTCCTAGTAAGACAATGACCCCAAGCATAAAGCCAAAGCTACACAGGAATGGCTTAAAAACAACAAAGTTGATATCTTGGAGTGACCAAGTCAGAGTCCAGACCTCAATCCAACTGAGAATTTGTAACTGGAATTGAAAAGGGCCATTCACTCATGATCCCCATGCAATCTGACAGAGCTTGAGCAGTTTTGTAAAGAAGAATGGGGAAAAATTTCAGTTCCCAGATGTGCAAAGCTGATAGAGTCCTATCAACACAGACTCAAGGCTGTAATTGCTGCCAAAGGTGCGTCTACTTAATACTGATCTGAAGGAGTGAAAAATTATGTAATCAATTATTTTGTGTTTTATATTTGTAATTAATTTAGATCACTATGTAGAGATCTGTTTTCATGTTGACACAAAAGTTTTTTTCTGTTAATCAGTGTCAAAAATAGCCAAATTAAATCAATAAAATGTGAAAACTTCCAAGGGGGTGTGAATACTTTGTATAGGCACTGCATATAAACTTTGGTAATGAATGGACTTTGAACATTGAACTGCAAGACGCCAACATGAACAGCTCCCCACCACAATAAAGCAACACCATCTCCATTGGATAGGTCATGCCATCAAAATGCCTATCTCACATCTCCCCAAACAGATCCTTTACTCCCAGCTGAAGGAAGATCAGCAAACCCCTGGTGGGCAAAGGAAACACTTCAAATGTATCATCAGAATCAGTCTGAAGAAAATAAACACTACGTCTAAAAGCTGGGAAAACATTGCACTCAATGGAGGAAATCTGTTCAAGACAGAACGGCGCTGTGCTGCCAAGAACAAATGGCAGCTGTGAAAGAAGAGAATGAACGACCAAAAGACCCAACCACTAACCAGAGCCACCACTTGCTCTTGTCCACACACACCAGAAAATGTGGATCCTGGATCAACCTCTACAGTCACCCGAGAACCCACCAATAGACAACCCCTTAGGAGAATAACATACATAACCCGAGCGATTGTACTGCTACCAAGTCCATATGACTTAAATCTAATAAATTCTTATGTATGCCTCAGTAAGGATCCTCTAACCTGACGAGTTGAAGAGCTTCACTGTTATCTGTACTGGATTAGACAGGTAGCCTCATTTAAAAACCCACATAATCTCTGTGGACAGCTCCTTCGCTGCTAGCCATGAAATGGGACCAATGTGAAAAGCATTCAAATAATTGCTGATCTTGTAGACGTTAAAAATCTTGTCACCTTTGTAGACAAATCTATTTTCAAAGCACTACTTCCCTGTAGGGCATCTGAAGCCTCACAGTCATGTGCCTGGTTAGATTTTAATATTCTTATCAGAATGTGACACTGTAGTGCTGCTGCCTCAAGGTTTCAGGGATGCAAATTCGATTCTGACCTTGGGTTCTATCAGTGTGAAATTTGTATGATCTCTCCATGATCCAGATACTCTTGTTTCTCTCCCACATCTCACAGACATACTGTTAGCTTATCTGGAGGCTACATGTCACCTATTTCCGTCAGTTAATGGATCAAAGCAGCAATGATGGGCATGCATGGAAAAGATTAAGTCCACCACGGACATTCTAATGAATGGTCTTGGCCTGAACATGGAGTGTCTTTCCTCTCCATAGATGCTGCCTGACCTGCTGAGTTCCTCCAGCATTTTGTGTGTATTGATTGGATTTCCAGCAACTGCAGAATCTTTCATGTGTATTCTCATTTCTTCCCCCATCGACAAGAGGTGTAAAACCCTAAAGTACAGATAACTCAGCCTTAAGGGCAGCAATTTCATGTTGTTATAAAACTACTGAACTAATCCTTTGATGGTCTGTTGACGTTACTATCTCTTTCATCATGACCGTGCAGCTTATTATTTTCCTAGAGGCCAATGGAGTATGATGAGATTTGGTATGTCACCAAACATTCCCAGATTTCTACAGATGTACCGTGGAGAGCTTTCTAACCGGCTGTATCACCAACTGGCATTGGGTGGGGGTGGGGGGGGGGTTGCTACTGTGCAGGATCGAAATAAGTTGCAGTGAGTTGTAAAATTAGTCAGCTCCATCATGGGCACCAGCCTCCGTGGTACCCAAGACATCTTCGAGAAGCCGTGCCTCAAAAAATCGGCATCCAGCGTTAAGGACCCCCATCGCCCAGGACATGCTCTCTTCTCATTGTTAGCATCAGGGAGGAGGTATAGAAGCCTGAAGGCACACACTGAGAGGATTCAGGAACAGCTTCGTCCCCTCTGCCATCTGATTTCCGATTGGACATTGAACCCATGAGCACTACTTCACTTCTTCATTTTTCTATTTTTTGCACTGCTTATTTAATCTAATTATTTAATATATTTAATTATTTAGTTAGTTTAACTATATATATATATTTACTGTAGTTCACAGTTCTTTCTCTATTATTGCGTATTGAATTGCACTTTTGCTGCAAAAATAACAAATTTCATGACATACTGTATGTTGGTGATATTAAACCTGATTCTGTACTGCACTTTTTATGTAACTCAAACACTTTATTCTACATTCTGCAATTGCTTTTCCCTTATACTTCCTCCATACAGGAATGTCGCAAAAAACAAAGGAGCTGTTATATTATAGGAGGAATGGAGACAGGCTAACTCCTATTGACATCAATGGATCTGGGGTTGAGAGGATGAACAGCTTTAAATTCCTCACCATACACATCACCAAGGATCTCACATGGTCTGTACATACCAGCTGTGTGGTGAAAAAAATCATAACAATGCCTCATTCACCTCAGACGGTTGAGGAAGTTTGGTATGGGCCCCCAAATCCAAAGAACTTTCTACAGGGGCACACTTGAGAGCATCCTTACTAGCTAGTATGGGAATTGTACTTCCCTCAGTCGCAGGACTCTGCAAAGAGTGGTGTGGACAGCCCAGCACATCTGTAGTTGTGAATTTGCCATGATTTAGGACGTTTACAGAGACAGGTGTGTAAAAAGGGCCCAAAGGATCATTGGGACCTGAGTCATCCCAACCACAAACTGGTCCAGCTGCTACCATCTGGGAAACGGTACCACAGCATAAAGCCAGGAACAGGCCATCAGACTGACTAATTCATGCTGATACAATTGTATTTCAATGTTATATTGACTGTCCTTTTGTACATACTATTTATTACAAATGACTATAAATTGCACATTGCACACTTAGACAGAGAAGTAACATAAAACTTTTTACTCCTCATGTATGTGAAGGATGTAAGAAATAAAGTCAACTCAATTCAATGTGCTGAAATCATCTGTATGGATGGCGTGCAACATAAAGTTCATCACTGCAACTTGCTATAATAAACCATTTTACAATCTACAACTCTGGTTCAGTGAAGTTTGCCCTGAGACGGTATCAATTTCCTCCAGGTGCCACGTTATAGAGTCATAGAGCAGTATAGCACTGAAACAGGCCTTCACCCCATTTGGTCCAAGATGAACTATTAATCTGTCTAGTTCCATCGACTTGCACCTGGAACATAACCCACCATTCCCCTCCTGTCCACACACCTACCCAAATACTCTTAAATGTTGAAATTGAACCCATGTCCAACACTTGCACTGGCACCTCATTCCACACTCTCACCACCTTCTGAGTGAATATGTTTCCCCTTCATGTTCCCCTTAAAGATTTCACCTTTTACCCTTAATCTATGACCTTGAATTCCAGTGTCACCTAACCTCAGTGGAAAAAGCCCACTTCCATTTATCCTACCTATACCCGTCCTAAGTTTGTATACCTCTATCAAATCTCCTCTCATTGTTCTATGGAATAAAGTTCTAACCAGTTCAATCTTTCCTTATAACTCAGGTCCTCCAATCCTGGAAACATCCTTGTAAATTTTCTCTATACTCTTTCAATCTTATTTATGTCTTTCTACAGGTAGGTCACTGAACTGCACACAATTCTCTAAATTTGGCCTGACCACCATCTTATACAACTAACATCCCAATTCTTGTACTATGTATTTTGATTTATGAAGGCCAATGTGCTAAAAGCCCGCTTTATGACCCTATTAATCTATGATGTGAATTTCAAGGAATTATGCACCTGTACCCCAGATCCTTCAGTTCTGCCACATTCCTTAGTGCCCCAAACTCACTATATAACACCTACATTAGTTTGCCCTTCCAAAGTGCAACACTTCATACTTGTCTGCATTAAACTCCATCTGCCATTTTCAGCCCATTTTTCCATCTGGTCCAGATCCTGCTGCAAGCTTTGATAGCTTTCCTCACTTCCCACTTCTCCCAGTCTTGGTGTCATCTGCAAATTTGCTGATCCAGTTAACCACATTATCATCCAGTTGATTGATATAAATGACAAACAATGATGAACCCAGTACCCATCGCTGCAGCACACCACCAGTCATAAGCTTCCAGTGAAAGAGGCAACTATCAACTACCACTCTCTGGCTTCTCCCTTGAAGCCTACAGTTGTATAATCTAATTCACTATCTCATCCTGAATACCAAGCAACCGAATCTTCATGACCAACCTCCCATGCAGGACCTTGTCAAAGGTCTTTCTAAAATATACATAAAAAACATCCACTGGCTTGCATTCATCAATCTTCCTGGTAGCTTCCTTGAAAAACTCTGTAAGATTGATTAGACATGATCTATTAAGATGTTGAGTATCCCTAATCAGTCCCTGTCTATCCAAATACTTACATATCTGGTCACTTACAATAACTTCCAATAATTTACCCCCTACTGGTGTCAGGCTCACCGGCCTATCATTTCCTAGCTTATTCTTAAGTAATAGAGCTACATTAGTTATTCTTCAACCCTCTGGCAGCTCACACATGGCTAAGGATGTTTTAAACATCTCTGCTAGGGCCCCTGCAATAGGTTTCGATCCACATCGCAAAGACACGTGGGTTGAGAGGATAACTGGCCATTGTAACATGCCCTTTTGTGTAAGTGAGTAGCAGAATCTGGGGGAGTTGATGCAAATGAGAGGAAAATCAAATGGGATGACTGTGTGATGAGTGTTTGATGATCAGTGAGTCACTGGGCTGAAATGCCTGTGTATGTGATGCATCCTTAAGACTCAGGCAAATCAGAATCAATCACAGCTGTAGCTTGACCAAGGGCACCAGAAAAATAATCTCATCAAGCCAGCTGTGAAATTACAATATAAGCAATCAACACATCTGGAATAAAACTCTCACATCAATGATTATTATTTCTTTCTTTATGCATTTGCATAGTTCTGCACTCTTGTTGAACACCCTAGTTGGGCAGTCTTTCATTGATTCTGTTATGGTTATTATTCTGTTGATTTATTAAATATGCCCACAGAAAATGAAATGGTTGTATGTAATGACATGTAAGTACTTTGATAATAAACTTTACTTTGAACTTTGATCATGACTGTTATGAAAATCCATCCACTGTTAATGACCTTGAGGGAAGTAAATCTGCCACCCTTGTACGGTCAGGACTATAAAAGTTTCCAAACCCGCAACGTGATTAACTTAAAATAACACAACAAACATTTCATTTTTGTGGTTGGGGGGAGATTATGAATGCATAACAACTGCCCTCCTTGTCAGTAATGGCAACATTCCTGGAAATGAGCATTAAAAACAAATCAAGGTTTAGGACTTCATGTCAGGGCCCTGAGGCAACAGACAGCCATGGAATATTTCATCTGCAGTCCCCTGTGTTGCTGGAAGCAGCACTCGGGCTTGTCAGAGAGGGAACAACGCTGATAGGAGAACAAAAACATAGAATAGTAGAGCCATTCAGCCCAGAATGTCTGCGCCAAATACAATACCAAATTAGGTTAATTCTCCTCTACCGGTTACATGAGAAATGACAGTGATCTTGAACCTAAGGTACAGGGATCTGCTGTTATACTCTACTGGCCTGTCAGTCCTAAAATTCTTTCTGAAACAAAACCATAAGCCAATATGACATAGGAGGAGAATTAGGCTGTTCAGCCCATGAAGTCTGCTCCACCTTTCATTCATGGCTGAAGTTATTTGCTCTCTCAATCCCTTTCTCCTGCCATTGCACTACTCCCTGTTACTATTGATGGTGAGGACGTGGGTGGGTGAAGACTCATAAGTACCTGGGGGTGCACCTGAACAACAGACTTGAGTGGAGCACAAACACAGAGGCCGTGTACAAGAACGGCTAGCGTTGCCTCTACTTCCTGAGGAGACTGAGGTCCTTGGAAGTATGCAGGCCTGTCCTTCACATGTTCCACCAGTGTTTTCACCAGTAGAACCTTCTATGCAGTAATGTGCTGGGGCAATGGCATCAATGCGTATGATGTCAACAGGCTCAATAAACTGATTAGAAAGTCTGGCTCTGTATAGGAGTCAAACTGGACACACCGAACGCTGTGGTAGAGCAAAGGACCCTATGGAAAGTCCTGGAAATTCTGGACAATGTTTCTCACCCTCTGTGTGGCTGTACAAAGGCGCACTTTTAATAATAAGACAACTGCACTTCTCCTAGAATCGCTCTACGTGGCCATTCTTACCCTCAGCCATTAGACTCTATAATGAGTCAGCCTACAGCCAGGGAAGTGATGACCCCCTCCTGATAGACTATTTGAAGTAACTTATCTTTTATTCTTTTTTGCTTCTTTTCTAATATTTGCATATCTGTATACTTGTGCACCAGTAATGCTACCGTGACACTGTAATTTCTTTTGGGATCAATAAAATATCTATCTCTCTATCTATCTAATCTTGACCTGACTAATCAAAATCTCATCAACTTCTGCTTTAAATGTACCCAATGATTTGACCTCCACAGCCATCTGTGGCAATGAATTCCACAGATTCATCACCCTCTGGCTGAAGAAATTCCTCTTCATCTCTGTTCTGAAGGGATGCCTTTCTGAGACTCCTCCCCTATTGGAAACAACTTCTTCATGTCCAATTTATCCAGGCCTTTCAATATTTTGTTCCTCCAGGACCTGGATCAACATTTTGACATCGTCTCGAGGCTTGCATGCTTCAAGAACACCATCAAGCAATGTCAGCTCAGGTCCATCCATGTTGTGGCTGTGGACAAGATATGAGACAAAGACTGATCCAACCCTGGCTCCCGAGTGGACAAACTCAAGTCTGCCCCTCCTGGGCCAGAGGTCATCATGCCATACGAAACAACATATATTCAGTTCATATTTGAATGTGCATAGTGTATGGAATAAGATGGATGAACTTGTAGCACAGTTGCAGATTGGCATGTATGATGTTGTAGACATCAGTGAACTATGGATGAAATAAGATTATAGCAGGGAGCTTAATGTTGAAGGATCACTAGATTGAAGAAGACTGGATGCAAATGTCATCTACTCCCTGACGGAAAAGAGGCAGAAGCAAGGAAACTATCGGCCAGTTAGTCTGACTTCAGTGGTCGGGAAGATGTTGGAGTCAATTGTTGAGGATGTGGTTTCGGGGTACTTGGAGGCACATGATAAACTATGCAGTAGTCAGCATGGTTTCCCCAAGGTAAAATCTGTTGCCATTCTTTGAAGAAAACAACAAGAAGGATAGACAAAGGAGAATCAGTTGATGCTGTTATTTGGATTTTCAGAAGCCTTTGACAAGGTGCTACACATGAGGTTGCTTAACAAGCTATGAGCTCATGGTATTACAGGAAAGATTCTAGCATAGATAAAGCAGTGGCTTGCCAGCAGGAAGCTAATAATGGGAATAAAAGGAGCCTATGCTTGTTGGCTGCCAGTGACTAGTGGTGTTCCACAGGTGTCTGTGTTGGATCTGGTTCTTTTTATGTTATATGTTAATGATTTGGATGATGGAATTGATGATTTTGTTGCAAAATTTGAAAATTATATGAAGATAGGTGGTGGGGCAGCTAGTTTTGAAGAAGAAGAAAGGCTACAAAGGGACTTAGACAGATTAGGAGAATGGGCAAATAAGTAACAGATAGAATACAGTGTCAGGAAGTATATGGTTATGCACTTTGGTAAAATAAATGAAATGGTTGACTATTTTCTAAATGGAGAGGAAATACAAAAAAAAAACTGAAACACAAAGGGACTTCTTGGGAGTCCTTGTGCAGGATTCCCTAAATGTTAATTTGCAGGTTGAGTCTATGGTGAGGAAAGCAAATGTAATGTCAGCATTCATTTCAAGAGGACTAGATTATAGAAGCAAAGATGTAATGTTGACACTTTATACAGAACTGGGGTGGCCTCACAGAGTACTGTGAAACTGTATCATTCTCCGTTGTTCGTTTGGCTTTATCAGCTGCATGGAGCTGCTACAGCTTGCTCGCCACATTGTACTGTCCTAACTTGCATATCACATAGACAGCTGGGCCACAACAACCCCAACCAGTGGAGGGTCTTTCTCAAAGACTCACTGATCAAATACTGATGCAGATAATTCTTATTAAGCACATATTTCAATTACCTGTGCTATAAAAGCTCAATCAAACATCTCAGTAAAGAACAAAGCTGTAGCTTAGGAAATGCTTCGGTTCTGATTCAATTTGGATTGTGAAAATACTTGCAGACGCAAGTTATCAAAGTTTTCAAGATCGTTTTGCTATAGATGCTGAGGTCATTTTTTTAAGCTTTTAAGACCATGAGACATTGTAAATCAGGCCATTTGGCCCATCAAATGTGCTCCGCCATTTGAACATGGCTGATTTACTATCCCCCTCAAGCCAAATCTCCTGCCTTCTGCCTCATAATCTTTGATGCCCTTACTAATCAAGAATCTATCAAGTTAAAAAATTTCAAAGTTTAAAATAAATTTATCATCAAAGTACATATATGTTACCATATACAACCCTGAGATTAATTTTCTTGTGGGGATACTCCATAAATCCAATAAGCAGAATGGAACCAGTAAAAGACCACAACAACAGGGCAGACAACCAGTGTGCAAAAGATTAAACCTATTAAACTCTGCGTTAAATATACCTGACTCCATAGAGAAAATCCATGTAGTCACGGAGAATGAAACAATCATTACAAACAGCGGCAGGAATCAAACCCCAGTTAGTGATTGTTGTCGCTGTAACGCATTACTGCTATACTACCATGTACCAGAGAGTATAAGGTGAGAGAGGAGAGTTCAAAGGGGATTTATGAAACAAGCTCCTTTTACAGAGAGAGCTGAGTGTCTGGAATGCACTGCCATGGAAGTAATGGAGGAAGATACAATTTTAACATTAAGAAGCATTTAGGCAGGCAAATGAACAGCCTACAGTGATGATTTCCAGATACACCAACCTATTGATTCTATTGAAACCTCCATGAGTGAAAGAGATTGAAAAATTATTCATCTATTCCCAGCTATTAGATTCCCCTGCTTCTGGATGTTTTGATTTCATTCAATTATACATGGCGTATGGTCCAAGCAGGTCTTACTGCTTGCCTTGGATGTAACAACGATATTTGCTTTCACTTCAAATCAGAAAACATCTTTACCAAGCTGAGTGAGGTTTAACAAGTCATCATATGTGAAAACAGACATTTAGTATTTAACCTTGTACATCATAGCCATCAACTTTAATCAAATTTAAGCTATTAATCTAATCTTTCAGTTATTGGAGTTCTGCTCTGTATTTTTATGAGGCTGATATAATTAATTCTTGGAGATTGTCTCTGTCCCTTATGGCTAGTTACGTGACAATTTTTTTAATCTTAATATAGTAATTCAATAAGGCTGGATCACAGATTAACGGTGCCAGAACAACATCCATAGATCAATACTTCATATGAGATAAACTTTTATTTGTTTTGTAGATGTGAATCACTTCGCAACCATTTGCTGAAGATAGCAGGAATGACATAATGATGCTGCAGATTCATTACAAAAGATCAATTAAAGAACAATAATATAAAAATAATTAAGCCAGACTCATTCATTCGTTATTGTGTCATGTTGTGTGACATAGGCGAGCATGGTCTTTCCATGACCATGACTGTTCTTGGCAAATTACAGAAGTGATTTACCATTGCCTTCTTCAGGGCAGTGTCTTTACAAGACAGATGACCCAACCCATTATTGATATACTTCTGAGATTTTCTGCCTGGCATCAGTGGTTGCATAACCAGGACTTGTGATATGCAGCAGCTCATACGCCCATCCACCACTTGCTCTCATGGCTTCATGTGACCTTGAGCAGGGCCTAAGCTAGTGCTACACCTTGCCCAAGGGTGACCTGCAGCCTCGGGAGGGAAGGAGCACCTTACACTTTCTTTGGTAGAGACATATCTCCACCCTGCCACCCTTATCCCATTACTAAACCAAGTCACCCCCAAACACAATCTATTCCAGCTGCTACCATATGGGAAATGGTACCGCAGCATAAAAGCCAGGACCAACTGGCTCCTGGACAGCTTCTTCCACCAGGCCATCAGACTGATTAACTCACACCACTGATTTGAGTGTATTTCTATGTTACATTGACTTTTCTATCTATTATAAATTATTATGAATTACTATGATTGCACATTTCACATTTAGATGGAGACATAACGTAAAGATTTTTACTCATGTATGTGAAGGATGTAAGAAATAAAGTCAATTCAATTCAAGTCAATATCTTTAAAGATGATAATGAGGAGAAAGCAGGAAAATGGGTTTGGAGGAGAAAATAAATTAGACATAATGGAATGGCAGAGGAGAATCGATGGCTGAATATTCTAACCTTTTTCCTCGAACTTATGATATTTTGACATATAACAATCAATGCAAAAATATACATATAAACAGGGCTGATAATACATTTTAATTAGTAAAAGTATCAAGAACAAGCAAATAAAAAACTGTAGTTAGTAATAATCTCAGAAGTTGTTGAGACCTAATTTAGAGCATTGTGTGTGGTTCTGGTCACCTATCTACAGCAAAGATATCAATAAAATTGAAAGAGTACAGAGAAAATTTAGCTTTTATTTATTTGGTAATCCAGCCCTTTGAGCAGCACCACCCGGATAACCCAATTTAATCCTAAATTCTATCCTAATCACTGAACAATTTGCAATGACCAATTAACCTACTAACTGGCACATCTTTGGACTGTGGGAGGAAACTGGAGCACATGGAGAATGCCCTCGCATTCCATCGGGAGGATATAAAGAGACGCCTTTATAAAGAGAGGTTGCTGGGATTGAACTCTGAACTCCAATGCCTGAACTGTAGTAGAGTAACCACAACGTTACCATGGTGTATGATTTACAAGAATGTTGGCAATACTTGAGGACCTGAGTTATAGGGAAAGGTTAAATTTATTAAGGTTAGTACACAGGGTCCATATGCCCAAAGATAAAATGGCGCATATGTTTCCTAATATAAGCCCTATTTGTGACAGATGTAATGCAGAGGTGGCTACTCTAACTCATATGTTTTGGTCCTGTGTAAGCTTAAATAATTTTTGGAGGGATGTGTTTAGAATACTATCCCAAGTTATAGATGTGGATGTTCAACCCAATTCACATACGGCAATTTTTGGGATTATTCCAGAGGAAGGAGGTAGAGTTTCTGCTACCGCTCAACATGTGATAGCTTTTTCAACTTTACTGGCTAGGAGAACTATCTTGCTATACTGGAAAGATTCTAATCTGCCTACTGTTTTTTATTGGCTCTCCTCCATTATGTCACATCTAAGTTTGGAGAAAATTAGAAGCCGGACGTTTGATACATATTTTAATTTTGAGCAAGTCTGGTGACCCTTTATTCAATATTTTCATATGATTTAATATATTTTTAATTTATTTATTTTTCTTTACTCTCTTTAGGGAACATCCTTATCCGTGAACGTTTGGAGGTGACTGGAAGGATGTTTTCTCTCTTTCTTTTTCTTCTAATTCTATCCTCAAATAGACTGCCCAATCTTTTTTTTCTTTTCTTTTTTTTCTTTTTTTGTTCCAGTTTAGTTTAGTGGGTTTTTTCCCCTTTATAAATAAAATTTCCAATCTTTTATTTTTACGATTTGTTAAGAGGAGTTGTGGTTTCCTGATTATATTGTATATATAACAGCGTAACATCATACCTATCTGATTTTGACAATATATACTTTTTTTGCTGTTCATACGACTTTTGTATCATCTGTTTGCTATCTTCTCCTCTGATTTGTATATTTTTTACTGGAAAATTGATAAAAAGATTGAAAAATGAAATGAAATGGACTTTATTCCTTGGAGTGTAGGAGACTGAGGGGTGATTTGATAGAGCTATGGAAAATTATGCAAGAATATTGAAGATAAATTTGGATTAGTACAAAGATGAAAGGGGTATGGAGGACTATCGTCTGCGTGCCAGTAAATGGGACTAGGCAGATTAATAGTTCAGCATGGACTTTATGAGCTACAGATCCTTTTTTGTACTGTAGTTTTGTGTGACTCCATGACTCTTACACACACACACACACACACACACACACACACACACACACACACACACACACACACACACACACACACACACACACACATATATATATATATATATATATATATATATATGTGCCCAAGACTTTTGCACACTGCTGTACATACATGCAGAGGAGATAATACATTTTAAATAGTAACATGCATCACGGAATCACGGACATGAAAATGGAAGAAAAAACATCTGTAGGTAGTAGTAATCACAAATATAAACTGAAAATAAATTCTGGAAATACTCAGCAGTCAGGGTTCCAAGTATGGAAGGAGAACCAGAGCTAATACTTCAGGTCAAAGATGCTTTGCCACACTGGGAAGAGACACAAGAAGGTGGGAGAGTGGAGTTGGGGATGGCACAAATAGTATAACCAAGGGTATAATCTATAATATGTGTGCCATGGGCATCAGCTGTGAATAATGTAAGAACAGGAGCGATCAGAGAGTGAGAACATACACAAATGAACACAGGCTAAAGGACAAAAGAGGTGCAAAGTGTAGAGGAGGAAGCCATGCTTGGCATGTTAGACTGGGCATGTTCTCCACTCCCACAGAGAAAAATAAGACAGTGTAATAACGAGGGGTCATGGTGAACTGCAGAGGCAACACACAGAACACTGGAAGAACTCAGCATCTGTGGAGGGAAATAGACAATCAGCGATTTGGGTCAGGACCCTTCATTTGGAGGGTGTAGAATTCAATGGGGATGGATTGGATGGGGCATATTAGTCAGTGTGGACCCTTTGGGTTGATAGACACGTTTCTTCCACGTGAACTCTTTCTATGTCTCTGCAGCTGCAGGTCAAGACCTCGCAACAGGACTGAGAGAGTAGATGGAAGATAAACGGTTTGTAGAACTGAGAGGAAGGGGATGACACCAAAGGCTGGTAGGTGACTGGTGGAACCAGACTGGAGGGGTAGATGATGGAGAGCTGAGAGGTGGTGGGGATGGTGGAGGAAGTGTGTTGCGGCAGAAGCTGATGGTGGCAGAACTAGAAAAGAAGTTGGGCAATGGAACTGTGGGGGAGAGAGGTGATCTGCAGGTATAGGTAAAAGATTGATCAAAGAAGAAGTGTGGCAATACAAGTCAGTCTTTCACCAATATCTTCTGTCTCTGTGCAAGATTTTTCCATTCAGCCAAACCTTCATAAAACAAGAACATTTTATTCACAATGGTGTTTGGAAGTATACACTGAGTGGTCAATTTATTAGGTACATCTGCTTGTTAATGCAAATATCTAATCAGCCAATCATGTGGTAGCAACTCAATACATAAACGCTCACAGACAACATCTCAAGCGTCAGTTGTTGTTCAGACCAAACATCAGAATGGAGAAGAAATGTGATCTAAGTGACCTTGACCATGGAATGATTGTTGGTGCCAGACGGGGTGGTTTGAGTATCTCATGTGGGAGAATCTAGGACCAGAGGACACTGCTTCAGAATAATAGGGCGTCCTTTGAGAACGGAGATGAGGAGGAACTTCTTTAGCCAGATAGTGGTGAGTCTGTCAAATTCATTGCTGTGGAGGCCAAGTCTTAATGTATATTTAAGGTAGAGGTTGGTAGATTCTTGATTTGTCAGTGCATGAAGGGATACGAGGAGAAGGCAAGAGATTAGGGCTGAGGAGGAAAATAGGCCAGCCATGTTGAAATGGCATAACAGACTTGATGGGCCAAATGGCCTAATTCTGCTCCTATATCTTATAGTCTTATGGAAACTGCTGATATCCTGGGATTTTCATGCACAACAGTCTCTACAGTTCACAGAGAATGGTGCAATAAACAAAAAATGTCCAGTAGGCGTAAGTGATAAAGCCTTGTTAACGAGAGAGCTCAGAGGAGAATGGCCAAGCTGGTTCAAGCTGACAGGAATGTAACAGTAACTCAAATAACAATGAGTTATAAACAGGAGTGGGATATGCCACTTAGTGGAATGGTGCCATAGCAACAACCTGGCACTCAACGTCAGTAAGATGAAAGAGCTGATTGTGGACCTCAGGTAGGATAGATGAAGGCACACATACCAATCCTCATAGAGGGATCAGAAGTGGAGAGAGTGAGCAGTTTCCAGTTCCTCGGTGTCAAGATCTCTGAGGATCTAACCTGGTCCCAACGTATTGATGTAGTCATAAAGAAGGCAAGACAGTGGCTATACTTTATTAGGAGTTTGAAGAGATTTGGCATGTCAACAAATACACTCAAAAACTTCTATAGTTGTACCGTGGAGAGCATTCTGACAGGCTGCATCACTGTCTGGTAGAGAGGGGCTACTGCACAGGACCGAAAGAAGCTGCAGAAGGTTGTAAATCTAGTCAACTGCATCCTGGATACTAGCCTACAAAGTACCCAGGACATTATTAGGGAGCGGTGTCTCAGAAAGGCAGCGTCCATTATTAAGGACCTCCAGCACCCAGGGCATGCCCTTTTCTCACTGTTACCATCAGGTAGGAGATACAGAAGCCTGAAGGCACACCCTCAGCGATTCAGGAACAGCTTCTTCCCCTCTGCCATCCGATTCCTAAATGGACATTGAAGCTTTGGATACTACCTCACTTTTTTAATATACAGTATTTCTGTTTCTTGCACATTTTTAAAAAATCTATTCAATATACATCACTGATTGCCATATTTATTATTATGTTTTTATTTTATTTTAATTATTATTTTTTTTTCTCTCTCTGCTAGATTATGTATTGCATTGAACTGGTGCTGCTAAGTTAACAAATTTCATGTCACATGCCGGTGATAATAAATCTGATTCTGATTACAATAGTGGTGTGTGGAAGATGATCTCTGAATGCAGCACACATAGAACCTTGAAATGGATGAAGTGGAAGAGGCAGCAGATGATGAACATACATGCAGAGCCCACTATGTTAGGCATAGGAGGTACTCTATAATGTAGCTACTGAGTGTATATTTGCAATATGAACTTGAAATACTTATGGAAATGGATAACATTACTGAATTAAGTGTCAGTGTCAGAAAATAGTGTAACGGTAGCACAGCGGTTACTGTGATACTATTACAGTTCATTACAGCTCAACTCATCCGTAACATCCTGTCCCAATTAAGTGGCTTATTGTCCCATATACTGCAGGTGAAGGGAATCGTAGCTATTTTCTTGATTTGTTTTTAATCTTTGTGAGTTGTCCTAAGTAAGTGGCTGCCCCGATTAACAAATAACCCAATTAACTGGAATCCACTGTCTATTTTTTGGATAATATTGTCACAATGTTTTGGGGAATGCAACATATTGTTTTATCAAACTGGAAAATCTTACAAACTGACTCAAATTCAGACTAATCTAGCTGCTCATATAGTGAGAAAACAAGCCCACACTTCGTGTAATGAGATATTCGGGCCTGTTCAGGGCACCAAAGAGTGCTGAGCTCTGAGAACTTCAGAGCATCTGTATAGGTTAATTGTTGTTTAATAGGAGTCATAATTTGTTTAGAGTTCCTTTTGTTTTTTTCTCAAGCAACTTAGTCATTGTAATGAGGTCTCCTGGTGCTTTCTAAATAAGCTTAATTTTATTTTGATAGACTCAGGTATTCCATGTTACTTGCATTACTTACGTGAACTCCCAATTAGCACTAATCAGGGGGTCCTAGTTTTGAGAATACTACTTCTCATGATGTTGCTTGGCTGATCCACCAATGTCCTGTTGGAATTATTATGAATAAGTTTCTCAGCGCTGTCTCTCCTCTGCACTTGGGTTCTGATATTGGCAGTACACATCATGACACATAGGCAAAGGATTCAGATTGGGGAAAAGAACAAGTTTGACTCCCAGTGATGACTGTCTCTTAAAGCAGTCTTAAATTATTTAGTTTTTAATTACATTAACAATTGATTAGTATGGAGTTTGCCCAAAAATACTTACAATATTGATTAAAACGATAAATAGATCATACTATTTCTTATTTTTTCTGAAATATTTTTCAGCGACAGGCTCACTGATGTCAACAGGACATAATTATTATTTCATAATGAAATAATGGTTGGTCTTGGTGACTTCCACTCAAGCTTTATCAGAAATAAAACATTTTACTTCAGAGTTTGCCATGCGAAAATATATGGCTGCCCCTTCATTTTTACTTCAAAAGGCATAATTAATTATCATTTACAACAAATTTTTTTTGTAAATCATGTGGAATTCTAAAAAAATGTTTGTGATATGGCTTGAAGCATAACTTTGCAGACTTTACACTTTTCAGTATCAGAATCAGAATCGGGTTTATTATTACTGGCATGTGATGTGAAATTTGTTAACTTAGTAGCTGCAGTTCAATGCAATGCATAATCTAGCAGAGAGAGCGAAAAAAAAACAATAATAAACGAACAAGTAAATCAATTACATATATTGAATAGATTATTAAAAATGTGCAAAAACAGAAATACTGTATATTTAAAAAAGTGAGGTAGTGTCCAAAGCTTCAAAGTCCATTTAGGAATCGGATGGCAAAGGGGAAGAAGCTGTTCCTGAATTGCTGAGTGTGTGCCTTCAGGCTTCTGTATCTCCTACCTGATGGTAACAGTGAGAAAAGGGCATGCCTTGGGTGCTGGAGGTCCTTAATAATGGACGCTGCCTTTCTGAGACACCTCTCCTTGAAAATGTCCTGGGTACTTTGTAGGCTAGTACCCAAGATGGAGCTGACTAGATTTACAACCTTCCGTAGCTTCTTTCGGTCCTGCGCAGCAGCCCCTCCGTACCAGACAGTGATGCAGCCTGTCAGAGTTTTTCCAGGATTAGAGACCAAATGAACAGAAGATATACATCGCGGCAGAATTATGCACTTGGCCCATCGAGTCAGCTCCACCATTCCTGCATGGCTAATTTATTATCCCTCTCAACCCAATTCTACTGCCTTCTCCCCGTAACCTTTGATGCTCTGACTAATCAAGATTCTATAGCTTTAGGCAGCATGAGATTTTGGCTGTGACAGCTGGATATTGCGAAGCATTGTTTGTTTATTTATTGAGATACAGCGCAGATTAGGTCCTTCCAGCCCTTCAAACCATGCTACGCACCAAATCCCCGATTTAATCCCAGCCTAATCTACAATGACCAATTAACCTACTAACTGGTACGTGTTTGGAGTGCGGTAGGAAGCCAGATCACCCGAGGAAACCCAGATGGTCATGGAGAAAATGTAAAGCTCCTGACAGGCAGCGAGGGGAGTTGAAAGAATATATAAACAAATCCAAAGATCAATCTTTATGTGATTCATAAAGCAGAAAGCAATCTCACTGATACCGTGGTAAACTGCAGAGAATGGGGTCAAAATAGTGAACACATTTCTTACGTTTTATGCTAATAGAGAATTATCTTTTCCCTGATGACAGCCAAAGACTTGATACCTGCTGGGTCAAAAAGACGACAATCTAGAAAATGCTTATGCTACTGTTTTTTTTAATGTCAAAATGATGCTGTGAGTTACCCTAATGCTGTTCAGGAAAGTAGCATTAAAAGTGTAAAGTACAGCTGTGAGATTTATTGAACAATTCCTGTGTGATGCTGTGCCAAAAATGGCATGGCATTAATTGCAATGCTAGATTTGTTGCTGATACGCACTGCTCTCAACATGTAGCACTGCTGGGGAAGTCTGTGCAGGCAGCTTGTAAAGGGGAGATGCCACAATGTTAGGAACAGCCTATGAGCTACAGCAAAGCTCTGCACTGAATGTGTGGATGAAGGAGAGTGGGAGAGTGGTCTTAGGGATCAGAAAGACTTGACAACTGCTTAGAAACTGACAAGGAGCGTGCTCTGTGTTCAAAGGGGCAGTGGAGTCTCTCCAAGTTTCCAACCAGGCACTTCTGGCAAGGAATTGCCAGCAAAGTTCCTAAAGTGGGGTGCTGCATATGAAAGCTTACACCTTGGGAAAGCCTGAAATCCCCATGCTTGTGGGCTGAAGAGGATGCAGAGGAATTCTGGAAGTTGGGGGGGGAGAGGGTTAGAGTGACAGAGGGATAGAGGGATAGAGAGAAAGAAGGATAGAGAGACACAGGGAGAGAGAGATGAAGAGTCAGAGAGACAGAGGAATAGTGAGACAGGGTTAGATGGATAGAGGGTGCCAATGCATGACAACGATGGTAGATCACTGGATGCAGAGGGAAAGCTGCAGGGAGAAGCAGTGAATGGGTTGTGCACACAAGAGCTTCTGGCTCTTGAAACAGAAGAGCAACAGGCAGGAGTACTGAGGGAGTAAACGTGCAGTACTGAAGAGCACTTCTGAAAGAGCCAAACAGTATAAACAACAGGAGATTAGTGACAGAGGGACACATTGAACACCCAAAGAGGGGCTGCCATCAAAAAGAGAGGAGGAGACTTTGACTTCTTCAAAGTCAGCTTGCCTTGAAAGGAATTGACAGCATAGTCATAAAATGGAGACTCAAGAGATGATGGATGTTGGAATATGCAGCAAAGAGACAACGGTTGGGAGAACTCAGTGGGCTAGTGGTCAGTGTTACCAACCTTGGTTTTTGAGATTTCAGTTTTAATCTTATTTGTTTCTGCTTCTCTTACCTCAAGACAGCTTCTTAAATGAATCCTCAGAACGGGATTTGGGAGTCCTCGTGGCTAAATTCCCTAAAGGCTAATTTGCAGGGTGAATCGATGGTGGGGAAGGCAAATGTAATGGTAGCATCCAATTCGAGAGGACTAGAATGCAAAAGCAAGACTGTAATGCTGAGGCTGTATAAGGCACTAGTGTCTTCACTTGGAGTATTGTGAGCAGTTTTGGGCCCCTTATTTAAGAAAGGATTTGCTGACATTGGAGATGGTTCAGGGGAGGTTCACGAGAATGATTCCAGGAACAAGAGGGTTATCACATGACCAGAGATTGCAGGCTTTGGGCCTACACTCGCTGGAATTTAGAAGAAAGTGGGGAGGTCTCATTGAAATCTAATGTTGAAAAGCCTACAGAGAGTGGATATGAAGAGAATGTTTTGTTTGGTGGGAGAGTCTAGGACCAAAGAGTACAGCCTTAAAATAGAGGGATGCTCATTTAAAATAGAGATGAGGAGGAATTTTTTTTTAGCTGGAGGATGGTGAATCCGTGGCAGCTATGGAGGCCAGGTCACTGGGTGCTTTAAAAGTGGAGGTTGATAGGTTTTTAATTAATCAGAGCACCAAAGGTTTATAAAGAGAAGACAGGGTTGAGAGGGAAATGGATCAGTCATGATGAAATGATAGAGCAGACTCGATGGGCCAACTGCTTCTATCTCTGATGGTCAGCTCACTGATCAGGCATTGTTATCAATTCAACTCTCTTTAAACATGTCAAGCTGGAGCTTTTCTCTTTGGAGAGGAGGATCAGAGATATCTTCATAGGTATTTATAAGATGATTTGAAGCATAGATTTACAGCCAATGACTTCTTCCCAAGGCAGAACTGATAAATGCGAGGGTGCATCATTTTAAGGTAATAAGAGGAGAAGGAATGTCAGAGGTAAGTTTTTTTTTTAAACAGAGTGGAGGGTGTGTGAAACTCCCTGCCACGGATGGTGATAAAGGCAGATACATTAGAGGCATACAAATAACTCCTAGATAAGCGCATGGATGACTGAAAAATAAAGGGTTGTGTGGGAGAAAATGGTTAGATTTATTTATTTATTCGGATACAGTGTGCAATAAGCCTTTCCAGCCCTTTGAACTGTACCGCCCAGCAATGTTCTGATTTTACCCTAGGCTAATCGCGGGACAATTTACAATGACCAATTAACCTACCAAACAATACGTCTTTGGACTGTGGGAGGAAACCAGAGCACCCAGAGGAAACCCACGCAGTCGTGGAGAGAACATAGTATCTCCTTACAGGTAGTGGTGGGAATTGAACTCGGGTCGCTGGTACTATAAAGCATTGTGTTGACCACTACGCTACCGTGCTGCCCCAATTGATTGGTGCAACATCACAGGCCAAAGTGCCTGTACTGTACTGTAGTGTTGTATGTTCTATGTCCTTCTATATAACAGTCTATGGCAATTCCTTTTTAAAGCTGTCTTTGTATGTCTTGCTTGGCTTCAATGCTGAGCATTGTTGAAAAGGTTTGCCACTGGAAAACCAGACAGTACACACCACTGAAAGTGGTGTAATATAGACTGCTGCGTCTTCCTTTACTCACTCTGCTGTGCTGCATTCCAGCTTCTGACCTTAACACTGGAGGACATTTTCTAACCTGCTCTTCTCAAACATTTTCCTTTCATCTCTGCTACTTTGGCAGGACGTTGACTTATTTCACAACCACTGTGGCTTCCTGATTGCATTTTCACTATCAGAATGTTGAATGCATATTATCCAGCTTTTGTACTTGCTCCTCGTCATTTTGTCTATGTGAGATGCTATTTGTGTTTGTGTAACATCCTTCTGCAACTCATTTAATGGTTGTTGATTTAATCATAGAACGGTTTTGCACTATACAGGCTCTTCGGCTCATGATGTTGTTTCAACCTACAGTACTGTGCAAAGGTCTTATGCACATATACAGTATACAGTTAGGGTACCTAAGATGTTTGCATAGTACTGTAGTTGTCAATATGGAGAAAGGAGCAAGTTTGTAATTCTGGAGGGAGCTAAGGATGTTGGGAATAGTGCCACAGGAGGGATGTGGGGCAAGAGGCAGAGAAGGAGTGCCAGGGACAGGGGGTGATCCAGGTGCAGACACACCCAGCCCTGAGACACCAGCCAAGGTCATTTGATTCCAAACAATCGGTTTATTGATCATTACACAATATCTCTCTAGTGCTTCCCACTCCTTCCTCTCTCCCTGCCCCTTTTCCCAACCAGGATTCCCTTCTCTCTGTCCCCTTCCCACGCCATGTCTACAATCAAGACCTATAGCAGAATCAGGTTTATCATCACTTGCATACAGTATGTCATGAAAGTTTTTATTTGTCGCAGCAGTACAGTGCAATACATAAATTTATTACAGTACTGTGCAAATGTCTTAGGCACCCTAACTATGTACTATGCACTGTATATGTGCCTAGGACTTTTGCACAGTACTGTATATGAATTCCCTTTCCCTCTATTGGAGATACGCAATATAACAAATATTAATTTCAACAGCAACCAGTCTTCAGATCTGAATATGGATTGTGGGTTGAATTTAAAATGCAGCCAGGAACAATGGTCTTCCTGGAACTGTATTTTAGAGATGTCCTGAGATGTCTGCATATGCATGAATGCAATCAAGACCCCATTGCATGAATACAACTCAGAGACCCCAGTAATTAACATTCATTTTGGGTGTGTTAGGGGGAAGATTGAGCTATTTGAAAAACCATATGTAACTCAAAAGAAGCATTATGAGGGCATTGTAACTATAGAAATTATCCTATTACCTTTGTTCTATAACATAAAAATGTGCAGAAATGTTGGGTCAGGGAGCCTCTCTCTTCCTCAAATGACTCCAAAGGCTGTCAGCTTATGCGTGGCCTGAATAATGAGTTTTACATCTACCAACTGCGTCTCTGGTGGCTTCGTTCACAGTCATGACATCTCCCACACATCCATAATCCTCCATTTTTCTTGAATCCAATTGTATATTTAAGAGTCTTTTAAATGTTCTTAATGTATTAGCAGTGAATTTCTGCTGATCTAAGAGTCTCCTGGACTCTGAGAGTCTAAACAGCCAGAGGGCACAGCCTCAGAATCCAGGTCCCGTTAGAACAGAAATAAGGAGGAATCTCCTTAGTGAACGGTTGCAGAACTGTGGAGTTCATTCCCACAGATGGCTAAGCAGGCCAAGTCATTGGGTATATTGAAAGCAGAGATTGATAAATTCTCGATTAGGAAGGACATCAAAGGTTACAGGAAGAAAATCTGGGTGTCAGAGGTGGGATTTCCAGGAGACTTGAAGGCTCACCGATGGCCACAAATAGCACCAGCTGCATCGAGATGCAGCTCCTACAAGACTGTGTTAGGGAACTGGAGCTGCAGCTTGATGACATTCAGCTTGTTAGGGAAGTGAAGCAGTGATAGACAGGAGCTACAGGGAGGTAGTCACCCCAAGGCTACTGGAGACAGATAAATAGGTGACTGTCAGGAGAGGGAAGGGAGAGCATCAGATAGTGGCAAGCACCCCTGTGGTCATTCCTCTCAACAATAAGTACTCCATTTTGAGTACTGTTGAGGGGGGCGGGAACAACCTGCCTGGGGGAAGCAACAGTGGTCATGCCTCTGGTACTGAGTCTCGCCCTGTGGCTCAGAAGGGTAGGGAACTGAATAGGATGGCAGCAGTGATAGGGGACTCTATGGTTAGGGGGACAGATAGGCGATTCTGCGGACACAAAAAGGTAACATGGATGGTAGTTTGCATCCCTGGTGCCAGGGTCTGTGATGTTTCTGTACACGTCCGCAATATCCTGAAAAGGGAGGGTGGGTAGCCAGGAGTCATGGTACATATCGGTACCAACAACGTGGGCAGGAAAAGGAAGGAGGTCCTGAAAAAAAGAATCTAGGGAGTTAGGAAGGAAGCTGAGAAGCTTCTACCCAAAGGGTAGAAATCTGGGGATTACTGCCTGCGCCACGCAACAGTGAGGATAGGAATAGAATGAGGTGACAGGTAATTGTGTGGCAGAAGAGTTAGAGCAGGGGGTAGGGATTCAGATTTCTGGATAATTGGGACCTCTTCTGGGCAGGTGGGACCTGTACAATTAGGACAGTTGACCTTAAATCCGAGGGGGACCAATTTCTTGTGGGCAGGTTTTACGAGAGCTCTTGGGAGTGGTCTAAATTAATGTAGCAAGGGGATGGGAACCAGTATGATAGAGCTGAGTATGAGCCAGCAGATGATGGGTGTAACATGAATGTAAGGAGGTCAAGCCAACGACTGGGTACAAATGCAGACAGAGCAAAAAGTTAAATTGTACCACAGGCAAAATTCAAAAGGGCGAAGAACGCGGGACTGAAAATGTTGTATTTAAAGGCATGGAGCATTCAGAATAAGGTGGACGAACTCATGGCACAATTAGTGATTGGTTGGCAATCACTGTTATGGGTATCACTGAGTCGTAGCTAAAAGCAGCTCATAGTTGGAAGTTCAATATCAAAGGATATACCTTATGTTGAAAGGACGGACAGTAAGGCATAGCTGGTGGTGTGACTCTGTTGGTAAGGGGTGTTATTATATCTTTAGAAAGAGGTGACATAGGGTCAGAGAATGTTGAATCTTTGTGAGTGGAGTTAAGAAACTACAAAGGGAAAAAAACTTTTTGGGAATCATATATAGGCCTCCAAATAGTAGCCAAGATGTGGGGTTGAGATTGCAGAGGGAGCTGGAAAAGGCATGTAATAAGGGTAATGACACAATTGTAATGGAGGATTTCGATATGCAAAAGGTGGGAAAATCAGTTTGGTATCAGATTGCAAGAGAAGGAATTTTTTGAATGCCTGTAAGATGACTTTTTAGAGCAACTTGTTCTTGAGTCTATTCAGGGGAGTGCTATCTTAGATTGGATGTTGTGTAATAACATAGATCTTATGATGTAAAGGAGCACTTAGGAGTCAGTGATCATAATATGATTGAAGTCATACTGTAATTTGAGAGAGAGAGAAGCGTAAGTCACATGTATCAGTATTGCAATGGAATAAAGTGAATTATGGAGACGTGAGAGAGGAGCTTGCCCAGCTGGAATGGGGGAGGATACTGGTGAGGATGACGGCAGAGCAGAGATGGCCGAAGTTTCTGAAAATAGTTCACAAGGAACGTGATTGATATGTCCCACAGAAGAAGTAGTTCTCAAAAGGCAGAAGTAGGCTACCATGGCTGACAAGGGAAATTAAGGACTACATAAAAGACAAGGAAAGGGCATATTAGGTAGTAAAAGCATGTGAGAAGTTGGATGATTAGGAAGCTTTTAAAATCCAACTAAAAAAGGGAAAGGAAAGAAAAGAAGGGAAAGGATGAAATATGAGGGCAGACTAGCCAATAATATAAAGCATGATACCGGAAGTTTTTTTCAGTTATATAAAGAGTAAATGGGAGATGAGAGTTGATATTGGACCACTGAAAAATGATGCTGGTGAGGTAATAATGGATGACAAAGAAATGACAGGTGAACCTACTTTGCATCAGTCTTCACTATGGAAGACGACAGCAGCGTGCCAGAGGTCCATTGCTAGTAAAGGAAAAAGTGCTCAGCAAACTCAAAGCTCTTAACGTGGATAAGTCACTTGGACCACATAAACTACATCCCAGAGTCCTGAGAGAGGTTGCTGAAGAGATAACGGATGCATTAGTCATGATCTTTCAAGAAACACGTGATGCTTGCATGGTCCCAGAGGACTGGAAGATTGCAAATGTCACACCACACATTAAGAAGAAAAAAAATTATAGGCTAGTTAGTCTAACCTCAATGGTTAGGAATGTGCTGGAGTCTATTATTAAGGATGAGGTTTCAGGGTATTTGGAGATTAATGATAAAATAAATCAAAGTCAGCATGGATTCTGTAAAGGGTAGTCTTCCCTGACAAATCTGTTGGAGCTCTTTGAGGAAGTAACAAGCAGGGTGGATAAAGGAGAGGCAGTGGATGTCATTTACTGGATTTTCAGAAGGCATTTGATAAACTGCTACACATCTTAACAAGATAAAATCCTATAGCGATACAAAAACGATACTGGCATGGATAGAGGAATGGCTGACAGGCAAGAGGCAGTGAGGGGGAATAAAAGGGGTCTTTTCTTGTTCGGGCCCTGTGACTAGTGGTGATCCTCAGGGACCACCACTTTTCACATTGTTTGTCAATTATTTGGATAATGGAATTGATGGGTTTCTGACAAAATGATGTGGAGGGGTAGGTAGTACTGAGGAAGCAATGCAATTGTAGCAGGACTTAGACAAATTGGAAGAAAGGGCAAAAAAGTGGCAGATAGAATACAATGTTGGGAAACGTATGATAATATATTTTGGTAAAAGGAACAATAGTGTGGACTATTATCTAAATGGGGAGAAGGTACAAATGACAGAGGTGCAGAGGAACTTAGGAGTCCTCATGCAAGACTCTCAGAAGGTTAATTTACAGGTTGAATCTGTGATAAAGGCAGCAAATGCAATGTTGGCATTTATTTCAAGGGGAATAGAATATAAAAGCAAGGAGATAATGCTGAGCTGTTTTAGGACACCAGTCAGGCTGTACTTGGAGTACTGCCAACAGTTTTGGGCCCCATATCTCAGAAAGGGAAAGTATTGTCATTGGTGAGAGTCCAAAAAAGTTTTACAAGGATGATTCCAGAAATGAAGGGGTTAACATATGAGGAGCATTTGGCAGCTTTGGGCCTGTACTCACTGGAATTTAGAAGAAGAATGTATGGGGATCTCACTGAAACCTACCAAATGTTGAAAGGACTAGATAGAGTGGAAGTGGAGAGAATGTTTCCTGTGGTGGGCATATCCAGAACTGAACGGTACAGCCTCAAAATTAAGGGGCAACCTTTTAGAATGGAGGTAAGCAGGGGTTTTTTTTTAGCCAGAGAGTAGTAATTCTGTGGAATGCTTTGCCACAGACTGCGGTAGACGTCAAGTCCATGGGTACATTTAAGGCAGAAGTTGATTGTTTCCTGATCGGTAAGGCCATCAAAAGGTATGGCGAGAAGGTAGATATTTGGGGTTGAGTGGGATCTGGGATCAGCCATGACGGAATTGCAGGGCAGACTCGATGGGCTGAATGGCCTAATGCTGCTCCTATGTCTTATCCTCTTACATTCTAAGAGAGGAGAACAGGGTTAAGAGGGATAATAAATCAGCCATGCTCAAATTATGCAGCAGACTTGGTGGGCTGAATGGTGTAATTTTGCTCCATTTATTGTGGTCAATTGGTCTCGTCAGAAGAGTAGTGCAAGCAATCATCAACAGTACTCTCAATGGTACTTTTGACAATAATCTGCTCATCAACCAGCATCCTTCTACAGATTCTTCTTGCTGCCTCTGTAAAGCGGCCAGTGTAATCAAAGACCCCATCCAACCAGAACATTTTCTCTTTTCCCATCAGGCAAAAGATGCAAAAGCTTGAAAGCACATACCAACAGGCTCAAGGACAGCTTCTACCCACCATTATAAGACTCAAATAGACCTCTTGTATGATCAGATTCTAAATGGGTGCTCCTCTATTCTGAGGCTGCACCCTCTTGTCCTAGACTCACCCATAACAGGAAACATCCTCCCCACTTCCACTCTATCTAGGTCATTCAATATTCGTTAGGTTTCAATGGGATCTCCCCTCATTCTTCTAAACTCCAATTAAGTACAGTCCCAGAGCCATCAAACACTCCTTACAACTTACCCCTTTCATTACCATCAATCTCGTGGACCTCTCTGGACCCGCTCCAATGCCAGCACATCTTTTCTTTAATGTAACAGGCCCAAAACCTGCTCACAATACTCCAAGAGTCTGAGCATTGCTCAGCATGACATCCTTGCTCTTCTATTTTAATCAACTCAAAATGAATGCTAGAATCCTGCACAAGGACTCCTGTGACCTTTGCACCTCTGCTTTTGCAATGTTCTCCTCATTTAGAAAATAGTCTATGCTTTATTTCTTCATCAAAAGGTAATTGGCCATACACTTTCCCACACTAGATTCCATCTGCTGTTTCTTTGCCCATTACTACATGGGCACTAACCTCCCCACCATCAATAAGGAACGCTTCAAGAAGATGGCATGATCATTGAGAATCCTCACTCATCAGGACATGCCCTCTTCTTATTACTACTATCAGGGAGGTGGTTCAGGAGCCTTAGGGCACACACAGTCAACACTTTAGGGATAGCTTCTTCCCCTCCACTATCAGATTTCTGAACAGTCCATGAACCCATAAAAACTATCTCATTATTTTGCTCTTTTTGCATGGTTTATTAATTCTTTTTACACCTCTTCCTGTAATTTAGAGTTTTTAATGTATTAGACAGTATTGCTGCTGCAAAACAGCAAATTTTATGAAATACATCAATGATAATAAGTCTGATTCCAAGTCTGACAATTTATACCTTTCACCAGGGAAGCTCAGTGTGGATTTTAATGAAAAACATATGCACCACGTAGGTTTTAAAAGTCCATCAACCTTCTTCAGCAGAGAATTCATGCAGAGTTCAAAACCAAAAACTTTGCCAAGCTATTTTTTCAGTCAAATACTGTAATTGGTTTCTTGGGGAATATTAAACATTTCTTCTCATTGTGTCCTGCAGACTATACTAATATATTCTGTAAAGAAAATAAGTATGCTTTGAAATTCTTTGCCATAACACATCATTAATTATGAGTTTTCATAGGAGCAAGATGACTTCTTGGATTGAGATGATACAATTTTCTTTAAAGAAAATAGGGATGTCGAGGTGAAGATCAAAGTCTAAGCAAAAAGTGTTCCCTAAATTTGTAAAGAAGGAATGAGATATGACATACAAATGAGTAGACATTGCAGCCAACCCTCAAGATGCTGAAGAAAGTTAAAATAGAGGAAGAAAGCCATTCCACAAAACAAATCAAAAAATAAGATGAAGATTAGCTTTACGTGTCACTTGATCATCTAAGCATACATCATTTTCATCAAATCAACTCAGCGAGGATCGTGCTGGGAGCCTGCAAGTGTCACCACACCTCCAGTGCCAGCATAGCATGCCCACAACTTATCAACCATATCTGCATGTCTTTGGAACGTGGGAGAAAACTGGAGCAGGGAGGAAATGCACACGGTCAGTGGGTGTGCCTGGAGAGCACAGACAGTAGCAGGATTTGTACCCTGACCTTACAGCTGACACTGTAAAGGAATTGTACTAGCCGCTACATTGCTGTGCCGATATATTTCCATCCAAATGTCAGCCAACGAGCAGGGAAGGCTAGCAGTCTTGGCAGAGGTCCACAGTAGTGAGGACGGGAGAACCAAATTATTACTGATTGGCATATAGAGAGTTTGGTTGCTGGCATTAGAGGAACTGAGAAGACTGACCTCAGAGAGAAAACAAGATTAGTGCACCAAATGAAAATTGAAAAACTGGGTTAAAAGAGGGCAGAAATTAGCACATGAAGAGTTGGCTAGATTGTAAAGAACTTCTAGCAAGTTTCCAATTAGTTTGGTGTCTTCAGGCAGGTGTAGCAATTAGCATAACGCTAATTAGCATAGCAGCACCATCAATGAGGGTTCAATTTCTGTCGCTGTCTGTAATAAGTTGGTGCATTCACTTGGGCTTCCTCCAAGTGCTCCAGTTTCCTATCACATTCTGAGGATGGACGGACTATGGTTAGCAAGTCCTGGGCACAGGAAGCATGGTGACACTTGCGGGCTGCCCTCAGCACATTCCAAATGTGTCGGTCATTAACACAAATGATGCATTTCAGTGTATGTTTTGGTGTTTCACTGCACGTGTGACAAATAAAGCTCATCTTTGTCTTTGCTCCCCTATAAACACAGAATTTTCATCCTTTTTCACAAACGGATCCAATTCCTTACTGAGAGTATAGATACTACAAGAAGAAATTAAATTGAAGTTATCCCATTAGATCCCATTAGATATGAAATAAACTGTATACTCACAACTAACTATGTACCACTGTAAATGAAAAATGGTTTTGCATTGTGTTACCATTTTTCCAGGACCGACAGCACTGTGCAAAATTCTTAGGCACCCTAGATTTTTTTAAATATGGTTTCAGATGGTATACCCTCCACAGAGCCTTGATCTCAACATCATCGAGACTGTCTGGATTACCTGGAGAGACAGAGGCAAGCGAGACAGACAAACTCTGCAGAAGAACTGCGGCAAGATCACCATGATTCTTGGAACAACCTACCAGCCGATTTTCTTACAAAACTGCATGACAGTGTAACAGAATTGAATCAGTTTTAAAGGTTGTTTAAAACTTTGGTGGTCACACCAAATATTGATTAGATTTTTTTTTACTGTTTACTTCTCTTTGTATATTTGATATTTAAAATCTTTTTATTTGATTATTTCTGAAAGCATCTTCGCGTTACAGATTTTTTTATATGTGGCTAAGACATTTGCACAGTACTGTGTGTGTAAAAAGGATCATCTGTGAATCTCAGTGAGATGTTCTCTAATGACCAGTGAAGAAGAAGATAGGAGTAGACAGCAATGATTTGTTTAGGGTCTTGATCATTCAGGCAGCTCTGACACAGAGCCAATCACTATGACAGATTGTACCCAGCAAATGAATGAGAAACAAAATACAGTGAACCTGAAACCAATTGAAAGGAATGTTCTGGTCATCTAACTTCAATCTGTGATAACTCACAAATCATTTTAATTCTGATTCTCATTCTCATTTCAACATGTCGATCCGTGGCCTCCTCTTATGCCAAGATGAGGCCAGTCTCAGGGTGAAGTAACAACAGCTTACATTCCATATGGTTACCCTCCATCCTGATGGTATGAATATCAACTTCTCCTTCCGGTAGACAAAACTTCCCCCCCCCTTACCTCTGTTCCCCACTCTGACCTTTTACATCTTTGCACCTGCCTATTTACTTCCCCCCGATCCCCTCCTCCTTCCCTTTCTCCTACTGTCATCTCTCTTCTCCTCTCAGATTCTTTCTTCTTCAGCCACCCACCTGGCATCACTTATCACCTTCCAGCCAGCCTCCTTCCCCTCCCTCCATCATTTAATTCAAGCATCTTCCCCTTCCCTCTCAGTCCTGAAGAAGGGTCTCTGCTCAAAACGCCGACTGTACACTCATTTCCATAGCTGCTGCCTGTCCTGCTGAGTTTCTTCAGCATTTTTGTGTGTGTTGATTTGAATATTAAGGATGACTAGGAGTTAAAAATTTTACCACATTGGTTGTCACTTCACAGTGCTGAGAAAAAATTTACATAAAGGAAACACACCCAACTATACCTTACATATGCCATTGATGCAGATATCCCTGCTGTTTACGGCTTCAGTGCATGATGTCCCATCAATCACCGTGTCAAGCATTTTCTCAGAGAACTGTTGATCAACGGGCCGACAATGCAGTTCACAGGGATTAGCTTAAAGAATGAGAAGATGTTGTTTATAAATCAGCTTGAAGAGTGGTTACAGCCGAATGAGCAAAAACTGATGAAGTGATAAATAATTTATTGAGATTGTTTGTTTCCCTCTCTTGTCATTCCTCTTACAATATTTGTTTCTCTGTAATTTTGTTGCCTGATCGACAAAGCATATCATTCTCTGGGAAACTGAACAGATAATGGAAAAATAAACACAAAGAGATTCTGCAGATGCCGGAAATCCAGAGTAGCACACACAAAATGCTGGAGAAATTCGGCAGGACAGGCCCAAACCGTCAGCTCTTAACTCCTTTTCAGATAAACATGAAACACTTCAGTATCAGTTTGTATAAAGCCAATTAAAGTTAATAGGGACAATTATTTAACAAACACAGCATCTGCAGAATTTATTGTGTTGATCAATTTCTTAATGAGTTCACCATAGCCAATGTCCAAATAAAGTATATCTCTTACTGTGGTGTTACTACTATCAGGGAGCGGGTACAGGAGCCTAAATAATTCAGTAATTCAGTAACAGCTTCTTCCCCTCCACTATCAGATTTCTAAATGGACCATGAACCCATGAACACTACCTCATTATTCCTTTTTATTTCACTAGTTATTTTGTAATTTATTGTTATGTATATTACTATGCATACATACATATATATATCTAGAGTGCCTAAGACTTTTGCATAGTACTATAGTAATTTTATGCATTGCACTGTGCTACATCTGCAAAAAAATTCATGACATAGGTGAGTGATGATAAACTTGATTCTGATCTGGGTCTCTATTAGAAACATAGAAAACCTACAGCACAATACAGGCCCTTCAGCCCACAAAGCTGTGCTGAGCATGTCCTTACCTTAGAAATTACCTAGGGTAATTACCCATAGCTCTCTATTTTTCTGAGCTCCATGTACCTGCTGAGGAGTCTCTTAAAAACCATATCATATCTGCCTCCACCACCGTCACCGGCAGCCCATTCCACGCACTCACCACTCTCTGTGTAAAAAACTTAACCCCCACCCCTCTCGTGCTAGCCATTTCAGCCCTGGGAAAGAGCCTCTGACTATCCACTCGATCAATGGCTTTCATCATCTTATACACCTCCATCAGGTCACCTCTCATCCTCTGTCGCTCCAAGGAGAAAAGGCCGAGTTCACTCAACCTATTCTCATAAAGCATGCTCTCCAATCCAGGCAACATTCTCATAAATCTCCTCTGCACCTTTTCTATGGTTTCCATATCCTTCCAGTAGTGAGGTGACCAGAACTGAGCACAGTACTCCAAAGTGGGGTCTGACCAGGGTTCTATATAGCTGCAACGTTACCTCTCAGCTCTTCAACTCAATCCCATGATTGAAGGCCAATGCACCGTATGCTTTCTTAACCACACAGTCAACCTGTGCAGCAGCTTTGAGTGTCCTATGGACTCAGACCCCAAGATCCCTCTGATCCTCCACACTGCCAAGAGTCTTACCATTAATACTATATTCTGCCATCATATTTGACCTACCAAATGAACCACCTCACACATATCTGGGTTGAACTCTGTCTGTCACTTCTCAGCCCAGTTTCGCATCCTATCAATGTCCCACTGTAACCTCTGACAGCCCTCCACACTATCCATAACACCCCCAACCTTTGTGTCATCAGCAAATTTACTAACCCATCCCTCCACCTCCTCATCCAGGTCATTTATAAAAATCACAAAGAGTAAGGGTCCCAGAACAGATCCCTGAGGCACACCACTGGTCACCAGCCTCTATCACGGACTGAGAGTGGGAAGCAGGCAGGGAGAAGGGAATCATGGTTGAGGAAAGGAGAAAGGAGCGGGAAGTATCAGAGGGATGTTCTGAGATTATCAATAAAGCAGTTGTTTAGAATAAAATGGCCTTGCCTGGTGTTTCAGGGCTGCGTGTGTCTGCACCCGCACCATCCCCCTACTCTGGCACCCCTTCTCTGCCACCCTCTCCATACTGAACATCCCATGCTCCAGACTGACTTACAACCTCACTCTTTGCTCCACACTGACAAATACAGTACTGTGCAAAAGTCACAGGCATCCTAGCTATATATATATATATATATGCGCCTAAGAATTTTGCACAATAACGTATGTCATTGCACTGTACTGCTGCTACAAAATGACAAATTTCACACCAGATAAGAAACCTGATTCTGATTACATAGAACTACACAGCATAGGAACAGGTACTTGGGCCCACAATGTTGTGCCAAACCAAATTAATAAATTAGTCATCAAATGTCTAACTAAACTCACCTCTTTTGCCTATACAATGGCCATTCTGACATCATTCATTATGTCTAGAATTATTATGTGCTGTGTCATACGATGTGGGTAGTCATGGTCTTTGACCATGATTGTTCTTGGCAAATTTTTCTACAGGAGTGGTTTGCCACTACCTTCTTCTGGGCAGTGTCTTTACAAGACTGGTGACCCAAGCCATTATCTAAACTCTTCAGAGATTGTTGGTCTAGCATCAGTGCTCGCATAACCAGGACTTGTGTTGTGCTCCAGCTGCTCAGATGACCATCCACCACCTTCACATGACCATGATTAGGTGAATAAGTAGGTGCTACACCTTGCCCAAAGGTGACCTGCAGGCTAGTGGCGGGAAGGAGTGTCTTACACCTCCTTTGATAGAAACCCTAATATCTGGAATACAACATTGGAAAGAGTCCAACTTTAAATATCTTCCAAAAAATATAGATTAAGAGTAAAAGTTAAGAAAGAAACAACAACTTCATAAATAATTACAGCTATTGATTGTGGATTTCACAAAGGGAAGTTAGTCGAACACACTCCAGTCGTCATTGAGAGGTTGGTGGGAAGTGTGAGCATCTTCGAGTTCTTACGTGTCAGCATCTCAGAGGATCGATTCTGGGCACAATGTGTTGTTACAGTCACCAGGAATGCCACAAACAGCTCTGCTTCATTAGGAATTTGAGGAGATTTGGTAGGTTAAGAAGGACGTTTACATATTTCTACGAGGTACCATGGAAGGGCATTCTGACTGGTTATTTCACAGCCTAATGTGGAGGCTCCAATACAAATGACTGCAAGAGGCTGCCGAGGTTTGCTGACTCAGGCAGCTCCGTCATGGGAACAAAGCTCCTCACCATCAAGGATTTTTCTAGAGGACATGCCCAAAGAAAGCATATCCAACACAAAGGACCCTTAACAACCGGAACATACCCTCTTCTCATTACTACCATCTAGGAGGATGTACAGGAGCCTGAAGACACACATTCAATGATTCAGAGAAACCTTCTTTCTCTCCACCATCAGATTTCTGAATGGCACATGAACCCATAAACATTATCTCATTATTCTTTTTTTTGGCACTCATTTTTGTTATTTACAGTAATTTTAAGACTTTGTACAAACTGCTGCCACAAAACATAATAATCCTCCTCCTCCCCTTTCTTCCATGGTCTTCTTTCCTCTCCTATCAGATTCCCCTATCTTCAGCCCTTTATCTCTTTCGCCAATCAACTTCCCAGCACTTTACTTCACCCCTCCCCCTCCCAGTTTCACCAATCACCTACTACCTTGTACTTCTTCCACCTCTCCCCCACTTCTTACTCTGACTCCTCATCTTTTTTCTCCAGTCCCGATGAAGTGGCTCAGCCCAAAACATCAACTGCTTACTCTTTTCCATTGGTGCTGCCCGGCCTGCTGAGTTCTTCCAACAGTCTGTGTGTGTTGCTTTGGATTTCCAACATCTGCAGATTTTCTTATGTTTACAATATATCAATCATAATTTGAGCAAACAATCATCAGAACTGTAAAGACCTGTCTTAGGGTCAGTTTTAAAATATACTCAGTGGCTACATTGTTAGGTACACCTTCACAACAGCTCATTAATGCAAATATCTAATCAGCCCATCACGTGGCAGTAACTGGTTTAAAGTGGCAGTTTAAATGGTTCAGCATGGACTAGATGGGCTGAAGGGACTGTTACTGTGCTGTACTTTCCTATGACTCTAACTCAATACATTAAAGCATGCAGACATGGTTCAGATGTTCAATTGTTGTTCAGACCAAACATCAGAATGCGGAGGAAATGTGATCTTAATGACTCTGACCATGGAATGATTGTTGGTGCCAGACGGGGTGGTTGGAGTATCTCAGAAACTGTTGATCTCCTGCAATTTTCACACACAAGAGTCTCTAGAGTTTACAGAGAATGGTGTGAAACGCAAAATAAAAATTGAGTGACTGGCAGTTCCGCGGGTGAAAATTTCTTGTCAATGAGAGAGTACAAAATTCAAAGGAAATTTATTATCACTGTACATACAGTATCCATCATCATATACAACCTTGAAATTTGTTTTCTTGTGGGCATACACAGCAAGTCCAAGAACCACAATAGAACCAATGAAAGACTGCACCCAACACGCGGACGATTAACCAACATGCAAAAGACAACAAACTGAACAAATACAAAATAAAAAAATAATAGTAATAAATAAATAAGCAGTAAGATGTCAGAGGAGAATGGCCAGACTGGTTCAAGGTGACAGGAAGACTATACTAACTCGAATAACCACACGCTACAAGAGTGATGTGCAGAAAAGCATGTCTGAACATATCGGTGGATGGGCCGCAGCAGCAGAAGACCATGGACATACACTCCATGGCCAGTTTCTTTGTAACAGGGGGTGCCTAATAAAGTGGCCAATGTATGCATGTACATCACATGTGGCTTTAGCTGAACAACTAATGACAGTATAGACATAATAAGTTGAATGGCCTCATTTCTGCTATGGCTGCTTCTTTTCTATTTTCTATTATCACCCAATGGCATATCTTGGAGTAGGAGGCCAGTGTGGGTGGGTGGGAAATAGGCCTGTTTGGCCGCTATTCTCTTGGTTTGTTGTTGGTGCTGTTTGTGCTGTTCTGCTGAACACTGCGGGCATGCTATGCTTGCGCTGGAATCTCTGATAAAACTACATTGTGCCTGTCAACGAAAGTAGAAAGTCACTGGACACACGTAGCTGGCAGTACAGAAGTCTTTACTCTGCACACACAAGCGGACAGCATTTGGAGTCACTCAGGAGAGAGGCTCCCTGACCCAACATTATATCACGTTTTTATATGCTAAAGATCAAAGGTAACTGTAGGACAATTTTATATGTAGAATGCATTCATAATGCTTTATTTGAGTAACATATAATTTTCAAACACTTAGATCTTCACACCAGCACTCAAGACACCCTAAATTAATCACCGGTCTCTGAGCTGTATTCATACATATGCACATATCTCAGGTCAATGGAGTATTTCCTGGTCTGCAATCAACTCCCGTCTGAGGCTCCAGAAAGACCAATGCTCTAAACTGCACTTTAAATTCAATCTGCAATCGACATTCAGATGTGAAGACTGGTTGCTGTTAAAATTATATTCCACAACTCCAGAATTTGCCCTGGTAGCTGCCCCCAGCACATCCTTGGATTGTTAATGCAAAGACACATTTCAATTTACGTTTCAATGTCCATGTGATAAATAAATCAAAGCTGAGCAATAGCAATGGATAACAGTAATGAGGTCAAAGTGCTTTAGTTGCCACACTAGATTATCTGTGCTTCAGTACACATCAATAAGTTATACATGCTCAGTAATGTTCAAATATATCTTACTAATATCCACAGATAATATCCTCCAAAAGCTACGATAGTGGCCATAGAACCTTGATCTGTGTGAATAAGTTAAACAGGAATGGAGATATAATTATTCAAATTACTCAAGGAAAGAACAACCAGAGTGGCCTTTGTAGCATTTAAACTCACAAAGGGAAAGCTTTCTTGTAAATCTGATATTCCTTCCTCCATGTCCCAAAAGCAGGACTTCCCAGTGGCAAGCATTTTAATTACCATTCCTATACCAGTTCTGACATGTTGGTGCTATAATGAGGTCTTGTTCCAGGATGAGGCCATCCTCAGGGTGGAGGTGCAACATCTTATATTCCATCTGGGTAGCCTCCAACCTGATGGCATGAATATTGATTTCACTTTTCGCCTCCCCCCCTCCCTTCTTCTACTCCCCACTCTGGCCTTTTACCTCTTCTCACTTACCTAACACCTCCCCCGGTTCTCCTCCTCCTTCCTTTTTCCCTCTCCTATCAGATTCCTTTCTCTCCAGCTCTTTACCTTTCCTACCCCTCTGGCATCACCTACCACCTGCCACCTTGTACCTATTCCTCCCCTTCCCACACCTTTTTATTCTGTTGCCTTCCCCCTTCCTTTCCAGTCCTGAAAGAGGTCTCCGTAAGGCATAGGAGCAGAATCAGGCCATTCAGCCCATTGAGTCTGCTCCGCCATTCTATCACGGCTGATCCCGGATCTCACTCAACCCCATTCACCTGCCTTCTCACCATATCCTTTGATGCCCTGACCAATCAGGAAAAGATCAACATCCACCTTAAATATACCCTCAGACTTGGCCTCCACTGCAGTCAGTAGCAGAGAATTCTACAGATTTACTACTGCCTGACTAAAAAAATTTCTCCTTACCTCTGTTCTAAAAGAACACTCCTCAATTGTGCGGCTGTGCCCTCCAGTTCTGGATACCCCTCCCCAGGAAACATCCTCTCTGCATCCACCCTATCTAGTCCTTTCACCATCTGGTATGTTTCAATGAGATCCCCCCACATTCCTCTAAATTCCACTGAGTACAGGTCCAAAGCTGCCTATCATTCCTCATGCGATGACTCCTTCATTCCCGAAACCATCCTCATAAAGCTCCTCTGGACTCTCTCCAATGATAACACATCCTTTCTGAGATATGGGGCACAAAGCTATTAACAAGACCCCAAATGTGGCCTGACTAGTGTCTTATAAAGCCTCAGCATTATCTTCTTGCTTTTAAATACTATTCCCCTTAAAATAAATGCCAACATTGTATTTGCCTTTACCACAGACTCAACCTGTAAATTAACCTTCTGGGAGTCTTGCACAAGGACTCCTAAATCCCTCTGCACTTCCGATGTTTGGACCTTCTCCCCATTTAGATAACAGTCTGTACTATTGTTCCTTTTACCAAAATGCATTGTCATACATTTCCCAACACTGTATTCCATCTGCCACTTTTATACCCATTCTTCCAATTTGTCTAAGTCCTGCTGCAATCACATTGCTTCCTCCTCAGTACTACCTACCCCTCCACCTACCTTTGTATCATCTACAAACTTTGCCACAAAGCCATCGACTCCATTAACCAAACCACAGCCAAACAATGTGAAAAGCTGCATTCCCAATACTGACTCCTGAGGAACACCACTAGTCATCGGCAGCTAACCAGAAAAGGGCCCTTTTATTCCAATTCACTGCCTCCTGCCTGTCAGCCATTCACCTATCCCTGCCAGTATCTTTCATGTAATGCCAGGGGATTTTAATCTTGTCAAACAGCCTCATGTGTGGCACCTTATCAAATGCCTTCTAAAAAACCAAGTAAACAACATCCACTGCCTCTTCTTTATCCACCCTGCTTGTTACTTCCTCAAAAAAACTCTAACAGATTTGTCAGGCAAGATTTCCCTTCCCTTTATGTCTCGGCCTGAAACATCGACTGTTTATTCATTTCCATAGATGTTGCCTGACCTACTGAGTTCCTCCAGTGTTTTGTGAGTGTTGTTTTTTTTATTTATTTTAATATTATTATGTAAGACCATGTTGCATCAGCCCCACTGGCAAGAATTACAATCTGTGGTCCACACTTGCCCACACTTAGCACCTATCTCTTTGGTCCTCCAAATCCAAAATTCCGCAGCAAGCTGCAAGAACAGACAGCAGCCAAGCAACAACCATTTTTATCATGGGGAAATCCAGCTCGCAGAACATTTTGAATAGAAGGCAAAGATTGGGATAGAGTTTTGTCTTCCAAGAAATTATATTAAGTGCTTTTAATGCTCTTGACATACTGAAGCATTTAATAAACAAAATTGAAGTTTTTTCTTAAAGATAAAGATTAGCTTTACTTGTACATCAAAACAGCAATTGAAATGCGCTGTTTGTGTTAAATCAAATCAGCAAGGATTATGCTGAGGACAGTCTGAATGTGTACAAAATGGCTTTCATGTGTCTTCAAGGGTCAGCGGAAGTGAAATAGTCAAGGCTTATTCTTCAGTCAAGTATTTTCCTCTTTTTGATTTAAATTCCTACTTTTTCCAAGACAGGTTTTTTTTTAATCATTAGTAAATTGTGGATGTAGGAACGTAGCATGCCCACAATTTTCTAACCCAAGCTGTACGTCTTTGGAAAGTGGGAGGAAACCGGAGCACCCGGAGGAAACCCAGGCAGTCGGGGGCATAATGTACAAACTCCTCACAGACAGCAGCAGGAATCAAACCCCAAGGAGTAAAAATAACAAGAAAAAGAAAATGTAATTTGGAGAATATGTTTATCATGTTGCAAAATGTGTTGCTTTGTTACGGCAGCACAGTGAAAAATAACAAACTTTATGTTCATGGAAATTTGACGGCAGAGGGGAAGAAGCTGTTCCTAAAATGTTGACTTCTGTACCTCCTCTCCAATGGTAATAATGAGAAGGAGGCATGTCACACATGGTGAGGGTCCTTAATGATGGATGCTTTCTCTTGAGGTACTGCCTTTCGATAATGTCCTTGATGACAGAGAGTTGTGCCCTTGATGGAGCTGACTAAATCTACAACCCACTGTAACCTCTTGCAGTTCTGTGCATTGAAGCCTCCATACTAAACTGTGATGCAGAAGGACAGAAAGCTCTCTACAGTGCATCTGTACAAATTTGCCAGCGTCTTTGGTGACATACCAAATTTCCTCAACCCTTAATGAAACAAAGCCGCTGGTATGCCTTTATATAATTATTAGTCCATGCATTAAATTTCAGTGAGTACACAGAGTTAGGTACATACTTCAGTAAGGAACTACAGGCAGCACTATTTGGTCCCTATGATTCAGCAAACACACACAGAGGTAGCGAATACAGTATCACAACAGAACAAACAGTTATTTTCACAGATTTGACTGTTTTACTACATTGTAGCTATTGATTTCCTCCAAGTGGACCACAACCTTGACATAGTTTGGAGGCTTGCATGCCTCAATGACCTGGAGAGCTATGTTGGCTGGAGTCAAGGCTTTATGCTTTGGTATGGTCATCTGGTCGACTGGTCCTCCTGGTTCAGGGGTTCAGCTCAGGGCTAACAACCCTGACTGCTAAAACAAAACTGGTATGGAAACAGCAATGAAGAATCATGCTACATCTGAGTATGACAGTATTCCTGAGTCTCTGTCTGGGACTGTCATGACTGATATTAGTGAAAACAGGAGTAACGACATGATGAAGGAAGCCCGAGACACTGCCAGAGATGGAGGAATTTCATTGCTGCCTGAACGCCAGCGGTGTAATGGACAGTAGAGATGGAGAGCTGTTGATTTCAAAACTTTTAGCTGTGGGGCAAATTACTTCAGAATTTTAATTTGATATCTGATTTTATTTTCTAATATCTGCTCATTTTCTAGTAATACCAAATCAAAAGAACATCTTTACTTCTGCTGCTCTGGTTACATATTACTTTTGCTAATTAATGCAAGTAATCTTTAGGACACAGATCTTTAAATAGCTAACTGGAGCAGTTCTGATGGGCTGAATAGCCTAATCCTGCTCCTACAGCACTGTGCAGAAGTCTATAGCCTAAGACTTTTGCACAGTACTATATCTGTCCATATGAAACAGAGAGTGAGTTTGTAAATCTTGTGGAAGCAAAGAATGTTGGAAATGGTGAGGGTGGAGCACCGCGGAAGGGGTGTGGGACAGGTGGCAGAGAAGGTGCGTCGGGACAGGGGGGTGGTGCAGGTGTAGACACACCCAGCCCTGAGACACCAGCTAAGGTCATTTAATTCCAAACAATTGGTTTATGGATTATTAACAGAATGTCTCTCTGGTGCTTTCAGCTTCCCCCCTTCCCCTTTTTTTCCCAACAATGATTCCCCTCACCCGGTCCCTTTCCCATTCTCAGTCCACACTAGAGACCCATATCAGAATCTGGTTTATCCTCACTCACATATGTCATGAAATTTGTTTTTTTTTTTTTGCAGCCGTACAATGCAATACATAAAATTGCTAGAGTAGTGTTCAAAAGTCTTAGGCACCCTAGCTATATCTACAGTACATGACTAAGATTTTTGCACAGCACTGTATGTCTTATGGTCTAATGAAAGGGTCCTAATCAAACAAATTGAAAGAGGGAGATAAAGAAAAATAAGCACAATCTCAACATTATTCTCTGTATACGGTAACATAAAATGAGATACTGATGAACTGCTAGCTTCTGCAGAATCATATTCTATAAATATCATTAAGGAAAAAGTATGTACATTTATGCACTTCTTGACTCTGAATGTCTTACAATGACTCAAAGCCAATTAGACATCTTTTGAGTTATAGGGAATAGTTACATAGAAACTGGTCTCCAAATTGCACCTCGCAAGGTCTTACAAGCAGTAATGAGATAAAATTTCTCAGAGGTTAATAGCAAAGGCAGCACTACACATAATTAATAAACCTTAATGTGCAGCCAGCAAAACTCCGGTATTTCAGAAGGGAAACAGAGATCCCTTCTCCAGGAAAAAAGTCCATAAGACAGGGGCTCCCAAACCCCTTGCTCAATGGTATTGTCCATGGCATAAAACAAAGGTTGGGAACGCCTGCCATAAGACGTAGGGTAGAAATAGGCCATTCAGCCCATCAAGCCTACTCCACAATTCCATCATGGCTGATTAATTATTCCTCCCAACCTCATTCTCCTACCTTTTAGATATAACCCTTGATACCCTGACTAATCAAGAAGCTATCAATAACCTTCAATTCCCGCCACTGCCTGTAAGGACTTTGTACGTTCTCCTCGTGACCGCATGGGTTTCCTCCCACAGTCCAAAGACAAACTGGTTGGTAAATTAACTGGTCACTTGTAAATTGTCCTGCGATTAGACTCGGGTTAGATTGGGTATTGCTGGGCAGCATGGCTCGAAAGGCCGTTAGGGCCTATGCTGCGTAGTATCTCAATAAAATAAATAAATGAATAATCAGAATCATCCAAAACATGCATTGGGAACAAAAAGCAGGAAAAGAGTTGAAATTGTGCAAATTGTGACAAAGTGATTTTGTCCAGATTAAGAGGGGAGTCAGTCACGATTGTGTTTTCTCGCCCAACCTATTCAAGAGAAGAGGAGATTCCAAGAGAAATTAACAGTATTGCAGGCATCATGATTGGTAGATCCGATCTGAACCTATGATACACAGACAACACAATGCTGATAGCAACTTCTAAGGAGAACTCCAAGATATACTAGAGGAAGTTGTCGAAGAAAAGTATAAAGAGAGGATTGACCACCAACTGCAAGAACACCGAATGTAAGGTTGTCACAAAATAGGAAGAAATACAGAAATGTGAACTGAAAGTGGGCAACAAAACGATTAAACAAACATAGAAATTCAATTACTTAGGGAGCACAATAACATCTGACAGTAGCGCTGATGTTGAAATTAGAAATACTGGCATTGCCAAATGTATATTCAAGCATTTGAGCAGATACTAAGGAATAACATAACCTCAATGGGTATGAAACTCAGAACGTTATGGTGCTGCGCTCATTCTACACTAACATATGGAAGCAAATGTTGGGCTGTATCAAAGCAAAATGAGAGAAGAGCTGAAGTTGCAGAAATGTGGTTTTTGAGAAGAACGATGAAAATATCATAATAGGACAGAGTAACAAATGAGGTAGGGTTGCGAAAGGTTGGAATATGAAGAGAGCTGATATCATCAATCAGGAAACAGCAGCTGGAATTTCTGGGACATGTGCTGAGGAAAGAGAAACTCGAATATTTTGCAGTGACAGAAAAAATTAATGGGAATACAAGTCACAGTCAACAGCACTTAACATTCATGAGTTACATTATGGGATGGACAGGCAAAAGATTTGAAAAGCTTATTAGAACTTCTCCGATTAAAGACAGATGAAATACTATGATCACCCATATCATATGATGTGTCACATAATGATGATGATGAGAGAAGAAAAGAAGAGAATTAAGCAAACCAGTTAAGTCCATGCAAAGGTCTTGGCAAGTAGGAATAAGGAGAATCCTAAGGCATCAAGAACATGAGAGTAATTAAGGAGAGAGTAGGAACATTCAAGGACATGTCATTGGAAGCACGGTGTGGTTGAGGTTTTAAATGAGTAAATTGCATCAGAACTTTCCAAGAGGAAGGATATAGAGGATGTTGAGTTCAGTAAAAGTATGTTAATATGCTGTGCATTTTGAGATAAAGAGACCATAAAAACATCAGGTACAAGAGCAGAATTTTGCCATTCAGCCCATCAAGGTGAATCCACCATTCCATCATGGCTGATTTATTATCCTTCTCAACTCAAATCTGCCTTTTCCCTGTAACCTCTGACAACTTTACTAATCAAGAACATATCAACCTCCACTTTAAATATACCCAATGACTTGGCATCCACCGTCATCTGGGGCAATGAATTCCACAGATTCACCACCCTCTGGTTAAAGAAAGTCCTTCTCATCTCTGTTCTAAAGGATGGCCTTCTATGGTCCTAGACACTACCACTATAGGAAACATCCTCACCACATCCACTCTAACTAGGATTTTAGATATTAGATAGGTTTCAATAAGATCCCACCTCATTCTTCTAAACTCCAGTTATCAAACACTCCTCATATATTAGTGAAAAAGCTTTTCTTCACAAGACATTCGGCCGTATTATGCCACTTACAGGCACATTGAAGAAATGAAAAGAGAAAAAATAACAGAATGCAGAATGTATTTCCAGTAAGATGGTGACACACTCAGAGACAGTGACCATTCCAGGTGCAATCAATTTGTTCATTTGTTCATTTTGTACATCTTATTTTCAATCACAAGTCACTGCTGGATACTAAGAACATGGAGTACAGCAGGACTACCCCATCAGCGAGTTGCTCTACAGTGATGGAGCTAGATCTATTGTATACAGTTATTGTGTTGTTAGTTGGATTTGTTGCGTAGCATTGTGCCGAGATGGTGCGCAGTCCAACAAACAGTGCAAGTGATTGTCTTGGACATTTTTATTGTTTTGTGTTCTGTGTTCTATAGCTAAATGCCCATATGACTGAATGATCTAAGATACTTGCAGAAAACTTTGGATGTGAAGTTAAGCTACAGTTGGCCAAAGTTTGAATGTCACATGCTGGTGACCTTCACTGTCAGAATCCTTTTGGGACAATGGCAGCAGGCTTAGACACAGTGACCTCTCTGGATCCAACCAAAGGTCCTTTACATCTTTTTCACAATCACCACGTACTGCAGATCTGGATCTGGACTTGTTGCATACCATGTTGTAGTTGCTTCAACTACCTAGGGAAATGTCACTCCACCTTTTAAGAAAGAAGGAAGGCTGCAGAAAGGAAATTATAAACCAGTTAGCCTGACCTCAGTGGCTGGGAAGATGTTGAAGTTAATTGTTAAGGATGAGGTTATGGAGTACTTTGTGACACAGGAGACGATTGGACAAAGTCAGCATAGTTTCCTTAAGGGAAAAATCTTAACTGATGAACCTGTTGGAATTCTTTGAGGTGATTACAAGTAGGATGGATAAAGGGGATACAATAGATGTTGTATACTTGGACTTTCAGAAGGCCTTTGACAAGGTTCCACACATGAGGCTGCTTACCAACTTAAGAGCCCATAGTATTACAGGGAAGATACTAACATGGTTAGAGCATTGGCTGACATTGATAGGGGGCAGCGAATGGGAATAAAAGGATCCATTTCAGGTTGGCTGCCAGTGACTAGTGGTGTTCCACAGGGGTTGATGTTGGGACTGCTTTTTTATGTTGTGTATAAATGATTTAAAAGATGGAATAGATGGCTTTGTTGCCAACTTTGCAGATGATATGAAAATTGTTAGAGGAGCAGGCAGAGTTGAGAAACGGGAAGGCTGCAGAAGGACTTAAGCAGATTAGGAGAATGGGCAAGAAAGTGGCAAATGAAACACAATGCTGGAAAAGGCATGGTCATGCACTTTGTTAGAAGAAATATATGTGCAGACTATTTTCTAAATGGGGAGAAAATCCTAAAATCCAAGATGCCAAGGAACTTGGAAGTCCTTGTACAGAACAAACTAAAGGGTTAACTTGCAGGTTGAGTCAGTGGTGAAGAAGGCAAATGCAATGTTAGCATTCATTTCAAGAAGTCTAGAATACAAGAGCAGGGATGTGATGCTTTGGCTTTATAAGGCACTGGTGAACCCTCACCTTGAGTATTGTGAAGAATTTTGAGCTCCATATCTAAGAAAAGATGTGCTGGCATTGGATGGGGTTCAGAGGAGTTTCACAAGGATGATTCCGGGAATGAAAGGGTTATCATATGAGGAACGTTTGATGGGTCTGGGGCTGTACTCCTGGAATTTAGAAGGAAGATGTGGAGTATCTCATTGTAACCTTTCAAATGTTGAAAGCCTTGACAGAGTAGATGTGGAAAGGAAGTTTTGCATGGTGGGGGAGTCTAGGACAAGAGGGCACAGCCTCAGGATAGAGGATTGCCCTTTCAAAACAAAGATGCAGAGAAATTTCATTAGCCAGAGGGTGGTGAATTTGTGGAATTTGTTACCACGGGCAGCAGTGGAGGCCAGGTCGTTTGGTGTATTTAAGGTGGAGATTGATAAGTTCTTGATTGGCCACTGCATCAAAGGTCATGGGGAGAAGGCTGGGAGTGGGACTGAGGCAAGGGAAAAAGGGATTGGCCATGATTGAATGGCAGAGCATACCTGATGGGCCAAATGGCCTAATTCTGCTCCTATGTCTTGTGGTCTTATAGGAAGAAGGTGTCAGAGGTGGTGCATCATTCTATGGATTTCTGATGTAATCGCAAGACCCTGCTGGCTTTTGGTAATCAAGAATACTGCAAGTCCAAAATTAGTGAGACCGATGGCAAGGGAGCTGCATGGCCTCAGTTGTGGCGTGGACTAGGACCTTACTCATGCCTCGTGGTCACGTGTTGTGCCCACTGAGGAAAAAGGCAGCAGAGCTTGCTGTGTACTGCTGGGTTGGAGGCTGGCCCCTCCCATCCGTGCCACTCTCAAGCATTCACTCGTGGGAGACGAGCTGGACTGTATTCATCTGCAGCTGCTCTGCATGATATGAGGAACTGCTGTGTGCTTGTTCTTGCAGAAACGTGGTTCCAGGACAACATCCGTGCCCCATCAATCTACAAGCCATGAAACTCAGAGACTTGGGCTTCATTATTACTTTTTAAATATTTATTTTGTAACTATGTTTTATTGCTATCATAATTATATTTGCTGTATGTGCTGTGTGTGACAGGATTCTGTGATTTGCACCTTGGCCCCAGATTAACGCCATTTCATTCTGTGTACGGCTGAGTGACAGTTAAACTTGCACTTCAACTTTCCTAGGATGGTTGTTGTGGCAAAAGATAATACAAAGGTCCAAGTTGCAACCTTCAGTGCTTTGTGTTCAGTATGTTTGTCACTAAAACTGTAAAAGAGCTTCTTCTGAGAGAGCTGAAGTTAGCTCTTGAAGAAAAGGCTGCAGAAAGTTGTAAACTCAGCCAGCTCCACCATGGACACTAGCCTCCCCAGCATCCAAGACATCTTCAAAAGGTGATGCATCAAAAAGGCAGCACCCATCACCAAGGACCACCATCACCCAGGACATGCCCTCCTCTCACTGCTACCATCAAGGAGGAGGTTCAGAAACCTGAAGACACATACTCAATGTTTCAGGAACAACTTCATCCCCTCCACCATCAGATATCTAAATGGACAATGAACCAATGAACATTTCCTCTGATTTTTTTCCCCTCTCTTTTTCCACTGCTTATTTAAGTTACTTATTGTAATTTATAGTTCGTTATTACTACGTATTGCAATCTACTGCTGCCGCAAAGCCGTGCAGTGTGCCGGGTACCCACCCCACCCTCCAATCAGCATTAGCCGGTGATATTAAACCTGATTCTGAAGTACCATACACATTTCTAGACAAAGTGCTACACGTTATACTGAAGGGCGGCTTTCACATTCCTTGAATTACGACAGGCTCGAGATAAATTCTGAGTTCACCCTGTTTACAAAAGACCCAACTGGAGTAAAGCTTAAGGGAAAATGAGTTTCAAAATCATCTGTGTTCAGCAGCTCAAAACATTCATGAACACAATGCACCATTTCCCCAAATGAAAGTGGGTCCTTGAAGGCTAGAATAAAATATATCGATATAGCTAACAGTGTCTGCTGTGAAAACAAAGAGCATCTTTCGATCTCCCTCTGGAGGCAGGGCTCACTGCCCATTGTAATCAGGGGCAATGTTGAAATAGAACAGAGAGCAGCATGGAAGAATCATTTCAATGTCAGAAATTAAAACTTATATTTAAAATATAGTGCATTTCTGTTCTCGAGAGTCCAATTTTAACAGATCAAGGCAAAGTGACCAACAGTTTTCAGACCATAAGATACAGGAGCAGTATTAGGCCATTTGACCTATCATGCATGCTCCACCATTTCATCATGGCTCATCCATTTCTTTCTCAACCCCAGTCTCCTGCATTCTCTCCATATTCCTTCATGCCCTGACTAATCAAGAATTTATCAATCTCTGCCTTAAATATACCCAATGACCTGGCCTCCACAGCCACCTGTGGGAACAAATTAGACAGATTCACCACTCTTTGGCTCAGGAAATTCCTCCACATCTCCATTCTAAATGGATGCCCCTCTATTCTGAGGCTGTGCTCTCTAGTCTTAGAGTCCCCCATCATAGGAATTAGCCTCTCCACATCCTTTGATTCGAGGCCTTTGCTTCAAAGTTCAAAACTTCAAAGTAAATTTATTATTGAAGTATGTATATGCCACCATATACAACCCTGAAATTCCTTGCGGACATTCACAGTAGAACAAAGGAACACAATATAATCAATGAAAAACTACACACAAAGACTGACAAACAACCATTGCTCCAAAGATTCAGAATCAGGTTTAATATCACTGGCATACATTGTGAAATTTGCTAACTTTGAGGCAGCAGTACAAAGCTAAATATACACGCTAAATATAGTCAGAATGCCCTCATGGTACATCTGTAGAAGCTTTTGAGTGTTTTAGGTCACAAAACCAATATCCTCAAACTTCTAATCCAATATAGCCGCTGTCTAGCTGAATCAATACAAACACCGATCTCAATTTACAGCTGGATAATACGAACACCTACGTTAGGATGCTGTTCATTGACTATAGCTCAGTGTTTCACACCATCATTCCTACAGTCCTGATTGATAAGCTACAGAATCCAGGCCTCTGGACCTCCCCCTGCAATTGGATCCTCGACTCCTAATTGGAAGACCACAATCTGTACGGATTGGGAATAATATCTCCTCCTCGCTGACAATCAACACTGGCACACCTCAGGGTTCTGTGCTTAGCCCACTGCTCTACTCTTTCTATACTCATGACTCATGGCTCAGCACAGTTTAAATGACATCTCTAAATTTGCTGCTGATACAACCATTGTTGGCAGAATCTCAGATGGGGACAAGGGGTTATATAGGAGGGAGATGTACCAGCTGGATGAGTTGTGTCACAGCAACAACCTTGGACTCAACATCAGTAAGATCAAAGAGCTGATTGTGGACTTCATAAAGGGTAGGACAAGGGAACAGGAACCAATCCTCATAGAGGGATCAGAAGTGGGGAGAGTGAGCAATTTCACATTCCTGGTTATCAAGATCTCTGATGATCTAACCTGGTCCCAACATATTGATGCAGTTATAAAGAAGGTAAGACAACAGCTATATTACATATGAGATATGCTTCTACCTCTCAAATTACAATATGAATTTAATCATATCATGATCACTGCCTCCTAAGTGTTCATTTACATGAAGCTCCCTAATAAGATCTAGGTTATTACACCCAATCCAAGATAGCCTTTCCCTGAGTAGACTCAAGCACAAGCTGCTCTAAAAAGGCCAACTATCAGGCACTCAACAAATTCCCTGTCTTGCGATCTGATACCAATCTGATTTTCCCAATCCCTTTGTGTATTGAAGTTCCCCATTACAATTGTGTCATTACCCTTATTACATGCCTTTTCCAGCTCCTTTTGGAACTTCAACCCCACATCTTGGCTACTATTTGGATGCCTATTTAGGATTCCCATAATTTTTTTTCACCCTTGCAGTTTCTTAACTGCACCTACAAAGATTCATCATTCTCTGACCCTATACCAACTCTTTCTAAAGACGTAATACCATCTCTTACCAATACAGCCACACCACCACCTATGCCTTCCTGCCTGTCCTTTCAATACAAAGTATAACCTTTGATGTTAAGCCCCTAACTATGGCCTTCTTTTAGCTACAACTCCATGATGCCCAGAACATCATACTGACCAATCTCTAATTGTGCCATAAGTTCATCCACCTTATTCAGAATTCTACATGTATTGAAATGCAGTACCTTCAGTCCTGAATTCTTCACCCTTTCGATTTTGCCTCTGTGGTACAATTTAACATTTTACTCTGTCTGCATTTGTACCCAATCATTAGCTTGTCCTTCCTTATATTACATACCACCTCATTCTATTCCTACCCTCCCTGTCACATCATGGCACAGGCAGCAATCACGAGATTATTACCCTAAAACATCTTTTAGATTACTGTCTAAGATATCTTCCAGGAGCAGTGCCTCAGAAAGGCAGGGTCCATTAGTAAGGACTCCCATCACCCAGGGCATGCCCTCTCCTCATTGTTACCATCAGGAAGGAGGTAAAGAAGCCTGAAGGCACACACTCAGCAATTCAGGAATAGCTTCTTCCCCTTTGACATCAGATTTCTGAATGGATACTGAAGCCATGAACACTACCTCACTTTTTTTATGATTTCTGTTCTTGCACTGCTTCAAATTTAACTATTTGATATACATATATACTAACTGTAATTATTTACTTATTTTTTCTGGATTTATCATGCATTGCATTGTACTACTGCACTAAGTTAATAAATTTCACAACATATGTCAGGAGTATTAAACTTGATTCTATTTCTGTTCAATATGCTGCGATCAGGTTAGGTCTTCGGAATCTGACCTCCTTGAAAGTGAGTCCATAGGCTGTGGGATCAGTTCAGTGCTGAGTGAGTGAAGCTACCCCCAATGATTCAGGAGCCTGTTGGTTGAAGGATAATAACTGTTCCTGAAGATGGTGGTGTGGGACCCCAGACTCCTGTACCTCCTTCCCAATGGCAGTAGTGAGAAGAGAGCATGGCCTGAATGGTGGGGGTCCTTGATGATGGAAGCATTATCATCAAAGATCCTCACCAGCTAAGCCATGTTCTTTTCTCATTCCTGCAAGGTTGAAGGTACAAGAGCCTCAGAACTCGCACCACCAGGTTCGAGAACAGTTACTACCCCTCAACCATCAAGCTGTTTTACAAAAAAGGATAACTACACTCATGTATTCAGTTGTTCCCACAACCAATTATCTTTATCTTGTTACTTCATGCTCTTGTTATTTATTGTTATTTACTTACAGTTACATTTGCAGTTTGTTGTCTTCTATGCTCTTGCTCTTCCATTGATCCTCTTTACAGTTACTGTTCTATAGATTTGCAGAGTATGCCCGCAGGAAAAAAAAATCTCAAGGCTGTATGTGGTGACATGTATGCACTCTGATAATAATTTTTACTTTGATTTGATGATGATGGAACTAGGGATGGCAATTAAATGCTGGCTCAGTCTGTGAAGCCCACAGCACTTGAATAAATGTGATCAGAAAGTAGAAATTCTGAAGTACAAAAGAACTAACTTCGGAGATGGCAACAAATCTATTAGATGTTGACTGAAAAGGTTCACACAGTAGGAGGTTTTTCTCCAACTTGTGAATATAATGGAAATGTACTCTGTAGGAATTTTCATCTGTCAGTGTCAATGGCTAGAGCACAGCGCTGACTTTTTTTCATTATATGATCAGCCATGACAAGAGGGGAGTTCTGTACGTGTCAGTGCTGGCTCTGCAACTCTTCACTTTATACATTGAATATCTGCATGAAGGAATTGAAGGCACTGTGGCCAAATTTGCAGGTGACACTAACTGGGTGGACGAACAGGTATTGTCCGACAGACAGGGAGTCCGCAGCTTCAAACAGTGGTAGAAGAAGTTCAGCATAGGGTAGTATGGGTTATGTACTTTGGAAGGAAGAATAAAGATGTGGGCTACTTTTAAAGGGGGTGAAAATTAAAGATATATAGGTAAAAAGATTATTTTTATTTGTTGCATATATATTGAAATGTATAGTGAAATGCATCATTTGCAACAACGACCAACACAGTTTTAGGATGTGTTAGGAGCAACCACAATTTTGGTACCAAAACTTAATAATCCTAACTTGTATACCTTTAGAACGTGTGAGGAAACTGGAAACCCACACAGTCACTGGGAAAATGTACAATATCCTTACAGGTAACAGCAGGAATTGAACTCCAATTGCTGATCGCAGAAGCTGTAAAATAGCATGCTATCCTCCATGTTACCACACCACTCAAAATTCCGTAAGATTCAAGAATTAAGGGATGCAAAGGGTCTTGGGAGACTTAGTTCGGGATTCCCTCAGGTTGAGTTGGTAGTAAAGAAGGAAAACACAATGTTAGCATTCAATCTGAGTGGATTAGAAATTAAAAGCAAGGATGTAGGTCTCATCACATTTGGATTATTGTGAAGAATTTTGGACCCCATATCTAAGCAAGGATTTGCTGGTATTGGAGAAGGTCCAGAAGAGGTTCACAGTAATAATCTTGGGATTGACAGGTGTTACATATAACATGCATTTTGCATTATGTCTCTGGACCTGTATTCGGAGTTCAAAAGAATGGGGGGGGGGGGGGGGAGGGAAATCGCACTGAAACCTACCCGACACTGAAAAGCTTTGATAGAGTGAATGTGGACAGGATGTTTCCCATAGTGGGATTCTAGGATCAGAGGGCACAGCCTCAGAATAAAGAGGAATCCTTTAAAACAGAGATACAGAGGAGTTTCTTCAGCCCGAAGGTGGTGAATCTGTGGAATTTGTTGCCACAGACGGCTGTGGAGGCCAAGTCACTGGGTTTATTTAAGGCAGGGATTGATAGGTTCTTGATTGGCAAGAGGATTAAGGGTTACGCAGAGAAGACAGAAATAAGAGTGGCAGGGTAGCATAGTGGTAAGTACAATCAATTTACAGCAGCAACTGTAAGTTCGGGGTTCGATATCTAGCACTGTCTGCAAGGATATTTCATGTTTCACCGTGAAGACATGGGTTTCCTCCAGATGCTCCAATTTCCTCCCACATTCCGAAGATATACAGGTTAAGGTTAGGGTCAGTGAGTTGTAGCCATGTTACGTTGGCACCAGAAGCATATGATACTTGTGGGCTGTCCAGCACAATCGTTGCTGATTTGATTTGATGTAAATTATACATTTCACTGCATATTTCAATGTACATGTGACAAATAAAACTAATCTGTCAATATATCTTTCAAACAAAGCTTTTTTAAAAAAATCAGGTCTGATTGAATGGTAATGCATGCACAAGGGGTCAAATTGGATACATTTCGGTCCATAAGATCGTAAGATATAGGAGCAGAAACAGGCCATTTGGCCAATCGAGTCAGCTCCACCACTTCATCATGGCTGATCCACTTCCTTCTCAGTCCCAATCTCCCACCTTCGCCCCATTCCCTTCATGCCTTCATGCATGCATTTTGGATGAAAGCCATATAAAATACGTACCAGGGTTAAGGACTGGAATCCATGTGTAGAGTTCATTTTTGTAAAGAACTGTGTCAAACTCGTTGCACTGCATCTGACGGAACGTGGGTGTTTCGTGCTGACATGGAGTGACGTTACAGATACGGTATCGTTTGCGTTTTCCAGTACAGTACTTTCCTCCAAACTTTGGACTGAATGAGATAAAAATAACTTAGAAAGACAAATATGATGTAGAACAGTACAGCGAAGCTCACAATGTTCTGCTGAACCAATTAAATTAGTAATCAAATGGCCAACTAAACTAATCTCATCTGCCTAAACAATGGTGATATCCTTCCATTTTCCTCACTTTCTTGCATGTATCTAAATGTCTCTTAAAAGTCCCTCATGTTATGTGTTTCTACCATCACCCCAGGAATTGCAATCCAGACATCCACCACTCACTGTGCAAAAAAACTTACCCTCACATCTTGTTTAAAATTACCCCCTCTCACCTTAACTACATGTACTTTGGTATGCAACATTTCAAACCCTGGGAAGAGAAACTCCATGTCTACTCTGCCTTGCCTCTCATAATTTTATAAACCTTTATCACATCTCCTCTCAGACTCCACCACTCCGGAGAAAACAACCTAAGTTTGTCCAGCCTCTTGTTGTAGCATATGCCCTCCAATCCAGCCAGCATCCTGGTAAACCTTTTCTGCACCCCCTCCAAAACCTCACCCTTCCTATAGTGGGATGACCGGAACTTTAAGTGTTATTCTAGGGTTACATTAATTCTACACTTCGTTAACACTATCCTGGAGTACTTAAAGAAAGTTCTCCTGAACAAAAGCATTTTCAAAGCTCAATGGTCAAAGCAAATTTATTATCAGATTATGTATATGTCACCAGATACTACCCCAGGGTTCAATCCTTGTGGGCATTCACAGTAGAACAAAGAAATACAATAGAATCAATGAAATCTACACAGAAAGACTGACAAACAACCAATCAAAGACAACCTTTGCAATGAACAGTGAGAAATCTAAGCACACAATATTTGCATTAATGTGACACCCCTCATTCTCACAATGTTTAAGGTGCGTCGGGACTGATTAATCTCCAAGAGGACCACAAACCTGTCGCTGGGTTTCGAGGCGTGTGTGTCTCATAGACCCGGAGAACTATGCTGACTGGAGTCAGGGTCTTGCGTTTTAGCTCTTGGTTTGGTCACCGATGCCACACAGGTCAAAGGGTAGAGGCCAGACTAAGAAATGGTCCACCAGTCCTCCAGGTTTGGGGATTTAGCTCATGGCTAACCAGCCTGAATGGTCAATAAAGATTGTTATGGACCCAGCAATGAAGAACCCTTCTGTATTTGAGTGTGAGGGTATGGAGAGACAGAGACTACTGCCCTAAACACCAGCAGCATAACCAGCACTGAATGGTTATGGATAATAACAGCAATATATTTACTTTAGAGGAGCACATTAATCAGATATATTGTAAGCACCAATGCACATGGTCTTAATGTGGTTAAAGGGCCATTTCCCTGCTAATCTCCACAGTTTATTCTTCTGACCTGCACCTTCCCTGTGGTACTCTACCAGCAATTTTCCAGGAAGGTCCTAAATTACCACAGAGCAAAATTAAGGAGGAATTTCTCGAGCCAGAGGGTGGTGAATCTGTGAATTCATTACCGCAGACAGCCATAGAAGTCAAACTATTGAATATATTTAAAGCAGAGATTGATGCCTTCATTAATAAGGGCATCAAAGGTCATGGGGAGAAGGCAGGAGAATGGGGTTGAGAGGGAAAGTAAATCAGCTTTAATCAAATGGTGGAGCGGATTTGATGAGAGGAATGGCCTAATTCTGCTCCTTTGTCTTATGGTCTTATGTCAGTACACATGCCATAATAAACTACAAATATCAATACCCAATCTACCATTTCACAACCCCAGACTTTCTCATGATGCTTTACAAACCTTTCTGATGAAAAGGCATCAACTTGAATTTTTGAACACCAATTCTCTCTTGGCTAATCTGCCTGACTTGGTGATTAAGTTTTTGCTTTGCAGCCAAAATACTTTTCCAGTAGGCAGACAGGGAAGGCTGGAGGAGAAAAGAAAGGAAGCAATAAAGAGGGACAGAAAGGAGGAATGAAGAAAATGAGGAACAAATGTGCATGAACTACTAATTCTGTCTTCCACTCCCTCAGGATTAACCTCCCACTGTGATCACCAAACCAGAAGATTCATTACTTCATCTTTGATCCTAATGAACGCTATTCGCATCCACAATCCAAGGAGATTTATTCTTGAATTCACTATGCTTTCATCCGAAAAGTTTATCCATATAATTACCTTCTTCATATCTACATTTAGAAAAACACAATTACTGACTAAACCATAGTGACTTTAGTTTATAAAGTAATGGATAAGTTTAAGCTACAGAAATCCAGTCTTATGTCTTAAGCATTCAATTGCGAATCTATAAAAAAAACTCATAGATTTTCATAATCCTTTCTCCTGTCTTATGGTCACTGAAGGTGTAATTCCACTAATCTGATTGAACAATGCATAATAATTGCAAATATAAGAAGTTATAAACATGTTTGAAATGCCACTTACAAAGCACAACCTGCATTGCATCATAACGCATTCTGTTTTATCCTGAGTATTGTCCAAAGCACAATCAGCACCAGCAGATGACACCATTAAAGTCAAATTGTATTGTTCTTACAGGGAATCACAGACGGATTTGTGGTATTTTAAAGATGATATTCTTTAATATCAAAAAATCTAAAACCCGAATTTTTTTTCAATGCTGAAATGATGTCACAAAAAGGATATTTTTCCCCTCCTCAGCACCATTCCCCAGCCTTCTCCCCGTAACCTTTGAGGCCATGTCTAATCAAGAACCTATCAAGCTCTGCCTTAAATACCCCCAAAAACCTGGTCTCCACAGCTGTCTGTGGTAATAAATTCCCCCAGTTCACCACCCTTTGGCTACAGAAATTTCTCCGCATCTCTGTTTTAAATAGATGCCCCTCTGTCCTGAGGCTGTGCCCTCTTGTCCTAGACCACCCCACTATGGGAAACATCCTTTCCACATCTACTCTGTCTAGGTCTTTCAATGTTCGAAATGTTTCAGTGAGACCCCCCTCATCATCCTAAATTCCAGCAAGTACAGACTCAGAGCTATCAAATGTTCCTCATATGATAACCCTTTTATTCCCCGAATCATCCTTGTGAACCTCCTCTGAACCTCTCCAATGCCAGCACATCTTTTCTTAGATAAGAAGCCTAAAACTGTTCACAATACTCAAGGTGAGGCCTCACCAGTGCCTTATGAAGCCTCAGCATCACATCCCTCTTATATTCTGGACCTCTTGAAATGAATGCTAACATTGCATTTGCCTTTCTCACCATCGACTCTACCTGCAAGTTAAGCTTTAGGTTGTTTTATAGGCCCCTCAATACTAACAGAGACACCAAAAAATAGACAGAGTGGCAGATTCTGGAATGGTGCAATAATAATAGGGTTGTTGTGACTGCTTACCGGTAGCACATAAATTCAGAGTCAGAAATGATGGCAATCCCAGGCTCTCTCATTAGGTGTTCCAAAATACAAAACTTTAAACACTTCTGGCCCCTGGCTTTTCAGAAAAGGGGTACTAAACCTGTATTAGGCCCTCTGAATGTTCATATAATTTGTCATTAGATTGAAAGCAGAGGGGCTTTGTTAGGAATGAACTGTCCTTTCAACCAGACAATATCATGACAATCCAAAAATCAATTTTATTCATTTATCACAGAGTCTCTGGAGTTTTTAACTCCAGACAATCACCTGTCTCTCTATCTTCCATCATTGAGCTTACAGTGCATAAGTACTAGGAGCATGAGCAGGCCCCCTGGCCCATTGAGCTTGCTCTGCCAATCAAGAAGATTGTAAGTCTATAAGACATAGGAGCAGATTAGGCTATTCAGCCCATCGAGTCTGCTCAACCATTCTATCATAATCAGTAAGATCATGGCTGATCTGGCCCTGATGGGACAAGTCGCCTAATTCTGCTCCTATGTCTTATGCTCTAATTTTTTTGCACAGTGGTTGTTTCTCAGTCCTTGTTTGTGTGTAGTTGTTCATTGATTCCACTGTATTTCTTTATCTTACTGTGAATTCCTGAACGAAAATGAATCTCAAGGTAGTATAATGCTGACATACACAACATACTTTGATTCTAAATTTACTTTGAACTTTGAACTAATTTTTATCTTCACATTCCTTATAATCCTGTGAAATTATTCAGGAAATAGAGTCATAGAAAACAACAGCATAGAAACAGGCCCTTTGGCCCTTCTAGTCCATGCCATAACATTTAAACTGCCTACTCCATCCACCTTTACCCGACCACAGCCCTCCATACCCCTCCTACCCACGTATTGATCTAAACTTCTCTTAAACGTTAAACTCAAAATCACATCCACCACATCCACTGGCCACTCGTTCCACACTCTTACCACCCTCTGAGTGAAGAAGTTTCCCCTTAAACATTAAACATAAACATTTCAGCTTTCACCCTTGACTCATGACCTCTGGTAGTAGTGTCACCCAACCTCAGTGGAAAAAGCCTGCTTGTATTTATCCAATCGCTACCCCTCATGATGTTGTATACCTCTATCAAATCTCCACTTAACCTTCCACACTCTAGGGAATAAAGTTCTAAGCTATTCAATCTTCTCTTGTAACTCGGGTCCTCCAGTCCCAGCAAAAGCCTTGTGAATTTGCCTGGAATGCACCACCACGGGCGGAGGCTGAGAATGAATAAAGAGGGACATTTATAAGACGCTTAGACTGGCAGGTGGATGTAAGAAAAATGGAGGATTGTGGGATGTGCAGGAGGGAATGGTTAGATTGATCATGGTGTAGGTTAAAAAGTTGACACAACATTGTGGCCCATCCTGTCCTGTCCCGTTCTATGTTCTATGAAATCATTAATAACAAAAAGAGAAACTGGTGCAAAACTAGATCATAGACACAAGAGATTCCACAGATCATAAACACCAGGTAGTCTGCAGATGCCAGAAATCCAGAGTAACATGCACAGGATGCTGGAGGAACTGTCTGACCTGCAGCATTTTGCAGTAGGTCAATCAGCCTCTGTACCACATTTCTGTTTGTTTTCACCCTACTCTCTCACTCTGTTATTGTTTAAACTTCTGTCAATAACTTCCTTGAGAACATTCAATGACTCATCATTCAGAGTTCTTTGGGGTGGAGAATTACCATAAAGCATGACACAGAGAAGAAATTCCTCAGAGGACTTTAACAAATTTGTCAAGCATTTCCTTGTCTTAAAATCGTGTTGACTATTTGTCGCATGATTGTTTTTAAATGCCCATTCATTATTAACTCCTTAATAATGGATATCAGCATTTCCCCCAGAGACATATATTGAGCTAATTGACATATAATTTCAGGCTTTCTGTTACATTAGACTGGGTACTTGAGTTTAATCAGCAGTTAATTTTTTTGGGAGCTCTACAACCTCTGCCATCAGATTCCTAAATAAGCATTGCACCCATAAACACTACCTCACTTTTTTAATATATATTATTTCTGTTTTTGCACAATTTTTAATCTATTCAGTATACATATACTGTAATTGATTTACTCATTTATTTATTTTTCTTCTAAATTATGAATTGCGTTGAACTGCTGCTGCTAAGTTAACAAATTTCATGACAGACGCCGGTGATGAACCTGGTTCTGATTCTTTGGTCCTGATAAGCTGGCATACTCACACAGGATTGCTGCAGGGTCTCTCCGCTGCTTGAACACCTGCTCCACAACTGCGTGTGCAATGCGACCAGGAGCCCCAGGACCCCCATCCTCCATCAACAGCCTCTGGCCGGTTTCCAACAGCCACACACTCGCTGTTAAAGCACCACTGAAAGAGAAAATGATTGGCCTTAAAATAAACTGAATTGCAAAGACCTTATAATTCATGCCTTGAAAAGTAGATTGCTCACTGTATTAATTGAACGAGCAAGGACACTTCTACAATTTTATATTTTGCAGTTTTTATCTTCCTTTGTTTGTGCTTTGTGGCTAACTCCCCTCATTAATTTACCAGCTGGAAAACTTAATCAATAGTTTATTCCAGTAGAAATCCTGGCCTTATCTTTTGATCTATCCATCTGTTCTCCATCAATCCTGTAATATACAATTAACTATTTCCAGACCATAAAACATAGGAGCAGGATTAGGCCATTCAGCCCATCAAATCTGCTTCACCATTCCTTCATGGCTGATTTATTATCCCTCTCAACCCCATTCTCCTGCATTCTCCCCGTAACCTTTGACACCCTGACTAATCCAGAACTCACCAAACTTATCAGAATCAGGTTTAAGATCACTGGTGTACGTCGTGAAATTTGTTGTTATGTGGCAGCAGTAACACAATACATAATAAAGCAATACATAATAAAAACGGTAATTTACAGTAAGTACATATATATATATTAAATAGTTAAATTAAATAAGTAGTGCAAAATAAGTACTGAGGTAGTGTTCATGATAGCAATATCCATTCAGAAATACACCTAATCACTGGGTTTCCACAGCTGACTCTGGCAATGAAATCCACAGATTCATCACTCTCTGGCTAAGGAAATTCCCCTTCATCTTTGTCAAAAGCAGGGGTACCCAACCCGGGGTCCAGAGCCCTCTTGCTTAATGGCATTGGTCAATGGCATAAAAAAGGCTGAGGACCCCTGTTCCAAAGGGATGCTCTTCATTAAGGACCCTCAGCATAACAAATCAGCTATTATAGAATGGCAGAGGATACTTGATAGGCCGGATAGCCAAATTCTGCTCCTATGTCTTATTGTCTCACTCTAGTGGAAAGTATTTTCCTTCTCCTCCTCTTCCTCTCCAGTAATCAACTAGCACAGTCCCGTCAAGCCAACTGAGTTGCCCAGGAGGTAAAGGAGCTACGCAAGTGCTTGGAAATAACAGCAGCCTGAAGAAATTGTGTTGTAATGATGGTGTATTATATTTATGTAAGGGAGATGAAAATGGATTTCAATATTGGCTTCTGCAAATTGTCTTTAAGCTGATGCAGTCAACCAGCTATAGTGCCCCTCCTCCTTCCTTTTTTCCCATGGTTCACTATCCTCTCCTATTAGATTCCTTCTTCTTCAGCCCTTTACCTCTTCCACATATCACCTCTCAATTCACCCCCATACCCCTCCTCCCTCACCTGGTGTCACCTACCACCTGCTACCTTGCACTCCTTCTCCTCCCTCCACCTTCTCAATCTGGCTCCTGCCTCCTTCCTTTCCAGTCCTGAGGAAGGGTTGCAGCTCAAAACGTCAACCGTTAACTTCCCTCCGCAGATGCTGCTTGACATGCTGAGTTTCTCCAGTATTACTTTTTGTGTGTTGATGAAGATTTCCATTATCCGCAAAAAGCTCTTGTGATTAGATTCTGAGTGCTGGATGATCAGTCAATTTTGTTAATTCACTTGTGAAGTATAGAGGTCACTGTCCAGGTTGGCACAGGGATTTGAACCAGGAGAAACAGAAAAGGAATAGTCTATTTGACATCTTGTATCTGCTTAATCATTCAATTAGATCATTTTAATCCTCTAATCCCATTTCCCTGATTGTATTAGTATCAACCGATCGGATTCTGTCGACAGAACTTCCACACCACTTTGGGAGGGAGACTTCCAAAGATTTTCTGTTATCACAGTGAGGAAATTTCTTTGCATTCTAGCCTTGAATAGATGGTCCTTTATTAAGAATCAATGGCCTCTGTTCTAGACATTTCATTCATTGTGTATATGTCAGTGATTGTAGGCCTCCATTAGTCTCGATAGACCATGGATTTCCAGAGCGCAAGCCTGGGCAAGGATTTTTTATGTAAGACCAGCAGTTGACCAAGCTGCAAGTCTCCCCTCTCCACACCACCAAGGGAAGGGCATTAGGACCCATACAGCTTGGCACCGGTGTCATCACAGAGCAATGTGTGGTTAAGTGCCTTGCCAAGGACACAAACACAGCCTCAGCCAAGGCTCGAACTAGCGACCTTCAGATCACTAGACGAAAGCCTTAACCACTTGGCCACGCACCAACACGTAAGTGATTATAACCATGATAAAATACATAAAACAGATGATACTTGTCCTGTGCCCAGTGGGGGGAGGGGGGTCTGTGGCTTCACAATCACCATTCTCCCCGACATTTTACAAACAAAGTTTATCTTCTGTACGGTAGCTATGACAAGTAAGCTACCAGAGCAGATCATCTCTCTGCTACCTGCTAATGAGATACAGCTGGACCATGTACTATGGGTGATATCCATCAATGGCTGTGATACAGAAGAGGTGAGAAACAGCCTTGGTATGGAGTCCAAGCTGCATACACCGAGACCAGTCCAAAAAGGTACCTGCTGTGCGTGAATCTACCAGAGCCTAACATGTGCGTAGAGCCGTCAGTGTTGAAGGAGGGCAAGAGAGTGAGTTGGGCTATGGTGCTGCAATGAGAGGAAAGGGAGAGCTTGCCAGATAAAAGGCCCCTCGTCTCTACCTGGTGGTGCTGTTGTCCCAGACACAATGGGCATTTGGAGCTTTGCTGATTGGCGGTTCAGTAGCAAGCGTACAAGTTGTTTTCCACTGATGCTCACACTATTGGGGAGTTAAGGAAGCTCTACCTAACTGCCTGAGTTCTGGAGATGTCTGTGATGAGGGTCCTGGGACTGGAACTGGGGTTCTGGTGGACGATCTTGAGTAACGCTGTTCCATTTGGCTGTATGCATGGGTATTCGTGTATGGTTGAATGACAATTAAACTTGAACTGAGCTGAACTGAGATTTGCTGTTTGGCAGCTGCATTACAGTGCAATACTAAATAGCCCTGCAAATTACAACAAGAAATTGGTATTAACATAGAGCATAGAAATCTACAACATATTACAGGCCCTTTGGCCCACCATGTAACCTAATCTAGAAACTGCCTAATACTTCCCAACTACATTGTCGTCTATTTTTCTAAACTCCATGTAAAGTCTTAAACGACCCTATTGTATTTGCCTCTACCACTGTCACTGGCAATGCATTCCACACACCCACCACTCTCGGCATGAAAAACTTAACTCTGACATTCACATTATACCTTCTTCCAAACACCTTAAAACAATGCCCCCTTGTGTTAGTCATTTCAGCCCTGGGAAAAAGCCTCTGGTTGATTGATCAACACGATCAATGCCTCTCATTATCTTAAACACCTCTATCAGGTCACCTCTCACCCTTCGTCACTTCAAGGAGAAAAGGCCAAAGTCACTCAATCTATTCTCATAAAGCTTGCTCCTCAATCCAGGCAACATCCTAGTTAATCTCCTTGAACTTGGCCTTTTTTCAGACAGACAGACAGACAGACTCTATTGATCCCAAGGGAAACTGGGTTTCGTTACAGTCGCACCAACAAGGGGTAGTGTAGAAATATAGCAATATAAAACCATAAATAATTAAATAATAATAAGTAAATTATGCCAAGTGGAAATAAGAATAAGTAAATTATTCCAAGTGGAAATAAGTTCAAATTTCCTTGGAGCAAGTGAGGATGAGAGGTGACCTGATACAGGTATATAAGATGATGAGAGGCATTGATCATCAGAACCTTTTTCATAGGGCTGAAATGGCTAACACAAGAGGGCACAGTTTTAAGGTGCTTGGAAGTAGATACAGAGGATAAGTCAGGGGTAAGTTTTTTACGTAGAGAGTGTGTGGAATGGGCTGCCAGCAACGGTGGTGGAGGTGGATACAATAGGATCTTTTAAGAGGCTCCTGGATAGGTACATGGAGCTTAGGAAAACAGAGTGCTATGGATAACCCTAAAGTAAGTAAAGTAATTTCTAAAGTAAGCATATGCTTTGCACAGCATTGTGGGCTGAAGGGCCTGTATTGTGCTGTAGGTTTTCTATGTTTCAATGTTTCTATGTAATATGCTGTCATCAACTTTGACCTACCGAAATGAACCACTTTACACTTATCTGGGTTGAACTCCATCTGCCACTTCTCAGCCAGATGGTTGGAAAAATGTCTATTTTAATGCAAGGAGTATCATAAAAAAGGGCAGATGAACTTAGACCATGAAGCAATACGTGGAACTATGACGTTGTAGCCATTACAGAGACTTGGATGTCTCAGAGGCAGGAATGGCTACAGAGTGTGCCAGGCTTTAGACGTTTCAAAAAAGACAGGGAGGGAGGCAAAAGAGTTGGGGGAGTGGCATTGCTAAACAAGAATAGTATCATGGCTGCAGAAAAGGAGGAAGTCATGAAGGGATTGTCTACTGAGTCACTGTGGGTGAAAATCAGAAACAGGAAGGGGGCAATAACCCCAATGGGGGTCTTTATAGACCCTCAATAGTAACGGAAAGTGCATGGTTTGAGGGGTATACACAGGCATAGATTATGTATCAGACAGACAGAAACCAGAGAGTAGGAATAAATGGAATATTTCTGGGTTGGCAGACCATGACTCGTGGGTGTTGCAGGATATGCAGAAAAACAAATAATCATCACTTTAGTTGAAAAGAACATAGAACATTACAGCATAGTAGAGACCCTTCAGCCCACAATATGTGCCAACCTTTTAAACCACCCCAAAATCAATCTAGTCCTTCCCTCTTACATCATCCTCCATTTTTCTATCACCCATATGTGTATCAAAGAGTCTCTTAAACACCACTAATATATCTGCTTTTACCATCACCCCTTGCTTGTCCTTTCATGCACCCACTACTCCGTATGTCATTACTTACCTCTGACTTATTTCTGAAAAAACCCTATACCTACCTCCAATCAACTTAAAATTATGCCCCTCATATTAGCCATTTTTGCCCTGGGGGGAAAAGTCTCTGGCTATTCACTCTATCTATGCCTCTTATTATCTTGTACTCCTCTATCAAGTCACCTCTCCTCCTCCTTCACTCTAAAGATTAAAGCCCTAGCCCACCCATCTTCATAAGACATGCCCTCACTCCAGGCAGCATGTGGTAAATCTCTACAACCCCTCTAAAGCCTCCACATCCCTCCTATATTGAAGAACAGAAGAAAATACTCCAACCAGGGTTTTACAGAGATGCAATTTTACTTCATGGCCCTTGAACTCAGTCCCTTGACTAAAGAATACTTACACACCATATTCAAGTCTATCAACTTGATGAAGTAGAAAGGCAAGAGAATTTTCTTTTAAGTTACGAGAGAGTTGTCATTCAGGGGAACCTGGATGTCTTTGTACGTGCATCACTGAAAACCAGTGTGTGGGAACAGAGATCAATGAGGAATGTAACCATGATGTTCACCTTTATTGTAGTGACATTTGAGCACAGGAGACAGTTTGCACTGAGTAACCAAGGACATGCTGAGTCCATATCTGAAGTAGCATTCATAGGCTTATTTTCCCCTCCAATGGAAGAATATTTCTTCGAAGTCCCCTGGATTCTGAGATCAGAGATCACCCTACATGCAGCGATTCAACAGATTGATGCACTGTATGTTCTTGAATTTGGAAATCTGTGAGGTGGTGGAAATAAACAAAATTCCTAAGGGGATTGCCAAGTTAAATGCAGGGATGTTTCCCTTGCTGAATACATAAAGAACCAGCTATTTTACATATCAAATTAAGCCATCGTTCATTTATAACTGAGACATGAAGAAATGTCTTCTCACACAAGGTAACGAATGCTTGGAATTTTCTGTCCAATAGGTGATGCTCAGTTACTGAGTTTATTCAAGAAAATGACAAAGGAATTATTGAACATTAAAGGAATCCAGAGATGTAGGATCATGAAGGAATATATAACAGAAGTTAAAGACAAGTCATGATATTATTGCTAAGTGATCTCTCTCCAGTTCCTAACATTCTTAACCTCTAGAACAAGTGTTCCCAACCTGGAGTCCATGGCCCCCTTGGTTAATGGCAAGGCCTAATGGCATTAAATAAAAAGGCTGTGAGCCCCTGGTCTAGAAAATGAAATGCTTCATAGCTCTGGGCAAGCAAGAGATTAGATGAGAGCATGAAACAAAGATGAAAGATACAAGAGACTGCAAGTGCTGGAATCTGGCACAAGAAATAAACAACTGGAAGAAAGAAGGTGGAGACAAAGTTTTGGTTAATGCTTTGAGTCAAGATGCTGTATCTGGATTAACAAGAAATATAACTCTATCAAAATGATCAGTTATCATACGAATGTGAGCAGAAATCTCAGCTGGAATACAATGCATAGATTACTGAGTAAGGGTAATACTACAGAAAAAATATCTCAACTAATTTGCAGCTCTCTATCGGATGTGATGATGCAGTGGGTTCTGGGACATATTCAATTTCAAGAGGAGCCAGGTTAATTCAGATCAGACAGAAACTTTGCTTTCTCTATCCCTCATTAATTTTAATGGATAGGAAACCATAGGGCATCTTCCTACATTTGCACAGCTGAGAATATAAACACAAGAACTAACTCACACTGCAGTGACTGTGATCATCTTGACAGAGACATATTCTATAATGCTGCCATTGTAAGGTGTAAACTTGAAGTCCATGTCTGCTGGAAAGGAAAGGGTAAACAACCAGAGCTGCTCATTTCTTTGTAATTATGAGTTATTTTCAATACCCATTATATCCTATGAGAATATCAAAGTTCAAACTATATTCACTATAAAGTAAGTATATTTACTGTGCAAAAGTCTGAATAAACAACCTTGAAATTTGTTTTCTTACAGGAAAACACAAAAAAAGAAACCTAATAGAACCCATTAGAAAAATCTGTCAAATGCTGAATGTGTCATAAAAAGAACTAATTGTGCAAGCAATAAAAAAGTAAACAATTAACACTCAGAACTAAAGTTTGTGAAAGTGAGTCCACAGCCACAAAGTCAGTTCATTGCTGAAGATGGTCCAGGAGCCCATTAGTTGCAGGCCACAGCTTCAGTTCACAGAGACAAGAAAATGTTATGGTGCAGCAAATGAACACTGGCACGTCTCTCACCTCCGGGCCCAACATCACGACTTTTTCAATCTGGTTCTGTGCTTAAATTGGCCAAATATTGGCTCGTGGCTCGCCCTCGGGCCTGGGCCCTGCTGCTTCAATCCAGCTCTCTCTTCACTCTTGGCTCTGTTGCTTCAGTTCAGCCACCATACCCACCACAGTGCCAAAACCGTTCTTTACCTTCAAGAATCCAGTTCACCGAATCCCCCAGGACACCACACAATGGAAAACTACTCGCTACTGATTGCAGTGATTGTTGTGCACAAAATGTGTGATTAATAGAGTAGTTAGTAGTTTTGTTTGCTACCATTAAAGTGTTGATTTGTCTCACCAGCGCCATCTTAATATGCACATGTACAAAATGAAATGTAGTGAACCCAGCTTGTAGGAGAGATAGCCTGGGTGACACCGCAGAGAAATTTAGGCCATGTCTCCAACTTCTGGCAATTTCTCCACACTCCCACTTCTCCCCTTTTCCATTTCCAATTCTGGCTCCCTTCTTAGCCTTTCTCATCTCCTCGTCAGCCTATCACCTCCCCCCTGTGACCTTCTTCCTTCCCCTTCTCCCATGGTCCACTTTCTATCCTTTCAGCTTCATTCTTCTTTAGTCCTTTACCTTTCCCACCTATCACCTCCCAACTTATCAGCTCATGCTCCCTCCCTCACCCACCTATCTTTCAGATTGTACTCCTTCCCTTCACCCTTCCTTCCCCCTTCCTGTCCAGTCATAATGAAGGTCTCAGCCCAAAATGTTGACCATACTGTATATTCATTTCCATAGATGCTGCCTGGCCTGGTGAGTTCCTCCAGTATCATGTGTGTCACTTTAACTATTCCATAAAAGTCTCCTCGAGTGTAAAACTAAACACCAGTCTGAACACATTCCAAACATCCGTAAACACAAGAGATCCCGTGGATGCAGGAAATCTTGAGCAAGACACAGAAAATGCAGAAGGACCTCAAGAAGTTAGGGCTTCACCCATGGAGGGAAATAAAGTGTAGACATTCCTTCCTGCTGAAGGGTCTCAGCCCGAAATGTCAACTGTTCATTTACCTTGATGAATGCGACCTGACCTGATGAGTCCTAACAGTCTGTGTTTCAACTACCTCATGTCGGTGATGAAGTGAAAATACTTCTCCACCAAAGGAGGTATAAGGTACTTCTTCACTCCGTTAGCCTGCAGGTCAAGGTAGTGCCTGCTTAGTCCCCTGATCAGAGTCATGTGAAGCCATGGGAGTGAGTGGTGGATAGTTGTATGAGCAGCTGGTGCTTGTCACAAGTCCTGGTTGTGTGACCACTGACGCCAGGCAGGCAGTCTCTGAACAGTACTGATAATGGCTGGGGTCACCCGTCTTGTGAAGACACTGCCCAGAAGAAGGCAATGGCAAAAAACCACTTCTGTGGAAAAATTGCCATGAACAATTATGGTCATGGAGTGGCCATGATCACCCACATCATATGAGAAGGCAGACACTGAACAAGCATACTGTGAAGGCAAATCTGCAACAGAGACGGAAGATCAAGATAACCTGAAGGCACCTGTGTATCCCCACATCTGATATTTCATTTTGAGTGGAGTTTTGATACTAAAATGGTATATGCAACACTCATACACAGTGACCAATTTGTTATAATCCTTCTTCACCTAATTAAACGGCTACAGAGTGCTTTTATGTGGTCTTCTGCTGCTGCAGCCCATCAACTTTAAAGTTCAGCATGTTGTACGTTCAGAGATGCTTTACTGCACACCAATGTTGTAACATGGGGTTGTTTGAGTTACTGTCACCTTCCTGTCAGCTTGAAGCAGTCTGGCCACTGTCCTCTGACCTCTCTCTTTAACGAGGCATTTTCACCCACAGACCTGCCACTCACTGGATACTCTTTTGTTTATCACACCAATCTCTGTAAACTCTGGAGACTGTTGTGTGTGAAAATCCCAAAAGTTTCTGAAATACTGCAACCAGCCCGTCTGACACCAGCAAACAATCCACAGTAAAAGTCACTTTGATCATATCTCTTCCCCATTCTGATGTTTGGTTTGAACACCAACTGAACCTCTTGACCATGTCTGCATGCTTTAATCATTGAGTTGCTGTCACATAATTAGCTGATTAGATATTTGCATTAACAAGCAGGTGTAGAGCTGTACCTAATAAAGTGGCCACCGAGTTTATCACAAACAAGCCACAGCAATCAGGATAGAAGATTTCTTTCCTCGTAAGATATCCGGAACACACGGCTTTTGATTGACTCTCAGCAGGTTCAGTTTTATTAGGGTTGTGAATAAACCCATATTACATACTCAAACACACATTTCCAATGTCCTTCACCAACTGTAACCTCCCTGCACAGGTCTTCACGAAGCCCCAATGTTCACACTAACTTTTCATGTCAATTATTTGCATTTACATTCCACACCATGACAGTGTGATTTAAAATCATCTTCAGGTTGAATGCCTGGTCTTGTGGCTGCTAATTTCATATGCAAACCACAATCCTCCAGAGGCCGGTGGATTTCCTAAAGTATTTTAAGTTGTAAAAGTCAAAAGGATGCCAGTGGCAGATACCAAAGGACTTTATTCTGAACTAAGGGATCTGTACAAACCTGTTCTTACATGACAGCAATGTATAGTTGCCTCATTATTGCAGAATACAAAAACTAAAAGGACCAAAGAATCTCTCTATTTAAGTCTTTACATCAGCTGCTGCTGAATGAGATTCCTATCTAATCCTTGGTGAAGGAAAATGTGCTTTCATAATGAGTAACACATTCAAACTACTGCCAGAACTCAGCAGGTCAGCCAGCATCCATACTTCAATGTCCCACAACAGTTAACGTTTCGGGCCAAGACCTTTCATGATTCTGCATGGTCTTGGACCAAACGTTGACAGTTTATTCCTCCCCACAGATGATGCCTGACCTACTGAGTTCCTCCAGCATTTTGTGTGTGTTACTCTGGATTTACAGATGCTGGAAATAGTGAGGAACACACACAAAATGCTGGAGGAACACAGCACGTCAGGCAAAGCAGGGCTGGGTGAGGGCATGGTCGAAGAGTCAGAGAGCAGCGGAGATCACAGAGAGAAAGCAGTGAGATAGGTGTGGTGATATCACGCGTCACGTGTAAGAATGTGATTGGACAGAGTTCAGTGCATGCGCAGAAATGAGAGAATGATCTAAGAACTTGTGTGATAAAAACGTGGTTGCTGTTTGCTGTTGTAAATAAAAGTTCTAGATTTAATTCTTCCAGAATATGGTTTGTTCTTAGTAACCCACGGTACATTTAAAGAACAGAACATGGTGTCTGAAGTCGGTCTGGAAGAATAATACATTTAGCTAACAAGGGAGAAGCGAAGATAATCAAGAAAAAGAGCGCAAGTTGTTTTGGTGTGCTAACAGTTTTAAAAATGGAAGGTTTGTAACCCCCATTGACGCTTCAGCTGACTGGAAATGTAGCTGAAAACTGGAAAAGATTTAAACAGCATTTTGAAATTTATTGGCGAACGGAGCAGATGAAAAATCGGAAGAAACAAAAGCTACAATTCTACTCCACATAATAGGTGACAGCGCAATTGAGGTCTATAACCATTTTACTTTTGGCAATGGAGGTAATTTGAATCTAAAAGTGATAATGGACAAATTTGATGCATTTTGTATACCGAAGCACAATGTGACGTATGAACGGTACAAATTTTTCAAATGTCGGCAGAAAGCTGGTCAAACGATTGATCAATTTGTTACGGAGTTGAGACACTACAGTAAAACATGCGAGTTTGCAGAGCTCACAGACTCTCTCATTAAAGACGGAATTGTTTGTGGAATTTTGGATAATGGTCTGAGAGAAAGACTGTTAAGAGAACAAGACATCAACCTGGAAAAAGCTTTAAGGCTGTGCAAAGCTTTGGAAACTGTGATGTCGCAGATAAAAGAGCTTTTTATTGAGAGCTGTACAAAAGCTGTAAAGCACGAACATATTAGAAAAAATAATGAAGTGACAACAAAACCAACAGAGAGCAAGACGTCATCTGAAAGAAAAAAACATTGTGATCGCTGTGGGTGGCAGCACCGACCAAAAAAGTGGCCAGTGTATCGGAAAATGTGCAACAACTGCGGTAAGTGTAATCATTTTTCATGCTGTTGCAGAAGTAGAAAGAAAATAAAACCAGTAAATGCAGTGCTAGAAAATGAACTCGAGGAGTTTTATATAGATGTGCTTTGTGAAAACAAACAAAGTAAGAATGACTGGACTATGCCATTGCAAGTGAACCAAAACAATATTCTGTTTAAACTTGATACTGGAGCACAAGTAAATGTTCTTACAGTATCTAAGTTCAATACATTAAAGCCAAGACCAAAGTTACATAAGACAAATATAAAACTGACTGGGTATTCAGGTGCAGACATTCCAGTTAAAGGAACATGTGTGGCAAAAGTATCACACAAAAATATTGTGCACACGCTTTTATTTGTGGTGGTGCCAAAGAATGTACAGTCAATACTGGGTTTATCTGCCTATGAGAGAATGAATTTGGTGAAAAGAGTATTAGTCCCGGACAGTGACACAGAGTCAGAATACAGTGACAGAATAAAATGGCTAGGAGTCAGCCATTTTAGAAAAATGGCTCCCAGAGAAAGCTCCCAGACCCATCCTTTGTTACTAGCGTCTGACAAAGCATTGCCACCAAAACCAGGAGTTGCAATTTTGCCCTCTGGGAGTAATGCACATGCATCAATGGACTATTCATTCCATCATGATCTCACCTCTGCAGGAGGACAAAGGCCAAGCTTGCCAGTACAGTACAATACTGACCTGAAGCCAAAACGTGACAAGAATCAGGATCCAATTGAAGAAGTGAAAGCACAAGTGAAGGAATTGAGAAGTTTTATTGAAATGATGAAGTCTCAGCATAAAAAAGAGATTACACAGTTAATGAATGAATTAGATGAAGGAAAGAAGATTCGTATTTCATTACAAATGGAAGTGGAAGGAATTAAGAAAGCTACAGTACTTGAAGAAGTACAACCCTGATCATACATGGTCCAGACAGAAGAAGGAGCAGTGTTAGGAAGAAATCGCAAAGACCTTAGGAAAGAGCCAATTTCAGAGTTTCCGTTAACTGATGCAGACCAGACAAAACATGAAAATAACAATGAAACACAAGAACTGTGTGAGCCACTGAGAAGGTCTACTCCTGTTCGTAAACCCCCAGAGAGACTGATAGAGACAAGTTACCTTATGCATTTGTTTTGATTATTGTTACTAATTGTTTTTCTTTTTAAGGATAGGAAGATGTGGTGATATCACCTGTCCCATGTAAGAATGTGATTGGATAGAGTTCAGAGCATGCTCAGAAATGAGAGAATGAACTCAGAAGGTCATGCACAAGCCAAAAGCAACACCAAGGAGAGTACTCTGCAGAGCTAAAGAACAAACTGTGCTATTCGACAAACCCAGTGTGGTCTACAAAATCCAATGTGGGGACTGCAGCAAATATTACGTCAGCCTAAGTGGAAGAAAACCATCCGCAAGGATCCATGAACATCAACTGGCTATAAAGCAGCATGACCAACTCTCCCTGTCTCTACCCATGAAGATCAAGAGGGGCACAAATTCAACTGGGCATCAGTGAAAGTTATTGCACAAGCAAACGCGTATCATAGATGAAAATTCCCAGAAGCATGGTTTTCCGCAAACAATTTTATAAAGAGATATGTAGAAGTCGTTCCTATTTATAAGCCATTGCAGGCAAAATTCCAGAAAATGCAGAGTTCAACACACAACCAATCAATGACAAGACCCTCTCCCTAAGTCACAACTGAGTTTCCATAAGGATGACCAGATAAGTATATAAAGTCAAGCATTTGGAAGATACAAGTGAACAATGCATTGATGATGTCTCCTCATATGGTGATGAAACGTTTGCAAATGGACTGCCAAAACTGGAGAACAACTGAACCCAACTATGGAATTTTCTGTTTTCAGTGCTCTGGCATGAGAAGACCTCTGGTCTTTGGCTCTTTACTTTGTCTCTCTCAAGGCCTCTTCTTCCTTTCTTCTTTGCTCTGATAATACTAAATAAAATGACCATAAGCAACAAGTTTCATGCCTCATTCTTAACTTCCGAAGAGTCTTTAGATCGCAAAAGCATTAGGGTTCAACAGTTGTGAGCTTAAAACCTAGTCCATATCTACAATGCCAGGGTTGATCACTGCCTTTATTATTTATCTCTCATGTTCTTGCGTGGGTGGACATTAAACAACCAGCAACTATACTTGATCGAATGAAAAGTTCCACAGTCCTGGCCAACATTCCTTCCAAAATATGTACAAATAAAATTCACTAAGAATTCTATTCTCTAGAACATAAAGTTATGTATTTAAATTTAGTCCAAAATTCAATTCAAACAACAGTGAGTTCCTTCACTGCTCACACCAACATTGCCTTTTCAACTTATACCATCCAATTATTCCCCAACTTGTACTTCAGCTTGTTTATTTATTATTATTACTCATCTATTTGCACATTTTGTCTTCTTTTGCACATCGGTTGTTTGTGTGTAATTTTTTCATTGATTCTGTTGTATTTCTTGAGGTAATCAGTTTCCGGAACAATTATTATCCCTCACCCATCAAGCTCTTGAACCAAAGGGAATAACTTTACTCAACTTCACTTCCCCATCACTGAACTGTTCCCACAAACTATGGACTCACATTGAAGGAATTTTCATCTCATGTTCTCAATTATTGCTTATTTTGTATTATCACTATTTCTTTCTTTCTGTCTTTGCACAGATCATTATCTTTTGCACACTGATTGAACGCCCAAGTTGGTGCGGTCTTTCATTGATTCTATCATGGTTATTATTCCAAAATAGATTTAGAGTATGCCCACTAGCAAATGAACTTCAGGGTTGTTAATAGTGGCATATATGTACTTTGACAATAAATTTATTTTGAACTTTAAACTTTTGATTTCTTTGTTTTACTGCAAGTACCTGCAAGAAAATGGATCTTAAGGTAGCATATGGTGACATAAACGTACTTTGATAACAAATTTACTTCAATTAAAAAAATTAAGTCGACATTGTATTGTGTGTTGGAAACTATTTCAACAATTTGCTGGTGTATGTACAATAAAGGATGGAGTATATTTCATTTATCATAAATGCAAGATATAAATTACATGATCATTTCTTTTATAAAACATTAAATTCTAATAACATTACTTACATTGTTCAATCCAAATTCTATGAAATTTAAATTTCTCAGTGAAAAATCTAGTTTGATTTATTGTGAGAAATCTGTATTTCTTTATTCAATTTGTTTTTCTTACATGTGCCTTTAATGTAGCTCGATGATTCTCGTTCCATCTTGCTGTCCCAATACTGGCGTCCCTGTTCAGTATTCCACACATTTCCTCCTTACTAGAAATGAACAACAGATGGACAAGGACAAATGCAGCAAGCATCCCACGGGCAGATGCAAAGGTTCAAACGTGGGAGGGGAGGAATGTAAGTGTTTAGAACAACCCTGAACAGTTCCTGGAATGAACGATTCCCCGGTGATTATTCAAAGTCAGAGTTAAAACTTAACATTGGCAAAAGGGAAATTGAACGATTCCAGGCTGATGCAATGCTAAAGATGCAAAATGATGAAGATTATACAACAGGTTATTTCACACAAGGTTCTTAAACTATTGAGTTGCACAGACCAGGATGGTCAAGGTCAATGTTGCACTTTTTAAATACATTTTCTTATTACTTTCTCTTTTCCAGGTTCCTTAGGTTGTCATAGCCTGGAATGGTAGTAGGGATAAGCTCAACACAGCAGTTATATTTCATTAGGATCTTGAGAATATTCAGTATGTCTCCAAAATTTCTACCGATGTACTGTGGAGAGCATTCTAACTGACTGCATTGCCTTCTGGTTTTGGGGGGGGGGGATGGTGCTACTGCACAGGATGGAAGTAAGCTGCAGAGACTTACAAACTTAGTCAGCTCCATCATGGACACTAGCCTCCGTAGCTTCCAGGATATCTTCAAGGAGTGATGCATTAAAAGGCAGCATCCATCATTAAGGGCCCCCACCAGCCAGGATATGCCCCCTTCTCATTGCTCCAATCAGAAAGGAGGTATCACAGCCTGAAGGAACACACTCAAGAATTCAGGGTCAGCTTGTTCTCCTCTGCCATGCTATCTCTGAATAGACATCGAACCCACAAACATTACCTCACTACTTTTTTTATTTCTGTTTTTTTGCACTACTTATTTAACTATTTTATGTATATATAGTGGCGAACATTTGCTCCATAATGACACACGAGGAAGCTCTTTAACTCAAGAACCGTTTTATTGTGATAAACACAAAACAGACCGAACTCCATAACCCGGAGAGAGGACCCCCACCAGTCTCACACAGACTGGGGAGGTGACCATCGCATACCCCGGTTACAATTAAGGTGACCCACAAATACATAAGCAAATAACTGTATAACCCGAGCTAAAATGTAACAATAAACAAACTGGAACTTTCCACCATAATCTCACAAAAGCATTTTAACACAAGAACAATAAACAGTACTTGTCATTAGAAACGCATTATATATATACACACGCACACACACACACACACACTTACTATATTTCACAGCTTTTTTCCCCTATTATTATGTACTGCTGTCACAAAGTCAACATATTTCACGATATAAGATATTAAATCAGATTCTGTTTCTGATGCTCCCAATGGTGTGCATCTCAAATAGTCTCTGACAACCAAGTCCGGCTCCTGGCCTTCGCATGTGATTTAGCTACTAAGCCTGGCAGAACCGTTTCTACTGACAGAAGGAGGAGCAAAGGCTGGACACTGGCACCTTAAAACCAGTTGCTTCAGGCAGATAGGGCTTCCCTGCTGAGGTTGGCAGCTCATCTAGGGGAAGGAAAACTCTGATCTCAAACCTCTGCGGCCTTGCAGCCATACCCACTCAGGGGGGACGGCTTTGGGAGTAAACTTCCAAGAAAGAATCTGGAACTGCAGTCCTTAAGGTACACGTGTTGAGTTCAAAGCCATGTGCCGACTCCTGCAATGCCACAGGAGCCAAACTGTATTGGTCTCTGCTGTTCCTTTGGATTCACCAGCTGCGTGGAGAGGTGAAGCCTGCTACATGGCCAACAGCTTGCTCTGCGTATCGTACTCGCTCAGGTTGCCTACTGGCTTGCATATCACATAGGCAACAGGGACGCCACATCCATAGCCTCCTCTCTTATCCAGCCCCTAATGTCCAATTATTTACTAGGTCACAGATTCATATTTGCTGATCCCCTTGGCATACTTTGCCTAAATTGCAATTCTCCTCGAACAACCTGCGCAGTACAGACTCTTTGGCCCATGATGTTGTGCCAAGCTTCTAACCTGCTCCAAGACCAATCCAACCCTTCCGTACCACATAGCCTTCCATTTTCCTTTCATCTGTGTGCTTGTTTGAGAGTTTCTTAAATGCCCCTACCTTAACTACCTTTACCACTACCCCGTTAACACGTTCTACACAGCCACGACTCTCAGTTTAAAAAAAAGTTACCTTGGACATCACCCCTATATTTTCCTCTAATCACTTTTAAATTACGCCCACTCGTATAAGCCACTTCAATGCTGGGAAACGTGCTGGCTGTCCAATCCATGCTCTTGTCATCTTGGACAACTCTATCAAGATACCTCTCATCTTCTTCGCTCAAAAAAGAAAAGCCCTAGCTTGCTCAATCTATCCTCACAGGATATGCTCTCTAATAACCATATAACCATATAACAATCACAGCATGGAAACAGGCCATCTCGGCCTTCCTACTCCGTGCCGAACTCTTAATCTCACCTAGTCCCACCTACCCGCACTCAGCCCATAACCCTCCACTCCTTTCCTGTCCATAGACCTATCCAATTTTACCTTAAATGACACAACTGAACTGGCCTCTACTACTTCTACAGGAAGCTCATTCCACACAGCTATCACTCTCTGAGTAAAGAAATACCCCCTCGTGTTTCCCTTAAACTTTTGCCCCCTAACTCTCAAATCATGTCCTCTCGTTTGAATCTCCCCTACTCTCAATGGAAACAGCCTATTCACGTCAACTCTATCTATCCCTCTCAAAATTTTAAATACCTCGATCAAATCCCCCCTCAACCTTCTATGCTCCAATGAATAGAGACCTAACTTGTTCAACCTTTCTCTGTAACTTAAGTGCTGAAACCCAGGTAACATCCTAGTAAATCGTCTCTGCACTCTCTCTAATTTATTGATATCTTTCCTATAATTCGGTGACCAGAACTGTACACAATATTCCAAATTTGGCCTTACCAATGCCTTGTACAATTTTAACATTACATCCCAACTTCTGTACTCAATGCTCTGATTTATAAAGGCCAGCGTTCCAAAAGCCTTCTTCACCACCCTATCTACATGAGACTCCACCTTCAGGGAACTATGCACTGTTATTCCTAGATCTCTCTGCTCCACTGCATTCCTCAATGCCCTACCATTTACCCTGTATGTTCTATTTGGATTATTCCTGCCAAAATGTAGAACCTCACATTTCTCAGCATTAAACTCCATCTGCCAATGTTCAGCCCATTCCTCTAACTGGCATAAATCTCCCTGCAAGCTTTGAAAACCCACTTCATTATCCACAACACCTCCTACCTTAGTATCATCGGCATATGTACTAATCCAATTTACCACCCCATCATCCAGATCATTTATGTATATTACAAACAACATTGGGCTCAAAACAGATCCCTGAGGCACCCCGCTAGTCACCGGCCTCCATCCCAATAAACAATTATCCACCACTACTCTCTGGCATCTCCCATCTAGCCACTGTTGAATCCATTTTATTACTCCAGCATTAATACCTAACGACTGAACCTTCTTAACTAACCTTCCATGTGGAACTTTGTCAAAGGCCTTGCTGAAGTCCATATAGACTACATCCACTGCCTTACCCTCGTCAACATTCCTCGTAACTTCTTCAAAAAATTCAATAAGGTTTGTCAAACATGACCTTCCACACACAAATCCATGCTGGCTACTCCTAATCAGATCCTGTCTATCCAGATAATTATAAATACTATCTCTAAGAATACTTTCCATTAACTTACCCACCACTGATGTCAAACTGACAGGTCTATAATTGCCAGGCTTACTTCTAGAACCCTTTTTAAACAATGGAACCACATGAGCAATACGCCAATCCTCCGGCACAATCCCCGTTTCTAATGACATCTGAAAGATCTCCGTCAGAGCTCCTGCTATCTCTACACAAACTTCCCTCAAGGTCCTGGGGAATATCCTGTCAGGACCCGGAGATTTATCCACTTTTAAATTTCTTAAAAGCGCCAGTACTTCCACCTCTTTAATTGTCATAGGTTCCATAACTTCCTTACTTGTTTCCCACACCTTACACCATTCAATATCCTTCTCCTTAGTGAATACCGAAGAGAAGAAATCATTCAAAATCTCTCCCATCTCCCTCGGCTCCACACATAGCTGACCACGCTGATTCTCTAAGGGACCAATTTTATCCCTCACTATCCTCTTGCTTTTAATATAACTGTAGAAACCTTTCGGATTTACTTCCACCTTATTTGCCAAACCAAACTCGTATCTTCTTTTAGCTTTTCTAATCTCTTTCTTAAGATTCCTTTTACATTCTTTATATTCCTCGAGCAATTCCTTTACTCCATGCTGCCTATATCTATTGTAGACATCCCTCTTTTTCTGAAACAAGTTTCTAATATCCCTTGAAAACCATGGCGCTTTCAAACCTTTAACCTTTCCTTTCAACCTAACAGGAACATAAAGATTCTGTACCCTCATAATTTCACCCTTAAATGACCTCCATTTCTCTATTACATCCTTCCCATAAAACAACTTGACCCAATCCACTCTCTCTAAATCCCTGCGCATCTCCTCAAAGTTAGCCTTTCTCCAATCAAAAATCTCAACTCTAGGTCCAGTCCTGTCCTTCTCCATAATTATATTGAAGCTAATGCTATTGTGATCACTGGACCCGAAGTGCTCCCCAACACATACATCTGTCAGCTGACCTATCGCATTCCCTAACAGGAGATCCAACACTGCCCCATCTCTAGTCGGTACTTCTATGATTTGTTGCAAAAAACTATCCTGCACACATTTCACAAACTCTAAACCATCCAGCCCTTTTACAGAATGAGCTTCCCTAATCCTAGCAGTATCCTGGTAAATCGCCTCTGCACCTTCTCTAAAGTTTCCATAATCTTCCTATAATGGCGTGACCAGAACTGGACACAAGATTCCACGTGTGGTCTAACCAGAGTTTTATATACTATACAGCACAGCATCTGCCTCACCAGTTAATGTTTCTTGGCTACAGAAGGAGAAACCACAGATCCATGAGCCAGCCCTCAATAGGGAACTGCAGGTGTGGAGGGTTAGTCACTTTAAATTCCTTGGCATTATCATATCAGAGGATCTGTCCTGGAACCAATGCACAAGCCATCACAGAGAAGGCACAACACTGCTACTGCTTTTGCAGAAGTTTGTGCAGTTTTGGCATGTCATCTAAAACTTTAACAAACTTCTACAGATGCACAGAGGAGACTGCCCTGACAGTTTGCATCATGGCCTGGTACGGAAACACAGGTAAATGGCGACATATCTGTACTTTAAATTTGCTTTGAACTCTTTTCATACCTTTTTCTCTCCACAGCTAGTCCCGTCTGCCGCAGCGTCCAGTTTAGAACGACAAGTGCCATTCACTGAGCACCAGAGCGTCTGGCAAATGTTCTGTCAATACAAATAAAAGGAGAGTTATGATTCAAGTGTTACCTTCTGAGATTTATCTGCCCCTAACAAGAGATAAACTTTGTCCACGCCAGATGAATTACAAACGCTGAGTGCGTGTGCGCTGCTGGAGGAAGAAAGCCTCGATCTCGATCTCCCAGTCCCTCATTCTCTCTCGATCGGGAGTGAAGCAACACAACTGATTGCAAGCTTCTGGCCTCTCTCTCTCATCTGTCGCAGGAGTGACCTCTCTCGTCCTCGCTAGTAAGGGAGAGCCTGACTGACATGTTGGGGCACAGACTGTAATTTTCAGATGGACTCCAGCTCAAGGTCTCTGTGGGGGCTTTGCTATTGCTTGCATGGTGGGTGGTGGGTGGCGGGGTTGGGGGGTTGGTGCTTTTGGGGGAGGGTTGATTCCTTTGCTGCTGCTTGTGCATGGGAGGGGGAGGGAGGCTTTGGGATTCTGACGTTTCTGTCATTTATCCTTTGACTTTTTTTCTGTGTCATGAATGTCTGCGAACAGTAAGGATTTCAGGCTATATAGGTTCACTGATATTAAATTGAACCACTGAACATATTGGCTAGGTCAGCACTGGACTGTCGTGCTCTATTCTGGCCATCACATTTTAGGAAACACATTCAAGAGTTATAAAAAAACTCCAGTCATATGTCAGGACTGTTGGCATTCATTTCCAGAGGACTGGAATGTAAAAGACAGGATCTAAGACTTTGTAATGCATTGGTCAGATGGCACGGAGTATTGCGTGCAGTTTGGGCACCTTATCTAAGAAAGGACGTGCTGGCATTGGAACTGGTCCAGAAGAGGTTCATGAGAATGATCCCAGTGGGGAAGGGTGAAAAGCAGATGGAAATGGTGTGAAGAGTACCAGAAGAAAGAGGTGTTAGGCGGAACCGACAAAAAGCTAAAGATGAATGAATGAATCCGAAAAGATGGGAGAGGAGCCAACTACTGCGAAAGGACATTAGTAAACAGTTTCCCTTCCATTCTCTTCAACGTAAAATGGAATTACCACAGAGATGATTCAACCCAGTACCAAATGTCAAGACTGAATAAGATAGATATGTATTAAATGTTTGCTGTCCAAAAGAAAATATATACATTGATTTTGCAACTGCAAATACTTAGGAAGATTATTGCTGAGCACCAGTTCAACAATGGATTTTCAACACAGATGTTGAGTAAGTCTCACAAAACATAACATCAACACAGAGTGGAACTTTATCACGTGCCTTTATCACTTGCAATGGAGAAGTTCACCTCCACTCCCACTAGGGATGGTAAGAGACCTCCAACATCATTTACAAAGTGTTCTTTTTATACGTAAGAATGAAATGAGGTTACTATCTCCAGCGAGCTCAGTCCTTCCGATACAGTTGTACTCTGCCATCTGCGGTTGACTCATCTCTACTGCTTACTTCTACACAATGTTCAGTATATTGGGTGCTGCCAGTGACATATTCCTTTGGTAAGCAAAATTCTTGTGACCACATACATGTAAAGCCATATATTAGTTTAGCATTCTGGGATTTGTACAATTGCATTTTGTTATATCAAATGGTTACAAAAAATATGAAGTTCAATACTGTACATATTTCATCACAGACCAGGTATTATCGTAAACCAAGATTGTTCCAGACAGCCAAAAGAAGATGGAAGAGAAGCTCTACTTGCAAATTCGTACCATATTTCTTCATATCTATACTAATTTACTCTGTCCCTTCACTTAATGCTTGACACCACAGGTCAGTTGCCTCCAGAACAAACTGCAGGGATACAAGAGACTGGGAGCAATGCACAAGCTGATAGAGGAGCTCAGCAGGGCAGGTAGCATCTGTGGTGGGAAATGAAGAGTCAACATTTCAGGCCAATACCCTTCATCAGGTCTGGGAAAGAACAGTGGACAGGCTTTTAAAAGCACAAGATTCATGCCACATGGTTGTGAGCTTGAGGACTGTTCACTCTACTCTATCAAAGAAGGAAAACAATGGAAATGAAGGAGTGGGGATCTGTTGGCTATGATTAATCAAAGCAATCACCGCTACTCTTGCTGTTTTTAATACTTAGTAATGCATCCAGCAGGATACCCAGAAAAATATGTTTTCTTTTATAACCATACAATTTGTTAAAACTTGAAAGGAATCCTTTGTGTGTGTGTGTGTGTGTGTGTTGTTCGTTCAGAACAGTCAAAAGGAATCACAGACTCTGGGACCTGGATAGCTCTGATAATCCTCAGAAATTTTCAGAAGTGAAGGCCACAGGGTTGCTTTTTGACAGCTCTCTCATGCATCTGAACCTCAATTAATTTTACTTACCAGAAGCAAACCCAATTACTTTTATAAATTACTTGTTCTCTCTGCTTCAAAGAACATACTGAGTTACTTTATATATCATTTATGGATGCAAAGATTCTGCGTGATTGGCTTTTTCCTTTCAAATATGCATCCCTAGATACTTGAGCTTTCAAGAGAAGAAATATTTTTTTCATGGATTCTGACAAATCCTTTAAGAACCTCAAATAATTCAACTGCATAACATCAGATTATTATTTTACAAACCAAGCAAAACTTTTGGTCACTTTCTTCAATTCTATATATGCAAGATAAAATTCATAACAAAGCTTAGCTCCTATCAAATGCAAAGATTTACCTTGCATATTTAAAACAGAATTGCTTAGGATTAATTTTGCTTCATTGTTAGCTAGATCATGATCAAATCTACAGAATGATTTTGCATAACTTGATTATAAAAATCATTGCATTATATTGTAAACACAAGAAATCCACAGCAACACACACAAAATGAGGCATTTCGCTGTATGTTTTGATGTATGTGTGACAAATAGAATTTATCTAATATAATCTAACACACACTTCAATGCTTTTACACATTGAGTAGCTGAGTGTATGAATGGCTGGTGAGATGTCTGCATTAACAAGCAGGTGTACAGGTGTCCTATTAAAGTGGCCACTGAGTGTATTTCCCATATCTAAAATCAAAGCATGAATAAGGAATAAAAACATGGTTCTGGATCTCATCCTGTATTTGAGAATAGTAGTTCAACAAGCACATTAAAATGATATGAAGGGGGAAGACTCCAACATTTACAGGAAGATGAGCATGATGGAGAAACGGAGTGGAGGTTGAAGCTGCAAATGGCAGATAGGACTGTAAGCTGGAGATCCACGATGCCTGTAACTGAGCGATTCTGTAAAAAAATTACTGGGAGGAAATCTGACACATTTGTTTCTTCTCTCCATGGCAGGCGGTGGGGATAGCTTGCTGAGCAGCTGTCAGGCAGCAGGGAGAAGAGACGCACAGGTTGAGGTATTTTTCTAAATCAAAAGCAGATTTCATTTTCTCTGACAAATGTCATGAAATCTGTTGTTCTGTGGCAACAGTAACATGCAAGATATAAAAATTACTGTATGTTACAATAAATACATTGATTACTACAAAGCCAGAGTCTTTTCCCAAGGTGGAGATGGCTAATACGAGGGGTATAATTTTAAGATGCATGGAGGTAATTGGAGGGGGAATATCAGAGGCAAGTTGTTTCTTCACAGAGTGTTGGCTGCATGAACTTGCAGCCAGGCTTGGCAATAAGAGGCAGGTACATTAGGGACATTTAAGAGACACTTAGTTAAGCACAGGGATAAAAGAAAAATGGAGGGCTAGGTGGGAAGGAAGGGCTTGATGTAAGACTTAAAGATACAAAGTACTGTAGTCGCGCGTAATGCGCTACTAAAGAAACACACGGAGGCAGAGAGAGCAGAATGCCTTTACTCATTCAAAATCGCACGCTTAAATCTCCCCTCCAATGGGCCCCTGCAACCCACGGGGCGGACATGACGTCAGACTGTCCCCGGAAGGTCTGCCCCGAGCGGGTAGTTCCAAACGCGCTACTGCGGCGGTTTGAGTCCCGCGAGTGTGGGCCGCCACAGTACACTTATTATCAAAGTGTGTATGCAGTATAGAAACCAGAGATTCATCTTTCTGCAAACACCCACGAAACAAAGAAACACCATGGAACCATTCAAAGAAAACATCAAACACCCTACATGCATAAAAAGAACAAATCATGCAAACAGCAAAAGCTATATTGACTGTTCTGTTGTACATCTTACTGTACATACTATTTATTACAAATTAGTATGATTGCACATTCAGAAGGAGACGTAACGTAAAGATTTTAACTCCTCATGTATGTGAAGGATGTAAGAAATGAAGTCAATTCAATTCAATTCAATGAGCGAATATCACAAGGAATATTAGACATCAAACCACAGAGCCCTGGAAATAGTCTAGGAATGTTCAGTTTGGTTCATTTCAGTTCAGCACTGTGTTGTTCATTGACTGCAGACTGCAGAGCCAGTCTGCCCCCATCAAAATCACACAAAACAGCAATGAAAAACAAACAGGGATAACCAGAAACACATATAATATGAACTGCAGAATTCTCCAAGAATAGGTCCAAACCATGCCGATCAAACTTTGCCCACAGCCCAAGCCCCCTGTACCTTCCTCCAGCAGCAGCAAACAAGATGGAGAGGGTAATCAGTCAAATGCAGGCAGACGGCACAGAACATCCACTCGCCTTCTGCTCTTGTCCTCATTGATTAATCAGCAAGATCGGCAAGAAATGGGGTTGATCATGGGCTCCTGCTGTGACTCCAGTCCTCTTGGCCTCCAGGCTACATACTCTGCTCCAAACCTCACTGAACTCTCTTAGAGACAGCAAAGCACAAGATCGCTCAATTGGCCCGAAAAATGTCACAGGTTCCAATTGCATGCAATTTAGTAGTAGAAACATGTTTGAAAGAAAAAGTAATTTCATTAACTGTCTGAAGGGTGTCACCATTGGTCAAATTGCTCACTGGCGCCATCTCTTAGAGCAGGTTCAAGGATCAGCACAACATTATGGACCAAGGGGCCTATACTGTGCTGTACTGTTCTATGTTTTATGGTCTAAATAGTGCAAAAGAGGAATAGTGAGGTAGTGATCATGGGTTCATAGTCTGTTCAGAAATCTGATGGCAGAGGGGAAGAAGCTGCTCCAAAATTACTGAGTGTAGATTAAAAGGCTCTTGTTTCTGCTCCCTGATGGTAGTAAGGAGAAAAGGGCATGTCCCAGGTGGTGAGCATCCTTAATGATGGATGTCTTCAACGGCGGGGAGGCTTGTGTCCATGATGGAACTGGCTGAGTCTACAACCTTCTGCAGTCTCTTTGATGCAGCATATTGGAGACTCCATACCCAGGCGGTGATGTAACCAGTCGGATCGCTCTCCATATGGTACATCTATAGAAATTAGCTACAGTCTTTGGTGATGTACCAATTCTCCTCAAACTCCAACTGAAGTATAGTGAGTGACTGGCAGGCCTTTTTTTGTGATGCATCAATATGTTAGCCCCAGGATAGATCCTTTGAGATGGTGACAGCCAGAAACTTAAAGCTGCTCACACCTTGATGAGGACTTCCCCTTCCTGAAGTCCACGATTGATTTCTTGGCCTTGCTAATGTTGAGTGCAAGGTTGTGGCTGTGACACCACTCATCCAGCGGATCTATCCCATTGTTGGGTTGTGGGAGGCTTCTGATCAGTCAAGGGAGATCCAGATCATCAAATCAGGTGGGGTTTGAAACGCAGAGGCAAAAAGACCTTCAGATTTTGGAAAGGTAAGCCAATTGCTTAAGAGGTGGCAGGAAATCATGTTTGAATCTTGCCTATAATCAGCTCTGGAAAGTCATTTATCAACAGGATATGCCCCTTTTTGTCCAAGAAATGGCCCAAACCCAAAATATCATTTGGAAGTTGTTAAATTTCAATGTGCATTACAAATTAAATAATTAAGCATAAGTGACCATCATTGAGATATGTAAATAACTATGCAGATGATTTTGGTGGCGGTGGTGGGGCTGAGAAGGTTGCATTTGGGAGTCAGACATCTGATTTTGAGACTTTAACTTCTTATCTTGTTGAGATCAAAGTCCAGTCTGAAGTGACAAGCTCCAACCTAATCAATAAAGCAATTTATATGGAAAACTGAGGTTTGAACTGCAAACAATTTCAGTGGTAGTAAGGAAGTTAGTATCTTTGGATAATAGTTAAGGCAGAGTTGGGAGTAGACATAACTGTAAAGTATTCTCACTGTGGAACACAGACAATAAGAGAGTAAAGGTGAATGGATGCAAGTGCACTTTATATAACAAGTATTATTTTTACAGCAGGAAAAAGGATCAAAATAAACAGAGCTAATGCAGATGTGGCACTTGGAAACTCAAATGTTAGAAGTTGAGTTCAATATGTTTCTGCTACTCTGCCCAATGCTATCTACCCATTTTATGCCTTATGAAATGGGATATATGAGCATTTGGAAACCCATGAGCTAATTAGAGAGAACCAGCATGGCTTTGTGCAGGGCAAGGCATATCTTACCAACTTGATTGAGTTTTTGACAAGGTGACGAGAGAGACTGATGTAAGAAAAACAGTGGATGTTGTCTACACAGATTTTAGAAAAGCATTTGACAAAGTCGCTCATGGGAGGCAAACTCAAAAGATTAGGATGTACGAGGTCTGTGGCAAATTGGCTGTTTGGATTCATAACTGGCTTGCAGAGAAGACAGAGGGTAGTGGTTGTAGGGACTTATTTGAGCTGGAGGTCTCTAATTAGTGGTGTTCCACAGGGATCTGTGTGGCACCGTTGCTGTTTGTGATGTATATAAATAACCTGGATGAAAATGCAGATGGGTGGGTGAGTAAGTTTGCAGATGATTCAAAGATTGGTGGAGTTGTGTACAATGCTCCCTCTAATTTGTAATGACCAGAATGCACAAAAATCTTGTGCTGTGCAATTTTTTGCCCAGTGACAACAGCGTGTGTGCACTGAATAATTTCTTTAATAAAGACAGTATAAATAAGCCATTATAAAATCTACAGAAAAACCATTGCAACCTCAACGTTGTCAACACTGTCCACATCCAAAATCAGAAAAGGAAACGCGATTGCATACAATCATGAAATATGCTTAACATGCCAACAAGATAAAGGGTGACAACCTTTTGTGCACAGTTCAAGCAACACACACAAAATGCTGGAGGGACTCAGCAGGCCAGGCAGCATCTATAAAAAAAAAAGTATAGTTGATGTTTCAGGCTGAAACTCTTCGGCAGGACTGGAAAAAAAAAGCAGAGGAGTAGATTTAAAAGGGTGGGGGGGGGGAAGAGGGGAGAGAGAACCACCAGGTGATAAGTGAAAACTGGAGGAGGAGGGATGAAGTAAAGAGCTAGTGAAAGAGACAGAAGGTCATGGAAGAAAGAAAAAGGGGAAGGTGATGGGTGGGCAAGGAGATAAGGTGAGAGAGGGAAAAAGGGATGGAAAATGGTGAGGCGACAGGGGTGGGAATTACTGGAAGTTTCAGAAGTCGATATTCATGCCATCAGATTGGAGGCTACCCAAAAGTAATATAAAGTGTTTTTCCTCCAACCTAAGTGTGGCCTTATCACGACAGTGGAGGAGGCCATGGATGGACATATCGGAATGGGAATGGGAAGTGGAATTATAATGGGTGGCCACTGGGAGATCCTGCTTGTTCTGACAGATGGAGCACAGATGCTTGGCGAAGCGGTCTTCCAATATACGTCATAGATGCTGCCTGGCCTGCTGAGCTCCCCAGCATTTTGTGTGTGTTACTCGGATTTCCAGCAATCTGCAGATTTTCTCTTGTTTGTGCGCAGTTTAAGTTCCTTTGCACACTAGTGGCAAAAGGTGTGTGCACGCACATACACGCACACATTAGGGGAACATTGGTTGTGAATAGTGTGTAGAAGATGGCAAAGAATACAGCACAATATAGATCAGTTGCAGATGTAGTCAAAGAAATATTAAATGGAGTTTAACCCCAGATAAATATCAGCTGCTGCACTTTAGCAAGAGGAGAATTATCACAAATATCTATATCAATAACAGTTTGAATAAAAGGAAAAATAAACATAATCAAGATCAAACAAAGTATTAATCTAATAGTATATAATAAAGAGAAAGGTAATTGAGTCTCCTCTTATCCATAAAAAGGATAACCCAAGTTTATCCAGTCTCTCATGTTAGCACATACCTCCTGGTTTACCTCTTCTGCACCCTCTCCAAACGACCAGAACTGTACGCAATACTCCAGATGTTGAGACCCTCTCTCACTTCTCCCCCTCTATGATCTCTGCCTTTGACAGTTTAGTGGGACCCTCTCTCACTGCACCCACTGTGTGTCTCTACCTTTGACGGGAGACTCAACATCCTTCGTATAGTGGGGTGTCCAGAACTGTATGCAGTACTCTAGACGTGGCCTAAACTAATTGTTTGGAATCTAATGACCTTGCCTGGTGTCTCAGGGCTGGATGTGCCTGCATACGTACCACCTTAGCCCGACCCTGGCACTCCTCTGCCACCTGTCCACATTCCTGCAGTGCTCCACCCTTGTCAATTGCAATATCCTTTTCTCCCACTGAATTTACAATCTCACTCTCTACTCTACGCTGAGAAATTCAGTACTGTGCAAAAGTCGTAGTCACCCTAGCTATCAATATGTGCCTAAAACTTTTGTACAGTACTGTATCTATCTAAATTTCTCTTTAAATGTTGAAATTGATCCTACATCCACCACTGCCACTGGCAGCTCATTCTATACTCTCACTCTCCTCTGAGTGAAGAAGTTCTTCCTCATATTCACCTTAAACATTTCACCTTTGACACTTAGCCCATGACTTCTACTTTTAGTTTCAGCCAAACTCGGTGGAAAAAGCCTGTCCTATACTGCTTATAAACTTGTATACCCCTGCATAGAACATTACAGCACAGTACAGCTCATGATGATATGCTGACCTCTTAACCTATTTTCAGTTCAATCTAACCCTTCACTCCTACATACCCCTCCATTATCATCCATTATTATCACCTAACTATAAGTTTTTTAAATATCCCTAACGTATTTGCTTATACAACCACACTTGCCAAGGCATCTGGTGCACCCAGCACTCTCTGTGCAAAAAAACCTGTCTCTGATATCCTCCCTATACATTCCTCCAAATTATGCCCCTTCATATGCTCACTGCAATTTGCCTATCACCACAATAGGTCTACAGCGGACGCAATCTCATTGGCTCTCCACGTGGCCTTGGTCACATGGACGATATAAATACTCTATGTCAGAATGCTATTCATTGACTATAACTCAGCGTTCAACAGCATCATTCCTACAGTTCTCATCAAAAAGCCACAGAACCTGGGCCTCTGTACCTCCCTCTGCAACTGGCTCCTCAACTTCCTAACCGGATGACCACGATCTCTGCGTGGATTGGAAATAACATTTCCACTTCACTGACAATCAACACAGGCGCACCTCAGGGATATGTGTATAGCCCACAGCTCTACTCTCTCTACACACCTTACCGTGTGGCTAGGCATAAGTCAAACACCATCTATAATCTGCTGACAATACAACCATTGTGGGCAGAATCTCAGATAGTGCGAGAGGCCATACACCAGCAAGATATACCAGCTAGTTAAGTGGTGTCATAGCACCAAGCTTGCACTCAACATCATTAAGACCAAAGAACTGACTGTGGGCTTCTGAAAGGGTAAGATGTGGGAACACAAACCAATCCTCATAGATGATCAGAAGAGGATGGGGGGGGGGTGAATACTTATGCAATCAATTATTTTGTGTTTTATATTTTAATTTATTTAGATCACTTTGTAGAGATTTGCTTTCACTTTGACACAAAAGACTCTTTTACTGTTGATCAGTGTCAGAAAAGTCTAATTAAATCCAGTGTGATTCAATGTTATAGAACAATAAAACAAAAATTTCCAAGGGAGGGTGAATAATTTTTATAGGCACTGTTTGTATGTATATACATACTGGAATTCACAGCTTTTTTTTCCTCTCTATATTATTATGAATTGCATTGTACTGCTGTCACAAAGTTAACAAATTTCATGGCATCTGCTGGTGATATTAAACCTAATTCTGATTCTGATTAGCCAACTCCATCCTTGAGTTTCAATTTAACCACATTTCAGCTTATCCTATAATAACAACAGCTTAATATTTTATCAGCAACACTAGAACTTAAAACATCGTTACCTGTGAATAAAATTATTTGTGTTAGGATCATTTGGCCAACTCTATCATTACTTGAACAATTGCATTGTTCCCATTCTTCTAAATAAACGCATTACACTGGTCACATAATGGTTCCATAACTGGGAACTGTTTGTGATTCGATTCTTCGTAACCTCAGAAGGGAACAATTTCAAAGAAGGTTGATTAACGTGAGTATTTACTTATTGTCTTCCCGATGAGCTGTTATGTTTTTGAACCAACCAGCAAAATCCTAGTCACAACTACAGTTTAGAAACTTTATTATGACTCTAATAATGTTTCACTAAAATGGACTGTTCCTGTTCTAATTGCTTTTTCTGTGTAAAAATTGTTTATAATTGGTGTTTACTTTGTTTTGTGTGAATGATGTTATGACCTTGTAACGCTACTACAAGTAAGCTTTTCAATGCACCAGCGCATATGTGTAATTGTGCATAAGACAATGAAAATAAACTTGAAATTGAACTGCGTAGTCACAATGGCATAGAATCAAACTATTCAAAATCTAATGGGCTTGTTTTAATGGACTCAAATTATCAATGGATGTTATATTGATTGAAGTATTTTACAAGCAAAAATGAAAGACGTTGCTTTGATAGTTTCCAAAGCAATTCTCTTAACCAGCCCCACAATGTGACTGTCAACATATCTTTGAAAAGGCAGTGGTGTCAGTTTAATTTCTATGGAAAGATTACGTGTAAACACTTCTAAATCTATTAGCTGCTACCTCTTTTCCATAACTTCTGAAGGTGTTTGTACTTGCATAACTATTTTGCAATCATTTTAAGTTTATGCAAGAATTTGCAAAAACTCTGATTTCCATAAGTCATGTTTTCTGTAATATGGGAGGCCTCTATATATTCAGTCTTCACTATTGTCTGGTATGTAACTTGTTTTGCTAACTTGCCCCTTCACCCAACACAATTTTTTCCAAGGAATCTATCACCTTTATTTTTAGAAATGCCTTACACTTAGAAGTAACACTGGGCAATTTGTAAGAAAAGTGAACTGAGTTATAGTCTTATCCACTCACATTCTTAGCAACACATAAAATAGGCAGTGACTTACATCCATTTCCTCACAGAAAGTAGAGTTAGGTCCGTACTGGAGCTGACATTGATGATGGACGTCATATAGCACTCCTGGAGCAATGGTGGGAACCATTAACTCCGGTTTAGTTGGTTGATCATTGAGACAGAAACCCCAGCCCCGACTGTGGGTATAAAAACAAAGAGAGCTCATGATAGAATACTTAATGAACAGGAACACTGACAGGCAAAGGCTGCAATGGCTAATTTACATTCCCAGCCAACAAACCCCTATGAGTGAAAATTAATATAATTTTCCATATAATTGTTAGCGACTTCTCCTGGGGGGAAATGGTGGGTCGCAGGCACCTTCAGGATAAGAAATTCGATCTCTTCCATGGATCACCTGCACTCTTGCAAAATCAGAATCAGATTTAATATCACCAGCATATATCATGAAATTTATGAACTTTACAGCAACAGTACAATGAAATACACGATAAATAAATATAGAGAAAAAAAGCTGAGTTACATTAACTATGCACAAGTAGTGCAAAAAAACCCCCCAGTAAAAATAGTGAAATAATGTTCATGGGTCCAATGTCCATTCAGAAATCAGATGGCACAGGGGAAGAAGCTGTTCCTGAATCACTGAGTGGGTGCCTTATTGTACAGCAATAACTTCGACCAGATGTTTTCAGTAACTGTTGACCAGTCATGCACATCGCATTGGAGGATGCTTCAACTCTGGGATGTTGGTAGGCTTCCTTGCATGAACTGCTTGCTTCAGGTCCTTCCACAACACTTCTACAGGATAAAGGTTAGGACTTTGATTTGGTCATTCCAAAACACAAAATTTTCTTCTTTTTAAACCATTCTGTTCCTGATTTACTCTCATCTTTTGGATTATTGTCTTGTTGCAATATAGAACTTTTATTAAGCTTCAGGTGATGGACTGCTACACTGACATTCTCCTGTAAAGTGTCGTGATATAATTTTGAATTCATTGTTCTCTCAGCAACTGCAAGCCGCCCAGGCCCTGGGGCAGCAAAGCAGCCCCAAACCATGATGCTCCTTCCACCATGCTTCACAACTGGAATAAGGTTTTAGGGTTGGTGTGCAGTGCGCTTTTCCCTCCAAACATAGAAATGTGCATTTCTGTAAAAGTTCAATTTTTGACTCATCTATCCATAGAATATTGTCCCAGAAGTATTGTAGAACATCCAGGTGGTCTACTGCAAACTTGAAACATGCAGCAATGTTTTTGTTTGGAGTGGTTTACTCCATGGCATCCTTCCATGAACATCATTCTTGTCAGTATCTTTCTTACAGTGGACACATGAAGAGAGACTTCAGTAAATTCTAGAGTTTTCTGCAGGCCTTTTGCTGTTACCCTTGGGTTCTTTTTCACCTTCAGCAGAGCACATTGTGCTCTTGGTGTGATCTTTGTAGGATCCCCACTCCTAGGAAGAGTAGCAACACTACTGAATTTCCTCCATTTGCAGACTATTTCTCTACTGTGGACTGATGAACACACAAATGTTAAGAAATGCTTTTGAAGCCTTTTCCAGCTTCATGCATCTCTACAATTCTTCTTTTAAGGTCCTCTGAAATCTGTTTTATTCGAGACATGGTGCACATAAACAGATCTTTTTTCAGAAGAGCAGGCTCTGTCAGTAATCTAACTTTGTGTGACTTTTTTTAATAGGGCAGGGCATCTCTACAGCCCACACCTCCAATCAATCTCATCTCCTTGAATGGAACACCTGACTCCAAATAGCTTTTGTAGAAGGCATTACCCCCAAGGTTCACATACTTTTCCCAACAAATACATGTAATATTGTATATTTTTCCTCAATAAATAAATAAACAAGTATAATGTTTTTGTGTGTTATTTATTTAATTGGGTTATCTAGTTTTACAATTTTAGGTAATATGCAGAAATAGAGAAGAGTCTACAGGATCTACTGTATTTATATATATATATATAAGGAAAAGAGGTAAGAGGCCCAAGTGGGAAATAGAAGAGGAGGGAAGGGGGACGAAGAAAATTACCAGAAGGAGAAATTGATGTACATCATCAGGTTGGAGGCTACTTATATGGAATATGAGGTGTTGCTCTATCCTGAGATTGGCCTCATTGGGGCAAAAAAGGAGCCCATGGACTGTTATGTCAGAATGGGAATGGTGATAAGAATTAAAATGGTGGGCCACTGGAAATTTCCTCTTTTAGCAGATAGAGTGGGGAAGCTCGACAAAGCGGTCCCTTAATATACGTCGTGTCTCACAAATGAGACCGAATTGGGAGCAACAGATACAATTGTCAGCCCCACAGATTTACAGGTGAAGAGTTGCCTCACCTGGAAGGACTGTAAGGGAGGAGGTAAATAGGCAGGTATAGCATTTTTATTGCCTGCAGGGATATGTGTCAGGAAAGAAATTAGTGTAGAGGGACAAATGGACAAGAGAATCACAGAGCAGCGATCCCTGTGGAAAACAGAGGTGGGCGGGGGGGGGGGGTGGAGGGAGAGGGAGGTACAGATGTGTTTGGTGATATCACGCACATATCACATCAGATTTCCATTCCTTCTCCCGGCTATAATTTTACATTGTTTAAGGCTGTTTCACATTTTGTGTCCTCTCTGCTTAAGTCCCACTCAGTACTTGTAAGGAAAAGTATCAGCCTGATGTGAAAACCAATTATTACATTACTGCAAACAGGAGGGTTTCAGCCTGAAACATCGACTGTACCTTTCCTCCATAGATGCTGTTTTTCACAGAGTTCCTCCAGCAGTTTGTGTGTGTTGCTTGCATTATATTACTGCACGTGCTGTCACCCATACAATTTTATTACATGCAACTCCGGATCACAATTGCAGTGTTTTGATACTCCAATCACCATTAGGAAGTCATAGCTTTCGTCACTGCTCAATGGCTTCCGACTTCAAAGTTCAAAGTACATTTATTATCGAAGTACCATACGTTACTCAGGTTCATTTTTTGCAGGCATTCACAGAAATGAATTATGATAGAACCAATGAAAAACTACAAAGACCAATAAACAACCAATGTGGTAAAGAAGAACTGTGTAAACACAGATAAAAACAGATAGAGATGGATAGATAAATAACATATCAAATCTCTACATGGGAAGGCTACCAGTGGAAATCAACCATGACTGCTTTTATATCAGATAGCGAAAGCCCTGCAGCCTCACAGAACGAGATTGAAAATTAGTGCTGAAATTGGGACACCTCATGAGATAAAAAGATTTAAATCCACTGCACCATTTCATACTCTGTCTAACCTTTACTCATGTAAAACTTAAACAAGCTAACAAATATGCAAAGCAGTCCCTGCACTTCAATTCTCAAATGTTGAATTCAATCCGTTAGATTCAAAATCCTTTGTAAGAGATGAAAGGTATTTGATTTGCGGAAAGCCATTAGGAATTACTTCAGTTATCTCTTCTAGCTTCCTAATTATTTGACATAAGCCAATCATTTTATGATCAGCTTGATTATTTTGAAGAACAAATACAGTGTTAGAAGTACCTGACCACTCTGACCAAGGACTGATGGACAAATAGACTGACTGAGAGGTTCGTGGATAAAAGGAAAATAGAAGGCTACATGGGAGAAAAAGTTAGATTGAACTTTGAGTAGGTTAAAAGGTCTGGGCTGAAGGGCCTGTACTGTACTGTAGTCTTCTGTGCGCTTAAAAGGTTAGCATTAGCTGTCACATGTACAATGAAACCTCGGAACATGCAGTGAAATGAATCTTTTAGATAGATAGATAGATACTTTATTCATCCCCATGGGGAAATTCAACATTTTTCCAATGTCCCATACACTTATTGTATCAAAAAACAATTACATATAATATTTAACTCAGTATAAATATGATATGCATCTAAAATCACCCTCTCAAAAAAAAGCATTAATAAATAGCTTTTAAAAAGTTCTTAAATAGTTTACTAAAATACATTGAATGGTAACTTAAGCTCAGTCATAACCCCGGCACTTTAACATATTTTCCCCCTGGTGGTTGAATTGTAAAGCCGAATGGCATTGGGGAGTAATGATCTCTTCATCCTGACTGAGGAGCAATGCATCGATAGCAATCTGCCGCTGAAGCTGCTTCTCTGTCTCTGGATGGAGCTATGCAGTGGATGTTCAGGGTTTTCCATGATTGTGTCAGTTTATGAGACCACAAGACATAGCAGCAACATTAGGCCATTTGGCCCATCTAGCGTGCACCACCTTTCCAACATGGGCGACATATTATCGCTCTCAAACTTACTTCTCCCGGTAACACCCTGACGAATCAACAACCTATTAATCTCCACTTTAAATGTATCCACAGACTGGGCCTCCACAGCTGTCGTTGGCAGTGAATCCCACAGATTCACTACCTTTTGGTTAAAGAAATTCCTCCCCATCTCTGTTCTAAAGGGACATCCTTCTATTATGAGATCAGGGAGATCTGAGATTTATCTTCTGAGATCAGCTCACAAATGTCATGTTTCTGGCTCCAACACAGCATGCCCACAACTCACCAACTCCAACCATACGTCTTTGGAATGTAAAGCCCTGTGGTCACTGGAGAATGGATCGACTTTTTACAGACTGTGGCAGGAATTGAAGCCCAGATGGCAATCACTTCCACTGTACAGCGCCACTCCACACACTCTGCCTCTCTCATCAACGTACTGTTCTAGATAGGAAACAGAAAGTATGAACTGAAGGGCAGCTGCACGGAAGACCACAGCTTGAGTCTAGTGTGGAATCTTAGACTCCTTATCCGAGGAAGGAGGTTCTTCCCATGGAGGGAGTGCATAAAGAATTACAAAGGGAACTGAAAAGAGGAGATGTAACCTTGTGTGTCTGTCATTAATGAGGCTGTAAAAAACACAAAAATACAACTGCAGGTGCTGTGGATCAAAGAACATGTACACAGCGCTGGAAGAACTCAGCAGGACAGGCAGCATCCGTGAGAAAAGAGTAGCCAACGTTTCGGGCCGAGACCCTTCATCAGGAATAGGGGGGAAGAGAGGGCAGAAGCCCAGTAATAGAGATAGGGGAGGGGGAAGGGCTAGAGGCGTGAGGTGGAGAACCAATCAGAGAAAAGATAAAAGGGGAGGGGGAGGGGATAAGCATGAAAGAATTGTAGAGATAAAGAAGCAGGTAGTTGAAAGGGGAGAGAGGCAGAGAAGGACCTGGGATAGGGGAAGGGGTGGGGGGGGGGAGGGGAATTACCAGAAATCGGAGAATTCAGTGTTCATACCACCAGGCTGGAGGCTACCCAGACAGTAGATAAGGGAAAAGATGTTCTCAGGGAAATGTACAGCAGAAATGTGGCAAATGTTCATGGGATATTTGCGTGGCATTCTGCATAGGAACATTCCAATGAGACAGGGAAAGGACGGTAGGGTACAGGAACCATGGTGTATAAAGGCTGTTGGAAATCTAGTCAAGAAGAAAAGAAAAGCTTATGAAAGATTCAAAAAACTGGGAAATGATAGAGATCTAGAAAATTATTAGGCGAGCAGGAAGGAGCTTAAGAATGAAATTAGGAGAATCAGAAGGGGCCATGACAAGGCTCTGGCGAGCAGGATTAAGGAAAACCCCAAAGCATTCTACAAGTATGTGAGGAGCAAGAGGATAAGACGTGAGAGAATAGGACCAATCAAGTGTGACAGTGGAAAAGTGTGTACAGAACTGGAAGAGACAGCAGAGATACTTAATGAATACTTTGCTTCGGTATTCACTACAGAAAAAGGACCTTGAAGATCATAGGGATGACTTACAGCGGACTAAAAAACTTGAGCATATAGACCGGATGAGGTTATACCCCAGGCTACTGTGGGAGGTGAGAGGAGATTGCTGAGGCTCTGGCAGTGATCTTCGCATCATCAATGAGGACAGGAGAGGTTCCGGAGGATGGACGGTTGCGGATGTTTTTCCCTTATTCAAGAAAGGAAGTAGAAATAGCTCAGGAAATTACAAAAACGAGGAAATCTGCAGATGCTGGAAATTCAAGCAACACACACAAAAAGCTGGTGGAACGCAGCAGGCCAGGCAGCATCTACAGTAGAAGCACTGTCGACGTTTCGGGCCGAGACTCTTCGTCAGGACTAACTGAAAGGAAAGATAGTAAGAGATTTGAAAGTAGGAGGGGGAGGGGAAAATGCAAAATGATAGGAGAAGACTGGAGGGGGTGGGGTGAAGCTGAGAGCCAGAAAGGTGATTGGCAAAAGTGATACAGAGCTAGAGAAGGGAAAGGATCATAGGACGGGAGGCCTAGGGAGAAAGAAAGGGGGAGGGGAGCACCAGAGGGAGATGGAGTACAGGCAGAGTGATGGGCAGAAAGAGAGAAAAAAAAGGAGGGGGGAAAATACTAAATATATCAGGGATGGGGTAAGATGGGAAGGAGGGCATTAACGGAAGTTAGAGAAGTCAATGTTCATGCCATCAGGTTGGAGGCTACCCAGCTGGTATTTAAGGTGTTGTTCCTCCAACCTGAGTGTGGCTTCATCTTGACAGTAGAGGAGGCCATGGATAGACAACTTCATCTTGACAGTAGACGAGGCCGTGGATAGACGACTTTTCCGGCTCTCAGCTTCACCCCACCCCCTCCGGTCTTCTCCTATCATTTTGCATTTCCCCTCCCCCTCCTATTTTCAAATCTCTTACTATTTTTCTTTTCAGTTAGTCCTGACGAAGGGTCTCGGCCCAAAACGTCGACAGTGCTTCTACTATAGATGTTGCCTGGCCTGCTGTGTTCCACCAGCATTTTGTGTGTGTTCCAGGAAATTACAGACTAGTGAGTCTTACTTCAGGTTGTGTCTTACAAGCCTGATTGAATTTTTAGAGGATATGACTAAACACATTGATGAAGGTAGAGCCGTAGATGTAGTGTATATGGATTACAGCAAGGCATTTGATAAGGTACCCCATGCAAGGCTTATTGAGAAAGTAAGGAGGCATGGGATCCAAGGGGAACTTTGCTTTGTTGATTCAGAATTGGCTTGCACTCAGAAGGCAAAGAGTAATTGTAGACAGGTCATAATCTCCATGGAGGTTGGTGACCAGTGGTGTGCCTCAGGGATCTGTTCCGTGATGCCTACTCTTCATGATCTTTACAAATGACCTGGATGAGGAAGTGGAGGGATGGTTTAGTAAATTTGCTGATGACACAAAGGTTGGGGGTGTTGTGGATAGTGTGGAGGGCTGTCAGAGGTTACAGCTGGACATCGATAGGATACAAAACTGGGTTGAGAAGTGGCAGATGGCGTTCAACCCAGATAAGTGTGAGGTGGTTCATTTTGCTAGGTCAAATATAATGGCAGAATATGGTATCAATGGTAAGACTCTTGGCAGTGTGGAGAATCAGAGGGATCTTGGGGTCCGAGTCCATAGGACGCTCAAAGCTGCTGCGCAGGTTGAATGTGTGGATTAGAAGGAATGTGGTGGATTGGCCTTCATCAACCATGGGATTGAGTTCAAGAGTCGAGGAATAATGTTACAGCTATATAGGACCCTGGTCAGACCCCATTGGAGTACTGTGCTCAGTTCTGGTCGCCTCACTACAGGAAGGATGTGGATACTATAGAGAGAGTGCAGAGGAGATTTACAAGGATGTTGCCTGGATTGGTGAGCATGCCTTATGAGAATAGGTTGAGTAAACTTGGCATTTTCTCCTTGGAGCAACAGAGTATGAGTGATGACCTGATAAAAGTGTATAAGATGATGAGAGGGATTGATCGTGTGGATAGTCAGAGACTTTTTCCCAGGGCTAACACAAGAGGGCATAGTTTTAAGGTGCTTGGAAGTAGGTACAGAGGAGATGTCAGGGGTAAGTTTTTTTTTACACAGAGAGTGGTGAGTGCTTGGAATGGGCTGCTGCTGACAATGGTGGAGGTGGATATAATAGGGTCTTATAAGAGACTCCTGGATAGATACATGGAGCTTAGAAAAATAGAGGGCTATGGGTAACACTAGATTATTTCTAAAATACATGCTCGGCACAGCATTGTGGGCTGAAGGGCCTGTATTGTGCTGTAGGTTTTCTATATTTCTGTGTTTCTATGTTTCTAACCGAATGCAGAAGACAACAAACTGTGCAAATACAAAGAGAAGAAACAATAATAATAAATAAATAAACAATAAATATAGAGCACCTTTTAAATCTACATCTGATCTTTTTTTCTCCAGTCCTCCAAAGGGTCTCTGCCCAAAACATCCACTGCACTTTTTTCCGTAGATGCTGACTGGCCTGCTGAGTTCCTCCAGCATTTGGTGTGTGTTGCTCAGATTTCCAGTATCTGCAAATTTTCTATTGTTTGTTATGAATATCAAGAACATGAGATGAAGAGTCCTTAAAAGTGAGTCCATTGGCTGTGGGAACATTTCAATGATGGAGCAAGTGAAGTTCAGTGAAGTTATCCCCACTGGTTCAAAAGCCTGATAGCTTGTTATCAGGCCTAGTCATTATGCTTAGTTTTGACCATCTAAAGACTAGGTTTTAATTTTCAACCAAGTTCTAAGGTTTCATATCAAAGAAGACATGACTTCCCTACTTTGTGTAGTTCAATACAGATAAAATGCTGGAGGAACTCAGCAGGTCAGGCAGCATTATCCTCAAAGAAATTGCTCATATCTGACAGATAAAATGATCAATTTACAGACACCTCTCTGGAAAAGAATATTTACACAACCCAGGGAGTGCCCGCATTTCTTCTAAAAACTGCACAGACCACAAGGTGAATTGGGGATGACCGATTCTAGCTTCTAGGTCAAGCTTGAGGTGATTATGACATCATTCCTAATAATTTTCTTAATTCAAATCCCTTCTTTCAGAAACAACAGTAAGAAATCTGTTTGAATTCTACAACTAAGTATGGAAGTGCTGGGACTGCACTGGGTAGTTAATAGTAGGTCTGGATATTTCATTCATAAAAACGTAGAGTAGATGAGCAATGGAATAATGTAACAGGTAAAATTCTAAGAGGATGAGGCAGATCAGACCTTCCCAACCAGATCGGGCACTTACAGCCTTGGGATGCTGGGTACGTCAATTAAAATCAGGAAAAACTTCTTCAACCAGTGGTGGGGGAATTCTCTATTGCAGAAGGTGGTAGAGAGTAGGTCATGAAATATATTCATATAGGAGGTAAATATATCTCTTAATGCCAAAGGTATCATGTAACATGGGGAGAAGGTGAAAATGGGAAACGATCTCCTGGAGGTACCCATTAGTTTGCTCAGTGTCCCAAATTCCAGGATCTGCTGGCTAATTAGAAGGGGCATAAATTTAAGCCGATTGGAGGAAAGTAGAGGAGGGATGTTAGAGAGATGTGGGTGTGTGGACGCTCTACCAGGGGAAGTGGTAGAGGCAGATACATCAAGGGCATTTAAGAAGCTCTTAGATAGGCACATGAATGATAGAAAAATGGAGGGCTCTGGGAGTAGATGAAAAGATCAGCACAGCATCGCAGGTCAAAGGGCCTGTACTGAACTGTGATGTTCTTTGTTCAAACCTCAGCCTTGTGTGTCTCTGAAGAAGTTTATGGAATTGGAATTGTTTCATTAAGTAGATGATCAGAATCGGGTTTAATATCACCTGCGTATTTCGTGAAATTTGTTGTATTTGCGGCAACAGTACAATGCAATACATGATGATAAAAAAGTGAATTACAGTAATTATAGATATTCAATATATAAAAGTTAAATTAAATAAGTAGTGCAAAATAGTAGTGAGGTAGTGTTCTTGGTTTCAGAAATCTGATGACAGAGGGGAAGAAGCTACTCCTGAATCATTGAGTGTGTGCCTTTAGTAATGTACCAAATGGAGGCGCAGGCCAGAGAGACTGAGTGACCTTCTGCCATGCCTATTTCTTGTTTATACTTCCCCTCATTTATACTTCCCTTTCTCTTGGTTTTGTGAATGTTGCCGCTGCCACCGCTATTGAATATACTGAATCTCACCAGGTTCTTCCTTCAATTTTTCCAGGATTTGATCTTACAACCCTGGCATTCTACAAATAACTCACCGTCTCCAGTACATGTCCTGATCTTTCAACATGTTATGAATTACCAACCATGTTTGGCAATTGGTGCAGCAGTCACCCACAACGGCAGCTGCAGAAATGTCATTTGACAGATCTGTTATTTCCTCATTTCTCAATTTACTCTGATATTTCTGCCCCAGTTTATCTCTGAAAGTCTGAGTCAATCTCTAATGCAATGTACTTTAATACCCCTGCAGGCGCTCCAACATTTCTCGCTTCTGACATTCTATAGATTATCCTTCAGAGTTTTGCTCAAATCCTCGCCTTTGCTGGGTTTAATCTGCAGCTGTATGATCCAATGAAGAGTAATCTTCTCTAATAACCTTTCAAAAATATGGTCATTTAGTTTACTTTAAACATTTCCACTGCGATTTTAGAGTTTCAGGACACAAGTATATATAGGCTTAAACTTCACGGAACAAGGGTCAATGTGTTCATTAGGTTCTGGAACATTCATCTGAATGGAAAGGATGAGCTAAAGTACTTGTCAATACACTGGGACTTCACAAACCACTTTACAGCCTATGAACTAGTTTGCTTCACAGGAAGCGAACGAAATAGTCTGCAGACAGCCAGGTGATACTGGTAGCAATATGATCACAACTGAATAATATGCTTTAAATAATTGAAGACAGGGGACAAAATCATCCTCAGCAAAACAAAAGCTACTGGGCTGCAAGAGCAACCAGGTGTGACTTCACAACTCATGCCCATCAGATGCAACACACACAAAATGCCCAGTAGGAATGCAGCAGGAACTCAGTAGGTCAGACAGCAATGCCAGGTAGAGTTGCATTAGGGACAGGCTTGTATGTGACGTGCAAAGTCAAAGCACTCAAAAGCGGCTACTGTCAGAAAGAGATCTACCCTTAAAACAGGCATTGAGCATTGCTGTATCGGTAGAGGCTGCAGCAATGGAGGCAGCAGAACTACAGAAGAGGAGGTTAGAGTGTGAGCAACACACACAAAATGCTGGAGGAACTCAGCAGGCTGGGCAGCATCTCTGGGAAAAAAACTATAGTCAATGCTTCGGGCCGAAACCCTTCGGTACGAGATGCCATTCTTCCACTCAAAGTGTGCCAGAGTACGCATTTAGTGTTATGAATCTTCAACTTCTCTACCCGTTCCAGTGCAGGGGAGCTCTGCAGTACTTATAGAGATCGATAGTGCACTGCCAAAACTCATCTTCTGTCAGGAACTGTAGGGGAGGTTTGACCCAAAGGTAAAGCAGCAGAGATGATTTAGTAGTAAACGATATCTTACTAATAAACTGCAATACCTGCAGAGAGCTCAGGATAGAAATAGGCTGTAAGAATTTATAAACTCAGTCAACTCCATTTCGGGCACCAGACGCCCAGCATCCAGAACATCTTCAAGAAGCAATGCTTCAAAATAGGCAACATCCATTATTTAAGGACCCCAACACAGGACATGAGCTCTTCTCATCGTTACCATCAAGGAGCTGGTACAGCAGCCTGAAGGCACACACTCAGTGATTCAGCTCTGCCCTTCTGATATCTGAATGGACATTGAACCCATGAACTCTACCTCACTATTTTATTTCCCTTTTTTTGCACCGTTGATTTAATTTAACTTTTTAAATATTATACAGTGAAGGTCATTTGACAGATCTGTTATTTCCTCTTTCCTCAATTTACTCTGATATTTTTGCCCCAGTAATACACATCTCACTCTAATTATTTACAGTTTTTATTATACTGTAATAATAACAGTATAACTGATGCCACATAACAACAAATTTCACGATGTATGCCTTTGATATTTAATTTGATTCTGAAATAACAAGCTATAAGGGACCACAAGATAAGAGAGAACTGATACGGAATTCGACAGGGCAATAGGAAGTCTAGGAGCAACTGGTTGAGGCTGGCTGGAATACATAAAACCAAACCACAGAGGAATAGAACCAGCCATTTGGTCTATTGAGTCTGTCCCGAGTCTTCTTCCCATAACCTTTGATACCACGGCCAAATCAGGAACCTATCAAGCTCTGTCTTAAATATACCCAATGACCTGGCCTCCACAGCTGCCTGTGGAACAAATTCAACACACTCTGGCTAAACAAATTGTTCCACTGTTGTAAATGGACGCCCCTCTATCCTGAGGCTATGGCCTCTTGTCCTAGACTCTCCCACCATGGAAAACATCCTTTCAACATCCTTTCACTCATGCCCTCCTGCAACTCGGAGCCCTCTGTCCCGTGTCCAGGCCCCGCTTCCTCTCCTTCAGGGTCCTGTTGTAACCTAGGCTGCCCACAGATAGCATCACCCCCCCCCCCCCCCCCACTTCACCTGACTCAGTAGGAGAAGGGCCAGGAATCTCTTCTTCAATCAATGGGGAGTTAGCGAAAGGCATTATTTACCACACATCCAGATCATCATCCTCCAAATCAGTATCCCTCTCATGGGTGGAGCCAGGCTCAGCCTCTCCCGCTCTGGGCCCTTATAGCCACCCCGCGTTCTCACAGAGTTCTCTTACTAGGTGTAGGCTCCAAGTCGGGCTCTGGGTCAACAGGTGGTTTTGATGGAGGATCTTGACAGGCCCGTTCCCCTCCTCTGGTTTCACCCAGAAAACTGGTAGGTTTGGCATCTGACTCTCCACCACATAGTAAGTTTTAACCCTTCAGCTTTCAGGCGGCTGAGCACCTTCAGCAGCCTCGCTTCATGTTCTTCCAAGGTAGATACAAATACTATGAGGTCATCCAAATACACCAACACCTCAAGCAAGTTCAAATCCCCCATCGGCTTCTCCATGACTCTCTGGAAGGTGGCAGGGGCTTCCGATATGCCTTGGGGTACCCTTTCGAACTGGAATAATTCCAGGGGACATGTAAATGCTGTCTTCTCTTTGTCAGCCTCGCTCATGGGGATCTGGTAATATCCACTCCTCAAGTCCAGCACACGGAACCACTTCGCAACACTCAGACAGGCCAGTGCGTCTTCGATCCGCGGGACAGTATACTGGTCAGGGACTGTTCAGAGTCCTATCGTCCACACACGCGTACCTTCCCATTCCTTTTCCGTGCCACTACTACTGGGGATGCATAGGGGCTTCGGGACTCAGTGATGAACCCAGCTTCCTTCAACTTACACAAACGCTGCCGGACGTCTTCCATATCTGCAGGGGCCAGTCGCCACGACCTCTCACTAAACAGGGTGTCCTTGCTCACCCGGAGAGTGTGACGAGTGCTCTTGGAACAACCCACATCAAACTCGCCTGTGGAAAAGACACCTTCCAGCTTCAACATCTTCTCTACCAGCCTCCTTTTCCAGCCCAGCAGCACTGGGGAGTCCCCGAAGTTGAATGACTCAGCGGTAAACTTCCCCCCCCCCCCCCCCTTTTCCAATAGTTTCTCCCCAGTGTGTCTCATCAGGGCATTAGACATTGCCATCACCGGGAGTAAATACGCCAGGGGCATCCCCCGCTTGAAGGAGACCTCCCTCTTTGGACTGTTCCTGACGATCACTGCCATCCTGCTCACCTGTACAACTGAGGGCTTCTGCAATTCGGGCATCACCAGTCCCCCAGCAGGAAAACCCGACTCCCCCTCGTGGTCTTCCGGAGTGTCCTTTATGAGGGCTTTGCCCTCAGCCACTCTGGGGGTCCCCATTACTTTCGCTACTCCTCCGGACTGTACCACCATTGGCTTCGACTGGGTGAACCACACAGTCCCTCGTTTAAATTCGGTATCCAGCTCAATGCTGACACGCACTTCCTCAAAAGCAACTTGGAACACCACCTGCACGGACAATTTCCCCCAAAGCTCTCAGCTGCCTTCTCCTTGCAGGCCCCATAAGCCTCCTCACAAGCGGGGTGTTGGTCCCCACTAGAATTGAGACGCGGCCCATCTCAACAGGGTCAGAACAAACCAGCACCACTGTATCAAGAACCTCAGACACTCCGCGAACTCCAGTTTCACTGACAAAATAACCATCGTATGGATAATCACCAGCACTGAGACCCCAGATCTCCAGTGTGCTGAATGGTGTCAAGGGTAAATGCTTTAGATACCGGTTGTAAAATGAACGGTACAGTAACGTGACCTGCGACCCGGTGTTGAGTATGGCTTTAGTGTAAATATCCTCTATCCGTAGCGATACACTGGAGCATGGTCCCACTAAGCCTTCAGGAATAGGGTCTTTCTCCTTCAGGTGGTGCTTGGTATATTGCTGGGAACGTGCTCCCCCAGAGACACCAGGCCACTCCCTCACTGGGTCTCCTCTAGGTTCTCCCAACGACTCTCCCTGCTGAGGTACCCGGGGGCTCACTCACTCTCCTTCTGACGTGACACCTGCTGCCAGCAGCCCTCCGCATTGTTCGTCCCCTTGGGGAATCTGCCCCCCGTTAGCTCCATCACATGGGGGGGAGGGGTCACACCCGCTGCTAACAGCTGACATATCTCCGTTCTACCGCTCCCCGGGGTAGGTTATCTGTGGTCACTTCACCGCAGGGGACCACTACCGAGGACTGTACCCTGCTGACTGAGTCCTCCCACGTCTTCGCCGCGTTCTCCTCTTCCCATACCTCTCTGATCAGCTGAAAAAAAGATGGAGGGGGGCGCGTCTTACGAGACTGTTGGAGACCCCAAGCAGGCTGGTCACAGCTTATCATGAGTGAATACTACCAATAAATTATCTTCAAAATCATGCACAGCAACTGTTTCCACAAGGTAAAATACCTTTTAACATTCAATACACTTTTTTAACGTTGTATTGATCACAAAAATGCTGCTTATTGATTGAGCTTTGAAGTAGAATTTTAAAACTACTTCTGATTTTCATTTTTGTTCTTTCTTGAGATACCAGACACTGCAGACTATGTGCTGTTCAGCAGCCCAGCTGTCAAAATCCTAACAAAATTTCTGGAGGTATTACAGGTAGTGGTTCTGATCTTATCATTTTAGAATTCACCAAAGGAAATCTGAAAAGAATTTCAAGATACTTTGCAGCTTTGCAATTTTTCATTTGCAATCGTTCCTCCCAGTTATATCTGCTCCATAAAGTTGTCTCCCGCCATGTCACAGCAGAACAATTTTCTCCATGAAAAATGAGGCAAGTTGTAGGCAAAACTAAAAATAAAATATAGGACTATTTAATTCAAAATATATAAATGTCAGGTATAAATTAATGACTCACTCCAGGAACCGTGTGATGTAATCTTTGCTGCAAGGTGACCAAATAAGAGGAGACTGATCATACTGTAGTTGTCGTGACATAATGAAATGGTGAGTGTCCGTGGGTTCACAGTCATTACCCTGACCATCATGCTGGATTCCAAAACTGCAAAGATAACAGCAGAAATTTCAGAAGATACATCAACATTCTTTCAGGAAGTTTTCAAATTATATTCTGTTTTCTTATTGCAAATACTTTTTATTTATTTCTAGAGGAAAATAATTTACAACATTGATCGGTTGGAGAGGCAACACTTCATACTCTATCTGGGTAGCTTTCAATCTGATGGCATGAGCCTCAATTTCAAAGTTCAAGGTAAATTTATCATCAAAGTACATATATGTCACCATATATAAATCTGACATTCATTTTCTTGTGGGCATTCACAGTAAATACAATAAACATAATAGAATCAGTGAAACACAAAATACTCTGCAGGTGCTGGGGTCAAAGCAACACACACAACACGCTGGAAGAACTCAGCCGGTCAGGCAGCATCCGTGGAAACGAACAGTCAACGTTTCGGGCCGAGACCCTTCGTCAGGATTGAAGACAGAGGGGGAAGGGCCCTATAAATAAGGTGGGGAGAGGGTGGGAAGGAGAAAGCCGGTAGGTGTCAGGTGAAAAACTAGAAAGAGCAAAGATCAAGGGGTGGGGGAGAGGATAGGCAGGAAAGGTGAAGAAGGAATGTAAGGAACGAGGGAGGTGATAGGCAGCTCGAGGAGGAGGCAGAGGGAAACTGGAATGGGGGAGGGAGGGGGAGGGAATTACCGGAAATTGGAGAATTCAATGTTCATACCACCAGGCTGGAGGCTACCCAGACGGTAGATGAGGTGTTGCTCCTCCAACCTGAGTTTGGCCTCATCATGGCAGTAGAGGAGGCCATGTATGGACATATCAGAATGGGAATGTGAAGCAGAATTGAAGTGGGTGGCAACCGGGAGATCCTGTCTGTTGTGGCGGATGGAGTGGAGGTGCTCGACGAAGTGGTCCCCCAATCTGTGTTGGGTCTCGCCGATGTAGAGGACGCCGCACCGGGAGCACCGGATGTAATAGCTTACCCCAACAGAATCACAAGTGAAGTGTTGCCTCGCCTGGAAGGACTGTTTGGGGCCCTGAATGGTGGCAAGAGAAGAGGTATAGAGACAGGTGTAGCACTTACGCTTGCAGGGATGTGTCAAGTGGGAGATCTGTGGGGAGGGATGTGTGGACCAGGGAGTCGCAGAGGGGATGATCCCTGTGGAAAGCAGAGAGGGGTAAAGAGGGAAAGATGTCCTTAGTGGTGGGATCCTGTTGAAGGTGGTGGAAGTTGCGGAGGATAATATGCTGGATCCGGAGGCTGGTGTGGTGGTAGGTGAGGAGAAGAGGAACTCTATCCCTGTTGTGGTGACAGAAGGATGGGGTGAGGGCCAAAGTGTGGGAAATGGAGGAGATGCAGGTGAGGGCATCATTGATGACGGCAGAAGGGAAACCACGATCCTTTAAGAAAGAGGAAATTTGAGATGTCCTGGAACTGAAAGCTTCATCCTGGGAGCAAATGCGGCGGAGACGGAGGAACTGGGAATAGGGAATGGCATTTTTGCATGTGGCAGGGTGGAAAGAGGCATGGTCGAGGTAGTTATGAGAGTCAGTGGGTTTATAGGAAATGTCAGTGGACAGTCTGTCTCCAGAGATAGACACTGAGAGATCAAGAAAGGGGAGGGAAGTGTCTGAGATGGACCAAGTGAATTTGAGGGCTGGATGGAAGTTAGAGGCAAAGTCGATGAAATTGATGATCTCAGCATGGGTGCAGGAAGCAGCGCCAATGTAGTTGTCAATTTAGCGAAGGAAAAGTTGGGGAGCAGTACCAGTATAGAAGCATCACCTTCCCCTGATGCTTCTCCTCCTTCCCTTTCTCCCACAGTCCACTCTTATCTCCTACTAGATTCTCTTTTCTTTAGCTCTTTAACTTCTCCACTTATCACCTCCCAGCTTCTCACTTCATCCTTCCTGTCTTCACTGACCAGCCATCCCCCTCACCTGGCTTCACCTACCACCTTCTAGCTTGTACTCTATCCTCTCCCCCACCTTCGTATTCTGGCTCCTCCCGCTTTCCTTTCCAACCCCGATGAATGGTCCTGGCCAAAAATGTCAACTATATACATTATTCCTCTCTACAGATGCTGCTTAATATTCTGTGTTGCTCCAGCATTTTGTATGTGTTGCTCTGAATTTCCAGCATCTGCACAATCTAGTGTTTTTCGATATATTTTCAATTGCTTTCATTTCCCTCCTCATCGGATATTCATTAGTCTATTTTTTTAAATGGGTTCTTTAGGGTTTCTTGTTTTGTGGCTACCTGTAAGGAGATGAATCTCATGGTTCTATAATTTATACATACATTGATAATAAATGTACTTTGAACTTTAAATTATCCTCATAATATTTTAGAACATACCATTACCGAGCACTCCCATATCATAATGGCTTTGAGTTATAAGAGTCACACAGCACTACAGCAGAGATTTGTGGCCCATCTAGTCCATGCCAAACTATTATTCTGCCTATTCTCATTAACTTGCACCTGGACCATAGCCCTCTAAACCCCTCCAATCAATGTACTTACCCAAATATCTTTTAAAATGTTGAATTCAAACCTGCGTCCACCACTTCTACTGGCAGCTCGTTCTACATTCTCACCAACATTTGAGTGAAGAAGCCTCCCCTCATGTTGCCCTTAAATATTTCACCATTTACCCATGACCTCTAGTTCTACTCACACGCAAGCTCTGCTTGCATTTACCCTATCTATACCCTTCACAATTTCGTATAACTACATCAAATCTGCTCACTGCAGGACGTTGTAGAGTATGCGGCCGAAACAAAAAAGCAGGCAGAAAAAAACATTGCCGACACTAATCACCCGGCAAACTGCCTTTTCCAAAAGATACTATCTGGGAAGCAGTACAGGGCTATTAAAAGAAAAACTTCACACCATCTTAAAAGCTTCTTTACCCAGGCAGTAAATCTGATTAACCATTACAGCCACACACCCCTCTATTTATTACTGCTGTCACTGCAGAGTAAATACTTTAAACCACTTTTTATAATGCTGTTTACATTGTAAATACATGATGCACATACATGCACATTTTTTTCATCTCTACAAGATTATTTTTATATAATTTTTTATTCTTATAATTGTTGACTGCTGTTGTTTTTATTGCATGTCACATCAACACAGCACAGCAAATTCATAATACATTTAAATGGACTTGGCAAATAAAGTTGATCCTTGATTTTCTATTGCACCCTCTGACTCTTTTTATTTCTATATTCATTGAGATACAGTGAGGAATAGACCCTTCCAGCCCTTCAAACCACTTCCCCCAGCAATCCCCTGATTTAGCACAACCACCAATTAACCTGGCAACTAGTATGTCGTGCATCATGGGAGGAAACTGGATCACCTGGAGGAAACCCACATGGTCATAGGAAAAACGTACAAAACCTTCCCCTTACAGGCAGCTTTGTGATACAGTCATCTGCCAGCACACCAACGTGTGACTATTTAAGTTAGTTTAATTTTTTGCTCTCCTAATGGTTATGGCACAGTGCTTGATACTGGCTAGCAACCAAGGATGAAAATGCAAGATAACTTTAATCTCCAGCAGCTGCAGTACAGTGGAGAGGCTCTCGATGGAGGGCAGCTTATTCAAATAATTCTAACTAATTCTGCTGTGGCAGATCTGCATAGCACGAAATGAAATCTGTACATAATTACACCGTCTGGTTTATAAGGGACGAGATACCTGTGGCCAATCTCATGTGCGATGGTGAATGCCACTGGTAAGCCAGAATCCTCATTAATGTTACAGCTTCGATGTGGTTGGCACATTCCTGAGACATGAGACAGCCCTAACGTTTCACAAGGACGATTCATCCCAGCACAGAGATCCTTCCTGCAGACAAATGGTAGTTAGCTCATTTAAAAGTCAGCCAAAAAGTCCTCATTTGCTATAACTTAAACATGCACAAGTACTTCTGTAGATCTTTATGCCACCATATGCTGCCACTTTCATCAATGTTAACTGGAATGTAACAGTGTAAACAAAACACTTATACCATATTTCTTCCATTAACTTCACTTTTTTTCAACAGAATAGTTTAAAATCATGGTCTTATGCACCAAGCAGAAATAGTTAGGAGAATTTTCTTTTCATTCTTAACATAACACATTGTGATATTAAAAGCGCTCAGAGACATAATACAAACAATTTACACTTAGTGGCCATTTTATTTGGTAAACCTGTACACCAGGTAGTTAATGCAAATTTCTAATCAGCCAATCATATGGCAGCAACTCAAGTCAGGTCATGTCAAGTTTGTCATTTAACTATATATGTGTATACCATCAAGCGAGATGTTTTATCTGAGCCAGGGTATAAAGCACAGTAGTACACATAACACACAACTACTTATGAAAGTAAGGATAAAATCTACAGATGAGTTACACATAAAAAAACAAACTAAAGTGCAGAGATTAAATATTGTAAGGCACAGATTAACCAGTGACACTTTGAATGCAATGCGGCAGGGAGTTCAGAAGCTTGAGGGAAGAAATTGTTTCCCATTCTTGTTCTTATGCATTGGAATTTCCCACCTGATGGTAGAAAGTCTACGGAAATGCTGAATGCCCAAACCTTTTGACCATGTCTGGATAAAAGCATGCAGGCAGGGTCAAGACATTTACTTGCTTTTTAGACCAAACACCGGAACAGAAAAGAAGGGTGATTACCGTAAGTGATTTTGACCTTGGAATGATTGTTGGTCACAGATGGGATCACAATCAAGTTTAAAATCACAGGAATATGCTGTGAATTTTTTTGTTTTGTGGCAGCAGTACAGTGCAATACATAATAAAAGTGTAAATTACTGCAACATATGCAGTGCCTATAGAAATATTCATCTTCCTTGAAAGCTTTCATGTTTTATTGTTTTATAACATTGAATTACAGTGGATTTAATTTGGCTTTTTTGACACCGATCAACAGAAAACGACTCATGTCAAAGTGAGAACAGATTTCTACTAATTGGTCTAAATTAATTACTATTATTAAACACAAAATAATTGATTGCATAATACCTCACCCCGACAAGTCAGTATTTAGTAGATGCACCTTTGGCAGCAATTACAGCCTCAAGTCTGTGTGAATAGGTCCCCATCAGCTTTGCACATCTGGACAATGCAATATTTCCCCATTTGTCTTTACAAAACTGCTCAAGCCCAGTCAGGTTACATAGGGATCATGAGTGAACAGCCCTTTTTATGTCCAGTCATAAATTCCAATTGGATTGAGGTCTGGACTCTGACTTGGCCACTCCAGGACATTAACTTTATTGTCATTAAGCCATTCCTGTATAGTTATGGCTTTATGCTTGGGGTCATTGTCTTGATGGGAAAAAAATCCTCCGAAGTTATGGTTCTCTTGCAGACTGCATTACAGACAGACATACTTTATTGATCCCAAAGGAAATTGGGTTTTGTTACAGCCACACCAACCAAGAATAGTGTAGAAATATAGCAATATAAAACCATAAATAATTAAATAATAATAAGTTAATCATGCCAAGTGGAAATAAGTCCAGGACCAGCCTATTGGCTCAGGGTGTCTGACACTCCGAGGGAGGAGTTGTAAAGTTTGATGGCCACAGGCAGGAATGACTTCCTATGACGCTCAGTGTTACATCTCGGTGGAATAAGTCTCTGGCTGAATGTACTCCTGTGCCTAACCAGTACATTATGGAGTGGATGGGAGTCATTGTCCAAGATGGCATGCAACTTGGACAGCGTCCTCTTTTCAGACACCACCGTCAGAGAGTCCAGTTCCACCCTCACAACATCACTGGCCTTACGAATGAGTTTGTTGATTCTGTTGGTGTCTGCTACCCTCAGCCTGCTGCCCCAGCACACAACAGCAAACATGATAGCACTGGCCACCACAGACTCGTAGAACATCCTCAGCATCATCCGGCAGATGTTAAAGAACCTCAGTCTCCTTAGGAAATAGAGACGGCTCTGACCCTTCTTATAGACAGCCTCAGTGTTCTTTGACCAGTCCACTTTATTGTCAATTCGTATCCCCATGTATTTGTAATCCTCCACCATGTCCACACTGACTCCTTGGATGGAAACAAGGGTCACTGGTGCCTTAGCCCTCCTCAGGTCCACCACCAGCTCCTTAGTCTTTTTCACATTAAGCTGCAGATGATTCTGCTCACACCATGTGACAAAGTTTCCCACCATCGTCCTGTACTCAGCCTCATCTCCCTTGCTGATGCATCCAACTATGGCAGAGTCATCAGAAAACTTCTGAAGATGGCAAGTCTCTGTGCAGTAGTTGAAGTCCGAGGTGTAGATGGTGAAGAGAAAGGGAGACAGGACAGTCCGGTTTTCTTCCAGGATTTTCCTGTAGTATGCTGCATTCATTTTACCCTCTACCTTCACAAGCCTTCCTGGGTCTGCTGCAGTGAAACATTCCCACAGCACGATGTAGCCACCACCATGCTTCACAGTAGAGATGGTATTTTTTTCATGATGTGTGATGTTTGACTTATGCCAAACATAGCATTTAGTCTACACACACAAAATGCTGGTGGAACACAGCAGGCCAGGCAGCACCTATAAGGAAAAGCACTGTCGACGTTTCAGATCTCGTTTGAATTTCCAGCATCTGCAGATTTCCTCGTGATAGTATTTAGTCTGATGGCCAAAAAGCTAAATTTTGGTGGTTTCATCAGACCATAGAATTTTCTGCCAGCTGACTTCACAGTCTCCCACCTGCCTTCCAGCAAGCTCTGACCAAGATTTCATGTGATTTTTTTTTCAACAGTGGCTTTCCCTTTGCCACTCTCCCATAAAGCTTGCGACTGGTGAAGCACCTGGGCAACAGTTGTTGCATGCGCAGTCTCTCCCATCTCAGCCACTGAAGCTTGGAACTCCTCTAGTGCTATCATAGGTCTCTTGGTGGCCTCCCTCACTACTTCCCTTCTTGCACGGTCACTCAGTTTTTGAGGATAGCTTGCTCTAAGCAGATTTAAAGCTGTGCCATATTCTTTCAATTTCCCGTTGATTCACTTAACTGTACTCCAAGGGATATTCAGTGACTTGGAAATTTTCTCGTAGCCACCTTCTGACTTGTGCTTTTCAATAACCTTTTCCGCAGAGGTGCTTGGAGAGCTCTTTTGTCTTTATCATGTAGTAGTTGCCAGGATACTGATTCACTAGCAGTTGGACCTTCCTGACACAAGTCCATTTTTACTACAATCAGTCGAAACACCTGACTACACACTGGTGATCTCTAATTAATTAATGATGTGACTTTTAAACTGGTTGAACAAGTGATAATTTGGTGTGTCCAATTTGAAGGGGGTGAATACATATGCAATCAATTATTTTTTGTTTTATATTAATAATTAATTTAGATCACTTTGTAGAGATTATTTCACTTTGACGTGATAAGTGTCAAAAAGTTGATCAGTGTCAAAAAGCCAAATTAAATCCACCGTGATTCAATGTTGTAAAACAATAAAACATGAAGACTTCGGGGAGCTCGGCAGATCAGGCAGAATCTATGGAGGGAAATAAAGAGTCAGTGATTCGGGCTGAGACCCTTCAGCAGAAAGAAAGAAGGCAGAAGATAGAATAAAAGGGTGGGGGAAAGGTGAGGAGCATGGGCTTATGGGTAATAGAGGAGTCCAGGTGAGAGGGTGAAGCTAGGTAAGTGGGAGGATTGGAGGAGGGTATGTTATGAGAAGCTGCTTTGTGATGTGTCAAAAGTAACACCACAAATCCTTAACTCCTCCGATTTTAGCACTGATGTTGAGAAGCTTGGATTCACCTCCTTCTGAATATTTAGTGCGGAAGTTTGGAGATCAGTTGGGTGTTCCAGCACTCTGCGGTCTCTGAGAGGATTCTGGGAGGTAGAAGCCGCGTACATGAGTCTCATGGCGGGAAAGCTGCAGGATAGGGGCACAAGACGATGTTTTACTCCATCTTGCCAATTAAAGCTTCCATTGTGCGCAGATTAAAGTGACGAGAGAAATTAAAGCATTGAGGTGAGTGTGGAGAGTAAGCACTGGCTGTCTGCCTTTTGATCACTCTGCTGGGGAGAGAGGAAAGCGTGCCGCGATGCCTGGACAATGTTGCCCAGGTTTGCAGCATTTTCGATGTGGACTTGGATTACAGGCTTTCTCTTTCAGTCTCATAGTTTTTAACATTGTGTTATTTACCCCGTCTTTCTCAATTATTTTGTGTAGGAGGAGGGATTTGAGGGTTGGTGTGCCTGTTCCGTTTTGGTCTTGTTTTTGAGGAAGAGGAGGAATTTGGGGTTTGATGTGCCTGCACCATTTTAGTCTTGTTTTTGTGCAGGAGGAGGGATTTGAGGGTTGGTGTGCCTGATCCATTTTGTTCATGTTTTTTGTGCGGGGAGGTGGGATTTGAGGGTTGATGATCGTGCTACCTTTCTTTTCGTTTTTGGTTTCATGACTACTCAGCGAAGTATTTCAGAGTTGTATATTTTGATAATAAATAAATAAAATAAAATGAACCTTAACTTCTTGCTTCTATATCCCTGTTTGAAAATTATTTCACTCAATGGACAGTGGTGTTCTGGATACATTGCTTGAAACAGAAATCTTTGTGATATTTAAGCTGTACACACATACCACATGGAGACCTGCACTCTGCACTGCCATGGGCCTAACATGGGGAAGCAGTTGAAATCTTAAGCAATGTACCTATACTATAAACCTAATGGACATGATGGCCTCTTTCCACACCATTAATTTCCTTCCATGGTTCTGTCATTTGTTCATTCATTATGTGCCGTGTCATATGACATAGGTAATGACGGTCTTTCCATGACCATGATTGTTCTTGACAAATTTTTCTACAGAAGTGATTTGCCATTGGCTTCCTCTGGGCAGTGTCTTTACAAGATGGGTGACCCCAGCCATTATCAATATCCTTCAGAGATTGTCCGCCTGGCGTCAGTGGTCACATAACCAGGACTTCTGATGTGCTCATACAACCATCTACCACCAGCTCCCATGGTCAAATGACCTTGATTGGGGGCTAAGCAGGTGCTACACCTTGTTCAAGGGTGACCTGCAAGCTAACAGAGGGAAGGAGTGCCTTACACCTCCTTTGGTAGAGATGTATCTCCACCCCACCACCCACACGATTCTACACCTCATTCAGCTCCACCTAGGCAGAAGTATTTAACTTACACCGTCTTTGTAGTAATCTAAAAAGGTGACAAAACAAATCGATGAAGGTAAAGCAGTGGATGTGGTTACTTACAGCGTTTTGGCAAGTGCTGTTCTGTTCTATGTTCTATAGTATGTAATGTTGCCACTTTTCAGTTACTTAAAATTCATTTGCAGAACATCAGCAAAACTGGGACCTATGGGCACCACAGTTGGGAGCAAATCAAAGTCCTTCTCCCACTCTTTCAGTGGTCAGTGGGTTGGTGCATGTGCATGGGTGAAGGAGGTGTAGTACTGGGGGGGGTTTAGATCTGGACATGAAAAAGCTTGAAGGAGAAGGATAATATAACAAAGCATCCTTTGTTGTTAGATACCGGAATCATGCAAGTTTACCTGCTGGAATTTACAATTGGAAATTTACAGGAAAATATGGAAGTGCCCCCTACACGACCTGCCTGTGTGAAGGCAAGTTGTAGGGCCCCATCCTCTACACCAGAGGTTCTCAACCTTTTTTATGCCATGGACACCTACGGTTAACCCAGGGGTCTGTGGACCTCAGGTTGGGAACCCCTGCACTGCACTATTACCCTTGTTGGATGTGATACCAATAATACACAAAGCAATTTTCCCTTTTAAAAATCCAGCCCTTTGTGCTGCCGAGTTTGATTTTTTATTATCAATAATTTGAAAAAAACTAACCGAGTCAACAACACGGCCACATCGTGATGATTTGGGCTGGAGTCGCTCTTAGGATTGACGTTCTTTTGCCACTTGCAGAAGCTGGAAAGCGTATGGTCAGCGTGATGAATGATTTTTAGTTCCTTCTGTAAAGGATTGCAACAACGTTATTCAAACAAAACACTACCAGAAGCAGCAATTTGATGAATATAATTTACATAAATGAACACAACAAGCTGTTTTGTAGAACTTTTCCAAAATCTTTTATTTATTATTTATTTAAAGATATAGTGCAGAGTAAGTCCAATGAGCCAAGTCACCCTGCAACCCACCTATTTAACCCTAGCCTAATCACAGGACAAATTACAATGACCAACAAACCTACTGCCTGGAACATCTTTGGACTGTGGCAGGAAACTGGAGTACCTGCAACAAATCTACCCAGTCATGGGGAGAGCGTACAAACTCCCGTTGGAGTATTATCAACAGGTTTGGGCCCCATATCTCAGAAATGTTGTGTTGTCATTGGAGAGAGTCTAGAGGAGGTTCACAAGGATGATTCTAGGATTGAAGGGGTTAACATATGAGGAGCATTTGGCAGCCTTTGGACCTACACTCACGGGAATTTAAAAGAATGAAGGGGCTCTTGTTGAAAACTATCAAAGCTGAAAGAAATAGTAAGGGTGGATATGGACAGAATGTTTCCCTTGGTAGGGTGTCCAGAACTAGAAGACACAGCCTCAAAACTGATGGGTGGCTTTTTAGATCAGAGTAAGGAGGAATTTTTTTAGCCAGAGAGTAATGAATCTGTGGAATGCTCTGCCACAGACAGTGATGGAGGTCAAGTCCATGGGTATATTTAAGGTGGAAGTTGATTGTTTCTTGATCGGTCAGGGCATCAAAGGATATGGTGAGAAGACAGGAGTATGGGGTTGAGTGGGATCTGGGATCAGCCATGATGGAATGGCGGAGCAGACTCGATGGGCTGAATGGCCTGATTCTGCTCCTATGTCTTATGATCTTATGGTCTAAACTAGGCCAGGCCTTCCAATATGCAGTAGATTTGAATGAGACGTCAATTGTCCTTCTAAACTACAATGAGTACAGGCCAAGAGTCATCAAACGCTCCTCAAACATTAACCCTTTCATTCCCAGAATCAATCTCATATATCTCTTCTGAAAGGTCTCCACATCCTACCTTAGATATAGGCCCAAAACCACTCACAGTACTCCAAAGGTGGTCTGAGCAACGTTTTGTAAAGCCTCAGCATTACATCTTTGCTCCTGTGTTCCAGTCCTCTCGAAATGAATGCTAACATTCCATTATTAATGGAGTTAACCTTTTGTGAATCCTGCACAAGGACTCTCATGTCCCTTTGCAGCTCTGATTTCTGAACTATATTCACATTTAGAAAATAGTCTATGTCTTTATTCCTTCTACTAAAGTGCATGACCATACACTTCCCTACACCATATTTCATCGGCCACTTCTTTGCCCATTCTCCCAACCTGTCCAGATCCTTCTGCAAACTCCCTGCTTCCTCAACACTACCTGCCCCTCCACCTATCCTTACATCATCTGTGAACTCAACACCACCCACCGCAGAACACCACTAGCCACCAGAAGCCAACTAGAAAAGACCTCCGTTATTCCTACTCTTTGCCTTCTGCCAGCCAGTCTTATACCTATGCTAGTATATTTCTTGTAATATCAACTTCACGTGTGGCACCTTATCAAAAGCCTTCAGAACTCTGAAAAATGAAAACTTTAAGGGGAACAGAGGGGAAACTTCTACACTGAGAGAGTGGTGTGAGTGTGAAATGAGCTGCCAGCACAAGTGGTGGATGCTATTGTGATTTCAACGTTCAAGAGAAGTTGAGATAGGTACATGGATGGGAGGGCAGGGAGGGCTATGGTCCAGGTGTAGGTAGATAGGACTAAGCAGTTTAAGTGTGCAACACGGACTGGATGGGCCAAAGGGTCTGCTTCTGTGCTGCGGTTTTCTGTGACCCTGTGGCTCTAACCACCAACAAACAACATCCACTCACTTTTATCTATTCTGTGTGTTACTTCCTCAAAGAACGGCGACAGACTTGATCGGCAAATTTTCCCTTTAAGGAAGCCATGCTGACTTTGGCCTATTTTATTGTATGCCTCCAAGTGCCTCAAACTTTATCCTTAATAATGTACTTTAAAATCCTGCTGAACACTAGAGTAAGGCTTCCTGGCCTATTATTTTCCCTCTTTTGCCTTCCTCTTTTCTTAAAGAGTGGTGTGACACTAATAATTTTCTAGCCCTGAGCTGGAGTCCATCTGGTCCACGTGGCTTATCCACTTTCGGACCTTTCAGCTTCCCAACCACTTCTTTTTCTTAGTAATCACAACTACGATCACTTCTGCCCCTGATATGCTCAAATTTCTGGCATACTGCTAATGTCTTCCATAGTGAAGACTAATGCAAAATACTGATTCAGTTCATTCACCATTTCTTTGTCCCCATTATTACCACTCCAGTGTCATTTCCAGCCATCCAAAGTAAATTTTTGCCTTTATTTATGTATCTGAAAAATCCTTTGATATCCTCTTCTATACAATTGGGTAGTTGCCTTTATATTTCATCTTTTCTCTCCTTCGTGAATTTTAACTGCCTTCTGTTAGTTTTTTTTTTAAAGCTTTCCAATCCTTCAGGTTCCCACTATTTTTTTGCAATATTGTTTTCCCATCTTTTGCTTTTATGCTGTTTTTGACTTCCCTTGTCAGCCATAGTTGCCTCATCCTCCCTTTAGAAGACTTCATCGGGGTTAAATAATTCGGTGTCCCGTGAAGTACTTCCACAAACTTCAGTCATCGCTACTCTACCATCATCTCTGCTAGAGACCCCTTCCAAGCAACCTTGGCCAGCTCCTCGCTCATTCCTCTGAAGGTACTTTTACACAACAACCTTTACTTCAGTGTATTTTAGTTTTATTTGGATAAGCAATACAATTTTACAAAGAATAAATCCTGCCACCATCAATGAGTAAATGTCAATTTCTAACACTGAGGTAAAGTGTCAAACTAAAGATGTTAGGTATGGAACGCAATCAAAGGACAAGTTTTGCCTTCTGGACAGGAATGGAGGATTTTTCTCGTAACATAAGTAAGTACACTCAGACATCAAAGGTTTCCACAGTCTACGTATTTGCTTAAAGCATTATTTTTTAATATTTCTTACACCTCAAATATTTCCATTATAGAAACATATCTCTTGCTTCACTTCACTTGCATTATACCTTCACTGCAATTAACCTTTGAATCCGAGCAGCTGATCTGGACTGAGTATACTTATTCTGTATTTGGAAAGGTGGTCTTACCTTCAGCCTGATTTACTCCTTTCATAGTGAATATATATTTCAATAAATCTCTCTAATTATGTATTACATTTTGTAAAGACATTTAATTTCCATTTGTGTGTCTAGGAATAGGGTTTCACTATCCTTTGACCTTACGAACATGTGTTTCACATGATCCACTTTGATCTCCAAAAAGAAATTACCGGTATTGAAAAAATTACTGAACCGAGCAAAATAAATCACAGATAATTCTGTGGCATTTTGAACACTGCACTAAAACAGGATTTACCTGTTACAGCTTACATCTTACAGCTGATGCCTGAATGCCTGCTTTTGAGGCAATCAGGCCTTAAAAGTATCTCTCTCCATGGCAACCAATGACCAACTGCAGCAAAGTTTGCCTTGTAGATAAGGGAAAACATAGGGGGAGAGATGGAAGTAGCATTCTCCAGCATCTGCAGTTACCTCAAACATATTGCAATGCACGTTAGGAACCTTACTTCTTAAGTGACCTCACGCAGTGATATCTACAAAGAGTTCAATCTGTCAGACATCAAAGCATCTGGTGCTGGTCTGCATAACAAAAGAGCTCTGTGATCTATTGAGAGAACATGGAGCGATGCTTGTATAGAAGAACCAAGGCTTTAAAGAAGATAGAAAAGTGAAATATTATAGCTCAATGGGAACTGATTTAGTTGTGTCTCTGCTGAACTGGTGAGGAGTACTCCTTGTTTTCAGTGGCTAATAAATAAAAGTTGTAAATTGCATCTAAAAGCACCAATTTGTTTTGGTGATTGTGGAAATGGTCGCTGCATAGGCAATAACATCTTCACCAAAAAAAAATGCATGGAGAGCACCACGCACAAAATGCTGGAGGAACTCAGAATGTTGGGCAGTACCTATTGAGGGGAACAAACAGTCAGTGATTCAGACCAAGATCCTTCACCAGGACTTAGCCTGAAACATTGACTCTTTGTTCCTTCCCTTTGATGTTGCTGGCAATTTTGTGTGGTTCTCTGGAATTTCAGTGTCTGCAGGTCTTTTGTGTCAATGCTTGCAAAGATGAGTGACTGGAGAGAGATCAGTAGGGAGGGATGAGAAAACAAAGGAATCATGGAAAGGCAACACGAGTGAATCTGCAGATGCTGGAAATAAATAAAAACACAAAATGCTGGCAGAACTCAGCAGGCCAGACAGCATCTATGTGACTCCTGATGAAGGGTTTCGGCCCGAAACGACGTCACTACCTCCTCCCATAGATGCTGTCTGGCCTGCTGAGTTCTGCCAGCATTTTGTGTTTTTAATCATGGAAAGACCATTTATCCCTGCAAGTGGGTCAAACCTCCTCCCTCAACTCGATTCAGAGGACCAAACAGTCATTCCAGGTGAGCCAACACTTCACCTGTGAGACCCGATGTAGAGTGGGAAACTGTTTCATTGAGCATCTTCACTCTGTGCACACAAAAGGCGGGATTTCCCAGTGGGCATCCATTTCAATTTGACGTCCCATTCCGACATGTAGGTCCATGGCCTCCTCTACAGTCGCAATGAGGCCAAAGTCTGGTTAAAGGAGCGAAACCTCATTTTCTGTCTGGATATCCTCCAACCTCATGGCATGAACATTGATTTCTCCAACTTCTGGCAATTTCTCCCTCCGCCCAATCCTCTTTTTTTCCATTTCCCATTCTGGTTGCCCGCTTACCCGTTCTCTTCTCCTCACCTGCCAATCACCCCTTTCTGGTGTCCGGCCCCCTTCCCTTTCTCCAATGATCCAATATCCTATCAGTTTCCTTCTTCTTAAGCCTTTTGCCTTTTCCACCTATCACCTCCACGCTTCTCACTTCATCATCCCTAAACCACCCACCCCACCCCCACCAACCCCCTCACCTGGTTTCACCTATCACCTGCCAGTTTGTTCTCCTCCCATTCCCCTCACCTTCTTACTCTGGCTTCTGCTCCTTCTATTCCAGTCCTAATGAATGGTCTAGGCCAGAAACATTGACTCTTTATTCCTCTCCATATATCAGGGGCTCCTAACTTTTGATATGCCATGAACCAATAACTTTAAGCAAGGGGTCTGTGGAGCCCAGGTTGGGAAGCCCTGGTATAGATGCTACCAGACCTGCTGAGTTCATCCAGCACTTTGTGTGTGCTGTTCATGATTTCCAGCATCTGCAGAAACTCCTGCATTTAGGATCTCTCCTTCAGCTCTCCATGTAAGTTTTCTATGATCAGCTTCTACATATCAGATTCCAGCACTTGTAGACAGTGTATTCGTACTTATGGCCCTCCAACAGTTCACCCCAACTTCACACTCACCTCCCCCATCTCCATTTTCCTTTCTTGTCCGTGTCTGTTTCAAACGATCCCCTGCATGCCTCTGTCTTCTAACTCCACCTCTCCACTACCCCAGTTTGGCTTCACCCGCCTCCACCATGTCAGACTACTCTTCTTCTCCTCTTTAAACCAGCTACCCTCCCTCTTAACTCCTAGTCTTGTTCAACCAAAATTTCAAAAATTCCTCTCCTCCACAGATGCTGCTGAGTTCACTGGGCAGTTTGCTTCTTCCTCCAGATTCCGGTACCTGCAGTCTCTTGGGCCTCCTGGTACATAACTGATGCTGGGCAAGCATTACCTGTGCAAAAGGGAACTGGGTTTAGAAATAGCTGAGTCCATTTTGCCAGCGTGATCTAACCCACCGAAAAACTGCATTCACGCTCAGTGTAATTATCACTGAATAACAAGGGAGTGTAGAGGGTGGCACGGTGGTTTGTGTAGTGCTTTACAGCTCCAGCTTTAAGATGAGGGTTCAATTCCCATTGCAGTCTAAAAGGAGCCTGTATGTTCTCCCCATGACCATATATGGTTTTCTTGCAGGTGCTCTGATTTCCTCCCACATTCCAGATATGTATGGATTAGGGTTAATAAGTTCTGGACATGCTACGCTGTTGCCAGGATCCACGGCAACACTTGTGGGCTGCCCCCAGCTCATCCTTGAATTGTGTTGGTCGTCGAAGCAAAATGACAAATTTCACTGTCTGTGTCAATGTTTCAATGTGCATGTGACAATTAAAGCTCATCTTTAACAAACCACAACCTAGTAGAGACTTGACTTGGGTGTCACAAGGGCAGGATTGGTTCCTTCACGTTCTAGGGCTTAGATGCTTCAAGAGGGGTAAGGAGGGATGTAGAAGAGGAGGAGGAATGGCATTACTAACAAGGAATGGCATCACTGCAGCAGAAAGGGAGGATGCCATGGACGGATCGTCTACTGACTCAGTGATGGATAGTTGCTAGAAACAGGAAGGGAGAAATTACTCAATTGGAAGTATTCTATAGCCTCTGCCCCTCTCATCAATAGGTTCAGGGGCACTCAGATAACAACACATCGTTTTTGTGTGAGTTGCTTTGGAGTATTACGTTCAGTTCTGGTCTCCTCTCTGTAGGAAGGATATGGAAGCACTAGAGGGGTGCTGAGGAGATTTACCAGGATACTTCCTGGGTTAGAGAATGTGTCTCCTGACAAAAGGTTCAGCAAACTTGAGCTTTTCTCTTTGTTGTGACAAGGTGACTGGATAGAGGCGTACAAGATTATGAGAGGCATAGATGGAGTGGAGAGACAACAACTTTCTCCCAGGGCAGCAATGGTCAACACCAGATAACATCCTTTTAAGGTGAATGGAGGAAGGTTTAGGAGGAGTGTCAGAGGTAGATTTTTATATAGAGAGTGGTGGGAGTATGAAACACATTGCCAGGAATGGTGGAAGAGGCGGATACTTTACGGACACGTAAATTGCTCTTAAATGGGCAACTGGATGAAAGTAAAATGGAAGGTTATGTGCTGAGTAGGAGGAAAGTGTTGGATTAATTATGCAGCAGGTTTACATAGGTCAGCACTACATCTCAGATGTGCTGTACTGTTCTATGTTCGAGTAAAACTACAGCAAGAAGAAGCATTAATTCATTAGCTTAAGTGGTGACTAATCAGATATTATGTTATTATCACAGCCTTCATACCATTCCT